>NC_133755.1:15682500-16932500 GCF_036562045.2 Rhinolophus sinicus
TCTTCTTAATGTCTATGCCTGATTTTCAATTCTGTGAAATGATCTTATCTGATTACAGACTACTTTCTTCATTATTGAGGTATAATTTGCAGGTGGTAAAATAAAACACATGCATCATAAATTTACCAGTTCCTACATTTTAGATAAATAAAATCATACAGTGTGTACCCATCTCTGACTGGCTGCTTTTGCTCAGTGTTGTAGAAAGTCCCATTTGGAAGCAACAGAATTTTTACCACACTTTTCACTAGTCTTCCTAGAATTTACTCATTGTGGGAGGAGGAATTAAAAAAGATTTCAGAATGAGTCATTTTTAAGAGATTACCTTTCTATTATCTGATTTTCATCAAGGAGTACTTAATGAAAACCTTTGTGCAAATGTGCATCCATCTATCTGTCCATCCTTCATTTTATTCCAAAAAATAATTTGAAGTTCTTTCTATGCTACACAAAGAATTTTCAATTCTATGTTCTGGAAAGTGCCAGCATTGTTTTGGTACGTAAGAAAGTTGTTGACTGAACTCCCAATAGCCAGCAAGACTTAACTCTCTACAATGTTCTTTTTCCTAAAATTCACATTTTTCTTCAGAAAAAGTGGTTTTTAGTTTTATTACCCAAACATTATATCAACAATTCTAAATAAATTTGAATTACATCTAGATTCTAAATAATGCAGTTGTACCATTCCAACAAGTCAAACTTCTTTCGTTTCACTTCTAGGACTTGTGTATATGGATGTATATTTATTATTTGACTGTAGTCATAGTGTAATAATATAATTTTATTTCTATCTCGTCTTTGCAGTCATGCTTCCTTTTCTCTCTGTGAACTGCTTCCCACTCTTCTCCAGTTCTCCTCAGAAGTGGAAGATGCCCTCACCTCATTCCTACCTCCATGTTGTAAGTCTAGCCACCTAAAGAAAGATTGAATCCCTCAGTTCTAGTTCCAAATTTTGGGGGATGAGACTCTGATTGGTCCAACTTGGGTCAGGTGCCCACTCCTGGTCCAATCAACTGTGATCAGTGGGGGCAGAATAAAGCTGTATAAATAAGTTGTCTGACAATCCACTCTTGGGGTGTTGGAGTTGTAATGTCTACAGGCCAAGGGAAAAGGAGGAGCAATATGAACTGGAGAGACACCACGATTTTTTAATGAAAGAAAAAGTAAATATATTGTTTTGCACTTTGCTACTATCTTTGAGATTCTTGTTACAATAGCTTGATATATTTGAGTTCACTCAGATGCTTCAGGAAAAGCTGGGTGATATCAAAGACTTTTATGTTGCTGTTTAATTTTTTCATTTGGGACCACAAAAGAGAGTAACTGAAATTGTATTACAACTCTAGCGTTCTCTTAATTTCAGTGTCCTTTCCTGGAACAGTGGCAGTGGCATTGTTAGAAGATTAAAACAAAAACACAAAATTCTACACTCAAACCCGCAAGTTCTGGTTAGATTATAGTAACTTCTTAGGGATTTACAAAAAGGTCTCTGAATTTCATGTCTTTCAAGTATAGCCTTGCTTTTAATTTGATGTAGTGTATAGTCTGAATTGATTTGTTTTTGTAATTTATATGGTAAGCCGTGGGGCAGAGACCAGGTTTTCACACATACTTGACAACTTATATTGCACTCTTAATACTTAAAAAATAATTAATGGTTAGGCATTGGGTGTTTGGCACAAAACCCTAACTCTAATTAACTTTAAGAGCTATTTTGCTGTGTGATGAAAGCAAGATGTGAAAAACTTTTCGTGGCTTCTTGGAAGGAGTCAGGAATGTATCCAGTAGCTGAGACATGTTGAAATTGAAAACACATAAATGTAACTGCCCGATAAATGTGAATATCAAGTGGTGCTAATGCTAGAAGTTTTAAAAAAACATTTATACTATTACAGAATGAATATAACCAAGATTGGATTGAGAGCTTAGAGGCCCTAAACACTAAAGCACCCACTGTGAAATTAAAAACAAAAAACACAAAAACACTAAACCTTAAAATAAGTATCAAGAAGTCCAATAAATTCTGTTTGTTTTGTAATTTTGCATGATGACTATTTCAATGCCTTTTTTAAACTCTCAAACATTAAAGTATTTCCAAATAGTTGTGTGTGTGCATATGTGTGTACACGTGTCCATGATCACACGCATGCAGGTATGTGTGCTCAAGGTGTCCCTCTGCTGCCAGCACCCTAAGAATGTACGTGTACTATTTCCCTTTTGGATAATCCACAGTGGGTACACCATGTTGTTCAGTATTTAGAATATTGAGTAGATTGTATGGACTTTGGTACCAATTACAGAAAATTTGGGTAGGTAAGTTGGCAACCAAGGAAGCTCTAACAAGGGGCAACTTCTTTATAACTACCCCAGGAGAGAGATCTGTGTCCGGTGTCATCGTGTGGTAGGACTCAGTTTCATATTTGAGCATAAGAATTTTGCCCCAGTGTGATCCTGATTGAAGAGCAAAGAGCAAGTGAGCAGTTGTAGAGGCCTTCACCAAAACCCTTCCTGTTATCTCCACCCACGCCCTCCCTATTTGGAATATTTTTTCCCAATTAAAAAAAAAAAGCATTTAATATTTAAGAGTTTATTGTACACGAGTGCATGAATAAGATCCCTTTAAGAAAGGGAAAGTAAGGAAATAATGTTTTTTTATTACAATTAAGGAACTCTTCAGTTAAAATATCCAAATACAAAATTGCAAAGAAAAAATAGACAAAAATGGTTTGGTGGTTGCCAGAGGGTAAGGGGGGTGGGGGGTGGGGGGTGGGAGATGAGGGTAAGGGGGATCGAATATATGGTGATGGGAGGAGAACTGACTCTGGGTGATGAACACACAATGGGATTTATAGATGATGTAATACAGAATTGTACACCTGAAATCTATGTACTAACAATTGTCACCCCAATAAATTTAATAAAATTAAATTAAAAAAAAAAAAAAAGAAATGGAATGGCTCCAGATCTGAGTAAATTATGACTGCAGATGTTAAGGGTGCAATCTGAAAGAAATGAAGTTTAGCCTGGGGAGATGTTTATAAAATGAGACTCTCTGAGGTAAATTTTGGCAGTGTCCATCCAACCACTACTGTTCTGGGAAAGGAAAATCTCACCCTTGTGCTATTTATGGTTCTGTTGGCAAGGCCATGTTTACTGAAGGAGAAAGGTACTACCTACTATTTTAACCAGGTCCCATTAGACTTTTAAGTTACTACCTACCCTTGGTATGATTCCAGGCTCAGCAAGCAACATTCTAATCATAATTTGGTTCCTTATCTAGGTCAGCCCACAGGGAAAAAATGTTCCGGTCATGTTTAGAGTACTATTCTGGCCTCCGTGACTGTAATAATTCTCAGCACAAATTAATACATTGTCCTAGTTTGTTCATCAGCCTCTGTGAATTTGGTTAACGTGAGAGATGATCTTGAATGGGCTGACAAATGGGGTTTTAGAGCCAAGGGCCAAGAGCCAAGGAACCTCACCAAGGAATGAGGCCTGTAAACTCTTGGAGGGCAGAGAACGTGTCCAATTCATCTCTATCCCCAGCTTGCAGCCTGGCATCCAGTAGAAACTCAGTGCTCATTTATCTGAACTTATTCTTAATATTAAAGTCCATTTTATAATTGCGGTCTCATTTTATAATTACTCAAAAGCATATGATCACCAATCAGAGATTTTTAACAACTTTAAAAAAATTTACCCAGGTAATATACATTTTTAAGAAAAAAAATAGATATTAAAGTAAAAAGAAAATAAAATCCGTATTTCGATTACTTAGAGAAAACCATTAACATTTTGGTATATATCCTTGCAGACATTTTTATGCCTAAAATACATATATATTTATATATCTGTATATTCTTACAAAAGTGGAATCTTACCATAATGCAGTTTGGTAGCTTGCCTTTAAAAAAATATTAAACTATATGGTGAAAAGTGTTTCTATGTCAATAAATAATCTGTGGAATTATTTTAATGATGCGTAGTATGCCTAAATATATGAATGTACTGTCATTTCAATATTCTCCTATTGTTCATCATTTAAGTTGTGTCCATTTCTTTGTTATTATAGACAACACTGTAAAGAACACATTTGTTATGTCTTCAGAATAAATTCCTAGAAGAGATATTGCTAAGTTAAAGTGTATGCATGTTTTAAAGCTTTTGATACATAGCCAATTGTCCTGTAGAAAAACTGCATTAATTTTTTCATCCACCAGCAATGTTTGAGGGGGCCCATTTTCCCACCTTAGGCTTTCTACAGCTTAGTATCACTTGACATCTCTGGAGCTTAGGACCAGTGCAACCCACAGGATCCCCAACAACTAATTGGAACTCCAGACACAAATTTCAGGTCAGCTCCATCACCCTTCTCCAATCCCAGCCCTTGTCCTTCCAAACCTGAGTTCCAGAACCTCCTTCCCTCCCTTCCTCTGTCACTCTCTCTCTTCCTCCTTCTCTTTCTCCCCTTCCTTTCTTCCTTGAAGTTGCTTCGGGGAAGCGGTGACTGGGCTCAGGGGTATGATTGCCAGACAAAAATTCAGGATGCCCAGTTAAATTTGAATGTTAGATAAATGACAAATACTGCATGAACCAACAGTATAAATAATTTTTATACTAAAAAAAATGTTTATCTGAAATTCAAATTTAACTGGGCATCCTGTATTTTCATTTGCTAAATCTGGCAATCCTACCTGGGTATTCTTGAATCTAAAACCATTTGTCCTAAATCTAATAAAATTCTTCGAAGTCTGATACTCAGATTCTTCTCTTCAGTGCTGATGCTGACTTTTCCTTACTTTACATTTCTTTCTTTTTCTTTTTTTTTTTTTAAGGAATCAACCATGATTTATCAAGCTGCCATCTTTTCCCAGAAGTATAAAAGTTTTATGGGAAAAAAAAAACCAACCCAGTGAATTTGAAGGATATTGCAGTAGGAGATCATTTATGACATATCATCTGGAACAAATAGGTTACAAAGCATGGGTTATGATCCTATTTCAGTTTAAAATATATTACTTTAAAATGATAGAAATAAATTTTAATAAGATTCTAAACTCAGACCTCAATTAAACTCCTGGTTCTGCTTTTCCAGCAGTTTTGCCTTGGACAGGATATTTACCCCTTTTGAAGTCTTTTTCTCATTTTAAAGGGAGCAGTCTCCTTTGGAAGTTTATTTCAAGTAATGAGATAACAAGCACACACACACAGCAAGAGGTGGAAGGGTTGTTGTTTTATCATTCAAGTCAGGAAACCTAGAGCGTTGCTTTCCCTCTCCAGGGAGCTTAGCTGACTATCAGAAATGTTCTGTTTGCACCTTCATGCAGCTGATTTCTTCAATCCTTGTTGGTTCTCCACTTGGGACTCGTGAAATAGGTAGTTCAGCCCTTTTACAAGTGTCCCTTTGATGTTCTACTCAGGGAACTAGTGAGGTAGGTCAGGACATTCTATCTATTAAGTGCAACACAAATGTTTTTCCAAGTGTGTTCTGTGGATCACCTACATAAGAATATCCTAGTGTTTATTTAAATGAAGTTTTCTGGGTTCTGCCCCAAACCTTCTGGATCAGAATTTCTGGGGTTGGGGTAATTTGTATGCACATTAAGTTTTGAAAATCACTACTATCCACTACTTGCGAAGGCATTCCTCCAACCTATATCTCCTTTACAGTTGTGCTGTATGATGCTGAAATCAAACTCACCAGTGTTACATACACAGTGAGCACAACATAATGATACAGCGTGCCAGTCTTTCATCCTGAAGACAGAAAACAGCAAACACCGTTCCCTTATTCAACCCCTGAATCAAAATCCTCAAATATGTAGAAAATACTTTCTTTTTCCCTTTTCTATCTTATTCTGTGCAGTCTAAACAGAGGGTTCTTATTTACTCCTTCAGCTACTCCAGAATGTGATTAATTCAGCCCAAAGTCTCTCAAGTATTCCATCTTTCCAAAGTTCCAGGACCATCAGGAACAGCCCTGCTCACCAAATTTAGAGAGCCCAACCAACTGTGCATAAATACTATTCCCTAATATCTAAGCATTATTTCCCTTTGAAGCATATTTAAAAAGCAAATTCATAGGCGTCACTCTGAAAACCTGGTTTGGTAAATCTTGGTTGGAGCTGGGAGTCTGCATTTTATCAATCATCCCGAGGTAACTCTGATGCAGGTGATCTGTAGATTGTGTTTCTAGAAATTCTGCCGTAGGCATATAACTAAGAGTGGAACTGTAGGGTCGTATGGTAATTCTGTTTACAGCTTACAGCTGCACAGCAGCTGCACCATTTTACATCTCCACTAACATCCAGGGGTTTCCATTTCTCCACATCCTCCCAACACTTGCTATTTCCTCTTTTTTTGATAGTAGGTATCCTAATGAATATGAGGTGGTATCTCATTGTAGTTTTGATTTGCATTTTCCTAATGATTAATGATGTTGAGCATCTTTTCATGTGCCTATTGTCCATTTGTCTATCTTCTTTGGAGAAAACTCTCCTCAAATCCTCTGCCCATTTTTTAATCAGATTGTTTGTTTAGTTGTTGTGAAGTTATGAGTTCTCTATATATTCTGGGTATCAATCCCGTCTGAGACATATGATTTGAAAACATTTTCTCCCATTCTGTGGGTTGCCTTTTAACTCTGTTAATTTTATCTTTTGATGCACAAAATTTTTTAATTTTCATGAAGTCCAATTTGTCTATTTTTTATTTTGTTTCCTGTGCTTTTGGTGTCATATACAATAAATCATTGCCAAATCTAATGTCGTGAAGATTTTGCCCTATGTTTCCTCCTAAGAATTTTATAGTTTCAAGTCTTACACTTCGGTACCATGTTTCCCAGAAAATAAGACCTAGCCGGACAATCAGCTCTAATGAGTCTTTTGGAGCAAAAATTAATATAAGACCTGGTCTTATATTGTATTATATTTATATAAGACACGGTCTTATATTATAGTAAAGAGCTGATTGTCTGGCTAGGTCTGGCTAGGTCTTATTTTCGGGGAAACATGGTAGTTGATCCATTCTGAGTTAATTTTTTTTTTTAAGATTTTATTGGGGGAGGGGAACAGGACTTTATTGGGGAACAGTGTGTACTTCCAGGACTTTTTTCCAAGTCAAGTTGTTGTCCTTTCAATCTTAGTTGTGGAGGGTGCCGTTCAGCTTCAAGTTGTTGTCCTTTCAATCTTAGTTGTGGAGGGTGCAGCTCAGCTCCAAGTCCAGTTGCTGTTGCTAGTTGCGGGGGGCGCAGCCCACCATCCTTTGTGGGAGTCAAACCGGCAACCTTGTGGTTGAGAGGATGCACTCCAACCAACTGAGCCATCTGGGAGCTCAACAGCAGCTCAGCTCAAGGTGCCATGTTCAATTTTAGTTGCAGAGGGCGCAGCCCACCATCCCTTGCGAAAGTCAAGGAATTGAACTGGCAACCTTGTGGTTGAGAGCCCACGCTCCAACCAATTGAGTCATCTGCGAGCTCAGCGGCAGCTCAGCTCAAGGTGCCATGTTCAATCTTAGTTGCAGGGGGCACTGCCCACCATCCCTTGCGGGACTCGAGGAATTGAACTGGCAACCTTATGGTTGAGAGCCCACAGGCCTATGTGGAAATCCGACCGGCAGCCTTTGGAGTTAGGAGCACGGAGCTCTAACCTCCTGAGCCACCGGGCTGGCCCCCTGAGTTAATTTTTATATATGATGTAAGGTAAGGGTCCAGCTTCACTTGTTTTAGATATCCAATTTTTCCAGCACCATTTGTTAAAAAAAACTCTCTTTTCCTCCATCAAATGGTCTTGGTGTCCCTGACTAAAATCATGTGACCATATATGTGAAGTTAATGTCCAGGCTCTCTATTCTATTCCATTTGTCTATGTCTGTCTCTAACCAGTAACACATTGTTTTGATTACTGTAGCTTTGTAGTAAGTTTTGAAATCAGGAAGTGTGAGTTTTCAGCTTTTTCCTATTTTTCAAGATTGTTTTAGCTATTTGAGGTCCTTTGAGATGCATTATGAATTGTAGGATAGATTTTTCTATCTCTGTAAAACATATCATTGGGATTTTGATAGGGACTGCATTGAATCTGTAGGTGTCTTTGGATAGCATTGACATCCTAACAATATTGAGTCTCCCAATCCATGAACATAAGCTGTGTTTTTATTCATTTATATCATCTTTAATTTCTTTCAGCAATCTTTTGTAGTTTTTACTGTACAAGTTTTTGACCTCCTTGGTTAAATTAGTTTCTAAGTTTTTAATGTTCTTGTAAATGGAATTGTTTTTTGTATTTTTTTTCAGCTTGTTCATTATTAGTGTATATAAATGCAACTGATTTTTGAGTGCTGTTCATATCCTGCTACTTTGCCAAATTCATTTTATTAGTTCTAACAGAGTTGTGTGTGTGTGTGTGTGTGTGTGTAATCTTTAGGGTTTTCTACATATAAGATCATATCTTCTGCAAATAGGGATAATTTTACTTCTTCCCTTCCAATATGGATGCCTTTTATTTCTTTTTCTTGATAAATTCCCCTGACTCAAACTTCCAGTACTATGTTGAATAAAAGTTTCCACAGCAGGCATCCTTGTCTTCCTGATATTAAAGTTTCCTCTAAAAGCTTTTAGTCTTTCACCATTGAGTATGATGTATACTATGTCTTTTTCATATATGGATTTTATTATGTAGAGGTAGTTTCCTTCTAGTCCTAGTTTATTGAGTCTTTTTATCATGAAAGGGTGTTGAATTTTTGTCAAATGCTTTTTCTGCATCAATTGAAATGCTCATTTGGCTTTTCTCCTTCATTATGCTAATATGGTGTATTACTTTGATTGATTTTCATATATTGAACCATCTTTGCATTCCATGGATAAATCCCTCTTGGTCATGATGTGTAATCCTTTTAATATGCTACAGAATTTGGTTTGCCAGTACTTTATTGAAGATTTTTGCATCAATGTTCATAAGGGATATTGGTGTGTAGTTTTCTTATAGTGTCTTTGTCTCGCTTTGGTATCAAGGTAAAGCTGGCCTCATCGAATGAGTTAGGCAGTGTTCCCTTGTCTTCAATTTTTTGGAAGAGTTTGGGAAGGATTGATGTTGCTTCTTTTTTTGTTGTTGAATCTTTTTTTTTAATTAAATTTTTTTTGCGATTACAGTCGACATACAATATTATATTAGTTTCAGGTTTACAACATAGTGATGAGACATTTATATAACTTATGAAGTGATCACCCTGAGAAGTCTAGTACCCACTTGACACCATACGTAGTTATTACAAATTATTGACTATATTCCCTGTGCTGTACTTTACATCCCTTTGATTGTTTTTGTAACTGGCAATTTGTATTTCTTTCTTTTTATTATTATTAGTTTCAGGTGTACAAAACAATGTAAAAGTTAGACAATTCATCCCTTACAAAATGATATCCCCCTCCCCAATCTATTGCCCCTCTGACATCATATACTGCTTCTTCTTTAAGTGTTTGGTAGAACTCACCTGTGAAACCATCAGATTCAGGGCTTTATTTTGTCAGGAGGTTTTTTATTACTAATTCAGTCTCCTTATTAGTTACATGTCTATTCAGATTTTTAATTTATTTGTGATTTAGTCTTGTATAGTTTATGTTTCTAGGAATCTATCTGCTTATCTAGCTCCTCCAAATTGTTGCCGTACATTATTCATAACACTCCCTTATAATCCTTTTTTATTTCTGTAGACTCAGTAGTAATATTCCCATTTTTATTTCTGATTTTAGTAATTTGAGGCTTCTCTCCTTTCTTAGTCCATCTAGCTAAAGGTTTTTCAAGGAACTGACATGGTTTCATTGATTTTCTCTATTGTTTTCCTATTCATTTCATTTGTTTCTGCTCGAATCTTTTATTATTTCCTTCCTTTTGCTAGCTTTGGGTTTAGTTTGTTCTTTTTCTAGTTCCTTAAGTTGTAAGGCTGAATTGTTGACTTGACTCATGATCTTTCTTGTTTCTTTTTCCCCCTTAGCACTGCTTTAATTGTGTCCCCTAAGTTTTGGTATATTGTGGTTTCATTTTCATTCTTCTCCAAGTATTTTCTAATTTCCCTTGTGATTTCTTATTTGATCCCTTGGTTGTTTAAGAGTGTGTTATTTAATTTCCACAAATTTGTGATTTTTCTGGTTTTACTTCTGATAATCCTTTTATGGTTAGAGAATATAATTTGTATGACCAATCTTTTAAAATCCATTGAGACTTAATTTGTGATGTAACATATAGCTTTTCCTGGAAAATGTGTATGTGCACTTGAGAAAAATGTGTATGCTGTTGTTAGGTAGAATGTCTGTATATATCTCTTAGATTTAGTTGGCTTATTGTGTTGTCTAAATCCTCTCTCTTTACTTTTCTGTCTGGTTATTCTAGTCATTATTGACAGTGAGTTTTTGAAGTCTCCAATTATTATCGTAGAATTGCCTATTTTTCTCTTCAATTTTTTCTCTGTAAGTTTTTGCTTTGTATATTTTGGTCTGTCATTAGGTACATATGTTCATAACTTACTCAGTGTCATTTCCTTTTCTCAGATGTAAACTCTCCACCCCTGCTCTGCTTTTTTTGCCTGTGTTTGGTCTTTCTCCAGTGCTTTCAGATTATTGTTTTTTACATTTTCTCCAGAATTTATACTTATTATTCATTGGAAGTTTGATTTGGTAGGCGCTCTCCACCATTATCTTACATTTATAATTGATCAGTCTCTCATTTGGTTGGAATTCTTCTCTGAAGAGTAGTTTCTGGAAGTGTACACAGCTCTTCGGATACGATCATGCATATCTAAAACACATTTCTGTTGTTTTCACAAGTTAATGACAACTTCTGTTAGTACTTAATAATTCTGAATTCTCAGGGGTTTGATGAGAACTAATATGTCCTTCACTAGTTGAACCTCCTCTTGGGCATTTCCTCACCTTGTTTTTATTCCCCAGGCGTTGAGTAAAACTTACTACTTTAATGGCAACATATATCCTTTCTTCCTTTGTTTAAAAGTTATTTTAATTTTCATCAAAGTGAAACATATACCTAATGTGAAAAAATCTAATACTATACGGCAAGGCTTGTAATGACAATAGTAGAACCTTGAAACACCAGCCCCCCCCGCCAACCCGGAAACCTGCGTCCAGAAACAATACTTTTTATTCTTTTAGCTGTTTCTTCTTGTTTTCAATTCCATATTTCTAAAAATGTTCTTGTATTGCTATTTATATGTTATCTATTGACTTCCTATTATGGAATAACAAGATTTAGCATACTTAATAACCCATCCTTCCTTTCATCCTCCCAATATACGTGTGTCATACTTTTTAAAAATCAATATTTGTAATATGCTTACGTTGTTTTACTATATAAGTTTTGCTCACTGTTGTGCCAAGTAGGATACTACTGATTAAGTAGCTTTTTACCTACATTAGAATTAATAATTACCTTGTAGGTTGTTTTAGTAATTTTATACATAATTACTAGTGTTCAGCCTTAAACTCTCCAATAGAATTGTGATACCTTCTGAATATTATGCAAATAATTATCCTTGCCTTCAGCTGTGTTTGGCATTTCTGTGTCTGGATACTATACATTTTCAGACATCCATTCCTCTGCTGAAATGGGAAAGAGGGTCCGGCTGTCTCTGCAGAATGGAGTACTAGGCGGCTGAGCAAGCCACTTAAAGTTTTTTAGCTAGTCCTTCTCTTTTCAGTGGTACCATGAATTTCTGCCCATAGAGATACCTGGTGCCTTCAAATTCTGTGCGTTTCCAAGATGCTCTGGTGATATCAACTTTCTCCTTACTAGCATACCTTCTGGTATTAAGCTTGCTCTATTCTAGTAACCCCTTCATTTAATTTTCATCTTCCAAAAATCTGTTGACATCTCTTGTCTGTACTTCTGTTATTCATCTGTTTTGCTCATCCAAATCTACTCTCCATCTTTTTCTGTCCCAAGAAGCTAACCTCTGTGGACTTGGGCTCCCTTGACTTTTGCCTTCCAGCTGGATTCAGCTGGAAGGAGGTCCTGGCAGAGACTGAAGAGTGGGAGGAGATAGAATTATAGACATGAGAGTATTTATTCCCATTCCTGCACTCCCCCCACATATTTTCTCCCTGGAAGTCCATAGTATGGGTAGTGGTAGAATATTTCTACCTAATTGTACAGCTCCTGTGGGCTGGTTCTTACCAGGTTCCAGTAATCATTCTTTCACTTGCCCCTTAGGCCTAGGGATGGTGATAGCTTCCCAATATTGTCAGTTCCTGTGTGCTTCACCATCCTGTTTTGGTTCTCTTAACCCTGCCCACACCTCTGTAAATAGTTTCCGCATTACATTCTATTAAATTCTGTTTTGAGTGTGCCAACCTGTTTCCTGCCAGAACTTTGACTGGTACATCACTGTTCATGTTCTCCCTTTACTGTGTTTAATCATTTCAAAAATTTAATTCTCGTTTTAGCAGAGTTTCTCGAGGCAACAGAAATAAATGCCATATGTTCAATCTGCCATGTTTAACTGTCAAATAACCTTTTCCCAATAGCTTTTCCTATATAGTCACATCTGACTATATTTTTTTTGAAAGAACATTCTCATTTCTCTCCCATGCCCAAAGCAGAAGACTGAAGATTTAAATTATAAGTAAATTGAAAAAAGCAGGTCCCAATTCAGGGATAAGCACGTGGTAGGCAAAACAGAAGTGCTATACTGTAAAGAGTGAGATTAGAACATAGTCCATATAGTGAAAGATGACCCTCCCCCTTCTCTCTTGAAATTTTTAGTGCCAAGCAAGCTGACAGCCAGCATGCTGCTAGCTCTATCCCCAGGCACCCACCACTCAGAAGGTTCAGGCTTTCTTCTCTGGAGAAAGTGAACAGCCCTAAAGGAAATTGGAATATGTGATATGTGAGCTCATTCAATCCACAGTGAAGCTCATCAGTTGAAAATCCAGCACACATATTCAAATCTTCCAATCAATGATTCAATGCCTTAATTTAAAATACGAATGGGCAACAAAAGATCACTAGATATTTGAAAAAAACTTAAACAAGAGAAACAAAGACAACCAACACTAAATGCACAAACAAAAAAGCTATAACAAGAATTCAATGGAAGGAGAAGCAATTCAGCACTCAGAGAAAAACAAAAACAAAACAAAAAAGAACACTGGAGTAGACTGGGAGAAAAGGAGAGTAGTGCCTTAAAATTCTGAGGAAAAATAATTTCCAATCTAAAATTCTATACATAGGCAAATTATCACTCGGGTAGGAGGGTAAAATAATGATACTTTTACTCAGGAACACTAAATGATGTGAAAAAGCAAGGATCCAAGAAAGACAAAGACACTGGATACAAGAAACAGAAGATCCAACACATAAGTGGGTGGGAATGAGTTCCCAGGATTTTAGTGATAGTCAGGATGACAGCTAGACGGCAAGCCTAATAAGTGACCAGTACAGATAAGAGAATGAAGACAGAGGGCTCAAAGAGATATTTCAGGGAGAAAACTAAACTCACAGAATATCTAATGTATTTGAATGTATTCAGAAATAATTTTTAGTTCTATTGGGTAGTTTGGAGTTGAATTAATGATTTTAACATGGAAAGTTAAGCAAGCAAGTAACAAAAAAAACCAAGGCAATTATTAATACTGGAAAAAACATAAAGTTGTTCAAGAAGGAAATGTTATTATAGTACAACTATTGCAGCTGTGAATAATAGAAAGTAATCATAATGATATTATAATATAAATAAATATTTATTTAGACTAAAATGCCAATTTGGCACTAGACTAAATAATTTGGGAAAATGGGAATGAGGAAGTATATTTGAGTGACTATATTTGAAGGAGATGATTTAAGAGAGTTAACTCTTCATTTACCAGAGTAGCAAGTCAATAGGTAACAGCTAAAGTAAAAAAAAAAACACAAAAAAAAACAAGAAATGGCAATGTAAGCACATGATTTAGGTACATAGAGATAAAGTCAGAAGAAACAACCGAAAAATATTAAAGTTGCTTAAGAAGAGTGGAAATTTGGGGATGAGCATCACAGGGGCAGAATTCTGCTGTATTCCATGGTAAGCTATCAGTTCTATTTAATTTTTTTAAAAAGAGGTTTGTGTATTGATTTGATGAAAATAAAAAATGAAAAGAAAAGATTGGTCTGAGGTTGCAAATAATAATCACACAGTAACATTTCTCTTCTCCTGCCTATTCTAGGAACTCCTCCATTTCCTCCTACAGAGTTCTTGGAATCCCTATATGCTATCTCACAAGTGTTGTGTGAATTTGTTCTCTTGGCTGCCTTGAAGTTTCTGTTCTCACTCTTCTCTCTTCAGAGGCCAAGTGAAGGCCGCACCACTGTCGGCTGTCGCCTCTCACAGATATCTGTTCCCAGGCTGCCAGTACCTGGTGTCAAATTGTGGATGTTTGTGCCAGTGACGCTCCCTCTCGACGCTGCTGAAGCTGCTGGCTCCAAGGCTGTTGACATCTGACACCCTCACTGCCCCCACACCGTTGTGTTTTCCTAAGTGCGAGAAGTTTCTCTCAACTCACAGAATTACAAAATGATATTTTCTTTTGAGCGTCTGCTTTTATCTTTTGTCTTCTGAGCCCTGTGGACATGCAACTGACTGTTCTTCCTTTGGGCTGGCTGCTAGAAAGCTAAATCTGCGTGAAATTCTAGAGGGTGGAGTGGAGCTTATGGTTTGTATGTTTGTGTATTACTTTTAAGTAACTTGGACTTTGTTTTACCCTTACTGTATTTCATTCATTCATTCATTCATTCAATCAATACTATGTTTATTTTAATAAGGTGACTCAAATCCTTTTTTTTTTCTTGGAATGGGCAAATATATAAACAATTAAATAAATAAATAATTTTTAGCTTTAAGAAAAATTTTCCTTTTATTAAAATCTATCTTAGGACTCAGAACTGAACTCATGATAGTTATCTTGATTATAGTAAGTCTTAAGATGGGGTAGAGTGATTCCTTCAACTTTATTCTTCTATTTCAAAGTTGTTTCAGCCATTTTAGTTCCTTTGCCTTTCCAGTAAATTTTAGAATCACCTTGTCTATATTCATAAAAACTCCTGCTAGAATTTTTTAAGTAACACCTTTACTGATATATAATTCACATGCTTACAATTCACCCTTTTAAAGTGTACGATTCAGTGGCTTTTTAATATACCCACTAAGTTGTGTAACCATCATCATCACTATCTAATTCCAGAATAATTTTATCACTCCAAAAAGAAACCCATTAGAAATCACTCATCTCATCAGTTGAAGGCTTTAAAGAAAAAAGCCTGAATTTCCTGGAGGAAGAGGGAATTTTGCCTCCAGTCTGTTTTTGGACTCATGTGTGCAACATTAACTCTTCCCTCGAGCTCCAGCCTGCTGGCCTATTTTGAACTTGCCAGCCCCCCACAATTGTGTGAGACAATTCCTTCTCTGGAGAACCCTAAGTAGTACAGATTTGAAATAATACAATATGTGCTTTTTCTGTATGGCTTTTTCCACTTGGCATAATTTTTTTTTCAAGGTTCATCCATGGTCTAGCATGAATCCATTCTTAATTCCTTTTTTATGGCTGAATAATATTCTACTGTATGTCTGTACCACATTCTGTTTATCCATTCATTAATTGATGGACATTTGGGTTGTTCCCACCTTTGTTACAAATAATGCAGTTATGAACACTTGTGGATAAGTTTTTGTATGGACAAGTTTCAGTTCTCTCAGATTTCTTCTCAATATGTGGCTGTACCTTTTGCATTCCAACCAGCACTGTATAAGGGTTCCAATTCCTTCACTTCTTCACCAACAATTGTTGGTACCTGTCTTTTTGATTATAGTCATCCTAGTAGGTGTGAAGTGGTATTTCATTGTGGTTTTGATTTGCATTTTCTGGATAGGTAACAATGTTGAAAATCTTTTCCTGATTATGTTTAGATTCATCAAAGAGCTGCTTCAAGCATTCTGTCCAGGTTTTATAGCTGTATTCAGTGGGGAAGAGAGGGTGGAATATGCTTACTCCATCTTACCTGAGTACAGAAACTTGATAGTTTTGATACTTTTCAAAAGCATCTTCAGATTTTCTAATTGTCACTGCTGATGAATATAAATGCAATTGATTTTTTAAATATTGATTTGATTTCCTGCAAACTTGCTAAACTCTCATTTATTCTAATGTTTTATCATCTGCACACAATGAAGATTTGTTTCTACCTTTTCAATTCTTATTTATTCACTTTCCATTATGTGTTGGCTAAGAATTCTAGAACAATAAGGTGAATTAGAAATGGTGATACAAGGAGTGGCTGGTTAGCTCAGTTGGTTAGAGTGTGGTGCTGATAACACCAAGGTTGACAGTTTGGGGAATGTAATCGATAATGGAAAGATTTTATAGGGTATCCGATGGACACTTGTCTTATTAGGGAGACCACCTCAGGGAAGATGTAGATGCCTGATCTCTGCACTGTACACCTAAAGCTGAAGCTGAATAATAATGAATGTCAACTATAATTATACATATACATATACATATACATATACATATACATATACATATACATATATATATATATATACACACACACACATACATACACACACATGTATAGTCATGGGATGTGAAGTACAACATAGGGAATAGAGTCAATTGAACTATAACAGCTATATACGATGTCAGAGGGGCAGTACATTGGGGGAGGGGAGTTATCGCTTTGTGAGGGGTATAACTGTCTAACTATTACTTTGTTTTGTACACCTGAAACTAAAAAAACAAGAAAAGAAAAGAAGTGGTGATACAAGACACCCTTGTTTTCCTCCTGGTCTAAAGGGAATATATTCAATGCAGTGTGACACCATTAAGTGTAACATTTGGAGTAGTATTTTTTTTTTTTTTAGATACATGTTATCAGGTTAAGAAACTACTTTTCCTAGTTTTGTTTCAATCTTGAATAGGCATTGGATTTTATTATATGCCTTTTCAACTTTTCTATGTATATTGAAAAAGGTGGTTTTGTTCTTTGCTTTTTTGGCTTTTAACATGGTGTATGATAATTGATTTTCTAATATTAAACCAATGTGGTAGATTGTTTGCAAAGATTTCTGCAACCATTTCTCCCATCCTTTGTACCCTTGTGCCATTCATCCCCTCAAGAGGTGAAGTTCCCTTCCCCTTGAATCTACTCTGACCTTGTGTTTTGTTTTATTAGAATGTGGCAGAAGAGACACTGAGTGATTTCTAAACCTCAGCCTCAGGAGGCTTTGTTCTTTTGCTGTCTCCCTCTCAGAATGCTTTTCTAAACATGGAAAAGCCCAGGATGATAGACCTCCTGGAGAGAGAGGCCCAGAATCCCAGCCATTTCAGACATCCCAAACGAGGTCCTAGAAATGTGAGTGAGGTCATCTCAGGTTATCCACCCCTAGCTGAGCTCCCAGCTGATGGTAGCCATGTAAGTGACCCAGGCCAGCCCAGCCCAGCTAACGTAGCATTATGAGAAATAATAAATTATTGTTTCAAGTCATGGTTTTTGAGTGTCATCATTTTGGTTCTCATGTTTTGTTTTTCATGCAGCATAGGTAACTGATACACCTATCTTGCATTCTTGAGTTAAACCCAACTTGCGCATAGCATATAATCATTTCATGTATTGCTAGATTCCTTTCCTAACATTTTGTTTAAGATATTTGCTTTGATGTTTGAATGAGTTTGGTTTGTAATTTTCCTATCAGTACTCTCCTTATTAAGTTTTTGATGTCAAAGTATTAATAAAATTAGCCTCATAAAATGAGTTGGGGTGTATTTATTCATTTTTTAGCCTCTAGAAGTTTATGTGAGGCTGAATTATTTGCTTTTGACTTATTGAGAGAACTCATTACTAAAATTGTTCAGGTCAAAAAATTGTCTTTGTGAGAATAGTTTAAACTGCTTCAGTTTTTTTTTTTTTTTTTAATTGTTATAAAATCCTGCAGGTGTTCTATTTCTTCCTGGTTTTAGAAAGCTATATTTTTCTATTTTCAAATTCATTGGCAGAAAGTTGTTAAAACTGTTTCTTTTAAAGTTCAAAAATATGTTCCCATCTTTTCAGTCTCTTCAGTATCTGTAATTATATCTTGTTTTTAATTTCTAATATTATTTGTACTTTCTTGGTTTTTTTGCCTTCCTTCATTTTTAAAAGGTTGGTATTTTCAATGACTACACTATTGGCTTTAATGCTCCTCTATTTTCTATTGAAATATATATTTAATACATTTTATATATAAATATATATAATTTGTATATGTGAGTATAATACAAACAATATCAAATATTTTTATATAAAATAAATAAAAGTTTTTATATATAAATATATAATGTATTTTATATGTATATGTATATACATATGTATATAATATATAATGCATTATATAATGTGTTGCTTATTTTATTATTTCTATTGTCTTTGCTTTCATTCTGCACTTCTATACCTTAATTTGGATGCTTAACTCATTAATTTTTCAGACTTTCTTCTTTTCTGTTATAAATGTTTTGATTATAAATATAATACATAGAGAAAAGAGCATAAAATATAATTGTTTACCTACAATTTATAATGCAAAACACCAATGTAACTATCACAGGTCAAGAAAAAGAACATTACCGGTACTCCAGAATCTCACTGTACTCCAATCACAAACCTCTCTCTTCCCCCAGAGCTAACGACTATGACAAGTTTGGTGATAATTGTCCCCTGCTCTTCCTTATGCTTTGACCATCTACATATTATTTAAAAAATTTAAAAAAAACACTACCAGCAAAAAACATAATTTAGTTTTGCTTGCATTTGGTTTTTATGCCATTCGAAGCGGAAAACACGTATTTTTGCTTCTTTCATCTCTCAGATGGTTGTGAGTTTCCTCCATGTTCTAGTGGTAGTTGTAATTTCCTTATATTAGTGAATAATACTCCATTGTATACCTATACTGTCATTTGTCCACTCAGCTGTTGATGGACATTTGGGTTATTCCATTGCTGTCACAAGCCGTGCTACTATGCACATCTTGTCACAAGTTTCAGTACACATGCACATGAGTGTCCCCAGAGTATGTAATATGGAGTGGAATTGCTGGGTCCCAGGGGATGTGTCATAAAACATGGTAATATAAATTCCAAACTCAATCATCCCTGTTGTTCCATATCCTCACCAACATTTGGTATTGTTAGATTCTAGAGTTTTGGCAATCTGGTATACTTGTAATGGTATCTCATGGTGGTTTTAATTTATATTTACCTGATTGCTAATCAAGTTTAACATCTTTTCATATGTCTATTGATGATTTAGGTTTCCTGTTTTTGAAGACTTTTGAAGGGTTTGACCATTTTCCTATTGGGTCCTCAGCTTTTCCTTATCGATTTACAGAAGTTCTTTACATGTTATCAGTATAAGTCCTATGTTAGTTTTATGTATTGCAAATATCTTTTCCTATTTTGTAGCTTGTTTTTTCTTTTTCTTAGATTTTTATGGTATCTTTTGATAAACAAAAGTTCTTAATTGTAATTTGGTCAAATTTATCAAACTTCTCCTTTATGGTCAGTGTGTTATTTCTATGTCTTGGTAGGAAGTCTTTGCAGCTTTCTAAGAAAATTCTTTCATTAAAGTGTTGTGACATTAGTATTCTAAGTTATCTTTTAAAAGATTTATAGTTTGCCTTCACAATTACATCTATAATCTATCTGGAATTAATGAAAGAGGTACATTAAAATCCATCGCAATGATTTTTGGTTTGTCTCTCTTCTTAGTTCTATTTTTGTTTTATATATTTCCAGGCTATGTTATAAAGTGCATATAAATTAAAAATTGTTATATCTCCCAGGTGAATAAAATCTTTTATCATTATGAAGTTACCATCTTTATCCTTAGTAATGGTTTTGTCTTAAAGTCAACTTTATCAGATAATAATTATATCTACCCCAGCTTTCAGGAGCTCAGCATGTTCTTATTTATTTACATTAAATTCATTAATGTACAGTCTGTATTTAAAGATGATTTATTTTCACAGACAGTATTGAATGTTACATCATATATTTTGTAAATTCAACTTGATACACAACTCTAATTTTTATTTCTGATCTATTTCTGTGATAGGCAACACTTTATAGGTCATGCTGGTTGTTACTTTCTTTTCTCCTCATCCTTTCACCTCCAAAATTCTTAATACTTCTTGGGATTTGCAGACTGTACCCACTACTTGTGATAACTACATCGTGATATAGATTCCCCTGGTAAAATAGGAATTCCTGGATTTTTCTCTGACGCAGAATTCTTAGGATTTTTTCCCCTGCCTTCTTCAGGGCTTAAAGACTTGTGCCTTTTGAACTTCACTGAGTGACTGATTTTTATCTTTATTTCTTTTTTTAAAAAAGCACTCTCGTTACTATTAGTCTCTCCTGGGATAAACCCAAGGTATCCATTGTGTTTAGAAGTTTCCCTGGACAAACTGGGAGGGGGAAGGATGACCCTGACAGAGCAGGTTTTTTGTGGCTGGGAACATCACATTTTCCTGTCTTAAGGAGGTTCCGTGGATGCAACAGAATCAGATTTTCTCCCAAATTTCAAGGTCATTGTTTTGGCAGTCGGCTCACTGTGGGAGGCCTGACAGGATCTCTGGCCACCTGAGCCAGCTCATCTGGCTCTAGTCTCACCTTATCTGACAGTTTACCCTGGGTACCCTATTACCAGAGCACAGGGACTATCCGGCCCAGATCTAGAGCTGCTTTCCCTAAAACAATGAAGACAGAAAGATTTTCTTTTTATAGTGAAATACAATAGAATTGGCAAGCAGTTAAAAATAAGGTAAGATAAGGCAAGCTCAGAAATAATTGAGTAAATCACCTTTAGAATTTGTTGACAAGCCTTTAAAAACTAAAGTGACAGAACTTTGAATGGAGACTGCAGCAACATCAAAACACTGATCACATGTGTCAAAGTATTTCCCCACAGCATATTTCTTCACTGAAAGAGTCAGTTATCACACACACACACACACACACACACACACAGACACACACACACACATTTCTACTATATAAACAGACTGAATTAAAAACTATTAAGCAACGAATTTAAAGAAAATGATCAAACGATCCCAGTGGGCACGTGCAAGGCCCTGTGTTTACTGCAGGACAGAATCCTGGTCGAGAAGAAAAGCTTCTGACAAACCAAATGTTATGGAGGAAAATAGATGAGAATATGATTGGAAAGCAGCTTGTCAAATGGAGTATTCTTTGTGCATCTCCTTTTCTGCCAGACAGAGGATAAAGGTCATTCCTAAACCTAGACAAATGGGTAATGCAAATAAAAAGTATCAAAATGCAAACAACAACGACTTCTGCAGTAAAGCTAAAAGAATTAGGAATGCAACACTTGCCCTACTGGGTCACACCCATAATAAATTAATCCCAGCAATATCTTCTCTGAGAATAGAACTGCTGGGCTCCTTCCCCTTCTTAGATTCCACCCCATCTTTATAACTGTTCCCTTGTATAACGCTCGGCCACTTTGTCCTACTAGCCCTCCAGTTCACTCACCCAGCAAATTCCAAACTTACTGGTATTTTAAAAATAAAATACTATGCCATTTCCCAAAATGTTATTATTCAGTATATTCCAAGGAACTCTAAATAATTTGTCTTTACAGCTTCCACAAATCTGCTTCATCTCCCTGTTTAGATCCTATAAAATCTGACTTTGCAACTACAAGTTTAGAGACTACTACCAATAATCTTTCAATCTTTTACCAATAAACAGAACACAGGAAACATTATTAACAAACTTAGCAAAATTCTCTTCTTGAAGAATTCTCTTGCTAAAACCCAGAGACACTGTTCTATATGGAGAACAAAGCTTTAATGATGTAAGTTCCCATTCATTTTTTGAATAAACTGATACCACCCTGTGGGGACAGAGCCCCAGAGAGTAGTTTACAGGCTCTCGGCCTCACGTGGAAGGGTGCTGGCTCAGGTGGTGGATGGCCGTCGGCTGTGGCTGATTGGCCGTCGGCTGTGGCTGGTTAGCCGATTGGCCGCCGGTGTAACTGCTGTGGCTAGGAAGGATTGCCGAGGAGCCGAGCAGAGCTGAAGAGAGCGGAAAAGGAGAGCCGAGAGAGGAACAGAATCCAGAGAGTGGAGGAGAGTCGTTGGTTGGTTGGCGGAAAGGCGGATGGCGGGTCGCGCGTCCGGTGGGCCCAGCCTCCAGTGAGACCATAGTGGTATGACTCCCCTACCTATGGCTCCGTGGGTGTTCCTTTTTGGCCTCACCATATCCTGCGTTCTTATGTGGGGAGCGGGACCAGAGACCCCGCAGGCTGTCCCGCCCGACAAATGGCGGAGCGAGCAGGGTCTCCCGCACGACACACCCCTTGCCATTGCACCTGAGGAATGGTGTTTCCATTTTTTAAACGTATGTTGCCTAACAAAATGACTTCATAAAAAATGAAGGACCTTGGATAGAAAGCCTGTGTGACATAAACTAGATGCATAAGATTTACCTGCATCTCTATATCACTTATCAAATGTCCCCCCAACCCAAGCGACTGGAACGTCTAATTCATAGTTAAAATTTTGGTTAAAAAAAGTAGAATTCTGAAAAAAATTATCCTAAGTTGAAAAAATATAACTGTTTTTGGATATTAAACAGTCTTTTCAAGGGCTTTTAAGTGACATTAGATATAATTCAATCCAATTCCTTTCTTTTAAATACAAGGCAACAATTCAAGAATAAACAAAGTTCATGCTGTGTTTTATGTTTTGAAGCCATCAGAACCTTTTAAAAAATTAACCACTGTAGGGGGAGACAGCAGTGGATCTGCTTCTTCAAATATTGGAAATCACACCATGGTTTTCCTATTGTTTGGGGAATAACTTACTTGGAAATATTTCAAGCAGTTCATTTTAAGCTCAATCACATCTCAAGTGATGTAATTTATTATAATTTATTATCCATGTGCTCCCATACATTTCCCAGCTCCCTTGCATTTAGGTGCGTATATGTGACTAGTTATGATGAATGAGCTGTGAGTAGAAGTGATGTGTTACTTTTGGGACAAAGCTTAGACAGAAGAGCACTTGTTAGTTTTTAATGCCTCTCTCTTTTCCTGCCACCACCACAACAGAGGCCAAACTTCGAGCTGGTGTAACCAAAAGATGGAAATGACCTGGATGTCAGGCATGCTTGGAATGGAGCTGTCTGGAAGAGCCAGAGTACCTGCAGCCAACTTCATGTGAGTGAAAAATAAACTTTCATGGGGTAAACCAGTAGGGGTTTGGGATTGTTTATTTCTGCAGCATAATCTAGTCTATCCTGGTTATCACATTAACAATACTATTTTTTATTAGCCGTGTTTTGAACTTTCCACAACTACCTAAAACATAATGTATAATCTTTGACATGCATACAATTTGAAAGCTTAGTACTTATATAAATAAAACATCTCATGTCAAAAAAAAAAAAACTGACAGCAAGGGAATTCTTTTTTCTTTTCTTTATGTTGAGTGAGAAGAGAGCCCAATAGAAAAATATATCACCTATGACTAGCGCAAAATACGGTCAGATTTAATCTTATTTAACATCTTGATTAAAGCTGAATAATTGGATAACCAAAACACTTTTCGTTTGCTTGTTTAGTTTATAAGATTGTCAATTTGCTATCTTTATCAGCACAGACTAAGCTATTTTGGAGAACAGCATAAAAGTTCTTTAAGACTAAGTAATATATGTTTCCTTTAACATTTTCTTTTGAATTCCTTAAAGAGATTGAGGGGTTAATTTTAATTTATTTTCACAAAATTGAGAGTCATAATTTAAGCAATTTGCTCTAAGCCATACAACAAATTATTGGAGAAGGCAATACCCAAACCCCCACCTCTCTGTTTCCACTATGTCTGTGCTTCCTGGAAAAGTTACAGGATGGTAAGTGGGAGTTGATGAAAAAGTGGAGGTTAGACTTCCACTTCCAGCAATGATGAGTTAAGTAATTTAGACAAATCTTCCCATTGAAAATAACTAAAATGCTGAACAAAAGATAAAATCATCTTTCTAGAAATAAACTAACAAATAGTGAGAAACAGTAATTAAGAGCAGGTAGTGGAGAGGCTTAGCAGTGTCTTTGGTGCAAGGGAGACAAAAGTTGGAGTCTAGGGTTCACCAGAGGTAAGTGTTTTGCACTTTGAGTTGGGAGTAAAAGGTCAGACACTAGAAGTAAGGGTGAATTGAAAGTAAACCAGCTCTTGCATGTACTGCAGACTGCATTTGAGGCATTTGGGTATCCCAGAAAATCTGAAGCCATAAAACTAGAATAAGGTAATCTTGAGTTGTTGGTACCTCCAACTGCCTTGCAGAAGCAATAAAAATTCTCTTTGTAGAAGGAGAACATCATAGTAGGACTCAAATTATTTTACACATAATCAAAAATACAATTGTCAGGATACAGTTCAAAATAACCATGTATACAAGATGATAAGACACCATGAACAAGAAACATAAAATAAAACAGACCCTCAAGGATTCCAGATACAGATTGTAATACAGATTGTAAAGTTCAAGTAGATAAAAGTGAAGCTTGAATATTTTAGCAGAGAACTGTAAAGTATATTTAAAAATTACATAGCAGAATTGAAAAAGAACCAAATAGAAATTCTAATAGTAAAATTTAGAGTAACCTAAATCAAATCAATGGATCAATTTAAGAACAAATTAGAGTTAAGAAGGAATTAGTATATACAAAGACAGGTCAGAAGAAACAAGAATGAAGCACAAAGAAAAAAAGGAATGGAAAAAGAAAAAGACAGAATAGAATGAAAATATCTAACATGTTCAATTGGAGTCTTAAAAGAATTATAAAAGAATGGACGGGACAGAAGCAACATTCTTTTAATGAGATAATAGCTGGGGATTTTTCAGCTCTAGAATCAACTCACAAATTCAAGAAGCCCTATGAATCACAAGAAGAATCATAAAAAGAAAGCCACACATAGACACATCACAGGGAACAAAGAAAACCAAAAGCAAAGAGAAACTATTAAGAGCAGCCAGAGGCAAAAAGACAGTTTACTTTCAAAGAAGTAATAGTTTGACTGTTGAATTCTCAGCAGCAATTATGGAAGCCAAAAGATTAAGCAACGATACCTTTAAGTAAATAGCTGAAGTAAATAGCTGCCAACCTAGAATTGCATACCCAGTGAAAATATCACTAAAACACTGTGTGAAAAGAGCCTTAATTCAGTAATTAAATCTTTCTCTCACTGGTACCTGCTGCAGATACAAATCTGTGTGCACTGCCTTTCTTTTCTCACTCACTTCCTTTCTGACCTATAAGCTATGTGCTCTCTGTTAGTAATGCTGTAAGGAGCCAGGCTAAAAGAGAGAACAGGAGTGGTAGGAAGGCAAGATGAGGGGTAAGAAAGATCTTACTTGGTTAACGTTTTGTAAGATGGCTTCACATTCTCTAGGGCTAAAAATGTTTGAAACTCTCATGGGCAATTTCTGGAATTCTTCATGAATATCCATTGGATTGTCCATAGTTTTCTTATGGATTTGTAAGAGTTCTTTATACATTCTAGACACAAGTCTTTTTTTCTAATAATATATGATACAAATATAATTTCCCATTCTGTGGCTTATCTTTCCACTCTCCTAATGGTATCTTTTGATGAACAGAAATTATTAATTTTAACATAGCTTATTTTATCATTCTTTTCCTTATGGTTTGGGTTTTTCTACTATTTGAGAAGCTCCTCTTCTTAATAACACACACCAAGCCTTTTTTTCCTTGTTAGTTTAAAATCCAAATTCAGCTGTGTAACATTGAACAGAATTTTTAGCCTAACCAACAGCCATTTCCCACATCCTCCCTGCTTATAAAACAGAACTGATGGGAGAGGGGATTAGGGGAAACGTATACCCTAAAAACAGAGTGGCCAAAGCATCCCACACTTGATGCACTGAATCAGAATTCTTGGAATAGAGCTTGGATGTGTATAATTTTTACAAGTTCCCCCAGATGGTTTAGTTATACCTTGATAAGGACTACAAAGAAACAAAAACCCCACAAGTGTCTGGAATGTTATGGAAGAAAGGAGAGAATTTCAAGTAGGGGGTGGAAAACAGGCGAAGATGCAGCAGACAGTTCAGGGAGGATAAATATTAAGAAGGGTGCATACTTCCAGATCTAAGATGAATAAGTTCTCAGAGTCAAATGTACAACATGGTGACTATAACTAACAGTACTGTATTATATACTTGAAACTTGTTAAGAAAGTAGATCTTAAATATTCTCACCATACACACAAAAAGATAATTATGTGAGGGAATAGAGGTGTTAACTAACCTTATTGTGGTAAAAATGTCACAATATATATGTGTACCAAATCATCACTTTGTACACCTTAAGCTTACGTGTGTTATATCTCAATAAGGCTGAAAAAATAATGCAAGGCATATGTGAAAACCAACGAGAAAGCTATAGGGAACAAGTATATCAGTGATACTCTCACAACTCTAACAGATTTTAATATCGTAGGCATATATATAAGAATGAGGATTCTAAAAATAGATGTAGATTCTTTGTAACACTTGCTAAAATAAACTATAGATGCAGATTCTTTGTAACATTTGCAGAAATAAACTAATTATCTAATAATAAACAAATTATCTAATTTTAAAAGATTAAGAAAAATATGTTGGATTTGACCAGAATCTTCAGTCGATAGTAAACTAAGAACACTTTAGTAAATGAGGGTGTATAGGATTTGGGTTACATGATATTAAGGATGGTGAGTAGGCAGTCAGAAAGCAAAACAAGGGAATATATCAAATATTTAAGGAGAAAAGATGGTAATACCAACAGTTATACAGAATCAAAGAAAAAAATATTTTTCAGTTTTAAGATGTGAGATTCAAGAACATACAATCCTTGAGTATTAGAGTTCAGAGAAACAATAAAGAACATTTAGTCAAATTCTGTCTGATACTTAAATTTCCTCTGTGAGATCCTAAAATTCTGTTTATATTTATGTTCCTCTGTGGTGAGGTCTGCGACCACCTTCAGGAGCAGCCTATTGTGTCTATGCATGGCTTTGCGTGAAGGCTTTTCCTTATCAGGATCTCAGAACTTTCCTTCTCAAATCTGACTCATTGTCATATTTGAAACAGGAGAACAGGTGTCAGCTGTGAGGGGAATGTCATAGCTTACAAATACATTTATTTAGTGGCTTTCCAAAGGAAATGAAAAAACAACAAAAAAACAGTCTGGCTTGAAATTTTGGGGAAGGAGGAGAACACTGGATCAAACTTAAACTAATAGGATGGTTTAAGAAATAGTTTCTCTTCAAGAATGAATTTTTGAAAGTTAGTCCTTTATTTTATGTTTTGCAAGGCAAATATATCGTCTCCCAATTTAGCTGTGTGGTATTTAGTATGATCACCACAGGTCAGAAATTTAACGAAGAGCTAGAGTATATCACCTACGAATGACTTTGGCTGAAAGCAATAGAATATCCAACTAAAAGTGCTCAAACCATATGACCCATAATATACCACTTAACGAATGTATGGAAGCAGATGTCTGGGGTGTTCAGCTGCTGGAGGTCTGGGCACAAATTGGCTGTTCGCTTGGCCTTCCCCTTCTGGCCGCCAGATGGCGTAGCTGTTCTAAACATTGTAATACCCTCTGCGCTTCAGTCTCAAGCAGGAAGGTAGGAGACCAGCAAAAGGGCTTTCTCTTTCTCTTCTTTTAAGTCCCACTAAGCAGGAAGAAACATTGAGGCTCCCATCTGACATCTTGGGCCACAGCTTGACCACCTGACCATCGCTGGACTGACAAAAGGGAAATGAGAGTGGCATGATTTCCTTAGACCCTGAAGCTGGGTACACCATTGCCCAATCGAAATAGAACTTTTATTTTATTTGTGTACTTCTTTTTTTTAAGCAAGAAAGAAGTGGGGAAGAGCTGTTGGGTAGGCTACTAATAGCCCCTGCCAGAGGAGTTCGGGAGAAATTATCCACGCTAAATCCACAGGGCCCCATGCCAAGGGCAGGACAATGCCTCTTCAGAAACTAGTAAAATGTTTTTCTTCCTCTGATAATTATTAATTCTCTGCAGTGACTTAGAAAAATTCTTTGACTAAATTTCTTGCCATTAAATGCTTGATGAGTATAGAAACTGACTGTAAAACGATTTTTTAAAGTCACTCTGCTTCTAACCTGAACTTCTTACTCCAGCTCTTATCTTACCACTACACGAGTTGTACTAATCACCTCCAATTTACATATTATGGAAGAGCCTTTCATGGAAAAGAATAAATCATTTTCAAATTAGACATTCCATCTCGCACTGACAGCAGCTGATTCCCAGCACTGTCTTTCATGTCTGACATGCTTTTAGATGAGAGTAATCTTATATTTGCAGTAATTCTCAGGATAAAATTTTCTTCTCAAAGCTTTTTTTATGAAGAAGGGTTTGTTAAGTTCTTAAGAATAAAGCAATTATTCTTTCTTTTTTTTTAATTGCAAGTCCAGAAAAGTGAATTATTTCTTTTAGAAATTGCATACATATCAAGTCCAGAAACATTGACTCTAAAATATTAATGTCAAGAGATGGATGTAAACATCTCCTGTTTCCCACCCTCTCTCTCAGGATGCTGTTCTGCTTCTCAGTCGACCCGATTCCTATTGCATTTCCATTGCACACCCATTATCTCAGGCTGCAGCTGTTTACTGACAGCTGTTCTCTGCCCACCATGCAGCCACCTTTCTGCTTGTCGCTGAACCCTAGTTCCCATCTGTGGAAATTCCTGCCTCCCCAGTGTGGGCACTTTGGCTGGGGCTCCCCCCTGGCTCAGGCCCAGAGCTTGCAACCTAAATCCATCCAAACATTGCCCTCCCCTGGCCAGACTGATTGATTAATAGAAGCCTCATTCAGGATCAATGAGAAGTAATGATACTTTTTCTGGGATTTCTGGGAGAGCGATTCTTTCTCTGCCCTGCCAGATTTCTACTTTTAATGTAAGGCCCAGATTTGTTGTAGCCATTCTGATATCTTGAGTGGGAACCAGTCTGATAATGTAGGAGAGAGAGAGAGAGAGAGAGAGAGAGAGAGAGAGAGAGAGAGAGAGAGAGATCCTGTGATCCATTTTAGCCTTCAATCCAAGACAGCAGCACAGCAGCAAGCCCTATTCCTGGACTGTTCAGTTACATAATCCAGTAAGTTCTTGTTTTGTTTTAAGCCAGTGTTTGGATCAGATTTTTTTCGCACTCGCAACCTAAAGAGTTCTAACTTATACATCAGTTCAGAATCTCTTATGATCAAGACATATTCTCAGATACTGAATGTGTGATAAAAATTACTATGGAATATACTTAATAGGGGATAAATGCACTTATAACTTATTATGTGCAATATTTTTTACTGTCTTTTCTTCAGATAATGATACCCACTCATCATATAACATAATGTAAAAAAATTTAATATACTCTAATCATTATTATGGCAACGTGCTCTGGGGACAGGAAAACTGAGCATATGCATTTGTTTCCATTTTGAGTCTAAATTATATCTCATTATGATGAACGTAAATAGCCTTGAACATATTTACAACTATCGATTAATTATGGTATGCATAAACCTATAATTATAAAAGTGGTGGTCTTCTACTGTGATGCCTGAATTTCTCTGGCTTTTTTTTTTTTTTTTTTTGGCTCAAACAGCCATGTACTGGGAAACAGACTCATCAGGCTGACCCGGCTACGTGACCGACCGAGAGATATTTGTGCCCGGAGAAGAAACTGTTCGCTTCAGCAAAGCTTCATTCATCAGTCAATGCCTCTGGTGACCTTTGTGCTTTCCACCCGAGGTGTCCACATCCTTGTCAAAGGGTGAGAAACATTTTGTAATTGGCCACGAGGATGCTCTTGCAAGACGAGTGGCCAGCCAAACAGTTCGTCTGCCCTAGACACAGGCCGAGTACGTTTTCGTGCACGAAGGAAATGGTAAGGCAGAGTCCACTTCTTTATGGGAGTAAAGGACATACTGTGCCAGAAGGTTCTCTTCCCAGTCAGCGCCTCTGTCGTGTATCACGCAGCTACACTGGGAACAGCACGCCAAGGAAATCTAGGCTTTGTGCTAATAGATCATTCTCCACATGGTTCCAAAGTCAAGAGGACAAACAAATATTTGTGCAACTTTTCCTTCCCGTTCCGGTTCCCCAGATGCCCAGTTGCCCTCCCCAGAGGCAATCCATTTTATGCTTTTGACCTCTTTTCTTGGGGAGATTTTATGCATATTTAAGCAAATGATTGTAAATAGCTTCCCCTTTTTACCTCAATTAAGGTATCTTGCATTATGTACTTATGTGCTTTGATTTCGGTAAATAGGAGCTTCCTCATTCTTTTTCTTACAGCCTCTGAGTACAGTAACCCCCCTTATCTGTGGGGGACAGACTCCAATACCCCCAGTGGATGCCTGAACCGGCAGCTAGGACTAAACCCTATATATACTATGTTTTTTCCTATGCATCCTATGATTTATAAATTAACAACAGTAACTAGTAATAAAATAGAACAATTTTCATAATGTACTATAATAAAACTTATGTGACTAAAGCATTGTTAAGTAAAATAAGGGTTACTTGAACACAAGCACTGTGATACTGCAACATACGGTCTGATAAACAAGAGGGCGGCTAAGTGACTCCCAGGCAGGTCATGCACACGGTGTGGACAAAGGGATGATTCAGTCCCGGGTGGGACAGAGCAGGACAGTATGAGACTTCATCACACTACTCAATTTAAAACTTATTGCTCATTTCTGGAATGTTCCATTTAATATTTTCAGACCATAGTTGACCATGGGTAACTGAAACCTCAGAAATTGAAACCACAGATATGCGGGGACTACTGTATTCCACAATTTCATAACAGCACAATTTCTCCAATGTCCCATTGGTGTACATTTAGGTTTCCAATCTTAGCTCTTACAAATAATGCTACAGGGAACAACCTTGAACATACTTGGGTGAGTATATCTTTGGAATACATTTCTAGAAGTTAAGTTTTTGGGTTGAGGGCATATATGTTTGCATTTTCCCCCACTTTTTAATGTTTTATTATACTTGAAAAAGTAATACATACACATGGCTAAAAAAACAAAACAAAATACTAAGCATTATGAAAATATATATAGTGATAAGTAAGTTTCCCCCCACTGCTTGGCTGCCAGGTCCCCTCTGAAGAGGTAGCCACTGTTTGTGTGTATACTTCTGGAGATTACATGCATATACAAATTTATATGTGTGAATATGTACATGTCATTTGTCTTTGCTTAAAGGGGATTTACTACACACACCATTCTGCACCCTGCTTTTTCATTTAAAATACTTTATAATGTATTGCCTAACAATTGGTATAGATCAATTTCATTCCTTTACAGACAATATAGAGTTTATTGTGAGGAGACTAATATTAACTTTGTCATTAAAAAAATTAAGGTATAATTTATATACAGTAAAATTTACCCTTTTTAGTATACACTTCTACAAGTTTTGACAAACACATACCTTCCTTTGTAATTTTGACAGATTTGTGAAACAGCCTTCTTGACAAAGTTGAACAAGTATGAGTACTTGCTTTTCTACAGCTTTGCCAATTCAGGTGTGTCATCAAACTTTTTGAATTTTACCTATCTGTAGGTGACAGTGATGTTGTGTTATCATTTAAAATTTCATTTCTCTTATTATGATGAAGCTGAGCATCTTCTCATTTTTTACGAGATCCACTTAGATTGCCTTTTCTGGGAATTATCCATACCTTTCTTTTTTGGACCCATTTTCCTATTGTGAATTGGTCTTATTCATTTTCAGGGACTCTTTGATGTATTAGGAAATTAGCCCTTGTCTGGTATATAAATTGCAAAAATTTGGGAAATTTGAGGGTCACGGACGTATCACACAAGAACTGCACCCCCTTCAGAACAAATACATAAACTTTCGCAACCATTGGGAGAATATTGCACATACAGAGTTCCACTTCAGGAGAACTAAACTTCCAAAATGAGGTTTTGGCTTAGAAGACTGTCTGTCATGCTTTGCAAAAGATTCAGATATATAGTGTTCTAAAACAAAAATGAAATGCACATGTCTGTGCAATTGATTTTCATAGTCTTTGGATATCCTACAAGGATTAAAAGTTAATGTTTTGTTATATATAATATAGCCAGCCTGGGTCTCTGATTATACATGTGAATATCTACCAATTCATTTTGGGCACATGGAAAGAGGAAAAGTCTCCTATGGGTGCTTCCTGCCACATTTTCCAAGATTATTATATCATACTAAAGTGAAGAATAAGTTCACAGTTTTGGTGACCCATCTCCAAACTGCACAGACAATGTTTGACAGAGTTATCTATATTTCAGAATATAATGGAGAATTGGGACTTAAGAAAATTAAGTCTTATTTTCACATAACCTGGAAAAATATGATGTGTTACTTGGCCCCAAATACAGCATAAGACAGCTTGTGAACTAAAACTGGGGGCACAGAAAACTTTCCTTGATTTATTTGGATAAATAAATTTATAAAATGTTTAAGAGAGAAACTCCAGGAGAAGCGTGGTGGAAACAGAAGAGTGACTCCATCCTCCTTCTTACTTGTATAATAATGGACATGAGGGTATAATTAAGTCATCTATATGAGCTTGAACCAGGTGAACAGTGGTCCCTGGCTTTTTAATTTGTGAATTCATGTTAAATATTTTATATACTCTGTCATTATATATGACTTTCTTCAAGTGTGGATAATTGATAGAAGTCATACATATGTATAGCCTTTTAATTCTTTCTCTTGATATCTGCACATGTCTTGATCAATTTCTACATTTACTGTATATTAATAGATCTCCCTAATCATTCATGATAAGCATTAATTAGAATGAAAAATAATGAAAAAATTCACATACTAAATTCGGGTCTCTGAATTTACTTTTAACTAATCATTTTGTATAACTGGCTCGTTGAATCAGCAGGACTTGTGCTTTGTGATCCTGGAAGCAATTTTATTATCTCCTACTCTCCTTTTATATCTCTTCATGGATGTGTGTGGGCGGGGGTGGGGGGAGCCTTTGCCTTCATACCTAGGCTAAGACTCAAGCACTTCCATCATATTTCTGGTTACTCTCAGGTAATAAAAAGCCTTATGGTGGCTTTAAGTCACAAATACAGCTTCAACCTAGTCATTAAAGCTTCTCCCTTCCTTCAGCTGGGGCCTGTTGCAGGTGAGTCTGGGATCCAGGAAGGTGGGAGGAGGAAACAGCTTCTCTTTGCTCGCGGCTGCCTCCCCCCCACAGCTAGCTGCTGTCTGCGAGGACCTCTGCCAGGAGCCTGGACAGAATGGACATGGTAGCAAGGGGAGACGTGCCTGTGAGAAAGTACTTACTTACTACTACTGGCTGGCTGCCTCTTTCTGGGCCTAGCAATGTTTAAAATGCTCATAGGCAATTCCCTAGGTCCATCACATCTTCCACCCCTGGGCCTTTACGGACAACTCCTTTGCCCTTACTTTTGGTTGACTGTACCTGCTCTCCTCTTGGCATCACTCTGGCTTGTATTTTTTTACCTATGTCCCCTCACCCCAGCAAGCTGCCCTGGTGGGCAGGATCCATTTCAAATGACCTCTGGACAACAAGAGAAGTCCTGCTCTGCCTCTGAGGAGAAGGTTTCATAGCTCCCTCCAAAGAAATCCTCCTCACAGTATCCTCCCTCTCTCCTCTCTCAACATGTTAGGGCTTTAATGTGGGTCAGTTGTCTAACCTGTTCTTGGCACCTACTTTGAAATTTCCATATGGCTTCACACCTTACTTTGGAATCTGAAATCTATCGAAACTTGGTACATCAGTCAAACCTTCCAATTAAACACCCTGTCATCTTTGTTTTCTCTTCTTTCTGTGAAGGAAATTCCCTTTACTTACTCTAGTGAACTTCCTTCCAGCAAGAGGGCCTCATTCAGATTAGTGAGGTGGGCTTTATCGGCGACGTCCCTGAGAAGACGCTGGATTTCTTTACATCTATTTATTTAAGTCATATGTTTTTGATTAGGTAACATATGCACACAATACAAAATTCAAAAGGCACGAAAAGGGAATATCATGAAAAGCAGGTTTATCCTCAACTCTTATCGCTGGGATTCCTGGGCACTATCTCCAAAAATAACAACTATTGTGAGTTTTGGAGTGTATTTGTAGAAGTATCTATGAAGATACAGCATGTGTCTTTATAAAATCTTTTGTTTATAAAGGTAGCATATAACACACTTTTCTGTAACCTGCTTTTTTCACGTAATGTATCTTGGAGATCATTCCATATCATCAGCACATATAAAGTTGCCTCTTTGTAATGGCCACATTGAGTTTCCTCATGTTTGTAACATAACATGCTTCACCAGTTTTATATTTATAAAAATTCAGGTTTATCTTTGTTAACTGATTTAAATAATCTATTTACATAATAGTTTGAGCATGGGCTCTGGAGCCAGACTGCCTGTCTGTGTTTCAACTCGATCACTTACATGCTGTGTGATTTGAGGCATGCTACTTAACTTCTCTGTGCCTCAGTTTCCTTATCTTTAAAATGGGAGTAACAATAATATTTACCTCTTATAGTTGTGAGAATTAAATGAGTTAATACGTGTAAAGAGCTTAAAACTATGCTTAGCACATACTAAGCACTTAATATATGTTAGTGTTTATTTTTACTGGATAAAAGTGCTCTGTGCACTATTTGTAATCTGGATCTGGATTTATAGAGGGAGGGGAGCTATTTTTTCTCACTAGTGGTGTTGGGGGAAGGGCTTTGTACTTCAGATATGCTAACTGGAATCTGCTTATCTCAAGGATGCCTGGGTGCTCTTTGCCTCGGTTTTCACAGCTGAAGTTTGGGGTCCATGACTTGTGATCTGGTTCTCTCAGCTAGGTGGGGTCTAATGGTACTTTCTGGGCTGTTTAGCTTCCCTTGGTTCCTACTGGCGCTATAACCCATCTGAGGCCCGGCTGCTTTTTCAGTTTAGCCCAGCCCCTCAATGCAGAGCCATGGTCTTCCTACTTTGGTAACCCTTTTCAACAAGTTTCACTCTCAGCTTGTGTCCAAAGCGCTAAAAAGTTGCTAGGGCAGTAGCTTCTTCTTTGTCTTCAATGCTGTGCTCTTTTATCTAATGAATGCACTTCTCTGAATTCCCCATCCTCCCTTGGTTGGCCAAAGGTCATCCTATACTACTTTCTTCCAGAAAGGAACTATGTTCCCTGACTTTTGGCATGTTTGATATTTGTCTCTTGCATATACATTTAAATGATGATAGTTGGGCTGAGTATGAAATTCTTGGCTCACACTCTTTTCTTTCTAAGAATTGCTCCACTGTTTCTTATTGTTGAATGTTACTGTGGAGAAGTCTAAAGCTTGTCTGAAACATTTTCCCTGTATAGATAAGTTGATAATTTTGCATAAATGTTCAAAGTATATTTTTTCCTTATCATTGAAGTCCAGTAACTTTATTGGGATGTATTCTGTTGACAAGTCAAAATGTTGATTTTTATTTTTATTTATTTATTTTTTCTCAAGCCTTTCTTCTGTGTTTTTTACAAGTTTTCAACAGTGTTCATCATTTGTTACTCTTATTGTGACCCTCAATTCTATGATGGTAAATGCCTTTTTTCTCATTTTTTTCCAGAGTCCTTCCAACTGATTTAAAAAATTATTTTTTATGCAATATTTTACCTATGAATGTATAAAGTATATATAAGGCATAAGGACTAATCAAACAAAGATTTGACTACTAACATCTGGGTTAAAATTATGCCAACTTAAACTGACAAGTCAATTCTAAAATTTATTTGGAAATTCTAAGGACCTAGAACAATCTTGAAGATGGCAATCTTGGAGAAGAGTAAAGATGGAGACTTTCACTTCTAGGTATTCAATTTCTTACAAAGCTATAATAATTAAGACAGTGTGGTATAAGTACTAGGAGAGAGGGATAGGTTAAAGAACAGAAATCCAGAGACAGACCACATGGTACAATTCCCTGATTTGTGACAAGTGTAATTCAGGGGGAAAATATGTTATTTTGAACAATGGTGCTTGGGTAAATTAGCTACCCATATAGAGAAAAAGTGAACCCCTACCTCATTCCATACACCAACATTAATTTGAGATGGTTCATAAAACCCATCCTCCCAAAACGGGCAAAGACTTAAACCAGTACTTCACAAAAAATAAGTACATGAAGAAGTTCTGAACATGAGTCATCAGGGAAATGTAAATTAAAACTACAATGAAGTGCTGCTACCAGAATGGTTAAATTATAAGAACTAGCAATACAAAGTAGAGGCTAGGATGTGGAGGATACAATCCTGGTTTAAATTAGTACAGCCCCTTTGGAAAACTTTTTGATCCCAAAGTAAACATGCATGTTCTTTATGACCTAGAAATTCCACTCCTTTGTATATTCCCAACAGAAATGAATGTTTATATCCCCCAAGGGACATGTACAAGAGTGTTCATAGCAGCTTTTTTCATAATATTAATAGTTAAAAACTGGAAACAACTCAAATGTTAATGGATAAACAGCAGCACATTCATATAGTGGAATACTATGTAATATTGAAAAAAAATGAACTGCTACTCACAACTATGTGGATGAAGATAATAAACATAATGTAAGATGAAAGAACCTAGGCAAATAAGAGTATCTACTGTATGTTTTCATTTATAGGCTGTTCAACACCAGACAAAACTAATTTATGATAGATGATAGTGATCAAAATAGCAGTTACCTTTGACTGGGAGTGGGCAGAAAGGAGCCTTCTTGGGTGTTGGTAACATTCCACATCTGTATCAGAATGGTGGTTACCTGGGTATACATAGTTACCTTTTAAAAACTTATCAAGCTATACATCTAAGACTTCACTGTATATAAATTTTACATCAAAGAGAAAAATGTAATGCTAACTCGATTTTAAACTTCAGTTGTCATTTTCTCCTTGAACCCTTGTATCTCTGTTTTGAGTGTTTGTTCCAGACAGGCTTATTTTTTTCTAGAGGTTATTTTTTCTTTAGTTCCTAACGTTTATGGAGATTTATTTGGTAAGAATTTTTTTATCGGCTTTGTGGCAAGGTTTTTCTGCTGTAGTTCGTTATCTGCCAATCATTTTCCCTACGGGTTTCCTTTTGTCTCGTATTTTGTAAAGATCTGTGCTATTTCCCTTCTGATTATTTCTCACCTTTAAGTAAGGGCATTCTTTTCCCTGCAGGGCTGACTCACTGTACATTTTCAAGAGACACCATCCAAACTGTATTCTCTCCAGGGGGGCGCCGTTCACACAGAATACAATATGAATAGTGTCTCCTGGAGACCCTGCTGCCCAGACAACGTGTTTGCTGAAATACTTGTGGGGAAGGGACCAGAGCAGTGTGCCAAACCTCTCCCTGAGCCCCCATGATCCCAGAAGGGTCTGTATGTGTGCTTCTGTAAGCAGGTGAAAACTTCCCTCCCCTTCAGAGAAAAAGGTTAGAACTGCAAGGTCATTACTGACGGCTGTCCCTTTATCCAGAGTCACTGTGCCAAGATGGTAGTCTGCAACCTATTTTCCTCACCTACTCCCCCTGCTCCTCTGTGATCTCCAATGGGCTCCAAGGAAACTTCCACCGCTGGCCTGTACAAAGTCTTGTTATAAGCAAGGCCTTGTTGGTTTTCTACCTCAGGTATCCAATAGTGTTTGAACACTCTGAGACCTGCCAGCTCTGCCTGCAATATACAATCTCTTCTGCCTGGGTCTCCTTGTTTACCGGGTGGATTATTGCCACAGAAAACAGCCTTCCTTTGTATACATCAAGGTTCAAGGTAAAAGCAGCTTAGCCATTTCATCATTTAGACTTCTTCTCTTTGTTATTTTCAGGTAATTTAAAATATTTTGCTCTCACAAACAGTGCTGCAATTGTACAAAACTCAGTTTGTATATATACAAGTGTGTCTGCAGAATAAATCCCTAAAATTGGAATACTGCTTTAAAAAGTATGGGTATTTATCACTGATCTTACCAAATTGCCCTTCCTAGGCATTGTACCAATTTATACACCTGTCAGTAAGTATGCCCATTTCCTCAGACCCTTGAGGTGAAAAATGGAGTCTCAGTACATTTTAAAATAACATTTTATCTTTTCTTATGTTTAAGAATTAATAAGCCCTTTGTAATATAAGTTGCAAATATTTTTCCCAGTATGTCGTCTTTTGATTTGCTTATAGTAATTATTGCTCTATTGATTTTTTTTTTAATTCATGAAATTGCAGTTATGGATCTCTTCTTTGATGACTTCTGGATTTTTTTATATCCTGAGGAATGATCTTCACTGTAATGCAAAGTGAGTCCCTTATGTTGTCACCACCTATTTTTGAAACAGAGCTCAGAATGAATTTCTAAATACCATGTTGTCTGGTTTAAGGATCTGATTTTACTGGAGAAACCTACAAACCAGGGGTCAGCAAGAAGAGAAAAGGTGAGTAGTCCTCTATCTTCTCATCATCCCATTGAGAGAAATACCAGAGCCTGGGTAACTGGCTGGACACAGAATAGCTTTTAGTTTCAATGAAAGGAGCTTCGACTCTCTTTCGTTGCTCTTCCTTTTTATAGGGCAAGCCCGAAAACAATTTGGGGGGGGCGGGGGGGGCATCAGACCACTGGGCACCAACAAGTCTAGATTTGGTAGTTAGGATTATAACTATTTGCAGGAATTATCTAGGAAAGTTATCAAACTTGGGAACTTCGGGGCCAGAGTGAAGTTGTATAATAAAAATTGAGGAGGATAAATATGCTAATTTCCTAATCTTCTGTACCCAGGGGGTCAAAAGATTTCATTTAAAGCTGATAAATCAAATAAAGAGGTACAACACTGTAAACAGTACAAAGGAAAATCCTAGGACCGACACTACAATCAGGTCACTATAATTGGGTCAGATTCTTGGTTCCAATAATAAAATCCATACTAACTAGTTTAGGCAGAAAGAGATTTATTAGGTAGCTCCTATAAGCATCGGAAAGGCTGGAAGAACAGGCTGTAGGCTAAGCATCCAGTAACAACTCTCAGAACCACACTGCAGAACTGGCCTGGTGAGATAGTTACTGTGAGGCCAGCACTGCCCTGGAAGCTGCTTCCTTGAAACCAGGAGATGCTGCCTCCCACCGCAGAAATGTCCTCAAAACCTCCCTCCTATTCATGGCCCCCAAAGCCACCCACGTGTGAGGCAGTCAGATGAACCAGACAGTGTGCTGACTGCCAGGGTATATAAAGACAAAGCAGGAAGATGCAAAGATATCTCATTATCTCCCACTAGAACAGGTCAAACGAAGCATATTGCTGAAAGTCAGATCCTGGTCTGGGGCCAGGGAGAAAACAAGATGGAAGAAGCAAGTAAGAATTTATCTGCTTCGGGAGGCTGAGTGGCAGGAGAACCCAGACTTATGGAGGGAAATGTTTTGGCTAGAGGCGCTTATCACTGAGCAGAGTGCCTGGTGGCCCTGGGAGCTTTAGGAAAGAGGTTCTAGGGTTTGGGATTACGCTGTCTGATATGGTAACTACTAGCCACGTACAGCTGTTGAACACTTGAAATGCAGCCACTGCTTATACTAAAATAACATTTTGAATATATTGGGTAAATAATATATATTAAAATTAATGTTTCCTGTTACTTTTGTTCCTTTTTAATGTGCTATTGGAGAATTTAAATTACGTACCTATGTGGCTTACATTCTATTTCTATTGGACAGCACTGAACTAGGCAATCAAGAGAAGGATCAATGGGGCAGAAGCCCTCTCCTCTCGTCTTTCCTTCTTTTTGGCCCTTTTTTGCCTTCTTATCTCCTTTTAGAACTAATTTAAGAACCAGAAACAGTCTTCTCCTTGTCATCCTCTTTGCTTATGTCACCTGTTGTTGAATGCACCCCAACTCCCTTTCATGTGCAGGCTTCTGTACGTGCAACTACAGTCTCCCTCTTCTTCTTGGTTCAGGTTGACAGCAACTATGTGTGAAGGAAAAGCTCTAAGAAGTTTCATAATTGACTTCCAAACTCAGAGCTTTGCAGACACTGATTGATAGTAAAATATTTATTGAATGAATGAATGCAGTTCATTCATTCATTCAATAAATATTTACTAATTGCCTCCCGAGTGCCAGGAGGTTGTTTTAGATACTGCGGAGATGTAAACAAAAGCACACTGTCGCTGCTCTTATGGAGTTTATATTCTCGTGTGTAATGGTTTTTGAAGTGATAGAAAGTCAAGATCTTGAGATCTGCATTATTGCCTTGACATACTCACAACTCTTTTTTCTTCTGGGGATGTGTGGGACAGTAGTGGGAGTGAGAAACAGATGTTTGGGACCACAAAACAAAACAATCTTTCCAAAACAACATATTAGTTTAAACAGTTATTGCAAACCCCGTAACTTTCAGGGCCAAGTTAGGTAACCGAAACGAGTTAAGGGGGCTGTGAAAAAATTTGGAGTGGGGGAAGCTGGGCTTACTAGACTTCTTGCATCTCCTAGGACATTCAAATAAAGTAAACAAACAAAACCAACATGTTGGAGCTAAAACAGAAACAGAAACAAAAATCCAAATTTGCAAATTAAATTTGGCCCCGGGGCCTCTAGAGCCTTAATAATGGCCTTGGGTTTAGAGGCCCAGTATAAACCCGTCAACACTCTCAGGGTTCATCCTCCTTTACCCACTGCCACTCACCTGCCCCAGGCTTCAATGGTCTTCTCCTTTTGAAGCAACCGAGCAGTTTCTTTTTCCAGGAACTGGGAGAACCATTTTCTGAAGGGAAGAGTGGCCTCCACTTAACTGAACAGAGTAGACATGTAGCAAGTGCAGATTCCATCTCAGAATCAAAAGGGAGAGATTAAGAATATCTTGTCCTGGATTCTCCCCAATTTGTGACTTGCCTTTAGGGAATTAATTTGATTTGAAGGCTAGTGTCCATGTAAGTATTTGAAATCATTTCTTACTTAAAATAGATTCAAATAGTTCTTTTGACATGTGGGACAGCTTTTTAATTTTTTTTTAAAGAGTTGTTCTCTTTAATGAAACAAAAGAAGTTTATTATAACTATACACTTATCAGTCAGGCAATTAGTGAAACAGAGAATTACAGTTTAACTTTAAGAGATAACAGTTATATAGGGATAGCTTCATTCTAATGTATCTTTTTAGTTACCCTTTATTAGTCTTGATAGTGCTCCTTGAACATCAGAAGCATCAATTAAATTTTATTGTTTCCACTGTTGTCTACTGCTTCCTTATCTAAATTGACACCAGTCAAGTCAAAAGGTTCATTGCTGATGTCATTCCCTTTCACACAGACTCGCCGCTGTGTTCTCCGTGTCCGAGTCTGCACACCATGTTCGTGCTCTCTGCGGGGAGATTATTTTTAGTCATCAGATTCCTTAACACGTTGGTGATGAATTTCTGCTAGAGACTTTTTTTTACATTTAGAATCAAATCACAGCATGATTTTCATCTGGGAAACACATGTCTAGGAAAGTAATTATTTCAAACCCAAGGGCATAACTGACTACAGCTAAAATGGATCCAATTTATGCTTCTGCCATGCTTACTCTGTGCTACCCACTGGGCACTGGCCACTGGTCTTGTAACAGTCTTCAGAAATGACTTGGATATTTGGGACCTGACGTTTGAGGGAGTTGGTCATCTCTGGAAATGCAGAACAGGGACCAGGTAAAATGATCAATTTTGAGGGATTCTGAAGCCATGAAATACAGATGCAAGGAAACAGAACCACAGAAAGTTTTTGAAAATCTGCTGCTTGTACTATTGTTGACTGTGGTTATGAAAGGAAATTAGATTGTAAGTTCCTTCAAAGAAAGGAAGGAGCTTATTCCTAATGCATACCTGCTCGGTGCAGGTGCTTTGATGATCAAAGGAAAAACCTTGACCTCATGAAGAAAAAAGGCAGTGTTTCCTGTAGCTGTCATTCAATAAATAATCGTTGAATGAGGGGCAGTGAAAGATAATTATAACCCCTAAGAATTAATGCAGCTAAACTTTGCATCTGTGCTTCTGTACATCCATGTGGGATGGGGTAGGCTTTTCCCAGTGGAAAAGGCCTCAGAACTGAACTGGAAGGTTTGGCTCTTGATCCTCAGACTTCCTATCTGTTCGACCTTGGCTACATCACCGTATGTCTCTGAGACTCGGTGTATTCTATATAAATCATTTATGAAAAAACAATGGTCAAGTGGACTAGCACCTTCATTCAGGAGAGCATTTAGCCTTACCAAGAGAAGGTGAGCGAGAAGAATCCTCGTGGTCCTATAACCTCCCGGAGACGCTCACCTCAGCCCACAGGGCGCCTTTAGGAGGATGTCCACTGCATACAGAATGTGTAGCAATCTAGTTTCCATCTTGAGGGAAATGGGTAAGGAAAATATGAAGCATCTTTATCACAAAATGCTCTGTAGCAGTTGGAAGTGATGAAATAGAGATATATAGAGCAACACACAGAGACTTTTAAAAATAGCCTTGAGTAAATAAATAAGACATAACAATATCATTGAACAATTCCATGTTGGCTAATTAAAATCACATTCATGGAAAATAACCCATGGATTTATTAAAGATACATACCCATCTGAGGACATGTTCCAAAAATATTAGAAGAGACACCTATGGAGTGGGGATTGGGAAAACCATAAAATGACAACATAAAGTAAGCAAGGGGGCTTATCCAAAACCAACGATGAGACTATGGCATACTCTCCTCCAATCTAACGAGAAACAGCAAAAACTGCCATTCTTCACCCTCGTAGTTGGAATGGTTCCATTCACCCTGCTTGCTGTCATGCAGTTTCTTTCTTTCAAATTGTTCTTTAGAAGTGCATGGCTTTTCTTATATTTATATTCCATTCAGTGATACAATTGATAATGCTTAGAGTTCACGTATGCAAATATCCTTTGTTCCTTAGATTTTCCTAGTCCAGTTAAGTATTAGATGTGAATATAAAGTAACAAGTCTTTAAATTTGATCCAAATGAATGTTATTTCTTCCAAAGTAGTCATAGATTCCAGCAGTTCTGCCAATGCTTGAGACTGTTTTTAGAACTTTGTGTGTGTGTGTGCGCGCACGCGTGTGTGTGCACCCACAGGCATGCATACATGCAATTAAGGATTGGCCAAACTATACTATTTTAAAATCTAGCCTTGGTTATCTGGTCGCTCACCTCTCCACCCTCATCCCATTCCAGTCTCCCCACCGTGCCCACACTGTTCCAGGCACACACACCTTCTTTTAGTTTCTGCAGCACTTGAAACTCATTCTTACTTGGGGCCTTTGCATAGCTGTTTCCCTTGTCTGAGATGCTTAGCCTTCAGAGCTTCCTTCTCAGGGTGGCTCCTTTCTGTTGATCAGGTCTTGCTTAAATGTCACATCCTCAGAGAAGCTCCCTCTGATTACTCCACTAAAGAGCCATTTAATAACCTGCTCTCCTACGACCCTGCTTTAATTCTTTCCATTGCCACTGCTGTCAGATACTTGTTTACTTATCCCCAACTTGAATAAAAATTGCATGACCTCAATGTCTGGAAAGGTGCCTGCCATATAGTAGGTGCTCAGAGTGTGTGTTGAATAAACTGAAGAGTATGATTAACTTAGATCTCTTGTACCTGAGGTCCAAAAAACAAGTGACATAAATACAAGGGGTTATTGTATTCTTTCTTCCTTGTTAATTTGTTTATTCTTTTATCATATCATTTCACAATTTACTTCATATCACATATGCTATTTATAACTGTATCTATTTCTTCTACTAAGTTGTGGACTTCTGAAACGAATTAACTATTTGCTGTATATTTCTAATTTTTATATCCCCTTAGAGGACTTAGCATCAGACTTTGATATTCTGAGTACTAGATATATATTGTTATCAGATTGAACAAAATCTGACTGGTATAAACAGCTGTGTGTGTGTGTGTGTGTGTGTGTGTGTGTGTGTGTGTGTGTGCGAGAGCAAGAGAGAGAGAGAGAGAGAGAGAGAGAGAGAGAGAGAGAGAAACACAATTGTATGGGCCTGTTCGGGTACATTTTGTGCCAGTGATTTTTAGACCAATTTTGAGTGTCTGCTTACATTTAGAAAGTGCAAATTTGGACAGAGATCAAATTTCTGGACCATGTTGTCATACAGCCTAAATTCTGTAGGACGTAAAACAAAATGGACAATGGACAAATGGAAATAAGGTCATGTACTTAAGATGGTCCATACCCAATTTGCATAGTATTTCGCTCGTTTCTACATAAAAGCACGGCATAAAGCAGTTAAAGGGGGATTAAAGTCTCCAAATCGCACACCCTTTGTACTGCATTACCCTGCCTAACGTGCTTCTGCTTAAAGAAGACTAGAGACATTGGCTCCTGAAGTGAGTACTACCCCAGTATTTAATTGGAGTAAAAGGAACAGAGAGCCTGTGAGCAGCTTGAGCAGCCTGCGTCCTGCTCATTTTTCTCTGCAGCGACTAGCACAGTGCATACCACGTAGGGAACACTTCACAAACGTTTGGTTAATGATGGATTACATGAAAAATGGGTAAATTGAAAGTAAGGAGATTGATTTTTTTAATATGACTCATACATTGGCTCAGAAGCCATTGGCTCAGGAAGATCTCACTTGAAGAGTTCCAAAACTGCGGCATCGTTGACCTAAGTGTGAGATCTCTCCAGAACACATATTTAGCTGTAGAAGTAGTGTCACTATCCATCAAGTCACCATCTTCCTGTCTCTCAAGCTAGCAACTTTAGAAGCTTGTATGAGTCATCCACCTTACTTCCGTTCCACATTTAAGCGGTCATTAATTCCTGCCAGATTTACCTCGGGAATATCCTCAGCCCCCATTGCCTTATTGCCTAATTTCTAGACAACAGCCTCCTAACTGGGATCTGGCCACCAGTGTCCCTCCCCTTTGCAATCAGTCCTCCCCCAGCTCACCAAAGTTATCCTCCTGTAACTGGTATATTAAACAAGCTGGACTTGGGAGGATTCAAGCAGAAATGACTTTGTTCTGGCCCTTAAAAACTGCTCTCTCAAATCTTTCTTCCCTACCTGTGGTTTTCTGATTATTTTCAGGTATTAAAAAGTGCAGTCCAATTTATTATGAAAACTTCAATTTCTTATCTAAGTTCTCCCTTCCACCAGTGTGGGCCATAACCAGACTTGCAAACATGGTGAAGAGGGGGTTCCTAGTCATTTCTTTTCTCTTTGTTTCACCTCTTGTACGAGCTGGGCTCAGAGAAGAAAGGATTAGAGAAAAAGAGGCAAGGTCTTCAGCGGTCCTTGCAGTTTTAATCACAGAGCCATTTGGGAATGGCTTTGGGTGATCCTATTGGTGATTCTCTAATGGGTACTTTTGAGGACTTGTTTAGAAATCCTTCCTCCCTAGGATATATACCATAGCATCACTTGGACAATGCCCCGTTCTGCTAGGATCTCAGAATTTGCCTCTTGTCACCTGGATTCCAGCAGACCACCCCACACAGTGTCTCCTATGTTGAAGTCATCTAGAAGGGCCTCTTAGAGTCTGTAAGATAACGCACGTCCAACTTTCTTCCTTACGTTCTTGGCACGACCTTCTCTACTCTTTTTGCAAGTGCAGCTTGTTTCTTCTGGGACCCACTGGCTTTGCTCTGCTGCCCAAGGTACCACCAGCCAGCCTTTCACTAGAGACCTTTTTCCAGTGGAAGCAGAAGGCCGCCTCTAGGTCCCTGCTCTTAGCCTTTTCTTGCAAAGCCTGAAGGGTGTGTGAAGGTCAAATCATGGCAGAAGCAGCTCCAGGCTACTCTCTTTGCAAGTACTGCCTAGACAGTCTTGTATCTCACTTAGGATGTGTGTGAGTGGGGGAGACATAAATCTATTGTTCTCAGCTTTGGAGCCTTAGCCAAAACCCTGAGAAAGGAAGAGGCTTATTTCAACATGCTGTTACATTCTTTAAAAACATCAGACACTGTTTTGTTTTGTTTTAATTAACTGTTCTAAGCTTACAATGCTTGATTTTGAAGTCACAGAAAAGACATTTTAGCAAGTAAAGAAGGGGATCGCTGAAATCCCATTGTTTTGCAAATGAGAAACCAAAGAGCAGGAAAGTCTGTTGGCTTATGGAAGATCACACAGCTAGGAATGAGTGACCAGGGCTTGAACCTAAATCTTTGGCCTGCAAGTCATACGCCGTTTCTACTGTAGTATCCTGTTAACATGCTTCTCCTTGAAGAGGACCAAAGACATTTGCTCCTGAAATAAATGTATGGCAGTAAAAAACCATGAGCTCTCATTCTCTACCATCGGCCTTCCAATCCAATGGGATCAGCCTTGTCAATTTATCCAGGTAAGGCACTTCTGCCTCTGGATGTTATTTACCCTCAAGGTCTCCACTTACCTTCTAACCCACGGAGACCTCCTTCGTGGTGTCTCCCTGACTGTTTAGCCCTCATGCCACCCCTTCCAGTTCCTACAGACTCAGCATGCACTGCCCCATTTAGCTAACCATTTGATGCTCCTCTGGGTTACACTCCGTGATTCCTTGTGTAGTAGAGTTTCTTCCTTGGACATTGCCTGCAGACAGCAGCTGTGCTCACTGTCCCTGTTAGTGAGAGGTGTCTATTAGGAGGAGGAAGATCTGAAAGGTCCCATTAAAGACTCAAGATATGTGGGTCTGGTGGACCAGGGTGCCCTCATAGGCAATTTGGATCTAGAAGAAAATGAAATCGATCCCTTGTTCCTCCAGCTCTCTTTGGGTCATTCCCTCCCCAGCTCTGGACAGGTCAGACTCTGGGCTGCTTTCTGCTGCTGTCACTTCCTGGAATTGGACCCACAGTTTGGAGCTCATCTGGAAAAGGGACCATGAATCTCTCCTTACACTGCTGGCTCCAGGCGACCTTCCTTGGGCCAGGCCGAGAAAGTGGAGTCAGCCAAAGCACTAAACTATCTGGGGTAGCTGTGGGCCTCTTGGCCGAGGAGGCCAAAATGCTCATGGGCAGCTCTGCTGATTTCCACTCTCTCCCGGGACCCAGGGAGAAAGGAGGAAGAGCGACCTCTAACTTTTCTGTTTGGCCAGTCTCTTCCTTTCCTCTCCTACATTCTTCTTTCCCTCTTCCTGCCTCCTCCCTTCCTCATGTTGCCTCCCCATTCTCCTCTCCCTAACCACTGTCCCTCTGGGCTTCTTTCTGACTTACGGCTTTAATTCTCTCACCTTTATTACCTCCTCTTCTTCCCTGCCCAGGCCCAGCTCTCGCCCTTTGTGTCTACCTTTCTGTTTCTGGTTATTTCCACTGTCTTCTCTGCTCACAGAGCAAACAGAGGGAGGGAAAATGTGATCACCACTCATATGCCAGGTGGGGAACTACGTGATTTCCATACATTTTTCTCATTGTAAGAGCTAATCCCCGTTTTCATTTTAAAATGGGGAAACCAAATAATTGTTCCCCATCAGACTGCACCTCAGAAGCTGGTCCTGGGTCCAGACAGGAGTTGTCTCATATCCTGTCCCACAGAACTGGCCTGGAGTGGTAGTGGCACTGGTACAGGGTGAGATGTTAGAGAAATAGTCAAAGCCCTCCAAAGTAGGCCACATATGCTCGCTGCACAGTTCTGAGCTCTCTGATAAGCCCTTCCAAGCACACTGCCTCAAGTCACACATCCAAAGTGAAATGTGGGTGTTTTAATCACTGAAGAGAATCCTTAATACTGCTCCTTCAGCACATAGCTGCATCTCCCGCGCCAGAAACCGCAGGGAGCCGATTGCTTCCCATCCTGAACTGGTTCCAGAAGCATTAGGTGATGCTCAGTACAATTTTCAGTTGTTATCATATCAGGCCCTTAGAGACGCTTCTCAATTCTAGCAATTAGCCACACAGGGGTCAACCAAGTGTTCTCAGCTCTAATTAACAGCTGTGTTGAATCTGGGACACATACAATTCCTTTGGGCATATGCTCTTCAAACAGAAACAAAACCAGAATATCAAGCTCTCTCCTCCTGATCGGAGGCTATGAAGTCTAAAAATTATTGCTGAGGGTATTCTTCATAAGAATTCCGGGAAGCTGAGCGGCTTCTGGGCTGAATATATGAATTGAAAGGTAAAAATATCATCTCAGGGCTGCCATGAAATTATCCAGTGGGGCTCAGGAGGCCCAGGGAGTGCCCGGGGAATTAGGTGCCTCCCAGATGCACGCCCAGAGCCCAGCTACACCCCACAGGCTACATGATATCCTCCACACAAATCAAAGGCTTGCTCTCTGGCTCCAGAAGGAAAAGGAAAAGGAACAGGATACTTTGTGTTGGGAATCCTGCCCCAAGCGGGAACTATGCTGATGCCGCTCAAGTTGTTCTCTGGGTATTCTGGCATCGTGCCCTGCCTGACAGCTGCAGGAGTTCTGTAAGAAATCTGAGGGAGAATTTCCTCTGCAGCCATGACTGAGAACGCAGGATCAAGAGCTCTGTGAACAGAAAAGACATTATTACCCTTCAAATATCCCAAGTCATCTATTAGGGTCAACTAGCAGCCAGCAAAAAGCAGGACAGCTGGCTGTCCGGCTCTAGATGGAGAAAATGTATTCCACTGGGAAGCAGACTGTTGAATTTTTCTTCACTGAGAACAAATGCAGACATTTAAAAATAAGTACATTTTACCATTGCAATGTTTTAAATGAATAGACGTGTATAGAATATTGCCTATGACCCCAGTTAAGTAAACATTAACTTTGTGCCATATTTGCTTGACGTCTTTTTCTAAATAATTTACGTGTACATTTGAACCTTCCCTTGCTTTTCCTGGTCCCACTCCTCACTCCCCACCAGCATCCTGGGGTTGAATCTTCCAGCATATCCACATCCGGGGGGTACATTCTTCCTACCTATGGATGTATCCATAAGCAATAATATCCTTCTCTCTGTTTTCAAAATGTATGTAAGTGGTATATCTGTACTTCTCCTTTTGCAAACATTTTTAAATTTCTCTCAACATGTTTTGGAATCATCCACATTAATACATATAAATCTAGCTCATTCATTTTAACTTCAGACAAGTATTTTATTATATGGCTATATCAAAATGTGTTTATCCATTCCCTTATTAATAAACATTAAATAATTTATTTTGTTTTTAAATCACAAACATTGCTGAAATGAAATCTTGTACGTGTCTCATGGGGAACATATGGGAGATTTTTTTCTCTAAGGCAGTGTTTCTCAAAGTTTTGCTCTCAGGATCCCCTTTTTCTACTGTTAAAATTATTAAGGTCCCCAAATAGCTTCTGTTTATGTGAATTATATTTATTGATATTTATGATGTTTGAAATTAAAACAGCAATTAAAAAATACTTACTAGTCATCTAAAAATAACAATAATAAACCCATTACATTTTAATATAAATAACATGTTTTTAACCAAAAAACTATATTTTACTAAACAAAAAATATTAGTGAGAAGGTCATTGTTTTGCATTTTTACAAATCTCTTTAATGCCTGGCTTACAGAAGTCAGCTGGATTTTGATATCTGTTTCTGCATTCAATCTGTTGCAATGTGTTGTCTTGGTTGAAATATATGAAGAAAACCAGGTATCGCACAGATATGTAGTTGCAAAAGGGAGGAGTATTTAAATAACCTTCTTAAATAATTTTGGATATTCTTCATCAAAGATACTAAATCAAAAGTCAGCAAGTAATAGTTTCTTACAGGTTAGTTGCAAGTGGGCTCTGAAATCATATCAATGAACTCACGTTCTGTTACACTAAAACCCACTGGTCTTTCTTGGTCATTTGGAAAACATTGGTTCACTGAATTATATGTGTCTTACAAATGTTGACAGATTTCATTATACAATATCAAAAAAGCACATCTATTTATATCACCACTGATTTAATCATAAAAGGTTTTTTTAAATTGGGAAACTGTCAAGGTCATGGCAGTAGACCCAAGTTTTCCAAAATTCTAACTTTTGCTTGAAAGCTCAAAATTTATCATTGGCAACAGATGCAGTCAGTCAGTTGCTTTCCTTGAAGTGACAGGCTCACTGTTCATTTGTGAGAAAACGCCTGCCAAAATCCCAAGTCTGAATAACCATAGTTTTCGTCAGCCTTTCTTTCAAGTAAAAATGGTGTTCTGTGAAAAAAACAACCAGCTCAGCTCCTAGTTCAACAAAATGTGCAAGTGTTTTTTCTTGAGAGACCCATGTACCTTGTTGTGCTTCTAGAGGTCCTTTATGTATACTGTGGTTCCCTGAAAATAAGACCGGGTCTTATATTAATTTTTGCTCCAAAAGACGCATTAGAGCTGATTATCCGGCTAGGATTTATTTTCGGGGAACCACGGTATTTCCCATTTCATTATACAGAATATTCATATTAAAATGACATGTACAGTAGAGTTGAGATTTAACAAAATTTATTAATAATTTTCACTGCTTCACCAATAGAATTCTTTTTTTTCATCAATAGAATTTTTAGGTAAAACTGAGTGATGATGATTTTCCTGCAAGTGCCTGACTGTGAAGAATACAATGACAACCCAAACAGTTTGGTGCCACAGCCTCGATTTGTGCTAAATCACTTGCAGTTTTGCCCACAATTGCTTTTGCACCGTCAGTGCAAATAACACATTGAAAAAGGCAAAGAGTACAGAGTATAGATCTAAGAGTGGAATTGCTGGGGCCTCAGACATGTTAAGTGTTTGATTCTGCTAGATAACCCTAAATTGTTCTTCAAAGAGGTTTGCTCCTTCTGACACCTACCCGCAGGTACGAGAGTTCCTACTGCCCTATCACCTGGCGAACATGGCGCTTGTCTTGTAACTGGTTTTTGTGTCTTGGTACGAGCATTTTAAATTCTATTTTGAAATATGCCCAAAGCATTCTGTTCTTAACAAGGCCTGCCCTTACGAGAAACTTATTTTACTAGAGCCTAACCGACTGGGGTTTTACCAGAGACAAACCAACATGAAGGAAAGAAAATAACCCAACTCCAGCTCCCTCTCATCTTTCTGTCTTACCTATGGGGGAAAACCAAACCAAACCAAACCAAACCAAGGAGCACTTGTGAAGGTCACAGTCCAGGGGCATAGGCTCACTAATAGTCTCATTTTATATTGTCTCAAGTATTCATATAAAATATTCCCCCAACCCTTGACCCATAGCCGTAAAGCCTCTGTATAATAACAGGGGAATACAGTCGAAGAGTTACGTGACTCAGACGTTATTTAAGAAAAAGTCTTCAGAGAAACCTAAAGACAACAGGACAGATAGAAATAAGGACACCAGAAGAAATTTTAGCCCCTGACACCTACAGCTATTGAAAATAGTAAACACAGCGTAACTCCCAGCCAGAGAATATAAAACTGCACACTAAAGGTCTATTTACCCCAGTTCCTTTCATCCGTAGATAATGTCTGGCTTTTAACAAAAACATATAAAAGACAAAACACACAGTTTGAAGAGACAGAGCAAGCATCAGAACCAGACTCAGATATGGCAGAGATGTTGGAATTATCAGACTGAGAATTTGAAACAATTATGGTTAATATGCTATGATAGTTTTGTTTCTATGACTCTAATTCTTACACATTTTATTTGTTCCTTTCACAGGACCTGCAGGCCAGCGTTAAATAGAAGTGGTGATAACGGTTATCCTTTTCTTTTTCCCTGAATTTAAAAATGCTTCTAACATTTCACTGTTGACTATAATGTTTGCTTGGGTTTTTGGTAAATACTCCTTTCAGGTTTGGAACTCTCCTTCTATTTCTAGTTAGCTAAGAGTTTTGTGGGTTTTTAAAACAATCATAAATGGATGTTGAATTTTATTGATGCTTTTCCTGTATCCGCTGAGATGATCCTGTGGTTTTCCTCCTTTAATTTATTAATATGTTGAAAGGAAATAATAGTTTTTTCTTATGGTAATTCACCATTGTATCTGTGTGATAAACCTACTGGATCACATTACTAGATTTAAAGAAAACAACTGCATTCCTAGATTTGGATTGCTGTTATTTTTGTCTGGGATTTTTTATATTTATGTTCTTAAGATTGACTTATATTTTCCTTTGTTGTACAGTCATTGTCTGGTTTTGGTGTCAAGGATATACTACCCTCCTAAAATGAACCTTCCATTTTTGAGTTCATTTTTCTGGAAATGAACTCTCCTGTAAAATAATAAAAACTTCATGTTCTTTGTGATAGGTTGAATTATTACTCCATTTCTTTTATGATTATAAGTCTAGTAATATTTTCTACTTTTTTCTCATGTCAAATTTAGTAATTTATCTTAAAAATCCATGTAATTTGTTTTCAAATTTATTGGCACTAATTTAGTCAAAGAATTTTTTGTTGTATTATACTTACATATTTTTATCATTTCCAATATTGTTTATTTGTGCCTTCTCTTTTTTCGTTGATTAACCAGAAGTTTGTCTACTATATTTTATTGAATCTTACACATCATCAGTTGTAAAATAGTTCAAAGATGTTAAATGTGAGAAAAGTTTGTAAAAGCAAATAAAATATATTACCTTTTTGGCCTCTTCAAAGGGCTAGCATTGTTATAGTGTTTGTTTTTCATTTCACGAATGTTATGTTTATTATTTTCTTCCTTCTACTGTCTTACTCTGTTATTCATTTTCTAACATCTGGATTTAGAAACTTAATTCATTAGTCTTTATTTTTCTTTTTAAAATATATACGTGTGAGGCAGTAACTTTTCCTTTTGTGCTACCTGTACTTTGAGTTTGATAAGCAATGTTTTCATTGCTATTCATTTTCTATGTGTTTCATATTCATATTTATTTCTTCTTTGAAGACTAAATTGATAAAAGTGTGTTTTAAAAATTCCAAAGATTAAAAACTACTTTTTGTTTGTTATTTATTTTTAACATTATCACATTGTGCTCAGAAAACATGATCTCTATGTAAATTCTTTACTATTTGTTAAGACTTCCATGATGGTGTGGTACATAGTTAATATTTGTAAATGTTTTCTATATGATTCTATAAATGATATTGAAAAATTATGTATGCTATAATTTTGGCGTGTATGGTCCTCTATATGTCCATTAGATTGAATGTGTTAAGTCAGTTTACAAATAATCTGTATCTTTAACTAACTCTGTTTGGTCTTATTATTTCCTGTGTGAGAAACATTAAAAATTTACCAGTGTTATAGGTTTATCAGTTTTCCTTAAAATTTTGTCAAGTTATGCTCTCTCTATATTTTAAAGCTGTTAGGTCTGTATCTTCCTCATGACTTAATTAATTCAACCATTCATTTACTGAGCACCTACTATGTGCCAAGAATTGTTCAAGACAGTGAAAAAACAGCACTGAACAAAACAGAGAGAATTATTCATTTTATTATTAAATAATGATGCTCTTTATCGCTAATAATACTTTGCTTTAACATTTTATTCTGTGTAGTAAGAATAATGATATTGGTGTACCAGCTTTTTAAAAATGTTTATTTTCTTGGTATATATATTTTTTATCCCTTTGTTTTCATCAGCACATGGCAGAACTTTGTTGTTTTTTAAATGCAGTCTGATAATTGCTGACTCTTAATGGAGAGATATTATCTCTTATTTTGATTACTGATATATATGGTATTAATTTTAACAAGTTATTTTGTATTTTCTGTTATCCTGTTCTTTCTTTGTTTCCCTCTTCCTGTCATGTTGTCTTGATTTTTTTTAAGTCCTCTTTGGTTGTGAAGTTATATAGTATATATCTATACTTTTAGAAGCTTTTTTGTTATTGTTAATATTTAACATGTATAGTTGCCTTAACTTCTCAAGAGTTCTATCTTCTTCCCAAATTTAGAGGCCTTAGGTTCTCTAAATTTGGTCATCCCACCTCCCATTTGACATGTTATTCTTGAATGGTATTTTATTTAATCTTTGTCTCTATTCCCCACTAGTCTTCAGTATTATTAATGTTGTTTGTACAATTAATATTTGTATAGATTTAATCTATGTGTTCACCAATTTATCTCTTAACTCCTTTTTTGCATCTCATGTCTTCTTATTTTTTTCTTTTTTTTTTTTTCCAGTTTCTTTTTTCTGGTACTCAAGGAAAAAATAACTATCACCGATCTTCCACCAATAGCCTGTGAGTAATGAACTTTTTTCTGTTTATCTGAAAATAACTTCATTTTAGAGTTATTTTAGAAACTACTTTATGTATATGATTTTAAGTGAAATAGTTATTTTCTTTTAGTTCTTGGAAGATGATAACCTAGTCTTTAAGACCTTATTGTTGCTGATGAAAAATCTGCTGTCAGTCTAATACTAGCTATTCTTTTGTGGTAATATGTCCCTTCTCTCTGGTTCCTTTTGAGACTTTCTTTTTATTTCTGGTATTGCATAATTTCACCATCGTTTGTCTGCATGTGGATATTATTTCCTGCATACTCCTTCAACGTGAGAACTTACATCTTCCTTTAAATATGGAAAATTTCCATCTATATTCTCTGAACAGTGCCTTGCCCTCTGTTTTCTCCTTCAGGAACTCTTAGAAGAGACATGCAGCATCTTCTCGTGTCCTCTGTATCTCTTAACTTCTCTCCTGCATTTTCCATCTCTTTAATTCCTCTATACTGCATTCTGTGAGATTTATTCAAATCTATGTTCGAGGTAACAATTTTTTTCTTCAGCTATGTCTAATATGCTGTTTAACTTGCCTTTTAAGCTTTTTATTTCGGAGACAATATTTTATTTCTAACAAATTTACATCATCTGAAAAATCTGCTTAGGTTTTCTTCATCATGGTTTCTTTTCTTTCTGTATATCTTTAATCATTTGTTTAATTCATATTTCACTAGTTTTTAAGTGTGTGGGTGCATGTCTGCATGTAGTTTTATGCACTCTTATCACATGTCTAGCTTTGTGTAGCCACCTCTAGAATGAAGACACAGAACTATTCCATCACCACAAGGCGCCTGTTACTCATTAAAGCCACACCCACTTCCCTCACTCTCCCACCCTGTTCTTAACCCCTGGGAATCACAAATCTGTTCTCTGTTTCTATAATTTTGTTATTTCAAGAATGTTATATAAATGGAGTAATACAGTATATAAGTTTTGAGACTCGCTTGTTTCACTCAGCATAATTGAGACTCATCCAAGTTGTATGTCAGTTAATATTATATTAATAGTTCACTCCTTTTTATTGTTCAGTAGTATTCTATGGAATGGATGTACCATAATTGTTTAATCATTCACCAGTTAAAGGACATCTGGGTTATTTCCAGTTTGGGGCTAATATGAATAAAATTATATTGAATACTCATATACAGATTTTCTGTGAATGTAAGTTTTCAGTTCTCTGGAATAAATGTCCAAGAGTTCAATTGCTGGGTCATATGGTAACCGCGTGTTTAATTTCAAAAGAAGTAACAAAACTGTATTCCAGAGTGGCTTTATCGTTTAATATCCCTAGCATTATATGGATGATCCAGTTTCTTCATGTCCTCATCAGCATTCTAATAGATTTGTAGTGATATCTCATTGTTGTTACAATTTGCATTTTCCTAGTGGCTAATCATGTTTAGCATCTTTTCATGAGCTTGTCATCTGTGTATCTTCTTTGGTGAAATGTCTGTTCACATCTTTTGCCTATTTTTTAAATGGATTTTTTACTGTTCAGTTTTGAGGGTTCCTATATATTCTAGACACAAGTGCTTCGATGAATATGTAGTTTGCAAATATTTTCTTTCAATCTGCAGCTTATCTTTTCATTGTATCCAGGGTCTATTGCAGAGCAGAAGCTTTACGTTTTGATGAAGTCCAATTTGTCAATTTTTCCTTTTAAGAATCATGTGTTTGGTGTCAATTTCTTAATCGTTTTAACTTAAATGTTTAGTATTCTCGTTCCGATTTGCTGTTACATCTAGCTCATAGCCCTCAAATTCTTTCCATTGTTGTGTCTATGAGCTCTACATCATATTGGCTCATTTTCTCATTTTGGAGGGGGATATAGGATTTTTTTTCCCCTCACCTTAATGCCTTGAACTGTGGGAGTCACTCTACTTTGATGTTTTACATTTTCTCTTGTCAGGGTTTGGGAAATTTTATGAGGCCTGGATCACTTTGGAGATTTCTGTACTTTGGGGCACTAAGAATATGGGTCCCGTATCCTCAGTTTTTATCCCTCTGTTGGAGATTTAATCTATCTAGTATTAGGTACAAGCTTCTTTGTAACTTCTCTGGGCCATTGGAAAAGTTTTTTTTTAGAGTTCCCTTGTCATAGATTTAACAGACCAACCTGACAAAGTCCTGGTTCCAATTCCCAGCCTTTCTCAAGTTGAGAGTCATGCATTTTTCCCCCTGTGTAAATGTTCAATATTCAGTCTCCAGACCCAAATCTTTATATCCAGGTCCAGTATTCCTTTTTTTTTCAGGTTACTTCAGGATAACTGGAGTTTACTGCTCTGATTTTAAATTCACTTTTTCTTCTTGATATTTGTAGTTTCTCTCTTTTTCTAAATTTCCTTTCTCTCAACCTTGACTATGCAATTAAATTTTTGTATTATTTTTGTAAAGCATATTAACATATTTAAAATGAGAGTTGACCCATAGTAGCTTAATATCCCATGTTGTCAGAACCCAATAACTCCACGTAAGAATTTTAACCTTATAGAAGATTATGCCCAATTTGCAGTTGGCAATTCTGAGAAACATAAAAACTCAATTATAGAGCACACTCTCCTCTTTCCTCTAGTTACTCCAATGTTACATTTTCCATGGAGTTTAAGAGTTTAAAGGAGAGAAACAACCTAGCCATCTTTCCCTTTGACTTACTGCAATAATTTAAATAGTCACTTTAAAAATAATGTGTGAATATATTTATATAAATGTAGCTCTAGCTATTGGTATGCTGTAGTTATATATGTGGTTGTATAAATAGATGAAAAAGTATAGAAGAATATATCTCAAAAACTTAGCAGTGGTACGCATTGGGTGGCGATATAAGAATGTACTTTTTCTTAATAGTTGTCAACATAAATCCTTGTTGGGTAGGTTTCCTTTCTGCTCTCACTTTAGCTGTGACAATTCTCTCAGAAACAAAGTATCTTCAGAAACCTTATTCCCATTCTTTAGTAATAGAACCCTTAATATTTATCGGAATATAGGGATGCCTAGAATAAAGACTACATTTCCCAACCTCCCTTGAAACTAGATGGAGCCATGTGTCCACCTTCTGGTTAATGGAGTGTAATTAGAAACGTCATGTGCAATTCAGGGAAAGGGTCCTCGAATGGAAGATGCATACTTCCCTTCTTTTCTTTCTCCTTACTGACTGGGAAGCAGATATAATGGCCAGGAGTTGAGCAGCCCTTTTGGACCATAAAGATAAAGGTCACATCCTAGGGACAGCAAACTGGAAAGCTGGAAGAAGCCTGGATCCGTGACAAGTGTGTGGACCTAGCAATCCAAGTTCTAGGCTTCTCGTCTCTGGACATTTTACATGAGAGAAACATGGATGTTTAATCCACTGTTAATTTGGATTGTATGGTATAACCAAATCAAATCCTGACATGGAATTAATGTAGAATTCATATTTTTCTTTGACTCAAAGATGAGGAATTTATATGCTCTTCCCCGGATACACATAATGTAATTTCTTTAAGTGAGCTATTAAGCTTTGAGTCTTATGCAGCTTTAATATTGTTCAATCTCATAAAGCTCTAGTTCAATGGGAACTTGAGCACATATTAAGCAGGACACACATGTGAGAGTTTATGGCAGAATCCATTGGTAATAGCAAAAATTAGGAAACACCGATGAAAATGGTTAAATAAATTGTGGTACATTCCTGCTATTGAATATTATATAATAGTGAACATGAATGAACTATAACCACAATGTTATTGATAAATCTTAGGGATAGAAGGTTGAGCCAAAAGAACAAGTCCCAGGAGACAACATACAATATGATAAATTCAAAAACAAATAAAGCTAGCATATTGTTTAGGCCCACACATATGTGTAATAACGTAAAGAAAAGCAAGGATATGATGAAAGTATAATTTAAAAGCGTGGTTACTACAGAGGGGAAGGTTGGGTGATGGGACAGAGGAGGAACATGTAGGTCAATGTAAGTCATGAAGGTCTTTTAGCTCTTGGGTCGTGAAGCGGGGCCATGAGTGGTTTATGACATTATTGTAACACATACAGTATAAATCAATTAAGTGAGGTTTATGTAAGGACCAAAGAAACAATCACAGTCCTTGATTCATGACACACTAACATGAATCAACGCTATGATGAATCCAGTTTTGTGCTTCTGAAGTTCATAAAACAATCATACTGCTTACGAAGCTGCCTACTAGGCAGGCCTGGTTTTATTTCTATAAACTAGGCAGCAAGGATAGATGTGTTTCTATTTGTGTATCCAACTGTTTCCCTAAGTAGGTTTTTAAAAATAAACTTTTAAACTTTTAATTTAATTATAGAACAGTTTTAGATTTACAGAAAAGTTGCGAAGATAGTATAGAGTTACTGCAACACCCCCCCTTCAACCACCAACCTGTTTTCCCTACTGTTAACATCTTCCACTACTATGGTACGTTTGTTCCAATTAATGAACCAATAATGATACATTATGATTAACCCTAACCAGATTTTAAGCTTCCTGAGAGGAGGGCTCATGCATTCCCCAGCATCTGGCCTCTAGTCAGTGTTCCCCATGTGTTGAACTGATGAGGAAATTAAACTTACCAAATGACTAAATTGTCTGCAAAAATAAGCTCCATATTTCATGATCGTTTATAATTTGCTTTAAGCAGTTAAAGCTGCCTTGAGATATAACCCTAAGCTAAATTGGGTTTAATGTTCTCAAAAGTCATTGTTTTTGAATTATTTACAAGCGTTCTCATTAGAACGAGCTCAGGGAGCCAAGTGCTGAACTGGGTATTTTTTTTCTTCCCTGGGTTTCTTTTCAAAATCAGGTCACAGAAAATGGATGCTATTTCTTTAAATAATATAACCACGCTGATCCCTGGATTACAATTAGGTTACGTAACTTGCTTATGAGCTGCTTTTCATTAAGACTTGCAGTGGGCAATGGGGCTTTACATTTCAGAGCAGAGCTGGGAGAACAATCCTGCTAAAAGCCAGAACACATGCATTGTCGAGGCAGGGACTGCAGTCTCCTCGGCACGGGATTGAGTTCAATGTAGGAGGTTCCTTTTCTCTTTAAATCCTTAAAACATCCTTTGTGCTACCAAACTCCCTCGTTCCAAATAGACACCTAAAACATGCATGCTGAGGGCTGGCGCTGTGAAGGAAGATCGTGGTGGCGGGTCACCAGGAGGCTGAGCCATGGGAGCTCTCCAGGGAGGACATTATCAGGTTTCTGCAGAACCATGGCTCGGTTTCAGTTCTTGCAGAACACAAATTACTAGGAAACATTTACAAAATGTGGCCAAGGGAGGTAACAAAAATGCTAGTACTAGCCTATAACCATATCTTTGCAAATAAGCATTTCAGAGGTACAGTAAGTAAACTAGACCGTGTCAGATCAGGTAGAAAACAAAAGGCTTGGTGTCAAATCAAGTCAGAGGAGATTCTGGATGGGGGTTGGGGTAGAATCATCAGAACTTACAAACATCTGTTCTTAAAAGTGGAGATAAAGCCAACTTTCCCCAAAAGGAAGTTGTTCGTTGTTATACAGGATACTCACTGCAGGATGAGACCAGTTTTGATGCTAATATGAAAACTACCTCATAGAAGATGATAAATGCTGGAAATTGAAGTTTTGCTGTTGGAGTAAACGAAGGTATCAGAGGACGAGAAAAAGCACTCTTGACAATAAATAAACAGGGAAGAGCTCTGCTGGAGAGTGAACCACAACAGGCTCGTAGAAAGAAAGAGCGGCGCAATGCCCAAATTCTGCCAAATGCAAAATTCTTTTTTTAAATGGAATTACTGCAGAGTGATTAAAATAGCATTCAGGAACTATTAAAGGAACTTGGAGCCCTTCATGTACTTTAAGAAACACCTGTCATTTATAGGAACAGCCAAAAGGATAATTCTTTAAGCTAAGCAGTTAAATTAAAGCTTGTTTCTTAAATTTTGATAAATGTGATGTCTTACAAGTTTCCAAAGTCGAGAAGGATACAACTATATAAGATAATGAATAAAGAGAAGGTTTTTCTTTTAACTTATAGTTAACTTTTTAAAAATTATGTTAACTTTTAACTACTCATACTTAATATCAATGGTTAACTTTTGTAAGTTTTTAGACTTTAAAGTACACTTTTAACTATCAATGATACTACCAACATAAATGTAGGCTATAGGCTTGAAAGCAAAGCAGTTAATTAATTCTAATAGTATTGCACATTAATCTTGGCTTCAGCATAGACTAAAACTTGCCTAAGCCCTGTTGGTTGCTGGGGAGTCTTTGATTCTTGAGTGTGTGTCTAATTTACTAATGAACGTGGTGTCATTTAGGGCTGAACCAAGCACATCTGAATGGGTCTGGCTGCTCCTGGGCAGCTGGGGAAGGGCACCCACAATGTTCTGAGCAGATTTGGAAGAACACCAGAGCTGAGATGAGTCAGAGGCTCTTAAAGTGTGTAGTGAGTCAGAATCAATGCCCCCCACTCCACCCCAGCTGTAGCAAAGAAAAAGAAGGGGCAGTTCTAAAAGAGAAGGTATCACAGGACACACCACAAATCTCCTTTGACCCTTTACACTCTGAGCATTGTGGGCCTTGCCCGTTCCCAAGGAGGCACAGGCCACAGGCCACAAGCTAAGCGATAGCCAGAGGGAGAACCAGCAAAGCTAACCACACTCCTAACCCTAGCATGATGGACAGCAAAAAAAAAAGGGACAGACTGACCAGCACCTGCTACTGGGGTGTGATCACCAGCCATGAATGTTAGGGGATCTGCAAGTGGTCCTGGGAGCCAGGGAGATGCGTCAGGGAAAGCGTATGAGTTCTGGGTCTCAGAGACTTGGGTTTACATTGAAATCTTTCTTCTGTTACTTTTGTGTGTGATATCAGGGCAAGTCACTTAAACACCCTGAGCCATATTTTCCTTTACCTAAAGGTATTATAGTAATATCCTTTCTCATTGGGTGCTTGGTTTGGTGGGGGCGAGGGTAGGAGGTTGTGGGATGCTAAATAGGATTATGGGATTGCTTAGCTCAACACTGGGCCTAAAGTGGAGGAGGTACTCAATAAAATATTTGCTGAACGAATATCTAAGTGATATTACCACTAGATCATCCAGTTGGAGCTGTCCTTGTTACCTGCTGGACATGCTTTCCAGGACACAATTTCTTTAGACCCTCCCACATGCCCCGAAGATCAGGAGCTGTCTGTCTCCTAATCTGGGAATTGTCTATGTCCTATAAGGAAAGATGATGTGGAAAAGCTACAAGTTTAAGTATCTAGAGTATCCAAACACTCTGTCTAATAATCTACTGACGTGCACAGCCTTCACACAAATGGCTATCCCAGCCAAAGCACCACTGCTGAAAATGAACTCTTAATGATGATGAGAAAGTCAGAGGCTTTTAAGTCTTATTTCCATATTAGTGCTCATTTTGGAGCATTACCATTCAGCATTTTTTGACCAAATTTTTTTGAAGGCTGCTCTTCTGCAAGGCTTTGTTTTAGGTCCACCCAACAGAAAGAATTAGAGATAAGGCATAGAAGCCCTATCTAAAACCTACAATCTTATAGAAGGAAATGACCACACAGATGACTATAGCAAAAATGCAGACTGTGGTAGGAAAAGCGTGAACATAGAGTCCTGCGACTATCTTGTTAATTTTTGTAATTCTCGCAGGGCCTATTGTTTTTCCATGCAAAAAACAATGATAATGACATGATGATGAGATGATGAGAATAATAATAGTAATAATAATGTAACTGCAAACATCCAGAGTACTTACTATCTACCAAACACTGTGCTCGGAGCTTCGTACATCCATATATTGCTTCATTTAATTTTCACAATTCTGTTAGGTAGCTTCTCTCATTAAAGCAGATTACAGATAAGGGAATTAAGGTGGAGATTTTCTCTGGAAGATGCTGAAGACATTCATTTGCTTATTCATCTGAATTTCAGCACCATATAAAAATTTGGGAATCAGAAATGGAAGAAAAATCTTAGTTTGCTTCTAGATGCTACTAGAAAGTAGACGTTGAAAGGGAAACAAGAAAACTAACATGACTTGAATATCAATTACGTGCCGAGCACCATTGAATCCATGATTTTATTTAATCTTCCGTTTATGGGGAAGAAACAGAAGGTCAGAGAGGAGTCGGAGGTTAGCCCGAATACACCTGACTCCAAAGCCCACATTCTTTCCATCCTACCAGTAGAATTCCGGCTCTGCCACTTACTATTATACCTATCAAAGTCACTTACATTTTCTAAACCTTGGTGTTCTTAACAGTAAAATGGGGATAAAATGCCTGCCTGCCTAGCCCTTAGTTATGTTTTGAGTAATCATGTGAAATATTAATAATTGGGGTGGTCTACAGAAATGGAACAGGCATGGATCCCAACAACACATAATCCAAATTCAAATAAAGGAAATGGAAACATAAGTATGATCTTTTAAAAAAAAATGTAGGTGTAATTCTACCTGTTTGAGCAAAATGCTGGGAGCACAATAAAAGAGTCATTTCTGTTGCTTGGGTGAGCCGTGGAAAAGTCCATCCAGGCGGTGACATTTTAGCTAAATCTTTAGGATAAGCAGGATTTTGTTAGGTTAAAAAATAATAATAATAAAGGGAAAGAAAAAGGAAAAAGGGAAGTGGAAGGACATTGTAAGGAGAAGACATGACAGAGGCAACGGCATAGAGGCGTGACAGAGTGTGATATGCCCAGGACACAGTGAGCTGTAGCAAATGGCCAGAGTGCCAGGTGCCCTGGGATTGGGCCACGAAGAGCCTGGAATGACTAGACCAGACCAAGAAGGCCAGGCTAAGGCCTTTGGACTTAATTCTGTAGACAGTTGGGAGCCACCAAGGGTGACTACCCAAAGAATCCATGGGACAAAGAGTCTGAACAGGGCCTCATGCCATCCTGTTCTTCTGATCACAAAGTCCCATGTTCAGAACATCACAGTCTGTTGCCATGGAAATAGTAATGGGCCTCACTATGGGAATAAATTATCCTCATCATTATACCTTTCTTCCAAGGAACTCAAAGTGTTTGTTGTATGTGTTTTCTTTTCTTTCTTTCTTTTTTTAAATAGAAGCACCAGATGGCGGTTGAGGGAAAGAAGAAAGCCTAAAGATTGTTGAATTAAAGGAGATTTCAAAGGAATGGAAGGGAAAACAAGTTGAATTTTGAAAGGTTTAATCAAAACAGATGGCAGAATATCTCAGCCTGAGGGAAGGGGAAAATTATCTCAGAACACATCTGAAGTGGGAGCTTCTTCACCCTTGCTTTCTGGGTCCCTGTCTGCTGCCTCTCTGCAGGCTGACAGTTCAAGCTGGCTAATGAGGAAGGAGAGACGTGTGGGGTGTGTGTGGGGGGGGGGGGTGGACACACGCGCACGTGTGTGATAATATATATGCCAGACACAAGAATTAACATTGTAGAAATGCCTTTTTAAAGACTTATTATGTATGTGATCTTTATTTTCAGACAAAATAATTTTTTTTCAAAACCAAATGCAAGTTTTATTACCTTCACAAAATTGTGTCCATTGTTTCCACTGGAGGTAGAAGGAAACTATTATTTTTGCGCATCTAATTTGAACACACTTTTCTCTATCACTCTATTTTAACTACCGATTTTAATTCAGTCTTTGGACTCGCATAATCCTATGACTTAGGCATGGTTATTCCTTGGTACAGAAAAAGACAAGGCCTGAAGAGATTGCAAATATTACCCAGGTTATTTCTAAGTGGCAGGGCCCTCGTCTGAACTCTGGTTACTTCTGGCATTTTCCAAAATTCCAAAAGAGTTCTGGCACTGCCACTCTAAAACTGAGAGAACCTGGACAAGTTAGACTCCTCCAGTCCAAGCCTGTTTATTCTATACAGTGGGAAAAACTATGCCAGCTCCAGAGTTCTTCCTTTAGAGGTGTGGACATGTAGTGGAACGTGAAACTAAAGAATGATAAACACTGTGCATACTTTCTGATATTCTGTGCGTGTCATTTGATACCTCTGAGATCCTGTCTTGCCAGGCTACTAGGTTATTTCAAGTGGGCCAGTTGTGTTCTAAGGGTTGAAATAGTTATTCAAAAAAAATTATCAAATGCAAAAGGCAGGGAGAAGTTACAGCATTGGAGTCCTAGCCCATGGTGGTTACATTTATATGCCATGTATCTAAGGAGTGTCTACTATGTGCCGGGCACTGGGCTAGTTGGTGGAGATACTAACACGAACAAAACAGACAGGGTCTGGCTATCCTGCAGGGTCTAGAAAAAGAGCAGTCGTCCAAAGACTTTTACCTGAAAGCTGGATTTAAAATGAGGTTCCAGGTATGATCCTCCATGACAGATTAGTTTCTAAATCTGTATCTTGTACCTTCTTCAAGGAGGGAAGGCAAATTATATTACTCTTCACCTGCCCTTAACATGGGGGCATGTATTCATCCTTACCACATAAAATACTTCTCAGTTTCCTGAATATTCCTGAGGTTGCGATATAAACCACACATTAGATTGATCAGGGCAAAGGCACGTGCGTTAGAATCCTTTATCATTCTGCCTTTTAAAGAATGGAAATGCATCACTGGCTGATAACCCAACTGTCTGGCTGCACATTGTGGTTTAGCTGTGAGCAGGAAGGGAAAGCAAGAGGGGCGAGGCAACTGCCATACAGCAGGGAGGGAGTACACAGAACCCCAGCCCACAAGTGTGCTGGCTCCTTATCTTCAGCGTGACCTTGAATCCTTCCCACCTGCCACGGCACAAAAGGGGACATATTTTTCTATCAAAAGCTGCACCTTTTGAGTTGGACATGTCTAATATGCAATCGCTCTCAAAGTAGTTTGTTTTCTCTGCTCACTCACTCTGATCCACCCGACACAGTTCTCTGCACAACCAAATTTTACTGAGGCTCAAGCGAATTTGGAAGTGTTTCTTACCCAAGGTCTGTGAGTGTAGGACTGGCGGGAAAATAAAAGAACCTTTTCGGAGGAAGAGGGCTCAGGGGGAGCCAGAGAACACATCACAAACAGGTTATAAATGCCAGGTCTAGAGAAAATTGGGAAAGACCATAACCGAACAGGGTTTGAAAAACCTGGAGAGGCAGCAATAAGGGCAGCAGCTGAGAGCAGAGGGGAGAAAGGGGTCCGGGTGAGGAGGACTCAGGAGACGCAGGCCTGAGGGGTTTCATGCGTTTTCATGGTCATGGCAGATTCTTTTTCTTTTTTAATTTCACCCATCCTCCCTACACCTTTCCCCTTTGGCAACCATCAGCTTGTTCTCTGTATCTGTGCGTCTGTTTCTGTTTTGTTTATTCATTTGTTTTGTTCTCTTTAGATTCCACATGTATGTGAAGTCAGACTTCACTTTGCCTTTCTCTGCCTGACTTATTTCACTTAGCATAATACTCTCAAGGTCCATCCATGTTGTTGCAAATGGCAAGATTCCATGCTTTTTCATTACTGAGTAATATTCCGAGTGTGTGTGTGTGTGTGTGTGTGTGTGTGTGTGTGTGTGTGTGCCATCTTCATGCATCTAACAGTGGACACCTACGTTGTTTCCATATCTTGGCTATTGTAAATAATGCTGCAATGAACACAGGGGTGCACATATACCCTTTCGAACTAGGGTTTTTGTTTTCTTCAGATAAATACCCAGAAGTAGAATTACTGGGTCGTATGGCAGCTCTATTTTTAATTTTTTGAGGAAACTCCCTGATGTTTTCCATCATGGCTGAACCAATTTATGACCCCTCCAACAGTGCATGAGGATTCCCATGTCTCCATGTCCTCACCAACGTGTGCTATTTGTTGATTTTTTGACAATAGCCTTTCTGACAGGTGTGAGGTGCTATCGTGTTTCCTTGAAAATAAGACCTAACTGGAAAATAAGCCCTAGCATGATTTTTCAGGATGACATCCCCTGCACATAAGCCCTCATGCATCTTTTGGAGCAAAAATTAATATAAGTCCCGGTCTTATTTTCGGGGTAACATGGTATCTCATTGTGATTTTGGTCAGATTCATTTTAAGGCAAGGATAGAAGGACTTAAGGAGATGGGCCATGGCCCTCAAAAGGATTTTGGATTTTTTTCTAGGAGTCTTTGGATTGGATGTTCAGATTGAGCGACAAGGAAGAATCAAGGAATCAGCTGATGGTGCCATTTATGCAGGTGAAGAATTGTAGACAATGACCAGGGTCCTTGACCTTGAAGTAGAATCTGAAGAATTTCATTTTGCCTTTGTTAAGTTTCAGTTGTGTTTGAATGCAGGAGTCTGAAACTCAGAGGACGCGTTTAGGGTTGGAGAAATGAATTTTGGGAGTTGCAAACATAAAGATGGGACATTAATGGATGGGAATGGATGTAATCATCCAGGGAGAGAGTGTAAAAGTGTTATCATCTGCATTTTAAAAGAAGACAAAACTGAAGGTGGGGAAGGTTAAGTAACTCTGTTAAATTATACCCATTCTGTCACCAGCGAGTGATGGAACTAAGATTCGAAACAAGGCCCATGGTGGGTAAAAAGAGTAGTTATTTTTGTTGTCATGGCTATTATTTCTTACTGAAGTTAAGAGGTTGGCTCTACTGCGTTTATGTAAAACCAGCTTAGCCCTCTAAACAGCACCATAAAAATTTCCCAGTGCCCTGGGAAACCCCTGGGCTCTGCCTCCCACCTGTCTTTCTAAGTTCCCTACCTGGTCCCAAGATCTCAGTTCCTGTTCCTTTGCCCAGCACCTTGTGATTTCTGCCTCTTCATCCAGATCCTTTGGCCCAGGACTTCCGTGGGACTCTGTGTGTAGCACATTCTCAGCTTTTCCCAGGATGCTATCTTTCCCTTGACTCCATCTGTGACAGCCTGTGGGCCAATCTTTCCTCATCTCTATGCGGAGTCCTGGATCCCAGATCCCAAAGCAACTATGGTTCCCCAGGTACTTACTTGAACAGGAGGAAAGCTCAGGCAATATCCTGTCTCTGTCCTTTAAAATATATTCTTTCCGTTAAAAGCATCATGGATATACTCTTCGTACTTCTATCTTACTTTTTCAGTAATCAAGATATGATCTTCTTTCCATTATTTTGGATCTTCCAAGCCTTCCTTTTTGCTTTTCTCTTCCATCCCTCCCATATAGATTTTTATACTTTTTTTTTAAACCTAGTTTACCTCCTTCTTGTTTCCAGATGTCCTTGTTTTCTTGAAGACCTTTCATCATTTCAGTCTTGTTTATTGCTCTCTCTCACATGATATCTGATTGTTCCTAGCTTCAACTTACAAAAAAAATAGTTTAAACCCCACTGTTATCTCTTTGACATTGACCAATTCTAGCTCTTACTCTGAAATGTCTTCTTACAATTCAAAGTATTGTTTGGGGAGGGCCAGGTATTTAATCATACGTGTACTTCTCCATTGCTAAGCGCAGGGTGACCTTCAGGTGAAATACACCTATTGGTTGTTTATGGTCAACATTCATTCAGATTGTCTAGTAGTCATGCTGACCAGTTATTTAATATTTTAAAGATCACACTGGCTGTAATACTTACATTTCTATGATAGAGGCATACTGGTAATGACACCTTTTCACTTTCATCAGCCTAAGAACTCACATATCCTGAATGTCAGTTTCTGTCTCTTTGTGGCCCACTGACCTCTACATTCTTTCTGGAAACAGTGTGATGAAACAAACTCAGCAAACATCCAAAACAGAAGGTTTATAGATTTTCCTTGCTGGAAATTTCTGCTTCTTCTATTGCTCAAGAGACTAGATGTCCCTATGCTTTCATCCAATGATTCTCAAGCAGGGTACACTTGACCCTTGGGATAATATAAGAATCTCCAGGTGCAGGGGTGGGGCTTGTTTGAAAAACACATTCAGTATTAAAATATATATTTATAATTTGAAAAGTAAATAAAAGTAAATATATATATTTTTGGTAAACCACAACAAAATAAAGAATACATTTTACATCTGAATTCAGTACATAGGTGTGTGTGTGTGTGTGTGTGTGTGTGTGTGTGTGTGTGTGTAAAATGTTTTAAACAGTGCTTACTCATTTTCTTTTTTAAATCCTGGTCACGACCAACTAAATTTCATGATCCACAGTTTGAAAAACATTTCCCTTAGGTGATAGTGTCAGAATTTGGAAGAGGGTAAGATTTTTAAGTTTACCCCCCACCCCCAAAGAAGCACTTCTTATGTAGTCGACTAGGTCCTCAAGAGTACAGACTTCTCTTTTCTTCTCTCTGGGGTTCCTGTTACATAACTTATCTTTAAATCCCAACTTGCATAGACAGCGAGAGTGCAAAACCAGTTTGCTACAGAATGTGGAAATCCTAGATTACATACTATATGAAGTTGGTAAATTGTAGGTCCATGGTTTTGTTGTTTAAATTTAAACTTATCTAACAACCTATTAAGAGCTTGATTAATAAACTGATTATTAACAAATATACAATGAATTAATTAATGAACTTTATCTTGGGATTTTCAGTCCTATCAGGTAAATTTTACCCCCATTCTAAATGAAGGTCCAGCTCTTAGCTCACAGGGAAGTAAAGTCCCATTTTCCTGACATACTTGGGGCCTCACCCCTCCCATACAGGATGGGTCACATTCCACTCAGCCTCTTGAAATCCCGAGCAGTGATGCTGTTCTGACCACCCAACCCCCATCAACATCTGCATCTGGTCTCTCTTGCTGGCCTTCTTCTTAATCTGCTTTTTAAGTTAACCTTTTACTAAAAGGGACTTTTCTCCTATTTCCTGATCCCACAGCTCCTATGTTCCCTCCATCTTCCCCTTCCCCAGAAGCCATGAGCCCAGAGCAGGCATATCACCAACCTTGTCCATCAAACAATTGTGCGAGCATAGTTTCTTGAATAATCTGATATTATGATTTTTCCTACTGTAAACCAATAAGATAGATTCATTTCGATATTTCAGACGTGTGGGAGGAGGAGGGGACTATCTTATGGCCTCTGAATAGGGACAACTGCTCAGTCTGTGTCTTCTAATCACGGGGGTCAGGATGGGAATGAGGGAGGAGTGGGACACAATACAGAGTTAAGAGCATAGATTTTTCAGTCAGGCAAACTTGGGTTGGAGTCCACCATACTCTGCCACTCCCTACTGGCTTAGGACCTTGAGCAAGTTTCGGCCTCTTTTAGCCTTTGGAGGTGATTGCATTACCTCCTTCACAGAAACATGGCGAGAAAGGGAAGAAATAAGACAGGTAACACTGAACCTGGAAACTGGTACATGCTTAGTAAGTGGAAGCTATTATTTCTGAGAAAATGTACGTTATGGTAAGGCTGTCCACACATTGAAACTGAAACTGGGAGGCTGTCTTCCTCACATGAGGGAAATCTTTTTGTCTTGAGGCTCCTCTGATTCTCTCAGCACATCCATTTTCCTCTGTCTACTGACAGCTTCCTCTGCTTTCTCATTGTTTCTTGCCTCTTGAACTTGGCTTGACAATTTGTTTCTTCGTCCAAAAACTCAGGAGAGGGAACAGGCTTACCTAGTTCACTTTTATGCACCAGACCCTAACGGGTAGGATAGCCCAAGTCTGGGGCCCACTCCTTCCGTCATTCACTGCATAGTTACTTTTAGCCAGAGAGGTGGTGTGGCATCTCCAGGGGACTTGTTCAAGAAGATGTACTTGGGAGAGAAGGCGGAAAATGGCTTATCTCTAGTTGAACTTTAGGTTTAATATATATCCTTATTTTAATCTAAGGAGTCTTAGTAGATGCAAATGAAGTTCTACCAAAGTGATAAATTGTGCAATGAGCCAATTCAAAAAATGGGAGTGATCATTGTTTTTTAAAGAGAACTCTGCTTCACATGAGGAATTGTCATAGGATTCCTTTAAACAGCAATTTCTCTTTTTTGCATATACCATATAATTTATTTTACAAAGAGTGATTTACCTTTTCTCAGGAAAACTGAGTAAGTTTCCTTTTGGCACCGCCACTTGCCTCACAGTTTTTGTATGATACTCAGTCCAGTTCATTCATTAACATTCTTAGGTATGTGCAAATTTTGTCTTTTGCACTACTGTGTTTCCCCGAAAATAAGACCTGGCCAGACAATCAGCTCTAATGTGTCTTTTATAAGACTCGGTCTTATTTTACTATAACATAAGATCAGGTATGGTATGATATGATGTGATATGATGTGATGTGATATGATATGATATGATATGATATGATATGATATGATATGATATGATATGATATGATACTGGGTCTTATATTAATGTTTGCTCCAAAAGATGCATTAGAGCTGATTGTCTGGCTAGGTCTTATTTTCGGGAAAATACAGTAGTTTATTTATAATTGCATCCAGTGGGCAAATATCTTTTACTCAGCATCTTTTTTCACTTTCCCACTTTACTCTTTCTTCCTTTCTTTTCTACTTACTCCAACACCATTTTTTCTCATTTCAATCTTATTTGTTTTTGCTATTTTCTCTGTACTGCACATTGTTGGACATGCAAGGACACTGACAAATGAGACTCCAGTCCAGGGTCTGCAGTGTGGCAGCAGCCACATCCAGCCTTCCAAAGCACAGAGATACTAGTACGTTGTCCCTCGGGTGTCCTGTGTATACTTCTATGTCATGCAAGTGATTATAAACCTTAGTGCTAGACTGCGTCCAAAATTAAATCAATAAACGAGAAGACTTAACTCCTTGCAGAAACATGTTCATTGTTATATATAATGGCCCTGACTTATTAACTCCTTAATTCATCCCCCCACATTGGCTGCTATCTGCTATCTCCATCTGGACGTTATGCCAGCATTGTAGCATATTTAAAGTGGAATTTATTGTATTCTCTCTCAAACTATATCCCTTCCCAACTTTCCTCCTGATGATGACGAGAGTGATGATGGTGACATGGATTGCCTGCCTCCACTTGTCCAGAACACGGTCGCTTGGGCTGCACTTTTCTGCATATCATCTTCTCTGTGCCTCACAAAAATACTATGAGGTTGATGGAGACACTTTACAAATGAGGAAACTGAGCCCACGAGGGGATGAATAACTTGTGCAGAGTGACAGACGGGTCTTCTATCTCTCAGTTCTATGCTTTAAGCTCAGGAGCACTAACCGGCACCTCTAGCTTATAACAACCCCATAGCTGTTTCCGTTCCTCTTCCTCTATCAGGTCCTATAGCTAACCCGTCACAAACTCCTCCTGATTTTTCTCCTGCAGTGTCTCACACTTGCCATAAGCAAAGCAGTTAAGCATCTGCCTCCTGGTCCAGGCCCTCATCTGCTCATTCCTCAGTGACTGCAAGTGTCTTTTGTTTTCCATGCTTCTTTTTTGGGGCTCTAATTCATCCAGAAGACATTTGGTGGCATAGCATGTTTATTTTGCATATTTGCTTTCCTCTTTTCCATGTGGATTTTGAGGTCTAATTCTAGCTTTCTGTCAGGACTGAAATGAGGGTCTCATATACAGCAGCTGTTAGGATACTAACACCACCGTGAGGGACTCCCACACCCCATTTAAATAGTAAATATCTGCAGATAATTGGAAAAATCATATGTGTAAATATGCTGCTCTCATGATATCGCTCTCTTGTGGCTACAGCAGCTTCCTATTTTCTATTTTGGAGCATTCAAGCTCCCAGGGCCGTATATCCAAAATGTCTTTTAACTGTGAATTTGCTGATCTTGCCCTAGATACCAAAGTAATGAAGCACTTAAAACCATCTGTCCCAAGATTCAAGGGTACACGTGGCTAGGCTCCCTTTAGGGGCTAGATGATGGGTTTATCAACAAGAACATGTTTCTGTAACGAGTTAAGTCTTCTTGTTTATTGATTTAATTTTGGAATGTGGACTCGACTGTAGAACGAAGGTTTATAATCACTAGGAGTAGCCCAAGGAATATGAAAGGAACCAACACTTACTGTGTACCTTCTTGATGCCACCACTAAGTCCGGTATTTTACCTACTTTATCTCATCAAATGCCAACATCAATCCTGCAAAATAGATAAGGATGGGGGCAGGGTGGGGTCCCAGGTTGGCCGCCTAACCTGAATTCAGAGTTCTGACAGGTCTAGGAATATCCAGAAGCCTGGTGGGAAGGGACTTATTTGCTTGAAGAATCAAGGAGGTCCTGAGAAATGACTCATTCTAAGGAGAGTGGGGCAAATATGTGTCCAAGTGGGAGGGATGTTGTGAGTATTGTAAGCTGCCTGTCACTAATATTGTCTGCTGACTCTGCTCTGGAGATTCCTACGTCAGTCCTAGTGGGACTGAATAAAAGAGTAGAAACAAACGTTACTTTTGCTGGGCAGCCCATGTGGCAGAGAGCAGCCCACGGAGCTCTGGAGGAATGGTGGGAGCGGGGAGCACAGAGTAACTCGGAGCACGAAGGCCTCAGCTTTGGCCTTGACCACTGGGCAGCAGACCTCACCCCAGGATGCCACAGCCAGAAAACAAGGAAATGGTAGACTCCATTGGCTGCTCAGATGACTATAGTTCTTTAAGAATACTTATGAGACCACCACCAGCTTCATGTTACATGCCCCTTTCCCCACTCCCAGAGCTCTTTGGGAAGAAATCAAAGAGGCCTATTTTACAAATACTATTTTTGTTGGCATATTTTTAGTCACTATCCATTCCCACACCTGGCTGGTATGGCCTGGGAAGCAGATCACAAACATATTTTTATCTCCATTACGCGAATGAGAAACTGAGGCTTGGGAAATATAAGTAACTTGCCTAAATTAATGTAATTAGAAAGTGGCAAAGCTTGAATTAGAATTTAGGTCTTCTTGATTTTGAAACCCATGCTATTTTCACTATATTATTTATTCAACAAACATTTATTGAGTGTCTACTACGTGTCAGGCACATGAGGCAATGGGAAACAGATGAAGTCCTGCCCACATGACCTTTACACTCAGTGGCAGAGATTGATAGCTGTTCACCCAAGTTCACTCTCCTCTTCTTTCTGGACTCATAGCTAGACTACGTTTCCCAGCTTCCTTTGCAGTTAGGTCTCCAGCCTGCTGAATGTGAGTGGAAACGATGAGTGACACTTCCAGGGCTGGCCCATAAAAACCTCCCTCACATGTTTCTCTATGCTGAGACGACTAGTGCAACCTTGGAAGCCATGTGTGGAAAATGGCAGGGCGGCCTCAGCTGATGAAGAACATATGATTTGGCCTGTGCCATGAACAAGAAATCAATTTATATTGTGTTTGAGACATTACACATTTAGGAGTTTATTTTTTATAGCGCTAGCTATATCTTAATTAAAATGTACTCCTACATGAATACTGCCTAGAATGGTTTTCTTTTTACCAAAAGAATTAGAGAAATAAACTTTCCCCTTTATTGAACTAAACTACTTTCTAGAGACAAATTTGAAAATCTAATGGTGTTGGATGGAAAACAATTGCCTGCTGGCCGGAAGGCGCTCCTGTTGGCTAAATGGGCAACAGTAGGAACTTATGTGAGAAAGCTGCCTTGGTCCTGCACTGCCCACAACTGAGGGGGTAACTCTCCCTAAGTCTGGTTCTGTACTAACCACCCCACTTTGCAAAAAGACTCGATGCTACACCCTCCAACCTGGCCTATATCAGTTATGATAAAGGTGATATCTTAACCTCTGTCTGACACTCTTTTGTTTTATTGCTCAGTTTGTTCAGGACTCAGGTTGAGAAGATGATCACTACTTATTGGACCCCCTCAGAGACCTCAAAAGTTATCATAATTTTTGTATAAATCTTCAGTCAGTAATTATTTTTTGATGATTGTATAAATAATCATCACAGTTGAACCAAACGGTATACTATGATTATGTCTTGTTTCTACTACAATATTCCCCCCCTGTAGTTAATAAATACCGTATTTTTTTTTTTGTTTTAAATGTTTTTAGTTTTTTATGAACCTTCACTATTTTTTCCCAACTACTACAATTTCTCTGTCAAAGGGTTTTCAAATGTACACAGGTAAAAGTTAGTTTAGTAGCTCCCTTTGCTGGGAGGAAGAGGGCTTATGGGAGACTTTCTGGGGTGCTGATTTTATCCTATCTCTCAATTTGAATTCTGATTACACTTTTGCTCACCTTGTAAACATTTTTTTGAGATGAGCACTTATGATTTGTGCGCTTTTTAACATGTATGCTATACCACAATGAAAAAAAAATTTAATCCACCAGATCATGTAGATATACTGGAAAAAAAATAGCAAATTCTAGGAAATGAGATTCTTCTGTATAGAAAAGATCCATAGTCCATGAATTCATCGTTATCTGTAGGATTTGGTCTCTGGATGACAAATACTAATTCTGGTGTGTAGACTTCTCAGGGGTGGAAGGCATTTAAGCAGTATCTTAGCCAATCACCTGTCCTCGCTCTTTTGAGGTTGAAATATGGAAGAGGAAGTACATAGAGTGGACATCAGTTGTTTTTTGTCTGCCTAGAATTCCTTCCTTGGGGGCTGTGTCTGCCCAGTACGTCTAATACTCTAATACGTGGTTTTGATGGGATTGTCAGTAACAACACTCTGTCATCTACCCCCAACACAGAGTTTGATGTTTGCTTTTTGCTTAGTCAATAACACTTTTTATCCCAGTAATTGAACTTTGAGCTGAGAGATACAAACACAGAAGGTGATGCTATGTTATCTGAAAGCAGTGCCATAGAATGACAGTTCACACATTCCTGATACCAAGATCCCTGAAGCTGCTTTGGTTCTGGCCTCTTGAGCACAAATGATCCAACAGATCTTTCTATTCTCTGACCTGCCCTATATCCTTCCAAGTAATTAATTTTTGCCTACATACCAAGAGTCTATTTCCATAATTTTTGAACAAGGAATTGATACAACATCATACCCTCACCATACAAGGTTTAGAAACTATTAGTTCATTCAGAAATTATTGTGCTACATAGAAGTGATTCACATTGTCCAAATTCACAGGCATTTGACATATAAACCATAACATTAATCGATTAACTTTTTTCTAGGAGATAGTCTAAAGACAAAAGCAATCATTCTAAAGAGGGCATACATTTCATATTTAACATTTATTTACAAAGGCCTGCCTGTATGGTGAATAAAGAAAAATGCAACTGTGTTTTCAAAAAGATTTTCAGAACTTTCAAATCATGTCTTGACGTGCTATCCTTTCTAACTCTAGTTCTACAGTGTACTTAATTGATTTTCCTCAAATACCATTTTGTTGTCCTCTGGTCAACAACCTTCAGTGATCCCTCATCATCTACATATTGTCCAGAATGCTCCTCTCTTAATGTCGCCCTCTCCATCCCTAGACAAGGCTTCTGTAAAGCTCTTGTGCTGCATTCTGGGGCCTCGGGGAGTTGCTCCAGGGGCGTGCGCTGCCTCAGCACCTCTAGGTCAGTCTGGTTACCTCATAATGAGTTCTGCCTCTCTGATTCCTTTATCTTGATCCTAGCTATGCCCCAGTTTGCTGTCTCTTGATCTTCCTCCACCCTTCACTTTGGCAATTCCATGTGCCGGCCTTTCCTCCCCTCTTACCCTGCCTCAACTCCCATAACCAGGAGGGAATCGTATCTGAGGTGTCCTGGTTCCAGAAGAGAGTTTAGGACAAAGATCAAGTCCTCAGGTCTGAGACTGGCATTCAAAACTCTTCAAAATGTGGTGTATTTTCTTTGCTGAACATGCCACTCTAGCTGGCACAATGATTTACTCTCTTCCTGATAGAAAATAAAGCATTTCCAACTCTCTGCTTTTGCCTATGTTGTTCTCTCTCCCAGGAATGCCACTACTTCCTCCCTTTCTGTTTGAATCCGAGCCATCAAGCACTCCACAAATGCTTCTATGGATCCCTCAGTGCTTCATCCCCTCCTCCCCCCACCATATGTCCTCCTGCTTTGCTAATTATTTTGCCATGCTTGTCTTATCTCCGCTACCAGTTTGCAAGCATCTTGAAGGTAGTGACTGTGTCTTATACTTTTTTTATATGTACTATGAGTTTAAAAATTTGTGCTGAGGTTTTGCTCTGTGAAGGGCATGTCACTGAACATTTGGGGAATACAAAGAAATATAGGACTTAGGAGCAGCCTTCTTACCTCCCAGTTACGGAGACTGTCACTGCAGCCCTTGTGCATTAGGCCTGCCCTAAGTACCTGTTTGTATTAGTCAGCTAAGGCTGCCATGACAAAATACAGAGACCGGGGGGCTTAAACAACAGAGATTTATTTTCTCACAGTTCTGGAGGCTAAAAGTCCAAGTTCAAGGTGTTGGCAGGTTTGGTGTTTCTTTTTTTTTTTTTTAATGAGGCCTCTTTTCCTTGGCTTGCAGATGGCTACCTTCCCACTACACTGTTTCTCCAAAAATAAGACCTAGTCGGACAATCAGCTCTAACGTGTCTTTTGGAGCAAAAATTAATATAAGACCCGGTATTATATTATATTATATTATATTATATTATATTAGACCGGGTCTTATATTATAGTAAAATAAAACCAGGTCTTATATTAATTTTTGCTCAAAAAGATGCATTAGAGCTGATTTTCGGGTCTTATTTTCGGGGAAATATGGTGTGTCCTCACATGGTTTTCCCTCAGTGCATGAGTGCATCCTTGGTGTCTCTTTTTTAAAATTTATTTTTGAATTACAGTTGACATACAATACTATATTAGTTTCAGGTGTACAACATAGTGACTAGACATTTATATGCCTTACGGAGTGCTCACCCCATGGATAAGTCTAGCACCCATCTGACACCATACATAATTATTACAATATTATTGACTATATTCCCTATGCTGTACTTTACATCCCCATGACTCCTTTTATAACTGCCAATTTTGTACTTCTTAATTCCTTCACCTTGTGTGTGTGTCTCTCTCTTTTTTTAAGTTTCAGGTGTACAAAGCAATGTAATGGTTAGACATTTACACCCCTCACAAAGTGATAACCTCCCTCCCCCAATCTACTACCCCTCTGACATCACATATAGCTGTTACAATTCCATTGACTCTATTCCCTATGCTGTACTCCACATCCCGTGACTATACATACATATAAATATATATTTACTTATAGTTGACATTCTACTTCAGCTTCATATGTATAGCGTGTTGGTCAGGCATTTACACAGTCTATGAAGTGATCCCCCTGGTAAGTCCAGTGCCCATCTGACACCCTACATAATCTTTATAACATTATTGATTATATTCCTCATACTGTATTTCATATTCCTGTGACTACATTGTGACTACTAATTTGTACTTTCTAATCCCTTCACCTTCTCCCCCATCCCCAGCTCCCTCTCATCTAGCAGCCATCAGTTTTTTCTCTGTATCTCTGAGTCTATTTCTGTCTAGTTTGCTCATTTATTCTGTTCTTTAGATTCCACATATAAGTGAGATCATATGGTATTTGTCTTTCTCAGTCTGACTTATTTCACTTAGCATAATATTCACCTTCTGTCTCTTTGTGTGACCAAATTTCCTCTTCTTATAAGGACAGTCAGATTGGATTAGGGCCCATTGTTACAATCTCATTTTAACTTAATCACCTCTTTAAAGGCCCTTTCTCCAAATAGTCACCTTCTGAGGTACGCGGGGATAGGATTTCAACATAGGAGTTTGTGGGGCAGGGGGAGCACAATTCAGCCCATTACCCTGTTGAATGATTGGTTAATTATAACCCTGTGCAATAAATTCCACCTTCCATAGGAGGCTAAATAGTTGTGGCAATTGCCTGTGTGTTGTTGGATAACACATTCCTGAATTTTTGGAGGCATTCCATCAGATATGCTGCCTTTGGTTTTACTACAAAACACAACGTAAGACACAGGGAAGTCCTCATTGCCAGAAGCAGTGACAGAAGTGTATCATCTCCATATTTGGTTTTCCATCTTTCAAAATTACAAGTGGAGTCTCCTTATGACCCACAAAAAAACTCAGGGGATTATTAATTGTATCTCTTCATATTCTCCATCTGCAGCTTCTGGAAGCTTGGATTTCTCCCCTTGATCCTCCATGCCATAAAATTTTCTTTGAGTCTTTTCTATGGATAAATCTTGTCAAGAATCTGATCTGTTAGGCACATGACTAAGGTGGTGGCAGCATTGGGGATAATTACAGGCCAGTGAAGGTAATTGGTATACGGATTAGCTAAAGGCAGGCCTCATACAGGTGTGGCTGACTTTGGAATGGGATGAGTGAAGGAACACAGAAGTTGAAGCATGTGGCCAGTATGAGGGTTTGCTGAAGTCTGGAGGACAAAGTTGAAGGAACAGTGAGTAAACTTCTACTCAACTAGACGGAGAAGCATCAGGCTAAGAATTTGTGGGGGAAGATGTCACTCTGACAGCACACAACTTGCTTTGCACATTCTCTGTTCCCAGCAGAAGAGCCTTTTAAAAGCTTAGCACTGTTGGCCTCTCTGTGTACGCAACAGCCATGGGCAGGCCGGATAGTCAGCATGCACGGCTGTGGCCACACGGGTTGCTTAGGGATGGATGACTTTTGTGTTACACCAGTCGTTAAATATTTTGAATATCACCCTTGTGCATATGTATAATTTCTCTATCTTTTTTGGTAAAATTTCTGTCAAGGGCTATTCTGCTATTCAGTGTCCTCATACAAAGATTTACATGATAAATTTCACTTGGCATTTAGAACAGGATGATAAATATTTTTATGCTGTAGTGTACAGTTCCAATTAACATCAGCACTGAAGTCACCGGAACGGTCAGTTTCTCTATATGGCAGTGACTACTGACAATTTGTCTTGGTTTCCTGGGTGTCATCCAGTACATTGGCCAAAGAGGCTAAAGCACGCATCTGGGTTTTATATTTCAACCTCCTTCTTGCCTCTTTTTTTTCTCTCTTTAATTTGGGCCTCAGCTTTTGCTACTGAGTACCTAAGTGCAGCATTGGGAGGTTCCCTTACCACTCATTCATTCCTCCAACTAATATTCTAGAGTTCCTACTAGGTGAGGAACAATGGTGAGCAAAGCCTGACTTGCTCCTTGTCCTCATGGAGTTTAGAGTGAAACAGATCCCTCGTGGCAAAGTAAGCCAAGAAGTCACATCCCCATTGGTGACTTTCATCTCATCCCTGTCTACTTCCCCTAAACCTTGCTTGGTTCATTATTTTCCTTTTTTGAAACTTCAGTCTTTTTGAATAAGTAATCTTCCCCTCTGCCCACCGACTTGTGCGTATCTCCCTTGTATCAAAGTGATACTGCTCTTGTCTTCGTTTAGGTTCTTGACGATCATCTTCTCTCCCCACCGACAGACTTCACAAGCAAGTTAGCCTTGCCCTCCCACTGCCCACTCACTTCTTAACCACTTGTAGTCCTGTTTCCCCCCTACTCACTGGGTGGCCAGGTGATTTGACTGCTCTGTGCGTTACCTCTATTTGATAACTGAGGGCCCTTCTCCTTTCCATGCTAAGAGCAGCAGCAGGCAAGCAAGTGCCTTAAATCTGTAAAACTTTGTCCCTGAAAGCCTTCCCTCAGACTCATCCCAGCAAAAAATGGCCCCTGGAGGAAGCAACTAACTAGCTGTTTGACCTTAGGACAAGTCACTTAAGGCCTCAGTTGCGTTACCTATACTATGGGTAAGTTCTGCCAAGATCTCTTCTTGCCTTAGGAGTTTGTGGGTGTAGGAAGTTAGATGTGGAAAGAGCCAAGGGTAAGAGTGTCCCCTGACCCTAGGGACAATAGGAAAACAAGGAAATAGCAAACTTTTTGAGAGCTCATGGAGAAAGGGTAGTTGGGGAAGGGAGGCCAGAAGAGGCTGCAGGGCAGTGATGAGACTATAATGGAGAAGAGCAAAGGGGCAAAATAAACTCCTTCCTTGGATTGAAGCAGCATGTGGTTGGCACCTCCACAGTAGAGGCCTCTTCTCATTGTCTTCCCGGCCTCACCTTTACTTGACTTACCTATAGCTTAACAATAGATCAACCCCCTGTGGAAAATTACCCTGAAACTTATGATTAATACCCTTAGGCTTATTGATCACAATCTCTATGGTCTAGCATTCTTTCCAAGCTAAACCCATCATTGTTTCTGGGTTGCTGACTCCACCAGAGAGTCACGTGGCCAGAGGGAAGGCTCCATGCAGACCCCCTGGAACCATCACGTAACCTCTGGAGGCCTGCCCAGATTTTCACTTAAAAACTCCAAGCCGGTCTGAGAATGTTAAGGCAGTTTTTGGAGGTGTTAACCCACTGCCTTCTCAGACCACCGGTGCTCTGATAATAAACGCTTATTCTATGACCCAACTGCTGCGTCCATCTATTGGCTGAGTGTTGCAGGCAGCACGAGCCCTGGACTCATTTGACCTCCGGTTTCAGAATCAAAACTATAGACACTCATCAAACAAGAAGCTATGTGCAGGCTCTGAGCTGTGGACCCAGGATATGCGTAGTTTGAAGCATATCCTTGACTTGTTCCAGCTCCATGAATAGAAATATATACATCTTCCTTCCCTAAATGAAGCTCTACAAGCACCAACTATTATGGTTAGTTGAATACATCAAACTTCCCTGTTAGAGATGAGTGCCTTGAAGGCAGGGAGCCTCCTTTCAATCTTTATAGCTTCCTAGCCGCTGTAGGAAGTAGGCACTCACTTTGTTAAATTGAACTGAAAAATATTCTTAGATTTTTTTCCAGTTTGGTATTGAAGGGAAATTCTCTGAGAGTGATTTAGAATGATTAATACATTGGATTATTTTAGCATTAATGTTTGTACTTTATATATTCTACTTATATGAAACTTTCCCTCCTTTATTTACTTATTTATTCATTTGTTATCTGTTTCTTCCACAATATAAGCTTTGGAGGTCAGAAATAGTTCCCTCTGCACCCCCAACACTTAGAAAAAATGCTTGGCACATAGTAGGGCTCTAACTTAATATTTATTGAATGACTGCATGAATGAATCTCGGGGAAAAATTTCTGCTTACGATTCTTGCATAATGAAAAGTTAGGGCCTGCCTTCAGGACTGAGGAAGTATAGCTCGCAATTTTCCCTTCTCTGCTTTCTCATGCCTTTCCTCCAGTTGAGTGGCAGAGTTTGGGCAGCCCCAGAAGGAGAGATGGGGAAGAGGAGTGTGCCCACCCCATCAAGCTGAGAGAGTGGAACTTTGTCACCCTGTAGCCACCCAGAAGGTTCCACAGCTGTCTATTTGAAACTGCTGCAGCCTGCAGCTCAGTGGGGCATTGGAGAGGAGGGAAGGTTTGGCCAGGGAATGGCCAGCCCTATATGAGCTATGTAGGGGCTCAGCAGAGAGCATCCCTCAGCAGGGCACTAGTGGGTACCACCACGAGCTCTCACCCATGTATCAGCTGCCTTGGCAGGGGCTCTGTCCCAACACCAGCAGCTGATAGGCCCCATCTTCTCGAGAAAATTCAGTCATTGGTGAGCAGAGATATGAAAGAACGAATCGGTGTGTCAATAGCTGTTAATTGCATCGGTGTGCAGGTTATTCTTCTGAAAGCCAAACCGAATGAAACACGAGGGCTGATGGCTTCATGCTGGGTGTGGAGGGTCCTGCCTTTGTGTGCTCACAGGCTGGTGGCATCCACAACCTAACCTAATGATGGTGGAAAGGGGCAGCCATTCTTGTTGCTCTCAGAAAGACTAACTGAGCTGTGAAGAGGATAAAGCTCACCTTCCGTGGCCTATGCCCACCCTCTGTGGCTCTTACCTGCTTCAATTCCCCTACATTCCTAAAAGGGAAGAGAGCCATCTGTTTGATCGAATCCATGAGAAGTCTAAGGCATTTTGTAAGTTTCTAAGGTAATTTGTTTCTCCTCCTGTTAAGTATTTGAATTCCAAAAGAATATTGCTCAAATAAGTAACAATTATGACCTGTGCCTTGATAACCTCTTTTGAAGAATAAAGTCCAAGGAAGAATCCAAAAGCAAGAGAAGGGGAAAAAAATAAACCCAAATTTGCAATAATAGGGAATGGTGAAATCAATACAATTGAATACTATACAGCTTTTAAAAACCAAGAAGTCTGAGGCATATATACAAATCTATAAGATATAATATTGAAAAAAAGAAAAACTAGTTCATAAAATAGTTCATGCACTGGTTATATATCTGGTTACTGATTTGTAAAAATATGTTCATTTTTATACACTGTTAAAGTGTTCTGTCTCACTAATCTGTATCTAGCACAATGCCTGGCATGTGGTAGGTATTTTGGAATATTTATTAAATGAACGAAGGAACCAGAAGTAAATTTAGAGAAATGCGTGGCATTTATATTCATCAGATTTCTTTACTGTAAAACTGCTTAAATGCATAACAAAAGAGTTTTTGAAAAAGATTATCTTTTCAATTGCATGTCTATGAAAGGAAAGGAAGGAAATACCAAAACATTAACAGTAATGGTGTCTGAGTTGTGAACTACAGGTAATTTCTATTTTCATTTGTCAACTTGTTTGTATGTTCTCAATTTTCTACAATAACCATAATCAGGGTGCAATTATTTGTTTAAAGGATCATCCTGAGACAGCAAGTTACAAACCCAAAGGAACGAACCTCTGTTGTCAAAATTGCAGGCGCTGTGGTAAGCTTGGGAGTGGGGTACGGCTGGCTTCTCGCAAATCTCACAACACAGACCACTGCCAACCCCATCCTCCTACATATACAACTGGCTATGGCATTCAGACTTCAAAAGTGAGAAGCAGCCACTAGCAAGTCTGACTGAAGCCTACATATGTCAGAGAGCCACGCCTGTGTTTTCCAGCATTACTACTTGGGGAAAATAGATGAAATTGTCATCTTGGAAGGATGCAAAGAAAGCATTCATGGCAGTGTGCTTTTAGGACTGAAATTTTAAAATAACCAAAATGTCCATCGTAGAGAATATAATCCCCAACATTCAGATGTAAAAACCAAAGGAAATGTATGGTTCCTTTATCTTCCAGGTAAGGTTAGAATGGATGGATAATGTTCACCTTAGGAGAAACAGGACAATTCTTGAGACCAGAAGTGTGAAGTGGTCATGCGGGAAAGGAAGATTGTCTTTTAAACACAGTCATACCTACATTGCCACTGGGTCCAGGACACATTGGAGCTGCTTATGTCACTGGAGAATTCACCACCAAGCATGAAGCAAGATGATGTTGCTAAGTTCTTAGCTCTGAAAAGTGAACAAACTAATGTAGAAGCTAAGAATATTTCAGAGAATAGCTGCTGCTTGAGGTACAGGAATAAAGTTATAGCAACAAATCAACAAGACCCGGCGAAGAGATCAGAAAACCTGTCATTTGATAATGGAACACTATGACATAGTAAGTTTATTTGGCTTAAAAAAATCAACTTCCTGGGCAAAAAGTTTTACCACCCAATTAACAGCTTAGGAGGTACTAGGACAAAGAGAAACAATTCAAAATCACTATCATTTGGAGGTAAAAACCATTTAATTTTCAATTGTTAAAAAGAAATTTATTAGATGTTTTAAGTGAAAACCTATGTTTATGTAATTCTTCTACTTCATACCACACCCTAGAAGACAGTAACCTTTAGCAGAGTTCAGGTAGCTTAAAAAAAGCAGCGTTTTGATAGGCTCAGTGTATAAAAGGGTCCATATCCAGTCTTGGATCACAAAGTGGACCCAGAGTCTTGTTGCTTTGGAAACAATAAAGTTCAGGAAGATGTAGAATGTTTGTACAGTAACCCTCTTATTTAAAACTCTATGCCTTGGTTGTAAATCAAGGCCACATCTCTGTCAAAAAGGACGTAGATTCTCCAGGCAACAGATGGATGCTTCATTCTTACTGATATAATTACAAACACTAAAGTTTCTGATACATATGATTGTAGAGAACAAAGTTTCTCAGTGAGTAGGAAAGCGGTAGTCACTCGAAGAAGGCAGCTAATATGACACTTTACAGCTGCAGTGTGTCCTTTGGGGACACTGCATCCTGTTAACTGTGCAGCTGGCTTTATCTGTGCCTATTCTTCCAGCCTGATGAATGGCTGGGCAGATTGTTACTTTCTTGGTTTGAGCTAAGTTTTACTTTCTCGTGGGCAAACATTATACTATGTGCTTTGCATATGTTATTTCCATTCATCTTTGCCACAATCCTTTGCTAGCATCTTATTTACAGATGACAGTGAGATGTTTAAAGTGTTTAGTTCAAAGTCACACAGCTTCTAAGGGGCAGAGCCATTTCAAACCCAGGTCTACCTAACTCTAAACCTAGTCTTCTTAAAGCCTATACTTCAAGCAAATGCAGAGATTAAAGACTATTAAAAGGAAAATTGATAAAATTCATCTTGTGGGAAAGTGGCAGGCTCATGCATTGTAGGTAGGACCATAGATTGGAACAATTAAGTATGTATCCTATGAGCCAGCAATTAACCTGCTAGGAATTTAACCTAAAAAGTAATTTTCAAACTGTGCACAGAAGCACACATTAGAATTACAGCATTATTTACAAAAATAAACATACAAAACCAGAAACAATGTGAATGTTTTCCAGTAAGGGATTGGTTAAGTAAGTGGACAAAGAGACATACAATGCAAGAGGAGTAGTCAGCCATTTTAATGATGAAAATATACCGTACAGTAAAAGACATCAGATTATCAATGAGCATTTATAGTGTGATTTTTATTATGTAAAACTGAATTCCTTACTGTATATATATGTGCAAATATACTTAATGTGTGGAAAGGTGTTCATTATGTTTTCTCTGGCTCAGTGGAGTTTGTGTTTTTCACTTTTTTTGTACTTTTCTTTATTGTTTGAATATTTTATGAATTTGTTTCATTATTACAGAACAAAAAATTATTTGAAAAAAGTGTCAGAATTAAATCAGTTCTTGCTTCAGTAACTGATCATGTACTCTAGCCAGGTGTTTTATAGAACTGGGAATCTATTATGCTTTGGAGAAAATTCAACAGGCATGTTACAGATCCTGGTCAGATAACTAGTATGCTTCCATTCTACTAAAGGATTATTATTAATGTATGGGGTTCATAGGACTTGGACTAAAACCAAAGCTATCTAGGTTATAAAAGTTAAATGTTGTCTTACATTTTTATTTAACAACTCTCTTCAAGGAACTTTTATTTAGAAGTCAGTCCTACTTGTTGATTGGCATTGTACTTTGGGAGTAAAGGAACTTTCACTTAAATAGCTAATGTAAATGGATTTCAGAGAGGCTGCTATGGAGTTCAAAAAGTACACCTAACTAATGAATCTTTTGCCCCTGCATTAAGGCTTCCTGGGGGGTTAGTCGGAATAAAGGAAGTGAGCCTATTTAGGAAAAGTAGCCAGAGAAGTATTGAAAATGGCTAGAGGAGAGAAGACCAATTGGGAGAGATAAAATTGGGTTATAAGCTCATGAAAAAACCTCAACATAACTAATCATTATAAAAATGCAAATCAAAACTTTAGTGAGATACCACCTCACATCCATTAGGACGGCTACTATCAAAAAAACAGAAAACAACAAGTGTTGGCAAAGATGTGAAAAGATTGGAACCCTCATATACTATTGGTGAAAATGTTAAAATTGTGTAGCCACTGTGGAAAACAGTAAGGAGGTTCCTCAAAAAAATTAAAAATAGAATGACCACATGACCCAGCAATTCCACTTCTGGGTATATACACAACATAATTAAAAGCAGGGTCTCAAAGAGATATTTATACAACCATGTTCATTGAAGCATTATTCACAATAGCTAAAATGTGGAAGCAACCCAAGTGCCCATTGACGGATGAATGGATAAGCAAAATGTGGTATATACATAAGGCAGACTATTCAGCCTTGAAAAGGAAGGAAATTCTGCAATATGCTACAACAAGCTTGAGGACAGTATGTTAAGTGAAATAAGTCGCAAAAAGACAAATACTCTATGATTCCACTTAGAGTAGTCAAAATCATACAAAGTATACGGTGGTTGCTAGGGGCTGGGGGGAGGAGAGCATGGGGAGTTATTGTTTAATGGTATAGAGATTCAGTTTTACAAGATGAAGAGTGATAGAGATGGATGATGGTCATGGCTGCATAATAATGTATTTAATCACTGAACTGTACACGTAAAATGGTTAAGATGGTAAATATGTGTATTTTAACACACACACATAAACAAACTGTGGGTAATAACTGTTTTGGCAAGTGATTATGATCTGTAGAAGAAGAAAATAGTCCAAGGGTTTTACTTAAGAGTTTTACTTAAGGAGTCTCACCCTGGAAAAGTTCTTTCTTTCTTTAACATCTATGGATAGTTACGACAATATAAGTAATACCTTAAGTTTCATTAATTATTCAACAAAATCTCAGCACTGCATGTCCTAAGGATGTTTTAAAGTTAATTGACACTAAGCTGCAGGTGTTGGGGGTGGGGGCTGGAAGGAAAGATGCAGGTGTTATTAACAGTTGAAGTTGTGGAAACAAACCAAGTCAATCTAAGTGAGAGGAAAGGAGGGAAAAAAACAAAACCTTGAGGATATCAACATTTCATGGCTTTGTAAAAAAGGAGCAGCCAAGAAAAGTGCTAGCAAAGGGAAGGCCTGAACACAGGTAGAGAAAGGGGAATGATAACGAAGACAGAGGAGAGCAGAGTTGCAAACAGGAGGAGTTAGCAGCATCAAGCGCTGTAGAAAGGCCACATGATGGGAGAATTGAAATGTCCACTGGATTCGGCAGCCAGCAGTTGCTAGAGTGTAGCCCCAACAGGAGTCAGCATTTACTGGACAAGTGGCTCACTGGTAGGTACCTTCACACAGTCTGGATTGGACTGGAGTGAAAGGTAGGTCCTGCAGAAGAGGACTTATTGGGGATGGAGACTCTGCAGGTGGCTGGAGGTCTTGCTAAACCCGGGGAAGGCAAGACTGAGGGCCCTAGTAACAGGTCTTTGACAAGAATTAGTTGAATTAATCTATAAAAGAATGTATATTATAGATGAATGTGGGGTGTGGGCTAAAGGTTGTTTAATGCGCAGGACAGGAAGTGGATGACGATCTAGGGTATCGCAGTGAATGATGGCTGGATGGCGTACCGCCTTTGGGAGAAGTCCACTGCTTCAGAGGGATGCCAGGGAGATTGGTGTTTGCAAAGCGAAGTCAGTGTGAAGGGCTTAAGGATTTACAGAGGTTGCTGGAAATTAACACTGGGTAGAAAATACTGGAAGACATTTAGCAGAAATCGTTGGGAGACAACGTTGAGGCAGGTGAAAACAGCTAACTGGGAATGAGTGCAGGAGAGGACAGACGTATGCTTCACAAAGTACTTCCGCAGCCAGTGACTCATTCATCAATCCTTTGGACAATCCGGGGAGAGATAGGTGTTATATAGCGAGCCTTTGGAATAAGGGATGCTTTTCAGATAAAGCCATCATGGCACAGAAAGCCTGTTCAGCAGCTGTTTGATTCCTCTGGTGACAAGAAACACTCTACTTTTGGAAGTAGCACTTCCATTACAGAATAATAAAAAAAAAGCCGGTAGAAAAGAAGAAAGGTGTGGGCCCTCTTGAGGGGAAAGCTCTGTCAACGTTAGACATTTTGGGTAATTCAACAGAATTGCCGAGCCAGACGTGTCAGTCAGATCTTTTCATCTGTGAAACGAAACGAAGGGGGCAGATGATCTTTCTTTCCCCCTGTCTAACAGCCTGTGAAATCATCTAGGCAACCACCTCCCAATTTTACAGAATAAAAAACGAGGCCCGCGGGATGTGTCTAGCTCAAAGTAATACAACAAATTAGTGGAGGTACTGGCCCAGAACCGACTCCTCCCCGGTCTACAGGGCCGCTCGCCGCTCCACAACCGTCTCTGCAGCGAGAGGCTGCAGGCCGGGAGGCCTAGCTGAAAGCTCCCTGGGGTTCGAGGCCGCTTCCCGGCAGCAGTCAGAGGAACGCCCCGAGGGGAGGGGAAGAGTTAGGGCCTCCTTTCCCACACTTCGTTAGGACGCGGGCCCGGGCGGGACCACGGCAGCCCTCTCTGGGGCCTGCGGCCGGCAGAGGGCGCGGGACGGCTCCTCGCTCCGCCGCCCAGCAGGTGGGGAGCGCGCTGCCCCGGGCGCTCCGTCGGAGCTCGCAGGCACCAGGTCGCGGCGGCCCCGCGGGGCCGAAGAGCGCAAGGGCAGCGCGGCGGACGGGGCGGGGCGGCGGCGGCGAGCGGGCGGGGCGGTGGAGAGGGCGGGGCCGCCAGTGGGGGGCGGCGGCGGCGGCGGCAGCGGCGGCGGCGGAGGAGGAGAACATGGCGGCCGCGGAGAGCGGCTGAAATGCCTGTTCTTCAGGCCAGGCGAGCGGGAGTCTGACGCGATTCGCCCAGCCCTCCCCTCAGACGGCTGGACCGCGGCCTCGAGCGCCTCGGCCGCCTTTTTCCCTGCTGCTCCTTCGAGCGGAGGCTGCGCCGGGTCCGTTTTGCATCCCCCTGCGGGGGGACCCCTACTCCGGAGGAGGGGGCCGGAGAGCCGCGGAGGCGGCGGGCTCCCGGCCCGAGGAGCGGCGGAGGCCGCGGCGGTGCAGCCACGATTGCGGGCGAGCGCGGCGCCCGTCAGCGCGGCCCAGAGGCGGCGGCGGCGGCAGGTGAGTGGCGGGCGGCGGGCGCCGAGCCTCCTGGTGGGTGCAGCTGTCACGAGCCGTGCGGCCGCCGAGGCCCTAGGGGGCGGGGAGCAGCTGGCGCCCCTCCGCCCCCTGCTCTCCTTTCTCTAGGTTCCGTTCCCCCTCCCACTTTCCCCGAGTTCTCCCTGGCCTCGCGCGGCTGGAGGGGGCGGAGGTCGCAGCTGTCACGGGCACCAGCTGGGGGCTGCGCCCGCGGAGGGAAATCGCTGCAGCAGCGACTTCTCTGCTCCCTTTCCCAGTTGCCCTAGTTAGCGCGGACAGGGCGAGCATCCGCGGAGGGTGCGCGAGGCTCGCGGCCGCCGGCCCGGCGTGGGGAGCGGCGCCCCGAGCCCGCTGGTGTTCCCCGCCGCCGAGAGGGGGAGCCGGAAGTCGGTGCGGGCGCCCCTCGGCTCCGGCGAGCGCGGTGACCTTGGCCGGCGGGTTAACCTCTCCGAGTCTCGCCTGCCTGGGCTGTGAAATGGGGATGACGATGGCGTGCCTTTCCGTAAGCGCAGTCTTCGACGGCGCTTCTTTTTACCCCGGCGCACTGTTTTTTTTGTTTGTTTTTTGTTTGTTTTTCTTCTTCTCCCGACAGGGGATTTCGGAGTGAGATTTTGCTGTTAGGGATAGGGTTTTGGTCCCCTTCCCAGGATTCTGTTGAAAGGACCTAGGAAAGGGAGCAAACATGTTGATTGCACGATTGGGAGGAGGGATAGGTTAATGGTCAGCGACAGAACTGGAGCCGTTCCCTAGTCTCTTGGAAGAAAAATGGAGAAACCGGACACCAGGGTCCCTAGTCCTTACTACCCAGCTTTGGTTTCTTCCTTTTTTTTTAAAATGTATGTATGTACGTATGTATATGTATGTATGTATGTATGTATGTATTTTAAGCAGTCATTCCCATGGGCTAGGCGCTGCCTGGGCTGACAGTGTTAGAGGGAGACGGAGGGTTTAACAATAAAGCCTGTGTGTGTGTGTGTGTGTGTGTGTGTGTGTGTGTGTGTGTATGTGTATGTAACAAGGACAGTGGCTGCACGGTGCTGTGGCTGCAGAGTTTGGTGGGGAGGAAAACTTTAAGATGAAGCTCTTTTAGCCTTTGTGCTTGGTTCTCCTCATTCATTGTAGAGGCGTTGAAGAGGCAGGTGTCCTTGTGAAGAAGGTGACATTTTTTCTTTTGAGACGGTGAATTTTTAATGTCGAGTGTGAGGATGGCGAATGAAGGGTTCTTGAGTGAATAGCAGTCCCAGCACCCTCTGTGGATGCCCAGAGTAATCTCTGTGGCGATGATTTGTAAGGGCTGAGGCTTACACTTCAGCGATTAAGAAATCTTCAAGTGTCTGTGTAAGAAATTGCTGTGCGGAAGCCTAGATTATATTTGACTCATGAAGGAATGGATTTCAAGGGTTAAATTTGTTTGAGGTGTGTCTCCTCTTCTGGAATTGGTTGGAGGTTTGTCTCAAAAAAAAAAAAAAAAAAAAAAATGTTGGCCAAAGGGGCCTCACAGCTTATTTCACAGAAGCTATGATGTAGTAGGAAGGGGGTCAGATTTCTTCATGTTGAGAATAATGTGAAAAGAAAGCATTTGCTTGGATCTTTTGGCTCTTCAACTAGAAATAGTTTTGGGTTAAAGGTAGCACTGGGGTGTGATTCAGCTTAATAAATGGGCATTCTTTGAACTATTTGTTATAAACTAGATTCAGTTGGAAGTGTTTCTATTTTATCTCCTGTACTTTGTGGAAAGATATAATTTGGTTTTACGAACTAGTGTCTAAAATGTTTTCCCTCCATTTCTTATTCAGACTTGATGCTTTGGGAACAGTGGATCAAAAAGGGGGACTGAATAGAGAATCTGTGGTTTGAAGAGAAAATTCAGGGGTGCCGCTTATAAGAATAGGTGTTTGGTTTGATTTTTGTAGACATTTTGCACAACTATTTTATTTCATTTATTTAACTCACAATAAAGTTTGGTTTTTAAGGTGCAAAACTTGAATTTTAAATAATTTATAGTTAATCTGTCTCTCATTTCTTTCTGAGAACATCTGTAGGATTGTGTCTGTTAAACTGCTTTTTGTGTGGTTTAAGCCAAGGGCATACTTTATAGATCTGCATTTTTGGGTAAGTGGTTTTATTGGAAAAAGTGCCTGATGGAGCTAATGGTGATTGTTCCACTTAAACTGGGATTATATAGACAATGCATTTTCCTCCCTATTTCTGCCAATATTTGTTTTTCTTTCTCCCTCAATTCCAGAGTTTCATTTCTAGAAATCTAGGCTTGAAACAGAAGCAACAGTTTGTATAATCCCAAGAATTTGCTTATGCCAGGAAGCTGTAAGGGTAGCGCGAAGTGGGTGTGATATAAAGATACTGCTACTACTTAAGACATTTAAGTGTAGAGGGAGTCTAGGGTCAAACTTTAATTTTTGTTGAATTTCCTGTTTTCTATTTATGTGGTAGTCTTTTGGTGGGTAGAGGATTGGGTTGCTCGCTTGCTGACTGGTACGTATTGTGAAAGCGCTGGCAAAATTTCATGCTTTTGCTCTATAGGGAAGGGTAGTAAACAAGCCTAAATAATTTAAAGATGTTCCCAGGATGGAATGTTCTCTGCATGTACTCTAGATCCTGCTAATCTAGTGATCGGTCTTCACCAGGACTAAATGTTGAGCAAGTGATGAGGGTGGTGTAGAGGTGCTGAAAGGGAAGAGAGGATAGGATATTGGACAGTCCTTGAAAATCTTTTCACTGTTGGACGTATCTCAGAATGTGATTTATAATTGGTTTTTAAGAACACTTCAATTTCACATACCTTCTCTTAACTACTACGTCTGTTCCTTACTTTAGTTTGTCTTTTCCCCCCATCCTCCACGGGCTCCACATTGTTTGAATATGTTGCATATCTTACGGAGTTGTTGGCTTTAAACCATATGGCCTAATGTAGCCTTCATTTTACAGCAAGTGTGGGAGGTCAGTACAAGTACACACCATCAGTTAGAACCCCCCATGTCGTGGGGTGCAGGAGATCCCCAGGATGCTCAGTGTTGTCTTGGCAGTGATTTTTGCCTTCTGCATCTGATAATGCACAGGAATTCTCAGAGGGCCATCCACTACTTTCATGGCAGAAGTCCAAAAACATGTAGTGGGCTCCTTTTTACATTCCCTGCAAATATCAGGCATGGAGGGAGTGTGGGATTGGATGAAATACATGTGTTTCAGGAGTTGAATGACAGAGCATTATATCTAGTCTGGTCTGCAGAACTGTTCAAATTTCTCCCCACCTCGTACAGCTTTCATACATACTTGGACAGACTAGGCATTAGGGAAGGATTTCTTTATTGCTTCTGTCCCAGGTTAACCAGTAGCTTAGCCCTTGGTCACTGGTCACTGAGGATAGGCCTCGTGGTCTCTGACCTTTTTTCTTACCATAAGAGGTAAGGTCTATTCCTTTCAAGCCTTCCTTTTCCCTTCTTTATATTTCAGTTAGACTTTGTGCCTTTCTCTCAACATAGGAGTCGAGATCATAAAATGGCCTGAGTGCAACCAGGTACCATTCTTGGTTGTTTAGTTTAAGAAGGAGGTACAGGTTTTTTTCCTGTCGTTTAGTTCTGGGCAAAGTTTTCATGGGTACACAGTATTTGGGTTAATATAGAGTCTAGAAATGACACTTTATGCAGGATACGTGGTTGAACAAGAGAAATTATTACAAAACACTGACAACAACATGTAAGTCCAATTCTAGAAGTACAAGTAGAGTGGGTTGTTGTATCCCTGTTTCCTCCCCCGTACGCCCATCTGCAGCACAGTATTTTTGAGGCTTCTTGAAGTGACAGGCTTTTAGAAGAGCTTAATGTAGTTTTCCTATTTCAAAGATAAATGGCTTATGCCAAAACAGAAGCTATAGTCACCCAAGGAGCTGTGGAGACTTGAAATCACTCCGTGTAGTCACCCTCAATCTTTGATATGTTTTGATACAATCACTCCCTATGGGTATATTTCAGTGTGGAGGGCGGGGAAGTTTGGCTTTACTGAGAAGTCTTGGACCTGCCGCACTGGGAAATGACAGACCAGACTGGTAACAATAGGTGCAAGCACAGAGGTGAAATACACCTATTAACAGGAGTCTACACCAGAATTCTAATAACCCTGGACTATCCAGTGTTTCCATAGTGATATTTCATTTTTGTGTAGTTTTGAAGCAATTTTAAAGCTTCTTTTGGAAGTAGAGGTTTGACTTCAGATAGAGGGGATCGTGTCCTGATCTTCCAGATACTTAGTAGATATGCGTATAACCTTGGGCAGTAATTTAACCACATTAAACCTTAGGTTTTCATGTTTAAAATTGGAATAATGCACTGACCCTCATATTGTTGTGATCTTTAAGTTAACTTACTATATTAAGTAACATGATATGTTTAGCATAATGATTGGTACATAGTTAAGACTTTAATACTTACATTTCCGTAACTTAAGCACATCACTATCTAGTCCATCACCAAATTCTCTGATTCTTTCTTTTGCAATTTCTTGGATTTCCCCCTTTATTCCGGACTCCTATCGATATAGTGCTCCTGTCATTTTGCACGTGGGGTAATGAATGTCACCTCAACTTTGTAGGCCTGAGTTTCTTTATCATAAAATGAGCATATTGGTCTGATTTTACATTTCTTCTTGTGCTAAAATTTTATGATTTGTAGGTTTATAGCTGCTTGCCTGCTTGCCTGCACGTCTCTAATTCATCCTACATGGTAATGCTGAAAAAATTTCTTTCTAAAATGTTTTTTGATGTTATTGTTTTTAGTGGAGACACTGTGGACAAATTTATCAAATAAATCATTTAAACTGTTCTTCTGGTTTCTCATTCCAGAAAATTTGCTGCCGATGGCATATGCAGAAATGCTTTGTAAACCGTAAAGAGCTACACAAGTGAAGAAAGTATTATAATCACCTGTAGATATCTTCTTTGATTTTACATGTTTCATTTTCTTTATTTAAATTGTATTTCCTTTTCCTTTATCTCTTGACCTTCAAACACAGAGTCAAAGCTGATATGTTTTCTAGAAAGCTTGATTTTTATCACTCCTTTAGGATCAGTTACTCAGTTTGTTCTATATACTTCTTCCTTCCTGTCTTCTTTTTTTCTTTTTGAATGAAACTCTCTTTTTAGTGGATGTCGAATTGGTTTTCCTAATTAGATCGAGAAATCCTTGAGTTGATGTGAACTACAACATTTGGAGTAAAGTGTCTTTAATGATAAGTTAGGACAACCTCCCTAATATTACAGATGAGAAGATTAAAGCCAGACATATGTAGTCATTTTCATGGGTCATGTATGTAGTGGCATTATTTGGGCAAGAACCCAGGTATTTGGCTTCTAGGCTTCTTTATGAGAGTTATTTTTCGTATTTGAAGGTTATTACAAAGAGATTTAAAATTTTAAGAATTCTAGTGAGATTTTGAGTAATGTATAAGCTGGGAGGAAAGGAGTATTTTCATTTTTTGGCCAAAAATTGACTGAAATATTGTAATAAGGAATTAATTAAGGAAATAAAACGGCTCCTGGAGAGAAATGTCTGCCTTTCTTATAGGGCCCTCATTCCGAGTCAGCAAATTCTTATTGAGTGCTGTCTCTGAGACACTGGACTCGGGTACTGTGCTTGCTCTGCATATTACATTTTAAAAACAAGGAAACAAGGCTCAGGGAGGTTAAATGACTGGTGTAAGATTGCACAGCTTGTAGGTGTTAGGGATGACACTTGAGTCCAGGTCTTTTGACCTGAAATCACAAGTACACCTTTAAATTGGCTTCTCTCCAAGCATGTTTGCCACACTTGACCACACTGTAGCCCCTTTTTTCCTTTCTGGACTCTTTCTGTTTTGTAGAGTTGCAGGGCAACTCCTACAGTCTCACTGCTTTCTGATGACCCAGGAACCATATGTACCAGTTACTTAATGAAAGTGTCACTTTAAGATTTTTGTGCTCTTTCTGATCTCACCTTTGTACTTTAGTAATGTTGATTCTTTGGTGCTTCTGTCTAGGTAAGCTTATCTTTGAATGGTTGGTTTTGGATTCTTAGCAATAAAATACTGCCTCTCAAGTTTTGTTAGTATTTGAAGTTTAGAGTTTTGTTTGTTTTTTTTCCATTTGGAATAAATTGCTTGGTCATTCTCTGTTTCTACTTGTATTTTGAATGGTTGCTCTTACTCTGATAGCTTTAATGTATTACATCTTACAATTTTGGTTTGCCTGTATGGTTAAAATATTTACATGCTTTATTATCAAGCATAGATTCAATTAACAGAAGATAATGCTATTGTGAACATATGTATGTTTATATAAAGATAACATACCATATTTGGCCAGATAGTTGAAGGATGAAATGTCCTTCCTTTTTGAAGGTACCTGTATGTGTAATACTGGCTTTACTTTAGTAAGTTTGGAGGAAACAAGGGAAAAGTTACTTGTTCTGCAAATTAAGTTGTAACTCTCCATTTCAGATAATACAGGAAGTCTGTAATTGAATTTCTAAGTAGTCACTCAATCATTCATTCAAGACATAGTTATATGAGTACTTACTTTGTTCAAGGTGCTGTGTTGTTAAAAGATAGGGGAGTTAAATGATAAGATATAGATCCTGTTTTTAAGGAGATTATGACCCAAGAGAGGTGATAAGACGAACATACAAATAACCTGTAATACTAATTGAATGTGATGAGTGCTACGGTATGAGAGCGGTACTGAAACAGTACTTTGAAGATTCAGAAAAAGGGAGCAATTCTTTTCCTTTGAGGGAGATCAGGCCAAGTTTCACGGAGGGCTTGGTTGTGGACGAGAACGTTGAAGGCAGGGGATGATTTCTACATGAGTGAGGGTGAGGAGAGCCGTCTATTCAGGAAGATTAAATAGCAAAGATGAAAGGAAAGAAAAGCTTGGGGTTATTTAGGGAGTAATGAAGGGGGAAAGTGCAGGGAGGATTGTGACACCTGCTGAAGTGGGGGAGGGAACCAGACATTCTAGGTGCAGTAGAAAGACACTGAAGGATTTTAATGGAGGGAGGTGGCGGCCACAGTGAAGTATGTAGATCCGAATGAAAATGAGAAATGTCAGTTTTCCAAATTTATGTGGATCTTTTTTTGACAGTTTTTACACCCCCAATTTTATATTTTCATAGTTTTTGAAATGATCCTGTATGTAAGGCTTACCACACTGGGAACTTATTCACTAATTATTATGTATATTTGAGAACAGACTGTTTTTTTGATAGAAGTTATTACAAAATCTTTTCCCCTGGCTTATACTTTTTTTTTTTTTAAAGCAGTAGCTATTTTTTTTAAACAGTGTATTATCATTTGGCATTCTTAAGAAGATGCAGTGGACTTGTTTTTTAAAAGTGTGAAAACATCTCCTTATATAAATATACGAGTATATTATGGTGTAAGTGAGGTTGGTCATGCGGGTTGAAAGTCCCTGGCTCTCAATATAGTTCATGAATTATTTTACTGATTTATTTATGCCCTGCCATGTTCCAAAAAGGATTTAAAGCAGGCTATGTCATGAAGAGTCTTGGACCTTGTTCCACCCGGTCTATTATTTGACTGAACCGCTGGCCCACATTATACTGAGGGAACAGTGTCGAAGACAACTGGTATCACGGAATGTGTTGCTACCAAACTGGTAGTAATACAGAGATGGATACAATTTGTGTCTTTTGCCAAACTGGTAGTAATTCAGAGATGGATACAATATAATTAGAGTACCTTTAAAGATAATTCCTTTAAACTTTGATAGCATGCAAGGGAAATGAGTTGGAAGGCACTGATGAGAACTTTGCCCTTGGGAGCCCAGGCGCATTTAGAGCAGTGGCCTTTACAGTAGGCTTTACATAAAGTCATCTGGGTAATGGGAGAAATATTTGAGGTCTGTAAGGAAGTTTCTTTACCTTCAGTCTCTTGTGAGGTTTTACAGTTTATAGGGGCGTGGGTAATTGGATTTTTGGAATCAATATTTTAGATAGTAGACTTTTAACATATTTTGTATTGCAGTAGGGAGTCACCATGGATATCTTTTGTATAGTATTTCATAGAAGTTAACTGGTCATCTTGAGGCAAAGGACTTAAGAATTGTCTAACTTAAAGATGACTTACTCATTTGTTTTTCACAAAAACACACGTCTCAATTTGCTGACATTTTCTGTGACAAGCGGATGTGGGGAGTATGCTACCTAGTAGATATTTGTTTTTATTAAATTTATTGAGGTGATGTCTGTTAGTTAAATTATACAGGTTTCAAGTGTACAGTTCTATAATACATCATCTATCCATTGCATTGCATGTTCACCACTCAGTCAGTTCTCCTTCGATCACCATGTATTTGACTGCCTTTACCCTTTTCTATCAGGTACTTATGAAGAATAGACCTACTTACTTAATCTGTCTCTGTCTCTCTGGGATGATGGTAAGTTCTTAACAGTGACTTAAAAAGTAACTACCTTCAAAAACAAAATAAAATTCAGTGTTATGGAGAGAGGTTATTGAAAATGGATATTTGGAACTATATCCATCATTATTGGATTTAACTGCTGAAAATAATGTGTTAACTTTAAGAATGTTCATACACACACACACACACACACACACACACACACGTATTTATATTCGAACTTGGAAACAAAATTTTCTAACCTGTATAAAAACCTTGTAAAGGAGAAATTTTAGTTATGATCCCATTTGCTGAAAATATGAAAAGCAATACCATCTGATTAGTTGGTAGTGAGAACAACTGATTGTAATGAAGAAATGTAGAAATGCACTAGTTGAATTTTAGCAAAAGTATTTGCATAAATGGTGAATGGGATCGAAAATTGAATGTTATGTTTTATTCAGTGCAACAAGTGACGCAAGTCGTCCCTTTGGTTTTACTCATCTTTGTGAAGCCCGTTTTTTGGCTATGATCACCATTAAAATAAAATTAAATAGTTATTTATTATAAAAATGAACTGAATTTAGAACTAGACTTTCAAGTTGCTGTATTACAAAATGTGAAAACAAAATTAGAAAATCACAAAGCATGTTCTATCACATTACTCTCACCAAAAATAGTGGTATAATAACTTTCTAATAGGTATTAGGTAGAGTACAAAGCTATGTCATCAATAAGTAAAAGAAATGTTTAAAAATTGTTTATTTTATTATAATAAATATTTTAAAATTTCATTTTTGCCCATGCTTTATAAGGTACGTAATATATTGGTCTGGTGTGCAATGTATGTAAATTATAAATAAATATACATATATGGCTTCCTATTCAAAAACTTTTTAACTGTGGGGTATAGAATAAAAATGGTTATGACTGTTTTATAGTAAGGGTTCTTCACTAAGAATGGACTAAGAGTCTCTAGATATGCTTTAGGGAGTTTGTGAACACTCTGAAATTATAAGTAAAATTTTGTGAGTCAATGCATTTCTCTGGGGAAAGTGTCTGTAGCTATTACCAAATTCCCAAAAGGGTCCATGACCTCCCAAAGGTTAAGAAACTCTGTTGTTAAAGATTGGGACCTCAATAACTCCATTCATCCAGTCCTACCCTCTTGCCAAGTTTAATGGATGTATCTGATGTCATTACTCAAGCCTGCAGGATGCCTGGATTTGCAGTCTGCTTTTCCATTTGGCAATAGATGTGATTGCAATGCCTTTGGCCTTTACAGATGTTTGAGCTCTATTTGTTGCATAACTACCTGGCCGATTTTATATATCATTTCCCACCTCTGCTATATATCATTTACATATCATTTCCCACCTCTGCTCCCCCAAACCCCAATAAAAAAGACTGTACCTTTTGTATGAGTGTGAAGATTGGAATGCATATGTGTATAGAAGAGCCTGGTATCAATTCAAGTATAGGGAGACCCTGCTGGGTAGGCTGGAATTCACAGTTGCTGTGCTTTTAACCTCTTTCTAGCATCTGAATCTCAGCTTTCTAGAGTCTTAGGGTCTGATTTGACATATGCTAAAAAAACAGTTTTCAGTTTCTCTCAGCTCCTTGGGTTTGCTCCGTCCCGTTCCCCCCCCCCCCATCATTCTAATTTAGCCTACTTACTGCAATAGTATCCAAAGTGGTCTCAGTGTCCCCAGGGAGTTCCTTCTTCAGTTTGTCCTAAATTTTGTTTTGGAATGATCATTGTAATTTTTACTTTCATTGCGTTACTTTGCTTAAAAACCTTCAATGGCTCCTCATTACTGTCAAGATAAAGTTGTTCCTTAGCCTGGCATTTAAAGCTCTCCAATGTCTGGCACCAATCTGCTTTTCTTGTCTCATTTCCCACTCGTCTCCCCCAATAAGCTGTTCAAAATAAAATTGTCAGTTTACTGTCCCCTAAACATTCCTTGGGCCTGTTTCCACCCCTTTATATATTCCTTTCCCTAGAATGTTCTCCTTTATCCTAGTTTATACTTCCTGAAATTCTACCTGTTCTTTAATGCTCAGCTCAGATTCCACCTTGCTTTTTAAGAGTTCTGACTAAAATTTGATACAAATCTCTTCCTTTTGTGAATTCTTAATTTTTATTTTCCTTATTATTCGTTTGATACTTTATACTACCTTGCAGTGTGCGGAATTTTTTGTTTTCATGTATCCTATCTCCCAAATCAGGGTATGAGAGTGGCGAAATATATGTCTTATATTTTGTCCTCTGCAATGTCTTACATGTGTAGAATTAAATTGGCAAGTCATATTGATTAAATCATAATGCTACTTATTAATGTGGAGAAATAGACCTTTTTTGTATGTGTGCCCGGAATACTTATACATAACATCTAGGGATTCTCTTTCCCCTTTTCAGGGTATTTGGGAAATTGAGTTGGAAATCAGCTATTGCTTGGAGAACGTGTAGTCCTACAGCATAAGAGGTTGGCTGTTAAGGACTTGGTTCAAGTTTGGGGAAGCCTGGTGACTTGTTATTCTCCAGTAGAGAAGTCCACCTGCCATGGAGGACAGGAAAACTTGGGTTCCTTCTTCTCTCTTCTTAGCCATGCTGCACACACATTCCAGACGTCTTGAAGACTATTGCACGTTTAAATTTTTCATACATTCTTCTCCATAAAAGAAATTTTTATTAAATACTTGTGTTTGAATGGTAATATGGGGCACCGTGAAGTTATATCTTAGGGTTTCTGCCTTTCAAGGAGATTATAACCGCCATAATCAGTCTCATTTGCTTTCAATCATACATGAATTTAAAAATAATATAAAAGATGTCATATGGGAGTATATAACTAGGTTAGTTGCTAACTGAGATATGTGGAAACTCCTCTAGCATTTACTATTTTTAGTACTCACTTGAAATTTATTTATCATGTATACTTGTTTCTGTTTTTGCATGTGTCTTTTTCCACCGACCACATTGTACATTATAGAAGGTAGAGGCTATTTATTATACTACTAGTTATGTGCCAATACCACAGTGCTGTTACGGTGCTTTATCCACAGTATACATACATAAGTGTGTTACTGATCATGCCTTGGAGCCTAGCATGGTCTGGGTAGGCTTCCTGGAGGAAGTGGGATTTGAATTAGATTTGTAGGATTTGGAGTGATGCTTATAGCCTAGTCCCATGAACTTGATAAAAGGGTTCTATGTGTGAAAATAATAAAGTGCATTTGGTGCACTGCCTGGAACGTGGAGCCTCTGTGGTTACTGTGCCTTTGGAAGTGACCCACCTCACTTCCTCTTATAGCCCGATATAGTCAGGGCACTGCTTACGGGGTTAGGAAAGGCTGGTAAGAACAGGAGTACTGGGTGAGCTGTACCTGTCTTTGCCTCACCAAAGCAGAATTGCTTTCTTTAGAGGGATGACTATCAGAATCAGTAGGGCCTGCCTGGAATCAGTGAAATAAAGGGGAGTTGGTTTTGTGTGTCAGTCTAAATGGGATTTTTATTACTAAATTTATTTGTGAAAAAGAACTTGTAGCGCTAAATGGTAGTGCGTGGGACAATTAAAGGAGAAATTTTACTAATGTCTCTAGGGGTTAGTATTTATATAAATTGTTTTAGTTTAGATGGTTTTGCTACCATCTTTTTAAAAAATTTATTGTGTTTTTTATATTAGTTTCAGGTGTACAAAACAACATAATGATTAGACATTTACACCCCTCACAAAGTTGTAATCCCCCTAGTCTACTACCCCTCTGACATCATATATAGCTGTTACAATTCCATTGACTATATTCCCTATGCTGTACTTTACATCCTGTGACTATATGTGTATGCACACACACACACACACACACACACACACACATAATTGACTATATATATATTATATAATTGAATATGACATTCAGCATCATTCTACTTGAGCTTCAGGTGTCCAGTGCAGTGGTCCGGCATCTACACAATCTATGAGGTAATCCCCCTGATAGTCTAGTACCCGTCTGGCACCCTACATAATCTTTACAACATTATTGATTATGTTCCCCATACTGTATTTCACATCCTCATGACTATTTTGTGACTGCCAACTTATATTTACTGATCCCTTCATCTTGTCCCCCAACCCCCCAGTCCTCCCTCCCGTCTTTAGATATTTGAAACAGGTGTAAAGTGATTGGCTTCAGTAAAACTAATCCAGAGCTTTTCTACAAATATTATTTGGCTGGTAAGATTATGGGGTGAGAAAAGTGAGGGAGAGTATGAAGGTACTTTCCGATACTGTTGGAGACCTTTTGCTGTCTGAGGATTTCATCAAATTTCTTCTTAGGTTCCTGGAGGTCTTCTTCCTCCCTCATCAACATATTGTTAAATAAAATCTGCTCTCTCCAGTTTTCACTTGTCTTTTAATGTTTGGTTTGATAAGGACTGGACTCCTGGGTGGTGGTTACAGTGCTGGCCAAGTTTGCAGGACCAGGAAGCCCAGATCCTTATTTATACACGAGACTTATTCTTTCCCCAGTTTTATTTCTGTAGTCATCAACCCTCAACTGTTTAGAACTTAGGCTTTCTTTTTGACTGCATTCCAATAATTTTCTCCTTTGAAAATTAAAAAATAAACCATATACATAATACATGACTATATTCTAATAACAAATTCAAAGAAATGGAAGTAGTATATAGAATTAAAAGGTGAAAGTCTGTGTAGTGAATTATGTGGTAGCTATTAATTTAGGCTGTCTAGTGTGCCCTCCCCCATTTCAGGTGAGAGTGTGCTCTTGGCCAAGGGACAGGCGTGTGATCCATGCTCGGTCTGTCATCATTCACCATCTTTGGGCACAGTCAGTGCTGCAGGATGGCCATATGATCAAAGCAGGTTCAGATCTGTTCCTGGAGATCGAAAAATAGATGTTGGATGAGGGACAGGCTCATTCCATTGTTGTAATTTGCAGTTCCCTGACTATTGGTAAAGGCGATTATCTTATCAGGTGTTTATTGTGTATTGGATTCCCTCCCCAAGTCTTATTCATATTTGTTTGCTTTCCTTGTGGAATGCTTGTCTTTTTTATTGCTTCCTAGCCATATATGCTTATGATGTAGTTGTGTTTATACTAACTAGGAATGGGCTTGGTGGCCACCTGACTCTGCTCCCTAGTTATTTCAAAGAGAAAGATATGAGATATCTACTATTCCAAATCCAAAATCCACAACATATATTTTTTAACAGATATCCCTGGACATTTAATTGGTTTATATTCTAATAACTTTATGTAGCTGCCCAATTCATTTAGTTAGCTCAGAGGTACATGTCTCAGTTGGATGCTCTTTGGATGCTTAATTGAGGTAATTTTATGGCTGAGATAAATGTTGGGAAGCTCATGTTTTGAGAATTTTCCCGGTCAAAATCATTGTGACTATATTGAATAGTCTAGCACTTTGGAACTCAATTGGCAGTTTGTTTATTGGTGTAGAATCAGAACCACTTTCAGGGGGAAATTATGGCCTTATAAGAAAATGCTTTCTTGACTCACCTCCATGGAGAGGTAGGTTGGCTCCATACTTAGACATCTTTAGTGGTTAGGTTCCCCAGTTTTCATAAAGGGACATTAACCGGGTTCTGCACTTGATGGACTGTAAACGTATATAGTCTACATGTAGTTGTCAATATAGAACAGCTTCATTCTAGCAAGTATGTATCCACTTACTTTGCTTCCAAATTCTTATTAAACACCTAGTAGTAGTCAGAAACAGTGCTCTTTGAGAATTGCTGAAATAAACACATTCAGTACATTGCTCTAGAAACAGTTTTACTCGGATCAAGCCAGAATACCAGAGAGTTCTGTATTTTGATTGCACTGTTTTAGACTGGGGTAGAATTACTTTTACAGAATTGTTATTTGGTGTAATGCAATCAGCCTTTATTGAGGGCCATTAAAACAAACAGCTTTATAAAATTCACCACTCCTCTTATTGTAGAATTCTTGTGAGGATATTATCTCCTTGATCTCAGTGCCCTTGTCGATGCTGTTGTAACTGCTGCTACTACTGTTCTACTGTTACTGTTAGCAGCTGATCTGCAGACTAAGACTGAATACAAAATGAGCTAATAGTTGATGGACAAATGCACTTTTAGATGAAGGCAAGTGCTTTTGCCCAATGGGAGACACTGTTTTATGGATGAGGGATTGTGTAATGGTTAGGAGTATGGGCTCTGGAGCCAGATTTTCTGGGCTTGAATCCTGGCGCTGCTGATTCCTAATTGTGTATTACTTAACCTTTTGGTGCCTCAGTTTTCTCAGCTATAAAATGGGGATGATAATTGTACCTACCTCTACCATGTTGTTTTAAGAATTTTGTGACTTTAAACATACAAAATACTTAGAACATACTTGACCCAGGACAAGTGCAATGAAAATGAGCTGCTGTTGCTTTCTTCCCCCATTTCTTAGAACTTTAGTAAGATACACATAACAAAATTTGCCATCTTAACCATTTAAAAAATTTTTTTTAAATAAATTTTATTGGGGAATATTGGGGAACAGTGTGTTTTTCCAGGGCTCATCAGCTCCAAGTCATTGTCCTTCAATCTAGTTGTGGAGGGTGCAGCTCAGCTCCAAGTCCAGTTGCCGTTTTCAATCTTAGTTGCAGGGGGCGCAGCCCACCATCCCATGTGGGAATTGAACCGGCGACCTTGTTGTTGAGAGCTCGCAACTGAGCCATCCGGCTGCCCCTCCGGAAGCTCAGTGGCAGCTCATTGTCTTCAATCTAGTTGTGGAGGGCACAGCTCACTGGTCCATGTGGGAATTGAACTGGCAACCCTGTTGTTCAGAGCTCGCGCTCTAACCAAGTGAGCCATCTGGCTGCCCCACCATCTTAACCATTTTTAAGTGTACAATTCAGACTGCTATTGTTTTTATCACCGTTATTATTAGAACCCATGTAGTAATTTTTTTTCCAGATCTTGGTACCAGGAAAAGCTGTGTTTCCTTTGACCTGCTGGTTTGTTTGTATTACATAGTCGTCATGACTCTTGTAACCTGTGGTATTTCTGTCTTTGCAAGGGAGCTCAGAGTCAAATGTGCAGCCCTTCCCTTACAACTGTATCGGACCTTGTGGCATATAGCTTGTGGGGTAAATTTACGTCTGACTTCATCTTATTTTCATCCCTCATTTTCTCTTTGCCCCAATCTCATCATATTTTTCTTTTTAATTCTAATACACTCTGTGAGCTGTCTCAAATCCTTTTTAGAATAATATGGAAATAAACAAGTAGTCTTCATTATAGCATGTGCCCATGTTAAGATTTCAGTTTAATTTTCATTTAATTTACCTTAAGTTGGCTGCTTCTTGCTAGGGAAGTACTATAATTTTCATTGATACCTCAAATCTTATCATAGGATGGGTTACTTCTGGGGAGGTTACTTTTGACAGCTGATTCTGTTAAGGGTGTCAGTTTTATTTTAAGCTTTAATTACAAAAGTGTCTCTTCTTGACTTGTTGTTTGTTTTTTCCCTTGACCTTTGCTCCAGCTATCTCTCTCTTTTTTTCCCCCTAATGCATCTTTTCTTTTTAAAACATTTTTTTATTAGTTTCAGGTTCATAAAACAATGTAATAGTTAGACATTTATCATTTATATCCCTCACACTGTGACAACCCCCTCTCCCCATCCACTACCCCTCTGACATCGCACACAGCCGTTACATTTCCACTGTCTCCATTCCTAATGCTGTACTCCGCTTCTTGTAACTATATATGTGTGTGTATATATATCTATATATAAACTTGTAGTTGACATCCATTATTGTTCAGCTTCAGCTTCAGGTGTACAGTGCAGTGATCAGGTATCCACATCATCCCTGAGGTGGTCTCCCTAATGGGACAAGTGTCCATCGGATACCCTACAAAATCTTTACAACATTATTGATTACATTCCCCGAATTGATTTTCATAATCCCGTGGCCATCTTGTGGATACTGACTGTGCTTTATAATCCCTTCACCTTCCCCTTATCCCCATCCCCCCTCCCATCTAGCAACCCTCAGTTTTTCCTCTATGTCTCTGAGACTATTTCTGATTAGTTCATTCATTTATTCTTTTCTTTAGATTCCACATATAAGTGAGATCATATGGTATTTGTCTTTCTCTCTCTGACTTCTTTCACTTAGCATAATGTTCTCTAGGTCCATCCATGTTGTTGCAAATGGTAAGATTTCCTTCTTTATGGCTGCGTAATACTCCATTGTGTAAATGTACCAGTTTCCTAATCCAATTGTCCACCGACGGGCATTTCAGTTGTTTCTATGTCTTGGCTGTTGTGTATAGTGCTGCATGCTCCGGCTGTCTCTTGTAGATTTTTTTGGGAGGGGGAGGAGGATCATTTTAAGAACTTGTAAACCCTTAGTCTTTAAAAGTACTCTTCAGAATAGGACTTTTATCACAGATGTAGCACAGGCAGAGTAAAGGCTATTTGTGTTAGTGTCTTTCTTTTAGAATCCAGAATACTAATTTATTGATTTACAAGGGAAAAAAGGAAGTGTCCCAAAGCCTAAAATATTCCCGAATATTCTGGTTCTATCTGTAGTCTCTCCCCAAGCAGATGTACACAGTGCTGATGCTATTGCCTTTGTTTTGGAGGGGGGAGACTGAAAAATTTTTTTTGATATCAGGACTGATCGAAATGTCTTTTAAGTATTTTTTTAATTCGTAGATTCATTCTTCTCATTTTGTTCCCTTGCAATTTATCTGTTAAATAACCTGGTTTCGTCCTGTAGAATTTCTTGCAGTCTCACTTTCAGTTTAGTTTAACAAGTTTCTCTACCCTCTATATTCCCTGTAAATTGGTAGTTTGATACAGAAGCTTGATTAGAGTTTAATTGGGGGGGAGACAGAAGGCTATAGACGGTATTAGGAGACAAATACGGTGCCTACGTGTCTTTTTGTGACGTTAGCAGCTATAGCAATAGTTGGTATTGCTATTGGCTTTTGATTCTTAAAATCCTGAAGTGATCACCATGGTGTCGAGATGAGAATGGGGAAGCATTTCTTGAAATGGTAGAGTCTGCTGCTCTGTGCAGGTAGGACTCTTGGTGACCATTTGAGAATGAAGCAGTTCTGTGTGGAATCAAAGAAGACCTAGGTTTCAGTCTTCACTGCCTTGTTTAAGAGCTGTTTGATCTTACATAATTAACAGCAGCAACAACAACAATAGCAGCAGCTGTTCATTTAGTGCTTATTTTACACCAGGTTCCGTGCTAAGTGCCTCATATACATTGTGTAATAGAATCCTCCTAACTACCCTGTAAGCCCAGGCACCTTTATGTTGCAATTTGCTGGCTGGGAAGTAGTGGAGCAGGGATTCAAGCCTTGCTTGCTTCCAATCTTGTGCTCTTAATTGCTACGTTCTCCCAAATCTGTGGGAAAGTGTATAAATATAGCTACCTTATCTATCTTGTATGGTAAATGAGAATTTGTGTCTGAAAGTGCCTTGAAAATATTATAGATGTTAAAATGAGAAGTGTGCTGGGCTGACAATGCACAAGGAAAGGTAGATAGTGGAGGCCCTTGCCTTTGGCTAAGTGACAGTGAAAAGTTTGGATGGAAAGAACTCTCTGGTCATTTTCTAACTTCTGTTTCCATTGCTATTGCTATTGACAGGTGGAGAGTTTCCTTCTCTTGTTAAAATTGACAGTGATAGAAATTTTACGTGTGATAAATGTCACATGTCAGCGGTTACTTAAGAGTCTGTGGGTGAATAGTGATATCTTTGTTATACTTCATGGGCCATATATGGAGACTTAGTACATGTTTTTAACTGACAGCAAGAGTATAGTCTTTTTCTAAAAAGATAAGTATTAAAAGTAGGGGGAGTGTTAATTGAATTTGTAATGTTATATTTCTTTATCTGGACAGTGGGTGTATTATATATGTTAAAATTATTTTCAGTGCCTTTTTTGGTATGTCTGAAGTATTTTATAATTAATGAAACTATTAAAGTGATCACTAATATTTGCATGCGTGATAGACTAAGAAAGAAACGGGTGTAAAGTTAGTACCTTTATGTCTCACCTTCAGCAATTTATCAATTTATAACCTTCAGCAATTCGTTTACACTGGTAATGAGTACAAGGAGAACTGTGTTAGGGCCTGTGACCATGTCCAGCTTAATGGCAGAGGGTGTTGTGATGGATGATTGCTGTCTGCCCAGTGCAGACATGCGTAGTGTAGGAATCTGAGCCTTGTTTTTGTTAAACCTTCGTAATACGTTTGTCAGAAAGCCCCAGGGCTTCACCTGGATACATTTTCTTGCTATTACACTTCTTGCAGTTCTTCTGTTGCCATATTATATTTACTATGGTGAAATACCTAGGATTTCATTGTGTTATTTCCAAGAAAGATTTCTCATTTATTTTTATTTATTATTATTTTTATTGAGATACAATTCATATAGTCATAAAATCACCTTTTTAGACGATGCAGTTCAGTGGCTTTTAATATATTCACAAAGTTATACAACTACAATCACTAATACCAGGCTATTTCATTACCTCAAAAAGAAATTCTGTGGAATCATATAATATGTGACCGTTTGAGTCTGGCTTCTTTCACTTTGCCTAATGTTTTCAAGGTTCATTCATTTTGTAGGATGTGTCAGTACTTCATTTCTTTTTATGGCCAAAAAATATTCTGTTGTATGGATATATGCATTTTTTTTATCTATTCAACTGTTGATGGACGTTTTTGACTATCATGAATAATGCTGCTGTCAGCTTTCATGTACAAGTTTTTGCATGGACGTATGTTTTCCTTTCTTTTGGTTAGATACCTTGGAGTGGAATTTCTGGGTCATATGGTAACTGTGGTTAACATTTTGAGGAACTACGAAACTGTTTTCCAAAGTGGTGCACCATTTTCCATTCCTAGCAGCACTGTATGAGGGTTCTAATTTCTGCATATCTTTGCAAATACTTGTTATTATGTGACTTTGATTCTACCCATCATCGTATGAAGAGGCAGCTTTATTTGCATCTCCTTAATGACTAAGATGTTGAGCATCTTTTTGTATATTTATTGGTCATTTGCACATATTTCTTAGAGAAATGTCTACTCAAATCTGTTGCCCATTAAATTTGGTTATTAGTCTTTTTACTATTAAATTTTAAGAGTTTTTAAAATATATATTCTGGGTATAAGTCCGGTATCGGATATATAATTTGTAAATATATTCTCCCATCATGTGGATTGTAGTTTTACTTTCTTGATGGTGTCCTTTGAGACACAAAAGTTTTAAATTTTGGTGAAGTCCAATTTATCTGGTGTCATGACTAAGAACTCCGTGCCTAATCCAGGTCATAAAAATTGATGCCTGTTTCTTTTCTAAGAGTTTTACAATTTTAGCACTTACATTAAGGTCTTTGATCCATTTTAGTTTTTCTATATGGCATGAGATAGATTCCAGTTCTTTTTGCAGTAGAGATAAACCTTATCATCGTCTAAATAGACAATTCAGCAAGACCTTCATGTTCACCTCACTTAATATTTTTATCAGTATGTGATTTTCTGCCACTTCATTAATTTCACCTCTGACTCCCTGTTAATGAGTATTTTGTTGGTCTTAAATGGAATTTGTTTACCAAAGCCATACTAACTTTTGCACTTATCATAGAATGTGAGAATTAGGTGGAAGTTTATTGATCATACAGTCCAACCTCTTATCGGAGTAGAGCCCTCAGCATCTGTGGCAGAAGGGCTTTCAGCTTCTTCCTGGACACTCTCAGAGATGGTTAGTTGTAGATTGTAAGCAGTTAGGCCCAGCAATTTCTCTGGCCAGCTCTAGGAGTACTTGGTATGTGCAAGGAAACATTTATACGCACTATCTAATGAATGGGCTCCTGGAACTGTGTGACTCAGGGTCTGGGACTAACTTATTCTGGTATAAAGCCACCCATAATTCATTTGACCAGTTTAGTTGAAAATAGCACATTTTAATTTCTTGGCAATACCGTGTTTCCCCAAAAATAAGACCTAGCTGGACAGTCAGCTCTAATGCATCTTTTGGGGCAAAAATTAATATAAGACCCGGTCTTATTTTACTATAAATATTTTATATTGTTTTAATATATAATGTATTAAAATAATTATTTTAATATATAATACAATAATTTAATATATAATATATTATCATATAATATATAATATATTATTTTAACATATATTATTTTAATTATTTAAAAATATATAGTATATTTTATATTATTTTACTATAAGACCGGGTTTTATATTAATTTTTGCCCCAAAAGACACATTAGAGCTGATTGTCTGGCTAGGTCTTATTTTCGGGGAAACACGATAACATAGTCACATAAGCATTGGTAATAGTCTTCATTACCTGTGTTTTATTTTATTGACCTCTATGTGGAGCAAATAAAGTAAACAAGATTCTAGTCTCTGGTAATTGTGATTTAAAATAAATAATACTAACAGATTAATAAAATTAGTATAGGATACTGGATAATAAAATGTAAACATAAGTAGAGAATTATTTATGGCTTAGATTTTTTTTTTTTTATTAGTTTCAGGTGTATAGAACAGCATAGTGACATTTACATAACTCACAAAATGATAACCCCAACAAGTCTACCCCCTGACACTGTACATAGTTATTAGAACGTTATTGACTATATTCTCCATGCTGCACTACACATCCCCATTACTGTTTTTTAAAATTATGGTTGACATTCAATATTATTTTATATTAGTTTCAGGTGTGCAACGTAGTGGTTAGACATTTATATAATTTATCAGGTGATTCCCTCCAATAAGTCTACTACCAACCTGTCAATATACATAGTTTTTACAGTACTGTTGACTATATTCCCTGTACTGTACTTTACATCCCCATAAGGGTCCTGAGACTATCAATGTGTACTTCTTAATCTCTTCACCTTTCTCACCTGGCCTCCAATCCCCCTCCCACCTAGTAACCATCTGTTTGTTCTCTGTATCTATGGGTCTGTTTCTGTTTTATTTGTTTATTTTGTCCCTTAGATTCCACGTATAAGTGAGGTCATATGGCATTTGTCTTTCTCAGTCTTATTTCACTAAGCATAGTGCCTTCTAGGTCCGTCCATGTTGTCTCAAATGGTAATATTTCATTATTTTTTATGGCAAGGTAATATTCCATTGTATATATGTACCACAATTTCTTTATCTAATCATCTGTTGATGGGCATTTTGGTTGTTTCCATATCTTGGCTGTTGTAAATAGCACTGCAGTGAAAATAGGGGTCCATAAATCTTTTCGAATTAGTGTTTTGGATTTCTTTGGATAAATACCCAGGAGTGGAATTGCTGGGTCGTAAGGTAGCTCTTCTTAATTTTTTGAGGACCTTCCATACTCTTTTCCACAGTGGCTCCACCAATTTAAGATTTTGACATTGAAAAAACATCTATGGTCATTTAATAAAAGAGTAAATATGGTTAAGTTTAGAATGAGTGTCAGGTGAATCTGCAGAACTAATAATTATATTAACTATTCATAGTTCAACTAAAGGCAGAAATGGTACAGGTTGTGAGCCAGAAGTAAGGGAGCTTATCATCTCGACATTTCTCAAATTCTGGGCATCGGAATAAATTATAGCTGTCAAATCTAGTTTAGCATTGACAAAGAGCTTATCTTTTATTTAAAAAAAAATGATTAAAAACATGTTGCCTGTGAAGGTTTTAAATGATTAAAGGTACACTTAGGCATAATTTATTTTGGGGACATGTATTTTGGCAGCCTTTGTTAAATTTATTTCTCCTTTGGTATTTTGATACTAAAGGTGATTCATGTTATATTACTTGGAGGAAGGCTATCTTGCTTTCTTGCTTGTTTGTTTTTGTCCCCTTGAATTACGAAAGAAAAATGAAATATTTTGGAAAATAGGGGAAATATTTGAAAGTAGAAGGAAGAAAAAAGCACAGAGCAAGTGAAATAAGCAAGTAACTAACCATATATAAGTCCTGTCCCTAGGCAAAAGCTATTAATATTTTGGTGGGCTTCTGAAAGTTACACCCTGGATTTATCATTTTATTCAGAATTTTTTTTGTGTTTTTCCAAAGCAAATAACTATTCTTTAATTCATTGGATCAGGAATTACAAACAAAAAAGACAAAAACAAACAACAAACAGAAACTCTCAGTGTATCTCCCTCAAGAAGGAAATGATTCTTCGTTCTTCGTTCTGTCACTGAAGAATAGCCAGAGCAGCTCAGCCAGCCGGTAACCAGTTACCCCCTGGGTTGTTTGAGTGTTACCCTTACTATCTATGAACTGGTGCTGTGCTTGGTGGTGAATAGACAGCCTTGCTCTACATGTTGTAAAGGCACAAGTGAAGTAGACCCTGATCTGTGAACTACGTTTTTTCTCTTTATGAATAGGTTTTTCCTTTCTTTTTTGTTTTTTTCTTTTAAGGAGGGCGCAGCTCACAGTGGCCCATGCAGGGATTGAACCAGCAACCTTGGTGCTACCAGCACCACGCTCTAACCAGCTGAACTAAGACAAAACGTCATTCAGCTGTGAATGCAAAAACATTGCTTGTCACTATTGTTAACTGAGCCAGACTAATGGCCATCCTTGTGTAATGTTAGTAATAATTATATTAGTAGAGATACACTTTTGTTTTTTTCTTTTTAACTTGGCCTAACCTCTTAGTTCTCAGTCTGGTATCTGACCTCTGTTTACCTACCTGTTAGTGTCATCTTTCTCCCTTTCTTTGTTATTCCTACTGTTTCACTCTTTGCTATAAAACTGCCTTTAACCTTTTTTCCGATGTACTCTCTTCTTTCTATCCAGTTTTTTATCATTTTTAAATATACCTTTATATACCAGTGATTTTTTTCTATACATTCCCCTCAACCACACATACACCATTTTGTTTAGACTGCATAGTGTTTTGATTATCTGTTGAATTTGAATACTTTTAGGATAGCCTGTATTCTGTTTGGTAAAATGTAGAACCCACTTCTTCCTATTGGCTTAAATTTGTCCCATTCATGTTACTTTGGCTCTTGTAGGGATTTCAGTTTGTACTTTTTTGTTTCAAATTGATGAATTACAAGTTTATTTTTCACACTTGAAGGCTGATGAAAAGCCATTATGAATCCTATTAAAGAAAACCTAATGTCTCCGTTGAAAAGTATGGTAACTGTATCTGCTCATTAAGTACTATTTAAGTTTCTAAAACACAACTTGAAAACATCCAGCATGCATGTTTAATCTCAATACAACAGATTCAAGACCAAGTATACAAGTTGTGTACACCAAGACTAGTACACAAATTATATCACCGTCATCATCGTCATCATCATCATCTTCATCGTCTTCATGTTTTCTTTTCAATGCATTTGGTGATTCATTGGCAGTATTTTGTGTTAACACCATATTGGTGGTAATAAGAATGTTTTTGGACCCAGTTAATGATGGATTAATCAGAACATTCTGAGCTGCTGATGTGGCAGGAATTGATGCTTTTACACCTGGGGAGTGTGAAGTAGGCATCAGTACTGTAAAGCTTTGCCCCATGAGGGACATTGGAGTCCCTACATTAGTTGAAAGAGACATGGTTTGTGGGTTTGGTGTGCCAAGTGTGGGAGTACTTGGTCTGCTAGTAACCAAACCAATACTTGGTAGTAGAACTGTTATTCTTCCCACAGAAGGGGGTGCCTTTTTTTTGTTAAGACTTAAATCTATAGTTTGGAGCAGTCAAGCAGTATCTGTCAGGTGACAGTCTAGGGCCTGAATATGGCTTGATCAATGGCAGAGGTGTTTTGTTTCTTTGCCTTACAATATCTAATAAAAAAGTCTCTTGGGAGAGGAGAGGTGAAAGACTGGTCAGTATGACACTGGATTGCTTATTGCATATCATCTGTTTTAACAGTAGCTTTCTTAGCATGTCTTGAATAAATTTTTGCATCATCTAGAATTGTGGTCACATATTGGAAGACAAACTCCAACATTTGATTTATAAATCTTGGCCCATATTCTGTAATCCCCATATCCTTCAGGATTTGTGCATCTTTCGGCATGCTCTTGGGAGAAGCCATCTTGCCAGACTCCGTGATATCCGGTAAATCATCCACATTAATGTATTTCAGTCCTGATCTTCATGCAAGTTCTTTGCCTAGTGTGGTTTTGCCAACCCGTGGTGTACTGGTGTGCAAGGATATTCAGAAGCAACATGGTCCTCGCTGCAATGGCTCTGGGAACCTTGGCAGACTGAATTTGTACTTTTTATAGTATACTCTCTGTGAGAGGCCAGGAATAGATCCATATGCATACATTAAATTGATTTTTAACAAAGGTATCTTTTTCGACAAATGATGCTGGAACAATTGGATATCCACATTTAAAAAACTGGACTTTGATCCAGACTTTGTACCACATTAAAAAATATTAACTCCAAATCATGGAACTAAATTAAAACCTAAAACTTTGAACACTTCTAGAAAAAAATCGTAGTATAAAACTTTTGTGATCATGGGTTAGGCAAAGATTTCTTAGAATACAAAAAACATGATCTACATATGAGGTGTGACAATTAAGTTCGTGAACTCATCCTAGAAAAAGTGCTACATACCCATTGCTGAATATCACTATGGTCATCTTTGAAGTACTCCCCTTGGGAAGCTATGCACCGACGCCAGCGTCTAGTTCACCCTTCAAAGCAATTTTGGACTCTTTTTCTGGAATGGCTATCAGAGCTGTTGTCATATTCCCCTGGATATCCTGAATGTCATCAGATGTCTTCCTTTCAATATTTCCTTTATCTTTGGGTAAAGAAAGAAGTCATTGGGGGCCAGATCAGGTGAGTAGGGAGGGTGTTCCAATGCAGTTACTTGTTTACTGACTAAAAACTCCCTCACAGACAGTGCTGTGTGAGCTGGTGCATTGTCGTGATGCAAGAGCCATGAATTGTTGGTGAAAAGTTCAGGTCATTTTCGTCTAACTATTCCATGCAGCCTTTTCAGCAATTCCAGATAATAAACTTGGTTAACTGTTTGTCCAGTTGGTATAAATTCATAATGAATAATGCCTCTGATGTCAAAAAAGGTTAGCAACATCTTTTTGACTCTTGATTTGGACTGATGGAACTTTTTTAGTCGTAGAGAATTGGTTGACTTCCATTGTGCACTTTGATGCTTTGTTTCAGGGACGTATTGGTACATCCATGTTTCATCACCAGTGGTAACACAGTCCAAAACATCGTCTTGCCTCTCCAGGAGGTCTTGGTGGACTTCGACTCTCCTTTTATTCATTGGTGAGGTCCTTTGGGACTATTGTCGCACACACCTTTCTTATGCCAAGATTTTCAGTTAACATTTTCCTGGGGCGTCTGGATGGCTCAGTTGGTTTGAGCGCAGGCTCTTGACAACAGGTTTGCCGGTTTGGTTCCCCCGTGGATGGAGGGCTGCACCCCCTTCAACTAAGATTGGGAACGGCAACTGGACTTGGAGCTGAGCTGCACCCTCCAAACTGGATTGAAGGACGACGACTTGGAGCTGATGGGCCCTGGAGAAACATACTGTTCCACAATATTCCCCATTAAAAGAAAAAAAAGATTTTTCTGTTTCTCTAGCGATGTTTACTTGGTCTACTATGCTTCTCACAGTCAGCTGATGATTTTGATGCACAATTCGATGAATTTTTGCAATGTTTTCATCAGTTCTGCTCATTACTGGCCTCTCTTCATCAGTGTCACGTTCTCTCCCCTCAGTAGAACGTTTAATCCATTTCTACACAGCTGTTTTCTTCATGGCATTATCCCCATAAATTTGGACTAATATGTCCCTGATTTCACTTCCACTTTTGCCAAGTTTAACAAGAAATGTAATGTTTGTTCGTTGCTCTAATTCAAGTCAGACATTCTTGCGAGGGCACCCAAAAACACGCAACAATGAACGCCACTCAACAAGACACCGCCACACGTTGACATGAATACAGCTGTGAGACACTGATATACAAAGGTTATGAAACCGTACCGAGCTGTTTGTACAGTGCTGCAAATGTAAACGCAACGCATGGATGCAAGTTCGCAAACTTAATTGTCAGACTTCGTATTAAAGAAAAACTGATAAATTGGACTTCATCAAAACGAAGAGCTTCCGACCTCCAAAAAACAATATTAAGAGTATGAAATAACAACTATCAGAGAAATGTAAATCCAAACTACAGTGAGAAACCTCTTCACACCCTTTTTATGGGGGAAAAAAGGACCTAGTTTTCTTTAAGTCTGTCTGGTTCTGATGACCTGCTCACTTGCTCAGAAAGCAGGGTGATCCTTCAGTGTAGTCTCATTGTCCATATTTGGGAGACTGGTGTGGAGGTGAGGATTAGATTGAATTTGGGAAAGATAAAAGCCAATAAAATGTTACTCCATTGTAATTAATGTTGTAGTACAGCTTTGTAAAATAAGCCTGCCAGTTGGGCCATAGTTTGTTACATTTCTTTTATGGGAATATGCATATAAAATGTTAAATGATTAACATACAGTTAAAATCAAGGATATAATTTGTTTAGAGAACAAAGATCTCATATTAAGGATAAGGAATAGGGAAACAGAATCTGAGATTTGTAATGGACCTTTAGTTTTCTTTAGTCCATCTCTCTTCTGCTGTATTAGTAGTGGTGGTCCAGAGGTCTACTTCTTTCTGTTATCTACTTATTGGTTCTAGTTCTATCTCTGGTGTTGTACAGAGCAAATCTCTGTCCATTTGGATGCATCAAAGGTTCAGATATTTTATGACTGCTTTGATGTCTCTGTTTGATGATAGCTGTTCTGTCTTCCTGTGTGCTTCTCTTTTCCAGGCTAATTTCTATAGCCCAGTTCTTGTATACCATTGTTTTCAGACTCTTGGAAATCCTAGATATCTGCTAACTGTAAATTCTTTACATCATTGTATTCAAAACCGCATAAAATGAATGGTTTAAATGTGATTCTGATCAGCTCATCTTAGAATGAGTATATTTTGTCCGTGGGACTAAAATAGTCCAAGTTTGCAATTAGAATTTCTTCTTTTTCAAATGAGTGTATCCTACATTTTGTTCCCATTAACTACTTTGGTCATATAAGCCTGTGGGTAAATTTATATATTTATTTATCTGTTTATTCATTTATTTATTTTCATAATTGACTATTAAGCCAGGACTTCCTATCTTCATTTTAACCTAAGAACAGAGGAAAGAATGGTGTAGCAAATCAAGGGACTTTAGGGGCACAAAGATTTGGGTTTTGCCTTTTATTAGTAAAGTGTCTTTGGATTGACTTAATGTGTTTTTAATAAAATGAGGGTAATAATGCCTCATTACTAGGATTGTTATGAAGAGTACATGAAATAATCTAGGGAAAGGACTTTAATATGTTTTATTTTAGTGTTTATTGTTAAAATCTTAAAAAATATTTTAAGTTAACATTAAATAGATGCAAAAATATATAAAAATATGTAACTGATGAAGAATACTATATAGCAGTCATTCATGTTCTTACTACCCTTAATTTATATCTAGTTTGTTTTTAATCCAGTGTCTACACTTTACATCATTTACCATTTTAAGTTTCCATTTATTGCGTTATCTAGCCTACTCAGCTTTGTGTTATCACCAGAAACAATGAACAAGTTTTTGAATTATTGTAACAAATCAATAGAAAAAATATTTAACAGGTCAGCCGGAGGCTGAACGCTGAGGCAGCCACTAGAGCCCTGTTCGTTGGTGAATACTGACGTTAATCAGCACTTTCTGGGCAGAGGTTTTACAATCAGCTGCTTCTCAGCCGGGAAGTACTTTTAACCACTTACTTTCTGCTTTTTTTTTTTTTTCTCTACAAGGATATTTGAGAGATCAATGTCAGATATATATTCTCTGTAGAATCCTAATTTACAAACCAATTTTTTTTGATATTGTGAAAACTGTTTGCTAATTTTATGAAAAAAATCAACCATATTTAGTTTAATAATATAATTTAAACTCTTCAATATTTTAGCTAGTGGTGAAATACACACATTCTTTAGTTGTAGCATATTTCAGATTTTTAAAAATTGGTTTTAAATTTCTCAGATTTTTTTAGTTCTCAGTGCAACCCACAGTGAACCAAGAAATCTACTACTTACTACTTAGATTTTATTAAATAGCATTTTATTAAGTAGTTTCTCACTAAAGATTGCAAAATACATCAGAGTTGTGGCCAAAGATTTCCAGTTATAGAAATTAGCAATAGCTTATTTTTCTGGTTCCACATTTGTAAGTCTTTAAATGGTCAGCAGAATATCTGAAGAAATGTCGAACAAAAAATATCCAGTTCAGTTTTCATTTAAACAATGATCAGTTTGTTTACCATTAAGAGCTAGAGATGGATCATTGTTTTAAGAATTGCATTCACCTTGTTATTTATTTATGTTATGACGTTTTAGTGAGTGAATCTTTATTGTGATTAACACTATGGAATTTTTAGCTAATCAGGAGTATTTATTTTGGGAAATAAAAGACACACCTGCTGAGCAGAAAAACCTGTTTCTTATACTTTACTTTTGAAATAATATGGCCCTGGGTATATGTTTTAGATTTTGGCTTTTGTCCATTTTGTCTCTCAGGTAGCTTATTGATTCTTTTCACCTACTGAGGCCCATTGTTTGTAATCTAGCTTTTGTTTTCACGTAGCTATTTCCCACTAGTTTGTCATCTACATGCAAATTAAACATAATAACATACATTCACTGTCCCAAGCTAAGTTAGTTTTTACTTTGTTCAGTACTTCCTTTAAAATGGCAAAGTTCAGAGTCCACACATATTTAGACTTGGATATATAAGACCTTTGCAAAAATCTTCAGTGCTGGTAGGGAAAGAAAGGATGAGAAATGTCTTGAGGTGGAAAAGTAAGAAAAAAAAAAGTCTTTATGAATATTTTAAATAGAAGATATCTTTTAAAAAGGGCTGATTGCTATGTAGCCAAATCTTGTAGGGATTTCTTACAGTCAGTTTTCTTTATAGCCTCATCTCATCAGTGTTAAAGCTTCATAATAAAAACAATGATTTTAGTTTTCTGAATGTTATAGTGCAAGACTACCTAGAGTGACCGTGATGGACTGCTCAGTTGAAAACTACCTTTGCTAACTTTTTGTTTCTAGGATGGGGGAAGGGAACAACCCAGTACCAAACAAACAAACAAACTGACAAAAAAACCCTTTCCCTTCCTTGTAAGCCCATAAATGTGCAGGTTTGGGAAATTTATCTTACTTTCAATGTTAAGAGATGACTTTTTATGTTTGTTTTTTAAGATGTCTGATGAAATTACAGAATATATCCACAAAAAGAGCAAGTCTTATATCTGTATTATTTGCTCACCGGATGAAATCAAATCTATGGCCTTAATGAATGCTTTTCATCTTTTCTTCCTTCCTTTGAGCACTAGTAGTTGCCCCCAAGAGAAGTCTTATTCAAAGGTAAACCCTGGTTTGTGTGTGTGTGTGTGTGTGTGTGTGTGTGTGTGTGTGTATCAAGAAGTGGAGTACAGCATAAGGAATAGAGACATGGTAATGGTTTTATGCAATGTCAAAGGGGTAGTAGATTGGGGGAGGAAGGTTATCACTTTGTGAGGGGTGTAAATATTTAACTGTTACACATTGTTTTATACACCTGAAATTAATAATAATAATAATAATAATAAAAAGGCAAACCCAAGCCGAATGTTGGTAGACTAAAGTTTAGGTGATAGTATTTGTTGGGAATACTTTCATTTCCAAGCAATATTCAGCTCTTAAAATGGTATTATCCTTACCCAAACCTCATCTGATGTGAACAGTAATAGGATAAGTCAGTAAAGTTGAATGAGCTTTGTGGTGGGAATTAGAAGTCCTGGGTTCTAATCCATATTCTGTTAAAAGTTCTGAGCTTGATTGAGCAGATCACTTTACCTCTCTGGGACACAGTTCTTGAATCTAACATGAGGGCTTGGATGTGATACTCTCTTAAATCTTTTCCTATTTAAAATGATCGCATAATTATTATACCTTCCTTCCTCTAAATGTCTGTGTATACTTTTTCCCTTTTTTTTTCTTGGAGGAAAAATTAAATGACTTTTTAGGACCAGTTCAATGAACTGGTGAAACTGCCAGTTCCTAATCCTTTAGTTTTGTTATTGATCATTCATTTATCCAGCAAACATTTATTAGGCATGTACAAGATTTCAGGTTCTTTTAGGTTCTGGGAATGAAAGATCAAGAAGACATACAGACTCTGCCGCAGAAGCACAAAGCAGAAGTAAATCTTACTTAACTAATCAAGTATGGGTTTACAGAGGAGGGGGGACCCCTAACCAGACTTTTATAATTAAAATGAAAAACTTTCCCCCCCCCAATAAAAGTAGTAGATTTTTTATGTAAAAATGTGGAAAATATAGATAAGCAAAAATCAGGAACACACAGTTAATAGCTTGGTATACATCTCTTCCCACCCTTTTGAAACTGGGTTGTATTTTATTATTTATTCAAAAAAATTTATTGTGGTTAAATACACGTAACATAAAATTTAACATCGTAACCATTTTTTTTTAAGTCTACAGTTCAGTGGTGGTAAGTACATTCACATTGGTGTGCCACCAGAAATTGGGTTTTAAAGGATGCCTAGGAGACTAAAAAGAGTCAGCCTGGGGAAAGAAGCATTAGAGACAAAGGGCATGATGAGAGCAAAGGTATGGAGTGCTGGAAAAGCGCGTTGTGTATGGCCACCGGAAGTAGTTAGGTATAGCGGGACCATAAGGGGTATTGGATGAGGAATGGGAGATATGGGAGTCATCAGTCACACCATGGAGGAACCTAACCTTAACTGACATAGAGGGCCAGTCCACTGACTGGAAAAGGGCTACTGAGGCTAGCCTGAACAGTTGGAGAACAGGTGGTGGCCCTGCTGGTCTGTGATTTCCACAGGTGACACAAAGGGAGTATGCTGAAAATATTTTAACATTGATAGAAATTTTTGAGAGTCTTTCTGTGATTCTGGAAGAACATGGCCATCCTTCTTGTAAGTATGAGTAAACAGAAAAATCACAGGTAATAAGAAGACTCGGCAGTTCAAAAGAAGGAGTAATTTGAATTTTCGTAACAGATAGCTCTCTGTGAAATAGCTGTGGCACTGCATCAGAGGTAAAAAATTCAAATTCTTAAACTCAGTGAGAGTTAAGGGGGATTGTCATGAACAAGGCACATTCTGGGGACAGGAAAACATTTTTGGAAAACAAAATCATTAATTTTGAATGAAAATATGTAGTAATAGTGAAAGTAGATTGGATGTGATCTTGAATGTGATATGAAGGCATTTTGAGTCTGTCTGTAGGAAGTTGGGAGCCAATAAAGGTTTTCAAGCTGGGAAAGGAAGAGACAGATTCATGATGTGATTTGAATTTTAGAGAACTTATTCTGGCCAGTTTCAAGAAGGCAAACTGAACACTCATTCCTTTTGCTTTATTTTGTTAAATCTATAGAAATAAATAAATATATATATATATATATATATATATATATATATATATATATATATATATATATATATATATATAGCGATGTATAAAAAGAAGGGGAATCTCCGTAAATCAGAAACTGTGATGCATTTCTGAAAATAGATAGGAAGTCTTGTGGGTAATACTCATATCCAGACGCAGGGTAAACCAGGAGCAGGAAGGGTCCCAGGGTAGTCAGTAGGGTGATTCATTAGCATTACTGCAGCATGAGCAGCCAAGCAGCTCCAACCTCGGTACATCCTAACACCAACTTGGGCCAAGCCACAGGTGAGAACTGCATGTAAGAGCCTGGGTCCGTGAGACTGGGAAGCACCCTGGGTAACTGGCCATACTCACACTTAGATGACCAGGCAGTGAGGCAGAGCGTCTGTGGTGCCTTCTGCTCCTCCTCTGCTCCTACGGAAAGCAACAGGAAATGAGGAGTATTCCCTGAATGAACTGTACCAAAAGAAGACAGTAGAATGTAACAGAATCCCAAATACAAAGATAAGAATCTTCCAAGGTTTCAGAAAAGTCAACACCATGAAATCAACAAACAGAAGAGCTTAGGGTCAAGTAAGAGGTTACTAGAACAGACTTCTAAAATAAGTGTAGCCAGTAATTTTAGAGAAATAGGGAATTTATTATATTCTTAACAAAAACAAGTGTTTATTAAACAAGGCATTTATTAAGAAGAGTCAGTTAGAGATCTGGGGCATGAAAAATACCATAGTTGAAATGGAACAATCTTTTTGGTGCCTGTGGAGGATGGATTAGAACAGTGCATGACTGGTAGCAGAGAGAACTGCTCTTTCTGGTGATTCAGTGATACAATGAGATCCTGAACTGAGATAGTAGCAGTAGGGATAGAACTGAGGAAACAAATACAAGAGCTGTTAAAAATATAGGATTAATAAGACCAATTGGGTGTGGGATTGAGAGAGAAGGAGCAATGTAGAATATTCCTAGTTCCTTGGTTGGTTGAGTGGAGAGGTAGTATTGCCAGAAACCATCATAGCAAATTCAAGGGTAAAAGCAGTTTTGGGGGTGGGGATGGAGGACACTACTCTTGCACTTGGACATGTTGAGATTGAGGTGCCTGTGGGACCCCCCGTGGAGAAATGTCTGTTAGACTAGTGGGTCTATGGATTTGGAATTCAAATGTTTGGGTTCAAGCTTGGGCTTGAGATTTGGAAGTCATACGTAAGTGATAGTGGATCTCATGTTCATGGGTGAGTTTGTTCAGGAAGAACGTCTAGACTGAGACAAATGATCACTACCATTGAGAGGTACGTGGAAGAAGAGCCAGCACAGGGAAGGGAGGGAAGGATGGCTGGCGAATAAGAGGTACACCGAGCCATGTCCCAGAAGCCAGGGAAGTAAGGGAGTGGTCAAAGGGTAAAAATAAGGGCCAAGGAGTGATTTGGCAATTAAGAGATGACTAAAACAGGAGCAGCTACAATGGAGTCGTGAGGCTAAAACCAGATTGTAATGGGTTGGGGAATAAACGGAAGGTAAGGTGGTAGAGGCTGTGAACATAGATTCTACAGACGTAAGTTTGTAGTGGAATGAGATCTGTGAGAGCTGGGAGGCTTGAAGGAGGAGAGGATGTTCATTAGTCGTTTTCTTCTCTAGCCTCCACTCTGATAGTTTCCTGCCCTTTTCTTACAAACATTGTCAGGTGTTTTCTTCCATTCTCTTCTAACCTTTCACCTCCTCCCGTTTAACTCTTTAGCTTCTCTCCCAACTCTGCATTTTTGTAGCACTTACTTCCTTTGGGAAGATTCATCTGACATCTTACATTCTTACTCATCTATGTATATGCTCTTGTTTCCTTAGCTACATGATACCACAAGTCTTCAAGGTCTTTTTGTGTCTTTAACTTGACCAGTGTCACACTGAAGATACTCAATTAATAGTCCTTGAAAATCAATTGCACGAATACAGGATGCAGAAATCCTGTTTTGGAATAGTTCTAGCCAAATATATATATATATATATATATATAAATAAAAAAAATATATATATACATGTAAAATTTAAAAAATGCATTTTAGACAATTAGAAGTTTGATATGACTTCTGGGCAAATGTGGGCAACCTTAAAATGCATTAATTGCAATATTACGTTCAGCTTACAGGAAGAATTAATTAGTCTGTCAGTGAAAATACATGTAACAGCTGTTGTTTGACTTTAATTCTGAATTTCATAATTAAAAGGGACATTGACAAACTAGAAACTTGTTCAGGAGAGGAGAAAAATGATGGGGGTGAGAGTGCTGGTTGCCAACCCAGTATCAGTTCTTTCTTTCTTAGTAACATAATGTGGGCACATCATTAAGCCCAACTGTAAAATGACATTTCGCAGTAGCTGTAAACATAAGTCTTTGGGTAGGACGTCTAGGAAAGCTCTTTAAAGGCGATGGACTCATCTGAAAGCCTCACAAGGGGCTCTTGTTCCTTCCTCCTTTCATCTGCCTAGGACACGGATGTGACTTCTGGAGTTTTCAGCGATCATCTTTTGACCATGAGATGAGTGAGCATAAATGCCAATGAGTAAGGTTGGCAGAGTGAACAGGTAGAACGAGTGGAGGTCCTTGGTCCAGCCCTACCTACCTCCAGACTTCTTAAGTTAGAGAAAAATAAATCTCTCTTATCTGTAACCCACAGGTGTTTGTTCATATGTAACTGAACCTAACCTTAACTGACATAGAGGGCCAGTCCACTGACTGGAAAAGGGCTACTGAGGCTAGCCTGAACAGTCGGAGAACAGGTGGTGGCCCCTGGTCTGTGGTTTCCACAGGTGACTCTAAGGGAGTATGCTGAAAATATTTTAACATTGATAGAAATTTTTGAGAGAGTCTTTCTTTGATTCTGGAAGAACATGGCCATCCTTCTTGTAAGTATGAGTAAACAGAAAAATCACAGGTAATAAGAAGACTCAGCAGTTCAAAAGAAGGAGTAATTTGAATTTTCGTAACACATAGCTCTCTGTGAAATAGCTGTGACACTACATCAGAGGTGAAAAATTCAAATTCTTAAACTCAGATTTAAGGAGTATTGTCATGAACAAGGCACATTCTGGGGACAGGAAAACACTTTTGGAAAACAAAATCATTAATATTGAATGAAAATATATAATGATAGTGAAACTAGATTGAATACTCCAGAAAATCATTAGTAAATAAGAAGACTAGTTCAAATGATGTTTCAGAGTTACAGAAAGATAGAGATGGAAATTATGACAAAAAAATAATATGCACAGTAAATAGATCCAAGAGAGCTGTACACATAAATTGGGTGTTCTAGAAGGAAAGAACAGAGATGATGTACAAGTAATCAGTAAATGTCCAAAAAAAAAATTAAAATGTTGCTAACCTGAAGACTTGTACTTTTAATAAAATCCACTAAATAGCAAAGAAGTTGAGTAATCACTCATCTAGTCATGTTTCTGATGTTAAAGGATGAGAGAAAATTCTGCGAGTATTCAGGGAAGAAAACCAAATGGTTTTCAAAGAAAACATCATCAGGTTGGTTCTAGTCTTCTATTTAATGAAAAAATGCTAGACTAGAGAATTACAGATCTTTGGATTTATGGACTAATAAAATGCTAGTAGAAATTTGAGTAGCATAAATTATCAAACTTTTTTGGCTAATGAAGTATATGAAATACAAACTAATAAACAATTGAATAATTTTTTGTTTTAGGTCGAACAAAACTTATCTTTTTTGATTATACTGAGGTCTAGTGAAAACATCACCAAGTAGTATTGATTCCTGGTGTGGAGTTGGTTAACTACTGCAGTGTCTACAAGGTCATGAGGGAAAAGTATGTGACCCCAGAGTTTTATACCTTAACACACTGTCATTTATATATAAAGTCAAAAGGTAGATTTCGAGGCATGGTTTCAGAAATTATACTAGCTTTGTACCTTTTCTGAAAAAAAAAAAAAAAAAAAAACGCACCCAAGGAAATACGCTATAGAATAATATGATTAATAAACTTGATTTAACAAGTTAATATTAAACTTTGTATTTATTTTATTTTGATTACCTGTAAAATAGTCATTAAATCTAAGCCACAGAAATAACAACATAGAAACTCAAAAGTATTTATTTTAAGTATTATGTTCCTACTGTGTATGAAGCAGAGAGCTAGGCACTGAGGATGCAGTGAAAAAAAAAAAGGTAATGTGATTTTTGTCCTAATGGAGCTTACAGTCTAGCAACTGATATAAGAAATAACGTGGTGGTTCCAATGCAGTGTGATCAGTGATGGAGAGGCTGCATGGTGGGATGCGAGCATAGAAAAGGAGCATTTAACCCAGATTTGGGAGAGAGCAGAGATGGCTTTCTGAAGAAGGAACGTCTGAGTTGAGGTAAAATGACAGGAGAGAGAAATTGAGAAGATTTCAGATTAGTTGATTGCAGTGACTACAAAGTGAGAGAAAGGAACAGATGACACCAGAGAGGTAACTAGGGACAGTGTCACATAGAACCTTGAAAACAATATCAAGGAATTGGGCTTTATCCTGAGAGGAATGGGGAACTATGAAAAGATTTTAATCATGAAAAAGTGATATGATCTGGTTTGTTTTTTTAGAACGATCACTCAGGCTATAGTGGGGAGAAAATCGGATTAGAGCCAGTAAAACTGAAGGTAGTGAAATCAGTTAGAGAGTTGTCTTATTTATTTGTTTGTTTTAACAATATATTCAGGTCAAATGTGATATTGGGATGGCTATAGTACGGTCAGAGGATGGAGAGGAATAGATGGATTTGAGGAAGATTGAGGCTTTGGTGGTTGGACATTAGGAAGATACAGAGGGAGAAGGACAGACCGGATCTTAAATTTCTGGCTTGTGCAATAGGTAGATGATGATGATGATGATGCCGCCATCCAAGGGGGATCCTGGGGGGAAGATTAGGGAAGGATGATGAGTTCAGTTTGAGGTGCCTGTGGACAGCTGCGTTGAGATCCAGCAGATAGTTAGATAAGTGGGTTTGAAGTTTAGGAGACAGAGATCTGGGCTGGAGCTGATTTGGAAAGTATCAGCATTGGAAGGTAATTAAAGTCATGGATATGAAAGATTGCCCAGGTAGAATGTGCAGAGAAAGGAAATAATTTAGGTGAAAGATCTTAGGAACACATCCATCTAAAATGAGGATTGTTCTAAGACTTTCAGAAGAAATGACTAAGAAAGTAGGACAAAAATTCAGGAGATTGTGAGCTAATGCTTCTGAAATGACTACTGGTGTTAAACAGATAAGTAGATGGATGGTGAATTGTGGGATCCAGGTTTCTCACTATTGGAGAGTGAGGTTGCAGATAACCATGGACAAGGGAAAGGCTAGAACAAATCACGTGGTACTGGATTAGGGTTAGAGACATCAGTATGAGCTCAGGTTTAGCTTAGTGTAGGTATGGATACAGACCATTATAGATATGTATGCATTATGTAGCCTCGTGTACAGACATATTTTCTAGCTCTGTCTAATGAAAAGGCCTAGAAGCAATGATGCCCCAGTAGCCCCAAGCACACCCAGAACCCAGATTTTGGTTTCTAGTACCATTCTCCAGCAAAAAGAAGTAAAGCTCCTTAGAAATGTCTGATTCTAGGACTGGGGCAGGGAAGATGCAAATGAGCTGGGAACATTTTGTAGGCCAGAAAGTAAGAAAATGCTCAAACACCAAAAGAATAGGGGCTTGGCAAAAAGATACAGGAGCCAACCTGAAAGAGTACCCAATGACCAAAGCTGGAACAATCTGAGCAAAAATAAGTAACATCGTATTGGATTATAACCCAAAGTATAAAGTAAATTTCCCTAAATACATACTGATTAAAATAAATGATTGAATAAGTAAGTGCCCCCACTTTTTTATTTATTCCATGCAGAAGAATTCCAAGAAATTTACGCAGACACTTCCCTCCTTCAAAGAGGTGGAAATTGAACTCCCCAGCCCTTGACTGGGGGTTACACTTGGTGACTAAAAGGGAATGGTTATTCGTGTAGAACACGTTTGAGATGAAATTAAGTCCAGGACTCAGGTATGGTACTTTCATGGGATACGGCACTAAAGAATATTGGTGATCTCAGTGGCAGTAGTTCTAGAGGAAAGGTAGATTTTTTGGGCTATTACTCTAACTTTAACCAACCTTATAGAGTATTCTGTGTGTTCTTTTTAGAAGATTTAATCACAAACTGACAGCTATTTAGTGTCTGTCAAAAGGTCACTTGAAATATCAGATATGAGAAGATAGTTTAATGAATATCTTAATTATGTATTCATCTAGTTTCTTATATTAAGTCTCAGAGAACAAAAGTATCAAGACTGTGTCACCTCAGTCTCCCCCGGTATGAAAATACCCCCTGTACTGAGTTCTGATTTAAAGATATGCCATCTGTCTGTATAGAATGTATCTGTAAGGAACCCATTTAAATGATGTGAATTTTCTAAAATTTGAAACTATAGTCCACTAGGTTCACTGTTCTTTGCGTAAATGTATACAGTTCTGATAAAAATTACATTTTCTTCTTACAAAAAAAATGCAAACTTTTAGTTCTGAAAACACTGACCCAAATTTGACACTCAGTGTCAAATATAATTTGCTGGTATCATGAACTTGATTAGTGTCTATTTCAGTTGCATGTTGTCGTATAACAAATCACCCCAAAACATTGTGGCTTAAAACCACGTTGATTTGTTATTTTTACAGTTCTGTGAGTCAGGACATTGGGCAGAGCTTGGCCAGGGGATTCTTCTGCCCTGTGTAGTGTCAGCTGGGATCCCTCACTCAGCTGGTAGCTGGGCTGGAAGGACCATGTCAGAAGACTTCACTCACATGTCTGGCACTTGGGCATGCCTCCATGTGCCCTCTCCACAGCGTGGGAGTCTGAGGGGAGGTGGCTTTCTTACATGGCTTCTAGCTTCCAGGAGGGAGAGCGGGGAAGCTGCCCGTTCTCTGGGTCTCGGGAGTTTTAGGACATCACTTTCACCACGTCCTGTTGGTCAAAGTCACAAGGCCAGACAAGATTCAAGGAGCTGGGAAATAGTTTTATTGTGATGAGTCCTCTTTACCTTGTATTTTAACTTGTAACCAATTCAAGTCCTCTTAGAAATGAGACAGGTTAACATTAAACAACAATTATTACCTTAATTTAATAGAAAAAATGGAATAATGGGGCCAAGCTAACTTTTACTCTTCTTATTGTCACTATAAATTTATCTTTGGATTAAGAAGTATCTTGGATTACTTAGAGTTGAAAATTTTCTAGATGTTTTTGCTTAGTAATTGGGGCTATCATTGAGAATTTCCAGTTTTACCTTAGTTTTCCTGATCTGGAAGTTTTACTGACACATGTCCATATTTTTTTTTAGTTCTGATAAACTTGGTGGAGCACAATCTAGCAAAGGCTATCATAATTTAAAATCCAGATACTCTTTGACTTGTAATTCCACTTCATAAGTGCACAGTTATTCTTTACAGCATTGTCAGTAGTGGCAAAATATTGGAAACAACATAAGAGTCCATCAGTGAGAGACTGGTTAAATAAATGATGAAGTATTTGTAACTATAAAATCATGAAATTGTTAAAGGAGACATGAGGAAATTCTATAAAGAGTGATTGAAGTAAGCTGTAAGATACATTAAGTAAAAAAATGATGAAAAGCTGTATAGTATGCCACCACTTTCTTTAAAAAATGTGTAAATCCTTTTATATATGTAGAATAACTATAAAGACACAGTAAATAAGGAAAGGGAGCTGAGTGATTGGGGAAAGTTTCTATTCACAGTTTACTTTTGTACCAGGCACATGTATTAACTACTCTAAAAATTAACCTCTAAGAAATGCTTTGATAGTTGTATTTCATTTGTTGGTTATTTTCTTGTGTAGGGCAGAATGTTGGTCGCTCCATTCAGAGACGACTAGGCTAGCGTTAGGGAGCCTAAAGGCCTGTAGGAAAGATGAAACACATGTACCATGTAACTAGGCTGCTTGATAGAGATTTCATTTTTGCATTGCCCAGATACTTTGCCCATTATCTTTATTGGATTGCTTATTTTCTTATTGTATTACAGAGTTATTTATATTCCAAAAACAAGTATTACATATTTGTTTTGCAGATATTTTTTCCAAGTTTGTGGCTTGTTTTCATAACACTGCCTTTTAAAGAGCAGAAGTTTAAAATTTTAAGTGCAGTATCTTTTTTTTTTCTTTTATGGTTTGTGCTTGTGGTGCCATATCTAGAAACTCTGCCTAACTCACATTTTGGCAAACTACAGCTGATTCAGCCGATTGCTTGTAAATAAAGTTTTATTGGGGCATGCCCATGCCCACATGTTTACTCATTATCTATGGCTGCTTTCATGCTACAATGACAGAGTTGCGTATTTGCAACAAAGACTGTATATAGCCCTCAAAGCGTATAATATTTACCATCCCTTTACTAAATATTTATTAGCCCTTTGCAGAAAAAATTTGCCAACCCCTGGGCGAAACTAGGGCCCCCCAAATTTTCCCCTGTGTTTTCCTCCAGAAATTTTGCATTTAAAAATATTTAAACCTATTAATTTTGTTATAAGATAGGAGGTGTGGGATGAGGTTCTTTTCTTTCCTTTTTTTTTTTTTTTTTTTTTGCATATTAGTTGTTCCAGTACCAGTTGTTAGAAAGACAATTCTTTTTCCGTTAAATTACCATGATATTTCTGTTGTAAATCAATTCATCATAAATATATAGATCTGCTTCTGGACAGTTTCTTCTGTTCCATTGATCTGCATGTTTATCCTTATGCCAGAATTACAATGTCTTGATAGCTGTAGCTTTATAGAAAGTCATGAAATCAGGTTGTGTAAATTTTCCAACTTTGTTCTTTTTCAAAATTGTTTTGAGTATTCTAGGTTCTGTGCATTTGCATATACATTTTAGAATCACCTTGTCGATTTTTATAAAAAAGCCTGGTGGGATTTTAATTAGGATTTATGTTAAATCTATAAATTAATTTGGGAAGAACTGATATCTTAATACCGATTGATCTTTGAAAACAGTGTATCTCCATTTATTGAGGTCTTTGATTTCTTACTTGGTGTTTTGTATTTTTGAGCATACAGCTCTTCCATTCATTTTGTTAGTTTTAGCTTAGGTATTTCTTTATTGATGCTAATATAATTGCTACTGTTTTGTTAATTTGTCTAATTATTAATTGCTACGATATAGAAATACTGTTGAATTTTGTATGTTGACTTCAGATTCTGCAATTATGCTAAGTTCCTTATTAATTTTAGTGGTAGATTCTTTAGGATGTTCTGTATTGACAATCCTGTCACTTGTGAAGTTGATTTTGTTTCTTCTTTTTTTCCCCATCTCTAGGCTTTTTTTTTCTTGCATTATTGTACTGGCATACAGTACAATATTGAATAGGAGTCGTGAGAGCAGATGTTCTTGCTTTGTTCCCAGTCTTAGAGGGAAAGCATTTAGTGGTTCATGATTATGTAAGATATTAGCTATTGATTTGTTGTAAATTCATGTCCCAGAGTGAGGATGTTCCCTTCTGTTCCTAGTTTTGTAAGAGTTTTGAATTATGAATGGCTGGTTTTTTCTAATTTTTTGCATCTATGTAGGTGATTAATTGATATGGTATATTGGTTGATTTTTTTCATATATTGAACTAAAACTGCATTCCTGGGATAAATGCTATTGGTCACAATATATATATATTTTATATTACTGGACTTGTTTTTCTAGTATTTGGTTAAAATATTTTGTGTCTGTGTTTATGAAAGGATATTTGTCTATAGTTTATTTTTATTAAAGTTTTTTGGGGGAGTCTGAGTTTTGTATGAGAGCAATACTATCATAAAATGAATTGGAAAGTGTTTTCCCATTTATTTCAGGTAGAGTTTATATAATATTGGTATGATTTCTTCCTTAGATGTTGGTAGAATTTACCAAAGAAGCCATTTGTCTTGGAACTTGCTTCATAGGAAGATTTTAAATTATGAATTAAATTTCCTTAATCTATCGAGAGCTATTTTTATTATCTAATTTCTTCAATGAACTTGGTAATTTGTCTTTAGACTTTCAAGGAACTGTTATATTTTATCAAAGTTATAGAATTTATTGCCATAAATGTTACCGTATTATCCTTTTAATATCTATAAGATTTCTAGTAATGACCCTTTTCATTTCAATATAGATAGTTTGTGACTTCTCTTTTTTTCTTAATCACTCTGGCTGAAATTTATTCAATCTTATTGAACTTTTCGAAGAACTAGATTTCAGTATAATAGATTTTTCTCTATTGCTTTTCATTTTCAACTTCATTTCTTCAAATTGCTTTGTGTTTAATTTGCTCTTTTTTCCTGCTTCCTTAAGGTGGAGGCTTAGATTATTAATTTAAGACTTTTCTTGTTTTCTACTATAAACATTTAATACTGTAAGTTTCTAGGAACTGCTTTAGTGATATCCCACAAATTTTGATATGTTCAATTTTACTTTTCATTCAATTAAGAATATTTCCTAGTTTCTCTTTTTGATTTGGGAGTATTTAGAACAGTGTCATTTAATTGCTAACCTTTGGTAATTCTTAATCTATATTTCAGTTATTGATTCTAATTTAATTCTGTTTTGGTCAGAGAAAATACATTATTTGACTTTGATTCTTTTAAATATCTTGAAGTTCATTTTATGGCCCAGAATATGGTTTTTCTTGGTGAATGTTCTATGTGCCCTTGCAAAGAATTTATATTCTGCTCTCGTTGTGTAGCATGTTTTATAAATGTTGAATTGGGTCAAGTCAGTTGCTGGTGGTTTTATGTCTTCTTGTTCTATTAACCAATAACAGGAGTGTTAATGTCTGCAACTGTAATTGTGAATTTGTCTAATCTCCTTGCAGTTTTTGTTTCATTTATTTTGATTCTAGGGTGTTAGGTGGAAACCCATTTAGCATTGCTATGTCTTCTTGATGAATTGATCCTTATCATTATGTAGTGTCCCTCTTTATCACTGGTAAGATTTCTTGTTCTGAGGTCTGCTTTGTCAGATACTAATGTAGCCATGATATCTTTTCTTTTCATCCTTTTACTTTAAATTTTTTAATTATGTTTTTATATTTAAAGTGTCTTATGGATAGCATATAGTTGGATCTTGTTTTTTCAATTTGTGATCTGATAATCTCTACCTTTTAATTGGGTATTTGAGTCATTTTTAATTTAATGTAATCATTGATAAGTTTGGATTTAAATATACCATCTTGCTAGTTGTTTACTGTTTTGAATCTTTGTTGATTGAATTGACCCAGGATTAGGCATTTGAGGGTGGTGAAGTGGGAGAAAGAAAGTAACATACTAGGTGGACTGATAGCTTGGGTGACAACCAAGATTTTGAGACTAAGGTGAACATAGCAACTGGAGAGATGAGAGGAGGTAGAGTGATTCTGGATTGAGTCTGGACTGAGGTTCGATAAAATGTAGTGGGATATTGAATGACAGAGATGAAGAAGGTAGGACAGCAAGACGGCGTAAGCCTGAGGGACAGAATGGATTGCTTGTGAATTAGGGTCTGGAAATGTCATTGTGGAGAAGGTTGATCTAATGCCTTAGCCTTCACTCTAGAAGGTTCTTTTCAAGAACCAGATTTAGCTCAGTGGTTGAAAGATGTGTTCAGTGATAAGGCTGAGGATGTACAGGTGATTTGTTTTACTATGTAAAAGGGGTTTCCAGATGTCCCTGGGGAAAAGATTGGAAGGAAGGGCAGCAGTGGGGGCATACCTGAGTGGCTGAGAAAGCATAGAGAACATTGTGGGCATGAAAATAGGAGAGAAGGTAGTTGGCCAGAACAGTTTGTGTTTTGAATAAAGCCCAAGAGTGACAGGGGTGAGAGCCACAAGTAGAATTAACTAGTAAGATTCCTGAATTGATCTTGTCTCCTGAATTGATCTGTGGTATCATGAGTGTCTCTGGAGCCTGCTCCACTGTGTCTTTGTGATCTAAAGGGAATAATAGTAAAAACTTAACCCAGGGTGATAAAGCCTAAAGCAGTTAAGCTTTAAATAATGAAAGCCAGTAGGGCTCACATTTCTTTTAAGTATTCTTTGGTGTCTGCAAAATCCCCACTGTTTGGAGGTATCTTTGGACTGGGAAGACACAGCACTACCATTAGTTTCGTAAAATCCGACTTGTGTTATCCCACTGCCAATGACCCAGGAATGAATGGTAGACATCATACTGGGTGCTTCTTTATCATAGACGTTGTTGTCTTCAGGAAATCCTGTTTCCTCCTACTGTTCCATTTTACCTGAAAGTGGGTGCTGAGGCTATGGCTGCTGGCTCTGATGAGTGAGCTAATGTAGTTATGAACCCCTGTCTCCTTGGAATACCAATACAAAGTCTAATTTGCTGCATATCTCCTTTGGGGATCAATCTTTTCAAAGCTAGTAATCAGTTATCTCTTACCAACTTTCTGTCTCTCTCTTCATCTTTTTCAATTTTTAAAATCTATTGTTAGGGACAAGAATGGGAATTGGCATTTCTTGAACAACTAAAGCATCTGTTTAAGAATCTTTGTTTGCTTACAGAGAAACAATGATGTATCACCGTATCTAAAATCTAATGTTTTCAGAAAATCTGTAATGTTTTCAGTAGACTAAATGTGTCATCTTTCTCCTACTTTAGATCTCTCCATACTAATGGAAACGTGACTGGAACTGACTGATGATAAAATCAACGACCATCAGGCAAGATCATGTAGTAGAAATTTTTGCTTCCAGATGAAGACACCGACATTTAGAATTTCTACTTTCTAAGGTATTTGAGGCACAATTTTATTTTAATTTGACTCCTTGGCAGTCATTTTATAATGTGGGTTTCTATATATAGATTTCATAAGTTTAAATTTTTATATTAGAATGGTTAACTTTTGGAGAAGAGTTCGACCACCCCCCCTTTCTACCCCTCTTTTTTCCCCCCAAGTCAAGTTGTTGTCCTTTCAGTCTTAGTTGTGGAGGGCGCAGCTCAGCTCCAGGTCCAGTTGCCGTTGCTAGTTGCAGGGGGCACAGCCCACCATCCTTTGTGGGATTCGAGGAGTTGAACCGGCAACCTTGTGGTTGAGAGCCCACTGGCCCATGTGGGAATCGAACCAGCAGCTTTCGGAGTTAGGAGTGTGGAGCTCCAACCGCCTGAGCCACTGGGCGGGCCCCAAGATCCACATTTTAAAGTGAGGCAATCTTTATAAGGAAAATGAGTCTATTATAAGCAATTAAGGTATACAGTGAGTGTACATTAAGACTCAGTAAGCCATGTTAGAGGAACTGGAATAAATAAATGTCAGTTTAACAATTATTTAATTTGTGTCACAACTCTCTGAGATGAGCAGCTGAATTCAGCACTCTGACAGAGTTTGCTCACATGATACAAGAGATCTTAGTGATTGTCCTTTAGTTTGACTTGGAAACCTTTCTCTCCTGTTCTCCTATGCTTATTGTTAAGGGTTTTTTATTCACCTAGAAGTGTCACATTTACTCCCCATAGACTGTGCCTGTAGAACCTTTGGGATTTGATGGGTTAGTTTCACTTGGACCAGAAAAGCAAGATATGTAATTAAAGAATCAAGTGACACTTCCAAATTATGGGGTAGATCCCCACTCTAAAGGCTGCATAAAATAATTGAAAACAAAGGAAACATCATATTAATAGAAAACAAACACAGTGCTCCCTATTTTTCTAAAACAAATGTAAATTCCAAACAGGATATAGTTGGTGTTCATTTAAAAACCAAACTTTTAAAAAAGTTGTATTTTTCCAAATAGGCAAAAGTTATGGAAAGATAATTATTTTAGAGATTAGGTCCAAGTTAGTTGGTTCTCTGTATACATTATAGAGGTTTATAAATTAATCTTACTAGAATACAGAAAAGATGAAAATCTGAGAAAAATGTATCACTTATTACTAGGATTATTAATTCCATTTTCTGTTTTGGAAGAATATGCAAAGCAGTAAATTCTAAAATAATAAGAATCCATGATATTGGAAAATTCTAAGACTGCTTCAGTTAAAATAAATGGATTACCTTCTTGAAGGGGGTGGTGTAATTGAGCAAGTTTTGCCAGAAAAGTTACCTTGAATCATATCACAAATGAAAAAGAGTTAGGTTGCTTTGATAAGAAGTTTTAACACTTCCTTGGCAACTAGTAGATGTAGCTGCATTTTTCTAAAATGTCATGGTGTTATTTTGAATCAAATGGTAATGATGATTAGATATATTATTTGTCTTATTACCAGAACCATTTCCCCTAATTTTAAAGATATCTTTCCTTCTTACGTTCATTTAACAACATTAGTTGAATGTCCAAGCTTTGCAAAGAATCATTTTAGATATGTGGAAGAATATATTATTCTATAACTTCATTGTGAAGTTGAAGACATCTTTCATTCAGAATGTTTGCTGTGGGGCCAGTGAGGCTAAATACACTAATCTGAAAACCATTTAAAAGCAATCATAAAATGCGCACATAGAATCATAATTTAGAATTCCTTTCTAAGTAATACAGTTAAGTTCTATATTCAGATCTCAACAAAAGTTAAAATTAGGGAGTAGGAAGTTCTGATTAATTGAATTTGCTGACTAATTGGTTTTGGTTGTTACCTACTTATGATTCTGCTTATAAAAGTGCCAGATTAGGTTGCTTAAATTCTTACATTAGGGATTTCTAATTCATCAGTTTCTTATATCTCTCACACTCATTTGCAAGCTTTCACACAGTGATATCCCTATTAATATTTGTCATTTTCCCTTTAGAAAAGGAAGAAAAGTGAAAATTTTACCCACTTGTATTCAGAAGTCTTATATGATACATTTTGACAATATTTTCTTCTAATTTGCTGAGGGGCCTTTAGATTTTGAGATTGTGGAATTTTATTTTTTGGGGAGGGATTAAAGCAAAACAAAATCAGCACATGAATTAAGGCCCTAAAACATTTGTAAGATTATATCTTGGAATGCAGTTTACATTAAGTTAAAATGGTACCTTTTAAAAATATTTTATTTGGACTCAAGAACACATTTGGAAACATTTGAACAAGGTGTATGAAGGTAATCGGTAATCCCTTGCTATATAGTTTTCTCTATTGCATTTATGATATGATGGAAAGAACAGAAGCTTTGGCCTTTCTACTTTCATGCTATCCTGGGGAATTGAGTTAATATTTCTGTCTTAGTTTCCTTTTCTACAATAATTACTTTTTAGACTTGTGATGAAAAATGAAATAAGTGTATAAAATGATATAAAATAATGCTGTGAAATTAATAAATGTTGCTAAAGACAGAGAAGACCACACCACTGAAGTATCATTCACGGTTACCCTTCTCATAGCAAAAACAGGTCAACTCACTACTACTCAGAAGCTTGTAAAACCAGTTTCAAAGTTAATGACAAATATTATGCTTGGAGAGAAAGTAAAATGAGCTTTTGGCAAAAATCCCTTATCAAAAGCATACCATCTGGAAAAGCAATTACTGTCATGTGTGCGTGCTAGCGTAAGTTTTGGGTTTCGGTTGGATGAAAGCACTGATGTGAGAGAACATACCAGCACTTCATACAGATGTGTTACTGTTACCACTGAGAAGTCAACACTACTGCAGAAGAATATTTTGTTATCGTTTTGTTTTGGTTTGGGTGGTAGTTGGTTTTTGTTGTTTTTTTTAAAGCCATTGTTGCCTGGAAAAGTTGATTGGTTCCTCTGATCAAAGCCCAGCAACTTTAGCTGCAGGAAAGGTGTACTTGGTCTGTGAGTAACAGAAATCGTACCAGGATATCAATTCATATCCCGCTTTTGTTAGAGAGAAGAATCGGCATTCCGTAATGTGATTTCTGATTGTGATTTAATGTCAAAGGGAATAGTGATAATTGTGAATATAAGCAATTTTTGGCCACTAAAGCCATGTCTTTTCAGTTTTGTGAAGAAATGGTCAGCAAGTGTAGGATCTTGCTTTCCCACAGTTATATATGCTAGCTGTGTAGTGTGACAGGGCTTTACATGTTTTTAAATTAGTTTTTTAGTAAAATAAGATAAATGAATATTTATTGATAATGTCATCTGTACTATTTCAAGGAGGCATAACTTAGCAAATATATTTACTATTTTCAAAAGTCAGAGTATCATGAATTTTAATATTAAGGATGAGGTATGAGGATTTTGTTAAAAAATCTGAGTTATGGTACAAAATAATTCAATCTCTAAGAGTTTGACCATTTCCCCACACTTGATGATTTTATTAATTTGTCAAAGAAAAACTGAATTTTTATTGTATGTATTTAGAAACCATATCCAAATTTCAAAATAGAATATGAAGAAATACTTTCCAGAGCCAAAACGCCAACAGAAAATAGATTAGGAATCTTTTTGGTCCAATCTCTCAATTTGAAGCATTTAACATTCAGTTTTGACTGGGATACACTTTTTTTTTTTTTTTTTTTTTGGATATTCAATGAAATGCTAAAAGTAGATGTCAGTGAGAAGTTTTGCTATAATTTTTGGGTCCATGTTCAGTTATAAAATCTAGAATGTTTAACACAACTGATTTATAATTAAGAATTAGGAATTTTTAATTTAGTAGAAATAAAGAATAATGAAGAAACTAGTTGAATAGGAAAGTGGCTTATGGTCAAAGCTGATTTCAGATCTGGGGCCTTGAGCGTCTTGCAAGGAAGTTATCAAACACTAATAGGGTGTGGCACAAACAGGAAGGTACTTAACCGAGTGGGCCCTGGCTGGCCAAAGATGAGGCAGTTTGAGCGTCAGCATATATACTGCAATATAACCAATCACATCAAATATGTTTAAATCCGTAAGTTCATAATGATACTTAAGAAAATGAATTACTTTTCTTTGGGGCATGCTAAGGAACCAGCTGTACCTGAAGGTAACCAAATAACTGAGGAAAGGAAGTTTCTTTTCTCAGAAGTATTCTAGTTAAAAATGAAGAAAGTAATAAATAGAACATCACCACTTTGTAATGAATTACTGGACCTAAGCAAAGATCATCAGTGGTCCTAATATCACATAAAAACAACCAGACATTCGATTTCTTTTAATGAAAGTTCACAACACTACTTATGAAGTATCCTTGCCAAGAAATTGAACTTGAACCTGAATCTGATCAAGCCTCTAGGTCTAACTACCAGTTTACAGGAAACACAGAAGACAGGGAAAGAGATGAAACGATACCATGAGGATGCAGTCAGAAAAATCTAGGCTTTGGGGAAGTCCTTAGGACGCAAAACTTGTTTTTTTCCAACAAATAAACTGTAGAGAACAACAAAAACAAGAGAAATGAAAAAGGAAACCAGAGATTAATTGCAATATTTGGACTTTATTTGGGTCTAGATTTTTAATATATAAATATTTATGATAACCAGGGAAACTTGAATACTGGATATTTCACATTAAGAAATTATTGTTAATTTTTAGGTGTGGTAGCAATATGTAGTTACATTTTAAAAGTCATTATCTTTTAAGAGACGGATATTGAAACGATGGATGCAAGGATATGTCTGGGATCTTCATTATTTTACAGAATAGAGGGAAGGCAGTGGGTAGGAATGAAACAAGATTGGCTATTGTTTAAGGTAGGCACTTGTTGTGTTGGGGGTGGTGGTGGTGGTGGTATAATTCTTGATATTCTCTTAGTCATTATGAAAATTTCCATAAGAATGGTCCAGAAATGTACATTTTCTCTGTGTTGGCTCATGAGAATGCAATTGGATTATGTGTATTTAGCAACTTAATTCAGGTAATTTCTTGAGTCTTTTGGGTTTTCTGTATAGGAAATCATACTGCCTACAAAGGACAGATATAGTGCTCACTATTTACCAGACTCTATTATAGGCACTTACATATATTAACCCATTATATTCTTGGACGAAATCCAGTGAAGAAGACATTAACTTGCCAAGGTTGCCTAGCTGGTTATGTGGTAGAGCTGGGATTTGAGTCCAGGCATTACAGCCCTAGTCTGTCTTCTCTAGTTGTTGCACTTGTCCTTGAAACTTTTTTTTTTTTAATTCTAAACATTAGGTTCTTTTGAAAACATCTAAATAATTAAAAATGATTAAAGTACATGGTTAAGAAATCAAATTGTTTTGAAAGACTAACATTTAAAAAGCATATCCTGTGCCTCATCTCTTTTCTCTCCATTTCTGGTCCCTGTTTCCCAGAGCAAAACACTTTTCAGCTATTTAACGCTGTTTCTTCTGTTAGCAAGCAGAAGAAATATGTGTTATTTCTAAACAACATATATTAACATTTACACAGTATCTGATTTTTGTTATTAGAGAGTAGGATTTTGTCAGTTAGGATGCTTCAGCTTCTGGTAAGCCCAGTCCCAGCTGGTTTAAGAAATAAGACATTCCTTGATTCCCACGTTTGGAAGCCAGTTTATGATGAACCTGAGTCAGCTTCATTCAGTGGCTCTGCCTCCATTTTTCTGTGCTTCACTCACTTCCCTTCTCTCTTGTGTGATGGCCCCAACCATAGACTGCTTCTCCTGTGGGGGCCAACGAACTGTAACCTCTCCTTAAAACTTTTTATTTTAAATCTCTCCACTCTAATCATAACACTGTTTATTTCATTTGTCTTAGTGTACTGGCTAGAAGTTAAACTTTTAAATACTGGTTTTCATTTGTAATTTTGATTTTGGAAGTTGTCTTAATACTTGGGGAATCCAGAGTCCAGTGAGTTTATACCTTTTCAAATAGAAGGTACTCAACTAAGAGACAAAGAATAATTTAGTGTGTAGCCAGAAACCAAAGAATAAAATGTATCGTAACAGCTTCTAGTGGGTTTTTTTTTAAATTATGTTTACCTCCTGATCTGCAAGCAGCCTATTCATGGCTCATTTTACTTTCAATTACTTATTGATTTTATTGGTCCTATTTACTTAATTTCTTGGTGACTCTTAGATAAAGTTACTCCTTCCTTTCCCCAATGCCCATACCTGTTATATAGTTACTTCCCACTTGACTTTACATAGGTTACATGAGATAAAATTAAGCAAGGCATTTAGTTCACTGTTTAGCACATAATATGTATCTAGTAAATGTGTCTTTTGGTCCAAGAGACAGCTACTTTATAATTTTGTTTAAAAAATTGGTTTTTTCTTTGACTAATTTTTAAACTAGGGAGGGGGTGGATATGGCTTAGTTACTCTAAGAAGTCCTAGGCCTGGGCAGGTGGGAAAAACTGTTGATAATGTGTTATAGTGGTTTAATGAGTAATTTCCGTGTTCTCTGTAAGGAACTTTTTTTTTTTTTTAATAAGAGCCTCTGAGTTTAAGAAAGATTATCGGTTGCCGAAAGAATACTTGCCTACTAAGAGGTGGGGTGTGAACACCTTAGGGAAAATATGACTTGTCTCAATTCTATGGGTTTTTTAATTTCTCTTTGACCAACCACAAAGTACCTTATGACATAGCAAGATAGCTAAGCTTCATGAAAGGAGGCATATGGGGTCTAATAAGAAGGAAAATTTTTGCTTTCACACTCAAGAGAAAAGATGGGTTACAATTACAGACAACTTTTTCCTGAAGGTCATGGAAGGTAGCCATCTGAAGACCTGGTCTAGCTAGTTAAAACTTGTGCTCGTTTTCTGTGCTTCACCACCTCTTCCTTCCAAGCAGCCTTTTAACATATCTATAATGATGTTTTTGAAAATGATATTAATCTAGTTGGAAACTGAAGATTGTAGAGGCCCAAGAGTTTCTTCCATTTTCCAAATGATAGTTATAATTACTGAGTATGGCAGAGCTATTGGAATTGAATAACCAATTATTTGTGTTAAAGAAAGGGTTGGTTCTGTTTGTGTGCCCTTTATTTTCTGAAGGTACAATGAAAATTTATACTTGTATCTCATTGCATCATATCTGATTGCAGAAATTAAAGCACAATTTACAAGCAAAATGAAAAAGGGTTTACTTTTATGGGCTATAGTTTATTGGTAAGAGATAAAAGATATTTTTTGAATAATAAAATAAATGCGTACAACAGAAACTCTCCTTTCTGATCATGAAAGCTTTGAGTGGAGAGATGAAATACACGAGTCCCCCTTTATCCACAATTTCACCTCCTGCGGTTTTAGTTATACCCTCAGTCAACTGCAGTCCAAAAATATTAAATGGAAAATTCCAGACATAAACAATTCATAAGTTTTAAATTGCGTGCTGTTCTGAGTAGTGTGATGAAATCTCATGCTGTCCTGCTCTGTCCCTCCTGGGACACAAATCATTCCTTTGTCCAGTACATCCACCTCACTTCATCTTATCACATAGGCATTACATCATCTCACATCGTCACAAGAAGGGTGAGTGCAGTACAATAAGGTATTTTGAGAGAGAGAAAGACCACATTCACATAACTTTTATTACAGTATATTGTCATAATTATTCTATTTTATTAATCTTTTACTGTGCCTAATTTATAAATTAAACTTTATCGTATTTAGAGGGGAAAAAACAATATATAGAGGCATACCTTGTTTTATTGTGCTTCATAGATAATGTGGTGTTTTTTAAATTGGAAGTTTGTGGCAACCTTGCATTGAGCAAGTATATTGCCTCCATTTCCCAGTAGGATTTGTTCACTTTGTGTGTCTGTGTCACTCTTTGGTAATTCTAACAATATTCAGACTTTATCATTATTATATTTGTTATGGTGATCTGTTATCAGTGATCTTTGATGTTACTCTTGTAATTGTTTTGGAGTACCACGAACTGCACCCGTATGAGGTCTGACAGTTACATTCGCGAACTCATCCTAGAAAAAGCACTACATACCTCACTGCTGAATATCACTACAGTTACCTTCGAAGTACTCCCCTTGGGAAGCTATGCACCGACACCAGCACCTAGTCCACGCTTCAAAGCAATTTTGGACTCTTTTTCTGGAATGGCCATCAGAGCTGTTGTCGTGTTATCCTTGACGTCCTGAATGTCATCAAAATGTCTTCCTTTCAATATTTCTGTTATCTTTGGGTAAAGAAAGAAGTCATTGGGGGCCAGATCAGGTGAGTAGGGAGGTTGTTCCAGTACAGTTATTTGTTTACTGGCTAAAAACTCCCTCACAGACAGTGCTGTGTGAGCTTGTGCATTGTTGTGATGCAAGAGCCATGAATTTTTGGTGAAAAGTTTGGTCTTACTTTTTCACACAGCCTTTTCAGCACTTCCAAATAGTAAACGTGGTTAACTGTTTATCCAGTTGGTACAAATACATAATGAACAATCCCTCTGATATCAAAAAAGGTTAGCAACAGCTTTTTGACTCTTGATTTGGACTGACAGAACTTTTTTGGTCATGGAGAATTGGGTGACTTCCATTGTGCACTTTGACGCTTTGTTTCAGGGTCGTATTGGTACACCCATGTTTCATCACCAGTGATAACATGGTCCAAAACATGGTCTCGCCTCTCCAAAAGGTCTTGGTAAACTTTGACTCTCCTTTTCTTTTATTCATCGGTGAGCTCCTTCCATTCCATTTTTGCACACATCTTTCTCATGCCAAGATTTTCCGTTAAGATTTTCCTAACTATTTCTCTATTCATGTTTACTTGGTCTGCTGTGCTTCTTATAGCCAAAGATTTTGACACACAATTCGACGAAGTTTGCAATATTTTTGTCAGTTCTGCTTGCTACTGGCCGCCCTGATCTCTCTTCATCAGTGACACGTTCTCTCCCCTCAGTAGAACATTTCATCCATTTGTACACGGCTGTTTTCTTCATGGCATTATCCCCATAAACTTGGAATGTCATGTCCCTGATTTCACTTCCACTCTTGCCAAGCATAACAAGAAATTCAGTGTTTGTTCGTTGCTCTAATTTTATAATAGCTCATACATTCTTGCGAGGGCACACAAAAACATGCAACCACAATAATGAACGCAACTCAACAAGACACCACCACACGTCGACACAAACACAGCTGTGAGACACTGATACACCAAGGTTATGAAACCTCACCGAGCTGTTTGTACAGTGCTGCCAACATAAGCGCACGATTGGCAAGTTCACAAACTTAACTGTCAGATCTTGTATGACGTCAAAAGTAATCGATAAATACTGTGTGTGTTTTGACTACTCCACCAACTGGTGTTCTCTTGTCTCTGTCCCTCTCCTTGGGCCTCCCTATTCCCTGAGACATAACAGTATTGAAATTAGGCTAACATATCCCTACAGTGACCTCTAAGTGGTCAAGTGAAAGGAAGACTCACACATCTCTCACTTTAAATCACAGGGTAGAAATGATTAAGTTTAGTGAGGACGGCATTTCAAGAGCTGAGATAGAGCGATGTTGGTCCTCTTGTACCAAACAGATAATCAAGTTGTAAACACACAAAGGAAAAGTGTGTGAAGGAAATGAAATGTGCTATTTCAGTGAACACATGAATGATAAGAAAGTGAAACAGCTTTATTGCTGATATGGAGAAAGTTTTAGTGGCCTGGAAAGAAGATCAAACCAGCCACAACATTCCCTTAAGCCAAAGCCTAATCCAGAGCAAGGCCCTAACTTCTATTCTGTGAAGGCTGAGAGAGGTGAGGACGCTGCAGAAGAAACATTTGAAGCTAGTTGAGGTTGGTGCATGAGGTTTAAGGAAAGAAGTCAACTCTGTAACATCAAAACACAAGGTGAAGCAGCAAGTGCTGATGTGGAAGCTGCAGCAAGTCATCCAGATGATCTAGGGAAGGTCGTTAATGAAGGCATCTGCGCTAAACAGCAGGTTTTCAGTGTAGATGAAACAGCCTTCTATTGGAAGAAGATGCCGTCTAGGACTTTGATAACTAGAGAGAAGTCAGTGCCTGGCGTCAAAGGACAGACTGACTTGGCTCATGTCAAGGGCTCATGCAGCTGGTGACTCAAAGTTGAAGCCAGTGCCCACTTACTGTTCTGAAAATCCGAGGGTCTTTAAGGGTGATGCTAAGCGTTCTCTGCTCGTGCTCTGTAAATGGAACAGCAAAGCCTGATGACAGCACATCTGTTTACAGCATAGTTCACTGAATATTTTAAGCCCACTGTTGAGACTTACTGCTCAGAAAAAAGTTTCCTTTCAAAATATTACTGCGCATTGGCAGTGTACCTGGTCACCCAAGAGCTCTGATGGAGATGTACATCGAGACGAGTGTTGTTTTCATGCCTGCTAACAACATCCATTCTGCAGCCCATGATCAAGGAGTAATGTCAACTTTCATGTCTTATTATTTAAGAAATACATTTTGTAAGGCTGTATCTCCCATAGATGGTGATTGCTCTGATGGATCTGGGCAAAGTAAATTGAAATCGCTTTGGAAAGGATTCACCCACCATTCTAGATGCCATTAAGAACATTCATGACTCATGGGTAGTGGTCAAAATACCAACATTCACAGGAGTTTGGCAGAAATTGATTCCAATCCTCATGGATGACTTTGAGGGGTTCAGGACTTGAGTGGAGGAAGTAACTGCAGATGTGGTGGCAACAGTAAGAGAACTAGAACTAGAAGTAGAGCCTGAAGATGTGACTGAATTGCTGTAATCTTCATGATACAAACTTTAACAGAGGAGAAGTTGCTTGTTATCGAGGAGCAAAGAAAGTAGGTTTCTTGATGTGGAATCTACTCCTGGCAAAAATGCTGTGAAGATTGTGGAAATGACAACAAAGGATTCAGAATATTACCTACTCATAAACTTAGTTGATAGAGCAGTGGTAGTGTTGGAGAGGATTGACTGCAATTTTGAAAGAAGTTCTGCTTTTGAACAGCATCACATGTTACAGAGAAATTGTTTGTGAAAGGAAGTCAGTCAATGCAACAAACTTATTGTTGTCTTATTTTAAGAAATTGCCATAGCCACCCAAACCTTCAGCAACCATCACCCTGTGCAGTCAGTAGCCATCAACATCGAGGCAAGATCCTCCACCAGCAAAAAGATTATGGCTCACTGAAGGCTAAGATGATGGTTGACATTTTTTTTGTCAATAAAGTGTTTTTTAATTAATGTTATATATACATTGGTTTTTAGACATAATGATATTGCATGCTTAACAGACTACAGTATAATGTAAACATCACTTTTATATGCACTGGGAAACAAAAAGTTCACATGACTCGCTTTATTGTGATATTCACTTCCTTGTGATGGCCTGGAACGGAGCCTGCAGTGTCTCTGAGGTCTGCTTGTCTAGGATTCAGTACTAGCCAGGGTTTCAGCATCCAGTGGGGGTCTTGGAACATACCCCCCGCAGGTAATGGGGGACTACTGTACTTTCCAAGATTCATCTGGATGCTATGGAAGTGAAAAGGTGATATGTAAAATTAAGCATAGTTGAAAGGTGTTCAGTTTAACATCTGTTATCAGTTGGTAAAGGCATTGAGACATTTATTGTTCTGAAGATGATCTTAAGAGAAGAGGCATAACTAATGTGGTCAGTTACAGAGTATGGGATCACTAAATTTAAGAGAAAAAAAGTTGATATGAAGAAAGCAAAAATATAGTAATAATAACAGTTAATATTTAATGTGTACTATGTGTCTGTCATGCACTGTGATAGCTACTTTATATAGTTTTTCAGATATAGTCCCAATAACCCTGTAAGGTGTAAACTATTATATCTATTTTATGTATAAGGAAAGCGAGTCTTAATAAGGCTTACGTTGAAGTTAACTCACAGAAGAGCCAATATTCATCCATCTCTTTCTCTTGGGGTAAAACCAAAGTTTGATTTCAGAAACGAATTTTTAATCAGAATGAAAAAAATAAAGTGAATTATTCTTCTAGTTTAAACAAACTGCAAAAGCATAGATTTGAGAAAACCAGGGATTTAGGCATTTTGCTAGTTCAGTATAAGTTTATGATATAATAGGGCTTCTGAAAAGTTACTGTAACCACAGATACATATATTAGTTGGAATATAGTGTTTCATACACGAAAGGTCATAGTTCTAACATACTACTTACTAGTCAACCCACATTTTACTATTTTTGAGAAGGAGAGATGCCTTATTGTTTTGAAAATAGCGTTTGATATGAAATGATCTTTAACTTCCTCAATTAAAAATGAACATGGAAATGTTTGACATAGAAATGAATTTAAATAGCTATTAAAATTTTCAAGAATTTTTGGACATCCTTGAAATTAGAAATTCTTTACGTTATTAAGAAACACTGTTTGCCTATTACAGGTCTAGCAACGTAAACATAAAATTAGGTTAGGTACAAAATTGAGAATCTCTGTCCTTACTCTCAATATTATATGGGTGCATTTAATGCTGATAAAAATTTAAAGCCTTAAGAAGTATAGTATAAAGCCTACATTGCTTATAATGGGGTTTATTTAGTCACTTACAAAGCTTTCATTTAAATTTGCGGTTAAGTATACTTTTCCAGTTGACCTTGAGACACTTAAAAAAAAATTTTTTAGGTTAAACAGTAAAGAAAAATCGCAGTTAATTCCAGAAGAGCTGAAACTGTATACGTCCATTCTCTCACTACAACAGAAGTTTAAAATGCACTACTTCAACAAGTTGGAAAATTCAAACAGAAAAAGTTCTTAAATAATTATTCACACAGGAGATCAAATATACAATAACTGGCTATTTAGCAAACTGAAATGAGACTCAGGCTAAAACTGATATTGTGCTCAGAAGTAAATTGATTAAAAAAAAAGAAATAAATGTACTCAACCTTAGGATTCAGTAAAATAAACAAGCAAATAAAACCAACAAAATGAATGCCTAGAAGAAGGGGAGGACATAAATAAGATGAATGCAGAAGCAGATGAATTGAAAAAGAGAAACTTGAAAAATCTGAGCGCTATTTCTTAGGGTTAAAAACAAATATCTGACTAATCTTATCAAGGAAAAGATGGAAAACCAAAGTAAGGAAGGATAAAGGAGATATAAAAATAGAAAAGAGGTTTTTCTTTTTTAAATTGTGAGAAAGCTCTATTTATTAATTCTAAGCCAATTTATTGGAAATCTCTCTGAAATGAATTGTGAAACACCCGACCTGCTTTTCCAAGAAGAAAATCAGGGTAAACCAAAAACTATGGAAGAAAGTTCAAAGAATTTTCTCCAGAAATTGGTTCTGGGGCCAGATCGTTTTGCCAGTGAGTTTTTTCTAGCTTTCAAGAAACATAACTCCTTGGTGAGTAACTGTTCTAGAGATTATAAAAAAATGGAAATGTGCCCAATTAATGTTATGAAATCAGTATAAATATCTTAACAATGGTTACTTAATGAAAGTGAGATTCTTTTGGGGGCATTGCTTTTTTAGTTTCTTTTATTGTAAACACAGAAGATTTTTTTTTTTTGAAATTAAGACAATTGAGGAAAAATACAGCAAGAAATAAAAAACTGAGACAAAGATGTCTTTCATATCTATTAATATATTTCCTGTTACTGCTGCTCTTCATTCCTTTGTGTAGACCCAAATTTTGGTCTGATATTCTTATGCTTAAGGAGCATTTCTTTAAGTGCATGTCTTTTTGTAACGGATTTTCCCCAACCTTTGTCTAAAAACATTTCCACATTCATTTTGAAATATATTTTAAGTAGATATAGAATTTTAGGATGACAGTTTCTTCCTTCCAGTACTTAGCAATGTAACTCCGTTGACTTCTTATTTGTATAGTTTATGGTGAGAAGTCTTTGTTTTTCTGTACATACTGGATCTTTTCCCACCTCCGGTAGGTTTTAACATTTTTTTCTTGATCACTGGTTTTCAACAATTTGATTATGATAGTTACATTTCTAAGTGTTTTCTTTGTTCATCTTTTTTTGGATATTGTTGAGCCTCTTGGATCTGTCGAGTTTATGATTTGAAAGAATTTTGCCCATTATTTCTCCAACTATTTTTTCTATCACCTCTCTAGTTTTTGGACTCCAATTACAGGTATATTACATTGTTTGATATATTGCTACAAATCATTGGTGTTCTCTCTTTTTTGTGTTTTTTCCCCTTTGTGCTTCATTTTGGATATTTTCTATTGCTATGTTTTCATATTAACTGTTCAATCTGTTGTTAATCCCAGCCAGTGTATTTTTCATTTGAGATACTGTCTTTTTCATTTCTAGAAATTCCATTTGGCCCTTAAAAGAAATCTTGCATTTTTCTCCTCAACACTTCCATGTCTTTCTCTACCTTCCTGAACATATTGAGTGTATTTACAGTCATTTTAAACATCTTTGTCTGCCACGTTCCGTGTTTCTGTCAGTTTTATGTCTGTTTCTATTGATGTGTTATTTTCCTGGTTATAGGTCATATTTTGCTTTTAATGTATATGCTTAGTAAATTTCATTGTATGTCAGACATTCTGAATTTCATGTTGTTGAGTGCTGGATTTTGTTGTAGTCCTTTAAATTATGTTGGACTAAGTTGTAGCATGCAGTTACATTTTTTGAAATCACTTTGATGATTTTTTTTTTTAGACTTGCTTTGTTTTGAGGAAGCTTTGTTAGGGTGGGTACAGAGCAGCCTTTTTTCTAGAGCTCATTTAGAGTTGAAACCTGAGGAGTTTATTTAATGTCTCATGTGTTATGAGGTCTGCGTTCTATTTGATAGGAATACAGAGAAATCCTAACCTTGTTTGAGTTTCAGGAATCTTTTGGCCTTTTTGTTTTTCAGTGGTCCTTTCCCCAACTTTAGAGTTTCCTCTCACATATGACAGGTCAGTCAGTATCTGCCGAAGGCTTGAAGGGATGCCTCTGTAGAGCTCTAGAGCTCTATCACTGTATACAATTCCCTTCTCTCTGGTATGCTTTTCTACAAATTCTGGCTGCCTTGGCTCTCTGAATGTGAGTCTGTTTCCTCAACTCTCTGAGACTGCCAGGCTCTGTTGACGTCTTCCCTCTCTACATTGCATACTGGAAACTTCTTCAAGGGTACAATGTGGGGCAATTGTAGAGCTCACCTCATTTTTCCTCTTTTCTCAGGGATCCCACCCTGCTTTAATTGTTGTCCAATATCTGAAAACTGGTGTTTATTTTATCCAGTTTTCTGGTTGTATAAGCCAGGAGGATTAATCCGAGCCCTAATATTCCATCATGGCTTTGTGGAAATACTTTATCTTTTCCTTCTTTTCTATGGGTTAAAATGTGGGACTAAGTAAAAGCCAAGAAATCAGTTGTCTTCTTCACGGTGTGTCAGGTGTTAGGCTTACCTGTAACTGAGGTAGAGGAGTCCCTCATTGCCTGTGGTTAAAACCCTTTGATAATAATAAACCAGCAGTTTTGCCTGGTATATCCCTTCTCACTTCCACTCTCTTTGGACCTTATTGCAATGGTAGGCTGGTTGATCTGAATGTTGGTCACCTTCAACTCTTAATACTCTTACTTTTAATTGAATTAAGACCCATTTTTATTTACTTTTTCTCAACTATTTCTATTTGCTATTACTCACCTTTAATTTTATCCGGGCTTTTGGTTATGTTATTTGCTAGTTAGTTATCTAACTGGTAGTTATTTTTCACCTGGGTTGTATTTTACTTCATTTAGTAGCCTTTAGGTTTTAGAAGAGTTTGATCTTTATACATTATATCTTTAGTTTTGTTCCTGCTTCTCTGTTCTTACTCTCCTCTACTCAGAAATGAATGAGTGAATAACCGAATAGATGTAGATAAACATATTTACACATACATACATGTATACAGTGCATTTTCTCAATTCTAAGACTATTGTGATATATAATTTGATTTAATATATTTTCAAGAAGAAACATTACATTTATTTTTAAAATCTTTCTTAGAAATTAACTGACAGAAGCATACCTTTATATAATTTCTATACCACCTTCTTTGGAATCATAATATTGAGTCTAACCCTTTTTCACATTCTGACATGTTGATTTTTCTCACCTGTGCTTACTTTTTTGGGTCTCTTTACACATTATGATTGTTGATAAAGTTTTGAGTCCCATGGGAAATATTTGAATTTAACTTCTTTTTTGGTTAAACTCATTTTTCAATTTTTCTATAGATAAGTTATAAATTAAAGAACTTCTTTTTGAGTCAGCTGAAAACTCTTGACAGATTGATATCCAGCACTTGGGTGATAGTACTTTGTAAAATATTAATTGGTCACATCAATGTCTCCCAGGTCTGAAAATTCTGTGATCTATTTTGAGAGACTGGGCAATTTCTACTGCCTGTAATTGCCCTTGCTTGTCTTGCAACAGACAACTTCTGCATCATAATGGCTTTTAATTTCAGTGCTTTATCATAGTTTAATTTTTCTGAAAATATTTTCAAGCAACAGTTAGGCTTTCAGATTTGACTTAAAATTCAACTGCAGGTGAGTTTACCTATGCTCTTTAATTCAGCTGTGGTCATAGTTGGATAGAGATAAGATACCTTCTGTGGGAGGGTTTTTCCTATAGGTTTACACATGGGCAAGCAGTGACTTACATCACAACTTATTCTTTTGCTTGGCTACTGGTTGGTTCTTTGGACATTAGTTCTGATACTCCTAGGTTCAGAAACCTGAAAATATTAATAAAAAGAGCTATCTCTAGAATTGAGAAAATATGACTTAGGAATTTAATATATAATAACAAGCATAAAGTCTGTCAAGTGGTAGAATTATTTAGTAAGTTTTGGGATGACCAAATAGCAGTTAGAAAACTTGGTGTTGAGACAACAGTTTAGTGGTTACCAGAAGGTAAGGAGGGAGAGGGGAATCGTAGAAGAGGGTGAAGGGGGTCAAATATATGGCGATGGAAGGAGAACTGACTCTGGGTAGTGAGCACACAATGTGATATATAGATGATACATTATAGAAATGTACACTTGAAAACTATGTAATTTTACTAACCGTTATCACCCCAATAAATTTAATTATTTTTAAAAAGAAAAATTAGTGTTGAACCTGTCTGTATATAGACATATGGTTAACTTTTTAAAGTTGAAAAACTAGTGAAACTATGCAAAGAACAGTAATATAAAGTAAGACTAAAAAATTGACTGTAAAAAATTAAACACATCTATGTAAAGAAAACCAACATAAAATTAAAAAGAAAAAAATAACAAAATGGAAAACATTTACAAATATGACCTTAAATACTATCAAATTACTATGAATATTTAAAAAATGTAAATTTACAACACTAAGATTCCAGTAAGTACATTGATAAAATAATCCCCATTAGGACATAAGAGGACATAGAGTAAACAAACGTAAGGAGAAAGAGTTCAACCTCCTGGGTAATTAAAATAATAGTGAATTACCTTTTCATACTTATTAAATAACTATAATGAAATAGTCCATAGGGTATCAAGTGCTCATGCATTGCTTTTGGAATTGGTACAGCTCATTTGGAGGGTAGTATGGTAGTATATGTCTTAAAAACTATAAACATGTCAATGGCCATTGATCCTATTCTTGGAAATAAACCCTACATAAATAATTCAAGGAATACAAAAGTATTAGTATTAGAGCTATACTCACAATAATATTATTTATAATACTAAAAACTGAAGACAACCTAATTGGCCAACAATGGGAAATTTGATTATTATGATAAATTGATACCCAATTATTTCATATTCATTACATATACATGTAAGCACTGTGACAGCAGGGATTGTATCTTTTTTTGTTTTCTATAGCACCAGTGTCTAGAATAGCTTGGCTTATCACAGGTACTCAACAATTGTAATTATTATTGAAATGAACAAATCAGTGGAATAATGTGAAATTGAAATATTTATGTACAGAAGCTATTCTTAAGTACCTAAATGAGTAAGGGAGATGTGGAACAAGTTGGTTGACAAAGAGTTTTTTGGAGAACTTGGAACTGGAGTGTAAAAGTTCAGTAGGATATGGATTCTCTTGGGATCCAGAAGTTGGGAAAGGCACTCCAGGAAGGTCAGTCTGAGGAAAGGTCTGACAGTAGGAATTGCCTTCGGGGTAAGGTAGTTGCTGATGTATAGATAAAAACAGTGTCCTGAGTGGACTTGTAAATCAAGCTAAGTAGGTGGGACTTTATTCTGTAGTTATGGTAAGTCATTGGTGGTTTTCAGTAGAAGTTAACATTGAAAGAGTTATGTAAATCAAGGAGTTTAATTTGTCATTGGTATATAGGACAGGTTCAGGCAGGGAGATCAGCTTAAACTATATTGGAAATACTAGAGTGGAACTTAGTGTGAGAAGTCCAATTATAGTGATTGTAAAGCTATTTTGTTTTTCATCTTGAACTATGGATAGGAATCTAATCATTTGTTCCTTTTGTACTAATACTATTTTGATTAATTTCAAGAGTTAAACTTGGTTAAAAGGACAGTGCTATTAGAAGAGTAAACAATAACATAATACAGGAAAAATTTATCGAAGTCTTAGGTTTAAAATCATTCACAAAAATGTTTAGGGTCAACATAAAACTGTTTTAGGAAGCCTTCCTCTGTTGTACTAGGCCACACAGTTAGGTAATTCTTTCAGCTTCACTTTTGATTTTGTAAGTCTCTCCTTCATTAAAAATGTAAGAAAATTATGTTAATTAGCATTGTTCTTTCAAAAATATTGCTAGAATATCTTTTTTAAAATTATGATCTAGTGAAGGATCAGACTGTTAAAAATTATGACTTGAGGGCCTCGTTTTTCTCACTATGGCTTTATGAAAAAGTAGGTTTGTTTGTTTGTTTTCCCCTAGCACTTAAGATGTAGTTGCACTTGTATAGTCAAAGTTGACATTTATGAAACAGGCCATTGTGAATTAGGGTTGGAATAAACTAAGAAGAAGTCTTTTTTTAAAAAAACAAAACAATAAAACAACTTGTTGCCAGTAGTTGTATGAAACTAATTCTGCATTGTTTATAAAATGGAGAAACAGCATACATGAAATTATCTCTAGATAAATACGTGCAGATTCTTTTTAAAAAAAAATAGCAAGCATTTTAATCAAGCAGTGGATCGGTATTTTTGAGCATTAGTGTTTACCATTCAGAATTAAAAATTTAAACGAAAGCTTTAGATGACCAAATGATAAATTTTTAATTCAATTGATAATTCAGTTGAATTGTTTGAGTAGTGGTTTAGAAGAATATATTCAAGTGCCTAACTAAATTATTTTATATTTTCAGGTTAGAGGTTGAGTTGGAAAGGGCTTTGCCAAGTAAGTGATGTTTTACCAGAATCTTAAGATACATTATTTGAGTATGTACGATTTGCTCTGCATGCCAGATACTGGGTTTGTTACATGGGCATTAGACATGGTTCTTTAATGGACAAACAGTTGTTTATAAACTGTAACAAATATTGAGATAAGGGTAATAATAATATGCTATGGGAACATAGAGATTAATTTGGAGAAGGGACAGAAAGAGCAAGTATTAGAGCTTTGCAGAGAAGGACGCATGAGCTGGGACTTGAATGATGGATAGACCCACACCCCCTGGAGAAGGGAGCAAAGGGGTGTTCTTAAGTGTAGGCTGTGCTGCACCAGGAACAGTAAAAGGGCTTTTCTTCTCACTAACTAAACATTTTCGTCTTTTAATTGGTGTGTATAGAAAAAGCTCTATTATATGTCATTTCTCATAGAATTCATTTAGAATACCTTTGAATATTAAAGTAAATATTATCTATTACATTGTTTTGTACACCTGAAACTAATAAAATAAAATAAAATTTAAACTTAAAAAATTTTTAAAAAGTAAATATCTGGACTGCAAAGAGTTATGAAGAAACTTTTTGAGATGGTGAAAATGTTCTGTATCTTAATTGTGGTGGTGGTTACATAGATGTTTTCCTTTCTCAAAACTCATTCCGTTGTACATTTAAATTAGGCACGTTTTATTGCATATTTAGCTCAATAATGTTGATTTAAAAATTTTCTGTGAAATCACACTTCTTCAAAATTTGTACTTGGATTTAAAAAACTGAGTTCTCAAGGAAGAGATTTTCAGCTTTCCATTCTCAAACTAAATGTCCAATACAAGAATAAGCATATGAATCATATAGCAGTGAGCAGAATAAAAGTCCATGCTATCATAGAACTCACTTTTAAGTGGAGGAAGGAGAAAGATAATATGGAAGAAAACAAATGGAGTAATTAATTCCAGGTAATTTAGTGCTATGAAAAAAGTAAAACAGGGTAGTGGGACAGATAGCCATTTGTGGTAGGGAAGAGCTGTCATTTTACATGGGAGAATCAAGAAAAGCCCATGAAGAGTCAGCGATAGTTTCAACTTGTTGATTGTGTTCTTTAAATCTAATAAACACTAAACTCTCTTAAGGTTAGAACTAAGATTGAACACCTGTGGGAATTGCATGTATGATTATATATATGCAATTGATTATATGATTGTAATGTAGAATATAAATGTTGGAAACGAACAAATAAAATAAATTGAGACATGGGAGATTTGAATACATTTTTCTCAATTTTTATAGCCGAGATTTAGTAAATACTATCTAAAATTAAAATGAGTTAAAAACCACACACAGTATTGGCTCTTGGTAATCTTTTTCTTAATGTAAAGGAATCCTTCTGTCCTGCATGGTTTCTGTTAAGAAATTCACTGTTGTTCTAACTCATGTTCCTCTATAGGTAATACGCTGTTTTTCTCTGGGGGCATGCAGGATTTTTATCTTTGTGTATAGTTTCAGAAACTTTATTATAATGTGTCTATGTCTGGATTTCTTTAGTTTTAACATGTTTGCAGTTTGTTCAGCTTTTGGAATTAGTTAGTTCATGATTTTCACCAAATTTAAAAAGTCGTCAGCCATTATTTCTTCAAATAATTTTTCTGCCCATCCTTTTTCCTCTCTTTCTTGGATTTTGATGACATGAATGTGAGATCTTATGTAATTAATTGTTCCATGATCCTTGAGGTTCCATTTATTTATTTTCACTCTATTTTTGTTGTTCAGATTGGATAATTTCTATTGATTGATCTTTAAGTTCACTGAGTCTTATGTTATTGATGTCTCTTACTATTGAGTCCATCCAGTGAGTTCAGTTTTGGCTATTATATTTTTCAGTTCTAAAATTTCCACTTGTTTCTTCTTTATATCTTCTATTTCTTTGCTGAGCCACTTGTTTCAGTAGTGTTCATAATTACTTGTTGGATTGTTTTAGTGATAGTGATAGCTGCTTTAAAATCCTTGTTAGATAATTCAAACATCTTTGTCATCTCAGTACTAGTGTCTGTTAATTGTCATTTTTTCATTTATGTTGAGATTTTCTATGTATTTATGTTTTTTATGAGTATAATTATTATAAAAAACAAATTAGGAAAATAAGAATAAAGAGGAAACAAAACCAATCAACCCGTATAAGCTCAATTTCTTTATCTATAAAGTAGAAATAATATCTACTTCACAGATGTTTCGTAGAGACTACATCCAACCCAGTCCCTAGCATATAATAAATGCTCAGGAAATACGAGTTAATTTTTCTTTTCTTTTTTCTGATTGTAGTATTTTGAAATCACTGTTTCAGTTACATAGCATTTTATGAGAAGAGGCTCTTGAAAAGAACTTAACCCCTCCCCACCCCCCAACTATTTCTCTAAATTGTGATTACTTAACACAAAGATCAGCCTGTTCCTCAGTACATACTGCCTTAGTTTTTGTTGGGAGGGACCTTTTTGTTGTTAAACCTAGACAAGTTTCCTCCTGGACCTAGGTCCTAGGAAATTCATCCACTGTCTTCTGTTCTTTAGAGAATCTTTCCTATCTCCCAACACCTATCCAGGGCAGAAGTGGAATGATGTATTGTTGGCAGCTCCCCCCTTACTTGCCACCAGGATGACAGATACTTTCCCTTTTTGCTTTTAGAATTTTACAGCTAAGCATTAAGGTAGAAGGAGGAAGAGTTAGAGAAAGGGTGGTGGTCATGACAGAAATAAAAACAGTGGTGTTACAAGGCTTAGGCAATCCCAATTGCTTCTTAAAGTTTTCAGTCGTCCCTGACTGTTGCTAAGTTGGTAACTGGAAACCCTACTTGGACTGAAGCATCTTGATTTCTTTTTTTCCCTTTCTCCTGAAACATCTTTGACCTTCTTGATGGAAAGTTTTCCCCGAGAAAGTGACATTTAAGTTGAATTTCGAAAGATGAGTTAGGAGTTACGAGGTGAGGGAGGAAGAATGTACAGGAAGATAGAACTAGCATATGTAAAGTTTTTGAAGTAAGGAAGGAGCATATAACACATTGAAAGTACTAAAAAAATGTCAGTATGGAAATAAAGATGGTGTGGCATTGGCAAAAGGATAGACACATAGATGATTGGAACACAGTAGGCAGTCCAGAAATAGGACCCACTAAAATATGGCCAGTTGATTTTTGACAAAGTGTAAAAGCATTTTAGGAGAGAAAGAATAGCCTTTTTAGTAAATGATGTCGTCTTTGTATTCATATGCAAAAAATGAACCTTGATTTATACTTCGTACCTTATATAACAATTAACTCAAAATGCATCATAGATCTAAATGTAAAATGTGAAACGATAAAGCTTTTGGAAGAAGACATAAGGGAAAATCTGTGATATGAAGTTAGGCAAAGAGTCCTTAGACATGACACCAAAAGCATGGCCATTAAAGAAAATAAATGGATAAATTGGACTTCACAGAAATTAAAAGCTTTTGCTCTGTGAAAGATGCTGTTAAGAAGAATAAAAATACAAGTGACAGACCAAGAGTAAATATTTTCATATTACCTATCCAATAAAGGACTTATATCAAAAATATGTAAAGAACTCTCAAAACTCAACAATAAGGAAATATATAATTTTAAAATGGGCAAAAGACAGCCGTTTCATCAAAGAAGATATAATGTTGGTAAATTAACACATGAAAAGACATTCAAAATCATTAGCCACTAGGGAAATGCAAATTAAAACTATGATGAGATATCACTACATAACTATGAGAATGACTGAAATAAATAATGACAGGATTGTCATCAAAATGGCGGCGTGAGGTGAGCCTCTGTAAAGCTCCCCTGGAATTTACAACTAATCAAACAACAATAACTCCACAAAGGACTCCCTGAACAGCAGACAGGCAAAACAAAGAGGCCCACTACTGAATTCACCTAAATTTGGGGAATCGCTAGTAGGGGAGGAGGGAAGGGAGAAGTGCGGAGACGGAGCCGTGGAGGCGCAGGACGCAGACCTACCTCAGTGCTCCGAGCTCGCTGCTTCCCGGAACTACCACAGCTGTGGGAGAGTGAAGAACTCGGACTGCTAGGGCTCCGCTTATGGCCCACAGGGCTGAGGGGGCAGCATATAACACAGCTGAACCCAACACTCACAGCAGAGACCTTGGAGAAAAGACTTAGGGAAGAAGGCTGAAAATGGTGGTTTAAGCCCTCACTGCAGAGCAGAGAACGGAAGCCTTAGGCACTGAGACTAGCCGCCCCCTCCCTACCCTCCCAGAGCTCGCCCCACCCCCAACAGCCAGTGCTAGAAGCAGAACAGTAGCAGTGTCAGATCAAAACAACAGAATATTTGCTGTTCTGAGAACTGTGGACCGCAGACACAGATTCGCAACCCAACTAGTTCTGCAAAGGGGAGGGAGCTGTGGAAGCAGGACCGGCTGTGGTGGTGGTCGCCGCCATTGCTCTGGGCCACCTCTCACAACTCACCCGCCCCTGACCCCACCTATCTGGGTGGATCCCTGCAGGAGTAAACAGAACTGCTGAAACATACGGGCTCTGAATCTGGTGCAGGAAGAGCTTTGGAACTTCAAAAGCTCTCCGCATACCCACATGGACACTGCGCCCTGTGACCCAGGCAAACTATTAACAGAGGAGAAGCCCGTCTCCCAGGGAATCCCCCCATTGTGTGAGAAGCTGGAATGGTGCAGAGAAAACATAGCACTACCGTGTGAGAGAGAAACAAAAGGCTGCAGTCGGAGAGAAAATAAAACATTCTACCAACAAGTACTGGAAAACAAAAGAAAGACCTCTTCCTATCAACCAGTTGCAGAAGCTACTCCTGTATATGTCTAAGAAAAGAAATAATAAATCAGTAATTTCCATGAATAACCAAGGCAACAAGACAGCTCAGAAAGAAAGTAAAAGTCTCCAGAAAAAGGAACTTAAAGATATGGAAATATTTGACTTAAATGACAGAGAATTCAAGATTGCAGTTCTGAAAAAACTCAACGAGATGCAAGAAAACACAGAAAGGCAGTTTAATGAACTCAGAAACACAATCAAAGAACAACATGAGCATTTTATGAAAGAGATTGAAATTTCCAAATAGAATTTCTGGAGATTAAGAACTCAGTAGAAGAAATTAAGAAGGAAATAACCAGTTTAGGTAGTAGAGTTGAGCAGATGGAGGAAAGAATCAGTGACATCGAAGATAGAAGCCTGGAAATTACACAGATGGAAGAAGAAAGAAACTTGAGACTTAAAAGAAATGAAAGAACTCTACAAGAACTTTCTGACTCCATCAGAAAGAGCAATATAAGAATATTGGGCATACCAGAAGGAGAAGAAAGAGAGAAGGGAACAGAGAATATATTCAAACAAATTGTCGATGAGAACTTCCCAAACTTATGGACAGAACTGGATCCTCGAATCCAAGAAGCAAATAGAACACCTAATTACCTCAATCCCAACAGGCCTTCTCCAAGGCACATTGTATTGAAGCTGTCTAAAATCAACGACAAAGAAAGAATCCTCAAGGCAGCCAGGGAAAAGAAGACGGTAACCTACAAAGGAAAGGCCATTAGATTATCATCAGATTTTTCAGCAGAAACTCTATAAGCCAGGACAGAGTGGAACCAAATATTCAAACTATTGAAAGAGAGAAATTATGAGCCAAGAATAATATATCCAGCAAAGATATCCTTTAGATATGAAGGAGGAATAAAGACCTTTCCAGACATACAGAAGCTGAGGGAATTTTCTAATACACGACCTGCACTACAAGAAATACTAAAGGAGGCTATTCGACCACCATCAACAGGGACAATTTGTGGCAACCGAAACATAAAAAGGGGGAGAATAAAGGCCTGAACTGGAATATGGGAATGGAGAAAGTAAGCGTGCTGAAGAAAATGGAATACTCTAAATATCAAACTTTCTTTTACATAAACTTAAGGGTAACCACTCAAAAAACTTCCAGAACTGAAATATATACTGTAATAAAAGAAGAAACAGAGAGAAACATCATAGAATACCACCACACAGAAATAATAGACAACAACAAAAAGGCAAAGAAACAATGGAGACACAGCCTTACCAGAAAACTGAAGATAGAATGACAGGAAATCCTCACATATCAATAATCACCCTAAATGTAAATGGACTGAACTCACCAATAAAAAGGCACAGAGTAGCAGATTGCATCAAAAAACTAAACCCAACCGTATGCTGTCTCCAAGAGACACATCTCAGCTACCAGGACAAGCATAGACTCAAAGTGAAAGGGTGGAAATTGATACTCCAAGCAAATGGTACCCAGAGAAAATCAGGTGTAGCCATAATGATATCAGATGAAACAGATCTGGGGGAAAAAGATAACAAGAGACAAAGATGGACATTTCATAATGGTAAAGGGGACTATACAACAAGAAGATATAACAGTCATCAATATTTATGCCCCCAATCAGGGAGCACCGAAATATACCAAGCACCTACTAACAGAACTAAAGGAAGAAATTGTCCAACACACAATTATATTAGAGGACTTAAATGCATCATTGACAGCTATGGACAGATCATCCAAACAGAAAATAAATAACGAAATAGCAGCCTTAAATGACACATTAGATGAAATGGACATAATTGACAAATATAGAGCACTTCATCCTAAAACATCAGACTATACATTCTTTTCTAGTGTACATGGAACATTCTTAAGGCTAGACCATATATTGGGACATAAAATCAGCCTCAACAAATTTAAGAAGATTGAAATCCTACCAAGCATATTCTCTGATCACAAAGCTTTGAAATTGGATATCAACTGCAAAAAGAAAGCCGGAGAAAACACAAATACATGGAGATTAAACAACATACTTTTAAAGAACGACTGGGTCAAAGAAGAAATTAGAGGAGAGATCAAAAGATACATAGAAACAAATGACAATGAAAATACATCCTACCAAAATTTTTGGGATGCAGCGAAAGCAGTTTTAAGAGGGAAATTTATATCATTACAAGCCTATCTCAAGAAACAAGAAAAATCCCAAATAAATAACCTCATGTTACACCTTAAAGAACTAGAAAAAGAAGAACAAGTGAAACCCAAGGTCAGCAGAAGAAAGGAAATAACAAAAATCAGAGCAGAACTAAATGAAATAGAGAACAAAAAGACATAGAAAAAATTAATGTGACAAAGAGCTGGTTCTTTGAAAAGATTAACAAAATTGACAAACCCTTGGCTAGACTCACTAAGATAAAAAGAGAGAAGACACTAATTAACAAAATCAGAAATGAAAAAGGGGAAGTTATCACGGACACCACAGAAATACAAAGGATCATCCAAGAATACTATGAAGGACTATATGCCACCAAATTCAATAACCTAGAAGAAATGGACAAGTTCTTAGAAACATATAACCTTCCAAGGCTGAACCATGAAGAACTGGAAAATCTAAACAGACCGATCACCAGTAACGAAATTGAATCAGTCATCCAAAACCTTCCCAAAAGCAAAAGTCCGGGACCAGATGGCTTCACTAGTGAATTCTACCAAACCTTCAAAGAGGATCTAATACCAATCCTGCTCAAACTCTTCCAAAAAATTGAAGAAGAGACAGTACTCCCTAACTCATTCTATGAGGCCAACATTACCCTGATACCAAAACCTGGTAAGGACAACACACAAAAAGAAAACTACAGACCAATATCTCTGATGAATACAGATGCAAAAATCCTAAACAAAATTCTAGCAAATCGAATACAACAATGCATTAAAATGATTATTCATCACGACCAAGTGGGGTTCATCCCCGGGGCACAAGGATGGTTCAACATCCACAAATCCATCAATGTGATACATCACATAAACAAAATAAAGGACAAAAATCATATGATTATATCAATTGATGCAGAAAAAGCATTTGACAAGATACAACATCCATTTATGATTAAAACACTTAATAAAATAGGTATAGAAGGAAAATACCTTAACATAATAAAGGCCATATATGACAAGCCCTCAGCTAATCTCATAATTAATGGTGAAAAACTGAAGCCCTTTGCTCTACGTTCAGGAACACGACAGGGCTGTCCCCTATCACCTCTGCTTTTCAACATAGTGTTGGAAGTCCTTGCCAGAGCAATCAGGCAAGAGAAAGAAATAAAAGGCATCCAAATTGGGAATGAAGAAGTTAAATTATCACTCTTTGCAGATGACATGATGCTATCTATAGAAAACCCTAAAGACTCCACCAAAAAGCTATTAGAAACAATCAACGAATACAGTAAAGTTGCTGGCTACAAAATCAACATACAAAAGTCCATTGCATTCCTATATACTGACAATGAAATCTCAGAAAAAGAAATACGAAAAACAATTCCTTTTGCAATTGCAGCAAAAAGAATAAAATACCTAGGAATAAACTTAACCAAGGATGTGAAGGACCTATAAGCTGAAAACTATAAGACATTTTTGAAAGAAATTGAAGAAGACACAAAGAAATGGAAAGACATTCCGTGATCATGGATTGGAAGAATCAACATAGTTAAAATGACCATATTACTCAAAGCAATATACAGATTTAATGCAATCCCCATCAAAATCCCAATGACATTTTTTAAAGAAATAGAACAAAAAAATTATCAAATCATCAGATTTGTTTGGAACCACAAAAGACCCCAAATAGCCAAAGCTATCTTAAGAAAAAAGAACACTACTGGAGGTATCACACTCCCTGACTTTAGCTTGTACTACAGGGCTACAATAATCAAAACAGCATGGTATTGGCAAAAAAAAACAGACACATAGACCAATGGAATAGAACTGAGAACCCAGAAATAAAACCACATAAATATGGACAGATAATTTTTGACAAAGAAGCTAAAAACATACAATGGAGGAAAGACAGCCTCTTCAATAAATGGTGCTGGGAGAATTGGATAGCCACGTGCAAAAGAATGAAACTGGACTGCTATCTGTCACCATGTACCAAAATTAATTCAAAATGGATCAAAGACTTAAGCATAAGACCTGACACAATAAATTGCATAGAAGAAAACATAGGTACTAAACTTATAGACCTTGGGTTCAAAGAACATTTTATGAATTTGACTCCAGAGGCAATGGAAGTAAAAGCTAAAATGAACGAATGGACTATATGAAACTTAAAAGCTTCTGCACAGCAAAAGAAACCATCGACAAAATAAAGAGGCAACCAGCTGAATAGGAGAAGGTTTTTGCAAACAGTGCCTCCGATAAGGGGCTAATATCCAAAATATACAAGGAACTCATGAAACTCAACAACAAAAAAACAAACAACCCAATTGAAAAATGGGCAGAGGACCTGAAGAGACATTTCTCCAAAGAGGACATACAAATGGCAAATAGACATATGAAAAAATGCTCAACATCACTAATCATCAGAGAAATGCAAATAAAAACCACAATGAGATATCACCTCACCCCAGTCAGAATGGCTATCCCTATCATCAACAAGATGAATAGTAACAAGTGTTGGAGAGGCTGTGGAGAAAAAGGAACCCTCATACACTGTTGGTGGGAATGCAGACTGGTGCAGCTGTTAGGGAAGGCAATGTGGAGGTTCCTCAAAAAATTACAAATAGAATTACCATATGACCCAGCAATCCCTCTCCTGGTATCTACCCAAAAAATATTAAAACATTTATACATAAAGACATGTGTGCTCCAATGTTCATTGCAGCTTTGTTTACGGTGGCCAAGACATGGAAACAACCAAAATGTCCTTTGATAGATGAATGGATAAAGAAGTTGTGGTATATATACACAATGGAATACTATTTGGCGATAAGAAAAGATGATATAGGAACATTTGTGACAACATGGATAGATCTTGAGAGTATGATGCTAAGCGAAATAAGTCAGACAGAAAAAGCAGAGAACCATATGATTTCACTGATATGTGGTATATAAACCGAAAACAACAAAAGAACAAGACAAACAAATGAGTAACAAAAACTCATAGACAGACAACAATTTAGTGGTTACAAGAGGGTAAGGGCGGTTGGGGGTGGGAGATGAGGGTAAGGGGGATCAAATATATGGTGATGGAAGGAGAACTGACTCTGGGTGGTGAACACACAATGGGGTTTATAGATGATGTAATACAGAATTGTACACCTGAAATCTAAGTAATTTTACTAACAATTGTCACCCCAATAAATTTAAAAAAAAGAAGAAATAATGACAATAACGGGCTAGCAAGGATGCAGCAAAACGGGAACTTCCATGCATTTCTGGGGACAATAAAAAATGGTATATATATTTCTTTTTAAAAAAGACATTTTTAATGAATATATATTTACAGTAAAATCGCAGAGATAATACAAGGTGCCATATACCTCAGTTTCCTGTAATGTTAACATCTTACAAAACCATGGTATGTATTTCAAAATGAAGAAACCACATTGATACATTACTTACACTAAACTCCAGATTTTATTTGTATTTTACCAGCTTTTCCACTAATGTCTTTTTTCTGTTCCAGAATCCAAGTCAGGATCCTACATTTAACTATCATGTTTCTTTAGTTTCCTTTGGTTAGCAACAATTTGTTAGTCTTTCCTTTTTTCATAGTTTTGACACTTTTGAATAGTACTGGTCAAGTATTTTTTAGAATGTCCCTCAGTTGGGTTTGTTTGATGTTTTTCTCTTGATTAGACTTACACTGTGCGTTCTGGCAAGAATACTACTACGAGAGGTGAATTGCCCTTTTCTTTAAATTATCTCACCGAGTACAATACCAGCATGATTATCACTGGTGATACTAACCTTACTGATTATTTTTTTACACTATGGAAAACAATTTGGGCTTTTTAATATAGTTAAACATATACTACCATATGACTCAACAATAACCCTTTGGGTGTTGACCCTAGATGATAAAAACATAATTTCACATAGAAACCTATATCCAGATGTTTATAGCAACTCTATTCATAATCACTAAAAACTGGAAACAACCTGAAGATTTTTATGATGGGTATATCCATGTAACAGTGGATTACTACTCAGCAATAGAAAGGAATAAATTGATACATGAAACAGCTTGGATGAATCTCATGGAATTGTGCTGGCTGAAAACAGTCTCAAAAGATTGCATACTGTATGGTTCCATTTATAGGACATTCTGTTATATGACAAAAGACAAAGTCATTCTGCTTAGAAAAGTTAAGGGTTAGATGCGGTGGGAGGATGTGACTATTAAGTTTTTTTGGAGGGAGGGATCTGTATTCAGCTTGTGGTGGTGGTTGCATGACTCTCTACATGTATGTTAAAATTCATAGAACTACACACACAAAAAGTCAGTTTTACTCTATGACAGTTTACAAAATGTAATTTTTAAAAAGTGAAGCCAAAGTAAAAAGCAAAAAATCCTGTAGAACTGGGCACAGAGAACAATAACAAAAATGATACAAGGTACGACTGAAGAAGATAGGAAACGCATCATTTGGTCCTCATACGACTTAATGGATTTTAAGTAAGGGAAAGACCTGATAAGTTCATTTAAAAATAGATATTTGTAAAAATCTCTTTAATGTTCAGTGTGGAGAATCAATTGGTGGGGGATGTAGATTGAAGATCTAAGAGGAAGAATAGAAAATAAGTTATTTCTTGTATCTTTCCCACAAATTTTTGGTATAAATCCTAATTTCTGAAGTCTTACTTTTGGTATTAGGATTGTTGTGATGATAATTATAGTTACAAACAGTCCTTTGTTTCTATATTTTTTACTCTTTTTTATACAACCTGTATTTTTGCACGTTATACCCTGCTTTTCTTACGAATAAACAACTCAGTAACCAATTGAAATAATATTGCCTAGTTGTGTCTATCCAATATTTTGGTTTCAGAAATGTTGCCATTCTTTAAAAAAAATTATTTATGCAGTCCTTGGAATATTACTACACTTGCTCTTATTTTGTAAAAATGAGTAGAAAATTAAAGAACTTCAGCTGATAGTGATAATTATACATAAGTATCCTTATAAATAAACTGAATATCTAGTTAAGACCAAGATGAAAGTTATAAATCTTTGGCTTTAGACAGATGCTTATTGGATTAAAGAATATTAATCCAATGTTGTGTGTGAAATAAGAGGACAGAATTTGAATAAAATGTAGAAATGTACTAATTATATTGTTGACAACTAGTTAAGTAAAACAGGGACATACATGTTTTTTAACCTTTAATAGCAGCCCGTTTTATCTTTTCACACATTTTTATCTTTCATACAAGTTTTCAAGAGTATATTATATATACATGTAAAGAATTTACCGCAATGAGAATATTGCTGTTAGAAAATCTGTTAGGTCAAACTTCATGAAACTGCCATTTTTGAAGGCAAAAATGGAAGAATATTAGCAATTTCATGTAGTTAAACCCAGTATTTTTTTTCACATTGATTGCATTCATATCTATAAGTCCTTGATTTTTAATATAGAGAAGGATATATTGTACAGTTAATATTTTAGGAGATATTTCTTGGTTCTCTTTGTACAAAAATCAATAAAGATTTGTTGGTTTGCAAAGGGATACCAAAAATGTGTGAGTTAATGTTCATTTCTAAAAATAAATTTTACCTACAGGAGTAATTCTCCATTTTGAAACACTAATAAGATAGATTAAAACTAAAGTCCATCTTGAGCATACCCACGGTTCTGGTTCTTTTCCATTCTCTTCATGGGTAACTGTAGTTAATTAAGCATTTGGTATCTATCTTTTCAGATATTTTCAGTCCATTTATATTTATGTATATACATACATATATAAACATATACACTGATTTATATGCACACATGTCCATACATACACACATACTTGTAGGAAATATATATAATTGTGTGCATTATTTTTTTAAGTGGTATATTTATATAGTTCGGCAATATGATTTTTTCACTCTACAACATGTGATCTGTGTTTTGTAGTTTTTCAGTTTCTGCATTGTGTTTTGTATTATGGCTATACCATAGTTTTATTTGGACCCTCAAGGTTTTTACTGCAGATTGTTTATAATTTTTCGAAGCTACAAACAATGAAGATGGGAATATCCTTGTATGTGCTTCCTCATGCACCTGTATGAGGGTTCCTTTAAGATACAGAAGTGGAATTGCTGAGTCATGGTATATGCGTTTTTAAAATGTTTCATTATGGAGAATTTTAAACATATGCCAAGGTAGACAAAATAGAATAATGAATTCCTACTCACCTTCAACAGTTACCAATCCATGGCCAATCTTATTTTATCTATACTGTCACTTACTTTCTCCCCACTCACGTTTTGAAACAAATCCAGGTATCATGTCATTTGATCTGTAAATGTTTCCTATTTCTACAAGAGATAAGGTTCTCTCACTTTTTTGAAAAACATAATCACAATATCCTTATCACACTTCAAAATTAACAGTAATTCTTTAATATCATTAAGTATATACAGTCGGTGTTCAAGTTTTAAACTTTTAATGTCAGAAACATTTTATTCCATATTTGTACTATTTTACTTGTTTGAATTAGGATCCAAATAAGATTCATAATGTGATCGATATACCCTTAAAAAAAGGCCTCTTTAATCTGTTATTCTCCATTTTCTCCCTCTCCCACCCTCCCCTCTCCCCTTTTTTTCCTCCTTCTCCCTGATACCTCTTTCTCTCTGTCTTCACTGTTTTAAATTCTTGCAGTGTATTGATTGAAGAGACTGGGTTGTTTGTCCTGAAGATTTTTTTCTGAAAAAAATCTGGCTCTTGCTTATTGCATCCCATAACATTAACTTGTTTTCTGTTCTCTGTATTTCCTGTAAATTTTTAGTTGGGTATGGAGGTTTGATGAGATTCAGGTTTGATTTCTTTTCTTTTTCTCAAGATTGTTTTATAGAACACATTGTCATCTTCTGTAAGGAGGCACATAGTGGTGATACTTGGCATTTTTAATTTGGAAGATACTGCCAGATTGTCTTCTAGAAGTGCCGTTTTCAGTCTATACTTTTATCATTAGTATTTGTGAGGATCCCTTCACACACTTGTGAACTGTTATCATCAAGCTTCAGATTGTTTTGAATTGACTAGTGGAAAATATCTTCTTAGTCTTTAATACTTATTTCCCTGATTACTAGTGAGGTTGATATTTTTTCCTATTTTTTATTTTTTCGGATAGTTTGTGTTTTTCTCTAATGGGAATTACCTATTCACAATATGCTTTATCTCTTTTCCTGTTGGATATTGAATATTTTTCTTATTGATTTGTAGAATGTCTTCAGATCTTTTGATTACTCATCCTTTTTTTTTTTCCTGTTTTATGATGCCAAATATTTTCTCATAGGTTATTATTAGCCTTCCATTTTGACTATGTTGTCCTTTGATATACAGAAATTAAGCCCCCCCCCAAAGTTGTCAGATTTATCAGTTTTTTCTTTATGCCTTATGTGTACTTCTTTTAAAGAAAGGTTTCTTTGCCCAGAGGCATAAAAATATTAATTTACCACTTTTTTTGTAAAAATACTTAACTTTTTTTTTTGTAAAATACACATAACAAAATTTACCATCTTAACTATTTTAAGTGTACAGTTCAGTAGTGTTAAGTATATTCACACTGATGTCAACTACAATTTTATATATATGTATATATATATGTATATATACATATATATACATATATATATATAGTTACAAGAAGCGGAGTACAGCATTAGGAATAGAGACAGTGGAAATGTAATGGCTGTGTGCGATGTTAGAGGGGTAGTGGATGGGGGGAGGGGGATTGTCACTGTGTGAGGGGTATAAATGATAAACGTTTAGCTAGTACATTGTTTTGTATGCCTGAAACTAATTTAAAAAATGTTTTAAAATATATATATATAAGCACATTATTATACGCTATGAAATTAAATTTTATAGGGAAAAATTGTTATTATACTGCGAGACCACTGTATCATTTATCTTTGTGTGAGATACTTTTAATTTTGAAGATTTGTATAGATTTTGAACAAAATATTTTTTATCATTGGCTCTTTGAGGATATATCTACTACTTCTGTCAATGAGTTTTTAAATGTACATTTTTGTATGAATTATTGCAGGTATCATATCTCTTTGCTCAACTTTCTATATCTAAACAAAGCACAGATCAGATGACCAACAATTTGCTCAATAAATTATTTAATCAGCACACACACACACAAAAAAAGTATATACACACTGTTGTGGAACTGATCTCCAGAATTTTTTCATCTTCCTAAACTGAAACTTTACACCTATCAAACAGCAACTCTCCATTCCCCTTCCACCTTCCACTTTTTTCCTAATAACTTGAGCTTTAATTTTCACTTTTAGGTATTTTATCCCTCTGACTTTTTTTTGTTTACTTTTTAGTCATTTACTTTTATTTAATGGCTTGCCAGTTGCACTGGCACCATTAATTGAATAGTCTTTCCGCTAGTATCACATTTGTATACACTAACGTCCCATATTTACAGGTGTCTGTTTCTACAATTTCTGTTATGTTCCATTGATATATTTTGTACCCATATGCCATTACCACCTGCTTCCAATTACTATATTGTTAAAATAATTTTTGATATCTGATAGGACAAATAGCCTTGCTTTGTTATTTTTCATAATGGTCTTTGTTACTTATATTTATATGTATATGCATATACATGTCTTTTCTCTATATTTCTAATCTACTTTACAAGAGGCATGAAAAATTCTGCTAGGATATTATTTGGATTTATATATTAATTTGGGAGAATTAATATTTTGTTATGTATATTGACTTTCTCCATTCATAATCGAAAGTTTTGTTCTTTTGGAACCTTAGTTTTCTACTTAAAGATCTTACGCATATTTCACAAAGTTTTTTATGGGATGGAGTGATTCTGATTTTTTATAAAAAGGTGTAATCTACCCATTCCCAGTTCTGATTCCCTTTACCCTACTTTTATTTTACATTTTCATACTATTTATCACCTTCTAACAGACATGATAATTTACCAATTTTTTATATTTCTTGTTATTACCTGTCTTCCTTACCCTCTCCTGAAGCCTAGAATGTAATTTCTACAAGGATAAGAAAACGTCTTTTATTTCTTGACATTATATTGAACACTCATATGAATTCTAATAGTGTTTCATCCTACTGTCTTTGAGGTTTATAAGGATAGGTATTCATGTTATATGCAAATAACTTTTTGGGAGTCTTTTCCTTTCCAGAATTAATATATTTTGTTTTATTTTTCTTGATTTATTGCATTGGCTAAGCCTTCCAGTACTATGTTGACAGTACATGTAATTTCACTCATTATTATCTTGTTCTTAACACACATGAAAATACACCTGTTATTTTATTCCTAAATATAATGCTTACCATCATTTTCTGATAGGTTTTAACAAAGTAGAAAAGTTCTTTTTTGTTCCTAACTTGCTAGGAGTTTTTTTTTTTTTTTTTTGTATTTTGAATTTTATCAATGGGAAAAGGCACATAAACGACCTTTAGGGGAGTTTTCACCATTTTGTGGATGATACCACCAAGAGGCAGGAAAATTGAACATATAGTAGTTGCTAGGAGGAAAGCTTTTGGCAGTCTCACAGGGGTGGAGAGACTAATGGAGGTCAGCATTAACAAGGCATCTAGAGTTTGAGTGACCAAGATCCTGAAGATAATATAAGCATACAGAAGTCTGTACCGTATTTCCCCTAGAATTTGTTGCAGATTAGTAAGTAGCACAAGCCAATAGGCAGAAAAGTTGAGTAAAGAATAGAGAAGTATTGTAGAGATAGAGGAGTCATGGTAAGCATCCTAGGCTTTCAGTTGAGATCTCTGTGTATCAATATGCTAGCAATACAGGTGAACCAGAGAAGTAGAACAGGTCTTAATGTGATTGAAAACTGCCTTCAGATTAGTTTAGCCTCTGATTGGATTAGCCCCCATTGCCAATCAGAACCTAAAGAAAATCTTCTATTGAAAAAGATAGTATCATTCATAACCTCTACAGTTTTTATTACACAATATCTGACATTCATTCCCCAGATTCCAGGCATTCCAAGAGTCATGAACAAGAGAACAACAGAAATAAAAACACGAATGGTCTGGTGTGGACTTTAGTAAGCAATGTGCCACTTCCTTCAGTCCTTTGTTTCACATGAGAAATCTGTAACTTGAATTGCTTCCCCCTGTATGTAAATCACTTCTCTCTAGCTGTTTTTGTCTTTAGTTTTTAGAAGTTTATGATGTGTCTTGGTAGATTGCTTTGGGCTTATGTTGTTTAGGATTCACATAGCTGCTGCTTATGCTTTTCTTTTTTTTCTCTTTTTTAACTATTTTTTAAAAATTAGTTTCAGGTGTACAAAACAACATAATGGTTAGACAGTTACACCCCTTACAAAGTGATAACTCCGGCTCCCCCAATCTGATATCGTGTTGTACTCCACATTCCGTGCATAGTACTGGAAGGCTTAGCTAATGCAATAAATCAAGAAAAAGAAAACAAAATATATTAATTCCGGAAAGGAAAAGACTCCCAAAAAGTTATTTGCATATAATATGAATACCTATCCTTATAAACCTCAAAGACAGTAGGATGAAACACTATTAGAATTCATATGAGTGTTCAATATAATGTCAAGAAAAAAATATATGTATAATTATAGTTGACATTCAATATCATTCAGCTTCAGCTTCAGGTGTACAGAGCAGTGATCAGGCATCTACACAGTCCATGAAGTGGTCTCCCTAATAAGACAAGTGCCCATCTGACACCCTACAAAATCTTTACAACATTATTGATTATATTCCCCAAACTACCTTTCATATTCCCGTGGCAATATTGTAACTACCAATTTGTACTTGCTAATCCCTTTACCTTTTCCCCCATCCCCACTACCCTCCCATCTAGCAACCATCAGTTTTTTCCCTATATCTCTGAGTCTATTTCTGTTTAGTTTGCTCATTTATTCTGTTCTTTAGATTCCATGTATAAGTGACATCGTATGGTATTTGTCTTTCTCTGTCTGACTTATTTCACTTAGCGTAATATTCTCTAGGTCCATCCATGTCATTGCAAATGGTAAGATTTCATTCTTTATGGCCGAGTAAAACTCCATTGTATAAATGTACCATAGTTTCTATATCCAGTCATCTACTGATGGGCATTTCGGTGTTTCCATGTGTTGGATATTGTGAATAGCACTACGGTAAACATAGGGGTGCATATATTTTTTCGAATTAGTGTTCTCAGTTTCTCTGCATAGATACCCAAGAATGGAATTAGAGTCATAAGGTAGTTCCATTTCCAGTTTTCTGAGATACCGTCATACTGTTTTCCATAGTTGCTGCACCAATCTGCAATCCCACTAACAGTGCATAAGGGTTCCTTTTTCTCCACATCCTTGCCAGCACTTTTTGTTTGTTGATTTATTGAATGTAGCCATTCTGACTGGAGTGAGGTGGTATCTCATTGTGGTTTTTATTTGCATTTCTCTAATGATTAGTGATGTTGAGTATTTTTTCATATGTCTGTTGGCCATCTGTATGTCCTCTTTAGAGAAATCTTTCTTCATGTCTTTTGCCCATTTTTTAATTGGGTTGTTTGTGTTTTTTTGGTGTTCAGTTGTATGAGGTTTTTTTTTTAAAAAAAATTTGGATATTAACCCTTTATCAGATGTGTCATTGGCAAATATCTTCTCCCATTCAGTAGGATGCCTTTTTGTTTTATTGATGGTTTCCTTTGCTGTGAAAAAACTTTTTAGTTTGATGTAATCCCATATGTTTATTTTTTCTTTGCTTCCCTTGCCTGAGGGGATATATCAGTAAAAATATTACTAAGGGTAATGTCTCCAAATTTACTTCGCATATTTTCTTCTAGGATTTTTATGGTTTTGGATCTTACATTTAAGTTTTTAATCCATTTTGAATTTGTCCTCATATATGGTGTAAGGAGGTGGTCCAGCTTCACTTTTTTGCATGTATCTGTCCACTTTTTCCAGCACCATTGATTAAATAGTCTTTACCCCAGTGTAAATTCTTGCTTTCATTGTCATAGAGTAAGTGACCATATAGATATGGATTTATTTCTGGGCTCTATTGTGTTCCATTGATCTATGTGTCTGTTTTTATGCCAGTACCATGTTGTTTTGATTACAGTAGCCTTGTAGTATGATTTGATGTCAGGTAGCATGATACCTCACACTTTTTTTTTTATTTCTCAAGATTGCCATGGCTATTTGGGGTCTTTTATGGTTCCATATAAATTTTAGGATTATATGTTCTAGTTCTGTGAAAAATGTCATTGGTAATTTGATAGAGATTGTGTTGAATCTATATATTGTCTTAGGCAGTATTGCCATTTTAACTATATTATTTCTATCCATGAGCATGGTATGTATTTCCATTTATTCGTATCTTCTTTAATTTCTCTCTTCAATGTCTTATAATTTTTTAAGTACAGTTCTTTTACTTTTTCCGTTAAATTTATTCCTAAGTATTTCATTGTTTTTGAAGCAATTGTAAGTGGATTGTCTTCTTAATTTCTCCTCCTGGTAGTTTGTTATTGGTGTATACAAATGCAACTGATTTCTGAATATTAATTTTGTATCCTGCTACTTTACTAAATTCATTTATCAGTTCTAATAGTTTTTTGGTGGAGTCTTTGTGGTTCTTTATAGTATCATGTCATCTGCATATAATGGCAATTTTACTTCCTTCTTTCCAATTTACATGCCTTTCTTTTTTTTTTTTTTGGTCTGATTGCTGTGGCTAGAACTTCCAGAACTATGTTGAATAAAAGTAGTGAAAGTGGGCAACCTTGTCTTATTCCTGATCTTAAGGGGAATGCTTTTAGTATTCTCAATTGAGTATGATGTTAGCTGTGGGTTATCATATATGGCCTTTATTATGTTGATATGTGATTCCTCTATTTCCACTTTGCTAAGAGTTTTTATCATAAGTGCCTGCTGGAATTTGTCAAATGCTTTTTCTGCACCTATTGATAAGATGATATGATTTTTATTTTTCATTTTGTTAATGCGTATCACATTAATTGATTTGTGGATATTGAACTAACCTTGCATACCAGGAATGAATCCCACTTGACTGTGATGTATGATCTTCTTAATGTATTGCTGAATTTGGTTTGCTAATATATTGTTGAGGATTTTTTAACCTATGTTCATTAGGGATATCAACCTATAGTTTTCCTTGTTTTGTAATGTCTTTGTCTGGTTTTGGGATCAGGGTGATTCCTCCTCACTGATTGTCAGAGATGGGAGTTCTGGCCTCCACTGACTTTTCCCTGGCTGGGAGTGGCAGGAGTGCCTCGGTACTGCTGCCCAGATGGCCTCCACAGAGCAGGATCTTTCTTACTATTGGGTGGTGGTGAAAGGCCTGACTCCTCCAGGCCTCTTCTGACACCATCCTATAGCAGAGATGGGGAGGGGCACCTTTTTACTGCCAGGTGGACATCCAAGCTCTCCATGTGGTCTTCACTGACACTACGGAGAAGGAGGTCTCATTATCACCTGGTGGTGACTGGCTCCCTGACATCACTGGGAGGGAAGTGTGGCAAAGGTGGAAGTCTAGGCTCTCCACTTGACCTTTGCTGGTCAAGGTGGGTCCACAGTTTTGTTTGTTTGCTTGTTTTTGTGATATTTATCTGGGTACAACAGCTATTGTCTAGATTGTCCCTTTCCTGATCTTTTAGCTAGGGAGAACAGGATTTTGTTTTATTTGTTTGGTTGGTTGTTTCTTTGGAGGGGGTATGCCTGGGCCTGTGGTTTTTCCAGGGTGCCAGCATCTTCAGCATCAGGTCTGGGATATACATGTAAGGCACAAACGAAAACCCATAGAACTTACTTCCATGTAATTTTCCTTGGATCCTGAGGTCTTTACTTGGTCTGTCATCTTCTCTACACTTTTAGAGTCTTCTTATGGTTGTTATATATGATATCCAGTACTTAGTTTCACTTAGTGAAATGAATAGGAAAAAATAATATCTATTATACCTTCCCCAAAGTGGAAGTCTTCAAGTACTTTTATTCTTAATTGTTTAGTTTTCATTATAGTTAAAATTCCCTTTTAGTCTGTTTGCCATATGATTGGGTAGAATTTTATCACTATGGCTTACTTCTAGGGCTTTTAAAATTTTTTAAATGAAAGTTTGGTCATCATCTAGAAATGGAAGTTTCAGAATTAATCTTTTAATCTTAATTATTTGGAGAAAGGACAACAATTTTCTCTATCCCACTTTATTAAAAATATACACATTAAAATCTCTAGATTTTTGTTTGCTTCAAGAGAAATGTCCCAGTGTAGTATTATTATATATGTATTAATTATTATGCCAATCTTAATGAATTAAGAATATTTTTTAAATATTAAATCTGTTTACTGGCCTCTGCCCTTTTCTAAAGTAGTTACATTAATTTCATGTGATTGATCCAAGTAGATACAAGTGACTATCATATTGTTTTCCTAGTTTCAGGTTCCCTTTACAACTACATCAGAGAATGAATTAATATGCTAAGAAATCACTAAATACTACTCTGAGGGGTTTAGAAATAAATGGGGTAAGTTTAATACCATCTTAAATACTATCTGGATTTTTATAGTGAATTCCTGATTTGGGCCTATAATGTGACAGGCATCAAGCTGAACACTGGGAGGAATATCTTTACTTTGATTTTGCTCTTTGCTTGTAGTGGTTTTCAATTTTGTTTTTGGATCAGGAACCCCTTGAAGGGTCTGCTTTAAGATGTAGTCTCTTTTCACAAACATTCACACATGTTCAGAGAGTTCGAGGATCTTCTGAAATCCCCTGGAGTTCACAGACTTTGGTTCAACTTCTGCTTTGTAGTTTTTAAGACATTTTTATATGCTTTGTTATTTTTTTAAATAAGAGGTGTGATCAACAAATACAGTGAATGTTTAAATTTTAAAAAGTTTTTTACAGTGAAAGACACATTGCCATTAATCCCCCTCAAAATACTCCCACTTGCTTTGAACACACTTATTCCATCATTCTTGCCACTTTCTGAAGCCTTTCTGGAAGTCCTCTTCTGTGAGTGTCTTTAGTTGAGGTGTTGTGGCTACCTTGATGTCCTGAATCAATTCAAAACCTTTACCTTCTGGGCAGGGTCTGCAGAGAACAAAAGAAAGAAAAGGAACTGAGAACTGTCCCCGAACCCCCCTGCCCAACACACACACTTTCCTACTCACAAATGTCCCTTTTACTCTAGCTAGAAAAGGGGGTTTCTCCTGGAGTTTTTGCTGTATGTGCCCGCTGCATGATTCTGGGACTCTGCCCATCCTCATGTCAAAGTGGTAAATGTTTGTTTTAAAAAAAGAGTAAACTCACCACCATGTTGATTATTAACCTTTGACTTCCCTCCCCAATATTCCTGCCATTGTTTACTTTTTAGAGTCCTCAGGTCATCGCTTTTAGTATTCTCTCCAGAGTTTTTAGTTGTAGTTGAGAGAATAGGGGTGGGGCTCGGTTCCACCCTCTTAACCGCCAGATCCGGCACCACCCAGTTCAGCAACTTCCCAAAGCTGAGATAAGCAACTTTCCAACCACAAACTTCCCCAAGACAGTGAATCCCCCCACACCTGCATGCGCACACAACGGTGAGTTGACCACCATACAACCTTCCTGGTGGAGGTAGTGAGCAATGCCGCCATCTTGAACCTACTGAGCATGCGCCCAGACCTTGGCATCCAGTGCGCCTGCGCAAGCACCGTAACAAGAAAGAAAGGATCAACCCAGCTGAAGTTGAGCCCTCCCTTACTCTGCCCTATGTAATGCCCCGAGCCGCCGGCCTGAGCTTCCTTCTTTGTTCTGGAGCATAAGCCGCAATAAACCTTGTCTGAGATTTTGGTTTGGCCTCCTGTCAATTTCTATTACATAGAGAACCTAAGAACCCGAGGTCGGTAACACAGTCACTGGAAACAGACTATAACGGGCGTATTCCATCTTGGTCTTCACTGAAAGTCATTTCAAAATTTTTTGTTTTATTTTCTAAAAATTCTTGTTCTTTGATTACTGTATTTTACAAACATATTTTTCTTGTTTCATGGATATTTTAGCCTCTTGAATCTCTGAAGATACCAATGAAAGTTAAGAACATTTAATTTCTTTTTCTTGCCTTAATCTCTTTTCTTTGGGTCATCGTGCCCCTGCTTTTTGACCTTAGTGTCTCTCAGTTTTTATTAAGGAGCTGGTGATTCTTGGCTATTCTCCTTTACAGTGTTTTCAAATAAAGGTTTAAATCAGTGGTTGCCCAACTTGAATATATATAAAATCCCTTGGAGATCCAGTTTAAATGCAGATTTTTGGCCTCACAAAAATGTGATTCAGTAAGTCTGGGGTGGGGCGCCTGAATACTTTAGATGATTTGGATACTGGTAATATGTTTGTAAACTGGTGCAATTCTGTTAAGGTCAGTATTCTTTAGAAAGCATTGTCTTCATTGAATTTCATCCTGACCGAAGGGCTCTGCAAGTTGCTTCCCCACTTGCTCTGGTGAATGGGAGGTGGATTTCTCTTCTTCTTTATCATGCACTTGCAGAGACAAGGCTAATGAGTTGGGACCTGTCCCTCCTTCAATTTCTGCTATAGGGAAGGAACTATCTGCAGGGAAACTGCCTATTCTGAGTTGTGTTGCCTTTTATTTATTTTTTTCTCCATCGAGATTGCCCCTTGCCTGCTAATTATCTCCATCTCAAAGTTCACACTAAAGCCCTCTGACAAAGACTTTAGACTTATAGTAAATGCTGTTTTGACTATCAGAATGGTACTGGTCATCTTTGGTGGTTTTTCCCAGTTGTTCTGTGGCCTGCCTATGCTCCCACACCCTCCTGACATGAGGTGTTGAAGGAGAAGTGGTAGATGAATGGACTCAGTCTGCCATCTTGCACTGAAAGTCCACTGTTACTTTTAAAGCGATTGTTGGTTTCTAATGTGCCAAGAAATATTTCTTTTGAATGCTCACATAAAACATACATCATAAAACCTGCAGGAATACAGCTTACTCACACTCATTCAGGTGTTCAAAGAAAATGTAGCTTTATTTTTCTATAACTAAACTTTCTTTCTGATGAACCCTGGTCCCTGGGTAACTGGAGGAAAATTACCAGTCTTACTCCAATCTGGTAAAACTAAGTCTTACCCAGTAATTTAAATCGATCTCTGGATATTTCAGTTTCTGTTTGGGTTTTAATCTTTCAAGTATCATCTCTTCTCTCACACCTTTCCATAGTGGAACCCAGACTTATGGGTTGGGTGTGTATGGCTTGTGTGACCTTGTGGTGGTGGAAGGGTAGGACCCTCAGTCTTCTCTGGTTTCTCACTAATCTCTCCTTTAAAGTAACTGGCCAGGCTTCCTGGAATTGTGACTACTAGGGTGCGACTAGAACTGTCCTTGGGTGTTCTTCAGATCGCTGCAGCTAAAGTTTACAACTGATGTTACTTGAGATCTGTTTTGTTGGTTCCCAGGATGTGTTGGCCATCTTCCCAGGTGTCACAGATAACCTGAGGTCTGGCTAGGGTTTTCCATCAACCCTCTAGCCAGGTGGTCTCTTTTCCAGGCCTCTGCTATGGAGTTACTTTGCCCCTATCACAGTAACCTCTTCTGGCAAACTCACCATCCAGCATCTTAAGTTACTTTTCCTATTACTACTTCAGAGCATACAGGAATTTCCCATAGGAGAAAGGGAGATTCCAGAGCCAATCTCACACCCTTCCTTACCCTGATTGTGCTCCTGTGCATTGTTTTGATGTGATTATCTCCAGCTTGTGTGAGGTGTGTGTGAGAGGGGAGGTAAGAGGTTGGTGTGTGGGGGGGCGGGAGACAGGATGCTCCTGGAAGGCAGTCACTTTGCACAGTCTCAGCAGGAAGCAGCGCAGAAGCCGTTCCAACTCCCAGATTTCCTCATTCCATCAAATGTTCCTTTTCTTTTGCGGCCTCTTCCTGGATAGGGTAATGGGAGTACTGGTCTAATTACTTCCTTTTCCTTTCTCTGTCTTACTTTATCTCTCAATCCTTTGGCCAGAATCAGAAATATGAGGCTTTAATTTACACTTTCTCTAGGTTTTATTCGTCTACCCTAGAGAGCAGGCCTTATGTTCTAGCTGTCATGTCTGCTCTTCAATGTGGCAGAAACTATATAATCTGACTCTTTCAGGCTTGGTCAGAAAATATTAGAATTCTAAAAAATTCCTTCTTTGGGAAAACCAGACTTTTCAAGTCATAGCTTACTGTAAAATCCTTTCTTTAATTAAGAAGGTGAGTATAAGTATTTCTAGTAAATGAATAAAATATTAATATTTCTTTCTGTTTTCATTCCTTAACTTCTCCAAGGTGATAGATGCTACTCATAGAATAGTAGGGAAGTCAGTAGAAAGAAATGCAAAGGAAAAGCATATTACTAACTGTTCTCATAATCATTGGGGTATATCTATTCTCATTCTTCTTCCTTTTCAAAATTTCCTTGGGTTTTCTTACACATTTTACCCTTTTAATTATAGTATAGATTCTTATGTGATTGTATTTCTAAGCATATTTTAGTTTTGATTTGATTTGTATTACACCTATAATTTTGGGATCAGTTTGTATCTCGATAATAGTTTTCCCAAACAGGAAAATAGACTATGTCTCTATTTTTCCTGTCTTCTTTAAATATTTATCAATAAGGTTTTATAAAATTTTGAAATGTGGCTTTAAAATAATAGGCCTCATTCTTTTTACATGAATCATGTGTGTGTGTGTGTGTGTGTGGTTAGGAGAGTAAAATCCAACTTACAACTCAGTTCCTTCTGCCTTGTAACTCATTTCTTGTGTGTCCCCATAGTACTTTGTTTACTTGTCTTTTCTTGAATTCCTCATATTTCTGTTTTCTAGAGTGTGATCAACTCAAGGGCAGGGACTCGGGTATTTCTTGTCTTTATTTGCCTCAGTGCTTAACAAATTCCTGCTCACAGTGATGGGCATGGGGGGATCAGCAATTCCTACAGTCCTCCCCTGATTTGTTTTTCCCCATAGTACTTACCACATTCTAATGTAATATATTGTTATTTGTTTTATTTGTCGTCTGTCTCTTCCCACTAAATTATAAGTGCCACGAAGGCAGGGATTGTTAGCTGTTTTGCCATAGCATTTCTGACACCTAGTAGAAGAGTATCTGGCACAAAGGTGACCAGATTATTTGTGAAATGATGAACTACTGAATTGTTCGAGTATAGATAATTACCTAATTATACTGTATGAGCTATAAAATATGATAGGTATAAACTTCTGGTATAGAAAAAAAATAAATGTAATTATAAAGGTGTAGAGTTTAAAAGCTAGAAAGACCTTAACACTTTGTAAGCGGGCATTTTCCCGCCAAATCGCGTCGTAACGCGGGGCTTTTTTAACATTTTCTCGCCAAAATTAGACTTTCCGTAAAATATTCATATCTTTCGATCTATTTGATATTTTTCTATGAAACTTTCAGTGTTTTAGTTTAAAAAGAGGTCTCTATTTATTTACTTTGCAAAATTTTTGCCGGTTCCAACTAGAGGCGATATGACGAGTTTACTCGTTTCCCGCAAACAATGTGTTTTAATATTATCTAATTCTATCCCATTTTGTGAAATGACCAAGAGGTATATGATTATGGTTAAGAAAAAACACAAATTCTGGAATAAGATTGGTCTAGGCAAGTTACCTGGTCTCTTATGCCTCAGTTTCCTCATCTGCAAACTAGGAATAATTGTACCTTTCTTGTAGATTGTTCTGAGACATGTATAAGACAAAGCATATTTACTCTTAGCCTACTGCCTGGCTCTTAGTGAGGGCTCAATAAAGGTGGTGTTCGTGATCACTATTTGGAATATTTTTCATCTGTAGCTTGTGGATGTGAAGTACCTTTAGTTTTTGCTAGGGCTTTAATCCCAGCAGTGTGCCAAACCCCCACATTCTCTGGATTGATGCATCTGCCCTTGCTTTGGCCTACAGAACATTCTTCCTTGGCACCCTTTGCCTATTTAACACCTACTTATCTTTCAGGTCTCTTCTTATTTCTTTCATTTTTTAACTTGTATGTTGAAACTTTCTAAACATATACCAAAGTAGAGTGTCCATTACCCAGCATCGATAGTGTCAGCGTTACGTCGCTTTATATATCAAAGCTTTTCTTGATATCCCAGTAAATGCCCTTTAGATTTTTTCCTTCACATCACATTAAAACAATTTGCAATTGTGTATTTAATTTTTATTTTCTCCATTAGATTGTAAATTCCATAAATTCATGAGTTTTGTCTTCTTTCTTTATTGTGATACACCCAGCATCTTACACAGTGCCTGAAACGTGATAGGCACTGTTTATGAATGAATTATTTAATGCCTGAGAAGTTGCTAAGGGGTTTGCAAAGAGGAACATTTGATGAAAACCTTTTGACTGACAAAGGTTGAGAAGAATTACTTGGGTGGCTTTTTAATAGGTACCTTCGTAGGCTCAGATTCATGTACTTCTAAGCAACCATGTGCTCTTATTTTGTTTTTTCCAACTAAGCTGCTCTGCTGGAAAAAGCAAATTCACTGACTTCTTGGCAAGACTGTTAGTTGAGTTAATAAGATATTGTTAGTTGTTAATGACTAAATTAGCTTTTGGGGATAACTGTTAGAGAAGGTAAAATGATCCATTGAGGTACTAGACCTGTAGGGCTGAAAAATCAAGCACCTCTGGCTCTGGAAAGAAGTAACAATCTTTAGGTCCTTGCCCAGCCTCTTGTTACCACAGCTTCATTTGATGAAAATCAAGAAAACTGTTTTTCTCCTCAAATTGCTATCCCCGCCTATTTTTTTTGTGCTGTTTTGAAGCAGTAACCATGGTTACTAGTAAAGGCTCCTTGGAGCTTTAAAAACATCAGTCAGTTTCACAGCTGGAGGCAGAGTGATCTAGATAAAAGCATAAGAATAAAGCTTACTGTGGTTTTTTTCCCCCCTGTTAGAATTGAGTTCTTTCATTAGGGAGCACTTTGCATGAAGTGAAGTGTTCTTTGTTCCCACTAGAGTAGACAACATTTTCATTTAAATTAACAGTAAGTTAGCACCTGGCTCCTTTTTAGAGTCAGGAAAGGGAGGTAATGCTACCACTCACCTGTCCTCCACCTGAACCTACCCTCTCTCTATCCTCTCCTTTCTCTTCTCTATTTCCTTACCACCTTCCCTGGGCCAATAGTGAGTGCTAATAATACTGACATTTGAGGCTCAGATGGATAAAAGGCTGTAAAGTTGCAATTTTGGATTAATGGGGAAAACAAGGAAGGCAGGAGCGTTAAAACCTTGATATAGTGCTACCAGGAGCATATTTGCCAGGATCAAGAATGAAGAAGGGCTAGGTCTTGTCAGAGGACCAGAATAAGTGATTTCTAGAAGTAATGTTTAGAAGCAAATACTGTCTTGAGGGGTGCCACTGTTGAGAAGGGAAAGAAAAATCTATATTTATTAAGCATCTAGTATGTATTGAATACCTGCATTAGTGCTTTCTATTGTATCATGCTCTCTCTTATATTAGGCTGAAAGGACTCAGAAATTTAAAATGACATATAAATGTTTTCTTCGTAATGATTTTCTACTCTGAAACTATGCCACCTTAGGTTATAGCTGGTGTATATCACCTTGTTTCGTGATATGATCTAGACCAGGTTGGCAAACTACAGCCTATGGGCCAAATCTTGCCTGCAGCCTGTTTTTTGTGAGTAAAGTTTTATTAGAACACAGCCACCGTGCTCATTAGTTTATGTATTGTCTGTGGCTGCTCTTGCACTTTGAAGGTAGAGTTGAATAGTTGCTACAGAAACCTTATAGTCTGTAAAACCTAAAATATTTACTATCTGGGTCTTTACAGAAAAGTTTGCCATTCCCTGATCTAGATGGAACGGATCAGTTCATCTTGGACAGATATGGGAATGGCTATATTGGGAGGAAAGCAAGTACGCTCTTAGGTTATATTCCTTGTAGATATTAGAATAGTGGCAGCATGAAACGGGAGTGCTGGGGATTTGGGTGAAAGTGGTGGGCTTTCTGAGCCCTTTTTAATCTTAAATCCAAACCTAAACTGTGAAAGGAAACCTCAAATGTGTAAATACTGTGATTTTTTTTGCACATTTCTTTGCCGTTTTCTATTCCTACATACATACCTGTTCCATAGTCTCACTTGGACTTATTCAAATTCTGTTACTCGTTCATATAGTCACATCAACATAGACATACATAAGTATTTTAATTGGAAGTGAGTTTGGAGGTCATCTGCTCCAACACCTTTATTTTACGGATGGCAAAAACTGAGTCCCCTAAGAAGTTGTCATATGCCTGATTTTTACAAAAAAAAAAAAAATAGGTTAGTGGTAAATCCTGGGAGTAAAAACCTGTTTTTTTTTTTACTACTTTCCTACTGTCATACGTAGAGGTGTTCACATATAAAGTCTACCCTGAAAGATCTCACCCAATATAGCTTTAGTTCTAAGTAGGACTTCTTAGAAAACTTAAAGAAACAGCTGAAGAGGAGAGAAGCATTAAATCTAGATTCTAATTTAATTCTTCTACTGACATCTTTACAATTTTTAGTAAGTGCACCATTCTTTGAAGACAGATGTAAGACTCTAGAAGATAAATTAGGTTTGTAAGGATGATTGTAGACTAAAATCCAGATACGAGGTATGACAATTAAGTTTGAAAACTTGCCACCATGCGCTTTGTACAAACAGCTCGGTGAGGTTTCATAACCTTGGTATATCAGTATCTCACAGCTGTGTTCGTGTCGACGTGTGGCGGTGTTTTGCTGAGTGGCGTTCATTATTGTTGTTGCGTGTTTTTGTGTGCTGTTGCGAGAATGTTTGAGCTTGAATTAGAGCAATGAACAAACACTAAATTTCTTGTTAAACTTGGCAAGAGTGGAAGTGAAATCAGGGACATGTTAGTCCAAGTTTATGGGGATAATGCTGTGAAGACAGTGGCAGTGTTCAAATGAGAGATGTCAGCGCGGCCAGTAATGAACAGAACTGACAAAAACATTGCAAAACTTCCTCGAATTGTATATCAAAATCGTCAGCTAACTGTGAGAAGCATAGCAGACCAAATAAACATCGATAGAGAAACAGGAAAATCTTAAATGAAAATCTTGGCAAGAGAAAGGTGTGTGTAAAATGGTCCCGAAGGAGCTCACCGATGAACAAAAGCAAAGGAGAGTTGAAGTTTGCCAAGACCTCCTGGAGAGGCAAGACGATGTTTTGGGCCATGTTACCACTGGTGATGAAACATGGGTGTATTAATACGACCCTGAAACAAAGCGTTAAAGTGTACAATGGAAGTCAGCCAATTCTCCATGACCAAAAAAGTTCTGTCAGTCCAAATCAAGAGTCAAAACAATGTTGCTAACCTTTTTTGGCATCAGAGTGATTATTCATCATGCATTTGTACCAACTGGACAAACAATTAACCAAGTTTACTATTTGGAAGTGCTGAAAAGACTGTGTGAAAAAGTTAGACAAAAACGACCTGAACTTTTTACCAACAATTCATGGCTCTTGCATCATGACAATGCACCAGCTCACACAGCACTGTCTGTGAGGGAGTTTTTAGCCAGTAAACAAATAACTGTATTGGAACACCCTCCCTACTCAACCTGATCTGGCCCCCAATGACTTCTTTCTTTACCCAAAGATAAAGGAAATATTGAAAGGAAGATGTTTTGATGACTTTCAGTACATCAAGGGTAATATGATGACAACTTTGATGGCCATTCCAGAAAGAGTTCCAAAATTGCTTTGAAGGGTGGACTAGGTGCTGGCATCGGTGCATAGCTTCCCAAGGGGAGTACTTCCAAGGTGACCATAGTGATATTTAGCAATGAGGTATGTAGCACTTTTTGTAGGATGAGTTTGCAAACTTGTCGGATTGTGTGTGTGTGTGTGTGTGTGTGTGTGTGTGTGTGTGTGTGTTAGAGAGAAAGAGAGATTTTAAAGAATTGGCTCTTGCAGTTGTGGGGGCTGGCAAGTCTAATCTGCAGAGCAGGCCAGCAGGCTGGAGATCCAAGGAAGTGTTGATGTCGTAGCTCAAGTCTATAGACCGCCTATAGGCAGAATTACCCTTTCCTTGGGAGACCTCAGTCTTTTTTCTCTTAAGACCTTCAACTGATTGTAATAGGCTCACCCACATAATGGAGAATAATCTGCTTAATTAAATTAAATGTTAATTTCATCTAAAAAACATCTTCACAGCAAATTCTAGACTGGTGTTTGACCATATATCTGGGTACTTGGCTTAGCCAAGTTGACATATAAAATTCACAATTACAGGTACAAAGAAAATGATTAACTTCAGTGGGGGGAAAATTCCTCAGCATTTTCGTAAATGAAATCAGCTATGAAAAAATTGGAAAAGTATAAGGAACACTAAATTAAAATAAGAAACAAACATGCATGGCTATGCCCAGGAATATATTCATGTATTAGAATCTTACACTCCTCATTCTCTTCTTTAGTCTGTAAGTTTCAAAAAATCCATGAAAGGGCGGCCGGATGGCTCAATTGGTTGGAGCATGAGTTCTCAACAAGGTCGCCGGTTCAATTCCCGCATGGGATGGTGGGCTGCGCCCCCTGCAACTAAAGATTGAAAACAGCGACTGGATTTGGAGCTGAGCTGCGCCCTCCATACCTAGATTGAAGGACAACAACTTGGAGCTGATAGGCCCTGGAGAAACACACTGTTCCCTAATATTCCCCAATAAAATAACAAAAAATCCTTGAAAGTATATCGGTCAGTTCTTGAGCGTGGTATTGAGATTATCTGTTCTTTCCCATTCGTCATTCTGTGTCTTGTCATTACACTGTGTATGCCTCTGTTTTCGTTGCTTTGCCCTAGGTACTAACAGTGGCATTATTTGGAATGCTCCTTGGTCCAGAGCCACATATTCCTATGCCTGTCAGTGTGCTTTAGCCTACCTCCTCTTGCTTTCTTTCCAGATGGGAGATTCTTTCAATGATAGTATTTCTTCCAGTTCCTGCTTCTCAAGCCCCATTCTCATTTTTTGTTCTCCAAACCTTATTGCCTCTTACTGTTACTGCTCCCATGGTAAATCTTTTCTTTGGATTTCATTTATATCAGTTTTATGGCATGCATAGAACTTCAATTACTGAAAAATAAAAACCATTTATATTCTGTACCTCAGTTTTCATCAAGTCAAACTGATTTTCTTTCCAAGTCTCTTTGCAAGGTTTCAGTGCATGTATCATCTTACCATAACAAAATAATGTCTGGTATTGTTAAAGTTTGTCACTTACAAAGTTATTAAAGAATGGAATATTTAAAATATTCATGCTATTTACATGGAAAACTTTACATAATTCTCTCTATAGCTTCAGTGTTTTTTTCCTTTAATAATACTGTTTATTTATAGCCAGTGAAGCTACATTTTTAACAATCCTGGGAGAAAAGGGTTTAACAACTCCTAAAGATCTTAATCCCACTTCTTTCCCTGACATTTTTATTAATTAGAATTCCTCTGGAGATCATTCTTTGGAAAACAAACCCTCCTTACTCCCACCTTTAGCCAAAAGGTCAGAGGACAAGTATTCCTTCCTGTGCATGGACTTTAATCTTGGTTAGAATTATAATCTCTTCCCCCTTAATTATTCCTCATTACTACACAAGTAGTTTTAAAAAACACCCACTATAATTAAAATTCAGGAAGAGCGCTGAGATTGCAGTGTAGCTGTCAGCTGTTATATTAATTATAATTTACTGAATGGTCATGTGATTGGGAAAGAATAGGAACAAGTAATTGGATGGTTAACCAGTAAAGTTTTTAAATAAACTCTAAATTCTTTTCTACGTTTATGTAATAAATTGTAGTTTCTTGAATAATAGTTCTCTAGGTAATCAAGATAATGTATTTTGGTTAATAAGTAAGAAATAAGTAGGGTTATTTGAAGTATTTGAGTTACTCTGTATAAAATACGGTTCTCTAATCTCCCTAATCCATTTAATAAAAAATACATTGCCCTCCACCAAAAAGTAGATTTAAAAATATTGTTTAGTATGTTAAACTGAACCAAGCAGTAGTACGTATACCCAACCTAAAAAAATGGAATTTTACCAGTGCAGTGGACACCCCCTGTGTAAGCCTCCCTCAGCTCATCCCTCTTCCTGTCTCTCCCCAAGTGTAAACATTAGACTGAATTTTGTGTTATTCTTTCCATTTTTTAAAAGTAAGTTATATTGCATATATATTTATGCCTAGATAATGTAGTCAGTTGATTTAATTATTTTTGAACTTTATAAAAAATGATTTATTGTGTATGTTCTTCTTAAGATCTGCTTTTCATTGTTGATCAACACAATTGTTTTTGTTTTTTCTATCATGAACAGTACTGCAATGAGTATTCTTGTCTGCGTCTTGTGGTATACATATGCAAAAGCATCTCTACCTAGGCGTAGAATTGCTGGGCCATAGGGATGTGCATGTTCAATTTCAGATAATGCTAAATTATTTTCCAGTTTGGTTTGTAGCATAAGGTGGCTATATGTACACTAAATATTTCCTCTTCTTCCTGGGCACAGAATTGGGTTATATTTTCCACCTCCCTTGCGTTAAGAATATTCATTTAAATGAGTTTGAGCCAGTAGAATTGAGGAGAACTAATGCATGCCACTTTCAGGCTTGGCCCACAAAAATCTGCCATATATGATCATCTAGTTTCTCTTTTCCTATCTTCTGGCCAAGTTTTGTTTTTTCTGTACCAATTACTTCACCCTTTTCCCCAGCGTGAGTTTACTGTGGCACCCCAGGACAACTTGCATTATATTTTGGGAACCACAGAACTAGTTAGTTCCTGAATTTTGGAGAGTGAATAGTTGGAATGTGGACATTGAGGAATATTGCATTTTTTTCCTGTTTGATACATCTTATAAAGTAAATAAGGCAAGTTCAGTAACAAAGGATTTCAGTCGTATTGTTAGTAAAATTTGCTCTATTAATTCATTTTCTATGTTGAGATTTGGATTGTGAGGGATACCAGTATTTTATTTAAAATTTCGCACCTATGTTCAAGAGTGAGATTGAAATTATTTCTTTTCCTGGTACTGTTTGGTTTGGGTATTAAGGTTATACTGGCCTCATAGACCGACCTGGGGAATGTTTCCTCTTTCTGGAAAACTTTTTGGTAAAAGTCAACTATTTTGTGAGATTTTTTGGCAAAATTTATTATGATTGAATTTTCTTTTCTTTATTTGCTTATTTATATTTAATGTAATACCATACAATACACCTTTAAGACCAAACAATCTTATATAAAGAATACAAAACAAAGTCTTCATATGGAGTTAATTCTAAGTAGTTCTATCACTCATTCCCCAAGTTATGTACTTTTAAAACTAACTCATGGTTTTGGAGATTTTCACTATTGATTTAGTTTCCTTGGTGGTTATAGGATTATTAAGTCTTCCCATGTCTTCATGGTTAGTCTTTAAAACAAAAAACAAAAATTTTTTTTTTTTGGAATAATTTTAGATTATTCCAAATATCGCTGACTTTTTGCGTGAGTGCCTTGTTCACTCAGTTTTTAGGAATATCCACAAGTATAGATGATTCAGGCATCAAACTCTCCTGATGTGTTTGTTAAAGCTGAGAGGTAAATTTTCCTTGATGTTTGCATTGGAGGGCTTTTTAATGTTTGAATTCATCCTTTTTCTGGGTTTTTGTCCTTCTTGGTCCCTGACTTTGTCTGATGGTCTTTGATCTACCTGACTTCAGGAGGCTTGAGCCTTCTTCCTTCGTCCCTCCCCTCCTAGATGATGGGGATCCATATAGGCCCCCTGGAGTATCTGGCAGCTTCACTTACTTTTCTATCTGCTCTCTTGATTTGTTTTCATTCTTGACATTAGTGGTTTCCCCTTGCATTCTTTACGAGGTATTCAACATTGAAAAGGGTAAGTTTTATATTTTATTGAGCAGTTTTAAATGCTGTAGAACAGAAATGTTTTAAGATCTCCAGTCTAGCACATTTCAGGGAATGGAAATCCTCTTGGAAATTTTTCAAAGAATAGGTTCTAGAGCCATCCCAGACCCACAAAGCAGAATCTCCAGGATGCAGGGACTGCAGGTGTGTTTATAACCTTCTTAGATAATTCTGGTGCACTATAAGGTTTGAGAACCACCAACATAGAAAAAGTTAACAACTTCTTTGTGTAAACTTGAATATTAGTAGCTAATGTTTATTGAAGTTAAGGTAATATACGTAGTAGGCATGCAGTATTCCTAGCTATTAATACTATTATTATGGGGTGGGCTCTATTTTAAATCCTTCACATGTATTTTCATTTATTCCTCACAACCCTATAGCTACTAGTAGTACCACCTCCATTTTATAAATGAGCAAATTGAAGCACAGAGAAATTAAATTATCCAAGATTACACAGCTAGTAGGTAGCACAACTGATGTTTGAATCCAGATAGTCAATCTAATTCCAGAGCATGTAAGCTTAACCCACCATCTCTGCAGTCTTCCAGATACTTCACACTTTATTGATTCCCAGAAGGGATCTAACTTTGCAGACTATAGGAAGAAAAATATGCTTGAATCATTACATATTCATGTTCATTCCATATAGATATTGGAGAAGTAGAACAGTTTAGTAGAAACAACCTTGACTTACAGTGAGACACACAGATATGAATCTTTCCTCAGCTGTAGCTATGAGAAAGTAATTTATTTTTTTCTGAGCTGTTATTTTCTCATTGGTAAAGGAGGATAAATATTTTTACTTCATAGAAATTTTGAAGAAATAAAATTAAATAGAACCTGTAAAACATTGCTTAACGCACGATGGTGGATGGTCAGTATGAGGAGTCCAGGTATCCTCTCAGAAAATCATGTTGACTTGCGTACAGGAGATTGTAGGAAGCCTTAGTCTAGGGCAATGCTGGTAGAGCCGTTGATGGTAGTGGTGGGACCATGCTGACTGTCTCTGTTGAGAAAGTACTAGTTGCCAAGCACTGCCCTAGGTTCCGGAGACACAGTAGTGAGTAAGATACAGCCTTTCTGCTCTCCAGAAGGTTGTAGTCCACTTGGGGGGATCCAGACAGACACGTAGACAAATGCTTTGCTAGATGCTATAATGGGGGTAAGCATAGGGTGCTATGGAGGCACATGGGAGGGTTACTCAGCCAAACCACAGCAGATGAGGAGTGGCTTCCTAGAGGAAGGAGAATAATAGTGTGAGGGATTAGATTAAATCCAGGCAGGAGGGAAAACAAAGGCTGGTAGAAATTTGTCATTACTGCAAAGGTGTCCTAGTTCATTAATGAAAACACCAGGGATACTAGGAAAGTATGTTTTTATCAGATCAGTGTTGAAATATTAAGAGATTAGTTTTAGGTTTGGCTTTACTACAGCAGAGAGTTTTTAAAAATAAAATGAAAATGGCACTATTTGTATATAATATTGAAATGTCTATCAAATAGCACTTTCTGAGGTCTTATATACACAACCTACATACTCATTATTTAGTACTATTGTCACATTAGGTTATACAAGTACTTCTGAGAGAGCAAGGGGAACAAAGGAACTGACTACAGAGAATGATAATGATGATTTGTGAATTGGGGTAAATATCTGTTTGCACATTTCCCTTTCTCTCATCATCCTGATTCACATCTGATGGAAAATTATTTGTCTGAGTGGCTCATTTACAGTATATAGTTTTAATTTACTATAGTACATACTCTGGTATGGATTTGATATTAATCAACAAAATTGTGTTTTAAGATTCCTTTTCATCTTTTTCTAGTGCACCTTCCCAATAAAGAAACATACTTAGAATGTGTAAGGGAAAGACCACTCCCTTGGCAAAACTGGGATAAGAAGAAAATGAATAAAGAATTCCTTGGGAGGGAAGGAATGTGGGTCTAGAAGAAAGAAGAGGATGTTGAAATGGGCCTTTGTAATGGATGAAATGATAGGGATTAGAAGAATAATGAATGATGTAGGTCTTTAAAAATACCCTTTAAAAATACCCCTAAGGTACACAGCCTCTTTGCATGTTCTAGCAGCATGTGACTTGGCTCTCCTGCAACTCAACTTGTATATCATATGGATAGAGGGGCTCCCTCTAAGTCCTGTGCTTTTTTGCAAGAGCATCCACTGACTAGAGCTTGGGAAAGTGGAGCAATTGGTACGAGTATTTGGAAACACTGGAAACCAGTTTTTGGGAGACTAAAACCCTTAATCCCTGAGGGGTAAGCACAGAGTAGAAAGAGGCAGGGGAAAATGAAATCAAGTTTGTAAAACTTAGTTCTAGAAAAGATACTTAGGAGAGTTTGTAAAATGAGGTTGAAATTGTGAACATGTTTACAGTGATAATAAATCTTAGAATAGGACTAGCCAAAACCTTGAAGGGAGAAAAACAACTTTAGGCCACCCTCCAAAAAATTTTATAGTGCTGTCCCACAAATTTTCTTCGATGTTGGATCTTTATGGCATGAAGTTGGGGGAAGATAGTAGACTTAATGAGCATAAAATCATATAGGTTCATGATTGTGGTGGTGTTGGAATATGTTGAATCCCTGTTGTCTTTGGGTTAAGTATTTGTGCCTCACGGGGGTTTAGTTTAGCAAAGACTCTTGACTACCTTTGGATACTTTTCTAAGAGTTTGTTTTGTCTTAAAGGGATTGTGATTATGCAGGTTCAAAATAATTCTCAAAAGTGGACGTTATGATCTCTCTACCCTCAACTTTTGCCGGTTTCCTCCTCCTACCTGTATTCTTTTCTCTGCCTTTTTTTTTTCAACTTGATCTTCCCGCTTTAACTGTCCCCTTCCTTAAATATTAGATTGTTTCCACAATAATTCATTCTCCTGTCTTCACACTTTTTTCCTTTGTCATCTCATCCATTCCACTACCACCAATAGCTCAGTGAGTTAAAAAACCTTTATATCCCACTTCTTTGGAAATCAGCTAGATTTATCTACTTGGGTGTCATATTCATAATTTATGCATACATAACTGAATACATTAGCCTCTCCCTCAGACATCTCTTATCTCCTATAAACTCAGTCTTGGCTAAAAGGCATTAATATTCATCCAGTCTCCCATGCCAGGAAACTTGGTGTTTGTAGGAGCTTATTCAGAGAATATAATTCTGAATGTAAACAAAGTTTTAGCCAGAAAGATGTCTCATCATAGTATTGTTTTTAATAGTGAAAAATTAGAACCAATCTAAAGCCCTGCACCACTGCCATGCTTAAAAACTGTGATACACACACACACACACACACACACACACACAGAAATAGTTTACAGACTATGTAGAATATTTAAGAACATTTACATATATATAAATTTCATGAAAAGGTGCTCTTAAACAATATGTATACTATGATACCATTATCATTAAAAAAACTGTACCTATATTTATAGAATAAATATATAAATATACAAATCTTTGCATTGCAGATAAATATACAAATCTTTACATTATGCATCTTTACATATACAAATAAACATACAAATCTTTACATTAATTCTAGGTGGAACAGTTATAGGTGCTTTTTAAAAAAAAGTTACCTGAATTTTCTAGGCTTATGTAGTAAACATGAACTACTTTTATAATTCACATATGCAGACAATTTGGCCTCGTTTTTTCCCATTCTTACTGACTTGGTCCAATGTCTCATTCGCCCTAACTGTTGCTGTGTTAGTCCAGCTGCTCACTACATTGGAATTAGACTATCACAGCAACCCTCTTGCCTCCATTGCTCAGCTGCCAGAGTGATCTTCCTAAAAATCTTAAGCTGCTTGGGTTCTTCCTTCGCTTAACCTTCCCAGTTGAACTAGCTAAATGTTAAATCTCCAAATCCATCAAGAATAAATTTTGAATGTTTTCCTTTGTTAAGATTTGGTCTGAAGACCTTCAGCCAACTGGAATTTAGCCAACTCAAGATTTAATATAACATTTTTTCCTAACCCTAACCAAGTCACTTCTGGCCAGAGCACAGATAGTTATGCCAGATTTAGGGGGTGGGGAAGAGAGGAAGAAAGGGAGAAAGTGGGAGAGAAAACATGAATTGAACTCAGGCATTTGCAAGTTTTTGCTCTTTGCTTGTCCCTTCTGTTCTGCCTCTGCAACCTGTCACACTTTGCCTTTGCTGGGTGTTTTTTGTTTGTTTGTTTCTATTCAAGGGACAATTTATTGGTTTTCTGAGTATTTAGCCAGTAAGAACAAATAGCCAAATAATGAAAATCCATCAGTTTTAGTGCCAATTATTATACTAGCAGATCCTATTAGGAGTATTTATTGAAGCATGTCATGCTAATAGTCCCAGAGTGTAATTATACTTGCAGATTTTCCTTGCTTTCCGGGAGTTTGTAACATGTTCCAGATGGTTAAATAGGAAAGACTAGACATTTTGTACTGTCTTTTCAATTATGATTAAGAATTTGATGTTACTTACTACTTATGTTACCATTATTGCTTTTGTTAGATTAAAACATGAGAAGAATTTAAACAAAATAATGTGGCTTTTTTTTTTTAACTCTTCTGTGGTCAACAATTAACAGGACCTTTCTTAGATTCTTTTCCCCTGTTAAATCATTTAATTGCTTTAATTTAAGCATCATTAAAATGAAATAATTGCATCTTAAGCAGTAATTCTTTTATGAATGTAGTCCTTAATTTATTCTTAGAAAGTATTCACTTGGGTTTATTTTAGATGTAAAATTACATGGAGAGGCTTCTTGAAAACACACAAGACTGAAATAGAATAATTTTCCAAACTGTTAAATGTTTTTTGACCTTTTTCCACAAACTAATATGACTTAGATTCAAAAGCAGTGGGACATATAATTCAGACTTTGCCGATAGTAGTAGTGATGACTTTTCATTCATCTACTCATATTCTCTTCTACCCTTCACTGACCGTTTAGCTGCTCTAATTTGAAAGGCAGGTTACTAAAGAGTAAGCATATAGCCTGTGAACTCAGAATAGAACAGTTAATGGGTCCAGACCCATAACCCTTGGCTTCATTATGACCTTGTATTAACCAGTTTGCTAGCTCATTAATTGATGTGAAGAAATAGGTGTTTTTCAGTAAGAAATAGAATATTCAGTAATCCAGTTTGAGCACCTGCATATATTTTCATAATGTAATTATCATGAGAGGGAAGACAAATTGGTCTTGATCCTTAGGCTACCGTCATCTGTCCTTGAAGTTCCCTTCACGACTTCTTACATACAAGAAAACAAGCAAAAAACATAAAAAGATATAATGCCAAAATTAGGTTTTTAGTGATAAATAATGTAGATTATTCCTAAAGCTTTTGTTGGGATGAAGGGAGTAGTTTACATTCTATATCACCCAGTAAGACTTACTTCCTGTAAATTGCCTTTAAATATCTTTTCATTCTCAGACTTTCCTGGTCCTCATTAAGCTGCCGCATCTGCGCCTCTTCTCGACCTTCTCTCCCTCAACCAACGTCCTTTGTGAGCCTCTTCAGACCCCCTAGTGCTTCTTCCTCAGACCCACTCTGCAAAGTCTTTAGTTTTTCCAGGTAAAATTCTTATCCTTTCTATGAAAAATTTTTAAATTCCTTTCAGCAAGATCAAAGTGAGCCTAAACTAAGACTAAGGCAAGCATGTCTTTGAGGAACCCAGTTTATCTTGCGATAATAAATTGGCATTGAATTGGATTTCTATTTTCATGACTATTGCCAAATTTTATATAATTTGGTTGGTTGAGCATGTGCAACAAATGTCACGATCAAGTTATTATTAACTGTTGAGTATTATGATTCTATCTGGGATTATGGAAAACAATATAGAAATACTTTATTTTTATTCCCGTGTGTGTGTTTTTAAAGTGTTTTATATATTTGCTTGTCTCGTATATAAAAAATTTTTGTATAAAAGGTATGCTATGATGGGATTAATTTTTAAAAGAATGATTCCATTGAATAAAATAGTTTTATATATAAAGAATGATATTTGACTATAAAATTCAATATATGCAAGACCTTTCCAGACATGTCTATATAAGAGTTACATGTGATGAAATTGAAACTAATTAGGGAAAAAAGGGAAAAAAATCTCTCTGGGTTAGTGGTAAGAGATGATAACAGGATATTTGAAAAGCAATTCTACTTTGAATTCCTGAGACCATCTTTCATGTAGTAACTAAGCTAGAATTTTTCCTTAGCCTTTCTTTGCAGTATCCCAGCCTCTGTCTCTTTCACCCATGCCATTTCCGTCATGAGGTGAAAAGAGTTGTTCCTGTGATTCCCCTAATCTTGGAGGCAGGGAGGGTTTACTTATCGCTGACCCTTTTGCTGGAATATGACATTTGAAACACTTTTGTCTTCTTGAAACATTTAGAAAATTGCAGTAATGGTACTTATTCTTCATCTTTCCTAAGGTTTCCTTCATCCTCTTAATATACATCTGATATATTTAAAATCTCTTTAGATTTGTTTTCCCTTTGAACACTTTAACCACAGCATCCCAGTGTGTAATTGGACATGAGTACTGTGTATAGATTCAGATTTCATTTGTGTGTGCGTGTTCAGGCAACTTTCTAAAGCACAGATCATGAATTTGCATTCCCCATAGGTCTAATTTTTACTGATCTCTGTTTTCCTGTATTTTAGGAGGCTATGTTAGGAATTAGTACACACCTTTGTCTCATTTCCCCAAACCTAATGTTTGGCCTTACTCTGTTAGACTGTCAGGTTCTGTTCACGGCATGATATGTGCATGGTCGTACTAGTGACACCTTTGGTCTCCATGTATTTTGACCCAGTAACTCTGTGAGAGGAAAATGCCCGGCCACTCCTAGGCAGTCAGGCGGAATAAACTTGACTGTGTAGCAAAGTGAATGACGAATAAAGGAGAGGGAGAACCATATAGTGCACATTTTAGTGCATGTTGTCCCCCACCTGCCAGTTTCATAGCCAGTCAGTGTACTAGAATTTCACCTAAATAAGAATTAATTTTCTTCCCTTCTGGGGGCAGAAGTAGCTGCAACAGGGAAGGCTCCTGATCCTCGTCTACCAGGGATTCTCAGCCTCTGCATTATTGACATTTTGGGTCAGACAATTTTTTGTTGTGGGGGTCATCCTGTGCATTTTAGGATGTTCAAGAGCATCTCTGGCCCTACCCATTAGATACCAGTAGCACTCCCCACCCTCAGCTGTGACAACCAAAAATGTCTCCAAACATTGCTAAGTGTTCATGGCGGGGCCTGTAGGTCCCAGCTGGGAACTGATGCCCTATACTTAATGCACTTTTGATTATATGGTGAGGACAAGATCTTGGAAGGCAGATTGCTTTTTAGGTATATTTTGATTCTAGAAAGGTAAGTCTAGAAAGGCGATGCCAATTTACATTCCTAACAATGATACAGGACATTGCATATTTCCCTAGACCCTCCTCAATGCTGGATTTTAGCCGTTTTCTTAATCTTTTATCAGTCTGATAGACAAGAAATTACTTTGCCTTAACTTTAAATTAATTCAAACAGTTTTTTAATTAGGTTGGGTATATTCTCATTTTTATTATCCAACTGCATATCAGCTTATGCACATTGCTTAGTTTTGTTACTTGCCCATTTTTCTGGAGATACTAACTTGGTCATTTGTGGGATTATGAGATTGTTTTCATTGTTAGGAATTTTTCATTGTTTCGTGGTCAAAATTATCACTTTTTATTTATGGTTTCTGGTTTAAATTTATAACTAACTTTATGCCTGTGTCTTACCTTATAGATTGAATTTATTGAGATGTCATATATAAGCTACTCAATAGATTTTTAAATTAAATTGAATGTGGAAGAGCATTGGTACTTCTCCAGGGAAAGAGAGAACGTGCATGTGTACATGAGTGTGTGAATGTGTATGTGTATGGATATGCTCATGTGTGTTTACATGGGTACTGAGGAAAAGAGGGCTAAAGACTGAGCTGGAGGTATATCCACATTTACTAGACGTTGTTGGAAGGATACTGAGAAGAAGCTGAGGGCAACTGGTGGAGTACAGTTTCTTAGAGTGCGTCTGAAAGCTCAAGGAGAATATTGACTTTAGGATGACAGAGGGTTCACCTCAAATCTGAGTCAGATTCTATGAGGTCAAACAAGTGACAAGGGTTCAGAGGATTAGAAGGAGTTACAGGTGTCAATTCAGAAAAGTGCTACAGTGAGGACGGGAGGCTTCACCTTCGTAGCAGAGTCTAAGTAACAGGATTTGGGAGATCGAGGTATAGGTTGGTGGGAGAGCCCAGCTTACATGGATTATATATTGAAGGTTCTTACTTTTTCCATTTTTACCAAGGAATTTCTGTTCTTTAGTGTTCCTGGATGTCATCTTATTTTACTTTTCTAGACGCTGGATCTCTGCCTTTTTCTTTGAAAAGATCTTTGCCGTCTTCCTTAAGACAAAGAAAGAGAAAATAAGAAGTATAGGTCTAGAGCCAAAATTCTCCAAATACGGTCTGCAGACTCCTGGGGTTCTGTATTAGTCTGCTTGGGCTGCCATAACAGAATACACACTTGGTGGCTTAAACAACAGAAATTTATTTTCTCAATGTTCTGGGTACTGGAAGTCCAATATTAAGGTGCAGGGTTGGTTTCTGGTGAAGCCTTTCCTCCAGGCTTGCAAAAGCCCACCTTTATGCCGTGTCTTCACATGGCCTTTTCTCTGTGAGCGCACTCTCCTGGTGTCTGTTCCTCCTCTCAGGACACTAATCCTGTTGGATGAAGCCCTGCCGTTAGGACCTCATTTGTGTCTTCTTAAGGCCCTATATCCAAATAAAGTCACTTGGATGTTAGGGCATCAACATACAAATTTTGGGGGGGATGCTATTCAATCCCTAACAAAGTCCCCAAGACTTTTCCATGGGGTCCACAACATCAAAATTGCTTTATTAATAAGACTAAGCTGTTATTTGCCTTTTCTAATGTGTAGACATTTGCACTGAGAGTGCACAAATAATGGAAAGTAAAGCTGGTGACTTACCACAAATCAAGACAGTGGTACCAAACTGTTGAGGTTATTGTCTTCAGTGCTACCTATTTACAGTAAAAGAAAATAAATGGGTTATTAAAAGGCCATTAAATATTCTAAAAATTTATCAGTTTTAATTTACCATACATTATGTATTGATTATCCATATAGATTAAACCTCTTTGGAGTCCTGCATAATTTTTAAAATGTAAAGGAATCCTTAAACCAAAAAAATTGAAAACTGCTGATTTAGGGTAAAGAAGGAGCCACAATATTGTACTAATTTTAGAAAAAAATTTTGTTGTTAATTAAGTAAATTTTCATTTCATACCCTTGAATCATAAAGCAAGTGGTTCTTTTATAATCAGAGAAAGTAAACTTTTATTTTAAGAAAGTAAATTTCTGTATTTCTCTCTAATAAAAAAATAAGAGTTACAAATGTATGCATATTTAATTTCCAGTTGATTCATGCCCCTCCTCTTCCTCTCGTCCTTTGGTCTTTACTGCAGGGGAGAGGAGGCAGGGACAGCTTTCTTCGTCCTGGCCCACTTACTAGCAGTTTTGTGTATGGGTGGTAGGTACAAACTACTGCTAAATGTTGAAGCCAATATATACACAAAAAGTATTTCATAGTTTACAGAACATATAGGGGATTTTGCACAGAATATTTTTCAAGGAAGTGAAAGTGACATTTCTCATAAGTGGATTTTGAGCTGGATCTTGGGGTGCATGCATGAACTGACAGAGAGGAAAAGGGGAGGAGGAGATGTAGATATAGAGCAGGGCCAGGCAAACTCACCTCCGCCAGTACAATGCAAAAGGAGTTGTAGACAGTAAGTAAACAAATGAGCATGACTGTATTCCAACAAAATTTTGTTTATGGACATTGAAATTGAATTTCATGTAGTTTTCTTGGGTCATGAAATATTCTTCTTTTTCCAACCATTTAAAAATGTAAAAACCATTTTTGGCTCATGGGCCATACAGAAATAGGCGGTGGATCCTATGTGGCCTGGGAACCATAGGCTGCTGACCCCTGGGATAGACAATCAGAAGGCTGGCAGTGGTGAGTGACTCATTTGTGGCTGAAGGCTGGTGCATGCCTGGCATGGTGATTTCAGATAAGGTTGGAGGAAAAATGAGGCTGTGGAAATGGCCATTCTAACTGAAGATTTATAAAGTTTTTTTGTCTTTTCAAGGAACTAACTCATACTTTGCCAATTTTCTCTTTTTTTACTTCTCTTTGATTTCTCCTCCTTTGTTATTTTCTTCCTTTTGCGTTCTTTAGATTTACTTGCTTTTTAAATTTTTTCTTAAGATAGAACCTTAGAGAACCTTTTCCTCCCCCTCATATAAGCATTTAAATCTATAAAATCCTCTCCCTTTTAAACACTGCTTTCCCAGTACTCTACACATTTTTGTGTGGTGTATTTTTTACTATCATTTTATTTGAAATATTTCCAAATTTCTCTCCCTTAAAATTTTTTTTTTGCTTCATGGATTATTTAGAAGTATAGTTTTAAACATTTGGAGTTTGGAGGGGGTTTCTAAATGTCTTATGTTAATGGATTTTTTTTAATTTATTCCAGTTGTGTTCAAACAACACATTCTGATGTGTTTAATACTTTTAATTTTATTTTGAGCACAGTTTCTCTTCATGAAACTACCAAATACACTGGAAAAGAGTATGTATTCTGCAAGTGTTGGGCATAGTGTTCTAAAAATGTCAATTAGGTCAAGGTAGTTGGTAGTACAGTTTGAATTTTCTGAGTCTTTGTTTTTTTCTCCCCCAAAGGGGTCTGCTTCTATGATTGCTGAGAGGTAGGTGTTGAAACCTCCAACTATAATGTGTATTTGTTTTTCTTCATTTGATTTAATCACTTTTTGCCCCCTGTATTTTTAAGCTTTGTCTTTAAAGGCTGATAAGAGACCTTGAATGCCAGGTAACAAGAGTGCAAATTCATTCTGGAAACTATGGAAAGGCCTGTGGAGTGGTGACTAGGGATGTGACATTGTGAACATGGGATGTGGGGAATTGTTTCGCAGGAGGCATTGTGTCGTCAGACCAGGGATAGAGGTTAGACGTGTTCCTCAAGTACCTCAGACTTGGCTTGCTAACAGTCTGGAGTGTAATGATGATTTTGAAAACTGAACAAGATGCTGGTTTGATAGACATGGAAGAGAAAGACTTAATGGAATTATTAATGGATTGAATGTAGGAAATGGCAAGGAGAGAACTGCCTTAAACAATTCTAAGAACCTAGAGAACTAGGAAAACGGTTGTATGATTGCTAGGAATCATACAATCAATCTTTCTGGCCCATCACTTTCTGCGTGTTGCCTGGGTATACGAATATAGGCATCATACAGGTAATAATGAGCACTTCAAGATTACTGAAGAAGTTCTTTCTGCCATGTTTTTATTACACATATATTGTGAAACTATTCATTTCTGAAATAATTTTGGGATTAGTTTTTAGTACCATGTTTCCCCAAAGGTAAGACCTAGCCGGACCATCAGCTTGAATGCGTCTTTTAGAGCAAAAATTAATATAAAACCCAGTCTTATTTTACTATAAGACCAGGTATAATATAATATAATGTAATGTGATGTAATGTAACGTAGCATAACGTAACGTAACATGACATAATACAGGGTCTTATATTAATTTTTGCTCCAAAAGATGCATTGGTCCAAAAGAGCTGATGGTCCAGCTAGGTCTTATTTTCAGGGTAACAGGGTATATGCGGTCTCAGCTCAGTTTTTACCCTCACATAGAAACTCTTCTTAATCACTCAATCAAAAGTAGCTCCTCCAGTAACTCTCTACATCAGGTTAACCAGTTTTACTTACTGACCTTTTCCTCCTATTTGAATGTTAGCTTCAAAGACTAAGAACTTCATCTGTCATTCCTCAGCACCTGGTTCAGTGTTTACCACATACTAAGCTCTTAAATATTTGAGGATTGAATGACTCTGCTTGTTACAAAAGAAATGATGGGTAGTGAGTAAAAGAAATGAAAAGAAAATGTTTTATAATTTGATTTTAAAGTACCTGACTCATGGTTATTACCTATATTTTGAAGTTATAAGTCTAGGCCTCTGGTTATCGTCTGATCACCTGCCGATTCCCCCCCCCCCCAAGATACTGTGCGTGTCACTCTATGGAAAGTGATAGGTAAATGTAACCATAGGTTGATTAATTAGCACACCTCATTACATGATTATACTTGACATTGAAAAAATGGAATTATAAAACCTCTAAGCACATATGTCAGTCACTTCTCCATGTAAAAGGAAATATGTGACTTAGAAAAATAAAAAAGAAATATCTAAATACAAATAGTTTTATCGGTTAACTTTAGTGAGTACCTATTCTTTGCTACCCTTGAGAGTATGAAGAGGTAATAAGACAGTCTTTGTCAGTTGACAGTGTGTTGAATAGAGACTGCATGTAGAAAAATGTGTAATGCAAACACTCATCTGATAAAGTCTATGCCAGTTTTAACTGTTACCTAAAGCGATCGATCTCACCTTTTGCTTTGTTTCGGGCCTTAGCAAATGCCGTCTTCTAACACATACGAATTAAAATCCTATCTGAGCATCCTGATACAGTGTTTTGGAGATTTAGAACAGCTTAGCTTTGACAGTCCTCAACAGCTGCCTTCCTTATTTAGTAGAGTTGCTCTTTAGGAAAGAACTAAACACTTGTAGTTTAGGTATTACATTTCATTTTTAGCTCTTTGAATGTGGACTGTCTCCAACACCCTAATGTTTTCTCTTGCCTGTGGCAAAAACAGAGAGATAAATTATATTGCAGAACAATGCCACCGAAATGTGTTTTCTTCAATTAGTAGAGACGAATTTAGCTCTTGTACTACTTTCAGCTTTCTTTCCTCCCTGTGTCCTCACTTCCAAATTTATGCCTAATCCCTTATATAATAATCTAGGACGCCCCACCTCCATGCCATTGATACTGCTCTTGGATTTATTTAGAAAGATTTGTAACGTCCTTTGATCAGTTTAATGATCTTTATTCACTTTGAGCTTTTAACTACATTAATATTGTTCAATTAGAACAGATTCGTTAATTCCACAAATTAACCTTTTAAAATATTGTGTACCTACTCTGTGCCAGTAAAAAAACATTCACCTGGAAACTTACCATGTAGTGAGGGAGATAGGCAATAAATACATAATCACACAAACAAATGTGTAAATAAAAATTGTGGAAAATGCTAAAAAGAGAAAATAGAAAGTGCTATGAAAGTATCACGGAGGGCTGATTTAGATTACTGGGGAAAGAGAAGTAGTATTTTGGCTAAAGCTTAAACAACGAATCGGAATTGGGCAAGTGAAGAAGATAGGGGGGATTATTCACAGCAGAGGATATATTATAGTGAAGGCCTGGGAGTGGGGGAAAAAGGGTTAGGGAATAAGGAGGAACCTAGGAAAGACCCGTGTGGCTAAAGCATAGTATGCCATGGGGAGAGTGGCCATGTCCTGAGTTTTGGATTTTGTTATCAGTGAGATAAAAACACTTGGAAGGTTATAAACAGGAATAGGGTATTGGATTTGTATATCTGTTGATTGATGATTTATTTTTTGAAATAGACTAGGTGGGGCCTGATGATTGCATATATAGGTTGTGAGAGTGGAAAAGATTTCAAATGTGATATCTGGAGTAGCAGCAATTGGGTGGGATAAAGGTGCCCCCCCCCCTTTTTTTAATAGGGAAGAGTCAAGGAAAAGGAAAATAGAGAAGTTTAGATTGGAACTCCTTAGTAACAGGCAAATACTTGCAGGTGTGGAACTTAGAATAGAGCATAAAAATAGTAGGAGCATTCTTTTGAGAATAACTTGTCTCCAAAATAGATGTGTTTATACTACATCTAGAATTAGTAGTATTGTGTTTATTTCTTTAATGTAAATGTAATGGTGGGTGTAGAGTCATTAATATTTTAAATTTAGCAGTTGATAACACAGGCAGTTAAACACTCAATTTTGGTTTCAAGGTTATAACCTGCCTTTTATTAAAGGAGAGCAAGAAATAGAAATTGATACAGCAAAGTACTCAGGATTGACTTCATACTATATTTCTTAAAATTTAATTTTATCTTTAAAATTTAGAATGTAATCATCAGTATCTCCCTAGAACCAGAATGAAAATTCAAAACAAAAAGCCATATCAAGGTACATAAAATTTCATAAACATGTATTACTGAAACGAATAATTAAGAAACGCATGGCAAGTCTGGCAAAAACTAAGGGAAAACATGATGGCTGTCATCATTAATTAGAAAGGTGGCTGACAAGTACATGAGATGTTACACTAATTGACTATGGTCTATTTATTAATCAGACACCTAACAATGTTTACTATATGCCAGGCACTATTTTAAATTACTTTAAAATATTAAATGTTTACTGTCCTAACAACTCTTGAGTAGATACAAAAGTTGTACCTGCTTTTATCTACTTTTTATTCTCATGCATAAGGGAACGAAGGCATGGAGAGGTGAAGGGCAGAAAGTTAGTAATGGGGGAGTTGGGCTCCAGAATCTATACTTTTGGTCATAATGTTATATACTACCTCAGTTGTAAGAAAGAAATGTGGTCATCTGTAGGCAGATATAGTAGCTAAAGCTCAGTTAATTTATTTCACTGGTGTGAGGTTTCATTGTATCAATATATTAGTTTTACTGATCGATTCTATTATTGATAGGCTTTTGGGTTGTTCCCAATTTGGCTCTTACAAATATTGTTAGCACAAACATTTTTCTTCGTAGCTCTTATTGTACATGTGCACGAAGAATTTGTTTGGGTTCATGGTTTTCTTTAATGCTGGTCCACTGGTAGAATCTTGCCATTTACCAAGATTTATTTCCCAGCTAGAGCCGCCTTGCAGTTCTTGCTCTTACCATGGAGCAACAGTTTCATATCTTTCTAACATAATAGAATTTTATCTTCTAACAACACTGGTGAATATACCCAGATTTTTTTAAAACACCCAAAATGTTGTGTAAAGAATGTTTTTTCTGTAGAGAGATTGCAAGGTTTTCATAAAAGTATTGTATAATCATAAGAACAATGAAATCAGCCTACTAAAAATTAAAGATTAAAAAGAAAAAATAAGTAAATATTGACATTCTATTAAAAAAATAAACAATTTTATTTATTTATTTTTATCCCTCCCCCCCTTCTTCCGCTTCCCTCTCTCTACTCTGGTTCAAGCCGTTGTTTCTCAGTCTAGTTATGTAGGACACAGCTCGCTGGCCCATGCTGGTATTATGAGCCTTGCCCCCCACCCACACCCCCCACTGAGGTAGTCGGTCGTTGGCCGGCAACTCTCACAGGCTGCCAGCTGCTCCCAATGGCTGCCAGCCACTCACGCTGGCCACTGGCCACTCATGGCAGCACATGGTAGCCATGGCAGCACGCAGCAGCCCACAGCAGCTCTCGGCCCCTCACGCCAACCTATGGCAGCCCACGGCAGCCTAGCTCTAAGGAAGAGCTGTTGTTCACAATCTTAGCTATAGAGGGTGCCCCTCACTGGCCCATGTGGGAATCGAACAAGGCATTAGGAGCGCGGGGCTCCAACCACCTGAGCCACCAGGCCAGCCCCAATTTTATTTTTAAAGTCTTGATTTTTTTTTCTAGGCCTCCTAGTCACAGATAAGGTTAGTAAGAAAAAGCAACTACATATGTACTATGGAGAAGTCAAATAAATAAACTTTATACATATTTTAAAGTATTTTTTAATGTTAATATGGATGGCTTGATTTTAAATTTTATTTAAATCATTTGTGTCTTTGATTTGGAGAGCATGACTCTTGTGTCTTCATTAATGGGAAAGTGGTAACATCATTCTGTCTTCGTTCTTTCATGAAAATCTTGCAGTTTCTCCCAAGGAAAACTTATTTCTTCACACAGTTTTTAAGATGCTTCTTTCTTAAATTTTATTTGGGGGCGAATTAATATGAACTCAGAAGTTACTATAAATCTTACTTAACTCCATGTAACCAAAATAGCTTATGATTGCCATTAGTGTTGATAGTTTATTAGTAACATCAGCAGCATAGTTGGCTTAAGGTGTTAGTCCCAGCACCCTGGGAATTTTGGTTAACATTATCCCTTTCTCTTCTCATCAAAAAGTCTATCATAAAGAAGAAAAGTTAGTGTCACGTTATAGTAAAGATAACTTTGCATCTCCACTAATTTTATTAAAGTAATTAATGTATAAACATTGTAACTTTAAGTGTTATTAGTAACAAAGTTACTTTCATCACACTTACTTCACAGTTAATGTACGTGGGTGAGAGAATCTACTGCCCTTAGAGGTTTGAGAGTTTCTTTCACTTTCTTATGGAGAAGGAAAAGGACATTAGACCACAGCTTCTTTTGTCATTCATCTCATAAGGTGACAGTTGCTAACAGAAGGTGGATTTCTTTTTTCTGCTTTCCCCAAAGTCACAATCCATGGTATCAACTCTTGTGTGTGGAGAGGTGTTACCCTGGTCTAAAGTTAGTTCTTTTTCTAAACTTTCATGATTAACTGTTGCATAGGTCTTACTTACTGCCTGTTATTAATTCTGTTTCTGTCATACAATTCTTTATGTTATTTAATAATTTGAATTGACAATTGGTTCTTGAGAATGTCAAGATGGTGGGTTTTTAAATTTCTCAAAAAGATAAGGTATTAATAACATACATGAAGCAAAACTTTAAAAAGATTACTAAATAATAGAGAAATTGAAAATAAACATAAAATATTACAAATAATAACACAGTAGTTAATTCCAGGTAAAGGTGGTAGTTTGAGCACACATTTAATACTGTTCCCTCTCCAAACCATCATTTAGTTAAACAACAACAAAAACAAAGTCAACAAGGTTGGGTTTTTGTTTTGTTTTGTTTTTTAAGTCATAAATCAGACATGTAGGAGAATGGGAGAAAACAAAGCAAAATTTTTGAGGCTAGAACACAGCTGGAATAGTGGTAACTGATTAAACCTAAGAAAGCCCAGTTGTAAGTGGACAGAGCTGAGGAGCAAATGAATTTGTACTTGTGACTCTTCAGAGGGCTCTGACACTGGTAGCATTCCACAACTTTGAAAGGGGAGATGAAGAAGGGCAAGGGACTGAAATAAGGAGGATTGTTTCAAATCTATTTAAGAAACAGATGCCTGCCTCTCCTTCACTCTTTCCCACTGTGCTCTCTGCCACTTGACAGATGGGAAACTTGAAGTGTATTTTTTTGGGTAAAACTGAGTGCCTCTGGGGTAATGGACAGCCGGGCACATTGAAGGTGGACGGGGGAATTAAATGAGACTTGGGGTTTGGAATGCTGAGAGCCCCTGCTGTCTTCTCCACTATTGGCTTCCCAAACGGAGGCCTTTACCTTCCATACAGGAAATGGGAAGAATCTTCTGTGAAGAATCTGACCAACCCAAGAAGAAAAACCTAAAGGCAAAGGAACTGTACATAAGTACCTGTACTCTAGTTGGTAAATTTGTTTCTTATAGGGTACGGGTTAACAATTCTGACTACTTTATACATAAACAGGTATTGAACAAATAAGTAAATAAGAGATAGATATTAACCAAGTATGATGCTCAGTCTCCATAATATTCAGGGACATGCAAATTGAAATGAGATCCCATTTTCATCCATTAGACTGGTTCAAAAAGACGTCTGATGATAACAAGTGTTGGAAAGAATACAGAGAAAATGGTTTTCTCACATACTGTTAGTGGGAGTGTGAAACAGTCATTTTGGCAAGCGTTATGACAAATGTGAGTAGAGTGGAAGATACGCGAATGCTACAACTCAGAAATTCCACTTCTGGATATTACTATTAGAAATTCTTGCACTTGTGCGTATGAACATATGAATAAGAAGCCATGTACAAGAACACTCATTGAGGCGTTATTTGTAATACGGAATGAAAATTTACAGACAACTTAAATATAAGAATGGCTAAGCTGTGGTATATTTACATGTACCTAAGAACGAAGCACACACACACATACATACATACATACCCACCCCCCAGCAAGGACACAATTCCAAAACATAATGAATGAAATCAGCAAATGCAGAGTATGTGTAGTATGCAGTTTAAACATGTATATTTTGAAACATAAAACATCAATGTGTATTGTTTATATATATAATATATAAAAAATTGACCAGAAGGATATGTACTAAATTCATGATGATGGTTATCTCTATCAAAGGAAGGGGGAATGAACAGAGTGAACTATGTGAGAGTGTGGGGGCCTTTGATTTATTGGTAATGCTTCATTTCTTAAAAAAGAAAATATATCAAAATGTTTACTGTTGTTAATTCTGGATCCATAGATATTTATTTATTCTGTTTCTCAATATGGAATTTTAAGATTTTGGCCCTGCACGTCCACCTAACTCCAAAATAACAAAGGAAGAGTGTTTTATAGATTTCCTTTGTACTCTGTGTGTGTTAAGTGCGTTAAAGGTGCTCTTCTGTCACCTTGCGTCCTCATCTGATTCTTAAATCAGATTGAATTTAAGAAATAAAATTAAAGGAATTGAGTTGCTGTCATTAGCCAGCACTTGCGCCAGAGTCCAGCATTGGAAGCAGATAATGAAGATGGAGGGGGCTTACTCGTGAGGGGAAAATTGGAACTAGTAATGGGAAGCCACCAGACTGGCCCAGTAGTCATGGGGGTCTGGTATGAGTTTGCATCATTCTTATCAGATCTCCTGCTCTGGATTCCTAGGGGAGAGGTGGTAAGGAAAGACTTTCAAAATAGTGAACTCTGAATAGCACAGATAATTACATAATAATTACTGGAGAAATACATTTTAAGAATAATAAGCTTACTGATTTCATATCGTGTTTTCCCGAAAATAAGACCCAGCCAGCCAATCAGGTCTAATGCATCTTTTGGAGCAAAAATTAATGTAAGACCCAATCTTATTTTACTATAAGACTGGGTCTATAATATAATATGATATGATATATGATATGACATAATTAATATAATATAATTAATATAATAAATTAATGTAATGTAATATAATATAATATAATATAATATAATATAATATAATATAATATAATATAATATAATATAATATAATATAATATAATCGGGTCTTACATTAATTTTTGGTCCAAAAGACACATTAGAGCTGATTGTCTGGCTAGGTCTTATTTTCGGGAAACACGGTAATAACAATCAAACATCAGATCATCTGTACTATTTTTCTTCCTGCTCCTTCGTGTTCCTCCTGTCTCCTTTGGATCTTTGTATGTCACCTACCTCTGGGTTTCCATATTTTCCCCCTTACTGTACTGGCCTTGTTACCATGATTTCTTCTCCTATCAGCCAGGTTTCTGTCAGCTCTAAAGAACATTCGTAAATGCTTCAAACCACTGAGACTATGGCTCTTCCTTTAGGTCTGGCCTCCTAGTACATAAGGGGTATATTGGGAAGAGTTCTCTTAAGGGATAAGTCGTATAAGTCTTATCAGTCTCATCCAGTATGATTCCTTTCTTTCAGTGATCAAGTCCCCTGCATTTCTGCCTGCTCTTGGTCACTTTTCAATGTCTTTGAACAGTTATTTTTTCTATTTTGTCCAGGATTAGTAATTGTCATCTGTGGGCAATTACAGATGTTAGTCCAATACAAGATAGTTTATCCTTAATGGAACCAGAGCTCAACAAATTTCATTTTTAAGTATTATAAAGATAAAAATGTTTGTAAAGTTTTTCAATAAAAAATTTGAAATAAAATATCATAGTAATTTTAATGCATAGTGAGGAGTAGTACAGAAACCAAAGAAAGAATTAAATGCAAACTGAAAGCATGAAAAATCAGTAGTTGTAAGAGAAACAAGAGAAACATAACAGTGCATCCAGAAAAAAAAATTTAAAAGATCTATATAGATGGGTCTTTGAGAAGATTAAGGGCAGACTGTAATTTGATATTAACTAAGTAGCAGTTTTAAATAGGAATACATGTTTAATCACCAGAAAGGACTTCTGCTGTAAAATCAGATCTTTATCTATTATCTTTGGAAAGATTTTTCCATTTGGCTTTAAAAGTTGTATTTTCTTTCTTTACCTTTATCATTTCCGACCTTTGTCATTTCTTAGACAATAACAATCTAACCTCCCTTCTGCCTTTATTTTTTTCTTCTCCTTTGTTTTAGTTGTTTCCATAAATGGCCTTCAATGTGAGGTGAGAGTGAAGAGACTAGAGCCATCTCTGGAGAACATCTTTACCCCACTCCCCTGGAAGCCACCCTTCGGAGCACTGACTTGACCCTATCTGTTTTGAGGACTCATTATGAACAAAGAAGTCTCCCAGGTAGGAATTGTACTTCTGGCTTCAAAGAGCTTTGTCTACAAAAGTACGGGGTTACCTGTTGACTCTTATTTTTATGGAACTATGTCTGGATCTGAGAAGTTTCAAGGTTATCATAAAACGTGCTGACATTCCTAATTGAAAAGATGAGAAAAGTTTTAGATTACTCTTTATAAACAGTTTTAATGAACACTGAAATTAATAAGGCTTCAGTAAGGGAGTGTTGTTAGTACCTTGACTTTATAACGAGAAAGGGACAAAAAATAGAATAGTGACTGAAGTCTGGCTTTGGTGTCTTTTTAACTCATTGTTCAGTGAATGACAGAAAGTCATGTTTTCTTCATGTCACAATGAAAACTTTTATCTTTTCTTTCTCATCTTAACATTTATTAAAAACAATTTTAAACTACCAAATAGTTGCAAGATTGGTAGGCTGAACACCTCTATGCCCATTGCCCAGTTTCACCAGTTGTAAACATTGTTACATTTGCTCTATCTCTATATATATTTACTACTTCTCCTCCGCCACCACCATTATGACGATGATGAACAATCATTTGAGAGTAAGTTACAGACATTTATGATCTTTCACTCCTAAATATTCATTATGTAGCTCTTACTTAACCACAGCATAATAACCACATTTAGGATACTTAACATTTCATATTATTATCTAATATATTGTCCTTATTAAAATTGTATCAGTTCTCTGATCCAGAATCACACATTACAGAATTGTCACATCTCTCTGATTCCTTTAACCTGGAATAGTTTATCAGCTTTTGTCTTCCGTGATATCGACATTTTGGAAGATGACACTCATTTTGAGCTTATCTGTTTCCATTTTTGTTCCTTTCTGAAGAGTTTATGATATGGGATTTTGGAGATTCATGAGTTTGTTACTGAGAACCTTAGCTGGAGAACAAAACCTGTACAGATTTTTGGGGGGGCAAAGTTTGCTAAAACATAGTGGGAGCCCAAAATTCCAGAAGGTAGATTCCTAAAAATGAGTTGGATGTTATTGAAAAGAACTTTATATGTGTGTATGTATGTATATATATAATTTTAGAATCTAAAATGTATACATTTTTGGACAAAAATTAGGGTTTGTAAAGGCAGAACTTTTGATTTTGAAGGAATAGCAAGCACATTTACATTTTAAGGTGATTCACATCTTATAGGAAATAATTGGTTTTATTTATAATGATCATAGAAGATAAAGCAGGATTAGGTATATGTTCAATTTTATTTATTTCTGTGATGTTTGGACCAAGAATTGAAAAAGATACTCTGTGTGTTTGAGAGCTTTATAAATACCACCCAGAATTTTTAGATGTGGTATAAATTAGTGTCAGCTTTTCTGGGAGATACCTAATGAGGAAGCATTTTAGTGTAGAGGCAAAAGCAAAAATTGGGAATCTAGTTAGCTTTTCCACTCATCAGTTACATGACTGTAGGTTAGTTATATAAGTTAAAGTGTAGCCAGATTCGGGAACCAAATGACCTAAGAATGATTTTTACCTCTGTCACTTATGATGTTGAGCAGATTAAGTAAACTCCCTTCCATGTCTCAGTTTTCTCATCTCTAAAATGGATTATAATGCTGCCTATCTCATATTTTATGAGTGAATGAATTAGTAAAGTTTATGAGTAAATATAAGTTAGATGCTTAGAACAGTGGTTGGCACATAGCAAATCTATACAAGTATGAGTCATGAGCATCAGACCATAGTTTCCTTTTTAGTCCAATAAAACTGTTGCTGTCAGTCCGTGATTCTGTGAAGTGGAGGTAGTACTAACACATACTTCATAGGGCAGTTGCGAAGCATAAATGAGTTAATACATATAAAACACATATGCACTCAAATATACAGAGGGTGCCAAAAAAATGTATACACATTTTAAGAAAGGAAAAAACTATTAAAATTGTAATATTCAATATACCAATAACAAAAGATGAATACAAGTCATGAGTGTATATTTTTTGGCATCCCTGGTATATCATTTCATTGTCATATCCTTTAATCAAGTGCATATTAATGAGCTTACATTTTTTTATGAATCTTTTTATTATTTTGTTCTTCTCAAATTCTTTTTTACTACTGACTTTATACTGCAAAAGTGGAAACAGGTGAGATAAATTGGGACAATAAAGATTATATGTAGATCTGTATTGTAGTTTTATGCATGCCCTTTCCCCTTCAGTTGGAAGGATGACCCTGAAATTAAGTGGAGGTTCACCTGACCTGGTAATTTTCTAGTGCCCTCAAAATCCAATTCCATTGTTTTGTCAAATTATTTTGACCCATGTAGCTCTATTACTTTGGTACTTCTGTTACCGTATCATATTAAAGATCAAATTTTAGTATATATTTTTTTTCTTGGTTTACATGTGGCCATTTAATCATACTGTATAATGAACCGAATTTCTGAAATATTTCAGGGAAATTGAACAGCTTCTGTTCAATTATTTTAAACATTGGAGTAATTTTATATAATAAGTGTGATTATTTGGTTTTAGATAATCATCTAATGCTGATCTTCATTCTCTCCAGACCCCAACTTCTAGCTGTTTTTCTGCTCATTGGTTATCTGAATCTGTGAAAGAGAGTGGTGTTGGTGGAAAGAGACACACATTTAAATTTTTATCACTTTGTGTCTGTGGTCATAATTTTTTAAAGGCTTTTTATCTCTTTGCTAGACTCTTATAAACTGTCTTCCTGTGCACATGCAAGTAAACATGAAATACTTATTTTGTTGTTTACAGTTAAAGACTGCTGTAGTCAGGAAAACTAATTTTAATCTTTTTCTTTTTAAGAAATTCCAACATCTTTTTCACAAGTTAGAATAATATAGAAGTGATTTTTAGAGGACTTCTACAGTGTATCTACAATTACCCAATGTCCTTTTCAGATAACTGGAATCATCCAATAATTTTCATAGATTTACAAGGAAATGTTGAGGGTATTTTTGCCAAATTGTTTTAATAAAATACCTGTCACAAATATGTATTTTATATGCTGATTATTTCTCCTCAGTAACAAATTCATACCAATAGGAGGGAGTATTTTACAAGACAAATGCATATATGTTCATTTTTTATATTAAAATTTTCAATGGTCAGTAATATTGTGACATCATACATTGTACGGTGTCAGATGGTTGCTGGACTTATGGTGATCACTTCTTTTAGGTATATAAAGTTTGAATAATTATGGTGTGCCCCTGAAACTAATACAGTATGTTAATTACATTTTTAATAAAATCTTTGTTTAAATGAAAAAAGATTTCAAATAAAGTTAATGTGAGGAATTTAAAATATTAGTTTTAAAACTAATTTGTTTTTCCTCTTCTTCCTATATATTTGTTAATAGAAAACAAAAAATAAGTGTTCACTCTTTTTCCAAAGTTATTCTTCCCATTTAGAAAAAATTAGTGCAAAGAAAGCATTATCTTTTAATCTGTAGAATAAACTTAGTAGTAGACATACATTTATTAAGTACATTGTTTCAAACACTACATACTTTTAGAAGTTAAATTACCAAATCCTTGATAATGTCTCTGTTAGCATAATAAATTTAAAAGACTGCACAGGATTTTCTTTTACAAGCAACACTTCAAGAAAAATTTGATTTTATAGAATCGATGAAATAAGAAAAAGTGATGTCTTTATTTTCAAGAGTTCATTGCTTTAAGTCTCCTCTTTGCCTTTGTTTTCTATGCTTGGCCATAATGGTTAAGATACTGGCAGAGGCTTATGAGAGTAGGGGCTCTTTCTAGGCTCGGGATAGTCGCCTTCTGAGTTTGGGTCCCATGCTTTGTGAGTTCAAAGGGAATTCTTGTTTCCAGATGTTTAAAGAAATCCTTGTTCAGTCATTAGCTTGAGAATGTCTGTTTTTTAACAAAAAATTAGGAGGCATGCAGAAACAAAAAAGTATGGCCCATACACAGGAAAAATAGCAGTCAACAGAAACCATTTTTAGGGAAGCCCAGGCATTGTACTGATTAAACAAAGAAGAAAAAAGTTGAGAAAAGATAAGTTGGACTTCATCAAAATTAAAAACTTTTGTTTACCAAAAGACACTATAAAGAAAGTGAAAAGATAACCCACAAAATAGGAGAAAATATTTCCAAATTATATCTCTAGTAGGGGTCTAGTACCCACAAATAAAGAACTCTAATGACTCAACAACAACAAAAAAAGACAAATAACCCAATTAAAAAATAAATAAATAGGCAAGGGACCTGAATAGACATTTCTCTAAAGAAGATATTATACAAATGGCCAATATGTACATGAAAAGATTCTCAATATCACTAGCGATTAGGAAATGTAAATCAAAATCATAATGAAATACCTAGTAGATTTCACATCTACTAGGGTGGCTAAAATGAAAATAAAATTGCAAATAACTTTTGGTGAGGATGTAGAGACATTGGAAAGCTTATACATTGCTGGTGAGAATTTAAGATGGTACAGCCACTATGGAAGAGAGTTAGACAGTCCCTCAAAAAGTTGGAGAGTTATAATATGACCAAGTAGTTCCAGTCCTAGGGATATACTTAAGAGAACTGAAACTTGTTCACACAAAAATTTGCACATAAAGATTCACAGCAGTGTTAGTAATAAATAGCCCCCAAATGGGAAAAAAACCTAGGTGAGCATCAACTGATTAATAGAGAAACAAAATATGGTATATCCAAACAATGGAAATTTATTTAACCATAAAAAGGGCACTAAAAATCCTAAAATCCCCATCCTTTCTTACCATATGAGAAAGATTTCAATTGTCATTGAAATGAAATGACAAAATTGAAAACTTCTTTTAGAAAACTATATTGTCTGAGGACTCCAGCTTGAGAAACATTTCTTTATGGCGGTTACCCAATGCAGGAGCTCTTTATCATGATTTTACTGCACGATACTTTTCTTACAACTATCAACTTGAGGAGGTTTAGCTCTCAGAGTCTCCCTCTCATCATATCTATGCTTCACTGTGCTAATTGCCGGCTAAGCATTTTAAAATACGTTGTAAGAATTGTCTATTAACTGTTACTGATTTTTCAAATTACGCAGTTCTCAACTAAATCTGGGAGATAAGTGACAAATTTCTTATGTAGAAATGTATAACTCAACTGAAATACAAAGCACTGACCTATTTCTTCAGCCCCACCTATTTGGTTTAGTCTTGTCCACTTGAACAGAGATAGATGTGGTTTCTAGTTCCTAAAACTGCTCTCTAGAGATCGCATCAGATTGTTTGGGTATAATTTAGCAAGTCTTTCTAAATCAACAAGGGTACTTTTACTTAGAAACTTTACCTCTTTTAAAAGGTGATATGCAAATTGGTTTCCTGAAACCAACATTTCTTAATGAACGTTATTTAAGAACTTGCTGCCAAATATAAAGCCATTCCACAAATAGAACAGCTATAGTAATAGTTTTCACTCATCAGAGGTTTTACATCCTAATACCTGTTTATTGTTTTATAAGTAGAAAACAGTTCATACCAGAATCATATCATCAGCAAATTGTTGGTAGCTATATCCTAGCTTCTTATCATTGGCTCTTCTTTTGGTAGGCCAGCGTGTGTGGCTGCTCTCTAATTGTGTGAGGTCTCCTCAGCCCCAGAATCTCAGATAAATTTAGCAGATGTTCAGCTCCAGCCAGTAGTCGCATGGTAGCACAGTCAGTATGGGGAATCTCCTTTTAAATTACAAATTTAGTTCTTGCTCAGAATTATCCATTCTGGGGCCTGCCTGGTGGCTCAGGTGGTGGGAGCGCCATGCTCCTAACACCGAGGTCATCAGTTCGATTCCAACATGGGCCAGTGAGCTGCGCCCTCTACAGCTAAGACCGTGAACAATGGCTCTCCCTGGAGCTGGGCTGCTGTATTGGGCGTGAGCTGCTGTGTGCTGCCAGGAGCGGCAGTGGCAGCGTGAGTGGCTGGCAGCCAGCGAGAGCTGCCGTGAGCTGCTGTGAGCGGCCAACCACCGACTGACGCCGACTGCCTCAACCAGGGGGAGCGCAAGGCTCATAAATACCAGCATGGGCCAGGGAGCTGTGTCCTACACAATAGACTGAGAAACAATGGCTTGAACCGGAGTTGGGGGGGAGGCAGAAGAAGGGGGAAAAAATTATCCATTCTGTGAGATTGTATTGTTTATGTTTATAGTTATATACCTGTAACATGTCTTTGTGTCTCTACAATACTATGAAATAGTGTAGGAGGTTTCTCCAAAATAGTAGATATTTATCTTTTCAAAATTAGAAGAGGTGTTCTCCAATTTCTAGACCAAGAAGGTCATTTTTCTCCCCAGTGAAACGGGAACAAGGATTTCAAGAAAGCTCAATTTCTCAATTATAGGAAAGAATTCCAAAGCATTATGAAAGATTCACAAAAGATTTTAACCATAAAAAATCTTAAATGTCCTTTTAAAATTGTAAATATTGTATTAGTGGAACAACTTAGTCACTTCTGATTCATCACCCATTTTAGCTTCTCTATCTTGTAAGCATCATGTTAGATATTGGATGTACAGTAAAAAGATCCAGTTGGCTTTGAGTTCACAATCTAGAAAGGGAGAGAAACAACAGAATTATAATTCACAGCATATTATAATAAGAAATAGATGCCCAGGAGTATTCTGAGAGCCAGTAGAATTCCAGATGGGTAAATTCTCAGATGGGTATGACCTAACCTCTTTGGAGGCAGAGGAAGTGGGCAGCTAAGGAAACAAGAGGTGACCCCTGAGCATGAGGTAGGAGTTAGCTAACTCTTTCATTTTGGATTTTAGCAAACTCAAACGTCTTAGCTTTCATTTTCTTCCCTGTTCATCATTGTCTTCTCTCTTATTTCTACTTTTGTTGAAACATTTAGCGTTGATGCTTTTTCACTATTATAAATGTATTGCCTAATTTCACTTTTTCTATTAATAAACTTAAAAATATTTCCACTTTATTTCTATGTGAAAATAGAATTGAGTGACTTCTTTACTTGTGATGTTTGGTTAACCTCATTTATGCTTCTGTGGATCTCCATCGGAAAAGAAGGTAGCAGTCTTATTAATTACAGTAATATATCACTTAGCTGATTATTCTTGTTTTGTGTCTGGTTTCAGAGTGGATTCTAACAAGACCATGTTGGGTCTTTCGACCTCTTTTTGTTGTGATGGTTGTTTTTGCCCAGTCTGGTGTATTTATCTTTGCATTGAGGCTGTCCACCTTCAATTGTAATTATTTTCCTGATGTAGGTCCTTCCTCTGTCTCTTGACATGAAGTTTAACAAATGTTTTTTGATGATGACATTAATCCATAATGCAGCTCATCTCATTTATTTATCATGAATAGAAATCTGGAACTTAAAAGTCCATCATGTTTATGCATTTTGAGTTTGAGGTGACAGTGGGATATCCAAATGTCAATTTAGCAGTTGGAGACTTAGATACCAAATTACTGAGATGAGAAAGATTGTACTTATCCTTCACAGAGAGCATCTTAGAATGAAAATCAGAACTTGTCATTCATTCCTCCTTCTTAACCCTTCAACAATTGCCTAATTCACTCAGAGTAAAGCTACAGTCCCTAAAATGGTTTTCAAGGCCTTACATGATGTAGCCTCGCATTATCTCTCTGATCTCATCTCCTACTTCCTCACTCCCCTGTTCTAGCCACAATGATCTCTTTCCTGTTTCTCAAAAAGCATAGTGACATTCTGACCTTAAGGCCTTACCCCTTACCCCAGATATTTGCTCTCCACCTACTTCCAGGCTTTGATCTTATCTCACCTTCTCAGTGAGATTTTTCCAAACTACCTACCGTGTTTCCCCAAAACTAAGACCTAGCCGGACAATCAGCTCTAATGCATCTTTTGGAGCAAAAATTAATGTAGGACCCGGTATTATATTATATTATATTATACCCGCTATTATATTATATTATATTATATTGTATTGTATTATATTATATTATACCCGGTCTTATAGTAAAGTAAGATCGGGTCTTATATTAATTTTTGCTCCAAAAGACGCATTAGAGTTGATTTTCTGGCTAGGTCTTATTTTAGGGGAAACACGGTACATCAAATGGCTGCCCCTGTCCTTCCATACACCTAAGCCTTTATTGTTGCCTCATTTTTCTCTGTAGCACTTATCACCTTTTAATATACTCTTTGACTTTTATTAATAATTTTATTTATTGTCTCTTTCCCTCACAATAGAATGAAGCTCTGTGAGGACAGTGATTTTTGTAAATTTTATTCACAGCTGTATCCCCAGTACCTAGAACAGAGTCTGGCATATAGTAGGAGCTCATTAAATATTTTTTGCTAAATTAAGTTGAGCTGTCCACATTGAGATCAATTTTAAGTTTTCTGACTACTATTTACCTTTGGTGGAGCCATGGGATATTATTTTACCAAGGATTTTATTTTTAAAGTCCTTTCCTTGGGGTTGAAACTGAAATTAATATATATAATCTATATGTGTGTGTATAGAGATTATATGTAGTATACAACATATAATACATATGTCCTATAAACACTTTATTGGACAGGTGTTTGGTGACTCATTCACCAAATTCTGTAATAGATACACAGATGAGTGCTGATATAAACTTTGTATTATGTTAAGGAGATTGAATGTTGTTCTGTGGGCAGTGAGAATTTAGTGAAGGGTTTTAAGCAAGAGACTGACATGATCAGACTTACATTTTTGATAGCCTGTTCTGGTGGCTCAGGGAGACCATCTGGGAAGCTATTTCAGTAGTCCAGCAAGAGATGATGAGAAAATAGAAGGAAGGGATGGATTTTAGAAATATGTAGGAAATAAAAATTGACAAATTTTTGGTATTTGCTTTCAATGGGGGGTATGAGAGAAGGCACCAATGTACCAACTAAGAGAAAAAAATACATGAGTAAGAGATGTTAAGTTCATTTTGGAAAGTTGAAGTGCCTGTGTGACATCTGGATGGAGGTATCTGGTGAGTTGGATTGTGGGTATGAGACCCAGGAGATTTGGGCTAGAGATGGAGATTTGGAGGTAATCCGTACAGAGATTTTTTTTGGAACCATGTTGAATGATATCACCCAGAATAATGTATAGTATGGAATAAAAAAGAGGCCTAGAACATTAGAACCATGAAGAATTCTGCCGCCTCCCCGCCCCCCCGCCCCCCAATTCGGCAAAAATTACTGAGAATAAGGTAAGAAGGAAACCACACTAATTCTAACCCATTAGGCCATGGCTTAAAAATATCCATTCTTCAGAGAAGCCTCAATTGATCCCCCAATTAAAATTAGGTCTCCTCTGTTATTATTCTCTATGAACCCTGTTGTTTTCCTTTATAACTTTTATCACAATTTAAAATTACATATTATTTTTGTGTTTTATTTGTTTATGTCTCCCACTTCGCAAGGGCAGGAACCTGTTTTTCTCTTCACTATTTGTTTGGCTCCTAGCACAGTGCCTGATGCATGATAGATGCTTGATTTATTTGTTAAGAAAATGAAGGAAGTGTGGGATTACAGACGACAATGATGGCAATGTTTCCAGAAGGAGACAGTTTCAAATGGTACTCTAAGCAGTCCAGTGAAATAATAATAAGAGTTAGCAGATGTTGCGCACTAATGAATGAAGGAATGAAATGTGTGCATTATACTTATCGATGAAGAGTTACGGGATGAGTTATCCACTGAGTGAACCCTGTCCCTCATTGAGTTCTCTGTCTAAAAGGGAGATAATGACAGTAGCCAGCGTTCTTCAGGAATTTATTGTGTGCTCTTTACATGTGCTATTTCATTCAATTCTCACAACAAATCTAAAGCGAGGTGAGTATAGTTCTTACCCCTATGTTACAGATGAGAGGAATAAGGTTTAAGGAGATTATTATGCACATTGTCCGAGAATAGGTAGGCAGTGGTTAAGCCAGGACTTCAGCAAGGCCTTTCTGACCCCAAAGCCCAGGCATTTGACCCCCATGCTCCAGTAGCGGGATCCGGTAGATTCCTCATCAGGAAAGTGATATTTTGAAAATGACATTTGAGCAGGAATGGTTTTGCTGCTGTTTATAGGACAGATTAGAAGTACGAGTGACTGGAATTGGGAAACAGGATAAAAATGGATCTGCATTAATCTAGAATGAGGTATGTAGTTCCAAACTAGGGTCATAACTGTATCTGAGAATGAAGGGGGGGACAATCTAAGATCTCTTGTTAAGGGAGAATTAACAGGACGTGGATACTATTTGGAAATGAAGAGTAAAAGAGAAGAGTAAAAAATAACTATAAGAGTGCAGTCCTAGGAGCTGGAAATTTTCACAAACTGCACTTCTAATATGGAGAAGTCAGAAATGTGCCTTTTTGGTTCCTTGAAATAATAAATTTATGATTAGAATTTTAAGTATTATTTATACACCAAAAGAAGATATGACAATCTTTGGTATTGAGAAAGTGCTAGAGACAGAGTAAGATTTAGGACTAGAGAAAAAGGATTTACTCAGACACATTGATTAAAGCCATGTGAGCAATTCTTACAAATCTCAACATTCTTTATAATAAACTTTACCAATGGGCTGCCAACATGTAGTGCTGTAGTTGTTTTAATAGTTTTAGAATTTAAGGAAAAGTTAAAGGTTTTTCCCGTTTAACAAGGGTAGATGGATTGGAAGAGAATGGAGAAGTGTGTCATTTGGCCTTGATAAAATCCAAAAGGTAGTAGTTATAAAGTATGAGATCAGGGATCGGATTCTGCATTTCACTAGGGACTCTACAGAGAATAGTGGTTGATACGGACAGATGAGAGGGGATCTTTAAGTGCAGTCGCCCGCTGGCACAACATGTGAGAGAGAGACCTGGCCAGCGTGTGAGGAGAAATGACTGTGTTCTCTGGCATTTAGACCGAGGTCCTAACATAAGTAAACATTTGATCTTTGTCGCTTAACTACATAAACACAAGGTTAGGAGTATAGAATTCAGTTAGTAAGTACAAAATCTAGTCCATTGCTTTAACTTGAATCATATATATATTATTTATTTTCTTATGAATATAAAATCCAAACCTTATGAGTTGCATGTTTTAAACCCTTTTCAAAGTAGAGTCTAAAATAAATAAATATAAAAAATAATTTCTCTAATTCCCACTTATACGTTCAGTTTTTACATTTACATATGAAAGTGATTTTTTTTCCTGTTTGACAAAATATCTCAGTTTCTCTTCATTCCAACAATATTTTTATGCTAACTGATCTGTGATTTCATAAAGGATTATTAATTTGATTTTGTAGATACAGGAAAGAAATAGTAAAAACACTAAATAGCTGGGCCTCCTGTGCTTTTGTGTAGACAGAAATGCTGTTGTGTTGGCTTAATTGTCGATTCATTGAGAGACTGCAGTGTTTACATATTTTCTAACGGGGTGTCCTCCTCCCCTGTGGTAGGTCATTTCTTCAGGGTAGATTTCTTATTGTTGTCCTTTATTTTTAGGTGTGAAGTTTTTCAACATGAGTGGCCTCGGGGACAGTTCATCCGACCCTGCTAACCCAGACTCACATAAGAGAAAAGGATCGCCATGTGACACACTGGCATCAAGGTAGGAACACTCTTAGTCTATTTCTGGCAGAGCTGCTTTATCATTTTCATGGCCTCTTTAGAGCTGTTTCATCTACTCCAAGTTTACTGGCCTTCTCTGGGTCCCTCACACTCAGCATGTTCTCTTGCTTCCCCAGGGCCCTGCCAAATGCCGCTCCCTCAGTCCAGCTTACTCCCTCTAGCTTTCCTGTGGTCAACACCTATGCGTCTTACAGATGCCAGCTGAGTCATTACTTCCTTAAAGGGAGTCTTCTCTTCCTTCCATAACTGTTATGTCAAATCTCCCTCCTTCATGTATCTCTCACACATATTTTTATAGTTCGAATCCATAATTTCAAGATTTTAGTACTTTGTGTGATTATCGAATGAACCCTTGGCTTCTCCACTACACGCTAAGCTGCCATTGAGTAAGGACCTTGTCTGTACTTTCTCACCATTTTATCCCTAGTTCCTAGCACAGTGCGTGGCTTACATATAATAAGGGCACGGTAAATATTTGTCAAATGAATAAACAAACATATTATACATCTTTAACTGCTAGCTTAGAATATTCTGGTATTAGTGGAACTAGGAAATATGTTAGGATATCAGGATTCTAAAGAATGATTGTTTGTGGAATTAAATATTTGTATAATATAAAGCACATGATCACCTTAAATAGGCTAAAAGAGAATTATGGCTAAGGAGATTCAGAAAGGAATTTAACAGAAGAGTGCCATGGCTCCAAGCTAGAGAAAGAAAAGTGACTATTTCTCTTCCAGTTCAGACTGTTACAGAGAGATGGTAACCCAAGTACTCATAATCAATGCGAGGAGGAATGTTGATGTCAAGATACAATCCAGATTTGTGTTGTCAAACTTAATGTTCTTCTTTATTGACAAAGTCAGTTCCTCTTAAAGGAAAACTTAAGAATAAATAAATAGAATTAATGTCTTTTACATTAAATTTTTTATTTGGGGAAATTTTTTAAATCTCTAAAAGGATAGGGACTAGGAAACTGTATATACTCACCACATATAATTGATAATATATTGCTGTATTGTTAGTATTCTATTAATGTTTTATCATATTTGAATAGTCTTGTCTAAGTAAAACAATTAATGAATAAATTTATTTTATCTGCAATTAATTCCTCCAATCTCTTGTTAATAATTATATATGTGTGCTCGCTTCGGCAGCACATATACTGAAATTGGAACGATACAGAGAAGATTAGCATAGCCCCTGCGCAAGGATGACACGCAAATTCATGAAGCGTTCCATATTTTTGATATGTGGTATATAAACCAAAAACAACAAAAGAACAAGACAAACAAATGAGAAACAAAAACTCATAGATACAGACAATAGTTTAGTGGTTACCAGAAGGTATGGGGGGTGGGGGGTGGGAGATGAGGGTAAAGGGGATCAAATATATGGTGATGGAAGGAGAACTGACTCTGGGTGGTGAACACACAATGGGATTTATAGATGATGTAATACAGAATTGTACATCTGAAATCTATGTAATTTTACTAACAGTTGTCACCCCAATAAATTAAATAATAATAATAATTATAATTATTATTATATATGTAAGTACCCATGAGCAATATAGAATGTATATTAAATTTACATATTTTATAATTCTGTATATACTTCTCTACAGTATGCTTTTTTCACCATGGGTCTTGAAATATAAGTATACATAGACTTATTCAGTCCTGTTATCTTTTGATTAATATTGTATTACACGAATGCACCACATTTGAAAAATCCGTATCTCTACAGATAGACATTCCCTATAAACAACCTTTCTGTTACAAAGTTTTGTTCTTACAGCCAGCACTACTGCAAACATCCTCCTCATGCACACTCCCTATTTTATACATAAGAGTTTCTTTAGGATTTGTGCACATTTTTGTGTTAACTAGGTAATTACCACATTGTTCTTCAAATGACAAGCTTTGTGAGTTCCTTTTTACTTCACATCCTTACCCACACTGTTTTCTCCTCACTTGAACTTTTTGCCAGTCTGATGGTGTGGGGTTATAGTTTTAAGTACATTTTCCTGATAACTAGATAGATTGATTATAATTTTTGTTTTTATTGTCCGTTATGTTTTCCTCTTCTGTGAATTTCCTGGTTGTCTTCTGCCCATGTTCCTGCTAGGTTGTCTGTCCTTTTCCTTTTCATTTGTAAGAGTTATTTTTAATTTTCTGGTTAATACTCTTTTTTTTTGCTTGTGTTTGATGCAAATAACTTCTCCCAGTCTGTTTAACTCTATTTATAATGTCTGCTGACACACCTTAGAAACTCAGGTTTTCATGTGTCAAGCTTTTGAGGAGGTCTTGTTTAAGAAATTTTTCATCTACTTCAATGCCTTTAATGCAGTTTTGTGTATTTTTTCCTAATACACATTGAGAGTTTGAATTAATCTGGAGTTTATTTTTGTGTATGATATAATGTAGGCACCTGATTTTTCCCCCACATGGAATATCAGTGGTTATGACCCTATCCTTTCCTTGTTTCCATGCTGTTACCTTTATTATAGACCAAGTCCCTTTGTAATGGGTATCTGGTTCTGAACTTTCTTAAGACAATCGCCTTGATGTGGGGTGATAGGGCAAGTCACACTTGTTATTTTTCAAATTGTTTTCCCGATTCTTGGCCCTTTACTCTTCCACATAGATTTTAGAGTCCGTTTTTCAAGTTTCCCCTGAAAAAAATCCTGCTGGGATTGGGATTCGAATTTCATTTACTTTTAGAGATGAAATTAGGGAGAGTTGACATTTTTATTTTCTCGACTCTAGATTGTAGAGTGTTCTTATTTTATGGAAATAAAGGCTTTTCATTTATTCAAGTCTTCACTGTTCTTCAATAATAGCTTACAATTTTCCCCATGAGTGCCTAGCCCATCTTTAGTTAGATACATTCCAGGGTACCATAGAATTTTTACTGCTTTTAGGAATGATACCATTTTTGTCCATTGCATTTTCTAACAGGCAGTTATTAATGTATAAGAATGCTAATGATTTAGAAGTATTGGTCTCATATCCATCCATTGTTCTAAACTTCCTTATTTATTTTAATGGTTTATATGTAGGTCTTCTTTGATTTATTTTTGTGTGTGTGTGTACATAATCACATCACAAATATCGAAATTTATATTTTTTCTCTTAGATGTCTTAGAGATAGTTATCTTTGTATGTTTGCTTTAAAAATATTTGAAAACATCTTCTTCAGGTTGATAAGTAAAGCCCTTCTTCAGGGCTTCAGTTTTTCAAAAGTTATATTTTTGATATGGTAAACTAAAAATTTGTGATTTTGAAACTGGTTGAGTTTGTGCATGAACGACCTTGTAGTGTGTTTCTTTTGGTTTTGTTATTGTATGCTGTCTCCCCAAACAGATTGTGAACTCATTAATCATAAAGAGCATATGTTAGACCTCAGGGTATTGCCAGCCTTGTGTCCAGAAGCCCTGGATAGGAGAGTTTCTCAGTAATTGTCTGTTGGGGCAAGATGCCTTGTATCTGCTTCCTGTTACCTCTTCTCCATTCCTTAACTATTCTCAGAGAATGAGGATTAAAATGCTAATGTTAAAATGGTGGGTAGCTGTGCCTTATACTTGTGTAACATTTCTAGTTCAAATCAACAGGTGCTTAGTAAATGCCTACTGTTCAACCAGCACCATGTGCGTGATGTTATAAGGATGTAAGTGAAGTGAGACGTGTTTTCCATCTTTAAGAAGCTTACAAATCTGTCATGCTATTCATTCTTCTTAAACCCTTCTCAGCTCTCCCTTACCCTGAAAATAAATAATCATAATCATAGTAGATAACATTTATAGTAGTAGTGATGATAGTAGATAACATTTATTGAGCTGATAATATACGAGTATACAAGTATAAGAGTATGCCAGGAACTCTTGCCAAGCATTTTGCGTGTATCATCTGCTTAATCCTCACAAAACCCAAAGAGGTAATTAATGTCATTATCCCTGTTTTACAGATACGGAAATTAAAGCTTAGAGAAGTTAAATTGTTGTTAAGTAGCTCATCCAGTGTTACATAACTAGTAAATGACAGGAAGTTTGAATTTGTACTTTTAAGCAATGTATCATGCTCTGCATCATGGCCTGAAAGAGTCCTTGTGATCTGGCCAGGGTCTCATCTCCTGCCCTTGTATTTCTTATCATCTGTAGTTCATCCATACTAACTACTTATAGGTTCTTTAACTTGACATTTTCACTCTCACTTTTACCTATGGAAGAGTTTGTTTTTTTTTTCTTTTAGGAAACCAATCTCTCCCAACCACTAAATTTAGACATCTTATTCTCTAGGCCTAGGGGCCATCTCTGTGTGCTTCTGTAGTATTACAATGTTGTCACATAGTATGATAATGGCCTGTTTCCTTTTCCATTTTCCTGCTAATGGGGGGCTAAGTCTAATGTACATGGTTGTCTGGCACATAATGACTATAGAAGCATTTGTTGAAAAACTAACACGTTGATGAAAAAAAGATACATAAGCAGTTAACTCATAGAAGTATTAACTATGCAATATAAATGGAAATAAAGTGGGTTAGTGAGAGGAGAAATGTAGGTGGCCCAAAGTAATAAAGAAAGCCTTTAAAATAAGGTAGAATTTTTTTCCATTAAGGTAGAATTTTTTTTGTCATTTCCACCTCTTCTTCAGTTTTGACTTTATTTGAATATATCTGCTCTCATTTTCCATCCTTGCTTATTAGTTATTTCATTTCATGGTGATTTTCCTAGTCTCATTCTTAAGTCATTTTATAGACACTTCACCATTTCATTACTTTTAGCTTCTTGCTTCCTCTGTCACCTCTCTGTTTGCCTATCCTGCCTATTCTATCACTTTCTTTTTTCTTTTTCTTTTACTCTATAGTGGTTTCAAGCACTTCAGTTTTACACAGAAGTTAATGTCAAAAACAGATTTGGGAGTCCTATCAAGTAAATCCAATGGACTCTTATTGAAATTTAGACCCATAGATTTAAACAGATCATACTTTAGACTGAATCTACTAAATAAGTCTAAAATCAATTAGTTTCTCTAACATAAAAGCAGATGTGCTCCAAAGCACTATCAGGTTGTAGATAGAGCTGGAGTTCTCTAAAACCTTATATATATCAAAATGTACGTAACTCATTGTCTTCATGCCTAGTTTTCAATGTGTTGGCGTGAAATTTGCCAGAATACCTTGCTGCATGTACTTGCTGTGGAAGTTATATGAGTTTTACTAAGTAAAATGGGACTAACTCTTTAAGGAAAGATTTAAAAGATAAAGACAGAATGTGTGATTGTTACAGATTTACAGTTTGGATTTGTTTTAGGAGGTATACCATTTAGAAGTAGTTTGTTTTATGTAGGTAAATACATTTGATTAGTTGAATTGTTTTTCAACTTACTATGTTATGTAAATGCTATCGCTTTTATAGTCTTTTTATTAAGAAAAGTAAATGGTATTTTAATTGTTGCCAATTATGAGCTTTTTAGCAACCTATTTTTCCCTTTTCACTTCTTTTTTTTTTTTTTTTTTAACCACTGTTACATGCAGTCAAATGATTTTGATTGGTGCTTATAAAACAAAGTTACTTGTGATCCATCTTTCTTATGTTAATTTGGTAATAGAAAAATTCATTTCAAAGTAATACTTCACTGTCTTTGTATGTGTTACATAAAGCAAATTGCCTGATGACTTGGCTAAGTAAGCCGGGGTAAACACTGGAAAACAAAAATAAACAATATTCATTCAATACATTTGAGTGAATGTAAGGTGCTAGTTGTTTGCACTGTTATCCTTTGTTCTCATTATTTTGCTTTCAGACAAATCGAGTGTGATTTTTATTATATTTATGAAAACTTATAAGTAGGTGGTATTTTCAATTTTTTAGAACAAAGTTATACATTAAAGATTTTGTTCTCTGTACCTGTCTCTAATTATTGATTATTATTAGTTCTTTTTTACTATTTGGATGGATCCTTTTTTCTTTTGGATGAGGTCAACAAGTAGTCTAATCATTATAAGAATCAAGAGTTTACTAGATTTCTAATTATAACTTATTTGCATTTGAAAATTTAGATTTTATTTTTGTTTCAAGGAGTTATTATTTAAAACATAAAATAATTCCAAATGCAAACAGTATACGTACTGTTTGCATCCTTTTAATATCTACTATTCATTGGTTATTAAAATAGTCGATGTCTATGCATCATTGAGGAATACATCTGTGACATCAGTCATTCTCTTTATGTATTTTAGTCAGAATTATTTTCCGCACTTTGGTATTTTGTAATATCTGTTTTTTAGATGTGAAATTGTTTCCTAAATCTGGTTTTATATTCTGGATAAAAATAGGGATCTCTCTAAATGTGTAAACATTAAATATTTGATCAGAAAAGGAAATATAGTAGAAGAAATGTATGCTAACTGGATTTTCTTTGTGTGACAGCACTGAAAAGAGGCGCAGGGAGCAAGAAAATAAATACTTAGAAGAGCTAGCTGAGTTATTGTCTGCAAACATCAGTGACATTGACAGCTTGAGTGTAAAACCAGACAAATGCAAGATTTTGAAGAAGACAGTCGATCAGATACAGCTAATGAAGAGAATGGAACAAGGTAAAAATAAAACAAAACATGGCTTTCCGCATTGTTATTAAGATATTGACAATCGATATTTTTATTTTTTATTAAGAAATGACATTGAACTTCATAATTTTATTAAAGAAACATTTTTGTTTAGATACTATTTATTTTAGAAAATAAATCTGAGAGCCTTCTTGTTACAACAAATGGCTTATTAAGTTCACTTGAAAACGACTTGCCTTGGGAGGTTATAGGACCGGTATCATTGGGCATAGAGTCAGGAGACACACATGGTGGTGTCCGACCTGAGGCTCTGGCACAGAGTTGAAGACACTCAGCGATAGGAAAATCCCTCCATTTGAATAGTAAGCTTGTCCGTGCCTGGGCTCTGGGGAAAAAACCTTGATTTATTTTTATGATTTATATTTATATCCATATTTCCCGGGGACCCCACACCACAAAAACCCCTGGTTGCCTACCAGAAACAAAAGCAAATCACTCCCTCGCCTGTCCCATAGGATTCCCAAAAAGTGCATCTGACACAAGGTGATTTTATACTAAAAATTTATATAACATATGAGGGAATAATCTGTGGTGAGTAAGAGCACAAATAACAAACAGAAGAACTAGATCCAAAAAGAACTTAAAATTAATAGCAGCAATGTGAAAAGACTATAAACAAATATGTTTAAAATGATTGGTGATATGATTTTAAGATTTTAGAAGCTAGATAATGGCTAGTTAGTGACAACGGATTTAGCAGACAGGAGAGACTGGTGTTGTGAGCCTGTAAAGTGGAGAGCCAACCAGAGGCATGTGGCCCCTTTTTTGGTCTCAGCCCCTAAGCCGAAGGTGGTAGGATTCCTTTGGGGAACTTGAACAGTCCAAAGGAAAAGACACACAAAATGATTCCCAAATGAAAAAAAATCAGCTCCTCTCCTTGCTCCCATTCCTCACCCAGCTGCCAGTCCCAACTTTAGTTCCTCATTCTTTAATATGAGTAAAAGTCCAAATATTTGAGGAAAACCTGTTATAAAAAGAGAACAAACTAAGCAAACAAACAGAAAAAAGGGAATTCAGAGGAAGCAGAGACAGCACAGGGAGCAGAAGAAAATTTAGAAGAAGCAAATAGCCCCTCAGAGACAAAAGGGAAGATATTTCATCCATGAAACAAGAATAAGATGCTATAAAGTTAAACATTCAAAACAACAACCCAATTAAAAATAGGCACATGAATAGACATTGCTCCTAAGACATACAAATGACCAATAATAAGCACATGAAAAACATGCTCAGTATCACTAGCCATGAGAGAAATGCAAATCAAAACCACAATGAGATACCACTTTACACCCACAAAATATTGTTCATATATCATACATATGTAGTTTAAGCATAAAAACATGCTTAGATATTATGCTGACCTTAGAATACTAGTTACTTCTGAAAACGGACAGAGGAGAAATGGCAGCTTTAGCTCTATTTGAAGCATTATATTTATTTAAAGAGAAAAGACCAAAAGCAAATAACGTTAACATCTGTGAAAAATGAATGGTGGCTATGTGAATGTATGCTATGTCATTTTCTGTATTTTTTTTTTGATATTTGAAATATTTGATATTTTAAAGTAAAACAATGAATCTGTATTCAATAATACCATATTTGGCTTCTGGTGAACTAACTAGTCTGAGAGATTAGAAACTTTTATTTAAGTACGATGCTGCTTTAAGATGATGGATGGATGATTTCAATATCACCTCCCAAAAGAATTTCATATCACTTAGCAGTTACAGTTTTATCAATCAGATCATCATGACATGAATGTGGAAGGTTAGCTACTTCATGCAGACTCACAAATGGAAAAATCATATCTTCACTCTCTCTTCATGGCGGTTGATCAAATCAGAAAAGGATAATGGGGGAAATAATCGTTCTATTGCAATTTGTTCATTTCTTTAAAACTTTTGGTTTAGACTTTTTTTTTTTAATGCAATTGCCCTGGATCTTGGAATCCTGTTTCTTGTTGTTGTTTTTTAACATAACCATTACGTATTTATTTATTTTTTTTATTTTGTTGGGGAATATTGGGGAACAGTGTGTTTCTCCAGGGCCCATCAGCTCCAAGTCTAGTTATGGAGGGTGCAGCCCTCCAAGTCCAGTGGCCATTTTCAATCTTTGGTTGCAAGGGGCGCAGCCCACCATCCCATGCGGGAATTGAACCGGCAACCTTATTGTTGAGAGCTCGTGCTCTAACCAACTGAGCCATCCGGCCGCCCCCTAGACTTTTTTTAAAGGCTATATTTTGTACCATTTTTCTTAACTATTGGACCAGTGGACATGGTAGATCAGAATTCAAATCGTCCTACTTCCCCTTATTAGTTATATTATTTGGGACCATACTTAAACTTTGTGACCCTCAATTTTATTGTCCATAAAATGAATATAATTATGATTAAATGTGAAAGTGCCTAGATAATAAATACATGTTATTTGAATCTGAAACTTGGTGAATCTGTATATTCTTAAACTTGGTATTATGGAAATGAACGCTTTTTGGATGTGTGACTTTTTTGGTTCTTCATTATAGAGAAATCAACAACTGATGATGAAGTACAGAAATCAGACATCTCTTCGAGTAGTCAAGGAGTGATAGAAAAGGAATCCTTGGGACCTCTTCTTTTAGAGGTAGCTGTTCTCATTAACTCAGAAAGTGACCAAAATCTTTGTTCTGGCCAATTTGGTTTTTTCTTTATCTTCTTTTGTGTCTTATGTTAAATTAATAAATTATAAAACAAAGTAAAGGTTTAAAGAACTTCAATAATCATTTTATTTTGGAAACTATTTTGACAGTTATTACTATTTCAGAATTAAATGTGAATAATGAACATAAGAAATTTTAATAAAGGCATTCTAGTCAGATGAAAATATGAGACCTATTGTATGCCTTTGCCATTTATTTCTGTGGTGGTTAGGACTTGTTGGGAAAATAAAATAGAATTATTTAGCGAGCTAGTGCTATCCATCCTGTCTACTGTAGAATTTCACTTTTGATAGGGATGCCTCACTTTAATGAAGTGTTTTCCTGAAAAGTTTCCTAAAAAATTTGTTGTTTATGTAAATATTGTAAGAGAATGTACTATTTTAACAACCCTCTATAAACTTTTTAAAGTAAAGAACTTTTAAATGGGAATTACTTTGTAATTACTGTGTAGTTTTCACCCCTGCCTTTTCTCTTTAGTCTGTACTCCCTCTATTCTCAACACAGATGTTTTATTTCCAAGCAGGCTTATCACCTTAAATGTTCCCTCTCAGACATAAATGTTTAATAACACATATATATGTGCATATACACACTATTCCCCACAGTGTATGCTTTTCTATCTCTAGGCCTAATTTTATTTATGTATATGTTTATTATATACATATGTGTATTCATATACATATATTTATATTTCATATCTATAAAGAATATAACATATATTTTATATAAATTCTCCTTCCCTTATCGTACCTCAAGACCCTCCTTTCTGGTGAAGTCTTCATAACAACTCAATTATACAGGTCTTTTTATTTTCTAACTTTATACATTTTTTCGTCTTACCCTAACTATTTCTGTGTTTTTCTGTTATCCAAAATTCTCTCTACCAACACTGCTGATGAGAACATTCCCCAAATTCAGTTCTTGCTTTTCTGGTTCCAGAAAAATCATGTATTCTCTTTGCTTCACCTTTCACCTCTAGCAATGATACCCAAATATGTACTTCTTGCTTTAACCTCTTCCCATACTCCACTCCTGTACTTTTAACAGGCTGTTAAATATTTTTGACTCGACTATTAGCAACTTCTCGACCTCAAAATCTAAATTCTTTATTTCCCCTCTAAGTTATACAAGTACTTTGTTACTTTTTAGACTATTGGTTTTTATGATTTTTATTAGGGGAACAAACATATATTTTTTAGAATTGTAAAATGTAAAAGACATTGGTCATTGAAACTGAATAGAAACTACTCTCTGAGCCAGTGCATCCACATAAAACTGGGAGAGGGAAGCTACCAAGTGTAATGAACTCTCATTTTTTTTATTATATTCTTTTCACAACTCATTAAATTGATCGCATGGCACATGACTGCATTTTGGAAACAGTACTGTAACAAGTATAGTAAAAATGTTAATGGTAGACTCTAGGTGGTGGACATACAGATGCTCACTATAAAAGTCTTCCAACTTTGCTGTGTTTTGAAAATGTTTAATATAAGCTGTTAGAGGAAAATAAGTTAAAGAAAGAAAAGTACTTTTGGCTCATTTCCCACTTCCACCCCTCTCTTCCTCCTACTTGGTCCCTGTCACCATCCCACTACTTGGTTACATTTGGGCTCTTCCTGACGACTTGATTTATCCTGGCTCTTATGGCTTTATCTCCGCTGCTCTGCAGGATGTTAGGAGTCTAGTCTTTTCATAGTCTCTAGTTTTTCTATGGGGGTTCTACCTGCCTTCTTAATGCCTTAAATTTAAAACTGGCCTCAGGACTTTGTATCTCCTTTCAATTAATTAATATTTATTAAATTTATTTTCTGCATGTAATGTCATTTGAGATACTGAAGAAGTATAAGATATAGAGGGCCTTGATTTCTGGAGTTCTGTAGGAAGATGGTAATCATTTAAATCCTAGTTTCACCACACATTCTTCAGAAACCACAGAAATCAGCAAGGAGAGCAAATAGATTATCCACAATCTGAATACAGCACAACTGAAGACAGAATACTACTACTAGTAGTAGTTTAATTTATATAAACATTTGTTATTGCTGTATGAGAAAAGTCCACAGCACTTTAAAATTCACAGAAAATGACAGGAAAACATCCTTCCAAAAATGGTATAAGAAGATGACAAAGTAAGATTTTTTTTTTTTGGCTGTTGAAATTATTACCCTGAAACCATTATGAATCAAAGGAAAATTATAACACATGAATTAAATGTCATTAGGGAAGCATTTTCAAATATGAAAAAACACACCAGATTAAAAATTCCAAAAACTCAAAACAGAAATGTATTTAGGTTCTTTTCTCCAAGGAGCAAATATTATTATTTATAAAGTTACCAACTTTTAGGAACTCCAAAGTGGCCTCATGGACAACCTTTCTGTCCCACAACCCTATTCTGGTTTCCTAAACTTGACAGCATCTAATCCAGGGCAGCTGTGAAGAGGCGGTGGAAGAGCCACCAGGAGATTGTCCATTGAGTCTTCCAGGCTGCAGTCTAGAGCTGCACTGTGCAGTAAGATAGCCACTAGCCACATGTGGCCGTTCGAAGTTAAATACAATGAAAAGCTCCGTGCTTCAGTCTCACCAGCCATATTTAAAGTGCTCAGGACCCACACGTGGTTAATGGTTGGCGTACTGGATAACGTAGGTATAGAACATTTCCAACATTGCAGAAAGTTCTCTTTCACAGTATGGAAGATCTAGACATCTAAAACATCACCAAACATCCACCATAATACGAGAATTTGTCACCATACAGTTTCCAATTTATTCCCTCCTCCCTCATTTTTTAAACATAAAATAAAGGTAGCATGAGTTAAGAATGAAGGTATTGGAGGTAATTTCCTCATACTTTAAAGAGAGAGTGGTATTAGAATTTGTTTATTCAACACATGTTTGTTACTTGGCCCATAATAAGTATTCATCAGTACAGGCATTTAACCTCCTCATTTTCCATTGTTCTTTGCTGTTTAAATTCCTTTGCCTCCTATTCAAAGCTTTGCATTATCTGGCTCTAACACTCCTTATTTCTCACTGCTCACCAAGAAAAACCTTGTTTTCATCATGGAGGTCTCCCTACCCCTTCATGTGCATCCAGGCCTCCTTACCTCACTTTATACCGTTCCCTGCATAGCTGCATGGCTCGTGATACCACTACCCACTCCCTCTTCCTTAAAACTCACCCTGTGACGCCTTTGATAGAACCGTCTCCTTCTCTAGCTGCTCCTCAGCCTCTTCCTCACATTTCTCTTTCTTTACCTTCCTCTTAAAAGTTAACGTCCTCCAGCATTATGGCCTTGACTCTTCTTTAAAAAAAAAAAAAAATGCTATGCACATTTCCTGAGCAGTTTTATTTTCATGTACGTCTAAGTCTACATGATGTATTCGTATGTTTGTGTGCACACATGTGTATGTGTGTGTGTGTAGAATATCAATTAGGATTCTCTGGATTCAAGCAACAGACACCAATTCTGACTAAATTAAGTAACTGTGTATTTATTGGAATGCTATTTGGATATCACAGAACCATGCTTGGAAATAGGTTGACATCAAGATATCTTAAGGAGGTTAGAAAGCTGAAACTATACAAATGGTCTCTCAGAAAGACCCATTTGGGCAGTGCCTTGCAGCTAGAATGCATATATTCCTGCCATGTTTGTCTTTTTGTAATTCTCCCACAAGACTTTATTTAATGGGTAACAAGTAACTCCCCAAAGGAAATCAGATAGTCCATGGAAGGAGAAAAGATGATTGTAGTTAAAAACAAAAAACAAACAAAAGCAAATGATACTACTTACTGTATGTGTACCTGAAATCACAAATGTCTACCTTTAGCCAAGATCTCTCTTCAGAGCTTCCCTTTCATTATATCCTGCAGCCTTTTGAACATCTTTATCTGAATATTCCTGTCATTTCAAATACATTTCTAAAACTAAATTTATAATCTGTCTCTTTCTGTTTAAAAGAAAAAGGTCAAAAAATAAAAAACTAGATTTTTTCCCTCTTGACTCTCCTTTGTCAGAGAAAGGTACTTATCCACCAGAACCCTAAAGTCATTAATAGTTACCCTAAAAGCTTGTTCCCACAGTGGCAAGGTGACCAAATGCTGTCTGTTCTGCTTCTGTCACATTCTCTTCTATCACTTCCACTGACATTGCTTAATTCAGGCTCTCAGAGTAGCATTGCAATTGGTCTCCTTGCTTTCAATTTCCACGCCACACCCACTGCCAGAAGGATCTTTGTAAAAGTAGATCTTGTCACTCTCCTGCTTAAAAATAGTACCTTCAAGGTAATCTCCATCACCTTTAGGGTAAGTTCCTTACTTTTTTGCTAATTCCTTGAAGCTTTCAAAAACAATTATCACTGTTAAATGTAACACAAATATGACAAGTAAATACAAAGTGATTCCTTTTTTTTTTTTTAACCTCTGAGCTGTTTCCTCTGTTTTGAACATCCTTTCAGCCTCTTGTTCAGCCAGAGTTACTGCTCCGTGTCCTCCCAGCCTCGGCTCAGGTGTAGTGTGGCCTTCTCCCAGGAAGCCTTCCCGATGGGAACCATCTCTTCACCCATTTGGGGCGCTTCACACTAGTGTTTAACCTTTATGAATTCCTCTGTTGTACTGTATTATAACTACATATACTTGTCTTTTTCCCTTCAGAGGCTATAAAATTGTTGAGAATTATGTGTTTTATTCCAGAACTTTGACTAGGGATTGTCATTTAGGTGATAGAGCAGATTGTGTAGTCATTTAAAACTGGGGCTCTGTGAAAAGCGTTGGCCACCGTGAACCCCACTGTCAGACCCAAGGGTGATCTCCTGAGCAGAGAGAAAAACCCCTCAGATGATTATGTTGTACCAAATGGACAGGCATTTGTTATCTTCTCCTTCTTGCAGTTCGGTGTAAGACCAGTTGTCAGGACTTAGAGAAGCAGGAGGATTCCTTCCCAGGAGCACACTTGGAAGTTATTATATGTACAACGTATGAGAGAAACTTGTTAAATCAGAACAAGTATTAGCCGATTATATTAATCAGATATACTTTTAGAAATTAGAGATATTTGTATATTCATAGGATTAGTCTCAAAGAATAGTCCCTGAAATGTTACCAATCTCTTGGGGGTGGGATTTTGGCAGAACATCTGTCTACTTCATTTTCGTATTTCAAAATTTTTTGCAGGTATATATTTCATTTATAATTTTAAAAAATAGGCATTTTTAAGCAAAAAGGCTGTCTGCATCTCAGGAGAAGGGTCAGCAGGACAGCTCTGCAACTAAGGTGGACCCTTTGTCAACCTGTTTTCTAAGCCAGCCTTTTCTGGGGAAGCTCCAGAGAAATGCGGTGTCCCACACTTCACAGATGAAATGACAAGTCCATGTAAACGAGGCCAAGCGGAGACCGGGGGAAAGGTCTGCACTGCCAGTCAGGGCACCCAGCTGCATATTCCAGAGGCCAGTTACTAGAATAACTTCCTGGCCTGGCAAAGAGGCCGGGTGCAGTCAATGGGAGGAGAACTTGGAGAAGCCCCAGTGAGTCTGTGGAAACAGGAGACTGCAGGGACCCAGGCCTGCTGCAAGGGAGGAGAATGGTTAAGGCCTCCGGATTTAGTCAATGCCTTAAATATAATCGCATGGGCTAGTCCAGGGGGATCCCTGGGCCTTGCTGGTGCTGGGAGTCTGCACACCAGCCCCAAGCCCACCACTGGCCAGTCTTCAGATTAGGGAGAGATGGTTCTGGGAGTGGGTCCCAGTCTCTCCCAGCCCCTCCCCAGACAATGGGTAACTTCCAGAGATATCCAGAGACAGACATGGAAACGGAAGAAAGCAAGGGAGAGACTGACTGTGGCTTTGAGGGTAGACAGGGTCTCCAGGGAGAATGGGGAGCCCAGAAGGATGCCCTGAAAAGTAGATTTAAAAAAGGAGAAGGTAATGCTGAAGTAGTTGGGTGGGGTAGCCCTTGAAAGTGGTTCACTTTTTGTTTCTTGAAATAGCCAGCTTTTACTTGCTTGTCTTTCAATGTCGATCCTGTTTTTTTGCTCTGAACTGGGATGCTTTGTTATACCCAAGCTGTTCTTTATTAAATTCTTGAGAGACCACAAAGAGAAAAAAATTTAAATTGAATTTACACTGATCGAATTAATACCTACGAACATTTTAAAGAATTTTTAGATCTACTTTTAAAAAATTGATACATCCACCCTAATAAATTATTTTTTTTTAAATCAGTGCATATGTATTTCAGTTATCCCTATTTCATATAAACTGCAAGGCAAATAAATATATAGGTCACCTGCTTTGAAAGTCATAGCTAATCTGACAACGAGCTAGTCAGATGTGAGGATGCTTTCCTGTGCTCCTCTACACCTACAGTAATTTAGCAAAGGATTTATTTAGTGTTGAGATCTTTAGATTATTAATCACACCCTTTTGCATTGAACTAAGTGAGAAATAGTCACAACAGTCAGGTGAAATAAAAATAGTTCTATTTATTTTTGTTCTTCTGAAAGAAAATATTAGCAATATTTTTAATGAGAGCAATGTGGTTGTGCTTCATTCTTTTTTAAAATCTTGGTTGAATGTGAATCCAGTGATTTGAAGATGTAGTTGTAAGTTTATTTAAACATTTGGTTTAAATAATCGTCTTAGTTGAAAAAGACTCCTCACGAAAATGAGGTCGTTGGAAATAGAAAAATATATCGTTGAACTTATTAAGTTACGATACTCATTTTTAAAATCCTATCCACTGATGATGCAAAGGTTTTTATTGAAATTTGTCTCCTTTGATATCAAACGAATCAAAAGATACTACATTTGCACATTTTTAAAAAATGGGTTTAAAGCCCACTGAAACTCTGATAGGAAGATTTATGAGCAGGTAAAAAGTTCTGTTTCTAAATGTTTAAACTGAGAAGATAATCTTTGAGTGATTCACATCGTTTTCACCAACATAATCATAACAATGATAACATTTTAAAACATTCATTTTCACATGCTGTCTCTGTAGCGTGTTTTCTTGAAACGCAATATACTTCTTATTTTTATTAAATTTTCATTTTTTCCCTGCAGGGACAAAATTAAGTGTGTTATTATTTGGAAAATATCTGTTAAATAACATTATCATTGCCACTTGCCATCATAAAAAAGGTCAGCAAATTGGGACACTCGTATGTTTAAAAAGAAAAATGCGTAGCCCATCAACATTATTGGATGGTTCTTTTTAAATATTTTGCCATAGATAACTGGCAAACCCCTATGTGATACAAAGGATTTTTCTCTTGTTACAAAATTCTGTAAATGTCCAATTTTTTAAAGGTCTTGTTTCTATTGCTTACATACATTCTGTAGCAAGTACACTGCAATATATTGCAATAAATGGAAAGAGTATAACTAACTAAGGTGCCATCTTCCACCTCTGCATTCCGGACCTTCTCTTGGAATTACATGGTTTGTGGTATGTGACTGTCAGGACTGAGTGAGGCCCCAGGGTTTCATTATGTTTATTAAGCTTAATTTCTATCTTCTACCACAAGACTGCTTTGTACCATGTACTCCGGCAACTCCAAACTGCTTTTTCGTTCTTTTGTCTGCCATGTTCTTCCCTCTGCCCAGAATGTTCTTCCCTCAAACCTCTTTCCCTCCTCCACTGTTCCTTTTATAACTAAGATAGGGGTCTGTAAGGAGCCTTTCTTTGCCCACCACCCTGACCCCAAATTAGGTGTCCTTCTTTGTGCTCATGCAATACTCTGTGTATGACTCTGCCACTGCATTTATCACTGGTGTTTTATTATGTTGGGTCTCTCTCCCCCTCCACCACAAGTTCCTTGAGGGTAGAGAGCAGCTCTGAACCTACAGCTTAGAGATTTACAACTGAATGCGTAGGTCAATCACTTATTTCGCATCTACTACCATTGAATTTTTTTCTAAGGAAGAAGGTTGACATAATAATGCATTTCTACTTGAAATATTAGGGTACAGTCTGTTTAAAAATCCTGCCCCCTCAAAAGAGAACATGCAATATTAACTCTTCTATTTAGTCTCCCCTTTTTTAACTTGACGTATATTTCTGGTCTCTTTTTCAATAAAGAAGTGTATATGCTTATTTTTCTTTCATCTTTTCACCCCCAACCACTCAATCCCTTTTTTTTTTTTTTTTTTTTTTTGTCTTTGCAGGCTTTGGATGGCTTTTTCTTTGTTGTGAACTGTGAAGGGAGAATTGTATTTGTGTCGGAGAATGTGACCAGCTACTTGGGTTACAATCAGGAGGAATTAATGAACACCAGTGTCTACAGCATACTGCATGTGGGAGATCATGCAGAATTTGTGAAGAATCTGCTACCCAAATCACTAGGTACAAAGAAATACGAGCTCTCTGTAGCTTCTCCTTGTATAATGTATAATATTAGTGCATTTATAACACATAGTGTTATTCCAATATGGCCTAATGTATTTAAAGTACTTTTAGCTTTAGTTTCAGCCTGAGCTGTAACTGTAAAGGAGGGATGTCATCAGCTAGCTCATAGATTTTTGCCGCACTCATGTGCTAGTAGTGGGAGGCAGAGCAGTTGGTTGCCTTGCCACAAGAAGCTTCTGCTCGAAATTACCTTTTTTTTTCAGTTTAATTATGTCCAAGAAAGATTCAAAGGCATATCCTTCCCACCACCCTGCTCAAAGGGAAAAAAGAAAAATGGAGGTAGAAGGAAAAAAGAAGAAATATACTGTCTTATTGCATATGTACTAAAATTAACATTTTTGGATATAAGTGGATTCAACTCAAGGGTTCCAAGTGTAGTTGGACGGGTTGTTCACTTACAGAGGAGCCCAGCGTAGTAGATGGGTAGGGCCTGATTTCCAGCTTTTCGTCCATCGTAAGCCATGTGCCTACTCTTCCACCTAATATGTGCTCCAAAAGTGGGGGGAGGGCCTTGGCCAGAAATCCTATATAACCAAACCAAACATGCAGATAAAATGTTATCCTTAGTTCTTTATTTTATACATTGTTTACTTGATGGAATGAAAGACATTTCTTTGAAAAGAAGAGTATGAGTATGTGTTTATAGTAACTGGGGACCTGAAATGACTGTTTCTATTAAAATCACTAGTTTGATATTTGAATTATCAAGGTGTCTTATGTGTTTCGTTATAGAATTATAGAGTGTAAATGATTTTAGAGGTAATATAGTGGGTTCTGTCACTTTAAAGATGAGGCAAAGATTAAGAAATTAACCCAAACCTCTCAACTAGCTCATAGCAGAACTGAGACTCCTTACTCCAGCATAGGTTTGTTTCCATGATTTCCTCTAACAGTTGATGACACTAGATTAATACATAGTAAAAAGGAAGGCGTGTCAATGCAGAGGATAAGGTAAGAAAACTGTTGTGAATGGTGAGAGGACAACCTTAAAAACCCTCTGACGGCCACCATGTTTTGGCTATAACATTTCAACTGGGCAATGGTGACCTGCTACGCAGTGATTCTCACTTGACATCTACAGACATCTTTTCTATAACTGAATTCACTTTTCTCATATTGAATCAGGTGACATTTCTGTTTTCACAGTCATTTTTTTTCTAATAAGTTACTGATTACCCACAGTATTCAAGGTATTGTAGAATATAAACTGTGCAAATAAAATTAAGTGCAAGAAAAATGGTTATGAGAAACTAAGATTGGTCTCTTATCTATTCTAAGTATTTTTTTGGATCACAGACTCCTTTGAGAAACTTTGAATCCTCTCCCCAAAAAGGTGCACATACACATAGCCCATCCTTAAGAGTTCATGCCTGCCAGGTTAAAGCTGCTTAACAATGGACCTATGGTTTTCAATCATTTTTTATTGCCAGAGTATAACTGGAAATAAACGGAAAAGCTTATTAATTAACTGCTATAAAATTCTAAGTAAAAGAGCTAGTAAGCTATTAATTTTTGATTTTTGCCTTTAGCTGTTTATAAAGATTGTTAATGAATTAGACTATTTGTAAGACCTTATCTTTGAGGGCGGAAATTCTGTGCAATCTGTTGGAAATTTTACAGTTTTCTAATTGATAGACATGTAGATTTGCTAAGAAAGATAAGTATCCTATTGCCTCAGGATTATGTTAGATCTGAAGAGGTCTGTCTATCTTTTAATCTAAGTATCTAATTAGCAGATGGCTAAAGGTATGTCTTTTGTATCTTCAGAGTTTGTACTTTTTCGCTTTATTCAAAGGCATATAATCAATTTTTCTTCCACAGTAAATGGAGTTCCTTGGCCTCAAGAGGCAACACGACGAAATAGCCATACCTTTAACTGCAGAATGCTAATTCACCCTCCAGATGAGCCAGGCACCGAGAACCAAGAAGCTTGCCAGCGGTATGAAGTAATGCAGTGTTTCACTGTGTCACAGCCAAAATCAATTCAAGAGGATGGAGAAGGTAAAACAAAGGGTGGACTTAAGATGTTTGATTGCTTTTTCCATGGCTTTCAGGAATTGGGAAGTAACTGATTACAAAAACTGCCTTCTTCAGATAGTATTTCTTAATACTTAAGAAAAATATTGCTAACATCTAGAATCACCCCTTCAAGTTCCCCAAAATTCTCAATTTTAAACTGGCATGCCCACTAAAATGTCAAATTAAACCAACTTGCTGCCTCGAAATAAGAGATGTCACTAACTGCTGCCAGTTGGAAGTGTACCAGGTACAGCAGGCTGTTGAACAGCTCTGATTTATTTTAAAGTTTCAAGTTTAGAGTGTAGGGAACATTGGAGAATAGAGTTAGCATTTTTGAGGCCATACAAGGTAATTTACAAGGAGAAAGCTTATGAACAGATGAATACACAGCTGAAGCTCTAATATGAACATGGTATTAACATGACATTATTTAAATAGGTGACAGTGGGTGAGTTTTCCATGTGAACTGAAACTGAATTAAGTTAAGAACACCGCAAATTGGAAACTCGAGTAAGGACCAGGGAAGGTAGGAGAGGAGAAGTCAGTCAGGGGCAAACAGGCCACATATGTAGCCAGTCTCACCACTGAATGGGTGCCACAGTCAACTGGGGACTTTCTACAAAATACACAAGCAAGCCTGCCTTATATGATAAACATTCGTATTTAGCTGTGTGATACTGTGTGCGGCACTCTCAAAACAATTTGAAAGTGAGACTTGGAAAAAATTACAGATTCTACAACATAAAGTCCTCTGTCAAGGGCAAATTATACTTCTTCAGAAACAGTTAAATGTTGTTTTTCTCATGTGATAATTATTTGCACAGTGATTATGAGATTAATCTTTGTAGCTATTAAGTACTGATGAATATAGTAAATTGATCATAAAATTGTATTTTAGAATGCACCGTGTTGCTTAAATCTAGCCAGAACTGCTTCTTCAAGTTGTTATCATCCCAGTCCATAAGATGTTATCAGTCTCCTCTAGTTTATGTAAGAACATTCGATGAGAAGGGATAATTTATGCTAACTGGATGCATTCTGTACCTGGAACTACCAGGGTTTGGTTGCTAGCAATTTTGTTTCTACTATTTTACTATTATATCAGAGTGACTCCAATATTGTATCAGATCCTGTATCATGTATTGTTTCTATAAAAACCGTTAATGGCAAGTAATAGATGTGAACCATTTTCTACCCTCTTTCCTTCAATTTCCCCTTCTTGTTTTGGGCAGATTTCCAGTCATGTTTGATTTGTATTGCACGGCGATTACCTCGGCCTCCAGCTATTACGGGTGTAGAATCTTTTATGACCAAGCAAGATACTACAGGTACTAACTACAAAGTTCAGAATGTTCCCTTGGTATTAATAATGTGTCTATGCTTTTAAAACTAATTACATCCAAAATTTTGTGGCCTTCTGTTCTCTGCTGTTCAGCTTCTGTTCACTAGTCTTATACAGAAAACATTTTAAATGGTGATTTTAATATTGTTCATTTTAGACACTAATCATTGTCATGAGCAGGTTGCTGGGGGGGGACATTATTTTATAACTATTCACATACCTATATTTGTTTTGATTATAAATTATTTTTTATAATCATGGAATAAAATTTTTAAAGAAATATGGCAATGTAGATATAAATATATTTATTGATAAATGGATGTAAGTATGGTGGTTTTAATATTATGCTTAAATGTATCTAGCTATTTCCTTTATTCTTTTCTTTGAATTTATTCAGCACATAATTATTCTATGCCTGCAAATACCTGTGACTGTGTGATAGCTCAGTGTGTACATGGTTGAGCAAAAAGCAACGATGTAATTACAAATTGTGGTGTGATATGGTATACAGTAAGCTAATAGAGAGGACTCATTTTAAAATTCGCTGGTTAACAAAGGCCTGTCTGAGTAGCTTATACTGAACCCTTAAATCCCTAAGGATGAGGTGGTGCCAACTATGCAAAGTATGGGTGTTAGAAGGGGGCAGTGACTCACTGGAAGGGGCAGGGTGCAGAATGAGTGTTCCTGGTGGAGGAAACAGCCACGAAGTCCTAAGTTAAGACAGAGGTGAGTTAGAAGAACTGAAAGAAGGGCGATAGAGCCACACACTGAGTAAAGGGGAGAACACCTGAAAATAAGACCTTCTTTTTAAAGGCCTACTTCAGATTGATTTTCACTAAAAACAAATTCTTATTGTTCTTTACAATTTGTAAAGTATTTTTCATATATTACTTAATTTTATCTTCACTCTAACACATCAGGTTTTTATACTTTTACATCAGTTACATATGTATCACTCCTCTTTCTAATTTAAAAACAGAGAGAGATACTACAGACGTATTTTTTAGCAGACTGAGATTTAAAGAGTCATTTCTAGTAAATTCTTTGCGAATATTTAGTTTTAATGTACTTTTTCACCTTTACCATTGTTTGTAAGCCCCTATTACAATATTTACTAATTTTTTAGTTCCAGAAATCTAATATTCCTATGTTGTGTGCTTTATTCTTGTGTTGTTAAAGATAAAGTGTCACCTACTCCTACTAAAGAGCATATGGGGATAAATTAGCACAGTTGATAGAATATAGTGAAGAGTGTCTAGGAGCTAGCTTGGTGATACACATTTGAGGGCGGTGATTATCAGTTACCATACCTTTCTTCATTCCCTTTTTGAATTTACCACCAGTGAACAGCACTGGAAAAATGTAATAAACCCTTATTGAAAACCAAAAATATTACTGCATGGAGGAAAAATAGGATCCGTTGAAAAATGTAACTGGTCTTTTGTGTCATTAAAACCAAATGAGGGCTTATGAGATAGCAGAATAAAAGCCTGTTGGAAAGGGGTAATGGTTAGGTCACAGAATAAATGTGGGAGATGAGAGAAGTCTGAAAGTTATGAGGATAATTTAGGAACAAAACTTTCAGCTTTTCCTCATATTGCATTTCTAGAAATTGAATCCTAAATCGGATTGTTTTAAAAAAGACTGTATTTTCCCATAGAAACGATATTATCATTGGTTGTTTTGTTTCTGACCAAGGATTCAGTATTAAAATCTTAGCTATACTTGATTTTAAAATAAATTTATAAAAATTTTTTAAATTAAACTCTGGATCATAAAATAATTATAAATCTAGAGGGAACCTCAGAGATTACACAATCTAGCCTACCCATTTTACAAATAAGGGAATGGTGACTTTTCCAAAACCATACAGTTAATTGCTGAAAACAGGCATCTTTAGGCCCTAATAGAGAATCCTTCGTTTATGTTGCATTGTCTGCCACCAAAACACTCTTAAAAGGGCATCACTGTACACACACACTTATTACACAAAAGATACCAAAGAAAATATAAGACATAAAAAAACTAGAAAGATGCCAGAGAAATGTAAAACAGTTTTTAAATGTAAAACTAACATTTTGTTGTATCATAGAACTGATTGAAATAAAAAATAATAAACTAGCTCTAGTAAGTATTAGATATTTAATTCCTTAAAATTTTAGTAATATTTTTAACCATACATGAGGTGGTTCCTATCCCTTTAAAAAAAGAAAAAAATCTTCTGCCCAGAAATACTGAACAGTGGTTTATTTGGTTGGATGGTTGGTTGGTTGGTTGGTTGGTTGAACTTTCCTCTAGCAAGCAAAGGAAATCAACCTATTCATGTTCTCTTCGAAGATAGTCATTGCCTTACCCAGTCATATGTTACCATTGCTGATAATTTAATCACGTTCTCCCCTCTAGTCCCACAATGCAGACTCTCTTGCTCTCCTGTGGGCCAATACTAACATGAACACATTAACAGATGCACACACACACACACATGCTCCTCCCTTGGTAACTGCCTGTGAGTAGTACTACTGCAAATGAAGATTATGTAACAGTGGATTCTCTGCTACAACCAACTCTTGATCTCTGATGCAGTAAGAGACAATAATTAAAATTCCTTAAAAATCCAAAATTTTGTAGAGTTGTACTCTTGAAAGCTATGTAATTTTACTAACCGTGGTCACCCCAATAAATTTAACTTAAAAAAATCCAAAATTGTCTATAGTTTCAGTCACAGCATTCATCAGGCTTTCCCCAAACTATTCTTAAATAACAGAATTCCCTATTGAAGTGTTAATTTATTTTATTTCTAATTTAATTTCATTTTATTATTTATTATTTTATTAATAAATTAAAATTTTAATTTATAAATTATAAATTAAATAATTTCATTTATTCCAACACTTGGGCAACAACCTGCTCAGACTGACTCGGGTACACAGATTCAAGAGGTCCAGTAAATACTTAATTCTAAACAAACCAAATGAAATATATAAAGAACTGATTCGTTAAAATGAGGAGGCACAGACAGTCCAATAGATTTGAATTGATTGTGTAAGAAAGGGGAAGATGAGGAAAAGACACAATCAGGCATTCATAGAAGAAGAAACATGAGTGGTGAATAAACATGAACAATACTCATGTAACTGAGGAAATACAAATTTAGACCATAACTATTTTTCACCTACCATTTTTCACCTTGTAAAAAAGAAGGAAAAAAAGGAACCTGACAATACCAAGTGATGGAGAGGATGTTGGATTAGTAGTAACTCATGTAAGTTTCTAGAAAACAGCTTAATATTATAAAGTTGAACATTCACATAGCCTACGACTCAACAGTTCTATTCCTACATATGTTCCCTAGAGAAAGTCTCACACACATGTACCATGGAAAATGTGAGAGTTGTTCATAGCAATACTAACTGTAATGGCAAAAAACTGGAATAATCTAGATGTCCATTGACAGGAGAATGTAAAGACAGAGGGATGTGACAAGTGAGGCGTACATGCTTACTGGAGTGGTATTGGTAAGGTTTAAGTTTCTGAATTGGATGGTGGCTTTGCAGGTTTTCATTTTATTAATCTGATTCTTAATTTATATACGTATATATCTTACCCATATTGTGTATGAATATAAGATTACATAAAAAATAAAAAAGATCTGAATAATCACAAATTGGATTAATTGGCCCCTGATTAACTAAGGAACAATTTACCTGAATTCTTCCATAGTCATTTAGGAAGTGTTCAAATGTGATAATAGCAAATCACCACTAAATTTCATAAAGCATGTATTCTGTGTGCAGAGTACTTAGCAAATCTTAATGTTCTTACATGTTATCTCTTTCTGATTTAACTTGTGAAGGCATTCAGTCTTTGTTTACTCTTAAATGCAATATTGCCTGTAGCCCAAGAGGAGGTAGAAAAGGAAAGACTTGCCTACTTTCTCATATTCTCTGAGTTATTGGAAATTAATTTAAACCAAAATAATACATTCATTTCTGCTTCTCCTTCCCTAGTGAGTGATTCAGTCATTAGTGTATAGAGAGGAGGATCCAAAGAGCCAGCCAGAGGAATTTGACTGGCATTAGTCTCAGCAGCTTCCGGTCTTTATGGTATGACTTTAATACTTGACTGGAATTGAATTTTCGAACAGGACATACTAGTACATAATATACTCCAAGGCCAAAACAATTTTTATTGTCATGTCATTGATATACTTTGTTACCGTAGATAGTAAACATTAATAGTGCTTTTTAATGTGTTTTTTTCCCATCAAGCATTCGAGAGGCAGAATATTTGAGACGAAGTTGTTAGTTTTGAAGTAAGGTTGATTTATATCAAGAGGCTATCATAAATGTAAATTTTCATTCTTTGTATAGGTAAAATCATCTCTATTGATACTAGTTCCCTGAGAGCTGCTGGCAGAACTGGCTGGGAAGATTTAGTGAGGAAGTGCATTTATGCTTTTTTCCAACCTCAGGGCAGAGAGCCATCTTATGCCAGACAACTATTTCAAGAAGGTAAAGTTTTTCTCTCTCAATTATTTTCACTAACCTTGCTCTTTATTAGTATTGAATAATTTATATGGAACTTATGGCTTAATAAGTATTTTCTCCAAATTACAGTTTTTGCAGTGATCAGTTTTAGGAAAGGAAGAAATGGGTAAGCAAAGTAATTCATGAATGGATCCTGAATTTGGGGATGCACATTTTAAAGAACAGGATATCATGCGATGGTCACTCACTCATTCATTTATTCATTCATTCAGCAGACGTGTCAAGTTCCTCACATACATAGAACACTATCTATGTAACATGCCAAGGATACTGCAGTGACTAAGAAGCAGAGTTTTGCTCTCAAGGAACTCAGAATATATTAGCAGAATATATGACAGGCTTACAGATCAGTGGGACATGGACTATAATAGAGGTGTAACCAAAAGAAGAAAAAAATTAGTTCTGACTTGAAGAATCAGGGATGGCTTCAAAGAGGAAATGATGGCTTTTGAAGATATTCCCAGCCGAACAGGCATGTCAGCGTACTTCTAGATAACACAAAGATCTATATCATGCATGTTTACTTCTTGTCTGTTACAGTACCTGCATCTCCTGACTCAGGTTGAAGTTTCAAGTTAAAAATACGTCATATGAAATTATTAACTAATAATTGAATAGCTGCTGCATCATAGTCTGTGGGAGTATAAAACAAGTACATGAACTTAACAGTAGTATAGGAAAGGCAGGGACAATTATCTTAGAATAAAGGCCAGAAAGTTCATAGATTCAGAGCGAAGGGATTTTGATGCACTTTAAAAATATTGCCATGTAATTCCGGTAGCCTAATACTCCTCTTGCAATGTAATTTATTCTCCAATCTCTTAAGTAAATAGTTTCTTTGGAAAGAGACTCTTTGTATGGCTGTTCCTGAAAAAACAATTTAAAAACATTTTTCATTATTTCATCATCCTTTTTAACGTTAAAACATTTCCCCATAATATCAGGTTTTCTAAGTGTACTGATTTTCCATTCATTACATTTTAGGTCAACAGTTACCTAATGATACGGAAGAAACAGCTTGGTTTGGTTTTTTTTTTTTTTTTTTTGGTGTGTTGTTTTTTTTTTCAGGAAGCCATCTGTGTGAATCTCACTAGTCTGGTCACTTCTTGGACAGCTACCTACAGACTAATGAATGGCCAGTGGGCCTCTTACTAGACGGATAGTATCCCCAAAGATAGTATTTCAGTGAATAGGACCAAGAAGCTATATTTTTTAAAAGTTCCCAGGGAATCCTAAAATGCAGCCAACACTTGGAAACCATTACAATAAGCAGCTAATGCTATCCTCTGGTTGCAAACTTTGTGGTTTCCTCTCCCTAGAGTGGCAATTGACTTTTGCATAGATTTGAGACTCGGGGCACTGTCTCCACTCACTGCCTCAAATGCTGAAGTAGATGATACTCTCTGATTTTTGCCTTAACTTTGATAAGTTGGGCCTTCTAAGACTTTCCTTAAAAGACTTTTAATTTTATTTGCCTATAATTTATATACATTTCCACCAAGGCAAGCCAGGTCTAGGTTATTGTCTCATTGTCCAAATGACTAGACTCCCCATAGATGTGATTGAACCACAGATTAAAGTTAGGTGTTCTGAAACCATTAGAATTATTTATAAAATAGGTTGATTAAAGTATAAGTAACTAATCTATCATTAACATATGATATGAAACAATTTAGAGTAAAAGGTAAAGAAACATAATTCAACACTTCTTCCCCATTAGTCATTTCTAATATCCTTTCTTCCACTTTTTTTAGAAAAAGATTTCTCAATAGAAACAACTTGTATTTTTCTCTGAATTAAGTTGTCCAGAGTTCATATGACTGATTCTTGTGTTTTGAAGATTCTGGACAACTTACCAAACAGCATTCAGGGACTGAGTACATCTTTTTCTGATATTTTATATTCAGCAGTATCTAACCTGGTAAGAAAAATGTGATCCATGAAACACTTACGTGGGATTCACCTGTAAAAGATATTGACCTGCTGAATTAAAATCTCAGCTGAGGGACTGATATGTTAACCAGCTCCAAAGGTAATGCTTAAGTACATACCTCGGAGATACTGTGAGTTTGGTTCCAACCCACCGCATTAAAGCAACTATCACAATAAAGCAAGTCCTAATCTTTTTGTTGGTGGAGAATCCTGCCTACAATTTGTGAAAAACGAAAAAAGAAAAAAACACACAAAAATACCCAAACCCAACATCTGTGAGGCGCATTCTGTGAAGCGCTAAAAGCAAACAAAGCACATTAAAATGAGGTATGCTTGTACTTGAAGTTTGAGAACCACTGGTCGGTCAAGAATGGAGAGAGATGTAAATTTGCATTTGCAATTTTCTTGCTGCCTGACAGTGTGAAAAGAGTGAAACAAGTTATGTCACTGTATTCTTGATTTTGTATAAAACTTTTTAAAAGTTTGTAAAACTCTATAGTCATTCATGTTTAGGCAAGAAAAATTTGTCCTTCATCGGTCTTCTTTTTTCCTGCCCGTTAATTTACTTTTTGACGGCAGTGGCTGGTAATCCAATTTACGGATTAAAAATTTAAGTTCTTATTTACTTTTTTAGCTGCTTTTGACAGTGAAAGCTCATGGAATACTTTTCAAGGGAGTTTACCATTTTATTTTCCAGAATCAAATTTGAAAACATATTTTAGCCAAAGAATACATGGAAGCATTTAGCATAAACTAGATTATAGCTTTGATACTGAGGGGAAATGGGTATCAGGATTACCTGAGGAACTTCTTAAAGTAGGCGAAGGTCCATGCAGGTGTATATTGTTTGGGAAAGGTTCCCACTTTCTGTTCAATTTGAAACCATTCCTTTAAAGAAAAGTCTAGATTAAATGCGTCCCAAAGTTCATCTGGGACAGTTGTTAAACCAGATTTCTGGACTCCACCCACACTAATGAATTAGAGTCCATATTCTGAGATGTTTACTTACAGAGAAGTTTGGAAACTATAAATCTAAGTTCCACAACATATTAATCACTAAAACTAGGAAGTGATGTTTCCTGCTGAATTAAGTTTGGGAAATGTTTCAGTCTCCTACATTTGGAGATTCATAAGATGTGTTTAAGGTATTTAAATTTCTGGGAAATTCTACAATAAAGGTGGTTTGACCACTTGTTTGACTTTGTTATCCAGAGTTATTTTTCCTCAGAATACTCCTTCGTGTAGTACATCTATCAGCACTTAGGGAAAGTGGTTATGGGAAGTGTTCAGCTAGATAGCCTAGAAGAGTTTCATGAAAGTTCTCTTTACCGACTGTCAGTGATGTAATGGATCATTTCTTGTCTTCGAAAGATGTCCATGATAAATTATTATGTTAAAAAATAGGCTAAGAAAGCATAGCGTATATAGTATGCTCTCACTCTTATATATCTATTTATCTAATTCTAGAAGGTTCACAAAGTGATGGGATTACAAATGTCTTACTTATTCTTTGTTCATTTCTCTATTATCTTAACTTTATAATCACAAAGTTATTTTCATTAAAAAAAATCACAAGACAGTTGGAAGCAGTTCATAGTATCAAGAAGTTTGGAAGCATTGCTATAAAACATAAATCCCCATATAAATGATTAACTAGAATGTTCTTTGAGACTTGTGTAATGTGGTTAATTCCATGGTCCATATAACAGACTTAACTGAAAATCTGTTTATGTGAAATTTTTTGAGAATATTTAAAATACGAGTTTATTTTCCTTTTTTATAAATTTTGATACACTGAATGGAGTTTACTCAGTGATGATTAAAAATCATCTTAGGACATCTAGGGGTAATTTTTTTCCTTTATCTTAACTACAGTTTTTTAAATGGCATGCTTTCTGCGTATATCTAGGGAAATACCAAAAAGAAAAAGAAATCTCTACCATCATTGACCTATGGTACCCTGCCACACATTTTATACCTGCCTGTTTAGTTAACATCACTAAGGTATACTTGCGGAGGTTATCTCAGCACCAAATTGGGTGGAGTAAAAAAACCCAAATAGCTCTACTTAGAGCGGCTGTAACCAGAGAAAACGGTTTCCTTTGCTTCACAGCTCTGTTGAGGCCTATTCTTGGGTAAAACAAAAACAAGAACGGTTGCCAGTAAAGGTTCTTTGAAGAGTTTGTGGGGTATCAGTAATACACATCAATAATATCCCTTCCCACTAAGTGTTCTAAACATTTTAGAAATGTACACAGGAGTCAGGAATCAAAATACTAGCTACATGCCTGGCAACGTGAGATCAGAAAACAAGGCCAGGACCTGTGATCAAAATGAGAGTCCAAGTAATTTTGTCCAGGACTAAACCTTGACACCTACTTATGAGAAAATTTGATATGGAAAGCAAATGTTTATCCAACCCACTTTGTAAAGAATTGTGGCTCCCTTACTCCTATCTTAATTCAAAATGTTAGTGATTGTTATATAGTGTTGAAGCTCTTGGTGTAAATGGTATCTAGGGATCAGCTAAATGTGTGTATCATTCAGCACATACATGCTTTGGAACCTGCTTGTTTGTTGTTTGCCTTTTCTTTGGTGTTTATTCAGGAAATACTCCTTCAGTACCTGCTACGTTCTAGGCTCCACGCTTGCTATTTTCTCACAACATTATTGACTTCATTTTAGTGATGTTGGGCGAAGGTTAATTTGCATTATTAAGTCCTAAACTTGAAAATGAGAAAGTCAGATCTCAAGCCTGAATCTGACTCCTAGGCTCGTCTTCTTTGCATTGATCCATGCTGCCTTCCTGTTGACCTGCCCATCTGAACGAGTAATAAGCAGGAGAAGAATTTTAGTTAACTGGATAGTCTTAATTAGGTTTGAATTAATTAAAGTTTACTGTATTTAATATTGCCTTTTTCATTTCAAAGAATGATGGAATTATGATGTGCTAAGTCGTATTCCACACATTATCATCCAAAATAAATAACCTAACTTCAAAATTTAAATCATTTCCTATATTAATTGGGGTTCTCCAATTTTGGAATTCTTACTAGTTTAGATATGGTCCTACCAGTTAAGGCTGCATAATTACCAAAGGACTATTGATGTTTCTGTAAGCCACATTAAGTACCTTAATGTTCCCATGCTAGCCTGAGTTTCTGGTTCCTTCTCACTTTATAGGGCTTGTCAATAAATCAAGAAATTTGTCTCCATTGATTTCCATTACAAAAGTAAGTCTAGATTCTTACAAGAACAAAAACACAAATTGAGATATAAGCATTTGAGAACATAGCTAAGATTTAAAATCTGTCCTTTAAAACAAAGTGGTAGTCGATCACAAGTTAGTATTAACCTATTTAGATGAGATTTAAGTTGAGGATCAATCAGCAAGTACTTTATGATTTTATATGCAAAACATTGTTCATGATTCAATGGAGAGTAAAAAACAAGAATGGGCCACAGGACTAGCCCTTAGGTTGATTCTAGCCAAAAAAGAAGAAGTGTGTAAAAAGTTACTTACCTCCTATTCAAAGATCTAGAGAAATTTTTAGGAAGCAATTAGAAATAAGATTGGAAATGCAAGTTGAAGTCACATTATATAGAGCTGTGCTGTTCAGTATGGCAGCCACTAGCCACATGCTGCTGTTGAGCACTTGAAATGTGGGTAGTGTGACTGAAGGGCTGATGTTTAAATTTTGTTTAACTTTAAATGTGAATAGCCGCATGTGGCTGATGGCAACCATATTGGACAGTGCAGCTCAGTGGTGAAGAGCCAGTGAGTGTTTTGCAGCAAAATGAGGAGCTCCTAAAGAGTAGTGAACAATGATAAGGAAATAGACTAAATGACATAAGCAAAATAACATGAAATATATTGTGTCTTATCTGACCCTGTATATATTTGTAGCGTTATCATTACCCCAAGTTAATAATTTACCTTAAAATGTCACTTTTTTGTTGTGTCATAGTTGTATTTTCCAAAACGTGTTGTTAAAAAGATATTAACAGTTGGGAATTGTTAACATATATGTATATTTTTTAGGGTTTTGCGCTAGCATATGTTTACTTATACCCTTACACAAAAATTACCAGTTTCCATAAAAGACTCTTCATCATTTATTATTTCATTAGATACTAAAATTCTTCATGTGCTGTATTGGTAAATGCACCAGTGATTTGGCTGAAATTGCCAGATGGGTAAGGAATTCAGTTGGTTGGACATAAATCTTAACCCTTTCAATTAAGTTTATATCCTAGGTTTGGTACTTAGGGAAATTTATGTGTGGTGTAGATTTAAAACGTATTATACCCCCTTCAGTTTATATGGTATACCCAAGACAATAAAATAGAGCATGTCTTCTTTTTACTTAAAAGTAATATGTACCTTCAAAAATTATTTATTAATCGGTCATTTTAAGTCTTTTTGACATGTCTTTAAAATGTAATTGAAGCCCTTTCTGAAATGTCTTTGAAAAATAAGACTAACATTTATTACAGGCTAAATTATAATATTTATTTGTGGTAGTAATTCTTGTGTTTTAGTGGATATGATTTTTAACTTTAGTATAACTGAATCTACCTATTAAATCTTTCTTAGAATTCTATTAAAAGATCAATGATATTTTCTTAGTAGTCTGGTATAGCCTTTATTTAATAAATACCAATATGGTTATAATTTTGTCTGCTGTTAATAAAGCTTTAAGACAAAAGTCAATTATGCTGTTTATGTAGTGATTTGACTGCATTAACCTAGCTTTTGTTCCTTGTATTAGTAATCATTGGATTTATCTTAATTTGCTTACTAAATTAAATTCAAACATCAAAAAATAATGCATGCATATGAATATAATAATTTGTTAAACAGAACCTTAGTGATCACATTCCTGAGTGAAAAGTTAAATTTGAATTTTAGATAAGAAACTCTGTACACTAATCAAAACTTGGAGAGTGCATTTTACGGTATGTGAATTATATCACAATAAAGCTGTTATTTAAAAATCAGCCAGCAAAAGAAAAAAATCTTGTTAGACATAATACTGAAAGTGAGAAGGAAGAAGGTTTCTTCATTGGTATTTTTAATGGACACTTAATAAATTTTAAGAGCCTCCCCATTATAGGGAAGATTAAGGTTGACTTTTTTCTGGTTTGGGGTTTCTTCATAATCATAACTTATATGAGGAGGCACCCATTCAAGTAGAACTAAATTAAAACTTGTCATCAGGTGGTATATTTCAGCCAGAATCATTTTCTCTCTCAGATATCTGCTTTGACCTGTTTTTTGAGTCTGAGCAGGCAACAGTTGGAAGGGCCTTTAAAATGAGGTTCTAGGTAGAAGTAAGGCTTGGTAACTCTCCTTTGCCCAAAGTACAAGTGTCAGAATGTTAACTAGGTTTCTCTTTTGTTTGAAACAGTGATGACTCGTGGCACTGCCTCCAGCCCATCCTATAGATTCATATTGAATGATGGGACAATGCTTAGCGCCCACACCAAGTGTAAACTTTGCTACCCTCAAAGTCCAGACATGCAACCTTTCATCATGGGAATTCATATCATCGACAGGTACTACTTATTTGGAGAGCTTCATATGAAATAAGTCAGTTCACATAACTCTTCTTGGAGAAAATTTTTTATAATCTTGATGGCTAGAAAAGAGAAATTCTACATTAGGCATTAAACTAGTGTGATGAGTGTATAATCAGTGTATCCATACTGGGTTTTATAGTTTGTCACTTAGCTTTGTTGTTTAAAAAGGGAGAAAGGAAAAGTGAGGCTGAAAATATGTGTGTTATTAGGGGTAAAACCAAAAAGGTGGCTAAAAATGTCCAACCCCTCCATATATGAACTTACGGTCTTAAGAAAGATTTCAGAGCTTGTTAATATTGTTATTTTTATTTTTAAATGTTTTATTTTCATTAGGGAAAACTCGATGGCTCCTGAGTTCAAGTTGACAGTTTCTCAGATTACAAATCATTAAACTATCAACTTGAGATTTGGAAATGTCATTTCCCCTAAATTATTCTCCTCTCTAAATATGTTTTACACTGGTATATATGGTAAATTGATGGAACCATTCTTTTATCCTTTGAATTATTTAAAACCCTACATTTACAACTGTTTAAAATTTAGCATTAAACAAAAACAAAGACATTTCCCCTCACTTCATCTTTTCCTCATCTGATGTATTTGCTTATTGGAACATGGTAATACCAGTCACAAATCTGTTGTCATAATTATGGATTTGAGTAAAGAACATGATGAAAATCTGAATTCAGTATTCTGCTTTTTTCTAATTTTAGTTTAATTTATACGCTATGCTTGTGAGTGGAATTAGCAGTTCTTTTTCTCATATTCTGATTTCTCTTTCAAAACATCTGCTATGTCTGCATATCACCCTTTTTAATTTTTACATTAGTGACACAGTATTTTTCTTACCCAGTCTTCCTCTTTAGAGTTGAAATACTTAAAAGCTGTAACAAGGGAGTCATGAATAAATGCTTTGTAAACAGAGATGTGGGAAGTTTCTCTTTCAACCAAAAGTATTACTGTAATATTAATTATTTGTATTCAATTTTGAAAAGTTTAAAAGTACATATATTAGATTTTTTTCCAAGGCCAAGAAAGATTTCTTTCTCATGTAACTGAAACCATTATCAAATTTACAGGACCATAAGCACTATTTCCTATTAAGTGGTGCTAATATTTCACAGTAGTACTAATAGTCCACTGTTTTGCCTTAATGTAAAGTCATACAGAAGCCTTGATAGCTTGAAATATTCATGAGGTGACTGGTCTTGTTTTATAATATGCATCATAAAAATGTTTTAATGGAAACCAATAAAGATGTTTGAATAATACTGTCTTTTCTCCCGTAGGGAACACAGTGGTCTTTCACCTCAAGATGACACTAATTCTGGAATGTCAATTCCCCGAGTAAACCCCTCCGTCAATCCTAGTATCTCTCCAGCTCACGGTGTGGCCCGTTCATCCACTTTGCCACCATCCAACAGCAACATGGTATCCACCAGAGTAAGCCGCCAGCAGAGCTCAGACCTTCATAGCAGCAGTCATAGTAATTCTAGCAACAGCCAAGGGAGTTTTGGATGCTCACCTGGAAATCAGATTGTAGCCAGCGTTGCCTTAAGCCAGGGACAGGCCAGTTCCCAGAGCACTAATCCCTCCTTAAACCTCAATAATTCTCCTATGGAAGGTGCAGGAATATCCCTCGCACAGTTCATGTCTCCAAGGAGACAAGTTAGTTCTGGATTGGCAACAAGGCCCAGGATGCCAAACAATTCATTTCCTCCTAATATTCCAACATTAAGCTCCCCTGTTGGCATGACAAATACTGCCTGTAATAATAGTAACCGATCTTATTCAAACATCCCAGTAACATCTTTACAGAGTATGAATGAAGGACCTAACAACTCCGTTGGCTTCTCTGCCGGTTCTCCAGTCCTCAGACAGATGAGCTCGCAGAATTCACCTGGCAGATTAAATATACAGCCAGCAAAAGCTGAGTCCAAAGATAATAAAGAGATTGCATCCATTTTAAATGAAATGATTCACTCTGACAACAGCTCCAGTGATGGCAAACCTCTGGATTCTGGGCTTCTGCACAACAATGACAGACTCTCGGATGGAGACAGTAAATACTCTCAAACGAGTCACAAACTAGTACAGCTTTTGACAACCACTGCAGAGCAGCAGTTACGGCATGCTGAGATAGACACCAGTTGCAAAGAAGTGCTGTCTTGCACAGGCACCTCTAACTCCGCCTCTGCTAACTCTTCAGGCGGTTCCTGCCCCTCTTCTCATAGCTCACTGACAGAACGGCACAAAATTCTGCACCGGCTCCTACAGGAGGGGAGCCCCTCGGATATCACCACTTTGTCTGTGGAGCCCGATAAGAAGGACGGTGCAGCTACTTCTGTGTCAGTGACTGGACAGGTCCAAGGGAACTCAAGCATAAAACTAGAACTGGATGCTTCAAAGAAAAAAGAATCAAAAGACCATCAGCTCCTACGCTACCTTTTAGATAAAGATGAGAAAGATTTAAGATCAACTCCAAACTTGAGCCTAGATGATGTAAAGGTGAAAGTGGAAAAGAAAGAACAGATGGAGCCTTGTAACACAAACCCAACCCCAATGACCAAACCTGCCCCTGAGGAAATTAAACTGGAGTCCCAGACCCAGGTGGGTAATTCCTCACTTCACAGGATGAACATTCCTGGTGATTTTTTCCTTTTCATTTATTTTACTCCAACCATAGACCAGATTTGGATTCAGGCTGTTTTGCTCTATACATTGGTTTATAGTGAAAGGTTAGTATCAGTGGTTGAAAAATCACAAACAACTTCTGAGGGCTACAATATTAATGCAGCATTCTAAGAAAGTAGACATTTCTTTCTTTCTATAAAATTACAGTTCACATCTTTGGAGATTTTTTAAAAATAACCCTCCTGCTCCCTCCTGCCAACCCCACCTATTGAATCCAAGTGTCTGAGAATAGAACCCAGAAATCTGTATTGTAAAGAAGTTCCCCCAGAGCACTCTGATATCAGTGCTAAGCTTGGAACCTCTGACATAAACAACGTGGGAGAGAAACGTGAGAAGGTGGATGAGGCTGCCTAGACTGTTTAGCTTTGCTATTTAATTTACTTTGAAACATTTTCTGAAGCTGTTTTTCTTCTCATTTGATTGTAACCACACTCAGCCGCCATCAGAATAGGGACTTGAGCGTACTGGTAGTGTGGGTGTATAACATGCCCTGCAAAGTAAATGGAAATAAACCTTCGCATCAGTTGTTAGGGATTAGCAACCTTTATGCCTCGGCTGGGTTGAGGGTGAAAGTTAACAAGCAGCTTCATTTACTGAATAATTGCTGCGGACTCTGAAAGAATTTTTTAAAAGAAACACAGAAAATATGATCTCTCCCCTCTAGGAGCTTGCAGACTATTTAAACAAAGTGTAAACATCCGTGAAATAGCTGAAAATGTATTTACAAAGCAGTTTATCAATAAGGCCCTCCATTGTGAAAATTCAAAATTAGCAGACATAGGTCCTTTAATTTCTTCCACCAGCTTTATTCCCTGCCCTCATCTCGCAGAAATCTCTCTCTTCCCTCTGGCATACTGTACCTGAGGCACATGGAAATCCTTGCCATTCGTGGGATAAACCGTGTCTCTTCCAAGCATCTTTTGCTTTGCTTTCCTTTCCATGTCTGCTGAACTTCCACTCATGGTCACAAGCTGATTCAGGCATCAGGTCTGTAAAACCTGCCCCTGGAGACCTAGTTGACGTTTGCTGCTTCTGTGCTCTCATAACGCTCTGCATTGTTCGGTTTACTATTTGTAGTAATACTGTTTTGGTTATTTCTTTATGTGTGTGCTCTTTGAAGGTAAGGCTGTCTGTCATGTTTCTTGGTACAACTAAATTAAGGTGTTTTTAAGCTGGAAAACAACTTTAAATAATGACTATATTAAATTCCCACTCTATAAAATTAACTTTAAAAGTAACGGGTTTATAAAATAAAGCCATTGTGTACAGTCCTGGTATATCTGTTTTGGTACCCACGTACACACATTTTTGCTGAGTTTATACCCACAAGTGGAATTGCAGGATCTTAAGATATGTGTATGTTCATCTTTAGTAGATATGCCAGCTTTCCCAGTGTGTGAGAATTCCTTCTAATTGTTCCACGTTCCTACTAATACTTGGTATTGTCAATCTTTTAAATTTTAGCCATTCTGGGTATGTGTAGTTGTATCTCTTAGTTTTAATTTGCATTTCCCTGTTAAGTGTTTATTGGTCATTTCTATATCTCCCTTTCTGAATAGCCTGTTCAAGTGTCTTGCCCATTTTCCCAATATGTTGTCTTTTTCTTAATGACTTGTAAGAATTCTTGTGCATTTTGGATGAGTCTTTTATTGGTTATGTATTTGCAGATATCTTTTCTGTGCCGTGGCTTGCCTTTTCCTTCTCTGACCGGTGCTTTTTGATGAAGTCAAGTCCTTCATTTTAATGTAGTCCAGTTTGTCAATTTTTTCCGTTACAGTTAGTACATTTTGTCATTATGTAACAACATAACATGTTCAAAAATGTTCATAGTAGCTTTATTTGTATTAGCCACAAACCGGAAACACCCCCAAATCCATCAGAGTAGAATTTATAAATACGTTGTGACATAGTCATACAATGGGTACTATTCAGCAATGAAAACAAATAAACTACTGCTACACGTGACAAGATTTCTGAACTTCAGAAATGTGATGTTAAGTAAAAGAAGCCAGACATTTTAAATACACACACACACACACACCACACACACACACACACACACACACACACACATATAATTCTATTTATATAATCTAGAAATACTAATTTGAGTTTAATTAAATAGTGAAATACAAACAGGTAGACATTTGATGTTGATGAATTAACTCAAAATAATCATAGTAGAATAATGCTCTGAAAGAAAGGCCAGTTTTCTCCTGTGCATAACCGCAGACACGTGTAGGCACTCCCTGTGAATTGGAAAAAACTACTTCTTAAAAAGTTTCCCAAACTTTTTAAAATTATTTAAAAAAAAAGATATCAATGTAAATTTGTCATCACATAAAGTAAGTCATTTTACAAAATTTTGAAAAATGTGACAGAAAAAATTCACCCTCAGTACTGTCATTATAAGTGTTCTTGACACCTCTTTCCAGTCCAATCTTTCTCCAATGTATGCATTTTATACCAAGATATATTAGATAAATAATATGTGTATATTATCTTGTGTCCTTCAGTATATTAATATCATAAGCATCCAAAATTTTTTCCACTGAAATAGTTAGGTCATGTAGTTTCTAATTATTCATTCTTTCATAGTTACACTTAATTCATGGATTTTAAAGGAACAACCTTTTTTCTACATTGTTTCAGGTGAATGTATAGAATATACTTCCTCTAACTTTGGTTTCTATTCTTAGTTTACAGCTGACCTTGACCAATTTGATCAGTTACTACCAACGCTGGAGAAGGCAGCCCCATTGTCAGGCTTATGTGAGACAGAGAGGATGGATGGTACAGTTACCAGTGTAACCATCAAATCGGAGATCCTGCCTCCTACACTCCAGTCCACCACTGCCAGACCCACTTCCAGGCTGAATAGTATGTGTTGAGGACAAAACCTCATTTTAAGCTTTTAATGATAATGCTGATTAGTGCTTTGTCTCTCATCGTCATTGCACAGAAATTTTGTTTGTTGAGAGTGAAATATCTTTTCATTAGTGCCATTATAAATAATATACAGTTATGTTTAGACATATAAACTTCATTCAACTTGTGTATTTTAAATTATAGCATAACATTTACATTTTTGTATTTAATTAGTCAAGGTGAATAGTTGATGTTAAGGAGAACAGTTTTGTGTTCTTTCCCAAAACGTTCCATAGCAGGACTTTCAGAAATATAATATTGGGTCAGATTATGTTTTCCAAAGTGTTGTCCTTGAACACTAGTCCTAAGAGTTGAAAAAAAAAAAAAAAGGATTTTGTGCTAAAATACACACGCAAATGCTGCATGGCACCTACATCATTACTCTTTAAAGTTCCACAGTGCATGTGAAAGGTTTTAAGAAGTCCTATGTTAAAGAAACCAGTTTAGATTTCTTTAGCTCAGCATTTACCAACTTTCTTAATTATGGACTTCCTTTTCTCCAGTAATAACATGTTACCCTACAGAATGAGTTTTCCATAGAGCACTCTTTAGAAGACAACTGTGTTGAAATGATTCACCGCTGCTCTAGCTAGCCACGTTAGCATTCTTCTAATTAAGAGAGACTTTCGTAGTATAGTACTTCAAATTCATAAAGATAGGACTCTCAATTTTTTTTCACCTATCAAATTTTGAAGGTGGAAAAAAAAAAAGAGAAACTAACCAGCTCACCTTCAAAATTTGCTGGGATTTCTGACCTAAGTCTTGTCCCTCTTCTGATGGAATCAGATGTGGGACTCATTTATTTCAGTCTTACTGCAGATTTTAACTGTCATGACATAATTCCTGAAAGTTTACCAGGATTTTTTCAGGCAGCTGGAAAGAAGAATCTTGAGTCATCCCTGACATTTTTGGAAGCGGTTTTTCAACTAATAGATAAGAGCAGACGCCTAGGTTCAAGTCTCACATTCTCCATTTTATTAACAGTATTATTTCAAGTAAATGAATTTTCTGAGCCCTGTTCTCTTTATCTGCAAAATGAGAATTAGATGAGTTGATTTTGAAAGTCTCTTCTGGTTGAAACTGAGAGTCGCCACACTCTGGAATATCAGGCACAGTTGGGGAAACAATAAGGTGCAGGGCTGACAGGTGCTAAAGCACAAGTCTACATATCGATTGGTTTGATCCTGGTCCTCTTCCCCATCCTACATGGGGTATGTGAGGGTAGGTCCCTAAAGAAAGGTCATCCTGCCATCTCATCATCCAGTGATGAAGGAAATCCAGAAGATACTAGTTTCACACTCAATCCTCCCAGGCAGTGTTTTAAAACACTGACTAAACAGACACAGAGATCACAGGACTTTAAGGGAAATGTACAATTTGAAAGAGAGCAAAAGAAACAAACAGAAAAAGAATATGCAGTGGAACTATACAGTGAGTGCATGGACCAAAAAAAAAGCTATTAAAAGTTTTGAAAAGATATTTAATCCATGAACATTATGGGAAGAAAAAAAGGGACAAAGGACAAGGTAGTACTTTTGGAAATTAGATATACAAAAATTAAAAATTTCAAGAGAAATGTTCGAAGGTAAAGCTGAGGAAAGCTCCAAGAAGGAACAAAATGACCAAAAGACAAATATTAATAGAAAGTAGGGAAGAAAAAGTTAAGATTGATCTAGGAGGGCCAATAATGATTGCTGAAAATTCCAGAAACCGAAAAATGAGGAGGGGGGAAACAATGGAAGAGAAGATACTTGCAAGCAAATAATAAGGGAGAATTTTCTAGAACTGAAGGACATAATTCTTCAGATTGAAATGGTTCAACAAGCACCCAACACACACCAAAACAAGACCTGTACCAAAGCTTATCATCATGTAATTCTGGAACATCAGAGATAAAGATTCCTAAAGCTTTCAGAGAGAAGATATGAATTGAATACTGTGCGAATCGTAATTGCCAAAACTTAGACGCTGTCAAGCCATGAAAAGACACTGAGAAACCTTAAATGCATATTGCTGAGTGAAAGAAGCCAATTCTTTACATACTTTATGATTCCAACTATGTGACATCCTGGAAAAGGCAAAGCAATTAAAAAAAAAGACAGTTAAAAGATCAGTGTTTGCCGGGGGAGGGATGAATAGGTGGAGCACGAGGGATTTTTAGGTCAGTGAAACTGTTCTGTATGATACTTTAATGGAGGTTACATATTATTAGACATTTGTCAAAATCCATAAACTACAACACAAAGAGTGAACCGTAATGTAAACTATGGGCTTTAGTTAATAAAAACGTATGAATATTAGCTTTAGCTTATCAGTTCTAACAAATGCACCACACTAATGCAAGATGTCCATCAATAAGGGAGTGGTGTATTTATAAAATGAAATACTGCTCAGCAATGAAAGGGAAGGAATTGCTGGTAAATGGCATGAATTTTTCTTAAAAACATGCTGAGTGAAAAAAATCTAGCTCTACAAGATCACTGGTTGCCTGTGGTAGGGTGAGGTAGGGCAATTGACAGCCAAGGAGCTCTTGAGAGGAACTTTTAGAGGTGATAGAAATATTCCATTTTCATGATTGAGGTGGAAGGTTATGAATTTATTATACCTTTGTCAAAATTTATTGAATTGTACACTTAAAATGGATGTGTATTATAGTATATAAGTTATACATTAATACAATTTACTTTAGAGATATCTGAGGTTAGAATGATTTATAATCTATAACTAGGCATCCAAATTTCCACTACTAGTTGTGAAGGTAGAATAAAGACATGTTCAGGTGTGAAATGGCTCAAATATTTGATGTTGTACTCACCTTTTCTAGTGAAGGTCCTAGGGGATATACTTCAGCAAACAGGGAACAAAACAAAAAAAGAGAAAAATACAAGGTCCAGAGGAGACAGAGGACCTGAAAGGAAGTCCAGGAATGATAGCTGATCCGCAAGATTAGGGAACAAGCAATGCAGGTTGGAATAGAGGCCTGAATCCTCAGGGAAGGAGGCCTCCCAGGAAGAAATAGAATTTGCTCTCTTTGAGTTTATAGGAAATATTACTGATTGATAAGTTTATATAAAAATGTGAAAGTATCTGAAAAACTCCCCTAGAAAAGCAGGCAAGTGAAAAAATAGTAATTGTTAACTCCAGAAAAAAGCAAGCTTAGTAAAGAAAGGAGATTCATAATGTACAGTGTGACTTAGCAGTGAGTAATATTTGCATAGTCATGAGAACCTAAATATTAACTTTCAATTTTATGAAAAGCTAAGATCTCAATTAGAAAATTAGGGACACAGAAAGTAGTAAGAGAGGTAGGTGTGAGAGAACTAAGACCTCATCTATCATGATGGAGAGTCACTAATCTAAAATTGAGATAGCAAGAAGCAGCAGCATATGCAGATTTGGAAATAGGCAAATGCCGAAGAAAACAGCTGCACAAGATGAGAATGGGTGCCTCTGTTGAAAGCTGAGTAACCAAAGGATCAGAAGGGGAGAGGCAGGAAACTGCTTTTATTCATAATGAACCTTTTGATTTTGACTTTTAAAATTATGTATATGTGTTAATTAGATAAAAATTAATAAAAATAGAAAGTGTTCTACAAGCCTATGAAAGTGGAGTGATTTTCCTTCATAGTCTGTCTTGAGGAAGATAGCTTTTTTTCTCTCTTGAGATTTCCTCCTCTAAACACAGCTTCTTATATAAAAGTATGTAAATAGGCCGGAATCTGTTAAGCCTTGTGCTGAAGTTGGATGGCGAAGGCCAAAAACAGAGGGAAAGATACTGAGGTATGAGGGGGAGGGTGACAGAGGCAGATGCCCGTCTGCAATGTTTCCATATAGATAAGAAAGAAAGAATTCAAGAGGCATAAGGCTAAGGAAACAAGTGGGGCAGGAGAAAGTAAAAAAGGATAAAGGATTTGAGAAGAAAAACAAAGAAAAAAGAAGATAGGGACAAAAATGCGATAGCATATGAAAGGGAAGAGAAGGAATAGCCTCTGGTTCTCTGCACTTTCTAGCTTCTATGTTGTTGACCGGCACCTTTTACTGGAACCAGAGTCCACTATGGAGTGCCCCATTGCATGTCTTAACCTTGTGCCCACCCAGCAAACTTAAGCATTTTTCTTTACTGTAGTCTTCAGTCTTAAACTGAACTGTGTCAAGTGCAAAAGTCTTCCATAGGACAGTTTAATTATCATATTTTAACCTGAGATACACCAGTGAGAACTTCTGGATCTATGTGCCAGGGCCCTTTTTTCTCCCATGCTTTTCTTTTCCACTCCCTTTTGCACTATATTCTGAGAGAACCTGTGGGCCAAATTTTCTAGATCAAAACTGAATCTTCAACCATGTCCATTCTGCTCTTCAGTCCATCTGCTGAGCTCTTCTCATTGCAGCTATCATGTTTTCAATTTCTAGAAATTATTTTTCTTTTTCATAGAAGTATATTTTTATGGATATAGACTTTTTAATCTGTAATGATAAATTTATTATACTTTGTATTATATGTGTTGTCCTGTAAGGTTCATCCATTTTCTATAGTAGTCCTATTTCCTTTGCAGGTACTATCTTTGTTACATTTGCTATCTCTCTTTCTTGCTGTTGGCTTCTTTCAAATGTTTGGTGAATTTGAGCTGTCTGTCCATCTGCAGTTGGCCCTTGAGCAACAAGAGTTTCACCTGCTTGGATTTTTTTCAATAAATACTGTAAATGTATTTTGTCTTCCTTAAGGTTTTTCTTAATTACATTTTCTTTTTCTCTAGCTTACTTTATTGTAAGGGTACAATAAATAATACATATAACATATAAAATATGTGTTAGTCAACTGTTTCATGTTATCATTAAGGCTTCCAGTAGGCTCTTAGTAGTTACATTTTTGAGGAGTCAAAGTTATATGCGATTTTCGATAGTGGAGGGGTGGGGGGATTGGTACCCTAACCTCTGCATTGTTCAAGGGTCAACTGTATACTGAAAAAGACCTAGAATGGAAAACATAAGTAGCTAAGTGTTTCTTTAGCTAAAGTGAGAAGCCCTTTTGCTCTGGCAGTGAATATAGGTTCCGATTATAGAGGATCTGTTTCTATAAAAAGTTGTTGTGAATGGGGGTTGGGGATGGGCAAATCCCTCGTGGCAGCCCTCGCACCCATTTTGGGAGATTCCCTGAGCAGAACTCCTACTTTGAGTCCTGTACTTACCACTTTAATCCCATGGGCAGATGCCAGAGTCAGCTGCACTCAGAGCAGGGGCCTGGTGGCAGCTGTTCCGTTGTCCTTTAATTATCCCGGCAACTGCCATGGCCTGATCCTTTGCCGCTCCAGTGACCACTGAGCTTGGAGTGGTTCTGCTGTTCTGGGAAAACTCCCTTTTGGAAAATCTTCTCTTTGTCCTATTACAAGTTTTTTAGTTTAGTTGAGGTTTCACCATCAGTTTGTTTCCATCTGTTTTATCTTTCAGCAATTCTTCATTGTTCTAGTCAGCTGCCATGATACTTCTTTTGCCTTTCCTTCAGCTGTAGATTTATTTTTCCTGTTTTATTTCTTTTGCTCTTTGAGTCATGTTTCTAGAGAGAGAGAGAAATGCACAGGCGATAAATCTGCCACATCGAACCAGAAGATTTTCTTGGGTCCATTTACACATGAGAACACTAAGGTCCAGAGAATGAAAACACACACACACACACACACAATCATACAGAGACGAAAACATTCCCAAAGTTATACAGATAGTGTATGCAGAACCAGGATTTAAGTTTCAGTCTGCCTGGTTTCCAAACATGCTGTTTCTATGCACACACACGCACACAGATGCAGTGTGACTGAGTGATTTAAATAATTTTGTTAGAATGATGTACTACAGGAGCAGCGCGGCAAGATGCATACCGCTTTCTCAGTGCAGACAACTTAGGAGGGTGTTGTTAATCAAAATGTGTCCAGCATGCCTCTTCAGCAGTACTGTCCGAATGTCTGTGTCCTTTTCACTTTCTTCAAACCCCTATCCTTTAAATGGCGGGATTGACTTTTGATATTGTCTGGTGTTACTTGGAGCCAAATTTATTGATCCAAAAAGAATAATACTTTTTCAAATCAAAATAAAAACTAGATGTAACTATAAGGAGATACATTGTTTTTGAAGGACTCATACACTAGTTAAGACAGTTCGAGAATTCCAAAAATATTTGAACATTGACAACATCACTGGAGGAAGCGAATGACCTCCTGAGGTGGTGGTTTTTATGTTCTGTGAACATACGCAATCTGAGATGATTATTTTTAAAATCTTATTAATTTGAAGGACATTAAAAATACTGCATAACTCTAAAAATAATGTTTTACATAAAGCATTTTTAGTACTTTAAAAAGTCTATTTTAATGTCCCTGCTTTCAAGCTTATATTTAGTGTGTGGTGCCTATTACTGGGCATCTTTTGCCATTCCAAAGCTGTAACGGACAATGTTATGTAGAGATAATTTACTACATATAAGAGTATATCTGAAATACAAGTTCTGAGTAGAATTGCTAGGTCGAAGGGTAGATAGATTCTGCCAAATAGTCCTTCTTAGATGTTATACCAGTTTGCACTCTGAAAATGTTCTTCTTTCCACACCTCCTTGCCAATATGTTGAATTATGCCCTTTCTCATCTTTGCCAATCTGATGCTTTTATTTTTTTAAATATCTCAGTGTAGTTTTAATCTGTATTTCTTTTCTTGTGAATTAAGTTGATCACTTTTCAATTATTTTTATGTGATTTGTTCATATTCTTTGACCATTTATCTACCGGATTATTTGGTTTTTATCTCTTGATCTATAGGAGTTTTTTCTGTACATTAGAGAAATTAGTCCTTTATCTACATCATATTTTTAAAAATATAACACCCCAACTGCTGTGCATAGTTACTGCCAAATGTAACACAAAACTGAACCAGAAACCTCCTTACCAACAGCTGAAGAAAATTAACTGTGAACATCAGAGTCACTGGATATGGAATTAACTGTTTGAGGAGTAAAATGTGCAAAAGCCGCTACCATGGTTAGACACTGCTGTCTATTTTGTATGCAGACATTTTTTAGTAAGTTCTTTTGCTGGGTTTAGTGTGGCTAACGAAAATATGTTCTTCACTGAGCTTTAAATGGAGAATATATGATGTTGAACCCTTTGCAGAGATGATTTAAAAAAACAAACAAACTTGGATAGCTTTATCAGGGCGCCCCAAGGGTTTGTTTTCTACCCCACCCCCTTCAACTGCCTCCCTCCAATAAAGGGACTAGTTAATACCTTGATTTCAAATGCTTCCTTTTAAAAATTACTATGCCTTATTTCGCTCAGCATTACTCTCTCAAGATCCATCCATGTTGTCACAAATGTTCCTATATCATCTTTTCTTACCGCCGAATAGTATTCCATTGTCACCCCAATAAATTTAATAAAATAAAATTTAAAAAAAAATTTACTATGCCTGTATTGTGTTACGTGTATACGTACTTATGTTTGTGATAGAGACACAAACATGACCAAAAATAGTAGGATTATTCCCTGGACAAAGAAAGATAACTTGCATATTTCCTAAAACATTCCAGCAAATCCTCAAATTTTTTATAAAAGTCTGTTTCTAAAGGAAGCCCTAAAAGGTTGAAGTGGCTTTTAGAATAAAAACCAATTTATTTTAAACATGCTACCTATGCAAACAAAACTTTTAATTGAATCAAAGTTTGATTTGTTTGTTTGGGTATTTTTTTCCCTAGTCACCAAACTTAGCACATGAATCTTACTTTATTTTGAAAATATTTGATCCAACTTACTTTCTTAACATTTTTCCCATCAAGACTAATAAAATGAGATACTGCATCCTATTACTGAGTCAAATAAACTACCTTATGATACTCAGCATTAATGATAGAAGGCCATATAAATTTTCTTTGACTCTTAAACATTATTAATTTTGTCTAGATTAGATTTCTTAAAGGGAATAAGATTGCATGGAGCAGAGCAATAGGAAAGCTTTAGATAATCTTCTTGGTACAACTATCTGATTTAAATAGTGATGAGAATCAAGGGATTACTTTCCCATCACTGTTTATTGTTACTGTTTGTTTTTGTTTGCTTACAGAATTTTACAGAATCCTACAGAATTTGATTTCTCTATCATTTGTCATGGTAGACTTCTCTCTAAGTGTAATTGAACAGTATAATTTCTTGCATTTAGAAGTGAATGTGTTTATGTGTACTTATACACTTCATTCATACTAAATATTGATTATATTTCCCATAAAAGTGAATCTAACATTTTCTGTAAGTTACAAATTATCAATATCCAGCACTAAATACATTTTTTGAGGCATCCTAAAATCTACTTATTCTCCATTCATTAGAATGAATAATTCTTCCTACTTATGTTTTCTCTTAAAACTCCATTTTCAGTTTTTCAAAAAGTTATAACTTTGTGCAGTGACTGGTGGTTACTACCGTGTTTCCCCAAAAATAAGACGTAGCTGGACAATCAGCTGTAATGCGTCTTTTGGAGCAAAACTCAATATAAGACCCAGTCTTATTTTACTATAAGACCCAGTCTGATGTAATATAATATAAGACTGGGTCTATGTAATATAATATGTAATATAATATAATACAATATAATATAATATAATATAATATAATATAATATAATACCGGGTCTTATATTAATTTTTGCTCCAAAAGACGCATTAGAGCTGATTGCCCAGCTAGGTTATTTTTGGGGAAACACGGTAGACTTATTGTGGTGAAAACATTGTAAAGTATATATATATATATCGAATTACTATGTTGTACACCTGAAACTAGTATAATATTGTATGTCAACTATACTTCAATTTAAAAAAATGTATTCTCAGGCTGCCATAACAAAATACACTGACCAGATGGCTTAAATAACAGAAATTGATTTCCTCCCAGTTCAGGAGGCTAGAAGTCCAAGGTTAGGTTGTTGGCAGATTTGCTCTTCTCTGAGGACTCTCTCACTGGCTTGCAGATGGCTGCCTTCTTGCTGTGCCCTCAAAGTCTGTTATCTGTGTCCAAAACTCTTCTTATAGGAATCCCAGTCATCGAACCCAACCTAACAACCCTGTTTTAACTTAATCACCTCTCTAAATACAGTCACATTCTGAGGTACTAGGGATTAGGACTTCAACACATGAATTTGGAGGGAGTACAGTTCAGCTGTTAATGACTATTAATGAATATGTGTTCATTTTAAAAATTAAAAGCAATCATTAGAAACCTTAAAAGGAAATAAAAGTAATCCTTAATCTCACTACCTGAAAATCTACCAAGGATATATAGCCTACCAGAATTTTTTTCTGTTAATATATATGAAATAGTTTATAAAAATAAAATTATCCTGAACATATGGCTTGCATTATGGTTTTTTCCTTTTACATTAACAGCACATTGTAAATATCGAAACCATAATTTATTTATGAGTCCCTAAATTTCTAGAATTTAGGTTATTTAGTTTTTTCATAGTATAAGTACTGCAGAAATAATCAAAACTTTAAAAAATCTGACACAAAAATTGTCTAAAATGCATGTACTACTTTCTTTCATTACAAAACCTAATTCAACCTCTTTTTCACTTGCCATTATAAGCATCAATTATACTGTAATTATACTGTTATATTTTCAGATTAACAACTATAGAGCTTTGTCCAGTTACTAAGTGATCCTCGGCTGCTATGCCCTTTAGTTTCTGTTCCTATGTTTTATACATGTTTTATATTTTGCTTTCAGCTCTCATTTCATGGGAAAACTCTCCCTACTTACAGCATATTCTAATGTGCTATAGACTGAAAAAACAGTTAACCAAATGTTTATAATTATTTTAAATAATTTCTGAAAATGTCTGGAGTGATTGTCTTATGGTAATGTCAATTATGTGCAAACTTTTCAACATCGTATTTTCTTTGAGTCACAGATCTTTTCTCACTTTGTCATTTTCTTGTTATTTGACCACATTCTAGATAGTTTAAGTTGCTGGATAAGTGATATTTGTATCATTGAGGTAATATTTTATGATTGAAATCTCACCTATATATTACTTCTGAAAAATATTGTCATTTTATCTTCCATTATAACACTGACTTCTTACCTTTTTAAACAGGATTACCTGAGCTGGAATTGGAAGCAATTGATAACCAGTTTGGACAACCAGGAACAGGTGATCAGATTCCATGGGCGAATAATACAGTGACAGCTGTAAATCAGAATAAACCAGAAGAGTGAGTAATATATTTTGTGTTTTATAGAGTATCAGTTACCAACTTCTACAACAAAGAACTACTTTTCCCAAAATAGATTCCAGTCTACATTGGTGTTTTGTGAGATGTTAACAGAGGTGAATGAAAATTAAAAAAAAGGGTGAGGGAGGACACAGTTAAACAGATTTATTTACTGCAAGGCTGCAAGACTAGTGTATATTGTAATTACTAAGAGATTGATACAGTATGCAGCCATTGGTTTATTTTTCATCTCTTACTTTGCTTTGATTCATTACCATGAAATTTCTGGGACCTGTGGATGAATTGGCCTTAGTACAACAATTATGTTGCTCTTGAGCTTTTAGTTATATAATTATTTTGTCCAGCTTTTCTCTTTGTTTGGAGCAAAAGGGTATAAGGAAAGAAGGTACTTTCTACATATACTCAGTGTCCCATCTTGATTCGAATTCAACTTCTGATCAACACAGATAGCTCTATTCCATAACATAGAGTACATCTCACATATAGCAGCCAGAGGATGACTTGATAGTACTGAATGTGCTTTAAAGCCTGAACTGTGAACACATGAACTGTGTTCCCGTTTACTTTCCCCAAAGAAGAATCCTTATATTATTGTATTAGTATTACTAGTATTAGTATTTTTCTATATATTTCTAAGTTTTATGCATCATTTGATATCACTTTGGATTAAACGACATATTTCCTATATGTAATCAACAACTTGTTTTGCTTAACACTGAGCGTTAATCGTTCATTGTTTCAATTGTTTCATTGTTCTAGTTTGATTTCTTTTGTAAATGGTAATCATATCATGTTATCAATATGATCTGATCATCGTTGAAAGTTAGGTAATATAATATGTACTATTTTGGTTATGGTTCAATTATCAATAATTAATGGCATCCATAGAATAAATAGAATAAGTAGAATAAATTTTAATATAGGCTAAACGACTTCTTTCTGAGTTTTTAGTTGATTTTTATTTTTCACTTTTGTTAAAAATTATTTTCCCTTTCTTAACTATGTTTGGTTAATTTTTTAGGCTATTTCTGTAAGCTAACATGAAGAATATGGAAACAAAGTTCAGTGATTGATAAAATAATGAAAAATATGTTCATAAATTTCTGCACATTAAGTGTATCAGAGAATTTTCTATTAGGTTTGTGCAAAAGTAATTGGGTTTAAATGGTCAAAAATAATTGCAAAAACCGCAATTACTTTTGCACCAACCAAATAGAACTAGATTTGTTATATTGTGTGTGGGTGTGTGTGTTTGCATTCTTAAGATTGAATAATTATTTGTTATACAGTCTAAAACTTTATCTTTTGATTCTGTAGACAGTGTATTAGTTCACAATTAGATGAGCTTCTCTGTCCACCAACAACAGTAGAAGGAAGAAATGATGAAAAGGCTCTTCTTGAACAGCTGGTATCCTTCCTCAGTGGCAAAGATGAAACTGAGTTGGCTGAATTAGACAGAGCTCTGGGAATTGACAAACTTGTTCAGGTATTTATTACAGTTGGCATTACTTAAATGATTCATCCCTGAGAAGCTAGAAAATGATTTTTAAGCAAAGTTTTTTTTCAGTGTTGTTCTCACGGTGCTTTAACTGTTTTATAATTTACCCTTATTAAAGTTAACAAAATATTTAATAGTTAATAATGGGATTTTTAAACAAAAATAATAATAATAATAATAATTAGGAAGTCTTAGTCTTTCACTGTGGAACAGAATTTTTAGAAGCTCCCCTTAGAATAGAATCCAGATTTATATCATCACTCCTTATTAGGACTAAATTTATCTTTTATTCATGCTGGTCTTCAACCTATACTTTCTGTGCTATTTCACCTTGCAGGTTAGTATTTTTCAGGCTGTGGAGTTATACAATCAATTTAGTGCATCATGACCATCATTTTTTTAATGGAATAGAATAGTGCAAAATACAAAGTATCAGAATGTATGGCCCATTAAAAGGGGAGTTATGTTTCATGAAACTCTCCTTTTAGTTACACACACACACACACACACACGTCACAATTTAAATTATATATCTTATAATGAGTAATTGTCAAAAAGTTTGAAAACCGTAACTCTATGTCATTTTGTTAGGTCAACTATGAATTTTTTTTCAAATAAGATTAAAAATTCCTGACTTATACCTCCTTTAAGAATCTACTTCTGGGCCGGCCCGGTGGCTCAGGCAGTTAGAGCTCCATGCTCCTAACTCCGAAGGCTGCCGGTTCGATTCCCACATGGGCCAGTGGGCTCTCAACCACAAGGTTGCCAGTTCAGTTCCTCGAGTCCCGCAAGAGATGGTGGGCAGCGCCCCCTGCAACTAAGATTGAACACGGCACCTTGAGCTGAGCTGCTGCTGAGCTCCTGAATGGCTCAGTTGGTTGGAGTACGTCCTGTCAACCTCAAGGTTGCCGGTTCGACTCCCACAAGGGTGGTGGGCTGTGCCTCCCTGCAACTAGCAACGGCGACTATTCCTGGAGCTGAGCTGCGCCTTCCACAACTAAGATTGAAAGGACAACAACTTGACTTGGAAAAAAGTCCCGGAAGTACATACTGTTCCCCAATAAAGCCCTGTTCCCCTTGCCCAATAAAATCTTAAAAAAAAAAAAAAAAGAATCTACTTCTGTGGTAACCTATTAAATATAAAGTTTGCTGTTTCTTAGGCTTTGCAAGTGAAGTTCTTTTTAAAGCTTTTTGCTTCATTTCATTGATTTAAGGCCTTTATTTTAACTGTGTTATCATTTTTTTACTGAGATTTTTCAATGTCTCAGTTAATCTGTTACTCCTTTTCACAGTAACTTTCAGAGGTGATTCCTTTAGGTAGTAAACTTCGAGAGCTTCATGAATTCAGCATGAATATATTATGATGAAACTTTATAGAGATAACATGCTCTTCCATCCCAAATTATATGAAGAAGTGTGTCACTTATTGGCAAACATTTATTGATAAAATGTTCTGGCTTATTTTCTCATAGGGAGGTGGATTAGATGTATTGTCAGAGCGATTTCCGCCACAACAAGCAACTCCACCTTTGATGATGGAAGAAAGACCCAACCTTTATTCCCAGCCGTATTCTTCTCCTTCACCTACTGCCAATCTCACTAGCCCTTTCCAAGGCATGGTCAGGCAAAAACCTTCCTTGGGGACTATGCCTGTTCAAGTCACACCTCCCCGAGGTGCTTTTTCACCTGGCATGGGCATGCAGCCCAGGCAAACTCTAAACAGACCTCCAGCTGCACCCAACCAACTTCGACTTCAACTTCAACAGCGATTACAGGGACAGCAGCAGGTGAGTGCTCTTGTTTAGCTGCTGATACTTTTGAAAGGCATGTGCTCTCTTTGTAATGAGACAGCCCAATTGCTGCAATAAAGGTGTCAAGTCTAGTTCCAGAACCTTTATGAAACACTCAAAACACCATCCTTGGTCTGCTAGGATAAGGAAAGGGGACACTGATTCATTTCACCACCGCTGGCTCATAACAAAGTACTTTGACACCTACAATGTAAAAGCAATTTAGTTTTATTTTTTGAGATAAAAAATATTTAGGATGAACATCGTACAATTAATCAATAAACAGAAACACAGCTTAATTTATAAAGTATCAAGCGATACTATACTGTTCATGATTGTTGAAACCGAAAATGAAGTTTATTTTTGTTGTTTGAAGTTGGAGTGATTGAAGCCTACTGATGTTATTAGGAGAATGGGGAAAGGATGGTTTGGGGTTGTGGGAGTTGTGGGTGAGTTAAATCTTCTCTCTCATGACAGGTAATGAGAAGGTGTAGTGGCATAAATATTCAAGATTGTATAAGCAGCAAAAATAGAACTAATCATTAGGAGCTAAAAAAGCAAATGGTTAAAAGTATGTATCTGGGAAGTCGGACCGGGACTGTAGATTTATGCTTCTTGTCATTAATCATTCTGTATTTGTTTATATGTGTATATTGCTTTGTATTTTATTTTTTAAGTATTTAAAGAATTTTTCTGGAGCCTTACTAATTCAGGAAGGAAGAAAAAGAAGATGAAATAGAAAGGCAGTATGATGATACATTGGTTATAAGAGTTGGCCCTAGTTTCAAATCCTAGTTCTAACCTTAACTTAGGTGGTTGACAATCAAATTACTTACCCCTTTAAAACTTCTGGTTCCTCGTCTATAAAGAGTCTAATAACTAATTCCTTTACATCGTAAGTGGTTGTGTGGATTAAATGAGATAATTCATCTAAAGCTCGTAGCACAATACCTGGCATGTAGCAGCACTTAATAAATACTAGATATTACTATAAAATTATGTTCAATAAATGTAATAAATAATATAAAATATGCTTACATTTCACTTAAAAAGGAGATGAAAGGGAGAAAAAGAAAGGGAGAAAGACAGGAAAAAATGTTAATGGTAGAATAACAAAAAGATAGTTTTTCAGTGCTGGGATGGAGTAAAGGATTCAAAGAGGAATTAACGGAAGAGAGGGAAGAAAAGAACAACAAAGGAAGAGAATAGTGACATGTCCTGAGTATAAGTTAATGATGAACTACTTCTAGTTACAACTTGTCATTCATCATTAGATAGAGAGCATAAAAATAGGAAACGCTTAATAGTTCCCCTGTATTTAATTTTTTATAAAACATATTTAGAGGGACTATCTTAGGTACTGGAAGGAATACAAAAAATAAGATAGAGGCAACTTCAGAACTTATAGTCAGCTTTGGGTATTTAAAAATTGAGGTTTAAATATATTATTTAATGTCATATAGGTAAATTCACAGTTGGGATCAAATTGGTGAACTAAAGTGGAACATCTACCCTTTCTCTTGCCTTAAATTCCATTAAATGATAGATGGTATATTTTAAGTAAGTTCATATCAGTGCAGACAAAAAAAAAAAAAGAATACCATCGTCATACTAAAAGTTTTGAAATATATAGAATTTTGTAACATAGAAAGCAAATGTGAGAAACAAAATTATCGTATATAAATAATACAATGGCTTGCATAGAAAAATCCAAGAGAATCTACAGGGAGCTTAGAACTAATAGAGATGTTCAGCAAGATTCCTAGATAAAAGATCAAGAAATTAAAATTAATGATAATTCTTCTTATTAACAACCAATTAGAAAATTTAATTTCAAAATATATCACAACATGCAAAAGTTAGAAAATTATAAATCATAATTGAAAGTCAAAAAGGAGATCCAAATAAAAGATATTTGTAAATCAAAAGATTATCATAAAGACAGCAATCGTTCTGAAATTAATCTGTAAATTTAGTGGAATTCCAATCAAACCCTCAACATGGAATTTGACAAATAGATGCTAAACTCATTTTGGAAGCATGAATACAATCTTAAAGAAGAATGAGAATGAACTTGCCCTACCAGATAGCAAGATTTAAAACACAATGATGTGGAACTGGCATAGGGATAGACAGTTCTACCAATTGGAACATACTAGCCCAGAGACACACCCAGACTTTATATAGAGACTTAGTCAATGACAGAGGTGGCAATCAGTGGAGAAAAGATGGTCTGTGTAATAAATGCTGGTACATTTGACTGTCCATGGAGCGGGGAAGTTAAATTGGATCCTTATCTCATACTATAACACAGAAATGAATTCCAGGTGTTCTAATGACCTAAATATGAATATGGGAAGATCGCTATGGCCCTTTAAAAAAAAAAAAAGGACATAAAGGAAAAGGTTGATGTTTGCACTAAAATTGACAACTTCTCAGTTACCAGATACCATAAGCAAAGTTAAAAAACAAGCTACAGACTCGAGGAAGTTATTTCAGGGAAGATATTTGTAATCTCATATAACAGAGGATCGGTATCTAGAATACATCAGATTCATAACATGCTGTTTTTAATACACTTATCTCACTTGATTGATATCATCTGTTTATTTGTTGGTCGTATCCTCTCCTTCCTTCTTCCCTCTTGCCAAACACTCAGGAAGTTAGCACAGAGTGCCTGATGATTTGAGAAAAGAAAGAACAGGATATACTCAGGTCTACACATAGTTTCTTTTGAATGGATCTTAAGATCAGTTTAAAAGCATATGGTTTCTTGACTTTCAGTGTATCCCATTTACTGGGATACGGTACACGAAGAGTAAAAGAGTCTAAGATTTTCAATTCGATTTTACAGTTGTGAATAATCCCAGTTGGCAGATAGGAGGAGGACATCCTGGGAAACCAGTATAGATGCATTGGTTGAGACTTTCAAAAAATGAAGGAAGGAGCTGGTGATGAAGAACAAATACAAAGTTAAAGCCTTTAGGTATAGTGCCTGCTTACATCTCAAATGAGCAAGACTCAAGAAAGAAAATATACCCGTAATACCTATAAAGAACTTGTAAAGTTCTTTTGGGAAAAGGACAGCAGCAAAAATGGGTAGACCTACTGCTTATAGAAAATAGTGTAACACTGGCTGATAAAAGATGCAATTATTCTGTTCAGTTTTGTTTTCTTCTCCAGCAAAGGGCATGGTCTCCATACTATCAAGAAAAGAATAATGTGAAGAGGGAGTAACGGTCAAGACAGATAAAGAAATATGGTATACTTAGGCAAGTCCAGATAGTTATGTGTTAGGGTACTAAAGAAAGGTATAGATCTGATGTAAGAACCCCTCTTGATAACCTTTTATATATTGTAGAGAATAGAAGTGACCAGAAAATAGAACTAACATCAAAGATCAAAACTACAGAGAAGCAGATTTCACCTCCAGATTTCTGGCAATGAAAACTGCCTGATAAAAGAATATTCTTCTTTAAAAACTTTGTCTTGTAAAAATTTATGCAGTAGCTGTATCAGGGTTCTCACCCTTGGTACTACTAACATTTTGGGGCTGCATGATTCTTGTTAGTGGGGGAGTGGGGGGGCTTTCGTGCATTGAAGGCTATTCAGCAGCCTCCCTGACCTCTGATGGAAACCCCTCCCTAAGTTGTGACAACAAAAATATCTTCAGACATTGCCAAATGTCCCTTGTGGGGTAGAATCACCCCTGGTTGAGACTCTCTGGACCAGATAATCATCTTTTAGGTTTACTATAGAAGGACTTTTGGCTCAGGCACTGAAAAAACATTCCATTCAGACAGAAGAAATGATAGCCAGCCTGAACTCTGTGTGTGTGTGTGTTGTTTTGTGTGTGTGTGTGTGTGTGTGTGTGTGTGTGTGTGTGTGTGTAGACTGGGTTGTAGTCTTCCACTGAACACAAGCCCCACATTTTCTTTTGACAACGAGCCTTTTGACCTGCCCTTGATAGGCCTTTGAATTTGTGTCCCCAGCTCTAAGGACGCCCAGCCTCTCTCCCCCAAAAGTTAAGATTTCCAAGGAGAGGAAGGATATGGGGATCCTTTGGGGAAGACTTCCGTGGAAGAAGTAGAACTTGACCTGCTTGCTAGAAAATGGGTTGCACTTTAGTAATCAGAAGAAGCAGGTCAGAGTGAGACAGTTACACACACAGGTAGTCAAGGGGAGGAGAAAATGAATCAGAGTTATTTCATGGGCAGAAATAATCATTTTTTTCTTTAACAGAAAGTACTTGTAGATTGCTGCTATTTAGAATAATTCCTTCTACTTCTAAAAATAGCCTATTTATTTTCTAAGGTTTGTTTTTTTCATTTTCACCACTTCTCAAGCATCTTTCCTCCATCCCACCCATTTCATCTCACAGTATCTCACAATTCAAATAATATATAAAGCTGTAAATTTGGAATCCCAGCTCTCACTCCCCGAGCAATTTTACTTCTCTGTATCACTAAGAATTAAAGTATTTTCACTTGTCTTCATTGCCTTCTCTTCTTTGTTATACTTGCTGTTCGTTCTGCTGAAGTTAACTACCATTCTCCTTGCCACCTGGCATTGTCACCTCTCAGAGTCCCATTGAGCTCACTCCTGCCTTGGTCTCTGCTGTCATGTCCTACGCTACGTTGTTAGTTGCTCCATCTGTGCTGCTGTAGATGTCTGTATGTATGCGTTACAGCACTTGTGTGTTGCCCTGTTCTGGATTGGCCTCTGCCACTCAACAGAGAATTCCCAGAGGACAGAAATTGCTCACCTTTGTAGCCTTCACACTTTATATACTATCTTGCATATACTGAGTTTTTTGATAAACCTTTGTCACATTAAACAGTTTATTCAAACTCATGTCCATGGTCTGTTAAGAAGTATGTAGATTTGAGTACTTAAGAGTCCCTTTGACTTTTAAAATCATAAGGTTGGTACTATTTTTGAAGTGATTCCAGATGTTTTCTCCTATTTCACAATGGCTGAAAGTTATAATTTTAATATTTAGATTGTATTGAGCTTTTCCCCCCAAATCAGTTTGTTTTCTGGGAATCAGAAAATGAATGAAACCAGAATTAAGAATTGAGCTACTTAGAGGTGAGAGATTTAATCACTGTTCATAGCTCTTGGATTCTCTTATAAAACTTTCATAAGCTTTCTAGTTTGCATATAGTATGTTAAAATATATTATTTTTTATTAAAATATAAGATATTAAATATGCTGTCTTAATATATGATATCAATATGTTTTATAAGTAATTTATAAATTATGAGGCACCATATAAACACAAAATAGTATTGATATTATTATTACTGTTATCTCTCTGGACAGCTTATTCATACCAAATTACTGAGCAAGAAAGTATTTAAGCTGTAGATTTTATAAGGCGGTATCATCTTCAAGGATGCTTGTTTTGTTACCTGATAAAGTTAAGGCATACCTATGACCTAGAACCCTAAGTCTAATATAGACAGCACCTTTCAAACTAGCATTCCATAAAAGATTATTCTAGAGATAATGTTAATGGCTACATGTCAGAAAAAAAGGTTTATGATAAATGCGTGGCACAGTATATCCCCTTCTTGGAGATCTACAATGTGCTTTGGCCAATTAAAGTCTCATAGAATTACTGCAGTAACAAAATCTGTTTCACCTTATGTAACCCATCGTTTCCAATACTTAATACAGCACAGCATGCTATTTCCCAGCACATCTATTAATATCCTGCAGAACAATGTTCTTTAGAACACCAATTTGGGAGATGCTGGTCTAAAGTAATTACTTCTTCCAGTTAAATAAATAGTCCGTTTTCTCAGACCATTTGTTTCTTACATAATTCTCTCCAGCTCATGAAATCACATTGGATTTTTCCCAAATATGTACCCATTAGATAGGCATTCTCCAAGTGAGAAGTACCTCAACTTTTCCATTCATCTTCTAGACTTTTTTAGAATGTACCCTGTTGTATACTTACTTTTTTACTCACAATAGTTTTATGACCTAGAACTGTTTCTTTTCTTTCTCTTTTGCACTTACCTGAAATAACTAAGTATTAACATGTTTTTAAAAGTACAGTAAATGCATGTGTGTGTGTGTGTGTGTGTGTATACAGATATATTTAGTGGCAGAGCATTTATGACAGAGTGTTTAAAAGTAGAACACACACATAATTCATATGCACATAGGTATATACACACGTACATATATGTACGTGTGCATATATGTATGGATGTATGCCTATGCATATACATGTATGTACGTGTGTATTCTACTTTTAAATGCTCTGCCATATTTAGTGTTCTGTAGGCAGGAAATATTTGCTAAATGTTAGGAATTACCAGCCTTTTGGCAAATAAACATGAGAAATAATCTTACTAAACTTGTTAGTAGTCAATAAAATGTTTGTGTTACCTATAAGGGCTGTGCTATGTTTGTATGTAGAAACATATCTCGTTTTTCCATTTTTCTCTAGTTGATTCATCAAAATCGGCAAGCTATCTTGAACCAGTTTGCAGCAAACGCTCCTGTTGGCATCAATATGAGATCAGGCATGCAGCAGCAAATTACAGCGCAGGTAACGTGAGAAAAGCAGGCATTGTTTGTACTCTCTAACCCAAGCTGTGTTGACTTGAATGTTTTTAAATGGTCTGTGAGCTGATCTTTTAATGATGTTTCTTAGTGTAGCTCTCTTCTAGAATGAATTTATAATGAACTTGTGATACCCCTTACCAGTACTTGATCAAAAGCCGAGGGTTCTTTGTTTTATTTTATTGTTATTGTTGTCATTGCCATTAGATACCAGCTGACTAAGTAGAAAACTCTTACTACTGTACTAAATAGTATCAGTAATAAGAAGCCTAAGATATGAGACTGTGTGAATCATACCTGAAACCGGATCCAAAACCCACTCATCTTGCTGAGTTATCTTAACTATCTTGTGTTCTCTGAGCATCAGCATTTTCTATGTTTTTTTGAATTTGACAATCCTTGTATATGAACCCAGAGCCATTGGAACTTTAAACATAAAAAGAACTGGGCAGCCTTCTTAGTTCTATCTAGTACTAACTCCCTACTTATCTTCCACACATACTTTAATATTTTTGCTTCAACTACTTTTTTATGTTTCCTTAACCTAGTTTACATAAAAATTTGGGAGATGAGGGATTTTAGAGAGGATTCAAACAGAACTCTTATTTTCTCCAAAAAGTGGACATAGATGGATTTGGGGCAAATGTGGAAAGCCAACAGTAACCATAAGGGTAAATATTAACAGAAAGTGTTGATAAGCAATAGATACTGACATCTCATGGATCCAGATTTGGGTTTCTCTGTCTTAAAAATCTCAGTGGTTAGCTCATGCAAGGGTAATTAGATTATAAGGAAACAAGACCCTTTTTTTAGAACTCTCATAAAGTTGATTTCTGTCAGAAAGTTATATGTCACAGTTTTTCTAGGTTAGACTACATTTAGTTAGCAAGTTTAATTTCAGTGGAGCCATATGCTTTAATCATTTTCTCAATCTGAATTGACATTTTCTGAGGAAGGCTTTATTGACATGCCATATTGCTTTGCAAATTAGACCAAAATGTAATTTCAACCTAATTTTACCACTTCTTTCTTCATTCATAATATTATAGCTATTAAAACACTCTAATGCCTAGAGTAGTCTTATACTACAATAATATATCATAGCTAGTTCTATATATTTCTGTTTAGTATTTTATTTCTAATTAATTACTTTCTTTTTAAGCAACAGTTTATTTGGCATTATGGATCCTGGATTTCTGATTTTTTCCTTTTATAATATATTTGTAGGTTTTTCTCATTGTTAAAATAATACATGTTCATTATAGATAAATTGGAAGAAACAAAAAAGAATATGTGAAGAAAATTAAAATGGCCTATAATTACACTTTATTCATTTCAGTAAACTGGAATAAATGATTTTAGTGAGAAAAGAGGGAAACTGAATTTCTCCATACTAGAAACAGTAAATTTTTTGGAGATGGAAAAGAAAAAAGTCTCATAACAACCTAATGTCAGATAAGATAGAAGTCATTAAGCACATTTTTTTTCTTTTCTTTATGGTTTTCATTTTTCTTTGAACAGGTTTCATGACCTGTATTATACTACTAACCACTATATACTTTCTTTGACTTTTCTCAGTTTTGTGTGTGACTTTTGAGCATTTAACCCACGTTAGTGGTCAGATATTGTTTTAGCATTTCTCAACTATCTTTAATCTATAAAATATATTTAATTCATTTTCTCTCCTGTAATTATTACTTGAGAGGTTTTTGTTCCTTTTCTGTTTTATTTTCCTTTGTACACTGATAATTGCTACATGTTTTATTGCCCCAAGTGACTAGGCTTTCTCTGGTAAGCTTTCCAAAATAGGTAATGATTATAATAATAATATTAATAAGTAAAGAATTTTTCATCCTTTGCAGCCACCCCTGAATGCCCAAATGTTGGCACAGCGCCAGCGGGAGTTGTACAGTCAACAGCACCGACAGAGGCAGCTAATACAGCAGCAAAGAGCCATGCTCATGAGGCAACAAAGCTTTGGGAACAACCTCCCTCCCTCATCTGGACTGCCAGTTCAAATGGGGAACCCCCGTCTTCCTCAGGGTGCTCCGCAGCAATTCCCCTACCCACCAAACTATGGTACAAATCCAGGAACCCCACCTGCTTCTACCAGCCCGTTTTCACAACTGGCAGCAAATCCTGAGGCAACCTTGGCCAACCGCAACAGCATGGTGAACAGAGGCATGACAGGCAACATGGGAGGACAGTTTGGCACTGGAATCAATCCTCAGATGCAGCAGAATGTCTTCCAGTATCCAGGATCAGGTATGAGAATCACAAGTACGGTGCTTTCATAAGTATACCACATACAGGTCTCTCTTCATTTGAGTTTCCATTCAGTGACATTGAAGTAGTGTGCTAAATAAGAAGGACTCAACCCTGGAGTCAGGAGATCCAGGCTCCAGACTCAGCATTTGCCACTAAATGCCGTGTTTCCCCGAATATAAGACCTCATCAGGCAATCAGCTCTAATGCGTCTTTTGGAACAAAAATTAATATAAGACCTGGTCTTATTTTACTATAAAACAGGGTCTAATATAACATTAGTATAGTATAGTGTAATATAATACCGGGTATAATATAATATTTAATGTAATGTAATGTAATATATAATATAATTAATATAATTAAATATAATTAATATAATATAATACCAGGTCTTATGTTAATTTTTGCTCCAAAAGACACATTAGAGCTGATTGTCCGGCTAGGTGTTATTTTCGGTGAAACACGGTGGTTGAATGGTCTAAGATTATTAAATTAGAGGATCTATAAGGACATGTCGGACTCTGAACTTTGTAACATTTTATGTGCAAAGCACATTCTCTCATGTTTTTACTTTCTGTCATGGATCCTTACAAGAATCTATTGAAAGTCCAGTTCAGACAGTGGGTTAATTACATTAACTCAAAGCTTGGCTGCAGGTTTTTCATTATGTTGGAGATTTTGTTTTTGATAGTTTACATAAAGATAATCAATCTTCATAGAGTATCTCAGACTTCTCATTGGCGTCACCACTCAGAGCTGCTTAGGTTGTAAGCTATTCCTGCAATATTAGGCAACTTTCTGCCTTCTAAAAGGTTTTTTTCTTTTTTAATCTTTCATTTGCACTCTCTCTCTTCCATTCTCTTTATCCTAAGTGCTGATATCTTTTTTCACTTTTCTTCTATCTCTTTGAGATTCTAATAGGTAGTAGCAGTAAAACATATTTGATTAATCCACCATGTTTAATCAAACTTTGATGCAAAATGAATGGCAAATTCCTGAAAAAATTTGAAATAAATCCCTTGATTTTGTAAGTGAAAGAAAAAGTAAATTTTAAGCTATTTAAAAATGAATTTCAGTGAGAAGGCCGCTGTTTGACTTGAATAAAATGGTGAAGTTATATAGAGATTTTTCACATGGCACTATACTTACCAACTTTCACAGCCAAATCAATTTAGACTTTTCATTCTTATGGCGACAAACGCTAAAATCCTTGGACTATTAAATTAAGTATCTAGGGAGACTTGTATCAGGGAGCACCAGAAATCTGTAAGACATTTTAATCAAAATTATGCCACATCAGTTCTTTTGTCCTCAAGACTATGAAGTCATCTTTGGCTGGTTTATAGCTCTGACACTCTCTGTGTGGGCAACAAAAGGATTATAAATCCATATTTTAATTACAAGTTTTCTGAACAGGAGTGGCCTTCAAAAGAGTTTTATTTCTTGCAATTTCTATATACAAAGAATTTGACAAGGCCTTTTCTCTTTAACCTAAAGAAGTACTTCCTCCAACATTAGAAGACTTCTGTAGTTACATCTCCCCATTCCTCTTCCAAAATGGCAACTTAACCAAAACAGCAAATAGATTCTTAGCACTCATGATATTGATTGCAGAGCCTTGAATCAAAAGATTTATCTCATTCATTGTGGGGGAGGGACCAACAACTAACTACAAGTCAGCCAAACATTAATAAATTCTCCAAGGATTTTTTTCTCTTATAAAAGTAAAAATAGTACTTCTGTCAATATTCAGTCATGCTCTTTAACACCTCCTTCTCTGGAAGCGAAGAACAGAGAACTTCCTTTCCTGCTCCCATTCCTTAACAAACCCACCGGAAAGGCAGTGCTTCAAAGCCCCAATTCCGATGAAGTTGACAAGATTGATAAAAAATACTTTTCACAAAATAAGAATTTTTCTTTGATAAAGCCAGCAGTTAGACTTCAAACAAATCCCCGAAGCAGATACATTGGAGAGAGTAGTAATTTCATCCAGTTGCACACTGAAATGAAATGGTAGAGCTTTCAGTTCTTCTATGAACTGCTTTAAAATAATAGGAGGAAAATTGTTAGTTTTTCTGGAGATGAGAAGAGCGTTTAAAGATGAAATGTTTGTAATTTCTTTCATTGTTCTAAGTTTTAAACTTGCTCAAGTATGATCAGCAGCCTGGTAGGAGGCTTTAAGACCAGGCTTTATGTTGGTACAAATTCAAGTTCTAGAAAAGTTCCAACCTTTCAAAGCAAGCCTTCTCAAAAAGCAAAACAAACAACAACAAGAAAAGCCACTACATGTTTTTTGTAAATAAAGTTTTATTGGAACACAGTCACGCTCATTAGTTTACATATTGTCTATAGCTGGTTTCACACAACAGAGTGGAGTAATTACAGAAATCTTACTGCCTGCAAAACCGAAAATATTTATCTGGCCCTTGGCAGAACAAATTTGCTGATCCCTGTGCTAATTGATGACAGTTATACCAAAGGATGACTACATTAGCTTTGCTTTAGCGTTTTGCTTTGGCATCTTGCACCTAATATAGGCCCAAAGTGGAGGAAGGAACTTGTAGGTAAACTGTTACAGAGTATGCTTTCTTTATTTCTGAAAACAGAAAGTTTTTCTAGACTATCATGCCATGAAGATGAATGCACTACAACAAAGACATTTAAATTTCATTTTATACTAAAGACACTATTCAAAGTAAATATGAGGGATTTTTTTTTTAAGTTTTTGTACCCACTTCATGAATACCTTGAAGCCCATCCAGAGCTGCCTCTTCTGTGAACTACACCGTAAACATGTTACTCCGCTGACTCCTCCTCAGTGATCCCATCAACTCCTGTGGCTGCAGTGACCTCTTCGTACTAATGACTGTTCTCTGTCTCTAAACCAGATCTCTCAGCTCATGTGTATAGCTGCCTACAGGACATAATTGAATTTTCTACCAACACCCCAAACTCAACTTGTCCAAAGCTAGACTCCTTACCTCCACTTCCCCTTCCCTCCATTTCTCAATGTTCCAGCTATAACAAACTTTTCAAGCTCCAGGAAAGAGTACTTATCTTGCTCTCTTTCACCTCTAGGTCTTTGTATATCCTGAACCCTCTGTCTAAAATATCCTTCCCTCACTTGTCTCATTCCTGTTCCTTTCTCCTCTCAGAGGTGTCTCCTCTGGGAAGCCTTCTCTCATACTCCCAGTCATAACCACTCACCACCATCTTATAGCCACTTGTTAGCTGCCTTTCTTTTGAAATAGCAAGTTCCTTGAATGAGTAGCATGTGATTTTTTAATCTTTGTTTCTCAAGTGCTTAGCACAGTGGTCTAGGGGAGAGTTGAAGAAATAAATGAAAGGAAAGATGAATCTTAATTCTAGTTGCTGCTGTTAGATGGCTGTGATGTATTTATGATCCAACAGGGAGAATTAACATAGTATAGGCAAAGATGGAATAGTAGACTTGTTAAACTAGATTGTCTGGTTCAAGGAACCCAAAGTACTATGTAGTGGCAGAACTGGGACTAGAACTGTAACTACCTCTGTAATTCGTTATTGACAGGCTGGTTCTTTCTACTAAAATTAGGTCATCTGATAAGGAAAACATGGCTACTTAAAATCTGAGATAAGGCCAGAAAGAACTATCAAAAAACATGTCGATGTACTTGGAGTCTCGTATTTATTGTTTACTTGGACCCCACAGAGTAATCCAGAATGTGATAAGTATCTTTTCCCCTTTACATACAGATATTTTTCTGAAAGAAATTATTTCATCACATATAAGGTTCAACATGCATTAAGAACAGACAAGTGGTTTTTAAGGCTCACAATCAAAATAGTTGAAATTTAAAATATAGAATTAATGCAAAGACAATCAACATATATGAAGAAGATGATGGGAGAAAAAACCCACCCTGTAGAGTCATAAACAGAAAAAATTTTTTTCTCTGTATATTCAAAGTCAAAATTATTTACCAGAGATTAAATTACATATGTAGGAAGCAGCAAGGAGAAAATATATAGCTTTATTTTTACAGTCTTAACCAAAACAAAGCAAAAAGGTAAACATTTAATAAAGAAAAAAAGTGTAGCAAGTCTATAATTGGCTCGACTTTCACAAGAAATTTAAAATTGTAGCCTATAAAAAACAAATGTGAATAAATTAACTACCTCTCTGACCAGATTAACCAAACCAAAAAAAAAAAGAGAAAACTTATCATGTTAACAATTACAGAACACAGATTATTATACTAAATATTATACTAAATTGTGGGTAATCAAATTATGACATTCTTTTTTCTGCACTTTTATAACTTTCTCTACCTCAAAAGTATTTAACTGTGAAATGTAATTGTCAGGGGGAAAAAAATACAAAGTCCTAACATAACAAAACAAAAAGAAGCTCATTTTTACTTTTTTAAATTGTTATAAACTTCCACTTTTGGCCAAGATGGAGTAACAGGGACCAAATTTATTCTCCTATCCAAAACAAAAAGTCAAAGTACATTATAATAAACCGGTTCTCGAAACTGCCCAGTCTATGCTGAAGGGAGGGGGAATCCACCAAGAGCAAGTGGTTTCCCCAAGTTGAGGCAATGGAGCTGGGAGTCCAGGAGAGCTAGAAGTCTCAGGGCACAGTACCAGAGAAGAGAGAGTCACAGAGAGAGAGAACTACCGGGATATACAGAGGGTCCCGCTGACATCTTCAGCTGAGAAAGTGTGTGTGCGCGTGTGTGTGTGTGTGTGTGTGTGTTCGTTTGTTGTATGTACACAAACCAAGGCCAGGGAAAACACCTGAAAAGATTAGAGGGAACAGTCTTCAGAGTTCACACAGAACCAGTTCCTCTTTCCACCAGCCAGAAGAGAAAACTCATAATTCATGGTGTATCAAGCAGAATACTCAGAAAGGTTTTGCCTCAGTAATGGGCAAGAATAAACCCTGCTCTTGTCTCATTAGGCACAAGATCCAAAAGAATTAAACTGTGTCCATGTAACCTAACCATGACTCAGACAAATGTCAAAAATATTTAAAGGAATTTAAAAAATTGAGCACCTAACAAGGTAAAATTCACAAGGCATGAAATCATTTTTTAAATTACCAGGCAAACAAGCAGGAAAGTAAAACTAATTATGAGGAGAAAAATTAGTCCATCAAAACCAACCCAGAAATTATACAACTGATAGAATTAGTAGACAGAGATGTTAAGACAATTATAAATTATACATTTATTCTGTATGTTCAAGAAGTTAGAGGAAAGCCTGAACATGTGAAATAAAGGTATGGAAGAAAAAATAAATAAATAAATCAAACTTCTGGAGATGAAAATTATAATCTAAGGTGAAAAAATATCTTGGATAGGATAAGAAGCAGATTAGACATTACAAAAGAAAAAAGAGTGAACTTGAAGACACAGCGATGGAAATCAGAGAGAAAAGGACTGAAAAGATAATTCACTCCAAATTGATCTTACAATTCAATGCAATTTCTATCAAAAAATAACATGCTTTTTGGATAATTGACAAGCTTCTCTTACAATTTATATGGAAATACCTACAGCAGCTAAAACAATTTTGAAACGGAAGAACAAAGTTGGATGCCGTAGACATATAGACATATAGATCACTGCAACAGAATGATTGACTTTTATGGTCAATTGATTTTCAATAGTTAAATCATTAACTATCCTGAATAAAAAGAAACAAACTACTGATAAATGCTACAGAATGGTTGAACCTCAGAAATAGTATGCTAAGTGAAAGAAGCTGGAAACAAAAACACTTCAGATGATCACATTCATATGTAATTTCCATAAAAGAGCAAATCTGTAGAGACAGAAAGCAGATCAGTGGAGGTAGAGGTAGGAGCGGGATTTACTACGAACAGGCACAGGGAATATGGAGGTGATGAAAATGTCCAAACTGGATTGTGGTGATGGTTGCACAATTGATAAATTTACTAAAAATCACTGAACTGTGCAGGTCAGTGGTTGAATTTGATGTTATGTAGATTATATCTCAATAGCACTTAAAAAAAAAAAAAAAAAAAGACGGAAGGGAAGAAGAGCCTACACAGATGATTAAGGAATAGTGGCCAACAAAACACTCATTTTCCAATTCACTCATGTTCTTATATTTTTCCCTTTTCAACTTATTTTTATTACACGAGTAATCTGTCACTTCTGTTCATATATGTTTTTTATACTTAAAAATTCATGTAAGCAAAATAGAACAGAAAAAAAATCATATGTAATCCTAATACCCAAATCAACATCTGAGAATGGAAAGCATTCTTCCAAACTTATGTGTTTGTTTATCCATCTGTTTATACAAATTTCCTGCCTTATTTTGAGAGACAGACATTTTTTCCCTACTCTGTTGATTAGGTTATCTCTAAATATATTATAACAGATCCTTATGGGGTTCATAAATGTATAGTGTATTCACATAAATTAATTTGTGTCAATTTGCAGGAATGGTTCCTCAAGGTGAGGCCAACTTTGCTCCATCTCTGAGCCCTGGGAGCTCCATGGTGCCGATGCCAATCCCTCCTCCTCAGACTTCTCTGCTCCAGCAGACTCCACCTGCTTCTGGGTACCAGTCACCAGACATGAAGGCCTGGCAGCAAGGAGCGATGGGAAACAACAAGTAAGGGGCAGTTTTTAAATAGGAGCATCCCTGGAACCCTGCAGCACGTAAGAATAGCCATTCCTTCACAGTCTCAGTGGAAGATTATTCACTGTTATTTGCAAATTCAAGGAAGTGAATTTTATGTTATCAACAAGGAAAAATAAAGATTTTTAAGGCAAATTTGTGTGTGTACAAGAAAGAGAAGTGGTCTGGTGGCCCCCAACCTTTTTGTCCCACCCCCAGCACACCAGACGAATATGATCAACTCCCATGAGTAACAGAGCTTCCCTGGGACAGAGGGAGAAATGGGTACTTTTGAAAAAGTCTTCCTTTATAAAACACTTAAAAATCTAAAGCAAAAGTGGCAAAATGTTAGAATACAATAGAGCTGAATGTAAACAGGTTTCACTCTTCTCAGTATGTTTTAAAGATTTCATAGCAACAACAAAGGTTTTTAAGGCTTCTTGGGTCGTTCCACCTTTCCCAGCTCTTTGAATCTAGATGTTCACTGGCCTCATCTTGCTCATTTTGTTCATAATTATCTCACTAAAGTCATTATTTTCCTCCAAATCCTGGCTGCTGAACTTTTCACACATAATTTGAGTTTTATAAGGGTTTTAATTTGGTTGTGTCTTGGTTCTAATGACAGGGAAACCGTTTGATCTGACAACATAATAAGTAAGACAGTTAAAATTGAAAACTTAAGACCATATTCTCCTAAAGTTCGCCGAAAGGTGAGAGAGGAAATCTTCCTGTTAGAGAACTAGGTAGTTCTCAGTGAAGACTGTGTGTAAATTAGGTAGAAACGGCACTGTTTATATAACATGCAAGAAGAATGTAGTCTCCTCATGTGTTCTAATCCCAGCTTCCTAAACCGACTTTAGATTTCATGGTCCATCATTACAATTATTCCTTTACCGGCATTCTCAACTCCCTTTCCCAGCTGTCCTTTTGCCCCTGTGCCTAGCAAAATGCCCCCTAATAAAATCCAGCCAAACTCTTGCTCCGTATCTACACTTAGGCATTTAAATGTGACTGAAAAAAACACCAGTCATGCTGACAGGTCTGCTCCCCTTTGCAGTTAAATTTATTAAAAGGCAGTATCCTGTCACTTCCTCTCCTCCATTCCTTGTTGAACCAGTCAGACTTTCATTTCTGCCACTCCACCAAAAGTATTCTTGTCAAGGTCATTAATGTCTTTAACATTGCAGAATGCAATCAATGGTCATCTGTAGCACTTGGCATATTTGAGGAGTTATCCTTTCTGGAAGCTTTTTCTTCATTTGATTTCTGGAACAACTTTCTCTCTTGAGAAAGGCGACTCCTCGGTTTCCTCTGCTGGGTCTTCCTCATCTCCCTGACCTCCATGTGAGGGCCTAATAGCTCCTTCCAGGACCTCTTGTCCATATCTACTCACCCCCTTGGTTATATCACACAAGACTCCCAAATTTCAATCTCCAGCCCAGACTTCTCCCCTGAACATACAGTATACACAACTGCCCAATCGACATCTCCACTTAGACGCCTCTCAAACTTAACATGACTAAAACTAAAGTGATACTCTCCCCAAAACATGATCCTCTCCTGCTTTTCCCCATCTCAGTAAGCACCTTCATTTTTCCAGTTACTCGGAAGAAAACCTTTTCTCTTTTTCTTACATCCCACATCAAACATTTCATCAGCAAATCATATCCGCTTTAGCAGCTCTCACCTCTCACCTGTCGCACTTGTACACTTAGTGCAAGCCACCATCATCTTTTTCCTGGACATTGCAGTGGTCTCTGTCTCACTGCTTCCACCCTTGCTCCACTATAGTGTAATCTCCACATGGTAGCTAGAGTGATGTTTTTGAAACACGAGGCAGTGTGTCAGTCCTTTACTCAAAACTCCAACTTACTCAACATACAATGCAGGGCCTGTGAAGCCCGGCTTAGTCTTGCTCCTGCATACTTCTCTGACCTCATCTGCTATTCTCATCACTCACCCTGCCACACTGGCTTCTGTTTATTCTTCTGTTCCTCACATGTGCCAAGTACATTGCAAACTCAAGACCATTGCGTTTTTAAATCCCTCTGCTGGAATGTTCTTCTCTCAGTAGCCACATGGTTTGCTCTCTCACACTTCAAGTCTTTTCTTAAATGTCACCTTGTTAAACACAGATACTGATTGTCACCATAGTAAACTTCCCTGACCATCATTTCTAAAACAACACCATTTCCCACCCCCAGTCCCTCCTTTCCCTTTAGTGCTTAACACCTGCCATATTGTGTGTTTGTCTGTTTATTCATGGTCTGTCTCTCTAACTAAAATGTAAGCTTCCTAAGAGCAAGGATGTCGTTTGTGTTCACTTACATCTGTCCATCCTTTAGAGCAGGTCATCCCTTAGTGTACACCTCTGAACAAATGAGTGCAGAGACTTCCTGTTCGGACCTAAGTCACTTCTTGGATTCAGATTCAAATGTGGACTTGAGTTGTTGTTGTACTTTAGCAGTTTCTGTGAACTTTGTCTTTCCCAAATCATTTGAGAAAGAAAATAACTATCACCAACTCTTCAAACATTCACACTTGCTGATTTGTTTCGTGTGTAGAAGCGTATTGGCCAGTGCAGGCGGCATATGTTTGTGACCACTCACTGTCTCTGTTGCACAGATGCCACAAGGAGCAGGGAAAAGAGCCCCTGCTGTCAGGTAACCAACAGTCTAGTTGGTGACAAGAGGAGTGCAGAGAAAAGTAAAACATAAAACAAAGAGTCATTAAGTAGAATGATGTAAGATAATAGTTCAGAGACAGTGTAATGCGATTCTTTTTCATTATCTCTTTGGTGGCAAGAGAAATAAAGGGTTAAACCAAATCTGCGTGTCCTGGAACCTGTGTAATTCTATAGTCATTCAGGAGAGTCCTAGTGCTTATTAGCATTTTAAAGGCTCAGAAGACCTGTTGTTTAACCCTTTCTCAGACTTATTTGACCAGGAACTCCCCTGCTTGTTAATACCTATAGTATCTGTGGAACCCACTTTAGGCCAAATTCGTCATCTTTCCCATTTTCCCTCATGATTCAGAGGCTACCAATACCTGGTGCTGGCTTAAGGAACCGATAATTGCCGTGAGGCTGACCAGGAAAGCGGAGTGAGAGAGGGTCCTGCCTACACTGGGCCTAAAGCCACAGTAAACCCCCCAGTCTGTTCCAGGACCCTGAGAGGTTGGTCGTCTTCCCATGATGGAAGAAACTAAAATGGAACTATTGGCAGGAGCAGTTTGAAAAAACTTAAACTAATATGTAGTCCCAAATATAAATGTGTCAAGAAATTAAAGCCTAAGCTTTTTTTCCACTACATATGACATCATTGCAGTCCTTAAAGCTTCTGAAGCACTAACTTACATAAGCCCTGAGCCTCCACAGTGATGAGTTATGTATCAGTTGACAAATGAGCATTGTCTCAGACAGAAATGTTCTCATTAGGAAATGGACAGTAGACTAATAGGTTTTTCTCACCCTTAGTTGTGGGGACACTGCCTCACAAGTATATACACCGTGCAGACACTAATGGGCCACAGATGTATTGTTGGCCATTTCCTAGGCACATAATGTTCTTTGAGCATTTGTGTTTTATAATTACTTGGGGAAAATTTGCTGCTTTTCTTCAGACACGATGAAGAAGCTGTTTCTCAGCCTGTTAACATCAGTGTGGTTACCTTAATCTACCAGAAGCTATAAATGTCAGTACATCCTGCTTACCTCACAAGAGCTAGCAAGGAATAGATAAGCCATTGATGGGGTAAATGATTTTTTTAAATCAAATTCTCCATAATTAACATTGAAATAGGTAGCATGTTACCAGCAGCTTGTTGTTTAACAATTGATAGATAATCAGAAAATATTTGGTGTTTTTGTAGAACTTACAAAAGACACAATTCGTACATTTTCTTTAGCTGTGTTGCATATGTGTCACATAGAATTTTGGAGGTTCACATATAAAGTTACAAGTTGTATTTACTTGGAATTTATTTCATACTATTCTACCTACTAATAGAAACTGGTTTAACATTTGAGATCTTTGGTATAATAACAGTCCAGAACTTGGCCATGGAGAAAGAAGTCAATAAAACAAGCCCTCTTAAAAACATAATTGCCCTTGCCTTTTGCATCCTAGAAAAGACATGAAGCTATCATCAGGCCTGAGGAAATCTTTGAAGTCTTTAAAAACATTAAATTTGCCACATAAAAATATCTGGTTATATACATCAGGTTTCCTCTTAGTTTATAGCATATTGAAAGAAGCCAGACACTGAAACCTTGAGAAATGGTAGCAAGCTATAGGACATTGAATAAAGGCTGTCAAATTTTAATGTGTATAAGTAGTTAGAAATGCAGCATTTTATACCCATCCCCAGAAAATATGATCACTATGGCTGCAGTAAGGCCTGGGAGACTGAATTTTCAACGAGTCCCAGGGAATTCTCTTACAGATAGTCTCTGACTGCACTCCAAAAAACACTGGTATAGATATAGTAAAATCTATAAATAAACAGCAATCCAAATCTCATCGGTTGATAGCACTGAGTAATAATCCATGTCCATAATTCATTCATGAGATATTTACCGAGTGCCTGCTGTATGTCACTTACTACCACGTATGAGAGACAAGGAATAAGTGAAACAAGATACCAACATTCCCCTCAAATGTTATGTCTGAGAGGATATGCAATCACAATATGAGAATGCTGTATTTGAATCACTCATTCTTTTATTATTCATTCAATGAACTTATTGAGGATTGATATATAAGCCAGGCACTTTCCTTAAATAGTATAGTCTCTGTTTAAGAAGATAATATAATACATTTTAGAACGATTTTGATGGTTAAATGGGTAGATTTCAGTTATGTAGAAGATTTACTTATGTGGAAAACTTACTTTCTTACATATTCAGATAATTGGAGCTTAAAAATTCTGATACTACCCAAATAATTGTAACTTAAAATGAGTTTTTGAACTATTAAGCCCCTTGGGCAGAGTTCACAATGTATCTGAATTATACTTAATCCTTATATATATAGTGTAATAAGATAAAGTTTGACATGTCACTTAAGAATGTGCACTATTTCCTTTGGACTTCTATCTAATGAGTGAGAAACAGAGGCCAGTGACGTTATCGCCCTGTGCGTGATCAGTGGACGTAATTGGGATTGTTTTTGAGTTCACAGTGCATTCGGTCACGCTGTCCAGAACCCGCCCGCGCAGCCTGGCGTGTACAACAACATGAGCATCACTGTGTCCATGGCGGGTGGCAACACGGATGTACAGAACATGAACCCAGTGATGGGCCAGATGCAGATGAGCTCTTTGCAGATGCCAGGAATGAACACCGTGTGCCCCGAACAGGTAAGCGGCACCGCTGGCACACTGGCTACACATACTCCACACCACGTACTCCACACCATTACTCCATTACTCCATTACTCCAAGGAAAATCAGGTATGTTCATAGTTATTCATCCAAAATAACCACACTTCTGGCAGATGGGTACTAGGCTTCTCAGGGAGACCACATCATAAATTATATAAATGCCTAACCTCTGTGCTGGATACCTAAAACTAATATGAAATAATATTGAATGTCAGCTATAATTTTAAAATATGTATATAGTCACAGGATGGAAAGTACAGCATAGGGGAATATAGTCAATGGTATCGTAATAACTATGTACGGTGTCAGAGGGGTAGTAGACTTGTTGGAATTATCACATCATTAGGTGTGTAAATGTCTAATCATGATGTTGCTTTGTACACCTGAAACTAATAATTAAATAAATAAAATAACCATGCTTCTTTATTCTTTCCCACTATTTTGTTTTGTTTTGTTTTGTTTTTTGTTCTCCACCTCTCAGCACCTGCCAGGTGACCAGCCGCACTCCCACCCATCCAGCCGGGTCTCCCACCATCTTCTGATAATTACTATTCCTTAAAATATACAATGAAAATTTTGACAGAACTTATATAAGATTTTAGTTTCATGAAATTCTGGTGTTTCAGATTTATTATAAAATGATACATATGATTAATACATTGGCTTGGAACTTACCCCTTTATATCCTGAACACATTTTCTTCATTTCACTCTTTCAATTCAGTGCTTGCTATGTACAAAGATAGCTCTGTAGGAGATGATATTTGCAAGCTGGGGAGACGCAACATGAACAAAGAATCAGTTGAATGATAGGACAACACAGCTGTGTAAGCGATGGGCCCCCATAAGACCATATGTATTTTATGTCAGATAAGGAGTATGTACAGTTAACTACTGAGAGTTTAAAGGAAAAAGGGCCCAATTCGGAAAGGCTTCATGGAAAATTTCCCTAAGGAAAGAGAATAGAAAAAAACATTCAAGACTGACCTAGGCAGGAATAGAAGTTGAAAAGTCTAATGAATGTTAAAGGGATATTTATATTATATTTAGAGCAGAATTTGTGTGGTAAGCTTTTAAAGAGTGTTGCAGGCCATCTAAATGTTTAGAATTATTCTGGAGCCTCCTGAAGATTTTTAAGGAAAGAATGACTAAATTCAAAGTGATATTTAAGAAGATCATTGGGGTAATTCCCTGTACTTACTCTTCTCATTATCAGCAACCACAAAGTGACTTGGCTATGGTCACGTGTCCATAATTTACAGCAAGTCTTAAAAACATGTAAACACTGATTACCTCTACTGTAGAATTCCTTTCTAATATTAATTTTTTTAATCCCTATTCCCCAGGTATTATATAGTATGTATATGGAGGTTAGGGAAAAAACCCAACAACTTAGTGATCCATATCTTCTAACAAAATAAAAGAACCAAATAGGATTGTTTCTTGTCCTTGTTATTATCTTGTTCTTATTCAGTTATTAGAATTATTTGGTATCTCCAGTAGATTAAAACAAAATAATAAAAAGTATGCAGTAGGTAAAAGAATATTACATTGAAAGTATATTTCTTACATAGTAGGTTTTGATTTTTTATTCCATTTGACGTACTCTGCCTTTTCATCAGAGTGGTTAGCCCATTTACATTTAGTGTGACCATTGATATGGCTGGATTTAAATTCTCAATTTTTTCTTTTTGTCTTCATTTCTTGCCCTTTTTGGTTTAATTGAATATTTAAATTCACTTTATATCCTTTGTTGGCTTATTAGCTATATATAATTCTGGTTTATGATTTCAGTGGTGGCTTTAGAGTTTATAGTACGCATCTTTACCTTATCATCATGTGATGTTACATCACCTCATATATAAGAACCTCACAACAGTTTATTTCCATTTTCCCCTCCTGTGCTATTGTTGTCATACATATTATGTCTACATACCCCACAATATATTGTTAATACTTTTGCTTTACACAGTCAATTATATTTTCCAAAAATTTAAATGAGAAGTCTTTTATATTTATCTATGTAGTTGTTTCTAATGCTCTTCATTCCTAGTATGTGTAAATTCAAATTTCCATCTGGTACCATTTTCCTTCTGCCTGAAGGTCTTCATTTAACAATTTTTGTAGTGTTGGTCTGTAGATGATGAATTCTTTCATCTTTTATATGTGTGGAAAAGTTTTTGTTTCACCTTCATCTTTGACAGTTCTTTTTCTTGAATTCTAGGTTGGCAGTTTGAGCTTTCAGTACTTTTAAGATGTTGCTCCACTGTGGTTCTTCTGCCGAGATATATGCTGTCATTTAATCTTTGTTCCTCTATTCATGATTGATATTTTTCCCTCTCTGGCTGCTTTTAAGATTATTCTCTTTATCACTGGTTTTATGCAGTTTGTTTATGATATGCCTGAGTACGATTTTCTTCATAGTTCTTGTGCTTGGGCTTCAGTGAGTTTCTTGACTCATGGATGTATAATTTTCATCAAATTTGGAAAAATATTGACCATTATTTCGTCAAATATTTTTTCCGTTACCACCCCCTCTTCTGCTTCAGAGACTCCAATTACATATAGTAGGCCACTTGAAGTTGTCCCACAACTCACTGATTCTGTGGGTTTGTGGGGTTTTCTTGGGAGGAGGGCAAGGTCAACCATTTTTTTCTTTGTGTGTTTCATTTTGAATAGTTTCTAATGCTGCAGCTTCAGGTTCACTGATCTTTTCTTTTGCAATGTCTGATCTGTTAATTTTATGCAGTGTATTTTCATCTCAGTCATTGCTATTTTCATCTTCAGAAGTTCAGTTTGGACCTTTTTTATATCATACATGTCTCTAACACATTCAGTCTTCCCTCTATCTTCTTGAACATATAGAATACAGTTACTATAATAACTATCTTAATATTCTTACCTGTCAGTTCTATTATCTGCATCATTTTGGGGTTGGTTTCAATTGATTGACTTTTCTGTTCATTATGGGTCCTATTTTCCTGCTACTTTGCATGCCTGGTAATTTTTTATTGGATGCCAGACATGTTGACTCTTACCTTGTTGATATTCCTATAAGTATTCTTGGTCTTTGTTTTGGGAAATTGTTAAGTCACTTGAAAACAGTTTGATCCTTTCAGGTCTTGCTTTTTTATTTAGTGGGACCAGAGCAGTATTTAGTATAGGGTTCATTTTACCCGACTACTGAGGCAAAGCCTTTGTAATGCGCTACTTGATACTATGTGAAGTACGATGTTTTCTACTCTGGCTGGTGGGATCAGGATGTATTCCCAGCTCTGTATGATCTTTAGGAATTAGTCCGTGTAAATCTTGTCAGGTCAGTCATTCCTCTGCTTTGGATGGTTCCCCTGACATCCATTAGCTGATCAGTACTAAGCTATAGACTCAAGGGGATCTGACAGCTTTACCTCTGTAGTTCTCTCTCATCTGGTATTCTGCCATGTGAATTCCAGCTGCCTTCACCATCTCAGACTTCTAGCTGCATCTTCTCAACTCAGGAAGCCTGCCAGGCTCTGCCTGGGTTCCCTGTCCCCATACTACAGCCTGGAAGTTCTCCCTAGGCAGTAGGCGGAGGTAATCACAGGACTCTCCTCAATTATCTCCCAGCTCTTAGGGATAACTCTCTTTCATTGCCTTTGTCCAATGTCTTGACAATACCTTCATTTCATTTATTTTGTCCAATTTTTTAGTTGATTCAGGCAGAGGATAAATCTGATCCCTGTTACTGAATCTTGACTGGATGTGGTAGTCTTTTGCTAATTAAATTTTGTGTCTGAATTAACTTTTTATTAAAGTATCATATGTAAGGATATACAGAAAAGTACACAACTAGATGAATTTTCACAAACTGAACACACCTTTATAATTCAGCACCCCAGAGATTTTCTTCATGCTCCCTTACACATCACTCTCCACCCCTACAGGGAACCACTGCCCTGACGTCTAAGAACACAGTAAATTGCTAAGTTTTTTATTTCTGCTGTCCTTGTATTACTTTTCTGTCAGTGGGATTGTTTTTTATTGAAGAATTTGGTCTTCAAATTAAACAACTATTTTGTAATTTGGTCTTATCTTTAATAGATAAATGATTCAGCACTGAGACACACAGGCCTCTACTGCAACCAGCTCTCATCCACTGACCTTCTCAAAACAGAAGCAGATGGAACCCAGGTCAGTAAGAAAATTCTAAGCCCAGAACTGTCAAATGCACTCTAGAGACACAGGAAACTTTGTGTAGCATCGTAGTTAAGAGGCTGACTTAGGGAGTCCGACTTGGGTGTGAGTCTTGGCTCTGCTCTTCTCAAATGTGTCATCTTGGGCTTGTTAGGGAACTTTCCTGAGCTGCTGCATAACCAACAGAACTAACCTGCTTATAGGATTGTTAAGAGGGTTAAATGAGATAAGCTTTCAGAAGGTTTAATCCAATGTTTAGATGGGATAAAGGGTTACAGATGGTGGCTACTAATTCTTATTTTGTAAATAAACACAGTGCTAAAACTCACACGTAATCGAAATACCTCAAAAGATATCAGTAAATTCAAATAAACAAAATGTCTACTGTGTACTCTGCCTCCTTTTAGAAGTTTGTTTCAAAACAATACAAATAGCATGGGTGGCCACTCTCCTATATAACCTAAGTTTAGAAATTTTGGAAGTTTTAATTCACTTCAGTAACTTTATTTAGTCTTTAGTTTCTTAATAAATATTTTTATAATATTTTTTAAAATATTTTAAAATATTTAAATATAGGCATTATGCTAAGGTGGCAATTCAAGGAAACATGAGACATGTTTGCACTTTAGGTGAACTGTGGGAAGAAGTAAGGAAATGAAATTTGATTTGTGAAATGCTTATAATTCACTAGGTACTGTGCTAGGAGCTTTGCTTTATTTTCATGTAAGCCTCACTATAATGCTATGAAGGAGATAGTGTTCCTTTTTTTTCACAGATGAAGAAACAGAACCCGAGAAGATTTAGTTATACGCATAATTCACAAAGCTAGAAGGTAGCCGAGCTGAGGTTCAGACCCAGGTCTTTCTAACACCAAAGTTCATGTTCTTTCTGCTATACCACTTAGGGCCTGTTGTTCATATGCATAGACATATGCATATAAATGTTCATATGCATAGACATATGCATATAAATTGTCACATAGTCAAAGAAGGCAAACTAAAGTTTTTGTTCAAATAGCAAGAGCCATAAGCATTAAAAGAAAGGAGAAATTGCTGAGATGGTTAGAAGAGCATTTACATAGGAGATGGTACTGAACTGGGCCTTGAAGTGTGGTTAGGAAGGCCAAGTGAAGGAGAAAGGTATTGTGGTTGTTGGAGTCTTGGGGGTTGGAAGTGGAGGGCACAGAGACAGGGGAAGAGTAATATCTTAGCATAGTCCTGGGAAACGAACTCACTGAAAGTAAAGGGTTTGTAAAAAGAATTCATAAGAATTAAATTGGTAGACTGGGGCAAACTTCCAGAGGCCTTGAATGCAAAACTAAGGGATTTGGATTCAGTCCTGCAGATGAAGCATCATCCTGAAGGGGAACAGTGACCAAAGTGCTGGCGTAGGCAGAGGGGAAAGGAGGAGCATGGGCAGCCACCTCAAGAGGAGAAAGATCAGTTAGGAGGCTGCGTCCATAGTCGGAGCATTAGGAAATAAGATCTAAGTCGTCCTGTGAAGCTGAAGAAAGGGGATTTCGTGATGGGGACTATGAAGTCTTCATTCACTAGAAGTTTTTGAAAGTCTCACTCCTACCAAGATATATAGTAGGCAGCTCGACAAATCAGTTAAAACAACCAAGTTTTAAAGTCCCAAATCCTGGACCAGTATTTGACTTGAAGTAAAAGCTATGCTGGAAAATCTTAAGAGGTTGAGACTCAGCCCTACACCACTCTTCTCACCTGGCAAATCTGAAACTTCGTTTGCATTTTGCTTTGCCTGTCTGTAAAGGTGTGGCAATATCAGAAATCCTTTGAGGTCTGGTCTAAGGCACCCCTGGTTTTAAAGTTCAAAATAACTGAAATGTGTATTTTTTAGTTTGGTTTAATCTTTTCAATTTTTTTTTTTAATTTCAATATAAGCTGTCTTTTAGAAAGGCATTTTTAAAGAAACAGAATTTTCTCTCTAAATTTTTTTGTTTGTTTTAATGCCTTTATCAAGAATGTTTTTAAGTGTTTGGAGACAGACATCTTATGTTCTGTCCCAGAATTTCGTATGTTGAAACATACCAACATGAAATTTTATGTTAATTTTTTTTTAAATCAGTCAGTGCCTAAAAACGCTATACCCTGTCCCCGAAAATAAGACCTAGCCGGAGGATCAGTTCTGTTGCATCTTTTGGAGCAAAAATTATTATAAGACCCGGTATTGTATTGTAATATATTATATTATATTATATTATATTGTATTATACCTGGTCTTATAGTAAAATATATTATAGTAAAATAAAATAGTTTGTGCTCATTGTAAGTTTCAGTGACAGAATTTTCTTTCTGTTGTAGCCCATCATGAAATCTCTGTTTGCTTTAATGTTTTTATTTTTGCCAAACAGAAGCTGGAGAGTGAGTTAAACAGAAATACAGACAGATGTACAGAAAAGGAGAAGGAAAAGAATAGTGAGAGGAGGACTAGGGGAGAATTGGGGGCCAGCTCTATTTGGAGAGCTGGGATGGGGTGGAAGCAAGACAGAGGAGAGAATAAGAAAAGAGAAGCAGGAAGAGGACTAGTAGAGAGATTGTTGACTGGAGAGAGAGGAAGGCTGGGGGAGTTCTAGAAAAAGTAGGAATGAGGAGTTATAGCAAATGAAGGTGAGGGGAGCACGCAGAGGCAGCTAGAGAACAGACTCAGAGAGTTGATGTATTTTAGGTACAAGAGAAACAGCCCCAAAGAAGAAGAAAACAAATGGCAGCATATTGAGGCAAGAAGCAAAATTTGGGAAACTGGGAAAAGAGGAAGAGGAGGAGAGGGAGATTGAGGAGAGAAACAGTGCTAATCTAACTAGAGATTTAATGCAGACACTGAAAAAGCTCAGCTCGGGATATCTGCTTTAGCTGAGAAAGAGTAGACTGGAAATGCAGACGGATCTGGGGCTAGACTGAATAGCAATTGAATGGTCGGGACATTTGACATTTGGCCAATGAGGGTTAATGGAAAACAACTTTTCAGAAAAGCTGAGTGTAATTGGCATGAATTAGTGATGAATGGCCAAAAAAATGCATCACTAATCTAAAATACTTCATGAACCTATTAAACATAAAGCACAAGTTTGCCAAAAGCTTGAGACACTTAGATAGATGCACTGGGATGCCTGAGAAGGCATTGCCGTTCTTGTTCTGGAACATTCACAAGTGTGATATATTGGCCTTCATCAGTTCTACAAACAACTTTTTAATAAGACTGCTTGGTAAAGACTAACTTCTGGCTTTGTTTTCCCAATAGAAAATGCTAGAACTATGCAACTGTAGACATTTTTAAGGAATACTTGTATTATTGCTGAAAGTAGTTAAAGGGAAAATTCACACTGTTCTCAGCTAGTAGCTTACTGTTACTTTTAGCTCATGTGTTTAAATAGATTGTCTCTCAGAAAAAAGAAGTTAAATATGAAATTGTTCTGCTAATATTTGCTGTAATTCTAAAGGCAGTATGTGAAGCAGCTGTGTAATAGTCCATTTAGACACTACGCAAACCTTGTGGACATCAACGTTAGTAATGCCGATGTCCTGTTACCGAGTTGTGGTGGTTTTATTTTGCTAATGCTGGGTTGAAGCCCTGAATTTTCTAACATCATAAAGATCTTTTTATCCTACTAAAGTCATCCGTGGAATGCTTTTAAGCCAGTTTCCCAAGTAACTTGTATTTTTTAAAACCCACCACTGGATACTCAGACTCTGAAACTGGGCTTTTCCCAATCTTGGCAATATTAGCAATAATGCTCACTTTCAGTATTGATGGCAACCCTGTAGGAGGCTTGACCATTCCAATTTTTATTTTATTTTTTAAAGTGTGAACTTTCCAGAACCCTGAGCAAAATGAGTGCAGCGATTTTCTTTTTGTAGGACAAGAAGACAGAAGAGTTCTTCTCTGTGGTGACTACAGACTAGAGGAATGCTCTAGTGAGTTTCCACTTCAAGTAGTACCCACTCATAAGCCGGGGGGGCAGACCCTTCTGTCTAAACACATCTTTTATTTGTGTTCCAGCAGGTGCAACAGGTTCAGGTGTTTGCTGACGTCCAGTGTACAGTGAATCTGGTAGGCGGGGACCCTTACCTGAACCAGCCTGGTCCACTGGGAACACAAAAACCCACGGCAGGACCACAGACCCCCCAGGCCCAGCAGAAGAGCCTCCTTCAGCAGCTACTGACTGAATAACCACTTTTAAAGGAATGTGAAATTTAAATAATAGACATACAGAGATATACAAATATATTATATATTTTTCTGAGATTTTTGATATCTCAATCTGCAGCCATTCTTCAGGTCGTAGCATTTGGAGCAAAAAAAAAAAAAAAGGAATTAACTTTTGTTGGGAGATTGAGAGTTGTTTTTGTTTTTCTTTGTAAAGGCCTTGGATATTGAAAAATAACAAGGCAGAACAGTTGGACAATCTATTTCTTGAGCCAAATTTAATTATTCTTATTTTTGTAATCAGTCGTTGGCTTCTTATCTGGATGAAGGCCTTTGGAGGAGAACCAAAACGACAAGTTCCAAGGGGAAGATGAAGCTCCGCCTCCACTGGCTCAGCGCCGAGCCCGCCCAGGAAGACGGGCCAGCCGGGCTCTGCCTGTGCCCATCCACCAAAGGCTGTCACGTGTCTCGAAATCAACAGCCCTTCCCGACCCCAGGCAGCTTGTGTGTACAATCAGCTTCTAGCAACTCTGTATCCGTTGGCTTCAAGAGAATATTTTGCCTCCACATATGTACCCCTTCTCCTTTTTTTAAAGATGGATTTAAACCAAGATGCCTCCAGGAACGAGGACGAAATGAGTCTATTCACAGAGGAATCCAAAAAATACAGTTTGGGGAAAATGCAATAATTTTTGATGAGATGGGTGAAGGACAAGAAGCAAGTTCTGTCAATTATTGTAGATACAATTTTCTGATTAAATCTGGAAAAAAGGCAGCCTGTTCTTTCTGCTTTTATTGTATTAACAGCTGAGGTAGCTAAAGTTATTTAAAATAAAATTAAATTTATGATCCAAGTAGCTTATTTTCCCCTTTAAATCTCACTGTAAATATATTTGATTTCTTGTAGAAATTTATTTCCTTCTCTTTAATTTTATGGCTTTATTATCATACTCTTGATTTTTCTATATTTGTGTGTGAAATATAACATTGATTGAATTGCAGTTACATTTGGCTAGTAATATTTCATTATTTTAACAACTGTGACGCCATGTATGGATTTTCTTTGGGGTTCAAATCAAAATGCCAACTGCCAGAAAGAGCCGTTCCAGATGAGCTAGAGTACACTGCCCTAGAGTAGCCCTGCGATCATCTAACATGAGAGCAGTGCAAGGAGCTATCGCCAGACGTGCACAGGCTACTTGTACAGAGAAATTAGTATCAAAGAAAATCTTCTTTTGTTTTAGATTGACTTTGGGAATTTGAATTTTCATCAGTGCAAATACAAATTTCTCTATCCTGCTCTAAGGCTAATTGGTACCATATTTTCCCTTTGTGTCTTGTCACTCTGCCACATCTTGTCTCATCCTGGCCTCTGAGTCAAGGACCCAGTGAACTGACTTTGTAGTTCAGGAAGTCCCACTGCAAGGCCAGGAAAGCTTGAGAAAGGTATTGTGGAAGAAGCAAAGGTAGACCCCCATCACTCGCCTTTACCTGCACTCCTGGGCCTGTGAATGATGACAACACCTGACATTGTGCACCAGCTACCTCTGCTTCCATGGCAGAGAAAAGGCCATAAGAACTAACAATGGAAGAGGAGCTTGGACTCAGACATCAAGGAAGAAGCCATTTTCCCAGGTCCTCCTTTCTGCATCTCACCACCCCTAGTTACAAATAACTCCACTGAACAGCATCTATTCAGAAAGTATACCGAATCAAAAGATTGGTGGAAGGGATAGCAGCTATGAAAGAGAAATAGGACACTCAGTTACAAACATTATCTCTTAGTTTTTCAGAAATTGCATCCCTGATTTCATTCATTCCCAGCTTGACAGCCCAGCCATATTACTCTAGTCCCTACTAAACTGCTCTAGGAGGTCATTTCTGTTCTGTTTGTGATATTTAGACGTACAGACTTCAGGAAGTTCACCTTTAACTTCAGCATTCCAGATGAAGTTTCCTGACTCAGTACTTTTGCATAAGGAACTAGAAAACAAAAAAGTGGTAAGGAAAATTGGAGATGCTAACATCCTCCCCCATCCCAACTGCACCTTAAAGTATGCATGTCACCTTCAAAGTTTTATAATTGCACTGTTTGTTTTATGTATGTACAGATTAAAATTATTGCTACATTTGAGGAAAATAAAATTGCTTGCTTCTATGTAATTCCTGTCATTCCACAGGAAATTCACTTTTCCAGCTACTGAATAGAATTTGTTTAACAACCTCATGGGTTGCCTCTTCATTTACAGGGATGAAATGAAGCCTACATCCTGCAGGAATTGCCAAAGCCCCAAATGGCTAACAAGTAATTAAAGGATAATAAAAGAAAGGATCCCAGAAGCCAAAGATCCTCGAAGTTACACTCATGTGATCCAGCCCCGTGAAATTTAAGAAAGTCAAAGTGAAGTCATGGTAGTGGGCCTTGCGGAAATTCTGACTTGGACCATTTGATGATTAAACACTCTGGTCCTACTGTTTCTTGACCTGTGAGATACGGGCCAGGTAGCATTTCAGAGCCACAAGATACCATATCGCTCTCAATTATTGGTTTTTACATGCTAACATTATTATTGTACAGATTACACAGATGTTGAATCTTACTTGAGGAGGCTCCTTCAATCTGACAATGCATTTTATAACAATTAGGCCCTGTTTCTTATTTGTATGTTTTTTAAGGCAGTGTAAATCCACCAACACTTGGCTAAGTAGGACCAGGGTAAGGAGGGTAGGCAGGTGTGATACCAGACGGCAGGGGAGGGTGTATATCCCACACACGTTCCTACACATAAAAGCACACCAATTTGGTAGCTGTTTTCTGAAGTCACATTTATGGGGAACGAACCCTTTTTTTTCCCAGAGTTAGGATAAGGTGAAAATGATACTTCTCTTAGAGGAGGCTACACATTGATTTGAATTAATGCTAAGGTAATGGTGGGAAGGCCATTAGGAAAACAAATAGAAAACAATTGAGGAAAAAGTGAGGTTGATATAGAGAAACTTCATCTATTTTACGGTGTTGCCTAAGATAGGTTCCATACCTGGAAACTGTCTCCTGGGTCCTGACAAAGAAAAAGGACAATTGTCTGCTTACAAAAGAAGTTGTGCTGATTTCCTTGTTGACATTAACCAATCTTCTGAGAAGAGCAGCTCCATGTGAATAAAATGAATAATTCAGAGCAAGCTTGATCCTTGACCATTCCTGTCCCTCTGAAAAAAGATCTTGATTTAATTAAGCCCATAAATTCTTTTTATTGGAGAAAATGCCAAAGTGAGTGTTCCTCCATCCAGAACCTTTTCTGACAGCGCTAAATTAATTTTCTTTCTATATTTTGTTTTTATTGCCACAAGAGCTCTTAACAAGATTAAAGAAAGGCAAAGCTCTGGCCTCATTCACTCATTTAACACATTTTATTGTCTTTATCCAAGGAAGTAGGGATATGGAAGGATCCAGACAGACATGGACCCTACCCATCCACAGCTTATATTCACATGGGGGGACTTAGAATTGGATTAAGTCGTTGGTATAAAGGAGAGCTAGGTGTTGCTTTGTGAGTGAGACCTTGTCTGGAAAGTCAAGGAAGGTTTCCTTAGAAGAAATGGCATTTGAAGTGAGGTTTACAGGATGATGAGAAAGTAGCCAGTGAAGAGAAGTTTCTGAGGAATAGCACGGCGAAAGCCTGGAGCCTGGAAGGAGCTCCGGGGAGCTGGTTTTTCAGATTGTTAACAGTGTTCCTGAGTTCTCGTAAATATTTTATTAGAATTATGTCAGCTGGTAGCCTGCAAAGTAATTCAAATCAGCCTTTGCTCCGTGAGGAACATGGACCAGGCTTTGGGAGCCTCACTTGGAATGTAAAGTAACTTGTAACAGTGGCTTTGGAAAGAGGGATGAGAACTCAAGAGCTGAGGCGAGAGGACCCAGCCCCTTCTCTGGAGGCAGAGCCTGCCCATTGGGGCCTAAATGGGGATAAGCGTTGGCATAAAGTCAGCAGGGTGTCCCACTAGAACTTGGGGAGAGGCATTCTGTCCCTGCATATCTAAACAGTAAATGAAAAAGTGGCTCCATGAAGCGTCAGTGTCATCCCTTAGCTGAAAAGAATTTTGGAAAATGTGGGCTCCTTGAGCAGGTATAAAATGACAAACAAGATCCTTTTTATGAGACAGGAAATTTGGTTTCTTGGATCAGATCATAGAAGCATTCGCTTTTCTCTGGCTCTTGGTCCTTCTGCAGACAAAGAATCTCCTTTGCTGGAGTTTGGCTCGGGTCTAATCATTTGTGCTTCGGTTATTTGTGCAACCAACAGAACCAAGCAAGGCCCACAGGTATCCATAGCCAACCTGAGACATTGACTTGAGAAAAATACAGAATTAAAAGGAATAATTTATTTTCTATCAGGTTTTCCTCCCACTCTCATGCCTAGAGATCCTAAGGTACAGAATGAAACAAACCTCAGATGAAGGGTTTTGGCGTTTCTTCCATTTTTGATAATCTATTGCAGTACAGACACTGTGGCAGGCATTGTGGGAAGTACAGACATGCTTTCCTGAAGCTGCTTCCTTCCTACTATTCGAGAGTCTACATCAGTTAAATACTTTCCAGGCAACATGCTAGGCTTATACTCATGTGCTAATGGTTTCTTAGTTTGTACCGTACTTTCACAGATGATGTGTCATTTGATCTTCAAAATCCTCTGAAGCAATTAGAATAGGTCATAGCCTTATTTTACATCTGGTGAAACAAGCTCAGATTTTTGGTCAGGTAGCTAGGAAATGCCAGACCCAAGAGTCGATCACTGGGCTTTGGGATGAAACCTGCCATTGTTTCCAACAAGCAATACAATGATTACAGATAAAGGCACCATCAGACAATGACACAAAAACTGGGAATCCTGATGAATTAAAAACTGTTCTCAAGTTCCTTAGAAGTTTGTCAGGGTTTCTGTTTTGAAAGTCAACTGGGCACTAACTGAGTTACAGTACTGATTTTTTTTTTCATATTTTAAGTTTGCTTGCACAAGGGTAATAGTTCTCAAGTGAGTCCCTGCACTTTCATCTTTTCCCTTGAACTCAGTACCACTTACATGTATATGCATCTTAAATCCACTCATCTAACCAAGCTCTCGCGCAAGATCCAGTCCTGAATTTCTAACTGGTGAACATTACCACAAGGATGGATTCTTGCTCCCCAGCAACTCAAATTGAAGTCCGAAGCCAAATAACTTCCCCACAAATAAACTCTTGTGTCCCTTATCTGAATAAATTGCATTGTCATTCTGTTGGTCATTTTCAACAAGTTCCTCCCCCTCATCTCACCAAATTGCAAAAAGTTATCCTTTGTAGTGCCTCATAGCTCTCTCCTCCTTCTGAACCCTCACAGACCAAATTCAGGACTCAGTTATCTTTCTTTGGATGATTACAATAACCACATTCATCCTTCACAGGCATCAGAGAAATCTTTTTAAATAACTTCAGAATCTGTTAGTGACTACCTCTTGCTTATAGTTGATCAGAAATCAGTCTACCTTGTAAGTGTCATAACCCTCTACACCCTCTCTAAACAAATGGTCTTTATTCCATGTTCTCAATTCCGTGTCCATATTCATTTTCTTTCCTCCACCTGTAATGCTCCTTTCTCCTTCCTTCTCATCCTTCAAGGCTTCAATTTAGATGTTCTTCCCAAGAAGTCTTCACTGGTCTCCTTATTTAGATTAGCCCCCTTTTATGTGCTACACTTGACCTCAGAAGACAGCTAAAATTGGTGAGGCAATGGTAGCCCAGGGCAGTGGTTCTCAGCCATTTTCCCATACTAACACCTTCCCATCAATAACTGGTTCACCGTTGCCAAGATTCTCAAGCAGGAAGCACAGGGCACACCCCTAGGATGGCATCTCAGAATCTGTGGGGAAGCGTATGTTGATTAAATGACAATGAGATGTGATTTTTCCCATGTTCCTCCAGGGGAGCCCTCTGCATTCTGCCAGCCCCATGAGAAGCAGTGACCTAGGTGTTGATCCCCAGTTTTGCAAGTTCAGAAAGTCAATTTTGTCAGTTCATCCAGTGATAATTGGTCCTTAGAGTATTGAGTCATACAACTCAAAATCACAGGAGGAAGATTTATAATCCAGAATGTCAATTAACCAATATAAAATGAAGGCTACAGCTTCCTAGTGCTTGAACTACTTGTGACCCCTTTTCAAACCACCATCTAGTATCAAGATGGCTGACGACCAAATATTAATAGGTAACTATGAGATGTTAAGAGAAAACGACTAACGAAAGACCTGGTTTTCAATCCCAGTTCTGCCACTGACTTAATCTTGGGCAAGTCACCACCTTTCTGAATCTAAATTGAGACAAGACTGCCTGCATCACAAAATTGTCAGGATTGATCAGCACATATGGAAGTACTTTGTTACTTATACAACGTTTTTCACATGTAAGAAACTTAACAAAGCATAGGAGATTCTTGTCAAGGATTTAGCGCCTATTCCAGGGCTTGCAGCACAATCTTTGTTGTATTGAAGAACACATCATTTTTTGTAAACTTGGTATGCAAGGCCAGATAGAATGTACTTAGTGCCAGATCCTTGCTCTCCATCTTTACTCCTCCTCGTAAGCACCTTATCCACTATCATATATGTTGATTATAAATCACACACATTTATTGTTCACCTTTTATGTTAGCTGCCTCCTGGGACCAGACTGCTGCTAGAGAACACCAGAGTTTTCGATTCAGTAGGTCTGGAGTAGGGCCCGAGAATTTGTACTGTGTTTCTAACTCGTACACAAGTGATGCTGATTCAGGACCCACACTTTGAGAACCACTGATGTAGTTCAAATGCTAAATCGTCTTAGCTGATACTAATAAGAAAACTTGCTACTTCCCTGCTACTGTTTTGCTCTCACTCAGGGTCAGCATGAGTGCCTCTCCTTTCCCCATAATATATGTGTTTGTTTTCAGATCTCTGCTTTAGGGATTTGCCTGAGCTGTTATTTCCCAGTTGTATAGACTCGCATCTCTCTCTGGCTTTATTATTGTCTTAGTGCAGAATTCAGAATTTTTAAAAAAAGTTTTAAAGATGCAGTGTCATTTGGAAACATTTTCCTAAAGCCTTGAATGGAAATAGCAGGGAGTGCTGGATGATTCTTGGATGGCAACACTCCCTAGCAAAAAAGGAATCAGACAACTGGTTGATTTGACTGAAAGCTCTTGGAGGACAGCTCTTTGAGGGCTGTGTCTTAAGATACATTTTCATGCTTAGGTTCTAGCACTAAGTGCTCAAGGCACTGTTCTAAGGAATTTGTACCAACACATTTAGTCCACATAGCACCCCTATAAATCCCTATTTTACAGATGAATGTACTGAGGCCCAGATAAGTTGAGTGCCTTGCCCAAGTTCACACAGCTTGAATGTATGAGAGCCAGGATTTGGACTCAGGAAATTTGACACTAGAGTCTGACCTCTTAACCACTATGCTATGCCATGTAATACAGAACTCAGTACATTTGTTCAGTGTTATGAAAGGCTATATGCTTCCTACTTTATAGGAAAAAATTAAGTCAACAGGTATGGTCAACTTCAACTTTCTTCCTCCTTAATTTATAAACTTATGTATATCTATACCTTTCCCCACTTCCTTTCCTACAATCTCAAAAAAGGTTTCTCTCTATATATTCAAAGCCAGTGCTTCCCAATGCCCTTGACCCCACCCCTTCCCATTTTTCCTGGATTTATCAGTTATTATATTTAGTGACTTCAATCTCTTTTCTCCTTGCCTTTTTTCTCCTTACCCATCAGCTTGCTCAAGAATCTAAGAAAACTACCCATATGGGACCCAGCATTCGCCTTTCCAGCCCCTAATCATTAGCCTCTCTTCCCATTAAAGCTTCTTGAAAGAATACTCCCCACCTTCTACCTTCCCATTCTTTTCTCAATAGACACCAATCTGATTCCCACCTCACTTATGCGATTTAAACTGCTTTTACCAAGTTAACCAATGTGTTCCCCAATTGCTAAATGTTTTCAGTTGTTATTTACTGAAATTCTGTGTTGCACTTGATTGCTTTCCCTCTTGAAACTGTTTACTTGGATTCCTGAGGTTGGTTCTGCCCTCAGAACCAACACTGTTCTCCCTGGAAGACCCTATCCACTCTAATTCCAAGTGACCATCTCTTACAAAGGAAAGTCATTGTATCTAGTGTCTTGGTAGTCTTGGTATCTAGGGGATGTGGGGAGGAAAGTGTACTCCTATCACCTTGTACACTTCTCTCTGTATTATCTTTATATCTGTCTTCTCACCAGATTCTTAGCCAGCTGAGGGCAAAAACTGTTTTACTTATCTATAGCCTCAACTCAGTACAGCCTGCTGCAGTAAACATGTAACATATCAGTTGAACAAATTACCCTTTATAAACTTGACTTCAGAGATATCCAAGCAATTTCAGTAGATGTCTCCAACTGTTTATAGAAATATTTTTAAAATTGTGCAGTGTTATAGATGTTCAGAGAAGGTAACTATCATTTTTGACTGGGTAAGACTTGAGAAGGTATAGCACTTGAGTCAGAAATAAAGTCCGGAGGGAAGAAAGGGAAGAGAATACTAACGTTCAACTCCCAGGCCAGAGGCTGGGAGGTAACCACCAGAGTGTCTTTGTCAAAACATTAAGTTTGGATAAGGGCCTAGAAGATTCCCCTAAAAAGACAGGAATATAAATGTGAGGGCCTGAAGGCTAAGCTAAGGAGTTCTGATTTTATTCCGTGGGCAAGTTGGAGCCTATACTGACCAGAGTGCTCAGTGACCCTATATAAACCTGGTGGCAGAACGACTGCTAGGTTGTAACCAGAATATGCTGGGGTTGAGACCAGTTGGACACTGAAGAGCAGGAGCCTGATACCTGTATCAGGATGGCAGCGCCAGCAACTACAAGAAAACAGATGTAGTACTTGACAAACTTCAGCAAATCTAAGAAATGAATATATTTCAACATCTTTGAAATTTAAATACATCTTACAGCTAATTGCTTGTCTTATTTGATTGGCAGCATTTCTTAGCACATAAAATAATGGTGTATCTTAAATTCACCATGTCTTAAGAGTCAGTGAATCTGATAATTGCATGTGAATAAGAAGTAAGGAATTCAAAGGCAAAGTTTTAAACCTGGGTGACGAAGAACACTATTATTCCGAACAAAAATGAAAGGGCATTTCCTTGACCCTGTATAGGAGTCTAACCTTATCTTCTATTTGAGCAATGACCAATAGATGATATTGTTGTTCACCTACTCTCCCATCTGAGCTTCCTAATAATTAAAAATAAGTACTTAAAAAAATTTTTTTCATTGGGGAATATTGGGAAACTGTGTTTTTCCAGGACCCATTAGCTCCAAGTCAAGTCGTTTTCAATCTAGTTGTGGAGGGCACAGCCCCCCTACCCCCTACCCATGTGGGAATTGAACCCGTGACCCTGGTGCCATAAGCACTGCACTCCAACCAAGCCAACCAGCTGCCCAAGAGGAAGTACTTACTAATGACCACTTTAATATGTGTTTGACCCTCATGGAACTGTTACAATTTAAAGGGAAGAGTGAGTTGCCATTGAAAGGAGTACATGATGCTCAGGGATACATAGCATGTAGTTTCTGGATCCAGCTGATAGTCAAATACATCAAAGCAACTGATAACATCAGTCATTTAAACAATCGGAACTTCTTCAAATACTGGTTCACTTCTTCCTTGGGGTAGGGGCGGAGTGCAATGCAGGTGGCCATATTTTCTGGCTGCTCCAGCCACAGCATGTGGTCAATGTTCTTCTGTTGCAGCGTCTCAGCCAGCTCCTTTAGGGTGGTCTCACCTGGTGCCTACAAGGAGCAGAACACAGAACACATAGAACAGCCCATTTAGGAAGGGCCAAAAGGCAATGGGAAAAGTATGGTGAGGGGTTCCTCATAACCGAAAGTGGAGTTACAGTTCTACCAAAGAGGGAGCTATAGAGCATGTTTCCAGAAGCAACACCTTCTTCCTCGCTCCATTTGCCATTCACTCTCGGTAGGACCTTAGAAAAGCAGCCTGAGGGTGGAGGGTGGGTGCATAGGGAGAAGAGGAGGGGCTTAATATTCCTGTTTATAAAACGATTTTTCTCTTCATTCTTGAGATGCTGTATGCATTGTCAGTAATTATGCTCTATACATTTTCTAGTTATCTTATGGCTGGTGTCCAAACAGCTATCCCTAATCCTTCAGCCAGCTCTGACTTGAAGAGCTGACTCCTGGAAGGATTTCTAAAATCACGTGGTCTCCACTTCCCTCCTCCCCTTCCACCTTACCCCATCCAAACCTAGGATTTTCCTTCTGCTGCTATAGTTACACTTGTTAACTCAGAGGAGGGTATACTATTCTCTGACATCCTTCTGAAATTTTTCTGACCATCTTTATCACCTGTGCTGAATCCCATTACAGGAAGTATTAAAGCTATCACTCAGAAAATAAAGACAATTATTGTGTTATGTGGCACAAGGTACATTTTTTGCCTATGAAGGCAGAAGCCGCTAAGATAACTCGAGGTTTGTTTTTATCAAATTAGAGGATGCAGGAATTGAGCAATAAATCTACTGAGCACTTCAGGCAGAGCCACGCTGGAGAACTCCCCTCCCTCCTGCAGCACCAGGCGCCGCATAGTACAAATCAGTGAATCCAAACTCTTCCTCTACCACTTACTGATTGTGTGATCTTTGATAAGTTATGTGACTTAGCTGGGCTTTTGTTTCCCCTTTATAAAACAAGGATGATACAGAACCCTTCCTAGTAGTAGTGAGGATTCGATGAAATTAGGGTCAAACCTGTGCCGGGCAGGTCTGAAATTTCCTTTCAAAATTTGGATCTTTTTTGATGTAGAATATAGTTACAAGCCTCACATCATGAGCACCCTTCCATGCCAACCAAATATTCTCCAAAAAAATGGTTTATGCATTTCATCATTGTGGAGACAGAACCCCAAAAAGCAGTTTCCAGGCTCTCGGCCTCACATAGACAGGTGCTGGCTCAGGTAGTAAACGGCCATCAACTGTGATTGGATGGCCATCAGCTGTGGCTAGTTGGCCGTCAGCTGTAACCAGGGAGCCATTGGCCACTAATATAACTGCTGTGACTACGCTAGCAGAAAAATGGGCGCTAGCAAGAAGATGGTGGTTGAGTCTGCAAGCGGCGCAGTGAGGGTTGCGAATTATGTGGCTCCTGTTTCCTGTTTCTCCAACCCAGCCACCAGCGAGAATATAGTGATATGACTCCCCTACTTATGGCTCCGTGGGTGTTCCTTTTTGGCCTCACCATGTCCTGCGTTCTCTTGTGGGGAGCGGGACCAGAGACCCTGCAGGCCTCCCTGCACAACAATCATCCATTATAAGGGCATAAATTAACCGATCCCTACTATTGGAAATTTAGTAATCTCCACATCTTTTACTATTACGAAGTGCTCCTATGAATATCCTTGTACAGTGTTCTTTGGGTGCATCTGATTATTTTCTTAAGATACATTTCTAGCAACAGAATTGACAAAGGTAAGGGTAAGCTCTGGCCATCTGCAAAAAGGACTTCAACGCTATTTTACACCCCTGGTGTCTGGTATTTTTGACGCTAGGTTCAACTTACACTAGGGTTCACATTTATTTTCAAATAATTTGGCGTCATACCCAGGTAACTGCTTCAGTTTGACTTCACCAGCACTAGGAATCCCACGTCATTATCCCTTCTGGATTGGTTTTGCCAGGGGTGTGGGGGTGGAGGGGCAATAATTTTCAGCGCATTAACGGGCCGGCCCAGTGCACACGTCTCGTTCCGCCAGCCTCCGCCCTCACAGGTATCTACTAAGAGGGATGCAAGTGAGATCGGAGGAATGCACCGGGAAGCATAATAACGGACCCTATGTCCACTCTTCACAGTGATGCCCTCCCCAGCCAAAGAAGTAGCTTAAGTCCTCACAAAACGCTTTCCCAAACTCAGGTGTTAAAGACTTTTCCCTATTCACACCGCTCCCACCCCACGAAGTTGGGCCCCGAGACCTAAGGCCACACCCACTTCCGGTCTCCATGTCCTCACGGACCACCCCCGTCCGGTGTCTCACCTCGAGGACCACCTTGCGCATGCGCCCCAGCTCCTGGAGATAAGCAACCGTATGCGGGTGGTCGCGGTGAATGTGCAAGGCCGCCGTGGCTGCGTGACAAGCCTGCGCTACCAGTGCGCCTGCTGGCCAGGAAAACGGAGGCTGCGATAGATCCTTTCGTAACACCAAGTATTGTACCAAGACCTGCGGCTCTGCGCCAGATGCCGCCATCTTCCTGCCCAGCAGAAAGGCCTGGCATACACCGCGGTGCATGCCGGGATCAGGGAGGGGCGCTGAGCGCTGCCATGTTTTTGTACGGTGGCTACGCAAAGCATGCTGGGCTTGGTTTTGAAGCAGAGGACGGCGCGAACTCTTGTGCCTGGACTGGATGAGCAAGAGGAGAGGAGGTAAGGGGGAATAAGATGCTGTGAGGGACGGGTCCGTGACCAGGGTGGAAGGCTGAACGGCCTCTTACAGCTCCTTCCGTGTGCACGGAAACCTGGCCGAACCGGAGGGTCCGTGCCCTCAGGAGCGCGCATGGGTGGGGAGGTGGTCGTGGCACCTCCGACTCGCACCCGGTGAACGAGTGAGACGGTCTAGGGAAGGAGAGTCCTGGCAGTGGCACTTGGCGTGTCCGGGGGCCGACCGGTGCGCGCCTGAGGTGTGTGTGCCCTACCCTCTGCGTTTGTAAATAGAAGTGATTTTCTTGCCGTTTTCCTTTTGCCAGCGAGGAAATCTAGGTCCTTATTACCGGTGCCTGGACAGATTCATAGGAAGGCGCTTGGAAATCTGAGGAGATGGAACTTGAGAAGGCTTTAAGTCAAGACGAGTCCAAAGGAGGTATTCACGGAGTTGCCTTTCCCCACTAACTACTGCTGTCCAAAGATGACCCCCAGGTTGTGAAAGAGCCCTTTCCTCTAACTGATGTGTGACCTGTCCTGTTCGGGAGCAGAATCGTGAAATGAACATTAATACAGCATACCTCGTTTAATTGTGCTTCACCCGTGGCGGTTTTTACAAATTGGAGGCAAGGCCTTCTACCTGCAAAAAGATGAGGGCTCGTTTTATTGTGGTCTGGAACCAAACCTGCAATATCTCGATATATTCCTGTATTGAAGACTTAGAGGGATAGGCAACTAAGATCATTGGACAAGGAAAAATTACTTCGAATATTTCTAGGCTCCTGCCCCTTTTTAAACAGATAAGTTGCGTTCATAATACACTGTGTTTCTATTCAGAGCTACAGTTTTGGCCAGCAAGATTGTTTTCCTCTCTTCCCAGGATTACTGTGGGCCATTTATACAGGGGCCAGTCTCCTGTGGAAGAAGAGGCAGTGCCAGGCAGTGTGACTTTGGCATTCATTAGACCAGGCTCTTCCATTAATATTGTAGCCTTGGGCTAGTTGTTTTACCTTTCTCGGCTTCAATCTTTTCCCCTGGAAAATAGAGATGAATAGCAGTATTGTTGTGGTGGTGATTGTGGAAATTAGACAATTCTTTTCATGCATCTCAAAGCATTCAGCACATGCGGAATATATAGGAAATATTCAATAAATGTTTTATTTGATTCTTTACATGCTTTGCAAGTAAAGCACCAAGCACAGTGTCTTCATATGTAGAGAGTGTTCAGCAAATACTTTATTGTTGGAGTTGATTAGCATTATGAAAATGTGACCTTTACTATACAGGCATACCTCAGAGGTGTTTCGGGTTCAGTTTCAGACCTCTGCAGTAAAGCCAGTTGAATCTTTTTACTGGTGTGTGTGTGCACGCACGCAGCGGGTGGGGAGTCTTGCCTTCAATTTGTAAAAACTGCAACATCTGTGAAGCACAGAAAACGGAAGCACAATAAAAATAGGTATGCCTGTACTGGTGTTTAGTCAGTCTCTTGGGAACTGAAATTTGCCTCTGAATTTCTGTCCAGCGGTAGCTTGTTTTCTTCTCTAATACCCAGTAATATTTGTGGACAGTTCCCTTTAGTTTGTGTCATTATAGTCCTGTGCTACAAATATTTTTCAGAGCTTCAAAGAGTTATGCATTAGCACTTTGAGAAAACATGCATAAAACCCAATTTGAAACACAATTCTGTGTTTTAAAAAATAGTTTCTGAGAGAGGCGGTGGATTTGGTGACCCTGTTTTCCTCTGGGTCATTATCGTGGATAACTGAGATTAGCTATATTCAGGTAATGATCTCTTTGGACGTTTGTCCTGGTTATGGACTGCTTGTACATCACTATTCAAGCTAAAAGGTTGCTGATCTTTGATTTCTGTTGTCAGTTCTGCTTTTATAAATTGTGCCCAATGTCTAACAGTTTAGCTGGCCACAAAGTTCTGAAAAAAGCGTCACTTTCTGTTCTTTCTTAAAATGCTCCCTATTGCCATAGTTAGAAATCCTTGGCTTCTTGTGAAATTTCCTTTTTACTTTCCTCAGGTGTTTTAGCTCACTTGGAAAGACTAGAAACTCAAGTGAACAGATCCCGTAAAAAATTGGAAGAGCCTCAGGGGGCTCAAGCAGTAGAAAGCTCTCTTGGGACCAAGATTCGTAAATTGAGAAATCTGCGAGATAAACTGAGGTCTGAAGTGAAACAACGTCAAGCCAGAGTGAGTAGAAGTGTGATTGTTGGCAGGCGTTCCTAGGGTGTAAAGAACATGATCTGGGAATTAACAAATTTGTATATTGCGTTTTACTTGTGATCTTACTGGATCGATTTCAGTCCTTGATCCCTCAAATGATGAAACCTGTAGAGACTCAGCTAATATCAATATCAGCTAACAATTGTCAGGCATTACTGATGGCCCAGGCAAGTTCTTCCTAATAGTCTCTTCACCTGCCCTCATAGACATGAACCTGCTTCCTCAGTCTCAGCCTGACTTGGGTCATTGGTACTTCTGTTATTAGTGCCATTTTTCTGTTACCCAGACTTGAAGCCTCACGGTAAACTTTGACCCTTCCCTCTTTCCAGTTTTCTCTCTATTCCCTCTTTTCAGTTTTCGGCCTAGGCCAGGTCCAGCCAGCAAGAACTGTCAAATTTTTCTTTAGATTGTCTTTGTTCTTTCTTCCCGACTCCACTGCAATAGCTCACGTATTAGCCACATGTGTTCTAAATATTTATCAGATGATTTGGATGCCAGGATTGTTGCAGCAGTCTGCTAGTTGGTTCTCTTCTGGTATTTATACTTCCCCAATGAGTCCTGCACAGCCAAGAAAATGTTTCATAAAACACTGCCTGGTTTCCTTGCTCCAAGACCTTCAATAACCATTCATTGCCCATGGGATATGGTCAGCCTTCTTTTTCTTGCCTTCCGCCTTCATTTCCTTCCGTTTTCCTCCTCTCCCTTCCTTCACTTTTTTAAATTAAAGTAAAAAGTATATGTAAATATATATAAAGTGCACAAATCTGAAGAACCTTTTACAAAGTAAACACGTGGTTCCATACAGATCAAAGTAGAGAATATTATCAGTGCCCCAGAAGTCTCCCTCTTATATCCTCCTCATTTCCTTCCAAGTACCCACTGTTCTGATTTCTATCACACATTGGTTTTACCTGTTTTTGAACTTCAGATGTTACAAGTATAAACTCTGGCTTCTTGAGCTGAATGTCATTGCTGTGAGAGTCATCCATGTAGTGATCATTCTTTTTTTATTGCTGCATAGTAATCCCGTTTTATGAATATTCCGCAGTTCATTTACCTGTTGTACTATTGGTGGCATTTGGGTTGTTTGGGCTGTTTCACTTTGGGGCTATTGAGAATAATACCGTGAAGAACATTCCTGTTCCTGTCTTTTGTTGTAAAAATATACACTTTTCTATTAGGTATAGATCTGGCAGAGTTACTGGGATACAGGGTATGCATATTAGCTTTAGTAAACACTGCCAAACCGTTTTTGAAAGTGATTGTACCAATTTCACGTTCCCGGAAACCGTGTATAAGATTTCCATTGTTTTGAATCTTTATCAATACTTGTTACTGTCAGTTTTAAAATTTTGACATGCTGGTGGAACTGTAATAGTATCTCATTGTGGATTAATGTGCATTTGCCTAATAACTAATGATGGTAAGTACCTGTATGGGACACTTCAAAATCTTCTGTTGTGAAGTACGCTTTTCAAGGCTTTTGCAAAAATTTTATTGGGTTGTCTATCTTATTAAATTGTAGAATTCTTTACACATTTTGGATATGACTTCTTTGTTGGGTATATGTATTACAAATCTCTTACAGTGTGGCTTGCCTTTTCATTCTCTAATGGTGTCTCGTGATGAAAAGAAAGTTTCGTTTTAATGAAGTTTGATTTAGGAACCTAATTTTATGTTTACCGCTCCTATTTCCTTTTAATCTGCCTAACTTAAATTCATAAAGATATTTCGTTACTTTCTAAAAGCTTTATTGTTTACTTTTTTATTGTTTACTTTTTACGTTCAGAATTATAGTCCATCTGGAATTGATTTTTGTGTATGGTGTGAAATAGAGGATTTTGCATTTGTTGGATACTGTGTGGTACCTATGTCAGATAGACCAAATGGGGTTCAAATGTTTTATATCTTCACTTACTGACTTTTCTACAGTCATGGCATCGCTGAACAATGGGGATACATTCTGAGAAATGCATCGTTAGGCGAGTGCGTAAGGTGAGTGCACTTACGCAAACCTCAATGGTGTAGCCTACTGCATACCTTAGGCTGTATAGTCCAGCCTATTGCTTCTAGGCCACAAAGCTGTACATGTTACTGTACTGAATACTGTATGCAGCTGTAACACAATGGTAACGATTTGTGTATCTAAACATAGAAAAGATACAGTAAAAATACAGTATGAAAGATAAAAAATGGTCCACCTGTTGGGCACTTACCATGAATGGAGCTCATAGGACTGGAAGTTGCTCTGGGTGAGTCAGTAAGTGGTGAGTGAATGTGAAGGCTAGGACATGACTGTGCGCTACAGGGGACTTTCTAAACTACACTTAACCTACGTTAAATTTACAAAACAACACGAGATAAATGAAACACAAGAGAAAATGATGTAATCAGGAGACGTAAAAATGAGATGTATGATGCTGCTGCCAGCGTAACAGCATAATATTTTACAGCAAACATGTTTTTATAAGTAGAAAGAGTATATTCTAAAATAACAATACAAAATAAATCATTACTACACAAACCAGTAACATCATTTATTATCATTATCAAGTATTATGTACTGTATATAATTGCATGTACTGTATTTTTATATGACTGGCAGCAGAGTAGGTTTATTTGTACCAACATCACAAACATGTGAGTAATGTATTGCACTATGACGTTATGACAGCTGTGATGTCACTAGGTGATAGGAATTTTTCAGCTCTGTTGTGGTCTTATGGGGCCATCGTCGTATATGTGGTCCATCATTGACCAAAACATCATTATGCAACGCATGTCTGTATTTGTTTCATCAGTTACTGGGATGCATGTGTTGAAATCTCCCACTGTGGTTGTGGATTTATACATTGTTTCCCTTTCATTCTATTTTTGCTGTATATTAAGTGTAAACAAATTCAGGATTATTAATATCTTCATGGTTGAATTAATCTTTTATAATTATGAAATGTTCCTTTTTCAGTTGAGTTAAACTTTTCTCCTTAAAGTCAAGTTCATCAAATATTAGTATAACTACAACTCTTTTTTTAAAATAATTTTTTTATCTTTCAATTATAGTTGACATACAATATTGTATTAGTTTCAGGTCAACATAGCGATTAGACATTTATATATCTTACAAAGTGATCACCCCGATGAGTTAGTACCCATCTGACACCTTACATAGTTATTACAGTATTACTGACTATATTCCCTGTGCTCTACTTTACATCCCTATGACTATTTTCTAACTACCAATTTGTATTTTTTAATGCATTCCCCTTTTTTCACCCACCCCTCCAAACCTCCTCCCACCTGGCAATCATCAAAATGTTCTCTATGAGTTTGTTTCTGTTTTATTTATTTTGTTCTTTAGATTCTACGTATAAGTTAAATCACATCACATCTGTCTTTCTCTGTCTGACACTCCACTCAGCAAAATACCCTCCAGGTCCATCCATGCTGCTGCAGATGGCAAGAACCCATTCCCTTCCATGGCCAAACCATCTTCAGCACTGTATATATCCATTCATCCATTGATGGATACCCAGGCTGCCTCCACATTTTGGTCATTGTAAACAATGCTGAAATGAACATGGATGCAAACGTCCCCTCTAGGTAGCATTTTGGGTTTCTTTGGATAAATATTCAGAAGTGGGATTACTGGGTCCTTGTCTCTTGTTATAGCCTTCGTTTTAAAGTCTAATTTTGTGTGGTGTAAGTATTGCTACCCCAGCCTTTTTGTTGTTTCCATTTTCATGAAACATCTTTTTCCACCCCTTTACTTTTAGTCTGTGTGTGCCCTTTCGATCTGAAGTGAGTCTCTTGTAGACTACAACTCTGTTTAGAGTTTGCATGGTAAATTTTTTCTATCTTTATAAACTTTCAGTGCCTTTATATTTAAGGTTGACTTCCTTTTGTAAATAGCATATAGTTAGATGTTTTTAATCCAGCCTGACAATCTCTGTCTTTTAGTTGGAGTATTTAGTCCATGAACTTTTAATGTGACTACCAATACATTTGTATCTCAGTCGACCATATTATTCTTTTATTGCCTTATTTGTTCTTTGACTGTCATCCTGGCTTGCCACATTTTAGATGATCTTTTTATATTTTTTATTATTCCACTTCTCCATTAGCTTGTTAATTATACATTCTTTCAGCATTCCTTTAGTGGTTATCCTAGAGAAAACACGCTTTTTTTTTGTTTGTTTGTGTATACTTCCAATTAGTACTTTTATGACTTTATGGATCATGCAGAACCTTCTGACATCTTGACTTTTCTCCCCCACACACACATCTTTCATGCTGTTGTTGTATATTTAACTCCACACATGCTTAAACTCTGCAACATCTTTGTTGTTTACAGTCACTATTCCTTTAGAGTTATACATATTTACCCTTCCCGTGCTTTTTATTACACCCTGCATTTCCAAATTTCTATCTGGGATTATTTTCCCTCAGCATAAGTAGTTTCTTTTGGTACTTCTTTTATTGTTAAGCATGCTGGCAATAAATTCTCTGTTTTTGTTTGTTTGAAAACATCCTTATTTTACTATCACCATGTTTTTCGTTTTTTAAGGATATTTTTGCAAGGTGTAGAGATATAAATTGGAAGTTATTTTCTTTTACACTTTAAATATATCATTCTGTTGTCTTCTGGATCTGTCTTTTTCCTGTTTTTAAGATTCTGTCTTTGGGTTTTAGCAATTTTATATCATAATGGGCCTAGGATTGGTTTTCTTTTCAATGATAAGTGTTGTATATGAAAAAAATATAGGGATTCTGTACCGTGTTCTCTTCCTTCAGAGGGGATTTCTGTTGTTCTTTTTCCTGACAGGCAAGTAGTGTATGGGCAAATCACCTTCATTCAGTTGAGGTGGCCTGTTTTTGGTTTGCCCTCACTCCTAGGGTGTGGCCCTAGGGCCCTCAGTTGAAAGTCTGAGTGTGTTGGGACAGGTCTCTCCTTGGCAGGCCTTCAACTCCAAATTCTGTTGTGCCAAAATATGCTTAGCTTTTGAAGTTTTAGCAGGTTCTTTCTGTTTGGTTTCTCAGTACCCAGTCACACACATGCAGCGTAGGAATTGGCAAATGCCTGGGGTGCAAATTGCCTGCAGAATGTTGGGTTCCCTTTTCTGTGGGATCTTGGCCCATAGGAAGGCTGCTTTAGTAACCTTGGTCTCCAATTTTTGTTTCCGTGAGACTGCTGCAAAGTGTAGCCTGCAGCTTTCTATTTGGCCCATATGTCTTGATAGAAATCAAATGCTCTGAGGGGAAAAGCTGTAGGGAAAGCCTAGCTGAGCTCAGAGCAGTTAGCTTTAATCACCAATCTGGCTATTCCGGTTATTCTCAAATGTCTTCAGACCATTTTCTGTTTGTGTGCTTACTTTTCGAATTGCATCCAGCTTGTGTAGTTCTCAGAGGGAGGGTTAGTCTGAGACCATCTATGGAGCCATAGCTCTAAGTGTCCATCTCAGAGTCAGTAGTTCTTATCCTGACACTTGAAAGCCTGCCGTCTGACCCACACCAGCTTTCCTCGCCTTTCCTCCTTACAGCTGTTTTGCTCACCCTGTGCTCAGCCTAGACTTCCTTTACACCTTTTTCTTTCGCCCTCACAATATTCTTTATTCCCACTAAGTTCCTAATTGTTTTTCAATGCAGCATAATTTCTGCTTCCGTCCTAGCACAGTGACCCCCACAAGACTCTTCCTTGCCTGTGGATTCACAGCACTGAACTGGCAGATCACTGGAGCATTTCTTCATTCATTACATAATAGTCTGCATTCAGCTTTGTTCCCGTTACGTGAGAGCAGAGACTGTGTTGTGCCTCTTTGTATCCAGTTTTATTTGCTGCATATCTTGCAGGTTGCAGTATGTGCTACCAGTGTTGAACCTGACCAAACATTGGAGATCAGTGAGCAAAAAGTTTGGGAAAGAAAAAGGGAAAATGTGAAAGCCATTCTGCAGGCATATCGTTTTACAGGTATGCTTTTTCCTGATGTTTCAGTCTGGTTCTCTTGTCTCTAGTGAGTTTGTTTGCTAGATGTGTTATTAGTCCTGGACTTATTTCTTGAGCATTGGTTTTGTCCCCTCACATCCACACAAAGCTGGCATGCTCGTGATGTTTGTCGCCCTGTACTGCAGGTTTGCATTGTGCCGCTGGTCAAATAATTTGAACCCCTTAAGTCTGTTTTACCATTAAAGTGGGGATTTATTCTCCCCATTATCTATGTTGCAAGAGGATTGCGGAAAGAACTGGGGACTATCATAAATTATTTGACACTCAGAAAAAAAGAATACCGTGTTTCCCCAAAAATAAAACCTAGCCAGACAATCAGCTCTAATGCGTCTTCTGGAGCAAAAGTTAATATAAGACCCGGTCTTGCAAGTCTTATATGATACCAGGTCTTATATTAATTTTTGCTCCAAAAGACACATTAAAGGTGATTGTCTGGCTAGGTCTTATTTTGGGGGAAACATGGTAGGTAAATTGAAAATTTCAAAATCTCTTCCTCAATAATTTGATAGTTAGGGTGTTTTTTTCTTTCCACCATTCTTCCATGATTTTAACAACTCAGAGTGAGCCAGAGTCAGTGAGAGGAAGGAGTCTGTGATCTTCATTCATCCAACGAACATTTGAGCACATACTGTATGTACTAGGTTGTGCTGAAGCATCTGGGATGCACAGATGAGTAAGATACTGACTTTGCCTGACAGCTGTTGAGAGGTATTGTCTTGTTTGCCTCAGGGCTGAGTGGGAAGCTGACCAGCCGAGGGGTCTGTGTTTGCATCCACACTGCTTTTGAGGGGACCCTGCTGGATTCCTATTTCGTGGACCTTGTCATACAGAAACCACTTCGGATACATCACCATTCGATTCCAGCCTTCATTCCCCTAAAGGAGATATCTGCAAAATATTTACAGACGAATATTCAGCACTTCCTGTTCAGTCTCTGCGAATACCTAAATGCTTACGCTGGGAGGAAGTACCAGGCAGATCAACTTCAGGTATCTGTGTGGAATCTTACATAGCATTTTATGAGCCCAGGATAGGCTTAAAAGGAAAAAAGGACAAGTTTTCTGTTGTATTTTAAAATGTTTCATTACTGAGCCGGAAGCTTAACTATTATCCTTCTAATACTTCTAAATAAGCTGTTTTCCACCCTCTTCTCTTCCCATTAAAACTCTGGATGATGTTGAAGCATGGATGCTGGTTAAGGGATTATTCACTCCCGAATGGTGGTCCTCAAGGTTTTATACTTGACCCTTTCCTCTCACAAAGTAGTAGAGTACAGTTGCTGTATTTTTAATTCAACAGGGATTGATAGAGTGCCTACTATGTGCCAAGTTCCTTGTTGAACATGGGGTATAGATGCAAAGCAGAATTATGTTTTCTGAAATAGAGGAATACTATCCATCTTTGCTTAAACTCTGCCCTACCTTCTTAGGGTTGGGTAAAAGAATAAATACACAGGAAATGAATGCAAATAGGGAATAAGTGACTGTTAGAAGCTTAGTATTTCCCGCTCTGTGCATTTGGAATGACGTTGAAGCTCCTGGTTGTCAGACAAATTGGTATGTGTATGCAGACACAAAGCATCTTAGCCACATATATGACGCCAATGAAATTCTCGGCAGAAATAGTATCTCCCCTGTTTCCCCAACCCCTGGCCATTTACTTAGTAAGTGCTTCCTGCAGACCTTCCTAGGCTGCCACTGACTCTTAGTTATCTCATAAATCTTTATCATTAGTCCTTTTTCCAGACCTTTCTCTGTCCTTTATTTCTCTAAACTTTTTGGTCGACAGTGTTTGTAAGTTTGTCACTGCCTTTGGAGCTATAATTGTCGTGTGTGTCTGTTTTGATCCCCACCTCCATTAGAGGGACTTTGCAGCCTTTCTGGCTGGGCCCTTGCAGAGAAACTCACTGTGCAACGTGCTGTCATTTACTTACAAAGTGGAGCCGAGGGGCCAGTCCTTCCCATTTTGTGCCAGATTGCTGTATAAGGACCTCACAGTAACCCTTCCGACTGACGTCACCATTACTCATCAAGGTAAGAGGAAGGATGCCTCAGTGGAGCAGTTACATAACATGCACTGGGTTGTTCAGATAGAATGAAACAGGGTGGACACATCAGTTGGAACTCTTAAGACACTTTCTTCTGTTTATGTACCATAAGCAGAAAAATACAATGACGGTAAAGTACAAAGAATGTTTTGTTTCTGTCAATTTTTCCTCTTTGTAAGTAGTAAACATAATCATAGTTTCCCTCCTCCCTTGTTCTTTCCCACTCAGCCAGTGATCCTTCAGCTTGTAATTTGTTTTCATTAGAGACCCTCCTACACAGCCAGCTAATGAGACTGAGTCACAGGGTCACTGTGGTGGGGAGCCCACGGACTCATCTCACTGTGAAGCCAAATGGACACGACAAGTCGGTACACAGTTAGCTCTGTAGAGACTGTTCTCTAAATGGGATTTTTCAGGGCTGGCTGACATTTTTTTGTATGTGACTTTTTCTCAGTTAAATGTACCACAGTGATGTGACTTGAGCAATAATAAAAAATAGGATAAAATGTTTTTAGGAGGCAGAAATTTTGAAGCTGCCACAAGTTTCATACCATAGGTTTTCAATTTCTCTGGGCATAGTCTTTTGTAAGTTTCCAGTGTCAAAATTACATTGGTCCAATAAGGGCCAGCCTCTCTCAGCTCCAGACCAAAAAAATAAATAAAGTTACCTGGGTCCAGAACGTGAGTGATCAGGGTCTGAGTCCCCCAATTGCACAAGATGAGATTGACAGAATCTGTCTCTTTTAGGGATGGACACACTACCCACCTCATGGGAAGAACAGCGAGCATCCCACGAGAACCTGTTTTGTACAAAGGCCCTGCACCAAGTGTTTGCTTCATTTACACAAAGAGAAAAGTTGGACACAAGCCTGGTCCACTAGAATACTATTTTCATTGGGAAAAAGTGAGTAAACAAGTCCTGTACAGTCCCAAGCAAGGTCCTGGGAACTGAAAACTGTTGAAAGCCTCAGACTCCTTGCCTAGGGAAACGTCCTCGCAATGAGGACAGACCACCACCTCATCAGAGACAAGTTTGATGGTAAAAGGGCAAGTTTGAGTCCAGAGGCTTTGGCATTTGGGGACAGTTCTCCATGACTGCTTGGTCACTTGTTAGAATGTTCAAGGTCACCTCTTCTTGGAGACACTGATTTGACCACCCGTTTTAGCAGAAAATCGGAATGGTTTGTGGGGCAATAGGAGGCATTTTAGGAAAGCTTTAATTCCACCTCGCTTTTCTGAGACATTTGAAAAGAAAGTTTTTAGAACACTCTAGGTTCATATGAGATGAATCATTACAGTTCAGGAGGGAAGTGTGTTTGCCCTTTAGCTTGGAGCACTGTGTTCTAGACTACCGCTTTCGAAGAATACGGTGTGAGAAAATACTGTGGATAAAATAATCGGTTCTGTGTATCTAATATTTTTGTTTCCTAAGCCATCTCAGTAGAAAGTTGACTATTTTAAGTCAGCTGTAAAAAGGCATAGTCAGCAGTCTGCTCCTGAGTTGCTGTCAAGGGAAGGAGAGCCTCCCTCCATCTCCTCTCCTGCACGCTCGAGGCCATGGCTGTGCAGGGCTCTTCCTGACTCCTGGTCCAGCTAGTGAACCATTTCTCCTTAGAACTATGGCCTTGGATCTGCTGGCACTTTCCCTTGGCTTAAGGGAAGGGAGGACACATAGGGCCAGTTCACAGGTCCTGCCATCTCAATTCCTGGCCCCGTTTGCCCAGCCATTCCTGCCCAAGGCCCAGAGCTGTAGTCAGGCATCCTCATTTCTAGACCTGACGACTAGGAAGTAACCTGTGAATGTGGGAACTCTGGGAGGAGCACAGAGAATGGTCAGGTCAGCTTGGACCACCATTTAGGAAACAATTAGAGGAAAGCGGCTTCAAAGTAAAAGATCTTAGCTCCAGCTCTTGTGCCTTCCAGGCATGTCGTGTGAGTTTGCAAAACACTGAGCACTTCGCAGAGGAGCAGCATTAACAGGATTTTCACAATGATCACATTCAAGTTGAAGAAAGCTTTTAATAAAACAGTCTTGTTCTTTATCAATACCTGTAAATTCTCTTTTAAAGCAGTAGCAAAGGCGACTGTAGCAAGAGCTCAAAAGGCAAGGCAATATCGAAAAGTGTTTTTTAACAGAAAGTTAAAAATATAAATGTTGAAGATCTGTTTATATATTTTTCTTTCAGAAATAAATTCCCTTTCCCTCCCACCGGGTAAAGGAAATATTGCACGTTCTGCTCTTACAACTAAGGTGACAGGGGTTCCAAAAGAACCTTTCAAGATTATCAGGACAAGGGCCGTCTCCCTTAGCTCGGACCACCTGGAGACAAGCAGCTCTCCAGCTTGAGCTCTCTTCTGCATGAAAAGCACTGCTTTCACGTTACAGCTGGGAGCACCATCTGCCAGTGGTGGTCCTGCCCTGCCACGCTTCACCTTGAGCTGACTTCCCCACCTGTGCTACCAGCGGCAAAGGCATATCTGTGCCCCCTGATACCTTCCTGCTCACAGTGGCCATGGCTTCTCTGGGGGAATCGGGCTCTGGAAGGATTGCTCCAGGACCACACCTAAGACCCTTACTCTCTGGGGAAGCTGCAGGCACACCGAGGCATAGTACGGCCACCCTCAGAGCTCACACGTCCACGAACAAATGAAGGCTTGAGGAGATTTTTAATCTAAAGTCTATGAGAGTGCACGTCAACAATTTGGGAATGTTGGGACTTGGTCATTGGTCCTTTCCCAAGGCCTTTCTTGGATTCCAAACCATCCATTCTCCCTTCCCCTCTGGACTACTGTGGGATAGAGGCCGTTCAAGAGCTGTCTAGTACCTGGTGGGGCAGTGTAACTGAGGAGCCATTAGGGAAGGTGGCGGGCTTCTCGCGCCCCTTCAAAAAGAAGGTTAGCAGCTCCCCCTTCCCTTTCACAAAGATGGGCCCTCGCCTCACAAAGCGGAAGCCGTACTCTCGAAGGATAGCTTGCGTTTCTTCTACCACCTGCAGAGGGAGAAGAGGGCAGAGCGTGGGGTTAGAGAGTGAGCCTAGACTGAGGCTCCCAAGTGGTACCCCACATGATCCCCAGGTCCCAGTCCAGCCGACCTGTAGCTCCCCTCTCCCGGGGTCAAGCCCCCTTCACTCCATGCGGGAGAGCACTAGAGCACGGGGTGGTGCCTCCCCTCTCCCGACGCTAGTCTGCTCGCTCTCCTCACACAGCCACAGGTCGCCTGTGTGGCTGCATGACTGTTTGGGGCTTTTCCTCCTGCTCTTCTGTCCCCTCAGCCCCTTTTTGTGGAGCTTTCCTGCCAGACCCAGCGGATAGAGATCAGGGGGAGCTGCTAGAGGCACAAGGTGTCAGAAAGTTCATACCAAGAGGCAGGAAGTTATTATCTAGAACTTAAACATACATTTTACAGGTGGGGTTGAAGTATTTTCTCCCTTCTACTGAGGCTAAGGACAGAGGCATCTTTTCCCAGTCTTGCCCTTTCATGGAGAGCACTGCCGACTTAATATTTTGGGCCAACAGAAAGGAGACAGTAGTGCATGGCAAAATAGCATTATTCCAGTTTTGCCATTGCCTGGATCTGAGCACGTTCCCGGCTCTTGCTAGACGTACCTGAATGTTGCCCATGACCCCTGTGGACTCCATTCTGCTGGCTACGTTGACTGTATTGCCCCAGATGTCATAGTGTGGTTTCCGGGCTCCAATGACGCCAGCCAGTACCCCTCCTTTGTTCATGCCTGGGTAGAGGCAGAAAGAGCAGCATGGCCACATGCCAAACTTTGTTACCTGTGAAGCTACCAACTCCTCTGAGCATTTGCCACCTGACCAACCCCTAGCACAAAACTCCTGATTATCTAACATATTCCCCATTAAGCTTGCTTCTCTAAGTTACTGGAGGGCAGAAATGTCTCTTATCCTGCCCTCACCATGTGCTTGGCAAATTGTCAGCTACCCACAATATGCTGATTAATTTCCTCAGTACGGAAGTTGCCCAGTTTCTCTCTGACACATACCTGGTATTTTAATTCTTGTGTGACCTCATCAGGAATGAGACGACCCCCAACCCCCTCATTCCCAATAGTGGGTAACTCCTAACAGGTTGCACTGAGGCATAGAAGATTCCTTGGAAAGGTAGAAAACAAACTGACTTCCCAGCCAGATTCAGACGGAAGCTATCGTTGTAAACACGGGGGCAGGGACAGCTGACCACTTTGTCAGATTTTCAGTTTGATCATCCACAAGAGACTGGACTGAGGGTCGCTTCCAGCTCCCCAGCCTACATGCCTCAGGTCTCTCCGCCTCTCACCCTCCTGCTGAGCCCTGTGTCGAGGGAGCGTGCCGCGGGGCAGGCGAGCCTAGAGCCTCACCTATCCGCAGCATGAAGTTGTTGAAGGACTGGTTGTTGATGTTTGTAAGCGTGTCCTTCATGGCGAGTGCGAAGTCTGCCAGGTCAGCCAGGTGCTGCCAGCGCTCCTTGTCTGACTTTTCCTCCTGTGCCAGAGAGCAGCAGTGAAGGCATGAAGGGCCCGCAGCCACGGCAGCCCACACTCACCTTCTTTCCTTAACACTCGGGAGGTCAGTCCCTTCGTCTGGTTTCAAAGGCCTAGTCTTCATTTTTTCCCACAAGGGAATCAGCACCCTCTTAGCTCCAACTTCCACTGTGACAGAGTTCACAGGGGTCCCTCTAGAGGAAAGACTCGGGTGGGGGGGTGGGGACACATCTTCCCAGCCCCTTTGCTTCCTGTCTGCCATGTATCCATGCAGGAGTCACGTCTCATCACTGCCTTGCCTGAACCTGGTCTTCAGGTTTAGGGATGATTGTCTTCATTTTGATTCCTCAACTAGATTATAAGCACTTGAGGGTGATCACCCATCTTAGGCATGTTTCTTTAACCTCATCCATAAAATGGAGATGGCAGTTGTAAGATGAAATAGAATGGTAATGTTTTAAGAACAGCCCTCGGGACCAGGGCCCCCACAGCTCATTTCTTCTCCTTCTGGTATCTAAGTGGAGCTGGCTCCACAGATCTCATTTAACTTAACAGGCTGACTTCAGCCAGTGGGCTGTGAAGATGTCCCTTTTCTAACAAAACCACTTCCCCACCCTGGATGTTTTCATTGTTCCATAACTGCTTAGATGCCCCGTTCTTAGGCAAGTACAGAAGAGGCCATGGCCACAGTTACACACAGCACCTTGTGCCTGGCCTAAGCTGTACACAGTAGTGAGTGGCTGTGTGTGTTCTGTTCTCTCTGCTCATTACACTTTCTCAGTAGACCCGGCTTTAAGTTTGCATTGCGTGGTCCTCAGGGAGTCTGTACTCCTGCAAAGTACCTCTGTACAACCGTACTTAATGTTAGCTACTCGGGTAACTGCTCTTTACCACATGCTGGGTATGGGTTGCCTGACTCTTGCCTCAGGAGGCAGAGCCCCATCACTCTAGCCATTGGGGTGGTTTTGGTACCTTGTTGGAGCTGGGAAAGCCATTGGTGTTGACATCTGGGGTGACTCCTGAAGCTGCCATATAGGTGCTGCCAATGGTTTTGATCTTGGTGATGATCCGGAATTTGGGATTGTCCAGGAGCTAAGGCCAGTATTAAGGAAGAGAAGTGTGTCAGCAGTCAATGGAGATGGATGAGCCAACTAAACGCCAGGCTGCCCTGTTGATAGTGACCGCACAAAACCTCCTGCCACTTACCTGCCACATGATCCTAAGCAACTTCCTGATTTTCTGACCCTCAGTTTCTACAACCTTAACACTGGCATAAAGTTGTCAATCTCCTAGGATGGCTGAGCATGTATGTAAAAACATTTTCCATGATGTGTAAGTTACCTAATAAAGTTTTAATGAATCTGAACTTGAGGGTAGGAGGAATCAGAGGGGCCTCAGGATCTTGTTTTGGCCAGTCCTTATCCTGTGAATTTGTAGGTGATTTCCCAGGCTCCCATCTCCCCCACCACACCCCCATCATTTCCAGATGGCGGCAGAAGCCCATACATTACAGGGAAGAGTTGACGGGGAAAATGTAACCAGTTAGAGTAACTCTACAACTTCTATTTGATTTCTGCTGCCTGTTCCAAGATATAATTTGGAATGAGCGGCCTTGTGGCAGATGGGGAATGGGAGGGAGATGGGCACTCACGGAATCAAAATCTGAGATGATCTCGTTGAGGAAACGCAGACACTCAATGCCACCATTATTGATACTCTCCTCTGTGTAGAAGTCGGCAAAGTTGGGCAGCGAGGCAAACATGACTCCAATCTCATCGTAAGACTGGCTGTACAGCTCCTGAAAAGAGGCAGGGCCAAAGTGCAGAAAGAAACTGAATAATGTGTTCCACAAATGACTACCCTTCATCTATGAGAGGTGCACTCAGCTTTTTGGGCACGTCTCCCAGATTATCCCAACTTGGAAGCATTAGAGAGTAGTTCTCATCACAACTTTGAATAAATAAAAACTAGCTTCTCTAGTCCCTATAACAGCCTCAGCTTTGAAAAAGGGTAGAGCGGAGTTGGGAAGTAAGGCATAAGAACCGTTCTATTTGCGAAGGTCACACAGAAAGGCAGGCTCTAGCCAAGGTTTCGTCTGCTGAAACGGGGCTCGCGGAGATGTGTGGCCCAGAAACAATCTTTGTAGCACACCCCGGTGCCATGTCATGAGCAGGCCTGCCTTCACAGGCATTCCCTGCCAGAAAGTGGATGAAGACAGCCTCACGGTTCCAGGCTGCACACAGCAGGCCACTCACCTCATCTCTCTTCTTGGACCCCAGGAAATGGCGTGCCACGTGCTCAGGCAGCATGTTGGTGACCAAGGCCTCGTTCCAGCGTCGCATCTCATAGACACGTTCCTTCTGCTCGTGGACCTCAATCTTCCACAAGAACAGTGTCCGAGCCAGTGTTTCCACCTACAGACAAAGGCACAGGCAAGATGTATGCTCTACGCTGGCCAATTGATGGAAAGATGAAGAGTGGGAACTTGAGTGGAGGGGTTCCACATGGCAAGGGAAAGAAGACCCAGAGGTTGGGATCCATTTCATCACAAAGGCCGCCCTCCAGCTGCAGTGAGGTTCCAGCCTCTGGTTACAGCACACATCTAAGAGGCCTTCTGAATGTGTGGGGCCTCCTGGGGCCTATTGTAACTACAGGTCTGACTTGCGGGTGGTGGCAGCAGTGGGGATCTAGCCCTAGCCCAGGGTGGAGCCCCCATGTCCAGCAGGCCCTGTTTGGCGAAGCAGCGCTGGAAGGCTGTACTTCCCCTGGCCAACCACTGGGTGGCACCTGTGCTTACATGGAGCAGTAAGTTCCTGTACACATACTTCTCTGGTGCCCTCTGCCCCTCTCCTTTTTGCCTTTTAACCCAACAAGAACTTCAGCAGCTTCTTTCCCTTTCTCTTCTGGCTCTGTGGCCAGTGTGTTGCTGACCCCCAGAGCCAGGATGAGTGAAGATCCATGAGCCCCTGGCCCAGGGAATAGAGATTTTATCCAGGCTTTGATGCCCCCTCCTCCCCACGCTTCCTTCAGCGTCTGGAGATCAGGAGGAAGAGGTAAAAACTGTTTCGCTTGTATCACTGAGGAGGAAACCAGAACGTGGAGAAGAGCCATGTGGGGTAAAGGAAACTGGCATTTCTCAGGAGGCGCGTTCTTAGATCTGGGCCTGCTTCTCAGGAGGCCCTGACAGGTCACAAGGAGAGGAGAGGAGAGGAGGGCATGCAGGCACTCACATGGCGGGAGAAGCAGTAGAAGCTCAGCATCATGACGAAGAGCATCGCTGTCATCGAGTACTTAGAAGGCACCAGTGACAGCCTGCAGGGCAGAGGAACCAGCTGCACGGCCTTCATTCTCTCTGACTGGGCTGTGCGCTTCCCTGTCACCCAGGCCCCAGAAACTCATCCCAGCTCCTTAACGAGCCTTCACGTCAAGTCCAGGTCCCAACTGGGCAGTAAAGCTTTCCTAAATCACGGGGCTCCTGACAGCCAGCCCACCCTGGCCCCTCCTGGCTGCACTGGGAACCCACATTGGGCTGCTCCACGGTGTTTAATAACCACTGCGTCACCTGACTCACCGCATGAGTAGCTGCAACCACACAGGGATTGGGAGAGAAACTAACATCACAGTGATGGGACCAGGGCACAGTTTTACGTGCTTTTTTATAACGGCCCATATTTGTGTGGAGCCATAGGTCATTTTCATTACTGTATCGTAGTATATGAATATACTACAGTTTACGTACCTATTTACTGTTGTAATTTGGATTGTTTTTCTTCGTTTTGGATATTTGTGTATATATGTGGTTATTATAAACTGTGACTAAGGACACACGTGCTGGACATAGACATGCAAGGATTTCTCTAAGGTGTATGTGTAGCAGTGGAATTGCTGGGTCATGGGTCTATCTTCAACTTTACCTCAAATAACTCCAAATAGTTTTCTGAAGTGTTGTACTAATACATACTCCAATCAGGAGTATACTTGTTGTACGTGGTATCATCATACTTAATTCTTGCCCAACTGGTAGGTGTGTGATGGTCTTTTGTTGTGGTCTTAATTTGCATTTCCTGATTACTGGGATGCCTTTCATTTATTAGTGGCCAAAGTAATTTTTTTTTTTTAACTTTCTTGAAGGTCTAGTCAAGTCACTGAATCATAAAATCCTCAAACTTGAGAGCTAACAGGACATTGGACTAGTCCACTATCCTTTTCAAGAAATGAAACACCCAGGAAAACTGGGCTGCCTGCAGCCCCGCAGAGAATTCCTGGGGCAGGTCAAGAATCCAGGTCCTCTAGTTGGAATGCAATGTTCTTTCCTCCTCTCTTCTGCTGTCTGTCCTGCCTGCCAGTTACGTGTATATGCAGATACCACCCATTTGACTTCTCGGTTTACTCTCTGATTCTGGACAGGCCAGGATGGCCAGGTCTAGACTAAAATTCCACCTGTGCTCCAGCCCGCCTATAGAAATACTCTAACTTGAACATCCCATATCATGTATCTTTGGAAGGGTGAGGCCGTGGGACTCTGGCCTGTGGTATTTGTTCCCTATCTAGAAGAAAGGAGCCAAAAATGCAGGGCAGGTGGCAAAGCAGTCACTCTTACCTGTCAGTGCCATTGAGCCCAGGGGTGGAGATTATCTGCATCTTCTCCACAGCAACCATAGGAAAGCTGCTGGACAGAGAATAGAACACTCAGGCCCCATCTGGGTACGAGAGGCTAACGCCCAGCCAAACACTGAGGTAACCCAGATCTTCCACTCATCAGGAAAGGAGAGTCTATCCTAGGTTCACAGCCAACCAGTGGCATGTCCGAGAAGCCCTGAGCCCTGATCCCCATACAAACCTTTGATGAACCCTAGAGACAGAAAGCTACCTCAGTGCAAGTCCATGACTTTGAAATGGGGACTTGGGGGGTGGGAGGGAGGAGAAAATCTAGATCCCCTCTTACTCGTGTCCCTGGAAGCGTATGCGGTCGTATTCATCAAAGATGGGGCACCAGGCGTAGATGTTGATGATGGCCACTGCACCCGTGATGAGCAGCATGAGCGTGAGCTTCACCATGTGGCTGACCTGCACCAGCATGATGGTGGCGATGAGGGACAGCACGGCCACGTAGTTGTAATACTTGGGGTTCTCCATGCAGCCATCCTCCATCTCCATCCCTGCAGTGCCGTTGGGTCCCGTGGAGTACTGGAGGCAGCTAAGCTGAAGGCCAGGACCACAGGGAGCAAGGGGACAGCAGACATGGTCAGAGGAGGCTCTGTTGTGGCAGAGGACGTTCAGCTGCCACTTCCACAGCTCCCTCAGAAACACCGAGAAAGATGGGAAAACTTACCAAGGAATAAGACAAATGTTAGTAATTCCTGCTAAGAGCTTTACCATCATCTCACTTGAGTATTTTTAGTATTGTCACCATTGTATAGAAAACTCAGGCTGGACTTGCCCGAAGGAGCACAATTAGCAAGTTGTAAAACCAGAGCTAGGAGTGCAGTCACCAGGTTTCTAGCCCACGTCACAGTTACAGAGGGACTGTGGGGCCAGTCAGCCCGCCTCACAGCCCAGTGACGGCAGCCGGTCTGCGCAAACGCATCCACTTCTGGAGTCTGGTCCCTGGTTCCGCTGCTGGGCAGATGTAGTCAGTAGAAAGTGCATCCAAAAACTGAATCAAACCTACTTTTTGTCACCTTCACCCACTGGAGCTTGTGTGGCTTTGGGGACGTTCTAGGCATGGGATTCCAGCATGTTTTCCTACCTTCCTTGATTTCCACCCTCCACTGGTGACAAGATCTCCAGGTGTCCTGCAGTGTCTGTGACCCTGTTAGTGGTGTGCTGTGACCTGCCAGGGGCCTGGCTTCTCGTCCCTGCACTGTGGGCACCGTGCCCCCCAGGGCCTGTTAGACTCTAGAGCTCATTCCATCCAGGTGCATTTTTGGTCAGTTGGCCCTAGACTGTGTCACCTATACTGCTGCCCAAATAAGTCTCCACACCAAGTTTTCTCCTGTGCTGAGACTGTTAAAGAAAATGAAGCAAATAATATAACATTATATTTGAAAAAAGGGCTGTGTAAGGGTGTCTATAATACCACCAAAATTAGAGCCGTGACAGCTCCCAGCCCCCAGTGCTCAATAAATGGTGGCTCTGAATCAGTCAATCTCGGCCTTCCAGCTGCTTTCCCTTCTCCCCAAGAGAGCATCTGGCCACCCCCTCATGGGACACGCAGCTTCTTCATGAACTGAGGACAGCAGAGAAGAGGATTTTGTCTGCCTCTAGCCATTCGGGCTCTGAAGCTGTTGTCCCCAGTGACCCAGCTGTAGGAAGGTCTGGCCATGTTCAAATGGATGAAGGCCGACCAGGAGAGCTCCTTTAGTGGAAGAGGTTCATCTCCCTGGTCCTGAGGGATACCTGGCTCTTAGCCACACTACAGGGAATACTTAGGATACACAGAACGCTTACGAGTATTGTGCTCCTTGAGCAGTGAGATACGGAGGAAGAAAACAGGATTGGAATTTAGACCTGATTCGGTTCTTGACTGTTTCTTATTGGCTGTGTGACTTAAATCAAGTGAATTAACCTCTCAGAGCATGAGTTCTTCATATGAAAGTACAGCTAACAGTACCGACCTCTTGGGGTTGTAATCAAGATTCAATGAGTCAATGTATGTAAAGCATCTAGCACAGGACGTGGTGCGTGGTGCTGGGCTCTTGGACTCTGGAGAACGAGGAGCTGGGGAAACCAGTCAGCCTCGGAGTTTTCCTGGGAAGAAGACCCCCTCTGTTTGGTCAGGATGATGTGTTTAGGAACCTAAGGCCACTGCAAACCTGTGTCTCATGGTGGAGGGACAGGGTTGACAAGCTGCCTGTGCTGGCCAATACGGAAGCCTTTTCCACTGAGAGCAGGGAGTGTCCCTTGAAGGACAGCGGGAACTCACCATGTCCACGGTGTTTGCCATAACCAGAATGAAGATGGCTAACATGGCCCAGGTGTTCCTGGCCCAGCGGGTCCGGTCAATCCAAGTCGAGAAGGCCACAAGCTTCTTGGGAAAGGCCTGGAAGGAATGGAATGTCAGGCCAGAGCCTTTTCTCCTGTGAACACAAATGCTAACGACCCTGCGTGCTCCCATACTTCCCAGGAACCTAAAAGTCGTGCTTTGTGTGTGAGTCAACCAAAACGGACAGTGGCCGAGCTGAGAAGGGAGCGCGGGAATCCCAGTGCTCTGCACCACGCCTACTTGACGTACTAAGTTAATACCACGGCTTCCAGATAGCAGAACCCTTGGCCTAGAAGTCACAGGACCAGCCCTGGAGGCTGTCGGCAGCGCCAGCCAGCAGTAGCTCGCTCACTGTCTCCATGTGACAAGGCCAAGTCAGGGAAGAGCTTTCAGGGCCAGCGTCTTTGGCTACTCCTGCCTTTCCCAGGTCAGTATACCTAAGTCCACCAAGTTACCTGGCAAGACATGTGCCAGATTAATTTCCCTAAAACAGTACTTTTCCCTGTTGTTCTGATCAAAAACTGCAAGGCATCCCAGCACTTACAGAAGTCTTAATCCTTTTGTCTGGGTTTCAGGGTCCTTCAGTCAGAGCCAACCCACCTTCCAGCTGGGCCACCACTGCTCTTCACAGGTTCGCACGTCTAGACTCTGCTTGTGCGCCCTTGCGTGTGCCAGCATCAGAGCTCACCCCAGTCCAGCCCACCGTGCGTGCTCTGCTGACGTCAATGAATGACTGAATGGATAAAGGCCTGAACCATCCTAACAGAAGATTTGTAATCTACTGATAAGGATCCGACAGGCCGCATGACTCCATCAATACCCGCTTTCACGGGAAATGACACTCACTTCCAGAGGGCTTCTGGGCCAGAAGGAAAAGTGCTTCTTACCCGGGGAAAGATGGCAGCCAGTGAGCAGATCGTCAGGATCAGAAGTAGAACCTCGCCAACCACAAAGGTCACATAGTTTGTCATTAGCCTGTCACAGAGATAGACGACAGTGAGGGGACCAGAGGGAACAGTGAGATTGGGTGAGGGGCTAGGAGAGTAAAGGAAAGGAGGCCGAAGGCAGGTCCTTGATGTAAGAAAGGCACAAGCCTGTACCTGCAAAGTCCCATGTGACCCTCCCAGCCATAACTGTTGGCCAGGACATTTCCCAGAGAAGGGCAGATGCAGATGCCCAGGGCAGAGCCCAGCAAAAATCCGGGAAGAGATCCTTAGAAATAAGCATGATGCCACGTAACGATGATGGAGGGAGAACAGAGCGTACGGAGCAGCAATCCCTCACTTCCAAGTGCTGCTGAGAGTTCCCCTTTGACACCTGCACAGCCTTACACTTGACAAGGTTGTTCCACATCTATCTCATGAACTCTGAGAAACCTGCTGTCTCCAAATCCCCCATTCTCACACCCATTCCCATTTGGTTTCACTCCACTCAGTGCTCTTGCCAAGAGCCCCAGAACCTAAGTGTTGCTGATCCAGTGCCTGATTCCCCGTGGCCTCTTACTCCTCAGGTCTTTCCTGAACTGTCACCCTGGCAGTGAGGCCCGCTCTGAGCATCCTATACAAAAATGCAAGCAAAACAAAGCTCAGCTCACCACCTGCGTCCCCATCTCCCTCTGACGTTGATCCACGGCGCTCACCCGTCTGCATATGTGTTTTGATTACTTAATTGCTTATGTCTATCTTCCCCTTCTAGAATGTAAGTTCCACTAGAGTGAGGATTTTTGTATGTTGCGTCCATTGCTACATCCCGAGACCTCAGCCCTAGGCATGAAGTAGACAGTAAACATTTGTGAAGTGAAGGAGTGAAATTTGATCCTGACAACAACGCTGAGTTAGGTAGGACAGATATTGTTATCCTCAGATGTTTATCATCAGCAGCTTCGGCCTTATGGATGAGTAAACTGGTGCTCAGGGAACCCACAGTGAGTGCCCGAGGTCATACAACAACTAGGCGTGGAAACCACGTCCAGAACCCAGGACCATGGGACTGAGGCCAAGGCTCTCAGGCATTCCCCAGCTGTAACGAGCCTGGCTCCACACCTGCTCCTTTCGGATGGGCCGTCCCTGAGCAGGAGGGAGCTGCTGATTGGCTAGGGCGGGGGGAGGGGGAGGAGATCGCCCCTCAGCTGGGCTTCAGCAGCTGGGGCAAGGACTCCAGAACACGCCCTTGCACCAGAGGGCCTGCTGCTGGGTTAGAGCTATCTGTCTGTGCCCAGAGCCTAAAATCTATCTTTACTAAGAAGAGCCAAGAAAGGGAGCCAGATCAGCCTTGGTGACTGAAGTTAACGAGTGTCCCCATCCTCTGTCTCCTTGTCCCACAGCCACCCTACGTCAGTCGCCAGCTGACGCGCCCCCGTCCCTCAGGCCTGTGGGCTCCTGCAATGCCCCCCTCACCAGGGGTCAATGAGGATCTCGACCAGGGCCGTACAGAGCAGGACCACGCAGGAGCAGCTGAAGGCCGCCCCACTCTGCTTTTCTTTCTCCACCGAGTAGCGGGTTTCCATCTCGGGGTCCATGAACCTCATGGATAAGAGGAAGGTGTTTCTCTTCTTCACTCTGTGGTGGAAACAAGCCCTATGAAACACAAACGCCACCTCTGCCTCGGCCTCATGTTTAAGGTGACTAACTTCCTGAGCCCTGAGTTGGCCTGACAAGGCACGTGCTGAGGGGCCTTGGGCCAGGGTGTGCGGACCACTTACACCTGGGCCGACTCGCGCTCGAGCAAGGCCTCGTTGAGCAGCTGGTTGAGCTCATGCTCGTCCTCAGAGGCGTCCACCACGCGATCAGCCAGGTCCTGAAGGCGCAGCCTCCGGCGAGGGTTGGGGAAGGAGGGGTTGTCAGCCTGCAAGGCAGTGCGGCAGAGTTGGGGGGCAGGTGGGATGGAGAGCAGGGAGGAGTTGGGGAAGGATGGGGGGGGAGGGGGGGCGTGCGTCACACTCTCCAGGACTGACCCCTTGGCTCTAGAAACCATTTTCCAGGAAAAGTCTCCCTGGTGTCATGTGGCTCCCTCCCACTTGGGTCTAGACCCAGAGCCACAATCCCTCCTGATTTCCCTGGGACTCTGGGTCCTAGGCGCTGTGGCCCCTAACGAACTCTGCAATGGTCACCCACTAATGGCAGCGTTGTGGGAGAACAGCCACCTGGCTCCCGAGTGGGAGACCTGGGAGTTGGAGACGACTGCTGGGTCAGCTCAGGCCTGGCACATCCTGCTACGAGGATGGGGGTGGCACACACACGGACATCAGCACCCTCAGGGATGGGAATGACCCCCAACCCCAGGGCTTCACAGAGTTCTTAAAGGAGCTCGCATCTGGTTCATCTTGGGGAGGAAGATCTGAGAGGGAAAGTGATGGGACAGAAAGTAATGTCCTTGTCACTAGTGCGGTGGTGGGGCTAGGGTCCCGGCTTCCATTTTTATTCCCAGTTACAAAGGAAAAGCATCAACTCCAAAACTAGGAGTCCACACTCTGATTATGCAGCTGTAAGTCCAATTAAGAATCAAGACTGGGCACGTCAGAATCATCTGTATGGGCCAAGAGTACCTGGAAGCCAGACAAGATACCCTGGTCTTAGGCTCAGGTGGGCCACTGGGTGACAATTTGACCCCATCTAATTCATGTCCCCCCAGCCCCACCCATTTCCTTCTCCATAAAATGATGTGGATGGCCTCTTCCAATACCAGGGAGCATATCCTGAAGCAGTGTGACACTGGCTAGTTGTGAAGACACAAAAATATCACAGGCTGCTGACACTGTGTCCTTCCTGTTAGAGTTACATCACATTTGTATTTCCACTTTCTATCAGGAAAATCAGTGACACAGGAAAGGGACTGAATGCTGTGGCACTCAAGAAAAGCCCTGTCTTCCAGCCCTGTCTTATGCTCCAGGCCCAGATCTCAAGGCATCGGGGGCAACTCTGCCCCTCGCAGTGAGACAGGCGGCCCTGCCCCCCAGTGCACAGCAACCCCAGCAAGGCGTCCGTCTCAGAGCAGTGGCCGCTGTCAGTGACCAGCTCAGGAAGCTCTTCAGTAATGGACAGACCCTGGGTGCTCTCCCGAGAGGGACCCTTTCCTGGGCAAGTTGGGGGAGCGTGCTAATTCCTTTAGAAATCCCGCCTCTGTGCATGGGACGTGGAGTCTGGCCGGAGAGGGGAGCTCAGCCCTGAATTCTCACTTTCAAAACAGTCTCGGATCCTGTAGAATTTTCCATGGATGTCCTCACTGCCCACATATCTACAGGATTCTGCGACATCAGACCTAGGCAAGGCCTCAGAAGTGACCCTCTTTTGACCTTCCCCACCCCCATCCCATGTAATTGATGAGGGGACAGTGGGGCCAGGCTTTGGGGGGAGGTGACCTGCCCAGGGTTTCTGCCAAAAAGGAGCGGAGCACAGGACTCTTCCTGTGGCAACTTCTGCCTCCTCACCTCTCTGCCCACATCCTGGCCCCCAGCCCCACACGTACCTGGCCATCTTGCTCCTCGGGTTCCTCTGATGTGGAGCCGTTGGTATGGACACTCCCATTGGGCTCCTTGGTCCCAATGAGGGCAGGAGAGCTGGGCTTAGAGGAAGTTGGTGCTCCATTGGGCAGGGCCTGCAGTGGAAAGGAGAGGGCGTCAGGGACCCCAGATGCTGCCAGCTGCCCACCCCGCCTGTAGTTGGTCTCTGTCAGTCCGATGCTCCTCACCAGAGTTTAGAAGCCTTGTAGACTTAGAAATTTCACCACTCAATTCTTCCTTCAGAACGTTAATTTTTAAATGCTCTAATTTTCTAGTATTAATTTCTACTATTAAAACTTGTCCTATTATTCCCCTTATTTCTAAAATGGTAACTCAATGACACAGTGATTCACAGAGGTCTTTTTGGTGTAGAGCCCTGTCAAATGCCTCCCAAACATCTGAATACATTTCATAAACCAATTTCCTCAATGATTAGTATTTTTCCTTGACAATAAGTTGAACACTGTAACACAGGGAAACAGTTCATTCATTCATTTAATAAGTACTGAGTACCTACTATGTGACAGGAACTGTTCTAACTCCCGGGGATACAGACAAAATGTCCTGACCTTGAAAGCTCACATTCTAGTGAGAAAAGGCAGACAACAGCAAAATAAGTTATTACAGTACATACGGAGAAAATGCTCTGGAGAAAGAGAAAGTGGAAAGGGGGCACAGGGATCGTTGGGGAGTGTGACTATGAAGGGGTGGTCAAGAGACGTGTCACCATGAAGGTGACATTCAAGTAAAGACCAGAAGGAGCAAATCATGCAGCTCTCTGGGGATGGGGGTTCCAGGAAGAGGGAGCAGCCAGTGCAAAGGCCCTGGGACAGGTGTATGCCTGGACTACCTGAGCAACAGCCCAGAGGCCAGTGCCGCTGGAGCAGAGTGAGTGGAATGGGCACGGTTGGTGAGGGCCTCACTGTTAGTGGGTCTTCTTGACCTCTGTAGGACTTCAGCTGTCACTGAGATGGGAGTGACATGATTTCACTTAACATATTAGCAGGATCACTCTGCTGTGTTGAAAAGACAGCGGAGCAAGGATAGAAGAGGGTGACTGGCTGGGGCATTACTGCAGTAATCCTACACAAGATGACCGTGGCTTGGATGGGAATGGGAATTGGGGGGGGGTGAGAAGGAGGGAGAACAGAGCTTATCTTGCAGGAAGGGTCAACAGAACTTGCTTGTGGGTAGTAAGAGAGGGGTCAAGGATGTCTTCAAAGCTTTTGGGCTGAGCAGTTAAGAATGCAGTTGCCACTTACTGAGATGGGGAGACTGAGGCAAGGGCAGGTTTTATGGTGGAGAAGAGGGTCAGGAGCTCAGCTTTGGGCCTGTTAACTCTGAGCTGCCTATTACATACACAGGGGGATTTACAAGAGGCTGTCCAATGAGTGCAGGGAAGCCGGCTGGGGCTAAGGTCTAAATGTGGGAGTTGTCAGAGGTGGAACTCAAGGCAATGAGACTGACAACAAGGTTAGTATAAATGGGAGAGGTATGGAAGCTTTTGAACATGTTGGAAAGGATTCATGGTGATAATTCTCCTCACATTCTCCTTATCAGTTTATTCAACTAAACCAGGGGAGAGATTTCTGCAAATGCAATTGTATTTGCTCCTGTGACTTCCAGACAAGCAACTCATCACTTTCCCTATTTCTTCCCATGATCCTCCCTGTCTCACTTAACATTTTCATGCTTTATCAGTTGGGACTTAGGGACTGTAGAGGTTAGGTGCTCTGTGAACACTGCCTTCTCCGAGTCCATCTTGAGCTGGAGACTTCCTAAACAATTGTGAAGCTAATCATGTGAGCTCCTGAGAGTTGTGACAAGCAGTGTCCTTCCCCACGCATACTGGGGGCTCACAGTTGCTACACAGCCTTGTAGGGAAGACAGCCGGAATCACCTACAGCAGCTGAACTTTTACGTTCCCTGAGAGAGACGTACCAGTGTCGGCAGGTAGGGATGCCTGATAAATATTTGAGCTCATTTCTCTTGTAAGAGCTCCTACAAATCAGAGGTGGGTGGGCACCCTCAACGTTTTGATACACACATGCAATTCTCAGAAGGAAATCACCTGGCTAACAGCCACGTTAGAAGTGCTCAGCCTCACCCATCATTAAAGAACTGAGATTAACACAGTGAGATATCATGGTTCCATCTTTTAAATGAATGAGGATAAAAATGAGTGAAGAGCCTCGCCAGGGCACGGGGAGGGTGGCAGAGGTGAGAAGGAGGGGACACGGTACTCCTCTCCTCTGTGACTGCCTCCTCGGCACCCTCCCTCTGCTGTGCTCTCTGTCCCTACGTGTTCATGTCACTCCTGTGCTTCACCTGCTCCCTCCATGCAGGGGACCTTAATCCCCAAGCCAGCCACTCTTCTGAGCTCCACTTACACATTTTCAGTGGCCTCCCCCTCCGGACGTTGTCAGGATAAACTGCAGTCCCCTTGCTTTTCACTTGCCTTGAATTACATGCACTATCTCCCCCAGCGACCAGCTCGCCCTCTGAGAGGAGGCCACCGCTAGTCGCCTGCTCAACAGGACTCAGAATCACTTCTATGCCAACCTGCGCCTCACCTCTCATATTCAGCCATCGTCAAGTCCTGCCAGCTCTTCTGCAATCTCTCCTTTAATCCCTCCCTTTCCATCCCCCTAGTCCAGGTGGGGGACTCACCGAGCCGTTGAGGCCATTTTGAGTGGCTGTTTTCTTCACCTCCGGCTTGGATGCAATGACGAGGTAGGTTTCAATGCCCTTCTCATCAAGATAATCGCAGCGGCTGCCCCCATCGCCTGGCTCCACATCAAACTCTCCTTTCAGGCAGTCCAAGGTGCTCTGGGAGATGTGAACACGCCTGCATTGCAGCCAGAGAGGCCGTGAGCGCAGGCCAGAGGGCAGCCCTCACCCAACCCCCAGGGACAGTCAGCGGACAGCGGCTGGACCAGGCTGCTGCTCAGGCCTGGACAGGCGAAGCAGAGCCCAGGTGTCTGGACAGGCGAAGCAGAGCCCAGGTGGAGGCAGTGAGATGTGCTGCCACCGCGAGCAGTGACAGGGGAGTCCTGGAGGGCAGCACGGCACCTGTCCCTCTCTGAGCCTCAGTGTTACACACACATAAGACAATAAATGTCCTCACAGGCTGCTGAGAGTATCGAGTGAGAAAAGGAACTTAGGAGTCTGCTCTGCACTCTAAAGTGATAAGGTCCAATTATTACCCATCTTGCAGGATCTTCGGTTGCAACACCTACTGTTGGAGGGTAATGAACCCACTTCTGGGGACTCACCACTGAGGGAGAGAACTGTGACTGTCTTTGAGGGAGGGTCCCTCACCCAGCAGGGAAGATTGCAGTGTGTCCTCAGCCTGTGCACCCTGAGGGTGGGGCCTGCCCCACCTGACTGGCTGACTCTGTAATAACTCAGGTGAGATGCACAGGTGCATTGGAACCACAGATGGCTGCCTCAGCGCCTGTCACTGGTAATAACGCCCTTTGGGGAGACGGGGCATACTGACTGACGTAGCTACACTGGTGACAACACCAGAGCCCAGGAAGCCCCACACGTGGGTAAAGGGGACAAGAGGACAGACTGCTGCAGAGGTCAGGCAGGAGAGGCCACAGCCAACGTCAGGCCCAGGACGCAGGCACCCCGAGGAGGAATACTGCTGGTGCGAAGGGGTCCCTTTTCTAAGGCCCTCTGTCCCTTGTCCGGGCCACAGCCCTGAAGGAGGGATGGGCTACCCAAACCTGCCCACTGGGAAGGAACACTCACTCACCCAGGGATGCCACCGGCCTCCATTTTGTTGGCCACCGTGACGTCGGTCGACCACACGTCGTACTGCCAGCGCTTCTGGCCCAGGACACCCCCCAGCACAGTGCCCGTGTGCACCCCCACACGCATGTCCACCCCGGTCTTTGTCTTCTCCCGCACATACCTGCCAGGCACACACAGAGAGGAGGAGGGGTCGGGGCACGTCCTCAGCAGGTGCCAGGTCCCTCCCCCTGCAGGAGGAATCCTGCACAAACTTTCTTCCCTTCCGGACCCAGGGGCCCGACTAGATGCCCCCCAGCTTTCTGCCTGCCTTTGAGCTGAGTACGCAGAGTGACTCTGCCCCCGGCCCTCTTCCCCCAAGGAACCTCCAATTGCTCTCTTCCAAGTACCCATTTGTTTATACGTGCAGGTGCTTTTTCACTGAGTGTCTAGCATGTGCCCAGCACTATGCTGGGTGCTGCATGTGCCGAGGGGCACAGCTCCTCACTTGAGAACTCCAGGAAGAGACACATGAAATTCAGAACTGTGCTTGATGGTGAGGGGAGTGGAGGTGAAAGTCTCTAATCCTGAACTACCACCCCCTGGAGAAAGTCTCTAATCCTGAACTACCACCCCCTGGAGGAGAGGCAGCATTTGTTTCCAGGCCAATACCAGAGGGAGCACCCACCAGAGACCCTGAGAGGACAGGCGGGTCCACAGTGGGTGAGGGTCTCTAAGCCCACCTGCAGCGGTAACAACAATGGGCAAGAGTGAGGGGAGGCTGAGTTCACCATCCGCACAGCTCATGGGGGTGGAGCTCAGAGGCCAGGGTTCTAGTCCCGTCCTGCACCCCAGATGTCCGGTGACCTCAGCAGAGTCACTTCACTGCTGTACCTTGGCTTTCTAATATGGCAGATGGGCATGGTGACCCTGGAACCTATCTGCCTTGGAGGGTCATGTGAGAGAACCCTGAGAATAGAAGGGGGAACACCTGGAGGAAAATTCAAATGTGAGGTGGCATGATGAATTTCATGATGACGGCAACTTCCAGAAGAACAAAATAGTGTGGACTGAGGCTGGAAAAGCACCCCTCAGAGGCTGTGGAGGTCGTGCAGTTTCCCTCAGCTATAAGGAAAGTAAGCCAGGACCCTCCTTCCCAGAGCTGGGGACTAAGCGACCTGCTAACCAATGCCACAACCCACATCACATCACTACATCCATGCTACACGCCTGAACAGATCCCTCCGAAGGGGCCCGGGGGTTCTGGGTCCACCACGAGACCTGCAGGAGAGGCCTGCTTGTCCCACGGGCTCAGGCGCCCCCTCCCTCTGAGGCACCCACTTACGAGATGGCCTCCACCATAGCGAGCCCCATGAGGATGGAGCAGACGGCGTGGTCCTCCCGGTAGTCAGGCAGGCCACAGATGCAGTAGTAACAGTCTCCCAGGATCTTAATCCGCAGTTGGTGGTATTTCTGAAAGGGCAGGGCACGGGCTGTGGTCCCCTGTCCCTCTTCAGCAGGGAGGAGTGGCAAAGAAAGCACAGGAAGGACAGGTGGGAGGGATCCGTGGGGCCTGGGAGGGCTAGGCGCAGGCCACGAGGGCGGACCCCAGCTGGAGAGCTGGGTGAGGGTTGGGGTACTCACGGCCGCCAGCTTGTCAAAGCGGGCAAAGAGCTCATTGAGCAGCTTCACGAGCTCCTGGGCACTGCAGGCAGAGGACAGCTGGGTGAAGCCCACAATGTCCGCGAAGAGGATGCTGCAGAGGAGGGAGGCAGCCGGCAGTGAGGCTGCAGCCACACGCATGACACCACTGCCAGCTCCTGATCCCACCCACGGCAGCCAGGATCACGGCGGGAGTAGGTCCTTGCTCAAGCCCCACAGCAGTGAGACCCTGGCACTTCCAGGCTGAATTCAGGGCTCTGGCAGCGCTCACCCTGCAGACCTCCCTCTACGGGCCCCCCGCCCCGTGCTGCCTCACTCTCCTGCCCCAGGATGAAGGCATCCTTCCTGGAAGGCCATGGTTTGAGCCCAGTGCTGGCCCTGAATGGCTGGGCGGCCTCCCCGATGCCCCTTCCCTGCTCTGGGTGACGTCTGTGCCACGATGGGGCTGGACCACGTGGCCTACAGCACGTCTCAGCCCGTCCATCAGCAAGGCGGCTCCCGCAGTGGGGGCTCACACTGGGGGATGGCTGTGCTTCAAGTCCCCGGGAAAACTCTCGACCCCACAAAGCCCCATCCCGTCCTGCTCTGGGCTCCTGTGCCCACAGCTGGCACACCTGACGTTCTCATGGCGGTACATGTACATGGTGTTGAACTGCTGCTGGTCTTTCTGGCTCTCGTCCTTCTTCATGTCCTTCAGCATCTCATCAGCCACGTGCTTGGGCAGGATGGAAAGCATCAGGTTCTCCTGTGGGAGGAAGGAGAGGGTTAGTGAGGAATGCTGGGTCTGCCTGTCCTCTTCCAGGGGCAAGTTCAAATGCTGCCGGGAAGAAACACTCTGAGTCTGGTGACAGATGTCAGCCAGGAACCAGCTGATGCCCGTCCGAGGCCTCAGAGCGCAAACTCTGCCTTGGGAAGCAGCCGGAGGCCCTGGAAAGGCAGCTCCTCACGCAGAAAGCTCAGGGTTGTGACCAGAGCATCTTCAGCACACCGACGGGAATCAGGACCATAGGAAGAAATCCAGGCTTGGCTTGGTGCCTCCAAGTCGTCCCCCACGCCACAGGAAATGTGAGGGTTCCTGCGTGGACCCACTTTCCTCTGCTCTTGCACTGTGTGCCCTGGAGAGCAGGGCCTCTCCTGTGGGTGGGCAGCCAAGAGCCCCCAACAATCTGGTGTCGTACCAGGCCCTCCCAACCCCCATCTCCCCTACCAGCCAGAGGGCAGGGCCTCAGCTCCCCTGGTGGTTTGCTGTAGGGCAGCCCTCCACTCTCCACCAGGACAGTCTGCAGACCAGGGCCTCCGCCTGCTCACCACTGCACCGCAGGGAGGCCCCGTCACCCATCTCTGTTTTCATGGGGAAAATCACTCCTCTTTCTTGCAGTGAATCGCACGGTGATAATGAGGCGCGTCCTGCCTCTGCCGAGCGTGGCTGGCACAGGATCCACCCTGAAGCACTGATGGTGGTTCTTACTATCGTTCTCCCATTTCCAGCAACGGCCACTGTTAGAAACCTCTCTAATGGCATCATTACAGCTCAGGAATGACAAGCCACAATGATCCCCATGTGCCCTCCCTGGTTCCACGTGAGCCCAGGAAGCAGCAGCCAGGTCTCCCAGGACCCTGCTGGCAGAGCAGAGGGAGTGCGAGGGACACAGGGGCCCCCACTGTGTGGGGAGGGGAGCCCACCACAGAGGATCTCAGGACTTCTCCTGGAACCCAACTAAACCAGACACATAGAGAAGAGAACCTCTCGGCTTGGGAAGATGAGCCTCCGGGATGATTTTCAAGCCCGAGACCCGGGGCACTGCCACCCTCAGAGGCAGCCTCGGAACAGAGCTGCCAGAGTCCCGAGGGGAGAAGGGTCAGTGGGAGGCAGCAGTGAGCACGGGGGCTGGGGCAGGAACCTGGGGCTCCCAGCCCACCCTGTGGGCAACCCTTGTCGGTGACAGAGGGCAGGATAGGAGGGCCGGTGATTAAAAGCCTGGGCTCTGGGCCGGGGCCTGGCTCAGCTCTCTGCCCTGCCACTCAGTGACCACGTGATACCAGGCAATTACTAGACTTCTCTGTGCCTTGAACCCTCGTTGGTAGAACAGGAGGCCTAAGTGACTCATTACCGCAAAGCACTTAGAACAGTACCTGCATACAAGTGCTCAGTACATTAGCTATTCTTGTGTCACCTGACATGTGACTGAGGGCGTCAAGACAGCAGGTGTATCAGAAAGACGAGGCCTAAACTTCCTCTAGGCTTCGAAGCTGACCACAGATTTACAGAGTAAGAGTTCCAGCGGGAAACCCAGGGTCAACTGAAAACCCCTTTGGTCACTCAGCCAGGGCTTCCATACAAGTCTCAGCCTCACTCTGCCTCCCCGCCGCCAGGTGTGCTAAGGGCAGGCAGAGGCAGATGTGAGGAGTGTGGGAAGGCCTGCCAGGCTGGGGAAGAGGCTGCTCAGCCTCTTGTGTGTGGCCAGGAGGGGCCGTGGGACCTCGAGGATTAGGAAAGGCAGTGCTGTGCTGGCCTCCCTGCTGCAGCCGGGCAGCCAGAGCCCACTCGGCCAGGCCTTGCCCCCCTCTCAGACTCCTCCTCAGAAAAGCCTCTCAGGGACATCAGAACCCAGTCCAGTCCTGTGAGGTGCTCCATGCCCCAACCGCAGTCCCAACGTCCCTGAAAACAAGCCAGGCCTCCTCCTGGCACAGCCCGGCTCCAAGGCTTTCAGCTAAGGCAGGATAAAGGCAGCAGTAGACAGTTGGTGCAGCCCTGACAAAGACGGCAGCCTCGGAAGTGACAGCAGTGACGAGGCCAGGAGCTCAGCTCGGGGTAGGATGTGGGGAATTGTCACTTTTTGCATTATATCTTTCTGTAACTTTTTTCCAAGAGCATAAGTGAATTCCGAAAGCAGAAAATCAGTGTCAATTTTTAAAATAACAAGAAAGAGGCCGTGGTTGTCAATGAAGGCTTCCGATCTACTCATGTGGTTTACGGAAACTTTATAGTCGACCTCAAGAGGTTAAGCAGGCAGAACCCCCTTACCTCAATCTGATAAAGCGAGTTTTAAGAAGTAGGCATACACAGAAGAATGGACAATCTGACAGATGAGAATGGATCGAAACAGGCAGCTGCCAAGGGACTGGCCAGGAGAGAACATTCTAGTAGGCAGAGGTCAAAGGGAGGAAAGTGGCCGAGTGGGCAGTGAAGGAGGGGCCACCCTCCCCTGCCAGCTGCCCTCCAGGGCCAGGCCCACCTCACAACCCCAGGATCTGTGTCACGACCAGGCTCTTCCTCCTCCTCTCCAATCCACCTTGCGTGGCTCCACAGCACCCAAGGCCGTCCTCACTACGGCGCACACCTGCCTTTCTGGTCGCATCTCCCCTGCTCTCCTCCATGGCCCGTCTGCTGTAGACAAGTTCCTTCTTGCCACCTCCACCCACACCCTTCAACTCTCACCTCACCTGCCACCCGGCCCTGCCCGGGTGCTCGTCCTCCATTTCACCCTCACCCACTTGACTGATGCTGACCGTATCTGCCCTTATATTGCAGAGATTCCAAACCTTTTCCTGGATCCCTTTTAGAAGTGTGTGATGTTAATGATGGATCTTCTAAACCAATGCTCATCTACACAGAGGATCCCTGACATCCATTCTGAGTCCCGGTTAAAGACCCCAATACCTCAAATGTATTCTTGGAGAAGGAAGGAAGGAGGGTGGGATCCAGGTACACTTGTCTGGCGGGTCCCACCAGGGGGCGCAGGAGTCACAGGGCTGGAGGGGAGAGGGGCCCAGCACGAGGGATGTGGCTTGGTCTCCCCAGCACAGTGGCAGAGCCCACTCGTCCAAAAATAGTAGCTGCTATACGTTTCGGGAGTCATAAGAATGTTCCAAGCCTCTGACCCATTAATGACTCTCCTGGGACTGTATCCAATGGAAATCATCCAAAAGAAGTAAAAAGATACATGTGCATGAAGAACTTCATTGCAGCATCACTTACACTTGCAGAAAAAACTGTACACAGTCCACATGCCCGGCGAGTGATTAATTAAATTGTGACATGTCCTTTGGATGGAAGATTATGCGACCTTAAAAATGATCTTGATGAAAACTGTTGCAACAAGAAAGTGATGAGAGAGAAAAGCAGGACACAGAATTGTATTCTATGAAGCTGATGCTGGGTATATGGACATCTAAAGGCAGAAGGACAGGTGGGTACAAAAGAGAAAAGCATAATTTAATTTGGGGGATGGAATGAAGAGAAAGCTTTAAATATTTTTTCAAAATGCTGTATGGCTGGTATACGGCTGCTGCTTCTTTTTAAAAATACTTTTTAGACTGAAAATAAACATAAAACTTCCTGTTGCCTCCAGCGGTGACCCTGACCCCAGCTTGTCCATAACAACCAGTTTTCTTAGAAAGAAGATCCTTACAAGGCTATTAGGCTGGCTCCAGACTCCTCTTGGATAGAACCTGAGAGGGGCGGCCGGTGGCCAGTTACAAAGCAAGGGGGAGACCCCAGTGCCACAGCAAAACGGGGGGAGGCAGTGACCCTCTTAGGGAACCAAGTGACAGAACAATCGCCCTGGCTGGCTGCTTTTGACAGTTCTCATGAACATAGCAACTCAGCAGGCAAATAGACTGCATTGGATGTTGTTCTGCTATGAAAGTGAAGGAACAGAGGTACCCAAACCTTATCTAGTTAGGACCTGGCAATACTGCTCGAGAAATCCTTATCAGGGCTCTTCTGGGGCAAGCCCACTAACTGGAGTTGTGTGGGGAGATCTGGTCAGCTATTCCTGAGGTGGGTCCTGCTTGCTGAAGAGGACCTGGCTGAGACCTCTGGGGGGGCTTCAGCATGGTGGCCCAGGCGGCAACCCAGACCACCTCTGGGCACCAGGGAGAGCAGGCTGAGTAGAGGCAGCTGCTGAGGGAGAGAGGGAGGTGGACTTGTGGCTGGAGCCTGGGTTCAAGGAGGGGCCACCCTCCCCTGCCAGCTGCCCTCCAGGACCAGGCCCATATCACAACCCCAGAATTTGTGTCACGACCAGGCTCCCCCTCTCCTCCTCACAGGCTGACATGGCTCACATCGCACTAAAGTCTGGAAGCCCCACTGTAGGAGCACGTGAAGAGAAGGATTTGAAGGATGGAAAACTGAGGGGAAAGACGCAGTCATGGCTGTGTGAGGGGAGAGGCTGACTGGTACCCCCAGACCAAGATCCTGCCTGCCAAGCTCACTGCTAGAGACCCCTGCCTTCAACGCTATGTCTGAGCAGGAGGCAAAACCCTCAGCTGAGGACTTGGGGATCAGAAAGAAGCAAAACACTTGAAACTCAAAGCCTGCGGACCGGAGAGCAGTGAGGAAGGTGGAAATGGCCACACACCTCCAGAAACTTGGACTCACACCGTCAGAAACAGAAGTCCAGTGTTCACCCAGGTTCCTCTGAGAAAACTAGGAACTGCTGACGATCAAACCCCAAAAGAACTGGAAGTAGAGGAAGCTGTGATCAAAGTTTGTCACAAACTAACAGAAGGCGGCGGGACGTGGGGGGGAGAGCATTCTACAATTTAGGTAACATTTTATTTTCATTTTCCTTCAACCCGTTTTTAGTTCTAAAATTAGTTTTTTTGTAATGCCATTTTCAAAACTGAACTGAAACTGGTACCCCATCTCTTTAAAACTCCTGGTATTTTGAATTCTAATGCTTATTATTCATGACCACATGAATTTTTGTGATCAACTTCATGTTATGACCCCTTCGTGTCATCTCTCCTTTCTAAAAACGACAGGGGTCACAGACGACACCTTTCTCAGGACTGTGCCTTCTTAGGCGTGCAGCGCTCTGACGTTCTGGCACGTGGCTCCTTCACTTTGGGACTATGACTTTCAGTGATGGGTGGAAGTTTTCCAGAAAACTGGACTGTACGCAAATGACATTTCCTTACCTTAAAGCTACTTTTAAAATCTGATGATCTGGTCTGGGCCAAAAGAAGGAATATCCGTTGGAGGTTGAAGAGACAGATAGGAAGATAATAATGACTAATTCCTAAGGTGGCTTCGCTGAAGTGACAAAGTATTTTAAAAATATTAAAAAGCTTGCCAGAGAGGAGGTGTGTCCTCATCATCCGAGGCTTTAGGAGGTAGAGCAGAGGTCACTGAGCTGGGGTTAGGCTGCTAAGGCCCCGTGACCTTGGGCGTGCGCTTTGTCCCTTTGTACGTGGCTCCTCATCTGTCAAACGAGTGATCTCTTAGGCCTCCTTTCTCTGTTCAAGATGCTCAAATTCTTCCAGACGGAAAACTTCAGAAGATACAGAGGTTGTGTTTATAAAATGTAAGGCATGTCACTAGGACCATCAGTTAATTTGGATTTCACTACCGAGTGATCTGGGCAAATACACAGGATGAAATGTAAAAGGGTAAATGTAATAACTTCTATTTGAGGCCCCAAAACCAAGTACAAGAAAACAGAATGGGAGAGGCATAATGTATCAAGACTGGGGATAAAAGTCTAACCATCTGAGATGCTACTCGATTCTAAATAAATTCAGAGCATAAAGTGGAGCCTAAATAAGCCCTTTGGCCCTTAACAGCTAAGGGCCCTGAAAGAGGAGGGGGAGGGCCTGCTGGGCCCTTCCCCACAGGGAAACAGATCACCTAGGCCTTCGTGGGTGGACGAGGTGAGGGGGCCTGAGGGCGGGGATCTGAGGGCCTGGGAATCAGACCGAAGAAGGGAGGGCTCGGAGGCACCCCAGAAAATTCTTCAAGTCCAAGGGAAGCTGTTGTATGGAAACGGGGTGAGCCTTGCTCTGGGGGCCCCACGAGAGAGAGAGCTAATGAGGGAAGCCTGCCAGGGAACAGATCATCGCTTCCAGAGGAGGAAGAATTTTCTAAAAGTCAAAACAGTTCAAATAAAGAATGTGCTGCCCTGAGAGGTGGTGAACCCCCTCCCTGACACCGCGTGAGAAGGCCACAGGAGGGAGTCACCACAGGCCGGAAGGCAGGCCCAGAGCACAGGGGACCCTGCCAAACTCTGGAAGTCGAGGCCTGAGGCCCTGAGATGCGGCTCCACACAGAGGAAGAAGGCAGGGAACTGCTTCACATAGCCTCTCCCCAGCCCCCCAATGCTTTGATGGTTATCCTATAAACACACAGTAATGAAAGTCAAGGCCCTGACCCTCTCTGGGCAAAGAACCAAACATGGTCCAGAAAGAAAAAGAACAAATCCTGAAAGTCTTTAGTCTGCTTTCTGGGTAGAGGAAAAACTGCCCAGATCCTGGGAAGAAGCACCCCAGGCCTGCCCAGGCGGTGAGCAGACCTGGGGTGGGGTAGGGCACTGGCTGGTGTCCTGACCCCTGGGAGAAGAGACCACAGCATCCAGGGGCAGGGTGCTCGGCCTTCTGACCTCCTCGGGTGCGATCTCATCTGTAGAAAGTTATTTGCTGAGCTCTCAGGTGAGCTGTGAGGCCCTGGCTGGGGCGGTCTGTACATGGACTCAGCCCAGCTCTGGGAAGGAATCAGTCGAGCCCCTTCTCCTCAGCCATGACTCATGCCGAGCCTCGCCTTCTCCCTGGCTCAGGACTGGGACAGAGGAAGGAGGCCAGCTCGGCTCCCAGGGGCCCTGAGTTGTTACAGCTGACACTCTGATGAGGCGTTCAGGAGTTAATTACAGCAAGATGGCCGGCAGGGACTCGGAGAAATGAGCTTGGCTGATGAGAAGCTAAGTTTCTACAACATCCTTGTGCAAGGGGCAGGAGGCTTAAGTGGAGAGAGACACAGGCAGTGCCTAGGTGGCCGTGTGTGTGTGTGTGTGTGTGTGTGTGTGTGTGTGTGTGAAGACAGCTTGTCTGAGGATGTGTGTGTCCTTGTGTAGGCCCCTGTGTGCCCTCCATATGTGCTGTGTACACACACATAAGCACACCCACAAATTACACGTCACTACAACCCATCACAGGCTGCTGGCAGACTCACAGCTGTCCACAAACATGTCTGCTCTTGTCCTGATTTATCCAGACTCTTGGAGCTTCCAGACCACTTGGAAGTGATAAGGTCACTGGACCACACGAGGTGCCCAAGCTGGCCTGACCACCTGAGCAGAGAAGGCACAGGAGGAAGGAAATGAAGAGCAGGAGGAGCTGGCCTACCTGCCCCGGGAGGCCAGAGCCCCAGCAGCCACAACAGGTGACATCTGGCAACTTTGTGATGTGGCAGGCAGTTGCCATTTAGACTAGGGGGCCACACGTGCTACCCTCATCCAGAAGACATGGTCACAACCTCAGTCACACAAAGAACAGTCACTGGTCATCTATGCACATCTCCAAGCTAAATGCTGGAAGGTCAACGGCAAACAGCACTCCCAGGAGCTCGGATGGACAGGGCAGTCAAAGTCACAGTCAGTGACTAGTCTCAGAGGCAGGAGTGCTTTGCGTCTTCAGCCAAAGGCTGTGGGAGTTCACAGAGGGAGAACCTGTGTAACTCAAAAAAACAAGCACTCTTTAAACAAGACCCTCCAGTGTGAGAACAGGCTCCAAGCCACGTGCCCAGAGTCTCCAAGGTTGATGGGCTTCCAGAAGGAAGCAGAGCCACACTTAATCTCAGTGGTAGGGGAGCCAGACTCACAAACCACCACCAGGCCATGTCACCTTGAACAGTACAGAAATCACACAGACCCAAGGTCAGCCCAGAACTCTCACCCCACTAGAGCGGGAGAGGGGACACTAAGTGTGTGGTGCTTCTGGTCACTTACCTGGAAGCCCATGCAGTCAGTCTCCAGAGACAAGAGCCAAGGTGACTGCAATCTCAGGAGACAGCCCTTTGGGCCCAAAGGCCATGTGCATTGTATCTGGAGCCCTCACCAAGCGTGCTTGGCACAAAGCAGGTGCTCCTTAGAGGTTTGGTGAGTTAATGAGCTGTCAACTAGGAGATACGGCCCAAGAGGCAAGCATCACCCTCTAGAAAAGAACTAACAGAACTTTCTGCAGCCACATTTAATATTCTAGAATCTGTGCTGTCCAGTATGGTAGCTACGACCCACACGTAGCTACTGAACACATGAAATGTGGCTACTGCAACGGAGGAACTGATTTTTAATTTTTAAACTTCCACTAATGTAATAGCCACACATGGCTACTGGCTACCATCTCGGACAGAGAAGCTCTAGAACACTGTAGCATTTAAGTACAGCGTGTGTGGCAACACTGAGGGACAGTGAGCAGCTGCCTGGAGCACTGAGGTCACATCTGTGATCAGTGGGGTGGGGTAGGAGCTGCAGTGTCCGTGTGGGAGGCACACACCACCTGCTTCCGTCCTTGACACGGAAGCAGCAGCTCAATGAACCCCAGGCACGAAGGCCCCAGCAAGTTAAACACACGAAACCTCCACCCCGAAGGGTTTATGGTGGTTTGGCCTCACTCCCTTTGCCTCCTCCCCGTGGAGCAGTAAATCTTGCCAGTTTCTTCCAAATGCTGCTCCCACCTTCCTTTACCCACTACACACTCCCCCAGCCGCCACTCCAGCCCAGCCCCAAACCAGTTTCTGGCGGGTCCCCTGACTCCAGTGTTTCCCACACAAAGGACCAAGAACAGCCCTCAAATGGATTTTGTCACCATGCATCATACTCCATCACCCCTGTCCTCCCCCGCATCTCACTTCTCACTAACCCCACCTCTGCCTCCCACTCGGATCAAGACTCCATTCTCCCCACCACACATTTGCCAGTTCCCCTCCCTGTCTTGAAAAGCCACCCGAGAATCCACCTCCATCACATTTTCTACATCCGACACTGAACACACTTCTAAGAGTATCTGCAGCCGGACTGCTGACCGCCCCTCCTTCACTGTCTTCCCCCGGCCCATTCACTCACTGCACTCACAGGCTTCTTTCTCGCTGTGTATTCAACAGTCACATGATTGTAACTTATTCCAGGTGTGACCCCAGCCAGATCCTCTGGGTTCTACTCTCCCATGATACTTTAGCCAATTTGGGTCCATCACACCATATTCCCAACCATGCAGACCAGGGCACAGAGGGGACTGGCTGATATGCTGCGGCTGTTGCTGCAGAGACTGGAATTTCTACCCAGTGCTTCCCTCTCTGAGCCTGCTGGCTGGCTTTCAGTAAGGCCCTGAGTGCCTCTGGGACAGAAGAGCAGGTGGGAGCAGGTCTTGGACTCATGCATGGTACTCAGTAAAACATCACCTCTTATTCTTGGGTAGAAGCAATAAATGTGAACCTGAGGTTCCCCAGGGCTGTTTGGTGCCAAGTTTTGCCGAGCTCTCTGGCATGCTATGAGGCAGGGTTCTCTAGGGACAGACAGCCTCACCCAGGCAGGGCACATGGGGGTGGGGGTCTGAAAATGGAGGCACAGGCCCTCCAACCCATCAGACATATGCACAAAAAAAGCACGAAACTGAGACTGCCTGAGTGTGTCCCATCTAACTCTCCTGAAAGTCTACAAGACATCGCAAACTTGTTCTGACAACCCCCCAAACCACTATCTTCCCCATCTGTAGCAACCGCACCCTTACTGTTGCTTCCAGGATAAAACCCTAAGAGCCACTGTTGACTTTCCACACTCCCTCCTTCCATTCCACCCAGCACTAAACCCTGTTGGCTCTGCCTTCAAAATATATCCAGACTCCTCCTTCCCCCTCATCACCTCCATCCTGGTCTGACTCACTACCCTGTCTCACTGAAATGACTGCATAGCTTCTAACTGGTCTCCCTGCTTCCACTGCTGTCTCCACCAGCAGCCAGACTGACCCATTTAAATCCTACAACCCTCCAATGTCTCCCAACTCGCTCAGGGGAAAAGCCAAGGTCCTTACAAGATGCTATAGGATCTGCCCCCCATCACCTCTCTGCCTCACCTCCTACCTCTCATCTCCTCACTTCTGTTGCATCTGCACTTGCCACCTTGATATCCTGTGAACATACTTCAGGGCCTTTGCACTTCCTGCTCATCTCTCTGAACACTGCGTGCCTCACACCCTCATGCCTCCAAGTGTCTGCTCAACTCTCATCTTATCAGAAAGCCTTTTCTGGCCACATGATATGAACAGCAAGCTCCCTTCGCCCCAGGCACTCCCTGGGCTCTTTCCCCTGCTTTGCCATCCCTACCTCCTAACACAGCACATACTCCCTTATTTAATACCCATTTACCCCACTAAAATCTGTCCTGCTTACAACCGTATCCCCAGTGCCAAGAGTGCTGGAAATATTTGTGGCATGAATGCTTTCTTTTAGACATTTTGACAGTTTTACTCTGACAAAGAAACTGGGGCTCAAAGGGCATAAGTAATTGATTCAAGGTCACGTGGCAAGTAAGCGGCCTAGCTAAGATGTGAATGCAAGTGGTCTGTGCCCTGTGTTGTCAGATCTTTCCATTTTCCAAGGCAGTCAGAAATATAAGTTTTTACACAGAATGCCCATATTTTTAAGTATTAGAAATTTTTAAAACTCTAGGCAGGTCCAACAAAACAGATACCCACAGACCAGATGTGGTCCGAGGACAGCTCACCTGCTTCTCGTGGTTAATGGGAGAATGGAAGCCCTCACCAGCAGCGAGGGAGTGTCAACTACCCTTCTAGGTTTGTTGTGACGATTAAATGAGATAATTCAGTAAAATCGCAGCCTAGGGCTTGGCACAAAGTAAGTGTTCAATAAACTACCCCAAAAACTAAACTTCATGCTCAGGGCCAGATAAAGGCGGGGGCATCACAGTCCTGGCGACCCAGCCTTGGACAGTAGACTCTGCATTTGCGTGGAGAGAAAAATGCTGGAGGACAGGGCAAGGGCTTACAACCCTCTGGAGCCCTCAAGGACCCAGCTCAAGGTCACACAGCCCACACACATGGGCCCGTCAGCAGGACTGTCATGGCCACCAGGGCCAGTGTCCTGACACAGCAAACGTGCTCTCCCTGCCGGGGGCCTCCACGGCATCAGAACAACCTGACCTCTGTGGGCTCATCACCTGCATTATCTAAAATGTGGGTCTGTTTGGCTAAATCCTGGAATGGTAGCATGAAGAACATCCTGTGAAATCCAAGAGGTGGGAGCTGGAACCAACAGAAGCACTAATTCCTACTTCACACCATGGAAGACTCACCTTCTGGCTTTTCTCCAATCAAGAGGCATTCAAAGCTAAAATAAAAACTGAAAAATATTGGACATATTCGTGATTGGTTCTGTGAAGAAGTTAGGACAGCAAGTATCTTTTGAGGCCCATGTCAGGCGGGGTTCCTCTGTGGTTTCTGTCAAGTGGACAGTGGGTTTGCCCTCTACACCAGGTACTGATAACACGAAGATGTGTGTAGCCACCACACAAGGAGCTAAGAGACAGAACTGCTGTGGGGAGGTGGGAGCACACACTCCTCCGACCCCAGCTTCCTCTCCCCTCTCACTGGTTCCCCAGGAGGCAGGGCCCCAGCCCCACCCTCACTATTGCAAAGACAACAGCGGGCATTTTGAGGGTTGACACTAGAAGTCCAACCTCAGGCCAGATAGGGAGCTGGCTTCTCTCTCTCCTCACCTCTCTCTCCCTCCCACCTCCCACCTGACTCCCCTCTCCCCTACCAAGCTCCCATAAGAACAGGGTTCAAGGTCAAAATTATTCTGTCTTATCCTCACAGTCAAAGGTCTTGGAGGGAACAGGGAAGCAGGCTGGGGCAGAGGTCGGAGAGGACAGACATTCAGAAAGACGAGAACTGAAGCTGAGCTCATGTGATGGCAGCATTCCAGAGTCCCAAGCTCTGGGGCTCCCAAGAGAGAAGTCTGACTTTCATGGTAAATGGGCGGTTCTTCCCTCTGAGACCTGCTGAAGGGCATAGGTCACCCATCTAGGGAAAGACTCCAGCACGAAGAAGAAACGCCATCCCTGGTCAAAGGTGACCCTGGGTGTTGGGTTTAAGCAGAAGGAGAGGCAGAGTGAAGCAGCTGTTCCGTCCATGCAACCCCCCCCCCCCCCCAGAAACTGAACCGACAGCGGCCCGGAGTCCCCTACACCACGCACCCCAGGGCCCCATGGGTCACGATGACCTGGCCCACGGGCCCTCACCGGGGCTAGGTAACGGCGGATGGTCAGCTGACCGAGAACCCCGCACGTCAGCCCTGGGCTCTCCCCCAGGTGCTGGCCACAGCTTCTTCCCCTCAGGAGCGTCTCTTCCCTGAAGGAAGACGAGGATGGCTGACCTAACCCAACATCATCTGGAGGGAAGTGCAGGCCTCGCCGAGTCCCCTGCCGTCCCCTGTCATCCCCCCATCCTCTCCCACATCCTCCTCCGACCACATCCCACTCCCCAGGAAGTAGTTCTGAGTATGTAGTTCAGAAAGGCTCATAATTCTGTAGTTTGTACCTGGTGACAGGTGTGCACTGAGTGGATTTCCTGGATGCCTGCTGTTGCCAGGTGGCAGTTGGGGCGCTTAGCAACCCTCCAGGTCCCCAACTAAACCCTGGAGGATTGTCACATGGGAACAAAGGAAAACAACTCCAGTTCCTTCCTCTGGGCCCCCTGCTCCTCGCTCACACCCGTGGAGCAGAGGGGAGCTGGACGGAGGCCTGAAGTCTACCTTGGCAGCCCTGCGTCATGCGTAAATGCCATCGGACTGCCTAGGGTTAGAGATGTGCTCGGCACATGCAAAGAGCCCCTGCATGCCCGGCTCCCCCCACAGAGCTCTAAAGCCACAAGGACTCAGAGTGGTCAGGCCCACCGCCTGCAGGGGAGGAGCTGAGAGCGAGGATGGTGCCGACACTATCGTCTTTTCATTACCCACATGCTCCCTCATCACGAAGCACCCTTTGACAAGCCGTACATGCCTGCCCTGGTGACAAAGCAGAAGGGGAAGCCTGTGCACGAAGGCCCAGCGCTGCTTTGCACCTTCCAGGGGCTGGTAGCTAGTGGCCCACCCATCAGGGAGTTGCCTGCCATTAGCAGAGGTTGGTCATCTTCACAAAGGACAGTACAACCTCCCAGGCAGGTGACAGCAGCAAAGAGAACAGAATCAGAGGGTTCGGGATGAGATCCCCAAAGCCAGCTCACCCCCAGTCTTGTCATCTAGCTGAAGGGCATGAGGCCCAGGCAGGAGACCGTCCTGCTGGAGGCCACCCGCCACCATGGTAGGCCTTCCCCTCTGCTCAACTGGGCTTCCTCCCAAGGCAGTTTAGGAAATAAGATAAATATAATACATGCCGACAAAACAAAAAGTGAGACATGGACCCTGAAAACTAATTCTGTTCGGAGCCCTCCTCTGCAAAGCTTATAGTGAGAACTTTTTTAATTGCGAATTTTCAAAAAAAAGCACTGTGAGTCCACGAGTGGTGTGGTGTGGCACCGAACTCAAAACGGCTCCTTAAACGGGAGCCACGTCCAAACAGCTTCTATCCCCTTGCCCACTAGGACTTGCTGTGGCCCTTTCCAAAGTGTTGCCACATCTATTATCTCATTCTTATCCTCACGAGGGGCGTTAACAGGAGGAAAGTGAAATGGGATTGTGCGGCCTCTATTACCAGCCTGCAGTCAGCTCCAAAGACACATCAGCTGACATTTCGGGGATGTAAAATCAGCCCACATCCCACGCCACACGTAACGTCAGCCTGGATGCCCTGGGAGGGAGCAACCTCTGCCCGACTGGCACCATGGACAAAGGTGCAGCGGCCCCAACCAGCTCCTGGCCTACCTCTTGGCCCCTCCCTTCAGCTAGTGTCCGCAGGGGTTGGGGCCAGTGTTTTCAGACTCAACATTCTTACTTCATGTGATTCCCAATCAATGGTATTAGTTTCAATCCCAGTTTTTCAGAAGACTAAACTGAAGACCAGAGAGGCAAAGTACCAACGTCACACAGTGAGAAGGTGGGAAAGCCAGGTCTCACTGTCCCCCAGAAAACGCGGGCAGAAGCATGGAGTACTCAGCTTGCCAGTTGGGGGGCTGCCCCTCTGGTGTAGGCTTTAGGCTCTGCTTGGTCACAGGGAGAGGGGAACACACATGACAATGCGTATGTGCCAGGAGCTGGGTGTCCTGTCCTTAGAGGTGGGCCAGCAAAATGCTGCTCTGGGCCGTCTTGTCCCAAGGCTCACCAGCTGCCTGTCTGTCTGGGGTGGGGTTTCTTCTGGAGTGATGAAATGTTCTGGAACTACACAGAGGTCACGGCTGTACAACACTGTGAAAGTACTAAATTGTATAGTTTCATATAGCTAATTTTATATTATTTGAATTTTACTTCAATAAAATGGAAAAAGAAAAAAAAATCAAAGCAAGCCGCAAAGCTTTTCCCAGCCAAGAACCCAATTTATCACACTGTATTTTTTAAAAAAATATTTTTAAAAGATACCCCCAGATGATGGGATGATGGGATGATGGGATGGGATGTGACCTCTTCTATACTTCTTTGTATTTTCAAAGTTTTTATCCAACAACAGTAATATGATGATGGTAAACAGTTTAAGTGCCTAATAGGTCCAGGCACGATGCTAAGTAACTACTTCACATTTAGCTTCCATAATAACCATATGCGACAGGCATAAGACTCAAATGTCTGGTTCTTGACTGCCACCCTTAACTGCTATACTGTATGAGAAAATGGTACTACTTTTATAATCAGCATAACACGGTTAGGACACTCTCTTTCAAAACACAGAAGACAAAAATAGACTTGAAGGAATATCCTCTATCAGTATTATTTTTCTTTCCAATAGTCTATTATTACCAATATTGTACAACATATGCTAAAAAAAGAAAAGAAACTCTTCCAAACCTCAGTTTGCCTAGCAGTGACGTGAGCCAAATAAGCAAACAGCAGGAAACAGACCACAGGATGTTACTACTGCCTTGGGGCCTGTTCCCTACAACTGGGGTTTTCAAATAGGCATCCTTGGGGGAGCTACAGGGGTTCCAAATGCAAAGTAGTCTTTTCTAGATAAACAAGGAAAATGTAAGTGCCTGAGTGAAAATTTAAGTGTCTCTCATTCATTGCTAGGAGTGTAAATTGTTCAAACCTCGATCTGAAACAATTTGGTAATATTTATCAACATTAAAAATGCACGTACCTGGTTCCTCCAAAAGTTAAACACAGACGTACCATATAACTCAGCAATTCTATTTCAAAGAATTAAAAGATAGGACTCAAACAGATACTTGTATTCCAATGTTCATAGCATCATTATTCACAGTAGCTAAAAGGTGGAAACAACCCAAGCTTCCATCAACAAATGAACAGATAAACAAAATGTGGTATATACACACAACAGAATATTCAATCTTGAAAAGGAATGAAATTCTGACACTTACTACAACATGTACGAACCTTGAAGACATTATACTAAGTGAAACAAGCCAGTCACAAAAGGGCGAATACTGTGTGAATCCACACATATGAAGGACCTAGAATAGGCAAATCCATGAAGAGAAGTAGAATGGTGGTTGCCAAGGGCCGGGGGAAAAGAAGATGGGGAGTTATTATTTAATGGCACAGAGTCTATTTGGGAAGATGAAAAAGTTCTGTTGATGGAGACGGGTGATGGTTGCACAACACTGTGAATGTACTTAATGTATATACTTAAAATGGTTAAAATGGTAAATTTTATGTTATATTTCACCACAGTGTATATATATAAATTTTTAAATGCATATGCCCCTTGATCCAACAATTCTACTTCTAGGTTTTAGTCTTCAGATGTATTTGCACATGTATGACATGGTATCCCTATAACAAAATCTATTAACAGCAATGTTTGCAATAGCAAAAGGTTGGAAATAATCTAAAAGTCTACCTATAGGAGCCCAATTAAATAAATTGTTACTTCTATGTAATGGAATACAATACAGTCATTAAAAAGGATGAGGCAATGCAATTTGGACTTAGAACCCGCTCTAAGGTAGTAGGTGAAAATATGTAGGTAGTAGATAGTAAGAGTGCAGAAGAGTGAACCTACTTCCATTTGTGTGAGTGTGTGAAAAATCTATATACACAGATTTGGAAATAAATAGAATATCTCTAAATGGATATACAAGAAATGTGATCGTGGTTGTCTGAGGGGTGGGGAAGTGGATGGCTATGGAGGGAGAAACTTACTTTCCATGGTATATCCACTTTCATACCTTTATAATTTTATACCATGTACACTTTTAGCTACTCAAAATTAAACTGAAAAAATTTAAGTAATCTCTAACTTTTGCTTCTTGCTATTATAGAGGAGCTTATATCAGACCAACCCTTTAGCCAAGAACGACTATAAAATCTGGATAAAATATAAAAGAACAGTTATTTGAAGGCAATGGGAAACAACCAAAGCACCTAGGACTTGACAGGACAAGATTGCCAAGGGAAGGGAACCACATTTAAGTGAACCCAATACACGCTGCACTTTTCCCCTTGACACCAAGGTTGAGAGGCTAAACAGAACGCTATGGCTCAAGCTTTCAAGGGGCTGGAGAAACAAGGATTGGTGAGCAAGGATCCCCAGACAGAGTAGAGGCGTAAGCTCTCAGAGAGAAGAGAACTACAGAAAAGTGAACCTGACTTTCTCTACATGAATCCCCTTGAGGCCTTTGCTGATTCCTAAGCTGCATCGGGCAAGAAACCAAGAATCTGAGCACAAAACAACAAGAGGCTAAAATCAAAGGAGGGTTTTGGCAGTCTCATAATACTGGGGAGTTCACGGTCCCTCAAGAGGTCCTTTCAGTTATGACCCCTGAAGGGCTATTTTCTAAGAGGAGGCACAGAACACACACAGAACAGCTCTCAGACTATATCCCAGCCAAAAATCTTCTCAACCCCAATTTGGATCAACGTGAGCTGCCTCTTCTCTCATCATCTGCTTCAAGAAAAGTAAATCTTCTCTGGAAAGACAGATCATTCGGAGCCATTACTATTTCCCATACACAATATCCATCATTTAATTTTTAAAAGTCCAGGATGCCAAAAATCAATAGTGAAAAGCAGACCCATCAGTATTCCAGATATTACGGTTGTCAAAGACTTTAAAATAAATGTTCAATATTCAAAATATAGATGACAAAATTGATAACTTAACCAGAGAACTAGAATCTATTTTTTTAATCAAATGGAAATTCTAGAACAAAAAATACAATAACTGAAATTGAAGACTCAACCATTCATTTGAATTTGAGCTCAACCATTGATCTGACAAAGCAGAAGAGAGGATTAGTAAACTGCAATTTAAGTCAGTAAAAACATTCTATTTGAAACACAGAAAGAAAGAAAAAAGGAAAATTAAGAAAAGAAAAAACCCACAAGATTTATGAACACGGTAGAAGTGCCTAGTATGGATCTCTAGAGTCCTAGAAGGAAAGGAGAGACTTGGACAGAAGCAAAAGAAAGATACTGGCTGAAATTTTTCAAAACTGATGAAAGTCATCAAGCCATCAATTCAAGAAGCTTTACAAATACCAAGCAGGGCAACTATGAAGAAAACTCCTAGGCCCATCATTGTAAAACTGCTAAAAACCAAAGACAAAGAGAAAATTGTGAAAGCAACCAGAGGAAAGAAATACGGATTACTTTAAAAGGAGCAACAGTGCGTCTGACAGCTGGCACTTCACCAAAAATGGTGGAAGCCAGAGGATAATGGAATGACACCTGCAAAGGGCTGAAAGTAAAAATCCAGCAACCTGAAATTCTGTATCTGACAAAAAGTGACTTTCAAAATCAAAAGCAAAATAAACACATTTCCAGGCAATTAGAAGTGGAGATAATTTACTGTCAAGAGACCTGCATGAAAAGTAACACTAATGGGAATTCTTTAAGGAGATGGAAGCACAGAAATGAAGAAGGAATGGATCACAACTGAGAGGGAAAAATGTGGGCAAATGTAAGTAATGAATATTAACTGTAAAGACTATAGTAATAATGTCTTGTGGGGCTTAAAATATGTGTTTAATTAAAACACATCACAATAGCCAGAAAGTCTGGGGGAGGGGGAATTAAGTGTTGTGAGGTCCTTGCATTGTGACCAAAGAGATAAAAGTACTAATTTGGGGTAAATGCAAATGTCATAACTGAATTTATTTACATTATTTTTTGAAAGATATTTTCATATATTGTGTAGAATACACATTATTCTTAAGTGCATCAAAATTAACCAACTGCTAGGTCAAAAATCAAGTTCCAACAAATTTCAAAGGATTGAAATCATACAGACAGAGTATATTCTCCAACCACAGTAGAATTAAGCTAAAAATCATTAATAAAAAGATAACTTTTAAACATTCCCCAAATGTTTGGAAATTAATTAATGTACTCCTAAATAGCTCATGGATCAAAGATATCTCTGTGGAAATTAGAAAAATTTTTTTCACTAACTAAATGACAGTGGAAACACGACATATCAAAACTTATGGAATAAAACTAAAATGATGTAATGAAGGAAATCTACAGCATTAAGTGCATATTTTTACAAAAGAAATGCTGAAAATTAGTTATCTAATTTCTATCTCAAGAAGATAAAAAAAGAATATAAATTAACCCGAAAGAAAGTAGAAGAAAATGACAAAAAGCATAAATTAATGAATTACAGAAATGAACAAAGCCAAAAGGCTAAATAAAACATTAATAAACCTTAGCAAGACAGATAAAAAATAAAACATATAAGGCACAAATTACCTATATCAGTAATGACAAACGGAACATCACTACAAATCCCGTAGACAATAAAAGATAAAAAAGAAAACAAGAATATCATGACAAAAATATGAAAATTTAGATGAAATGGACAATTACCTGAAGAATTAAAAACTTTTCAAAAATTATACAAAGAGAAAGATAAAACCTTATATCTATGAAGGAAATTGAATCTTCTCATAAAGAAAACTCCAGACCCACAGGGCTTCACCAGTGAATTCTTCTAAACATTTAAGGAATAACCCAAATCTTCCTCAGACTCTTTCAGGGATTAAAAGAGGGAACATATCTCAAATTATTTCTTAAATGTGGCATAACCATGATACCCAAACCTGTCAAGAACTTGGAAAGAAAGCTAAAATGGCAAGTAAATTCCTCGTGCACATAGTCACAAAAGTCCTAAGAAAAATATGAGCAAATTGAAACTCACAGGGTGGGGGCAGAATTCCAACCCTCCCACTGGTAACAGTGCTTTTCTCATTCCCAAAGGATTTCACACATATTGTCCCATTTTACCCAAAGGTTTTTCTTATTATCTACACTTTACACAGAGAAACTGAGGCCCAGAGGTGAAGAAACTAGCCCAAGGTCACACTCAGGCTAGAGCTGGGCTAGACAGTCATTCCACTTGGAGACAGTTACAGGCATCTGCTGTGTCCCAGCGAGGTCTGTGGGGATGTACCTTTGTATCCTTCCTTCCCCCCACCCTGCACCTCCCTTCTGCCTCCCTGGACCTCTCATTCCGGGGCCTTGTCTAACTTCCTGGATAACTTGTCTAACTTGCCTACGCAGAGAGTAACAGGTCCAGGGTGAGATCCAGGGGGCCTTCCTCACCACACCTGGAAGTCACACCCACTACTGTTCAGTGTGATGGAAGATGTCCCCCATTACACACTGAGACAGACAAGATCAGCATAGACAAGTGTGATGAAAACTGCACAAACACTGTATAAAAAAGAACTCCCAGCCTAGTAAGTGGTGACACGTGCTTTTTTTTTTTTTTTAACGTAGAGAACCCAGGGGGATGCGTCCACAGTCTGAAAGACCAGATAAAAACAAGAGACAAGACAGTATAAAAAACAGAAACCAAAGAATGCCTGTCGAGGGACTCTATAAAACAGGATTCTTTAAATATACTCAAGCCTCAGCAGCTCCTCGATAACCACAGCACGCAGGGCCAAGGAGAAGGGGACAAATACAGTGAGTGAAGCCTGGCCCTTTGTCACAACGGAGGTCAGGGAGATAAGCTACATACTGGAAGAAATAATTCCGAGGCCTAACTCAGAAGCTTCTAGATCTTATTGGTAAACAGAGAGAGAAAATATAGCCCCAGGACAGAGGAAGCTGGGACCCATTAGCTAAATAATTCAGTGTGTGCCTTCAAATAGCACTGTCTAAATAATATGAGGCCTACCGATGGGGCCCCCCCGAACAAAGGTTCCATCCAGAGTGACCCCCGAAACTACAACCCTGTCCATCTGAGTGGCAGAGTCTAAGAAAACTGCAATTTTAGTGAACCCAGAGCACTCAGCACCATGTGAACACAACATGACATGGTTCCCAGAGCAGAGAATCACGTGTTTTCTATGTATTGAGTTTGTGTGTGAAGGGGAAATAAACCTATGGATAACAGGAAATTGGTGGATGTAATTTCTAGAGACCTTCAAAAAGCATCTGAGATGAATCCAAACCAAAAACTATGCAAAAGACTGAATCACATGAGAACTGGGGAGGTTCTGCAGTGGATGGGGCTGGAGTAAAGCCGGTAAACAAACAGCAGGGACAGCTGGCACTTCTCTCAATGGAAAAATGTAAACGGTGGGGTCCCCAAGGGACTGGGCTGGGCTGGTTTTACTTCATCATAAGTGACTTAGAGGGAGAAGGAAGTGGGGAGCATGAAGGAAACAGCGCCCCTGCACTGAAGGACTTCACCCAGAAGGGCCCCAAAGCCAGGGGATGGGTCCCCGCCTCAGGGAGAGCAGCTGTGCACGCACAGTAGGTGCGCAGTGTGACTCTGCCCTTGACCTGGAAAGAGAGGAGTAACCAGAGCAAGGCAGAGGAGTAACACAAACGTGGCCACGGAGAAAAAGCATTCAAAATAAACACAAAACTTTTTCACCTGAGAAAGGAACACGGTGTCATTAGTGGCTGCTGGGGCAATGTATTGCTTTAAAAAGAAAAGTTTTAAATTATAGGACCCAAGAAAAAGCAGAAAAAAGGGAAGAGGGAGGTTTCGGTCAAGTACTGAGGAGATTCAGGAGTGAGTTTCCAGTAAGAGACGCTCCCTGAAGTCCGGAGGGGCCCTCTGACGGCGAGGGGCCCATGAGGGACGTTAGGCAGCGAACATGGGACCCTGGTGGACAAAGGCCAAGGCCCACGGGCTCCCTCCCTCCCGACAGGCCACCGCCCTGAACCCAGGCCCCCAGCCCAGCTGCCCCGAGACCACCCCACAGCCTTACCTGCTGCTGGCTCTGCTCTTCCAGGTTCATCTTCACCTCCAGCGACTGGCGGGCCTCCAGGAAGGCCTTGCGGTGCTTGCGGTCCGCCATGTAATAGGACATGATGCCCACGATGATGGCGCACAGGTAGAGGAAGACGTTGGCCAGGATCTGCACCCCGAGGAGGAGAGGAAAGGACAATGGTGAAGGCACGTCTTCAGGAGAGGGCATGGACAGGTCGGGCAGGCGGTGACCAAAATCAAAACCCCACGTTGCCCAGTGTCCAGGGTGGGCCCCAGCAGAGCCTCTGACCTCGATGGGATATTTAGGTCCTTGGAACAGACCCTGCCCCACCTGCCATGAGTGGGTGAGGCCCAGCCCCAGCCCAGGGCGTGGCCTCAGGCCTGGAAGGCTGGTTGAGGGGCTACTGTTATCCCCTCCTGCTTCACACCATAGCTAAGCTGGCCAATCCCATCGACCTGGGAGGCCTAAACGGTCCCTCCACTACCCATTCATTCATTCATTCATTTGTTCAACCACCACTTACTGAGCACTTACTTACTAGGTGCACTTAGGTGTGTGCTGTTTAGTTGGGGAGGGGAGTGAACAAAGCCCAGATCCACTGGCTGGGGGTATATAATCGTAAAGGCCGAAGGCGTGTGGAATGTCACAGGAGACCTGAAGATGTCCTGGGCTGATTCAGGAGTCACAGTGCTACCCTACGCATGTGGCACAGGTTTCTGGGATTCACAAGCATCCTCTCAGCCAACCGCCCTGACAGCAGGTGAGGGGTGGTCAGTACCAGTATCCAGGTCTCAGGAGGAACTGAAGCTACAGGAAGGGGAAGAGGGGATTATGGGACCTGACGTCTGTCCTGCGAGTTCAGTACATCGTCACAAAGGACTTCATTGGACATTGAGCGCCTGTCCCTCTGTCCCTGGCACCCCGAAGCTCCCCTAGGTATCTGAGGTCCTCAGCCCATCCCACAGGCTGCTAGAACTGCAGACCTGACCACCTGCTGCTGGAGGTCACCTTGGACATGGCCTGCATATCCTCACCACACCTGACTCCCCGGCACCGGCTACCGCAGGCTCTACTCTCCGACCCTCATGGGGCTCCATCTGGGATTGGATCAGGTTCTAGCTCCACTTCTCCGAGAACCCTGGCCGTGAAAGGGTAGCTATTCCTGACATTAATTTTCTGGGTCCTCATGATACCCCCTCTGACTCTGAGCTGGAGACAGAGCTCTCAGCTCAGAGGTCTTTCTGCCTTCCACAGATAGGCGCTGGCTGATCACCTCATGGGGACAAATGGGACAGACTCTGTGAAGCGTACAGTGCTGAGCCTGTGTCAGGAATTACTATTAATCATTATCCATTGGGGCGTCCATCTAAGAAAACCAAACCCGCTGTGCAGACCGTCAGAGAGCAACTATAGCAGAAAAATTTCAAAACGAGCACCACCAAAGATTATAATCCAAAGAGTGTAATAAGATTCAGGTTTGGTTCGTGCCTGGGGACTGTCCATGCAGGGCAACATTCCTTTCATTGAACTGTGCCTATTTAAAAACAAAACCCACTTTTGCACTCCACTTGCAGGTACATGCGGTGCAGAAAATAAATTCAGGAGAAGCCCTGGACTGTGAGACTGGCCCTCACTAGCAGGGGCATCTGCCCGCTCAGATCACCTCTCTGAGCTCCGGTTTCATCAGCCATGAGCTGAGGGGTGGACGGCCTCATCTCAAAGGTCCCTGCACTCCTGACACTGTCGGTCCTCATCAGATCTGGGCAAAGGCTGGGATTGGAGATGACCTGGTGCCGAGGACGGGGGAATAATGCTGGAGGAAAAGTAAGGTGGGTCAGTTTCCAGGTTGGCCAGAGAGCCATGCCGCCTCCGGTCCCCTGAGCACTGAGTCACAGAGGCCTCCCCTCCTCCCCAACCTGCACTGTCGGTTGCAGGGATATGAGGCAAAGGCTGCATCTGAGCCACCCTGCAGAGTGACGTGGGTCTTGCAGGTCCCATCCATGCCAGAGAACTCCCTCCCAACCTGCCAGTGAGTTCATCTGTTTCTAGACAATTATCCCAGAAACTGCACGCTTTGCCTGGGTTTCTTAGAGCTCCCCCAACTCTCGAAACTTGCCCCAACTGAAGAAAGGGCCTCCAGGGTGCTGTTGCTCGGATCTACCCCGACCCTTCTCCCACACAGCCACTGCTACAGGGCCCGAAATGAGTTCGGCAATCGCCCAGTGCAGGAGGCTCAGCCAGCGCCCTGTGAGCCATTCTCTGCCTCCAAGTCCAGGGCACAAATCTGACAGGACGATACTGCCAAGCTAAGGAGACCTCCAGCCAGGAAGCAGGGGGTGGCTATGGTGAGGAAGGTTCCGGAATGAGCAGGAAGAGCCGGAAGAAGGAGTTCTGGTTGCCACACCAGACTTCAGTGTCTGGGTGATCCCCTGTACCTACAAGCCTGAGAAGCCCTGCTCTGGGGCTCCATCAAGGTTACCTCTTCTCGCCCCAGTGGCCTCCTTTAGACTGGGCAGCAGCCTTCTTTTAAAAGAAATATTTTAAATACAAGATTTTAAAAATAATGACTAAAAATGAACGAATCTCCCAAGTGGGTAAACATTGAGACTAAAGCTTCATCTAACGCACGACAGCCAGAAAAAGTAATTTATAATATCCCAGGCTCAGAAACGCAACCGTGAGAAAATTCCTCCACAAAATGCTTTCTCTTCGAATGTGATGAATCACCATATCCTGCACATTTTCTAACAGCCCACGGGACACGAGCTGCTCTAAGTAGGGTTTTAAAATGGAAGTCACCCCATCGGAGGCAGGCTGCTGGCTCCACTGCCTGGGCTGACCTCTCCCTCTAGGCTCACTGCAGCCTGCAGATTCCGGAACATTCCAGAATTGGGAAGAACGAACTGAGGGAGAGAAAGCTGCTCTGGGGTGTCGATGTCCATGATGGCCACCTTGTGATGCTCTGCTACTGGGGAAGGCCACACTGAAGCCTCTGTTCATTAGAACAAACTTAGATGTTTTGGGAAAAAAAATCTCCAAGGAGCTGTAGTGTAAGAAGCAGCAGGGGAGAAGGCGCCTCTGCAGGCAAACAGCCTCCCCAGCCCAAGGAAGCCTGGCCAGAGCCTGCAGCGGACACCACACAGTGCCCATGGGGTCCCCACCTTCCAGCCATGTTCGATGCAGACCCTTGGAGGGGCCTCCTGGTGGAGGGGCCAGGCTGTGCAGCCACACATCCCTCGCACGCCCCCCGCAGGCTGTGTGGTCTAGAACAAGCCACTTCACCTCCCTAAGACTTGCTTGGCTTCCTCAGCCTCACAGTAACACTGAAGGGTGTCCAGTAAGATTAAAAGAGAGATTATATGCCACACCCCCTAGCACGGGGCTTGGACAAAATATGTTCTGGTGACTTTATTTTTTCCTCCGGGGGGGGAAGGCGAATTAGCGCCAATAGATAATACTTTAATGAAGTTTTACAAGAGCCGCCATATGCATCCTTTTATCTGTCACAACAAGCAAAGTTTTCTTATTCTCATCTTGCAGAAGAAGAGACCTGAAGCCCAGAGAAATGAGGTTATGGGCCCATGGTCCCCTAGTAATGCTGAGACCAGAACCCAGGTCTCCTTCCTCTGTTTATTTCTTTTCCCCCTACAAGAGCAGAGTTTAAATTTCAAGACATTAAAAACAAATCCATTCCAGCACAGGAGACTGAACAGCAGAAGGCATGTGAGGTCTTGGGGGCAGGTCCACTGCTGCTTTCTTACCCAGCTAGGAAGCACAGCACCCAAGCGTGTGAGTCCAGCGTCCTTCCCCCACATTCCTGTCTCCTTCGCTGAGCTGTGATGAGGGTTAGCAGAGGCTAGGCAGAGGCCAAGGCATGAGGGAGGGCAGCAGACACACAGAACCTAGTAAGGACCTGGAGCATCTATGCAGGTGGAGAAGTCTGCACACAACGCGGTGACTCTCACACTTCCGTAGAGGAAGTGTGTGTGGTCTCCACCAAATACAACCCTACTCAACACCATGCAAGGTCTGAGCCTCAGGGCATCACTGACATGCCCTACCAGGCTGGCCATTGGTCCAGTTTCTACCATGTGCCTCTGGTACAAAAGGACTTCCAGAAGCTTCCTACTTGTTTTATGGCTTTGGCATGCCTCTGCTAAAGACATTCAAAGTCCACTGTCTTGCAAAACAAAGACCACTTTCAGGATAGGCATCCAGCCAACCTGACGTGTCACCCGAAGTCCCTCACCATCTGCTCAGTTGCCAGAACAGCTCTCAGCCTGCGTACTACACAACCCCAGGGGCACCACTCTGCAGACTCTGACGTGATGGCTCCCCTAGAGACATGGAACACGCCAGACCTGACAATCGGGCTCCAGTGTCACTCTTGTTTTTGTATCTGGCTGCTGCCCACCGGGCTCCCTTCACTCCAGCCCCACTGGGCCTCTCTCCAGTCTTCTAACAAGATGTGCTATTCAGGGCTCTACAGCGCCAACTGGAACATCCTGCCCTCCCCCTGCCTACAGAGGGCCACACGTTGACGGTCCCCAGACTTAAGTCAGGTCAAGCATGCAGCACATGCCTGGTCTTAGTCATCTCCCGGGAAAGGCTAGTTGTTGTGACTATCTCAAGACCCAAATGCAATACCCCTCCCTGATTGCCCAAACAAAATCATTCATTCATTCAAAGATTTAGTGAACATTAACCCTGTACCAGGTGGGTGCTTGGCATTTAGCAGTGAACAGGCAGAAAAAGTCCCTACTGTCATAAAGCTGATATTAGGGTAAGAATAAATGAATAAGAAACAAATTAAGTCATCATTAAGGGTATTAGAGCTCAGCAGAAAGTAAAAATGATACAGTGAGTAGCTGCTTTAGGTTGGGGAGTGAGGGAGACTGTTGGCCCAATTCTTCAGTCCCCTATAGGAGTATTATACAGCCACGATGTAGCCTCCCAGAGAATAAAGTGTTCTTCCATGCTGCTGACTTTGAACATGTGATTTGCTTTGGCCAAATGGATATTAGTGCCTATGATATGATTGGATGAGAACACTATGCACCAATAAGCTCACTGGTACAGGAGAATGAGAGGCCTATGGAGCCAAACTAAACCCAAGCTGCAGCCAAACCCAGCTGGAGCCCAGCCTAGATCACCACACTCCAGCCAACCCTCCGATGTGAGAGTGAGAAATGCGTGCTTGTGAGCCATGAAGTTTGGGGCTGCTTGTTACACAGCGCTAGGTGAAAACAGCTAACTACTACAGGTGGTTAGGCAAGGTCTCACTGAAGCAACAATGTCATTTAAACTGAGGTATGAATGACCAAAAAGACTCAGCCATGGGAAAAATCAGAGAAAAGAGCACGCGGGATGGAGAATACGCTAGTGCAGAAGCCCTAGGACACATGCCTCTTTTCCATGAGACACAATGCCCACCCCCCACCCCACCCCCTGACGCACCTACACATATCCCCCCCACTGGGAAGCAATAAGCACCTGAGTTCAGGGTGTGTCTCTTTCTCACATTTGCAGCCCCAGGGCCTGGCACAGGACAGTCCCCACAAAAAAGAACTATCTGCCCCAAATGTCAACAAACTTGAGGTCGAGAAACCCTGGCTGCAATGCCTTCTTCCTTTTTAATTACTGAGTATTCACATGAAACTTTACTACGCATTTTCAATGAAGAAGAATGAACTGTGAAGACAAAGATGTGAACAAGCAGATTTACTTTGATGTCAATCGTAGGGCACGTGGGCTAAGCGGAGAATGCTACCGACGTTTGCCGAAGGAAAGGGCACAATAGCTTGATAAACGCACCCACGATGGAAAGAGCACAAACATCACAGGGTAGAGATGACTAAAACCACAGAAGGCCGTCTGGCCCATCTCCCTGAAGGAGGAGATGCAGGAATGACCATCTCACACTTAGCATTTTATACTGACCAAGGGATTCTTCACTTCAAGTCTGTGGACTAGGTGAGGGGGAGTCAGTGAACCCATGACATTAAGGGCAAATTTATGTTTTACCCTTTTCTGGGGAGCAAGTCCATTGCTTTCCCCAGATTCCCAAAAGGGCCTGTTAGCCCAGATGATTAAGAACCACAAAAACTCATCACAAGCTCCCCTCGTCTCCCGTGGCTCCACTACAGAAAGAGAAAACCTCAGGTCACAGCACCACGTGTCCTCGCTTATTGATGTGACCCCATTAGGCAGTCACCGGGGTCTTTTTCCCTCGTCCAAATAATTCTAATTCCACCTAAAGGACTCTGTGTTAATCACGTTTGGCTTCAGCTCCTTTTTGTAAGACTCAACCCTACTGAGTTCTCAGTGGTGGCGGGCCCCCCGCTGGGTCCTGGAAGAGTCAAAAAGGACTTCAAGGAACTCAAATCTACCGGAGATAAAGAAGCTACCAGAGACGGATGAAGCTTAGAACTGATTCTGAGGGGCAGGGGAGGGGAGGTTGGCAAAAGCCCCTAAGAGGGAGGAAAACTTGGGCTGGACACACTCAGTTGTGGGTTTTCACACACACTGGCAACACAGGGCTTTTACATACATTTTAATAGATGGATTTTTGACAGTACATGTAAACCAATTTCTAACTGATGTCCAATGTTAAATGAAGGCAAGGCAAAAATAATAATAAGCTATCTGCTTGTGGGTATAAACATATATACAGGGTGACAACAGGTTCCCACACGGCCTGCTCAGGGCTTCTCGCCTCTAAGCAATACTAGTTAGGTTAAGTGCATAGATCCTGACTTGAATTATCTTTTAAATGAGCTTGAGAACAAACATAACAGCCCAGAGAAAGAGGAACATATCATCTGGAGACAGAAGAAGAGATTTAGAATTCCTGAAACGCTATCATCGCACAAACTTAGCAGGCGAAAACGTGAAGGAAGATCACCGCTGACACAAAACCACCAAAACCCTTGCACATATACCCGCAGGACAGAGCACACTCATGGGATCCCAGGCTCCCCACCTCTCAATTCAGAACCACTAGGGTCCTGAGAGTAAAATTCTTTGCACTCTCAGCTGCAGGCACCAGCATCCCTCCTCTCCTGAACCTCAGCTGTCTTCGCAGGGATTTGATCCCCTTTCCTCTCTCCCTTGTTGCTTCTGCGGATGACTCGTCTGTCCTTCCTCCCTGCAGCCTCTCAGAACCTGCCCTGACCTGGGATGGTCTGTTCCATCATGGGCTCTGACTCGACCCTTCAGTGCTGAGTCCTTAGCAGCTGTTTCTCTAGTTCAGTGTTTCTGGGCCAGGTGCTCATCAGGACATGGGCGGGAACAGGCTAAGAATGGGGATTCCTGGGTCTCCTGCACCCCCACCTGTGGACACCCAGATATCTGCGTTTCCCACTCCTACAGGTGATTCTCTTCAATGGAATCACTGTTCTAGCTGGTGTAATAAATATGAAGACAAAGCCGAGATCCTCCTGGTTCTTTAAACCAAACTCTCAATGTGTGTGATCACTTGGTCATCTCCCCGGGCCCACAGCCTGTTTTCCTTCTGTGCATTTATTCTCTTTCCTTTTTTAAATGATCTTCTGATCCTTGGTCCACCCTTACCCTAAGTTACATCACCTCCTTATCACTATTTTCCTGTCTGGCACCATCTCTTACACACATTCAAAGCCACATCCACTGAGATGTTTGCCATCAGTCACTGCTATTTCATGTGTCCTGCATTTAATTCAATTCCCTGATTTTCCATTCAGATTTTAAGTCATTTTCCAAGTCTCCTTCTCATTGTCACAACCCTTTCTCCTACTGGCCCCCATCCCCGGCTCTTGGCAAAGCCAGCACATAATCACAAGCAGAGAGAAGGGTCTGGGAGGACCTCGCTGGGCCAGGAACCAGTGCTCTCAAGGCACTGTTTAGTCACAGGATACAAAAAGACCTTCAAATTCCAAAATTGGAATCCAAAGTCCTGGAAAACTCCTACCTCTCCTAAATTTCAGTTCTTCAGCCTCAACTGTCTTGAATTAGTACCACCTCGGTGTGTTCCCCTCACCCTCGTTCAGAGGTTCCCAACCCTGGCTGTACCTTAAGAATCACCTGGGAGCTATGCCCGGGCAGCACCCCAAAACAGAGGAACCAGAGGCCAGACTTTGGCATTGTTAAAAACACCCCCAGGTAACTCTCCAGTGCAGCCAGGAGTCAGTGGGAATACCCAAGCTTGTCATCGTCTCCACCAGTCGGCCCTGATCAAAGGTACATTTCTGCCAGCCGAGTGATGAAACCACAGCTCACCAACTGTGCACCCCAGATAAGCAGAACTCAGCACCCACCACCGTGTACATCCTCAAACCTTTGCTGGACACTTGAACCAACACCACTGTTCTCCCTGTCTCTGCAGTGCTTCTTTCTGCACCTCAGTGGGTCGCTCATTCCATCTGGTCTACCCGGATAAATGCCCCCAGGTCTTCTCCCTCGTCTCTTCCTGCCACTTCCTGGCCCAAACGCCCACCTCCCCCAGGCTGGGCATAGACTTGTGTCCCTGGTCCCTCTCTGGTCCTGCCAATCCTCTCCCTCATACCATACCAACCTTCCAAAGTCATCTTTTTGCAAGTGTCACCTGCTCAAAACACCTCAATAGCTGATGATTATCTAACAGGTAAAGCTCAAAATCCTCATTCTGACACTCAAGGTCCTACATACTCTGGCCCCTGTGAACTTTTCTAAATATCTCCCATAATTCCCTAAAGTAAACCAACTCCTTTAGCCAAGCTGATGTCCCCAGTGTGTCACCGAGGCACTCCTAACTTCAGCACACACTTCGAGAGCTCTCAATTTTTTCCACTAAAGCCCCTGAGGAGGAAGCCTCACCTTTTACGCGTACCTTGCTAGTGCATGTGGATTTTGCACTTTATTCCATAAAAATCCATGTTTGTATTACTGTATTTAAACACTTAAAAACGTTTGCCTTTGAGTAAAACAGATGTGTCTGTCCATTGTATTATATACTCCACTAGGGCAGGGACAAAATCTGTTCCAGTCATTGCTGTGTCCCCAGCACTCGACAAATGCCTGGCACACAGGAGGCGCTCAATGACTATTGAGTGAAGGAATGAATAAATGGAGGAAGGAGGGAGAGACTGAAGGAAGGGAGGGAGGATGGAAATGCCAACTCCATGGGTATTAGAGCCTTCAACTACACCAGGCAAACACACCCCTGCATCCCCCAGTGTGAGAAGCACCCCACACCTGAAATACCCCCCTTGCGTCCCCACCTCTGCCACCTTCCACCCTTTCCTCAAAACCTAGCTAAACCCTGCCTCCTCCTTGGCGGCCCCATCCCTGAGCTATTGTACTTTCTCCTGTTTCTTGAAGAGGAAATATGGGCAAAATAAATCATTAAGAGAAAAGAAGGTTTCAGTATGCAGCCACAAACCAAAATGCCAACAGTGGTTATATTCTGAGGGAGAGGGATTTAGGACAATTTCTGTTTTCTTCTTTTTGCCTTATAATCTTTCTGTAGTGAATCTCTTCATGGAGAAATTTGAAATTTCCTATTGTTCCAGTCACTTCGACCACCCTGACTGCCAGCAGACCTGGAGACTCGTGAATGCAGAGCCTCCTGGTAACAGAAACTACCTCCTTCCACAGCAGGGAGCCCCACCCCAAAGGACAGCCCCACCCTGGAGCCTCTATGTTTTGTCCATGAATCCACTGAAAAACTCTCTGGGCACCTGTTTCTACAGAACACGCCTCGCCTCCCCCCAGATCTTTCAAAGGACCAGCTGGGGAGATTAACTTCCCTAAGGTCTGCCATCAAGACCTGGGCACAGAACCCAACGGCCTCGCCCTCTGCCTTCCTGTTTGCTGGAAATGCAGGAATTTCGAACCACGGAGTCACAGCCATGAGGAGTGAGGGGAGAAGACCCCACATCTGCCCCGTGATCCATGCTATGCTGCCAAGCCAATCACTTGTCACTCATAATTCAGGCCAACACTTGCAAAGGATGTACTCTCTTTCTTGACTGGCGCTGGTTCGGGTTACCCCACAGAATCCCCGTCTCACTCACCCTGATGAGCCTCCCCCAGGCGAATGGAGGGCAAGTCCAGCCAGCAAGGTCACTATGACCCATCCTGAATGGTTCCATGCCAGCCGATGAGTGTGGCACAAACAGCCTCTCGTCATCAACATGACAGTCCCTTACACAGTGCCACTCGGCTCACTTGGTTAGCTTTCTCCTTTGTGGCCACCATTTGCTTCCTCTTGCCCCTCAAATGCGTTTCCACCTGCGACAGCCACCACCCTTCCTTCCTCTCAGAGACTGGCCACCAACCAGCAGAGGTTTTTTCATCCTGGGAACATATATCACAGGCTTCCAAATAATTCTAATACCATCCCCTGGCTTCCTGAGAGGTTCCCGACTTTTAAAATAATTCGTTTTGGTTTTCACCTAATTTCCCAGTCCACTGGCCTTACCCTTTTGACACACAGGAGCCCAATCTGGATTTCTTCGCCCTTCTATTGCCTGAGCACGGAATTCAAGCCCGTTATCAGCACAGCCAGCAGTTTGTCCACAACGGCTCCTGGGCGCTCCCCTTCCAGTTCACAGCTGGGCGCCATGCTTCCGTGGTATCCTTCCTCTGTGGGTCCAGATGACCATCTGTGCCAACCCAAACCACCCCACCACAAACACACATCTCGCAGCAAGGTAAACTTGGGGCCAGTAAAACAGAGCCATTAGAACTGGGCTTGGATCCCAACTCCACCACCACTGGCTGTGGCCTTGGCAAGTCACCACCACTCGAAGCTTGCTTTCTCCTTGGTGAAATAAGAACAGTTCCTACCTCCGGGAGGGATTGAGAACTCATTCAGACAACGTGTGTGTAAAGCACACGGCATAATATTCCGCTGGATGCACAGTAAGTCTCAATAAATGTTAGCTATTGTGATTAGGCATATTATAAATTCCCAATATTACTTGGGAATTTTATTTTCATCACTCAGGAAGGTGATGCATATCAGTGGTTCCCAACCCTGATGTGGTTATATTCTAAGGCTCCACCCTCAGCCACTCTGCTTAGTGTATCTGGAGTAGGGCCAGGAATCTGTATTCTGAACAAAGTTCGCCTTCCCACCAGGGCGTTCCAATGCAGCCAGCTCTACATAGGGACCACTGGACTGAAGTATAACCTTATTGCTGCATTTTATTACTTAAGTGCGAGTCTGTGGCCCTTATCCTTGTCCTATCAGGTTCACCTTGATGCCCACTAAGGTTGTCTCCCCAATACATCTCTCAGCTGTCTTCCTGCCACTAGCCCCGCCCCCCACTACCTGTCTGGTCTCCAAGATACCAATTACAGTTCCACCGGTGTCCACTGTGCTCTGGCTGGGCTGCCAGCCTGGCAGTGTAGCTCCAGCCAGACCCCAAGACCCTGCTTCCAGCTAGAGGGCTCAGCCCCTCTCCCATCCCTTGGCCACTTCTACTGGGAAGCCTCTCGTGGCAATGCCAGCAGCTGCTGGAGCCACCCGCCCATACTGTACTTATCAAGTTCCTCTCCAGCCCAAGTGCTGCCTGGTGTCACCAATGAGCCTTGAGCAAGGATGGGTCAACATGTCCTTCTCCAGCCCCGACCACGGAACGCAGTGCGATGTCATGGAACGAGCACTGGCTTTGGAGCCAGACACGCTCCTGGTCCTTCTCTAGCGAATCCCATGAAACCTCCTCATGGAAAATAAGATAAGCAGCTTCAACTGAACCTCCATGTAAGAAATCTTTGCTCAACCCAAGGTCATAAAGATTTTCTCCTAAGTTTTATTCTACAAGTTTAATAGTGTAAATCTTACAATGATCCATTTCAAGGCAATTTTCATATATGGGGTGAGATAGGAATTACGATTTTTTGATATGGAGATCTGATTATTCCAGCATCATTTGTCAAAAAATTATCCTTTTTCCATTGAATTACCTTGGCACTTTTGTTGAACATTGATTGATTATATGAACATCAATTGATTGGTTGTGTGTGTCAATTTCTGAACTTTATTCAGATTCATTGATCTAAGTGTCTATCTTCAGACTAATACTATACTGTCTTGATTACAATTTAAATTACGTCTCATAATCAGATAGCATAAGTCATCTAATATTTTAAACACTGATTTAGCTTTTCTAGTTTGTGTATTCATATAAATTTTAAAATCATCTTATCAATTTCTACTAAAAAAAGACTGATGGGATTTTGATTTTGGATTGAATTGAATCTATAGCAATTTAGGGAGAGCCAACATCTTAACAATATTGTTATCTGCCATCTCTCCATTAATTTAGATCTTTGATTTCAGCACTGTTTTATAGCTTTTACTATAAAGGTCTTGCAAACATCTTGTTAAATTTAGCTCTAAGTACTTCATAGGTTTAGATGCTACTTTAAATGTATTTCTTTCAATTTCCAATTGTTTGTTGCTAGTATATAAAAAATAGAGCAGAGCTTTTAATATTAACCATGTAACTTTCAAACTTGTTAAACTCACTTGTAGCAGTTTGGTGTATTCCTTGGGATGGTTTACATTGATCGTGTCATCTGAGAATAAAGACAGTTTCATTGTTCTTTCCTATTTGTCTGACCTTCTTATCGTACATTTTTGCACACACAATGAGGGCTCTTCATTTGTAGTGGGGTTTTTTTCTTATAATGTCTTTTTCTGGTTTTGCTAACAGGTCAGTGCTGATTTCATAAACTGAGTTGAGAAATGTTCCCCCCTTCTTCCCTTTTTTGGTAGAGTTTGTGTAGAATTGGTATTATTTCACTTTTAAGTGTTCGGTGGAATTCAGCATTGAAGCCACCTAAGACTGGAGTTTTCTTTGGGGAAGATTTTTAACTACAAACTCTATTTCTTTAATTGGATACAGAGCTATTTGACTTTGGTAGCTTATGTCTCAAGTAATTTGTCCCATTTGTCTAAGTTGGCAAATTTGTCGGCATACAGTAGTTTGTAACATCTTATTATGCTGTTACTATCTGTAGGACCTGTAGTCATGTTCCCATTTCCATTCCTGGCATTTGTAATTTGTATTTTCTCTCATTTCCCTGATCATCTAGCTAGAGTTTATCAATGTTATTGACCTTTTCAAAGAACCAGTTTTGGATTCACTAATTTTTCTCTAATTGTTTGTCTACTATTTTCTGTCTTTATTTTTTATTACTTCCTACTTCTCACTCTGGATTTCATTTTTCTGCTGTACTTAAGGTGGGTCATTGATTTTAGACCTTTCTTCTTTATTAACATAAAAATGGAATGCTACAAATTTCCTTCTTAGTATTGCTTTGCCTGCATCCCACAAATTTTGGTATGCTGTGTTTTAATTTTCATGTAATTCAACACATTTTCTAATGTCTCTTGTGACTCCTGTCTTGATCCATGGGTTATTTAGGTATGTTTTCTTCAATTTCCAAACATTTTGGGATTTTCAAGATATATTTGTTTTTACTTCAATCCATTTTTATCAGAAATCATACTTTGCATGATTTCAATCATTTTTTAATGCATTGAATCTTGTGTTTGGCCCAGCAGATTGTGTATCTTCATGAACATTTCAGTGCACTTGGAAAGAATGTGTGCTCTGTAGTTGTTGGGTGGAGGGTTCTATAAATAATACTTTGGTCCAGCTGGTTGTTCAGGTTATTCAAGCGTTCTATATACTTACTAATTTGTCTATTTTACCAATAATTGAAAAAGGAGTATTGCAATCTTTAAATATAATTATGGACTTGTCTATTCTCCCTTTTATTTTAGTTCTCTTAGTTTTTGCTTCATGTATTTTAATCTTTGTTATTAGATGCAAATATATTTAGGGTAATGTCTTTTTGATGAATTGACTACTTTATCATTATGAAGTATTCCCCTGAATCCCTGGTAATATTTCTTATTCCAACACCTATACTGTCTGATACTAATATAGCCAGCCACCCCAGCTTTCTTTTGATTAGTGTCGGCATGGAATATCTTTTTCCATCCTTTTACTTTTAATCTATTTCTGTTTTTATATTTAAAGTGAGTTTCTTTATAATAGCTAGTAGTTGATTCTTGTTTTGTTGTATGTCTGACAATATCTGCATATTAAATGGAGTCATATCACGTACATTTAGTATTATTATAAATATAGCTGAATTTAAAACTATCATCTTGATTTTTGACTTGTTTGTTCTTTGTTACTTTCCCCCCTCTTTTCCTGCCATCTTTTGATTTTATCATTCTACTTTATCTCCATTATTGGCTGTATGCCATACTTCTTTGTTATGCTTTTTTAATGGTTGCTCTGAGATTTGCAATATACAACTTCAACTATTACTTTACATGTAATATAAGAAAATTGTAACAGTATACTTTCATTTCTCCCCTCCTGTACTTATGCTATTGTTGTCATACATTTTGCTTCTATGTGTTATAAACTCCACAGTAATTTTTTATATATTTGCTTTAGTCTTTTAAAGAGATAAAAAATAATTTTCATATTTTCCCACATTTACCATTTCAAGGTCTCTTCATTCCTTTGTGCAGTCCAAATTTCTGTCTAGTATCATTTTCTTCTGCCTGAAAAACTTTCATTAATATTTTTTATAGTGCAGATCTGCTGGTAATAAATACTCCCAAATTTAGTTTGTCTATAAAAATTCTTCATCTCATCTTCCTGTTTTTTGAAGGATATTTTTGTTGGGTATAGAATTCTAGATTGACCATTTTTATTTTTCAGTTCTATTGTGTTCTGCCTTGAATAATGTTTGCCCAGACATCTGCTATAATTCTTATCTTTGCTCCTCTCTATGTAATGTCTTTTTCTCTTCCTTTCTTGTTGTTTTTATGAATTTCTCCTTATTACTAGTAGTAAGCAATCTAATTATGATGTGCCTTGGTGTGATTCTTTCTATTTTTATTTGACTTACATTGAGCTTCTTAAACTATGGGCTTATGGTTTTCATCAAATTTGGAAAATTTTCCACCATTATTACTCCAAATATTTTTCTGTGTTCTGTTCTTCTAGGACTCCACTGCTCCCCACTGCCTACAGAATGTAGTCAAAGCTATCTCAAATAGCTTCCTAGGGCCATTTCAGATCCCAAATTATCTTCCAGCCTTCTCTGTTACTATCTCACACACTCAATTCTCCAGACAAAGGTTCTCTGTTAATACATGTATGTTCATCCACCAAATCACTGCTCACCAGCAATCACCTCTACCCCTTCCCTACCTATCTAGGGCTCAAAATCCAATTTGCCCTTCATGGCCCAGCTCAGTGCTGCCTCCTCCACGAGACCTTTCCTAACCAAGGCAGAATGATGTTTTCTTCTCTGTACTCTCACAGGTCTTGTGTATTATAGTGGCCCCTTGAGGGCTTGAGGATGTCCTTTCAGTCATGTTGGGATAAATCCCACCCTCAGACCCAGAAGCTAGGTATTGGATCCTGCTGTCTCTGGGATGGGAATAAGAGTAATGATTATATCAAAATGTGCCTTTGCAACACTTCCCTGAGGGAGAAGTTGAGCAAACAGTATTTTATGAAGGAGTGACTCAGGCAGTATTTCTCCTTTTTTCCAAAGGGAAAAATGAGCCACATAGGAGATTAAGTCAATTATTCTGAGCTAGAGGAACTACCCTCTAAGGATCTGCACTTTCAGACCAGTCTGTCAATGTAGCCTCTCAATAGTTGGGGGAAAAACCCATTCCAGCCTCTGACTTCCTTCTTCTAAAGCCAGGGAGCAGCAGCAGGCAATCCTGTTCCAGGAAACCACAAAGCTTCTGGCTCCAGATCTTGGGGCAGAGAACCCTGGCCTGGTAAGGCCTGAGAGGCCTCAGGGAAGCAGACAGAATTCCCAAGGTGGGGAGAAAAAAAACAAAATTAACCATGCAACCAAGAGCAGCTCACCAGCAGAAGATTTGAAGCCCGAGGCCATCTCAATTTTACACTGGAAACTCTTTCAATAGCACAGAACTCCAGACCATCCCCTTCAAACACTCCCACACCAGGTCACAAGCCCTCCCTTTACGTCCCCCTCTCCATCTTGTCATTTTTTCTACACAACCACATACTCAATAGCCTCCTGCTTGAGCAAATTCCTCCTAACACCCCACTGGCCCCTCACTCACACTTGTGATCCCATATCCCAATGTCAATTGCCTCCAATGCCCACCTGCCCCTCCCACACCCTTCTGAAGCTCCCTCATCTCCACATAAGTTCCCAAAGTAGAAACACACAGTATACTCATGAACAGACCCTCTGTCTCCTTTCAATTTCCTGTACCGTGGCAGACCCCTGTCCCACCACACAAGCAGTGTCACACAGTTCATCAGCTCTCTGAGGGGTTGGAAGAGCACTGGCCTGGGGGCCAGGAGATGAAGGCTCTGAACTGCCTCACTCTGTGACCTTGGGTAAGGCACTTCCCCTCTTGGCCTCAGTGTCCTCTACGGAAACACTCAGTAAGAGCTACGAGGCGTCCCTCTCGGCAGAAGAGATGTGGGCAGTAGGGGACAGCAGGAACAAGATCCTCTCAGGTACAAACTCCAACTCACCCCGATTTGTAAATCCCACTCAAGCAAAATGCAGTTTACTGTGTTTCCCCGAAAATAAGACCAGGTCTTATATTAATTTTTGCTCCAAAAGACGCATTAGGGCTTATGTTCAGGGAATATCATCCTGAAAAATCATGCTTTTTGTTATTTTCTATTTGCTATTTGTTAGGCCTTATTTTTGGAGAAACACCATAGCACCAGCAAATAGTTACATTTTGGGGGGTTACATAGTTAAAGATAAACATATAATAATAGTAACACTTGCACATGAATGGGGCGTTGAGGTTTACAAAGGTGTTTTCACTCATTGTCTCATCCGTTACCACAACCCAGTAAGAGCTGGCACCATCATCGTCATGGCAGCCCTAGGAGGCAAGCACTATTCTACTTAGAAGCTTAGTTACGAAGGACAGAGAGGGCTAAGCATCTGGACCAAGATTACAGAACTGGCGAGTGGCAGATCCAGCCTCGGAACCCAGCACCTGTTCCTGCATCTGACTCTTACTCTCCAGGTGACATGCCCTCTATCCTCCGTGCCTATGGAGGAAGAAACCAAATTCGGCGAGATCAAATGGTTTGCCCAGCACCCACAGAAGGGCTGAATTTGAACTCAACTCCTATTCACTGACAAAAAAAACACACGACAAAACAAGTAAAATCAGAAACACAAAGAATGTCAGCACTTGACAGGGATGTGGATAAATGAAGCCCCAGCCCTCCAACAGAGGCCCAGTGGGGTTCACTGCATCGCCCAGAGCTCTGGGCATCCAGCCCCTGGCCTGGCTTCCTGACTCTCGGCCTCCTTCTTCACAACTACCACCCTCTCTCCTCTGCCCTGCGAGCTGACGTGTGTGATTCGGATACCTTTGAGACTCCCAATGAATAAACCACTCACTTGGGACCAGATCTAATGGCAACACTCCACTCTGGGTCGGGATGCTGCTGTCCACGCTGCTGCCTCTACCATCAGACTGCTGGGCAGGGCTGTGCCTGTGCTTCCTGCTCAATGGTACATGAAAGAGTCCTTTTGGAGGCTGGCAGGAGCAGCTGGCCTCCATCTGGCTCTTGCTCAGCCGCACATGCGAGGTCACCAGCACAGACCTCGAGTGGGACCTCCTAGCTGAAGGAGGAAATGGCTGCAGGTGCACTTCACCACCTGAGAGGGAAACTGGTTACCAGAGGAATGTGCAGACCTTAGCACTGAGAGGTTTGTTTCACTGATTTGCGTAAAGTTACATAAATCATCTTCAAACCTAAATGTGCATATATTCACATATATATATGCAAATTCATTGAAAGTTCTCTAAAAGTATACACACCAAACACTTGGCAAGGGTTGCTTGGGGGAAGGGAAGCAGGAGAGGGAAGGTGGGAGGAGGGCTTTCATTTTCATTCCTTATACTCCTGCCTCGGTTGAATGATATCTTACAACAAGCAGTTGCATGAAGAAAAACCAGCCTTCCTATTGATCTGCAGAAAGGGGCCCAATGTTAACAGTAGGTATCCTCAAGGGCTAATACTATGGGTAATATAGCTCCATATTATTTGGTATTTTAAAGGCTTTCCATAATAAACACATTTGTTATTTTACATTAGATTGAACCATATGAAATGAAATGGCCATTTTTGGCAAATTGAAGTTGGTTGAATACTGGTGATTTAATGTGATTCAGCCTAACAATAATTCATGCATCAACATTCAGCAAATATTTATGGAGGAACTGATCTGTGCGTGGCCCATATCTAGATAATAATTCTTTGTTTGTTTGTTAAGAAAGGACATAAAACAAGCTGGGCCTCCCTTGTAGGCAGGACCCCACGTACTCGTCTCTGTATCCCCAGCACCCCACAACTTGTGCAAACATGAGTCCAGGGCCATTCGAGTTTGGCTGAATGAAAAGATACATTAATAAATTAATGGAAGGTAGATGTCCATCAAGAGGCATACAAATGAAACTACACATTTTAAGTAATCAACAACAAATACAGCACCCCTGCAAGAAAGGAAGAGAGCAGACCAAGAAGGGGATGTGTCAGACTCCAGTTAACTTGATAACTGTGTTGATCTCGGCTGCTCTGGCAGGGCGACAGGAACAGAGAAGCAAAGGGGAAGGGGGGCGACATTGGGTGTGCAGGCTGTGGGAGAACACGGCATGGTCAGCACAGTTCAGGAAGGCAAACACAACCTCCAGCCACGAGCAGCAGTTTCTGGCTAAATGGTCCCCGAGAAAGGCTCTTCTGCTTCACCCCACTGCCTTAAATAGCACATCCTGCCAGGTCAGGGAACACTCCATCAGTCTCCACAGAGCTGACCTGCCACCTAGGCAGCAGTGGGTTTCTCTATATTAACTTGAGTTTTTATGCTGACTCTAATTCTTTCATGAAGGATATCTCAACTTTCCAGGAGTGGAAGCCACCCACCCTACCAAATCTTAAATTAGAGCTATAGAATTTATACCTCGCGTATTTGTGTCTGCAACAAGGCAGGATGGACAGAGTTCCTAGAGCAGAAGGGGGAAATGCATGTAACTCAGAAAAGGCACTGCTGTCCTGGGGCATCATCATGTTTCAGTTTGCAGCCAGCAAAGTACCCAGGATGATGTGAGCTCCAGACCTCACGTTTCCTGAGGACTTCTTGAAAAAATGAGATGGTTTAGGCTAAAGAGGAGAGGAAGGGAGAGTAAGATGGCTAAATTCAAGGAAGAGCTGCTGGATAGAAAACAAGAGGGAGGTGTGTGTTACTTCCTCTGGATAAACAAGAACCAGTAATGGACGCTCAGAGGGAGCAGGATGGGGCAGGAGCACAGCACAGCTCTGAAGCTCTCCAAATTGATATTCCAGATCAGCACCTCCCACCCTCTGTAAAACCTACTGACCTTACACGCACAGCTCACAGGATCCTCTCTGGAACCCCCCTGAAGTTCTGTTCCAACTTTCGGAGTCTCTCCCAAGATCAGATGTGTTTCGTCACAAACCTGCTCATGTCAACTGTTTTTTGGTATTGCGTTTACATAATTTAAGTAAACAGAACCTAAACAGATGAAATATGAGTGTGAAAGGAAGTTGATATTTCTAAGGCAAGTAAAGTGAATTATGTTGGACACTTCTGGTAAATGTGAGTAGCTGAAAGAAATTGCTGATGAAATGGAAATGGATGAGACAACAATAAAAATTTGGCCAAAAAGAAAAATGTCATAAAAATCTAGGCTTCTGTATCCAGATTATTTCCACGTGACTTTGAATTCTCCCTCCACTTGAAGGGAACTGGAAATTATAGACAACACATCCTAGCTACAAATGAAGGCTACAAAATACACCGGTGAGGGCACCCAGTTGCAAAGAAAAGATCTTTCCCTTCAACAAAAGATGAGCAAGCGACTATACAAATAAATGTTTCCAACTAAAATACGTTATTTTCAATATATATAAATTATATACGTTTGTGCAATTTTTGGTGTGATTCCTGGATTTTACTGTTTTAAAAAAATCTACTTTCTTGATTTCCTGTTTACATACAATAAAAAGCACCTATTTAAAGTGTGTATTTTAATGAGTGTTGGCAAATTTATCCAGCTGTGTGATTACACCCCACAATATGGAACACTTCTGTCACTTTGTACCTTTACAAGCCCCCCCACACCCCCACCCCACAGAGTGTCTGAGATATCATAGCTCTTGCCACACTTGTTGAGGCCATCTGTTGACCACCATCCAGCATTTGTTTTTTTTAATTCCCTTTTTTTCACATCCAGTAAAATTCATTCTTTTCGGTATATTGTTCTGTGCGCTTTGACAGACTGTCCCATGACCACCGTCACTATCATTCAACTGTTTGCATTCACTGTTTGCAATCTCATCAGATAAAAGGACTTTCACCGCATGTGGATCTGGGAGACTTGGACTCGAGACCCGCCCACCTGTATTTTCACTATGTGACCCCACCACTTCATTACCTGCCCCATGTCCCTTCTCTGCTTTCTTATCTATAAAATGCCACAGAAATGTCCTTTCACAGCAAAGGCCTGAGGACCAAATGACGTGACATAGATAAGAAGTACTGTAAAGACCTATGTCAATGTTCTTTGTAACTAGTTTGGACAGTCTTCAGACCAGTTAGGTTGTTCTGAAGAAACGTGAGTTCCCCATCCCTAGGGACATGGAGACAAAGGCTAGAGGACGTGCGCGGTCCCACCGAAGGGCTCTGGCACTGCCTGCAAGGTGGACTGTGAGCTCCGTGTCCTTCCCCCCCCTAAATCCAGTCATGAGAGTCATGAGGGGTACGTCACGAACCCGTGGTCCTCTTGATTTGCAATAAAGAAACATGTTCCACACAGCTCTGGGCTTTGACGGATGGGAAGAGACATTTGGCAGTCCTCCAGTCCAGTCATTCCAGAGATTCTCTCACCGTGTCTGTCACTCCACCTGCCATCTACTCGTAATTCACTCCTCCCAAAAATAGGGAATAAAGAAAAAGATTAAGTGAAAAGCCACTGCCATGATGAAAACAAAAAGAAACAAACAAAACAAACCTGCACCAAAAGTACAGTATTCTTTGTCCTCATAGGGAAAACTTCATCTCTGTAACATTTATAAGGCAACAATAACAAAAAAATGATGGTCCAACAAAAAAAAGGGGTGGCGGGATGAGCGTGAGACAACCCAATCAAGGTGCACTCCGACCACCTGGAACCTGGAGCTGCTCTTCCCTCCCAGGGATTGACCCAGGCTTTTCTAAAACTCCTCTTCATCACAGCCAATAATAATGACAATGACAATGCCCGCCAGAGCAACAGGCATTTCTAGTGCCAGCTGCGTATCAGGCCCTGCACGACAGGCCATGTACATCCGCTGGTACATTTCATCACTGCCCTAACCCAGTGATGAAGGTATCACTGGTCATTTCACAGAGGCAGACACTAGACCGAGAGATTAAATAACGTCCCAAAGATCTCACAGCTGCTAAATGAGGAGCCAAGAGAATCCACATCAAATCACAGATTCCCAAAGCAGAAAGCCCACCTGTGGGTCAGGCTCTCGAGGACCCTAAGTTTATAACTGTAGAGGTCAGTGGGTCTGAGCCAAGATATGATGGAAGTGATAGGAAATGCTCCCTAAACACCCTACATTGGGCCCTTTACTAAAATTAAGAGGCAATGTCCCAAATTTGTCCTCAGAGATGCCAACATAATATTAACTACAATGCCAATTGGTGGGGGTGGGGGATTAATACTGTCTTCCAGAGTGCTTAATCCTGCACCAATGAAAGATAAACTGTAATCAAGTGTAGGCGTTTAGAAAAAAGAGAGCTGGAGAGTGAGAATTTGTGCCACTTTTCTAGCAATGTGAGGGAGGCTGTGTCTAGCTGACAAGAGTCGTCCAACACAAGGAAGTGAGAACGTGGGGCGTGGGGCGGTGGGGGTGGCTCCCAGCCCAGCCTGGGGTGATGACCCACCCTCACGCAATACCATGCAATGAGCTTGGCTCCCCTTCAGAAAATTACTGATCTGGTTTCTTAGGAATTTGTAGCAAATTTGTACCCAATAACAGATCTAATATTCCCTTCCCTGGGAGGGCGAAGGTCCACCTACCATCATTAGGTGGTGACCGAGCCTTGGGTTTATGGGTCAGTCTCTTAAGAATTGACCCGTGGGGATCAATTCTCCAGAGCCCCGTCCCCTTGGGTGAAAAACTCAGCCTTCCCTGGGCAGCCGAGGAACCCACCAAGGAGCTCACACTGCCAGATTTGACTCAGCTGGCACCAAGTTACATTCATGGGGGCTCGTCTTGAAATGACATGTGAACAACAAACCACAATCACAGGACTCTTGCCAAGTTCAAATCCAGTCCACTTACATTGGGGCTTTGAATGGGGGCAAAAGGGATAAAGGGGTGGGATTTGTTTTGAAACACGTCATTTTCTTTTCTGTTTACAACAAAGAAAATGTTCTCAAAGAGAGAAAAGGGAAAAGGCAAGAAAAGGTTTCATTACTAATCAAAGCAAATTTCTTAGGAACCACAAGAAGGGTTTTCTCTGGAAGAAACAGATGAAAGAAAACATAAGCAGAAAAAAGAAGAAGCATCAGACATAAAATGGTCAGGAGGGGAAAGGAGAGAGGCAATGGGCCTGCTGGTATTATATATAAATCAGTAAATAAAATATAAATGATAAATTAAGAGTAACCAAATGCCCTACAGAAAAGGGACAGTTAAGTTAATTATAGTACATTTAGCCAACATCATAATATGCAGCCATTAAAATTGATTCTTGTAAAGATTAATTTAAAATACAAAAAAGTCTGTGCTACAAAGCTAGCTAAGGAAAGCAGGGGTAACGTGCATAGCTATGTAAAAATTTCCATATGAAAAGCTAGAAAGAACAAGCAAAAAAAAATTGATTAAGATAGGATTACAATACATTTCTCTTGTTTCCAAAGTTTCTGCAGTATTATAAAGCACTTTATAATAGAAAAATTTCTTTAAAATAATGCTTTCACAGTGAGAAGAAAAGAGCCAGTTGGTTACACAGAAAAGAAATGAACAAAAGAATAATAACCCTGGTCTGATTCATTCACAGATCAAAGATCAGAGATGGTTTGTCAAGATTAAGCGCAATAAAGATAACTAGCATTTGCACGGTGTTTTATAGTTTGTAAAGTGCCTCTCTATCCACCCCTCTCCCACCAGCTAACAAAGTAACACGGCTGTGCCCTTGTTTGCCTGGTACAACACTGAGAAGCCAGCCTCCCGCCTAACGCCCTGGCCCCACCTCACTTCCACTTGTCAAGTTTCCCAAACGCAAGAGAACCAACCAGTGGTGCAAACACCATCGGACAGGGGCTCCCTCTTGCTCTGTCCACCCATCACAGGCCACTTGGGACAAGCAGGAGCCTGGGCAGGAAGTAGACGCAGGGATCGGGCATGGACACTCCATGCTAGGGACCCTACCACCACTGGTGCTGGGTCCTGAGCCCCGCTCTTCCCTCTTGATTCGATGCATTCTCCCTGGGCAACCCTTCATCCTTGCTACGGTTTGGGTGCCACTTAAACGCTAATGATTCCCAAATCTGAACTTGAGACTTCTCTTCTAAGCTCTGGATCTTGAGCCCAGGTCCTGGCATAGAGAAGGTGTTCAATAATTATCCACTGAAGAACCTGATAGCCCCACTTGGATGTCCCACGGGCACCTCAGACGGAACTCGTCTTCTCCATCCTCTGTGTCCATCTTGGTGGACAGCTCTTCTGGGGTCCTGCGTGGATGACTTCAGTAGCTTGCCAATCAGTCTTGGCTTCACTCAAGTCCCCCAGAATCATTCTTCTAAATGTAAATCAGATCTCATCTGTCCACTGCTTATAGTCTTTCGATGGAGCCCAAATTTCATCATCATAGGAATAAAGCCCAAATTTCTTAGCCCTTCTGCTATCTGGCTTCCCTACACCTTCACTCTCCAGCTCCTGCCACCCATTCATGCTCCTGTTACACAGTAATTCTCACCAGTCCCAAGTAAGTGAGACCCTCCTATGACTCTAACCAGAAAGGCCCGTTCTCACTGCTGGCCAGCTCCTACTCATCCTTCAAAGCCCAACTCAAGGACCAGCTCTTTGGAAGCCTTCCTCTGTTTCCAAAGGCAGGCCCTCTCTCACTAGCAAGACATGTACCACAATCTGTGAGTTCCTCGAAGGCAAGGGCTGAGTTTTACTCATCCTTTTATACCCCGCCTAGAACAATGCTGCAGCCCTGACAAAATGACTGATAGGCAATGGAGGGAACGACCTGTCGTCTCCTTAGACTAGAGGAACAAGTGGGGCAGGTGGGACGGTGAGAGCTCCAAGTCTGCTCTGCTCAGCCATTCTTCTGTGTAATCTTATGCAAATCATTTTTGCCCAAGGAGGAGATTAGAATTTGGCCAACAGGATATCAGTGACTCACTTTCTGTTGCTGATTTATCCCTAGACCAGAAAGTGGTGAAAGAAATATTGATTAGCATCCTTGAAGAGTCATATAAATCTTGCTTTAAAAAAACATTCTCAAATTACTTGGATTAACACCAGAACAGTTCCCGTAGCCTGGGTCTAGCCAAAATGTATCAAGCTCTCAATGAGTGTTGGTGAGGAAGGAAACAAAGGTAAAAGAAGAGTAAGGATGTATATATTCAACAAACATTTACAGAACGATGGCCATGACCAAGGCACTGTCAGGGGCTGCAAAGGAATTCCACTACGGGTCTCAATCTCTCCTCGAGGCAATGACAACCTGCTAAGAAAGACAAATTCAAAATTTTTGAAAGACATACAGGAGCAAATACCCACCTGGGAAAGGAATACAAATGTCAGAGCCAAGCTGTCTGTACAGCTAATGTGTGGAGAGAAAGGGCCAGGATGGGTGCCGGGGTTGTGATCAGAGGCAGGACAGCTTCCCCATACCCTGGTACAGTGCTCTGGACCAAGGCGGTATGCATGTTTGAAAAGCTGAGAAGGAATTCTCATGAACGCAAGGCAATGGCCACAGATGAACGGCAAGCCATCGCCTTTTTATGCAGCACAGTTTCTGAAACATTCCAAAAATCTTAGAAATGATGTACTGGCTCTCGTAGAAAATCAATACCCTCAGAAGTTATATACACCCTGCTCTGGCTCACACTTCTAACTTCTGAAGCATCCTGTGGTCACAGAGTTATTTTGAACCCCACCAGACTCTTGGCTTTCTTCAGTTCCTTCTCCCCCGCCTCCCTTATGTGTCCCTGGTTTAGTAGATGGCTGCCTTCCATTCCCTCCCTCCCTGAATGTACACATCACTCTCATATCAGGGTAGAAGCAATTTCCCCTTTTTGTGCACCTGGGTTAGCCTTGTGACTTGCTTTGCCCAACTCTGATGGGTCCCCAGACACCACCATGCTGTGAGCCCAAGCTAACCACTTGGAAAAGTCATGTAAGGCCGAGGCTCCAGACATGTAAGGCCTTCTTAGAACTTGCCAGCACAGCTGTCAGCTGAACACTGGAGGCTGAATGAAATAGTCTAGGCAGCCAAGTGAGTGACCCCAGCCAGGGTCATGTAAAGCAGAAAACCTGCCCAGCTGAGCACAGTCAACCCACAGAATCACAAGATATTTGTTATTGTTTTAAGCCACTAAGTTTCGAGGTTATTACACAGCAATGCACAACTGAAACACATGGTAAATGACTGAATATCTATGCAAGTAAGGCCATTGAGAAATGAGCCATCCACATCAGTGAGTTTCCTCAAGAGCCAAAATACAATCCTTATCTGTCCAAAGTTGTTTTCATCCATTTCTGATAAAAATGCTTTTAGAATGCAACACTATGTCCCACTTTATACTAAATGTAATCTAACATTTTTTTTGATGAGTGGGTCATCATTATGGACATCAGTTACTACAGCGTCCTGTAATGATGCCTCCTATAGCCACAGATGTATAGGGGCCGTTGGTTGCAACACTAAACCCCCAGACAGTGTGCTCCTTGATCAATGGGAATAGGTCTGCCCCTAGAAACACCACCGCATCCCCCAAGCTGCTCTTTCTAATAGTTATGCGCTCAAAGACCAAAGACCCAATCTGGTTGGAACTGTATCTCAATGGTCTCTGAGGGAAGATCGAAGGCGTTCTTTCATGACTGCAGAAGAGAAGAACTCTGGGATCCCAGTGACCTAGGTTCCAATCCTGCTCCATCAGCTCTTAGATATATGGCCCTGGATGCGCCACTGCACTCATCACACATTTCAGTTTCCCCCATCTGTAAAATAAAAATAATGTCTACCTCTGGCTGGGAGATACTCGACTGAAACACAGCAAGAGCTCAGTAAATGCGGGCACCCTGTCTACACTCCACGTGGGTTGGGTGTTACCTCTGAGCACACATCCGAATGCTGGGAGGATTGTACCCATGGAAGTCTATCATCAAGAATGTGCATGTTCCTGGGCCGGCCCGGTGGCTCAAGCGGTTGGAGCTCCGTGCTCCTAACTCCGAAGGCTGCCGGTTGGATTCCCACATGGGTCAGTGGTCTCTCAACCACAAGGTTGCCAGTTCGCTTCTTCGAGTCCCGCAAGGGATGGTGCGCAGCGCCCCCTGTAACTAAGATTGAACGCGGCACCTTGAGCTGAGCTGCCGCTGAGCTCCCCGATGGCTCAGTTGGTTGGAGCGTGTCCTCTCAACCACAAGGTTGCCGGTTTGACTCCTGCAAAGGATGGTGGGTTGTGCCCCCTGCAACTAGCAATGGCAACTGGACCTGGAGCTAAGCTGCGCCCTCCACAACTAACTTGTTGAAAGAACAACAACTTGACTTGAAAAAAAATCCTGGAAGTACACACTGTTCCCCAATAAAGTCCTGTTCCCCTTCCCCAACAAAATCTTTTTAAAAAAATGAAAATTTCTAAAAAAAAAAAGTGTGCATGTTCCTGAGAGGAGAGCTGAGGACGGGGGGTCATGAATGTTTATTCAGGATTGGGGCATCCATTCCGAGCAGGTGGGATTCACTGTACGTTTGTGAAGAAATTGCAGAACAAGAATAACCTTGCTGTCCTAGCAATTTTGTCTCATGGAGAATTTACCAGGGCTGCTGGGCAGACAATGCAAGGGTGTGTGTGTGTGTGTGTGTGTGTGTGTGTGTGTGTACATACATGTAACCACAAAGCATACCTTGGAGCTCAGGAGGGAGGCTTGAGGGGGCAAGGGGACACCCCCACACACAATGGAGACTGGTGTCTAGACCTGGCCCCACTGGCCCAGCCCTGGGCTTCGGTTTCCTCTCCAGAAAAACCAAGCTGATGATAAAGTGCTGATTTAACGTAATAAACACGAAGACTGATGCTCACAGCAAAATGTCAGTGAAATAATGTGGGTGGAAAGGTGGGACCTAAACTGTATATGCACAGTGATGACGAACTGGGAAACCTGTTTACACATAGATAAGGATCAGAAAAGGCCACAGAGAAACACGACAGGGGAAAGGACTGGGGGTGGTGGTGACTTTCTGCAAAGCTGTTTACATGTTCGATAATCGACTATTCTTCCTCCTAGGCAGCTGAATTTGACGGCCCTCCTATGCATTTCCTTAACAAGCCCCTCTGCACACTGACCATGGAAGGATGACCCCTTCTGTCCCTCCCTGGGACAATGGCAGAGCCCAAGGCCAGACAGCCAAGACCAGGCTGGATATGCCTCCTCCCATCCCGAGGCCTGCACACCTCTCCCACCTTGACTGCCTCTTGCTGCTCAGAGCCCCTGGCTGCTGTCTTCCTGCCCACCCCCCAGCTCCTATTCCAACTCCCCCCGTGTCTCATGAACTCCCAGCCATGTTCCCACAAGGAACATTCTGTCACGGACGTCCCTCTCCTTGCGTCCAATTCCCAGGAGGAGAGAGAGGGGTACGTCCTAGGATACTTTGACACCCCACCACCACCTCTTGACACAGTCTCAACACTGCTTAGCAAAGACATTTGCAGGCAGCCAGAGAAGCAGGAGGGAGCCTAGCAGCCTGGGTTCCAGACAAAGGGAGGCTTTTGGGGAAACCCCCCCGTGCCCCCCCCACCATCCCACTTCTCACTCACCAGTGACCCTCCCCAGTTATCTAGCCACTCTACCTCCTCTCAACTTCCCTGAGCCTCAGTTTCCCATCTATAAAATGGAACCAGTAACATCCAGGCTTAATTGGGACAGTGGGTATAGAACCTTAACTCCAGCCTGCACGCAGGGGGTCTGCAGCGTTGGCTCCCCCTCACACCTGCCCGACTGCAGCTGCCGCCAGCCCCTCAGAGCAGAATGTTCATTCACTGGGTGAACGGTTTGCTATGTAATTTGTAGGTGGGAAAGGAGTTACACCTCCACGGCTCCAGCACATTCTAATTTGTGAATAAAGGTCTAAACAAGCTATTAATTCCATGAGAGAATTTTGCTCCCAACTAGCCTTTCTGCTATGAAATGAAGCTATATTTTTCAGGGTTTCTTTACCCCTAACTTGCCACAGACTCACTCCTTAACGACCCTGTCAGAAGCTAACAGGTGTATGTGGGCGCCCGTGAATGTCTCAGGAACAGCCGGGAGCCACAGGAACGTCCCGCACCATCTCAGCTGCATTTTCTCCCCACCCCACCTTCCCCTTCACCCTCAGCCAGCAGCTGCTGCTTGGTCCTGCTCTCAATCCCCTCTGCTTCATCAATTTGGGGTAGTAAAGGGCAAGTTGTGCCCTAACAGGTCTGGTGGTTCCAGGGCTCAGGCAAGCGGAGGGAGGTGAGAAAACCCTGCCAGCTGCCGCTCGCTCCTCCTGTCCCCCCATTACCCCAGCACCCCAGCCCCATGCCACGCTCTCTTCCCCCCCAGCCTCCTACCAGCATCATCTAACCCCTTCATTCCCAGACCCCGCAGGCTGCGAGGCCCAAACCTGTTGCTCAGTAATATTTACTCATTCACTAACAAACGAAGCCCCAGCAACACCCCAATCCGACATCCCTTGACTCCACCTGCTCTACCTGTGGGCACCCACCTGCCTGCCTCCCATGAGAAAAGCCCGGGAAAGGCTATACGGCTTTCTGACATGTCAGGCTGTCCGGAGGCCTGTACTCCTTCTGTCTTTCCCACACGGAGCCAAGTATGGGTTGCGGGGGGTGCAAGGAGGGGAAGGTGCAGAGGAAGACGAGTTGGGCACTGGAAATGTTGGGCTTCTTCAGTGCTGCCAGTGACAGTGGCAACAAAAGCACTCACAAGCCCCCTAAATTCAGTGTCTGCTTCTAACTGTCAAACTGAGTTCATCCCTTACTGAGCCAGGAGGGAGTCCCTGGCTGGAGCTAACAGGTGTTGGAAGAAGAGAAGGAAAAGGGGAGTCTACAGGCAGGAGAAAGAAAAGAAAGGAGGAGTTGTGGTCTGGAGAAACCTGGTATTACCCAGATTGGGGGAGGGTCTGGCTCCCCAGTGCTCACATCCCTGTCCTCCAGGCCCTACCCCCTCATATCCTTGATAGCGCCCCCATCCCATGGGGTAACATGGGCCCAGAAGAGCAGCCGGCAGGTGAGTGACACTCTATGGCTGCGGGAGCTGTATCACGGGGTTCTCCCCACAGCAACGCAGGGCCACACAGCCGATGTTCAACATCCTTCAGTCCCTAGGGCCAAGTAGACAAACGCTAGTGAAAAGCCAGGGGTTGAGGGAGAGCTGGTCCTTCCTGCACAGGTGTCTGAGAGCCCCAGAGGTCCCCAGGACACATTTTGATTCAAGGGCAAAGAAAACGATGCCACCCACCCCCGCTTTCCACTGTACTCATAGAGACCAAAGCAGGGACATCGTGACTTAAGGAAGACTTTGGTGGGTGGGCCTGGGAACCCAGGCATCTTTGAAAGTCACACTAGACCCAAACTAGTGACTGAGAAACTTCTGGAACACAGCCCACTGAAATCGCCTTCACTCCCAAAGCCACATCCAGGGCAATGCTTCCATGTCAAGGCCGTGCTCTCTTGGGACGTGCTCTCTTGGGCTAACATTGTTATTCTTTTTTTTTCTTGATTTACTTATTTTTCTATCTTTTTTCTGTTTCCTCATCTGTTTGGGTGTTTGTTTCTTAGCAACGCCCAAAGGAAAGCAGCAATCATGGGTTCATCCTCTGGGCTCCAAAGGGGAGAATTTCTGTTTTGCTCCCGGGATGGACAGAAAGCATATGGGAAACTCATGCAGTCCAGAGGCCCCAGTGGAGAGGAAAGAACCAGAAGAGACTTTGGTAGAAGGTAACTGTTCCGAGTTTGATCACGGGCCCCAGATCCTGCCAGGCCCACCTGCCTATTTGCCCCCAAGCTTCCTACTGATTCCTAACAGGAATGATTCTCGCCATTCTTCCCCAGACAGCTTCCAGCAGGGGCCTCAACAGGCAGAGGCACAAGCTTAAGTCACCACCCCGGAAGTCATGACAGTAATGGCAGGTTGTCACCTTACATGAACACAGCACTGGGCGAAAAATAAAGAGACCTGTTGCTGTGCCTGCATGAACGCATATGCAGCTGCAGAATCGAGAGGCACAGAGCTTCCATTAGAGGACACTGCATGAGCCATGAGAAATAGGAAGAATCCTGGTCTAAGAACCAGGAAAAAGTTAAAAAAAAAAAAAAGAGAGAGAAAAACCTATGTTTTCCTCTAACCAAGTAGGAGGCAATAGGAAATCTGGCCCCACAGGGTTCTTGCATCAACCACCAATGGCATTGCTGGGCACCTAGAGACTCAGCTCCCAATCCCCGGAGACAACAATAATGGTTTTGGCTGAGATGGAGGCAGCAGTGTGACGTAGGAGAACGTGTACTAGAACTGGAATTGAGAAATGGACACTCCAGCCACATGACTGCCATAACTAGCTGTGTGGCCTTGAGCAGGTCACTTTCCGTCTCATGCACAAATAAGGAGGAAGCAGGCAGGACGCATGACTGGAGTTCATTGACTCTAAGACCTGCGGAGTCCCCCAGATGGGTTATCAAATCAACTCAGAAGGCCTGAGAATCACATCTGCCGGCATCTGTGGCCTCTCAGCACCTAGCGGGGTCTTGGCACCCAGTGGAGCACAATACTGTCCCTTGGTTAAGGTGAGGATAAATTTCCACCCTTCCAGCAGAAGGCATCCTCCAGAACTAGCGGACCCTCTGCCACCATGGTCGGCACCACTGTTTCTGTCTGTGTCCCCACACCATGCCTTCTGCATTGAGAAGCACCCTCCAGTGGCTCAGGGCACCCTGAGCTCCCAGCAGCAGGCATGGATCCGTGACAATAGCACCTTCCCTTTCTACAGCCCTTCATGTTTTCCCAGGGCACTTTCACTCACATTTCCTTTGATCTTGACAACAACCACATCACAAAGGCAGGCAGACACTACCCCATTTGACAGAGTGGCACTGCGTCCACACATGTCAGCCACTTTTCAAAGCCAGCCTATGACAGAGTAGAGACCAGAAGCCAAGGGAGCCTCTTTCCCCACAAGAGGCAGAGGTCAACAAAAGGGAATGGCCAGGACAATGCTACCTCCACACCAGGCCTACGTGGGCCTTCCTGCCACCCACTTGGACTGCGCACAGGTGACAGGGTGGCCCTGAGGTCCAATGTCCTGACATCCTTCAGTCTCTAGAACCAAGCAGACAAACTCTAGTGAAAAGCCAGGGGTTGAGGGAGAGCTGGTCCTTCCTGCACAGGCAACTGAGAGCCCACGAGGCCCCCAGGACACATTCTGATTCAAGGGCAAAGAAAATAATGCCAACCCTCACTTTCAAAACAGGTACCAAACCACCTTTGTCTGTGAGCTGGTGGGAGGGGAAGCCACAGGGTGAAACCCAAGGCAGACTCACCTCTCTCAGCAATTGCATCCCCTTCAGCCCATCCTGCTGCTGCTGGGCCACGGTGACCCCCAAGACAAGTGTGTGCACAACACAGGAGACCGCAGAGATGACGACAATGGGACTGAGGCTGAGGGGCAGCGTGATGAAGAAGGAGAAGACAAAGAAGGCCTGCCAACCCACTGTGTCGCTGGCCGCGTGGGCATGGGCAAAGTTCAGTCCCAAGTAGGAGAAGACCTGGGCTGTTATCAGCAGCCACAGCAGGTAGGGCACCACTTTCCGGGTGACCCGGTTCGGGAGCAGCCCCTTTTTGCAGAGTAGGAAGAGGATGACATCCAACACCAGCCCGACGCCTGCCACCACGAGGGCAGCCAGCTTGTCGCTGGAGAAGACCACAGCGCACATCACCACCACATAGCAGTCGAAGAGGGCTGCGAATATCACCAGCACCAGCAGGGTCTCGTGGCGCTGCCTTTTGAAGTAGGTCTGGTACAGGTTCTCCAAGGACTCGGGCACAAACGTCAGCCGCATGAAGCGAGGCAGGCAGAGGCAGGACCCCGAGTTCCGCACAGAAATTTCATGGGTCCGGCCCACCCCGCGGTCAGGGTCAGAGGGCAGGCTGACGGAGTACTCGGCGGAGTACTCAGCTGAGTACTCAGGGTCGGAGAAGCCCTGGTTCCTCCGCATTCTGACTGGTGTCTGCTTCTACTGGCCCTGGACCAGTGAACCCGGAACAGTGGAAGGACTCTGGAATGGACCACCTACCAGGGCTCTCTGAGAGCGGGGGAAGGCTGAGGGCCGGCCACCTCGGGCAGGAACGCAGAGTGGGTCTCCAGGGCACAGGTAGCGCTGATCATCTGGAACTTAAAGGGCACGGCTGAGTAGAAGCACCTCTTCCTGCCTACCTGTGCTTTCTCCATCACCCTCCACCTACCCCTCATAAAAGAACCACTGCTGCTAGAGGCTCGGGAACCAGGGCCTTCTCCAGCCATCTGCATGCTCCCGCCACCACTGACCACACACACACTTCGTCTTGTCCATCCAAACACTCAGTTTCCTGTCTCTGGCTGGCCGAAGGGCCTGGCCCCTTTCCATCCTTCGCACCCCTGGTCTCTTTCTGTATCGTCTCTCCTCTCTCAGGCCCTGACTTCCTCACCTAAATCTCCTCCAGGCCGACGCCTGAGAAGCTGAAGATACAACGTGCCAGAGAGAAGCCGGAGTCATCCCGGGGATTCCTGAATCTTCCTTCTGTTTACTTCCTTTCCCACCCAGCCCTTGGTGACTCGGGCTCCCCACCTCGGGGCATTTTGTGCCCTCCGGAAGGCCGGCCCTTGCGCTTACCTGTGAGGGAACTCGGGAGCCTCGTGGTCCGGGCCGGTCCCCGCTCGGCTGCGGGGCCGGATCACGCGGGCGGGGCAGGAGGTTCAGCGCGCCCGGCGGCTGCTCTCCGCGAAGCCGCGCCTTCCCGCCAGCGCCATGGCCCCCGGCCGCAGCGCGATTCCCCTGCCGTCAGGCCCGGGATCCAGCCGGGAGAGGCGCAGGGCTGCCTCCAGTATCCACAGGCGCCCGGCCGCAGTAGGAAGGAGAAGGCGACAGGGACTGGAAAATTCGGGGTGCCCGCCCCTAGAGAGCAGCGGCTCGCCGGCCGGTGTGCGCGGCGTGGACGGACCCCTCCCTCTCGCCCCCGCAGTGGTCTCCGGGGCGGTGTCCTGGCTAGAGGCGCACCCGGGGCCCTCCCCGGCGGGAGCGCGGGCCGAGACCGGGGAAGCCCGCCAGCATCCTCTGATGCCCGCGCGCCGAGCGGAGCCAACCGAGTCCGGGCGCGGCGCGCTGCACTGTGAGTCCCTTCGCGGCGCTGGCGGCTCGGGGGCCACGCGCGCTCCAGGCCCCGGGAGGCGGGCGGCGCCCCTCCTTCCCTCCCTCCCTCCCCGCAGTCGCCGCCCTCTTGGCGAGCGCGTCCCAGAGTTGGGGAGGGTTGGGGGTGAGGCACCCCGCTCCAGGCCCCGGACCCGCGCGCGGAAGGGGGAGAAAGGCGAGCAGCGGCGCAGGGCGAGAGTTGGAGGGGCCCCGGTGGGCCTGCGCTCCAGCACCCTGCGGCTGGTTGGAGGCGGCTGCTGCGTGGTGGGCGGCGGGCAGAAAGGATGGGCAAATCAGCGCTTTCTCCCGGCAGGCCCGCTCTGGAAGGATAAAAGCCGGGTATGCGCCCTCCCGCAGGTGAGGCGCACTTGGGGCAACCCGGTCGTCCCCTCCTCCGCTGCGGCTTCCTTCCGGGCGCGTAGAGGCCCGGGCAGAGGTTTCGGGACCTCTCCCGGGCGGGGCGCGCAGGACCTGTGTCCCCGCCCACCCTGGCAGCCCAAACCCCGGAGCGCGGGGCCTGAGGTTTCCGCAGAGGAGCCAGCAGTTGAACCCTGTTCTTGAAGCACCAGGTAGGAGTGGCCCAGTAGGCACGTGTAACTGAAAGTGACTTTAAAGAGATCTCCCGTGCACAAGCCAACTGCCTGAGATGTGTTTGCAGTTACAAACTCTCCTTAAAAACGCAAATGCTCCGTTGAATGGTTAAGCCTATCAGTCTCTTACCCCTTAGTATAAATTACTTTCTTTGGATTTGACAGAACACCAGGTCAACCACAGTTTTTAGGAATTTACATAAAGGGGGAGGAAATAGATGGGTTGTTTTGGAACAAAAGCATGTAGGAGAGGTACAGGATTGCTGAGGACAGCTAGCGGCAATAGGGGATGGGCTTCCCTGGGGAGAGCAGAAGAAATGGGTCAAGAGAAGAGAGAAATTCCGCCATCCAAGTCCTGGGTGGAGATGCCCCCTGGAGCTTCTGAGTGTCATCCATGACAGCCCTTTCCAGAACCTCAGGTGTCAACTCACATCCCACAGAGAATGAATAGATTCATTGGAGAATTGATCCTATCACAGTTGTTTCTTTCAGTCCCTCATACTGATTCTGAAAAGCTGCCAGCCTCAGCCCAAACTTGTCATGGCTTTGATTCCAAAGGTGGGGATCTAAATGTCAAACTTAGGAGGAGGGTAATTTGAATTAAACAGCACTTTTCCCCATTGTTATAATTTGTTTGGAGTCCAAACATTTATTTTGAATTGTTCCATGATGTTAAAGGAGACATGACTTTTATGTTTAACAAAGGGACATTTGTTAATAAAAGGAAAAAAGCTGATAAATATGTTTGGTCCTGCTTTGGCACAAGGGACATCCACTTTGTACCCTCTGTTGTGAGCCCTTCTCCCTTTCTTGGCACACATGTCAACCCTTAGAGTTCTGTGGGGCTCCCCACTTGGTAAGGCCTGCCCAGCTCCTGGGCTCTGTGGGTTCCCTGCTGGGTCTTCTGCCACCACCCATGCCCTAGTCTCTCCTCCCTACCCACCCTGTGAAGGAGAGGGTCCCACACAAAGATACCCCTGGTAAAAATTCCAATTCCCTGCCCTTCCTGCCCTGACTGCTGGCGTCACTACTTCATTCTCTGCCCTTCCACAATCCTCTCTGCTGTGGGCACCCATTCCGCAAACATGCACTGAGAGCACACAGTGGATACCCAGCCTGGCCAGGCATCAGGGAAGACCACCCAATGTCTGCCCTCAGGACACCTGCCAGCTCTGCCAGGGCACCAGGGCCACCAACAAGACAGACCCTCAGCTGTGCACAGGTGCCAGTAAGAGGGTACCTGAAATAGGGCCTTTCAGAACTGGAGGGAAGGATCTGATCCTCCTGGAGCCTCCTCACTGTTGCCACGCAGCAGCCTACCTGTGTCTCCTCGTACCTGCCCCTAAAGAAAGGAGAGTCTGTGAGATGGATCCTTTCAGGGACTTTGCTTCACCTTTGTGCTTATACCTTATGTCTCCCTGTTTGGCCCCAAAGGATGGCTGGTTAGTCAATGACAGGTAAGATTCTCCATGGGGGGAATGACCTAAGCCAGACACAGTCGCGTGGGAACCATCTGGAGAACTCGCGGGGTCAATAGAGGTGGGCAAAGCCCTAATAGAAGGGGAACCCACCTTCCCCCAGGTAAGGAGAGCTTACTGCCTCTGTGGCTGCATTCCTTCCCACAGCCTGCAGGGGCAGTGACTCAGTGACGTGCTCTCCATCTATTCATATGCACAAAGGTTTTGTCCCTTGGGGAGGTACCTACATCCTGAGACTTATGGTTCCGGCTGCCTGCAGGCAAGAGTGATTGGTTTGAATCAGTTTCTTAGTATAATGTGTGAGATTCGCAGATCTTGAGATTAACAAGCTTCCTCACCTAACTAATAAAAGCTATGTGTTTGCCCGATTCGGGGCTCAGTCCTTGAGGCTGGAGGCCCTTGGCCCCGCTTGCACTCTATTCTTGGCTACTGTATTTCTTAACCCTGTGCTATGTGCCCTCCTCGCTTCCCACCACTTTTGTCGTGCAGGACACGACACCTCACAACGTCTCAGCAGCAGGAAAGCACCCACAGCACATGCCCATCCCTAACTCTGCGTTCTGGATTGTGGGCACAGCACTTCCCTGTGGATGTGAGAAGCCCCAAGGGACAGCTGCAAATCTCCCTGGGAGCCAGAGGCTGCGGAGTGAATATTCCAGAGCAAGAAAGCTGCTCAAGGGCCTGCCCCCAGAGGAGATCAGGTAAAACACAACTAGTCAGAGACAGGCAGCCAAGCCTGAAAGCCTCACAGGTGTCGCTCACAGCTGCTTCCCTAGTACCTGCCACTTACTGGGTACTCCACACAGCCATTGACTGAATGGATGATTTCCCTAAGAAGAAATGGCACTCTGTAAGTGCATTGTCTGTCCCTAACGGAACCAAGAGGCCTTCCTAATTGATGCGAAAATGTCCTGGTCTGGGGACAATTAAAAATGACCACACTCAAGTGAAAAGTGTGGGAGGTGCCTTCAGTTTCCAAGCTGTACAGTTTGTATTGTTGTACTGTGCATGACTGCCATACGTTGTTTTTGTTATCAAAAGATACAGTAAATCTGTGTTTAAAACACATGCACACATCCATGCAACCCAAGAGCATGAAAGTGCCTCGTGGGTGACTTGCCTGTGATGTGTCCCATGGTGAAGACAGAATCACAGGCTTGGTTAGAAGCTGGGAGGGTGTGCTCACCCCATCCTATCCCAGGATCCACCTGGCTAGGATACTTCTTCGCTGAAGGCATCTTCTGTTTGTGTGGTTTGAGACTGGAGATGATTGCTGAACATGAACTGTTATTGGATAAACAAGAGTGGTTTGGCCCCCTGGGGAAATGTGGTGGCTCCTGAATCCAGCAAGCAATAGACCAGAGCTGAGCCCTGGTGTCCTGGGGAAAGAGACGTGGGAGGAGAGAAGGAAGATCATTATCTCCCCTGGTGCAGGGGTGGGGGGGGCCAGAAGAGCCCACTTTGGGGCCTTGGCTGAAAGCAGAGCCTGAGACAGGGACCCGAGCGCAGGTGGTTTAATTGGGCAACTGGTTCCTGGGGAAAGGCCAGAAAGGATAGATATGGGGCGTGTGAGGAAGCACTCACTGCCGTGGGCAGTGGGGTTCCATTCCTCTGAGACCCTCTGAGGAGCTGTGCAGAAGGCACCTCAGAATGTCCCACTAGGGGGTAGAGGGGAGCACTCCTCCACCTGCTTCCCTCCCCCATTGGTTAAGGTGTAGCTGTTGGGATGTTCACGCCCAAGTCCTTCCAGGGCTATGCAAGCCTCAGGGAGGCGGAGCGGTGGGTGCCTGGGCCAGAAACGAGACACAGTGCAGAGAGGCAAGCTGCTTCCAGGCTGTGCCTGCAGCGATGACAGAGTAGACAGGTCGGCCAAGAAGATGTGGCACGTGTCCCGTACAAGGCCCAGAGCCTTCATCAACTCCAGCCAACTCATGTCACCTGGAGGAGGGAGGCATGTGGTACCAGAGAAAGAGCTGGGTCTCACTAGTCAAAGGTTCAGCTTTGTGCCCTGGCCTTGATGCACCATGGGACCTCAGACAAATTATTCAACCTCCCCAAAACTCAGTGTCCTTGTGGTATGATGTGGCACTAGCCCTCAGATAGGGTTCATTGGGAAGAAGAAGGGATTAATGGGAACCTAAATGGTTGGCAAGTCTCCACACAATAATTCAAGTGGGAGTTACTGTCCATCTCACAGCTGGATCCCTGAGCAGCCCTGGCCACTTCTGTTCCAGTGTGACCTGCACAGGGCCAGGCTGGGGTGCCATCTCCCTCGGGCCCTCTCTGTGGTCACATCTGGGAACCTCTCAATTCCACTGCCACTTTCCTGTCTGATGGCATCAGCCTGTGACTTCTTTGTCTATCTCTGTCCATCTCTGTGTCTCTTGGTGCTTTTGCCTTCATGTTAGGGTCTTCCTGATACTGCCTCTGCCTCTGTCATTTGTTGGGCCACTGTGTGTTTGTGTGTGTGTATAAGCATGTGAGTGTGAGGAGGGGCATGTGTGTGTATGTGTGAGAGTACATGTGAATGTGTGATCTGTGTGAGTGTGACTGAGCATTTGCGCAATGCGTATGATCAGAGTGCACGTGAGTAATCCTGTGCAGTGTGTGAGCATGTGTGATGCGTGTGAGTGAGCCTGTGCACACACGCAGCACAGCCTCAGGGCCCTCCCTGGCTCCGGCCTCCCCTCCGCCTCCCCATCTCCAGCTGTTCCACCTGTCTGCACAGCCACGTGCCCTGCCCACTGCCCTCAGGCACTTTCAATGCCTCCAGCAGGTGGAGCTAAGACAGCACAGGGAAGACCTGGGCTGGGTGGGTTTCTCCGTCTGTCCCCTTCTCCAGCCAATCTCCTGCAGAGCAGGAGCAGGTCTCCTGGTCCCTGCAGCCCAGCGTTTAAAACAGACAAGCTATTCCACAACCTGCCGTTGGACTAATGTCAAAGCTAGCCACATGTCAGTTTTCATGCACTGGGTCTGAGCCTCCCGATGGATGGTAAAGACAGTGCCAGCAGAGCTCACTTCCTGTGGGATCCTGCCTTCCAGGCACCGTGGGTTGTGTTCTCTCCTTTAGTTCTATGAGGTAAGTACTATTAATGTCCCAGTTTTACAGGGGAGGGAAAAAATGGGCTCCCGACCCCATGGCTAGGACTCTTCCAGAAGGAGGGCTCTGACCACACACAAGTCCAGCTCAAGCAGGAATCCTCAGGAAACTTCCTCTGGTCAGTTACTGTTTCTCAAACCAAGCGGACACTGCAGTCTCAGGCTCGATGCCTAGTCTGTAGCCAGAGGAAGCTTGGAGAGCAGTGGCTTCCAGGATTTTGGAGCTGAAAGAGACTCTAAACCTTATTCTGCTGCAGCCCAGATGGGGAAGTTGTGGCCCAGACAGATCACACTTGGGGAGGGAAAGACACATACCCATGAGCATGAAGCAGCTTGTGAATGCTGAGTAATCCTGAGGCCTCTATGGAAATGTCACATTTCCAAAAGTGCTCAAGCCAGGGCCCCTCTGGGAAGAGGCACCATAGAAATATGTGCAAACAAGCCTCTCCCCAGCCTGCTGGGGATGAGAAGAAGCAGGGAAAGATTTTAGAACAAGAGATGGCTAGAAAAGGCCCAGGCCAGGAAGAGATGGGAGCCTCCACCTCCATGGTCCCTCTCACTGGTGGAAAGTCACCAATACCCAGAACAGCGAGGCTAAGAGACCCCTGGGGGTGTCAGGCTGGAGGAGCTTAGAAAAGGGCAGTGCAAAGCCCTCAATGCCGATGAACAAGCTACGATCCCACTAGCTGCTCCTCTCCACCTCCCTCCATCTCGGGAATCACGAATCACCCTGGAACCTGCCCTTCCTCTCACCTCCCCCAGCCCATTATCTACCCCCCCAACAGGAGCTTCTTTAAAAATATGGTCACTACCTGTCCCTAGTGTAAGTGCCCCAGAGTAAGAGGACTGCCTACCTCCCCATGTGCTAAAGGATTAAATAAGATAATACTTGTAAAGTGCTCAGATGTCACCTTCCCTCCGAAGGAGTCCTCAAGGAACGTTAGTCATTTTTTACTTAGCGGTATGTAGTGGGTTGAATGGTGGCCCCCAAAAAGATAGATCCATGTCTAAATCCCCTGGAACCTGTAAGTTGATTTTATTTGGAAAAAGAGTCTTTGCAGATGTAATAAAGTTATGGATCTTGAGATGAGATCATCCCGGAAAACCTGGGTGACCCTCAACCCAATGACAAGTGTCCTTAGGAGAAACAGACACCGAGGAGAATGTGATGTGAAGATGCAGGCAAAGGTTGGAAGGATGTGGCCACAAGCCAGGGAACACCTGGAGCCACCAAAAGCTGGAAGAAGCGAGGACAGATTCTCCTCTGAACCTCCAGAAGGGGTGTGGCCCTGCTGACCATCTTGATTCTGAACTTCAGGTCTCCAGAACCGTGAGAGAATACATTTCTGTTGCTTTCAGCCACACAGTTTGTGGTAATTTGTTATGCTAGCCGTAGGAACCTAAGACAGGATCCAAATGCACTTTTTCTATACCTATATTTAACACTTGCTAGGATTTGTTGTGATTTTACATGCTGTCACCCTACCTGCTCGACTTTGAGCCCAGAGTCAAGACCTTTATTCACCTTCATACCTGAAATGCCAGTCCCCGAAACATTCTCAACAAACTTCATTGAATTAAAATACAAATCTATGGGGCCCTATTCTCCAACCATGGCTCTTCTTCAGTTAGGATCACATACCCCCAGCGTACCCCGAGACATGCCAGCAGAAGGCAAAAACCACAGAACACTCCTTCTAGTTATTCACAGACTTCAATTTCACTTGAAGTGATTTTTCCCCCCCTTGGAATCAAGTTGAGTGATTTAAGTGGTAAGTCACCAACTGCTGTTTTTATTTTGAAACCATAGGGGATTGATCGTGGTGTGAAAGCACAAATTTCTGTCTGTTTCAAGGTACAAGATAAGACTGCAGGAAAACCACACAGTGGTGATCTCTCCAGGTCTGCTGAAGGGCTCCTTCTGCACATCTGCAGGACGCTGGAGATGCCCAACTGCCACGCCCACACTCCAACCTCCCTGCTGCTGCCCCTGCCCCCTTCTCCCCAAGCCATGCCGAACTCCACACAGTTCTGGGCACACTTTTCATGCCCTGGTTGCTTTTTTTTTTTAATCAAAATAGGCATTTATTTTTATTTTTAAAAAGATTTTCATTAAAAATACAGCTAACATGCAATATTATATTAGTTTCAGGGGTACACTATAGTTATTCAACATTTATACACGTAAAGAAGTGATCACCGTGATAAATCCAGCAACCGTCTGACACCGTGCCACGCTATCACAATGTTATTGACTATATTCCGCGTGCTGTACATTACATCCTCCTGTGTTATTTGTTTTATATGTGGAAATTTGGACCTCTTATTTCCTTTCACCTTTTCCCCCTTTTTAAATTTTTCAATTACAGTTGACATTCAATATTGTTTTATATTAATTTCAGGTGTACAGCACAGTGGTTAAATTTACATAATTTAGGAAATGATCCCCCTGACTAGTACCCACCTGGCATTATACATAGTTATTACCATATCATTGACTATATTCCCAATGCTTTACATCCCCATGACATTTTTGTAACTACCAATTTGTACTTCTTAATCCCTTCACCTTTTTCACTCATCCCCAACCCCCCTCCCATCTGGCAACCATCAAACTATTCTCTGTATCTATGAGTTGGTTCTGTTTTGTTTATTAATTTTGTTCGTTAGATTCCACATATAAGCGAAATCGCATTGCATCTGTCTTTCTCTGTCTGACACTCCACTCAGCACAGTTCCCTCCAGGTCCACCCCTGCCCCCACAGATGGCAAGAACCCATTCCCTTCCATGGCTGAGCAATGTTCTATTGTATATATGTACTGCCTCCTCTTTATGCATTCATCCATCGAAGGACACCCAGGTTGCCTCCACATCTTGGCCATTGTAAACAGTGCTGCAATGAATATATGGATGCACATATACCCACAAAGTAGTATTTTGGATTTCTTCGGCTAAGTACCCTGAAGTGGGATTACTGGGTCCCTCATTGTCTCTTCTTATAGCCTTTGTTTTAAAGTCTATGTTGTCTGGTATAAGTATTGCTACCCCACCTTTTTTTTCCACCACCACCACCCCCCGCTTCCATTTTCATGAAATATCTTTTTCCATCCTTTTACTTTCTGTCTGTGTGTGTCTTTCAATCCGAAGTGAGTCTCTTGCAGGCAGCATATGTAAGGGCTTTGTTTTCTTATCCATTCAGCTACCCTATGTCTTTTGATTGGAGCCTTTAATCCATTTACATTGAAAGTAATTGTTGATAGATATGTAGCTACTACCATTTTATTATTCATAATTTTTATTTTATTTTTTCATCTCAAAGAAGTCCCCCTAATATTCCTTGTAATGTTGGTGTGGTGGTGATGAATTCCTTTAGCTTTTTTTCATCTGGGAAACTCTTAATTTGTCCTTCAATTTTAAATGACAGCCTTGCTGGGTAGAGTAGTCATGGTTGTAGGTCCTTCCTTTTCATCACGTCAAATATTTTGTGCCAATCCCTCCTGGCCTGCAAAGCTTCTGTTGAGAAATCAGCTGACAGTTTTTTGAGAGCTCCCTTATAAGTTACAAGTTGCCTTTCTCTTGCTGCTTTTAGGATTCACTCATTATCTTTAACCTTTGCCATTTTAATTATAATGTGTCTAGGTGTGGGCCTGTCTGGGTTCATCTTGTTTGGGACTCTTTGCACTTCCTGGACTTGTATGTCTATTTCCTTCGCAAGGTTAGGAACGTTTTCAGTCATTATTTCTTCGAATACATTCTCAATCTCTTGCTTTCTCTCTTCTCCTTCTGGTACCCCTATGATACAAATGTTATTATGCTTCATGTTGTTCCAGCGGTCTCTTAAACTCGCCTCATTTTTTTTGGATTCTTTGTTTGTTTGTTTGTTTGTTTTGCTGTTCCAATTAGGTGTTTTCTGCTACCTTGTCTTCCAAATCGCTGATTCAATCCTCTGCTTCATCTAGTCTGCTGATGATTCCTTCTAGTATGTTTTTCATTTCAGTTACTGTATTCTTCACTTCTGACTGGTTCTTTTTTTATGGTTTCTATGTCTTTTTTTATGCTTGCTATCTCTTTGTTGAACTTCTCACTAAGTTCCTTGAGCATCCTTATAACCATTGTTTTGAACTCTGTCTCTGGCAGGTTGCTTACTTCCGTTTCGTTTAGTTCTTTTTCTGGATTTTTCTCCTATTCTTTCATTTGGGACACATTTGTTTCCTCATTTTGGCTGCCTCCCTGTGTTTGTTTCTATGTATTAGTAGATCTGTTATGTCTCCCAGTCTTAGTTGGGTGGCCTTACATAGTAGGTGTCCTGTGGGGCCCAGTGGCTCAGTCTCCCTTGTCCTCTGCTCTCAGTGCTCCAGGAGTGTCCCTTGTGCGGGTTGTGTGTGCCCTCCTGTTATAGTTGAGCCTTGATTGCTGTTGGTATGTCAGTGGGTGAGATTACCCTTAGGCTGACTGGCTGTGGGGTTTGGCCGCATCCATAGCTTACAGGCTGCTGTGCGGGGGACTTACCCCTCTGAGTGCGATTTGTCCCAGTGGGCTTGGTGCCTGAGACCACCCTTTTGTGTGCCACTTGTGAGGCTAATTGGGTGGTGTTACTGATGTGGTCTGAAGCCAACCTCCAAGTATGTTGGTTCTGGGGTCTCTTGGGAGGGACTCTGGTGCAGACCCACTGCCTGTGACTGTTCAGGAACTACCTGCTAGGAGCTACAAAGCGATCTGTGGTTGTTCACTTCCTGTGCTAAACCTGGAGGCCCCTGGGAGAGGCTACACTACTAACCAAGCATGTCTGCCACCAATAACAGGCCTGGGGTAGCTCTGCAAAAAGCCAGGACACCCCAAGCCCTGCTGCCACCTGCTGGCTCCCTTAAGGTTCAGCCGCTGATATAGTCTCCTGGGGTATGCAAGTTGGGTGAGGCAGGGAGTCACTAGAGTAGAAGAGTTGTGGTCAACAGGTTAATGTAAATTCTGGTTTGGTGCCAGTGCTTAGCCTGGAGCTACTTCTCAAAAGTCTCAGAGCACACTGAGGCCACCTGGGATTTGTCGGACCCTGGTAGTTTTCCAAGAAAACTGATGTGGGTGGGGCTGGCTGCTCACAGAAAAAGTGCCTCTGGCATGGGGGGAGTTGGGTGGAGCAGGGTCCCAATGAGTCAGCAGGGCAGAGCCCCTGAGCTCACCAGGCCAATCAGATTAAGATTTGGCTGTAGTGGGGGCGGGCTTAACACAGAAAGTATCGTGCCTGCCTGCTGGCTGCACGGGAGCAGGACCTCACACAGGGAAAATGCCGACTGTCCTCCAGCCTTCCTCCCTACCAAGGCACACACCTCAGTCTGCACCCCCATTTGTCTCCAACACCTCCCGAGTCACCATCCCTCTGCCAGAGCCCAAGGTAAGTGCCTGCGAGCAAGTCTGTCCACAGGCCATTTAAGAGGACGTCTGGGTTTCCCGTAGACTTTTATCCCACTTGTATGGTTGGAATCCCCACTGTTTTTTACAGCCAGTTGTTGTAGGAACTCCTCTTCCCAGCACCAGTACTCCAGGCTGGGGAGTCTGGTGTGGGAGGCTGGGGTTGGGGGGGAGGAATTTCCACAGCTGAGATATCTCTCCTAATTCTGAACCGCTGCAGAGATTTGGGGCCTGTTCCGTGTCTCCACCCCTCCTACCTGTCTCGACGTGGCTTCTTTATATTTTCAGTCAGAGGACTTCTGTTCAGCTAATCTCCAGGTTCATTGTTCTATAATTTAGTTGTAATTCAGGGCTGGCCCGGTGGCTCAGGTGGTTGGAATGCCGTGCTCCTAACGCCGAGGTTGCTGGTTCAATTCTCACATGGGCCAGTGAGCTGCGCCCTCTACAGCTAAGACTGTGAACAATGGCTCTCCCTGGAGCTGGGCTGCCGTGGGCTGCCGTGGGCTGCCGTGGGCTGCTGTGTGCTGCCATGTGCTACCAGGAGCAGCCGGTGGCTGGCAGCCAGTGTGAGCAGCCATGGGCTGCTGAGTGCTGCCGTGGGCTACTGTGTGCTGCCACAAGTGGCCAGCGGCCAGTGTGAGTGGCCAGCAGGCAGCGTGAGCGGCCGGCAGCCAGTGAGAGCTGCCGTGAGCTGCTGTGAGTGGCTGACAGTCGACCAGCGACAGACTGCCTTGGGCGGGGAATGCGCAAGGCTCATAATACCAACATGGGCCAGAGAGCTGTGTCCTATACAACTAGTCTGAGAAACAACGGCTTGAACTGGAGTGGGGGGGAGGCAGAAAAAGGGGGGGAAATTTAGTTGTAATTTTAATGTGTTCACAGAAGGATGCAGGCACAGTGTTTATTTACTCCGCCATCTTGGATCTCTCTGCTCTGGTCACCTTGATATGCTGTTCCCTGTGCCTGTCCCTCCGTTGACCTGACAACCTACTACTCATCCTCAAAGTCCCCCTTCCCTTGTCACCTGCTCTCTGAGGTCTTCTCTGATCCCCAGGCAGGGGCGGCCTCTTGGGAACTTGCTGTGAGGACAGCCTATCTGTCTCCCACCTGGATGAGACTCTCAAAGATGGACATTGTGTTCTAGTCCACCCCTCACCCTGTTTTATATTTCTTCATAGTGTGTTCTGCCTGAAATGATAGTGCACAATTATTTGTTTTATAAATCTTGTTTCTTCCCCCACAGAATGTGAGTTTCTTTGGAGAAAGGACCCTGTCTTTTGTTTTTTTTAGCTGCTGATTCCCCTGTTATTAGCACCAGGTTGGCCTACATAAGTGTATTCCTTTCTATAGCTGGCATAACAAATTACCACAGACATAGTGTCTAAACTGCAAATTCATCATCTTACAGTTCTGGAGATCAGAAATCCAAAATAGGTCTCACTGGGCTAAAAAACCACAGCATTGGCAGGGCTCGTTCTTTTTTGAAGATTCTTGGGGAGAATCTATTTCCTTACCTTCTCCAGCTTTTAGAGGCCACCCTCATCCCTTGCTTCAGGGCCCACTCCCTCCATCTTCAAAACAGCAATGTTATATCTCTGGCCATTTGTCCATAGCCATGTCTCCCTCTGACCACAGCCAGGAAAGGTTTTCTAATTTTAAAGACCCATGTGATTAGATTGGACCCTCGTGGATAATCTCCCCATCTCAAGGTCCTTAATCACATTTGCAAAATCCCTTTTGCCAGGTAAGGCAATATATTCACAGTTTCTGGAGAATGGGATGAGGACAATTTGGCGGTGCATTGTTCTGCCTATCACAGTGGGTTCCTGATTTGATATCCAGGCAGAGCCGATTAGAGCCAGGACACATGTTAGTTAACTCCTCCCACACACATCTTTCCTGGATGTTTCTAAATCTCAATGCTGCACTAAATGGCACTAGCAGGTTAAACCCAGAGATTGTAAAGCTTCTGAAAAGTCTGTGAAAAGGTGTTTTCCTAAGAGGAAAGAGGCTCTTGAAATCTCATATGCGAGAAAGCTGTAGAAGGATCATTCCCTGCGGCACTTTCCCTCCCCCTTCCATGTTACCTAATCCTCATTAATGGGAGAGGCCCATTGTTCCACCAAGGCTGGTTGGGAACAAGAGGACACGTGGAGCTAGCACAAGAATGTTTGCCTGAGGTTCACAGGATTCATTCCAAGACTCTCTTCCAAACCCCCTTTTTTGCTGCCATTGGCATTACCTCTGAGAAGCATAATTCAAACTGGTTTACTTCCTCAAAAATGTCTGTGGCTTTCTACCTCCTTCAGATTCAATTCTAAATTTCTTAGCATCCAGAATATTCCTTGGTTAGCCAACTTACTTATCTTAGATAATCTTTCACAATAGTCCTAAGTCCTATGGTGTAAGTACAATCTTTATGTCCATTTTGCAGATGAGAAAACTGAGACTAGGTTCATAACTTGCCCAAGGTTTCATAGCTGCAGTGAAGAGCACTGCCCAAGTGTATACCCATATACCTGACCCCAGGGCCTGATACCTAGACACGGTGCAACTTGACCTGCCCAGTCTCATTGCTGGAGGGATGACAGACTCGATAGCTTGCCCCTCTGCTTACATAGGTGTCAAGTTAGCACTGGACCACAGGTGTCGGTGGGTCAGAAGAACGCAAAGCAGGAGTGAGCAGTAACAGAGGGAGGCTGGGCCTATCTTAAAGGTCTGTCTGTTTAATCCAGAGTCAACCTCTCCAGCCTGGGAAGCGGAAAGGGTTGAGGGGTGGAGAACCAGACAGCAGACCCACAATAGGGCAACACCCAAGGGGAGGCCTGGAGCCTGGCCAGGAAGCACTCAGGCCAGCCTGATTTGCATTCTGCTGACCCATTTTCATATCTTAAAATAAGAGACACTGATGATAAGCTCTGGCAATTATATTTATCAAGTCAGAGCAGAGTGAGTCCCAGGTTTGTGAAGCTGAGGTTTATCTGCTCCCCTTGGTCTTTTAGGGTGCCCTCCCATCCCCCTCTCCAGTGTCCAGGCCTCTCCCCTTCTCTCTTTTTTCCATCTTTCCCTCCTCAAAACATGGTGTCAGGACCAGATCCATTGGGGGTGGAGTGGTTTGAATGTTACTACTAAGCTAAGGTCTTGGGACAATCATTAGTTCTGCCTCTGCCTGCTCCTGCTTCTGAACCACTTAGAAAGTGGACCCAGGAATCAGTCAAATGGAGTACTCAGATCAGCTTCATTAGGGACGGCAGTTGAGTCGGAAGTATGGTCACAGTCTGGGATAACACTTCACTGGAACTTGAACCCTTTCTTCCCCCAATGCCAGGCATGTGGGGTGATTATAGCCCCCCCTGGATGGGTGGAGCCTGCCCTGGAGAATATAGACGTGAGAGGACAAAATGCACCCTATCTCCTCTCCCAGTCAACACATGTGAAATGAGAGGGCCAAGCAGATGGGGCTCAGTTCCTGCTCCCCATTTCACTAACAGAAAAGTTAGTGAGGCCAGGGAAGCATTTGAGGGGGGCTCTTTAGAAACAGACGACCAAGGGGGAGAGAGGGTCTCCACTAATAATAATCTCTGCACACATACACACATGCACATGCATGCACACATATGCTTGCACACACACCGCACACACATGCACACTCCTTTGATGAACAGTCAAAGCCACAGGTCCAAGGAATGAGCCAGAATGGTAGCACTTCAGATTTCGCTAAGTAGGTAAAGGAAGAAGGTATTTTGTAGGCAGGGTGGCCTTCCACCCACCGTCCCTTATATGAGAGCGTATATGATCCCAAAAGTACAGCTGAGAAAATAGAGAAGAGGTCCCTGCCTCCTGGGCTGGACTGACCCCTCCCCCAGCGCTGGAGCCCACCCTCTGCTTCCCCCTCTGGTCCTTCCCTTTCTCTCCTGGCACTTTCCTCTCAACAAATAAAGCTTCTCCCATCTTGAATCACAAACGACAACCCTTTTAGGCCCTTCATCCCCTCCAGCTGTGAGCTATGTCTTCCTTCCTTCCAAGTCAAGCTTCTCGCAAAAGTTTCCTAAACAGCTTTCGTAATGTTTACTTCAAGATGGGGGACTTTATTTGCACCAGCCCTGCCAAGTGGGAAGCAAGTGACGGCTTGACTCATAGCTGAGCAAGGACCCAGACCCTCAATGTAAGATTCTCTGGTCAAGATGGCTCTGACCCTTCCATTCATGAATAGCCCCACAGAGCCCACACTACCTGCCAGCTTTAAATACGTTTGGACAGGAAAGCTTAGAACCCTGCTCTGCTATTTTTAACAACTGCTGGCATTGAGTCAGGCTTTCTGCTGGCTTGGAGCCCTTTGCTCTTTCTGTCTCACGTTGTCATAGTCTTGCTCACATCTTAGGGGCAGTGAGCACGTCCCTTGTCTCCCTTGCCCACTCAGCTTTCACCTCCATCCCCCTCTTCAACCCTTCCATCGGGCAGGGGCAGGTTAAGAGTCTGTATTTCTTTGCTTTTCTTTATAAAAGCTCCCCCACAAGTCACGTACATTAACCTGGATGGAGCTGGCAACTTTTCATCTTATTCACAAGTTAGCATTAATACAGCTATAAGATTTTTTTTTTAATTAAGTCTAAGTTCAAATATGCCTTTAAATGAAAACATTTAAATAACTTCAGACTGAATGATATAAAGGAGGGTTTAAATGTTAGTTATAAATTGATATTCATTGTTCATCATTTGCAATCCCCGAGTATAGCAGAGTGATTGGCATAGAAAAGGCACTTAATAAATGCTTGATGAAGGAATGCACAGGAATAAATTCTAAAGTGTTAAAAGCTCAGTGATTTATCCCTCTCAAGGGTAAAACTTGTCATTTAACACACAGAACTTTAATAAATTGCAAATGGTAGAGTTCTCAGGCATCTCTCCTGGGGTGGGGCCAGAGATGTTTTCAGCAGTTGGGATGACTTCTGTCTTAAGTAACTCCAAACTCAACTCAAAATGGCTTAAACAGTATAGAAAATGTATTACCTCTACAACAAACCTTTGGATAGGACCTCTACCCAGTCTTTGGATAGAACAGGTCTAAGGTTAGTTATTTAGTGGCTAAAAACGATCTTTAAGGTCCACATTACTTTCCATCTTCTGTCCTGCCACCCTTAGGGTATCAGCTCTGCCATCACAGGCCACCTCTCCCCCATGCTGCAAGATGGTGCCACAATCCAGCATCATATGCAGATATGACATTGTCCCACAGAAGAAGAGGAAGCGTTTCTGTCCATGCCTCACTTTCCAGAGGACAAAACTCTTTCCCAGAAGCTCCCTAGAAGAATACCCGTTATGTATTTTGGGATAGAACAGGGTCACATGCCAACTTCCAAAACAATCACTGGCAATAGAATGGTACCACCGTGAATGGCTTCAATTGCTCACCATTTCCCACTGAGCCATACAGTGGAGGGACAGACACCTGGACAACATTGGGACTCTGCCAGCGAGGAAGAAGGGAGGATGGCTAAGCCATCAACAGTGTTGGCTCTCTGGTGCCCCCAAAGGCCAGGCCTGATTCCCAACAAAACCAACTCTTGTAATTTTTCCAAGGAATTTCTATTAATTAGGGAAAGACTTTGACAAATTTCATTGAGAAAATTACACTGAGATTTAATTGGTTAATGAACAACATATTTAGGTGCTAAGGACACCGACACTTTTCTTATTTTCGTACTCTCAGGACCCTTTTATCAACATTCAGTTGTATTCTGTGACATTTTTCATAATCCACTGGGAATTATGATAATCCGCTGGGAATTATAATAGATCTACAATCTATTTCACAGGTCAGCCACAGAGGTTATTCATTCATTTATTCATTTATCAAATACTTACTATGCTTGTATTAGGCACTGAGGACACAAAGAAAGTCCTTCTAAGGACTTGTCATTGAAGTTAGGGCCTACCCTAATGCAAAATGATCTCATCATTCATAGGAACTAAAGTACAAGTTCCTACCATTTATTGAACAGACTGTTCTTTCTCCAAGATTGTATTTTCTTGGCTCCTTTGTTGTAAATTAATTGCTCATATATATGTGGGTTTATTTCTGGGCTCTCAATTCTATTCCATTGGTCTGGGTGTCTGTTTTTGTGCCAATACCATATTGTTTTGATTACTATAGCTTTACAGTGTAGTTTGGAATCACGGAGTGTGAACCTCCAGTTTTGTTCTTTCTCGAGATTGCTTTGGCTATTCAGGATCTTTTGTAGTTCCATGCAGATTTTAGAATTATTTGTTCTAGCTTTGTGAAATAAGCCATTGGAATTTCAACAGGGATTAAATTGAATCTGTAGATTGCTTTGGGAGTATTCACATTTTAACAATATTCTTCCAATCCATGAGCTTGGAATAGCTTTCCATTTATTTGTGTTTTCCTCAATTTTTTTCATCAGTGTCACAGTTTTCAGTGCACAGGTCTTTTACCTTCTTGGTTAAATTTATTCCTAGGTATTTTATTCTTTTTGATGCAATTGTAAATGGGATTTTCTTAATTTTCTTAATTTCTGCGGTAGTTCATTATTAGTGTATAGAAATGCCACAGCTATATATATATATATATATACATATGTTATATATATATATATATATATATATATATATATATATATATATATATATATATATGTATATATATAGTGACTTTACTGAATTCATTTAATAGTACTAACAATTGCTTGGTGGTCTTTAGGGTTTTCTAAAAAAAAAAACACCCTAAACACATCATCTGCAAATAGTGAGTTTTACTTCTTCCTTTCCTATTTGGATGCCTTTTATTTCTTTTTCTTGACTAATTGTTGTGGCAATACTATTTGAATAAAAGTTGTGAGAATAAGCATCCTTTTCTTGCTTCTGATCTTAAAGGAAAGCTTTCAGCTTTTCACCATTATGATGTTAGCTGTGGGTTTGTCATATATAGCCTTTATTATGTTGTTACATTCCCTCCACACTCACTTTGAGAGTTTTTTATCATAAAGAGATGTTGAATCTATTCTTTTCTGTATCTATTTAGATGATTTTATTTTGTTAAGGTGGAATATCACACATTGATTTGTAGATATTAAACTATCCTTGCATCCCTGGAATAAATCCCACTGGATCATGGTGTATGATATTTTTAATTTATTGCTTTGCTAATATTTTGTTGAGGATTTTTGCATCTATGTTCATCAAGGATATTACCTGTAATTTTCTTCTTTTCTTTTCTCTCTCCCCTCCCCTTCCCTCCCCTCCCCTCCCCTCCCCGCCCCTCCCCTTCTTTTCTCTTTTCATGCTGTCCTCATCTGATTTTTGTATGAGAGTAATGCTGGCCTTGTAAAATATATTTGGAAGTATTCCTTCCTCTTCAATTTTTTCTGAAGAATTTGAGAAAAAAAGGTATTAAATCTTTGAATCTTTAGAAAAATTTTTACCAGTTAACCCATCTGGTCATGGACTTGCATTTGTTGGGGGGTTTTTGATTACTGATCAACTTCATTACTAGTAATCAATCTATTCATGTTATCTATTTCTTCAGATTGTTTTGGAAGACCATGTTTCTGGGAATTTATCCATTTCTTCTGAGTTGTCCAATTTGTTGCAGTATAATTGTACATAGTAGTCTCTTATCCTTTGTATTTCTGTGGTATCCGTTGTAACTTCTCTTTCATTTCTGATTTTATTTATTTAGGGTCCTTTCTTTTTTCTTAGTCTAGCTAGAGTTTTGTCAATTTTGTTTATCTTTTCAAACAACCAGCTCTTAATTTTGTTCATCTTTTTCTACTGGTTTTTAGTCTCTATTTCATTTATTTCTGTTTGGATCTTTATTATTTCCTTCCTTCTAACTTTGGGCTTCATTTGTTCTTTTTCTAGTTCCTTTAGGTATAAAGTTAGATTGTTTAGAGATTTTTCTTGTTTCTTGAGGTAAGTATGTATTGCTATGAACTTTACTCTTAGCACCACTTTTGCTGCATCCCATTAATTTTGGTGTATCATATTTCTGTTTTCATTTGTCTCTAAGTATTTTTTAAGTTATTTGATTTATTCAATGACTCATTGGTTGTTTGGTAGCATGTTGTTGTTTTTTTGTTTTTGTTTTTTAAATTTATTGGGGTGACAATTGTTAGTAAAATTACATAGATTTCAGGTGTACAATTCTGTATTACATCATCTATAGATCCCATTGTGTGTTCACCACCCAGAGTCAGTTCTCCTTCCATCACCATATATTTGATCCCCCTTACCCTCATCTCCCACCCCCCACCCCAGCATGCTGTTTAATCTCCACATTTTTGTGGGGTTTTTTTCAGTCTTCTTATAATTGATTTCTAGTTTCATACCATTGTGACTGGGAAAAGATGCTTGATATGATTTCAGTCTTCTTGAATTTAGTGAGACTTTTTTGTGGTATAACATATGCTCTACCCAGGAGAATGTTCCATGTGCACTTGAGAAGAATGTGTATTCTGCTTCTTTTGGATGAAATGTTCTGTATATGTATCTACTAAGTTCATATTGTCTAATGTGTTAAGGCTGATGTTTCCTTATTGATTTTCTGTCTGTCCCTCCATCTAACCCCAGTTATTTCTTAGATTCTCAGGCTTACTTAACTTTCAGTTGTTGGCTTGACTGGATGTCCTTTAAGGCAGTTTTCAAGCTGTTCTGGAGGCTTAAGAGGTTTTGTAAGAGTCTGTTCAAACTTTCACTAAAAAAAAGCCTACTAAGAAATACATGCATTCCTTATTTTAACCTATTGTTAACTTGTCATATTAATTCCCTCTTGACTCGGGCACAGCCTGGAAAGAACTTCCATTCCTATGTACACATGTAAGATTTGAACTTGTGTCATTTATAAGGAAAATTGTACGTCTGTGGTCTTTTAAACAATACAGGCCTATTTATGTCCATGTAAGCAACATGGAAAAAGCAGGTACAATATTACTTATGAGTGTGAAGCAGAATATTTTAAATTTGGATCCTGAGGTTGATAGTGTTAACTGGGAGCCTGGGTTCTGAAATTGGGCAAGTTTGGGTTTGAATAACTTCCTGTGTGGCCTTGAGCAACTCACTAGACCTCTCTGAGCCTCAGTTTTCTCATCTGTAAAATGGTGATAACATTATAAAATACATCCATGTTCGTAAAAGTCCTTTGGTTCTTTTCGGCTTTTTTACTTTCTTCCTAATATTATATAATATCTAGAAATCTTTAATATCTAATCTTTCCAATTATCCTGCTCAGTCCCCTAGCCTTCTGCCCCATCTTCTTAAGTCTTTCTTCCTCTTCTTTTAGGCAGCTCCAACCCCTAGAAGTCTTGTTGATTTCTTACGACGAGAAACTCAGCTTTTTGCCTCACTGCACAAAGCCATAGTACTTTACCTGATATCTAAAATTTCATCAGGACACTTCGTGTAACAGAGTCCCTGTCCAGCGCTGCCATCCATAGAGTGCCTGGCACAAGCTCTTTCCTTTCCTTGAACCTGATCACTTTCTCAGGCGAGGCGCTCTCCTCACCAGCATCTGTGAGCAGGAGGCAGTAGCAAGGGGATTTTTCATGTTCTGCTATACATGCTGCCATCTCCCTTAGGGGGCAGAACTGCCTGATAGGTTGCTTTTATACAGAATGATATTAAAAGTGTGAACTTATAAATTTATCCTGATAAAAATGTTGCTCTTAACTGTTTTTTATATAGGGGTCCTGTGTTGGAGTTCACTAGAGATATAGGGTTTTGTCAGTGAAAAACATTTGACAACCAGTGAGTTGAGGCTTTTGTATTTGTTCCCTTCTAGTCAGAACAGAGATAGTTTCTTTTGTTTTGTTTCAGTTTCCTGTTGAACCACTAAGATGCTTTCTGTCTCTTCAGTATTTATTTTATTAACCTTTTTGTTTTCTCTCGTACTCTGAAATCAGCAGAATGTTCACATACTGCCATCTGAGGCACTTCCCATCTTAATTTCTCTCAATCATAGCAGATTTGTACTTTCTCTTCCCTTGTACACATGCTTTCATGGGCTGTATCTGCTGATTTTATAGTTCTCACTAACAACTAACTGTTTTAGGTTCATGGAGAATTATTTCCCTAAAGCCATTGCATCCTTTACAACAGTCAACTGATCAGAATTGTAACTGGGTGATATCACAGGTACACAATATTGATTTAGCTAAAACAACAACTTAGATATTTTCCCTCAAAATGAATACAACATTATCAACTGCTTTGGAAGAATATATGAATATTTTAATTATAAATTTAAAAAATATAGAAACACCTAAAGTCTAGAACTGTATCCTCCAGGCCAACATGAAAGACAGATTTGTATAATGGTTAAGTTCTCAAAAACAAAACAAAAAGCAGCATTTTAACAACCTACATGATCTTCTGTATATAGTAGCAATCAGTATTAATTGTAATATTGCATATCTTGAAGAGTAGTCAAAAATGGAAATGTGCCTCTTCAGAAAGAAACCTATAGGAAATAAACCTATAGGGAAAAAAGAACATTTCTTTAAAACTTCACAAATTGAAAAACAAACAAAAAAAGAAACAACAGAAAAATGATGACACTAGAATGTAAGCTTTACAGGGCAGGAGTTTTTGATGGTTCTGTGCTCTACTACTACATCACCAGTGTCTCAAACAGGACCTGATACATAACAGGTCCTCAATAAACACATGGCAAATGACTGTTTGAACAATAAAGTTTGATTATAAATTTAAGAAATTAGAAGTGTCCCTGACAGGCAATGGATCAAATGGAAACTAAAAATCTAGATAAAATTTTGCATTTTAAATTGACCCTTACAAAAATGAGTAAACTTAATATTTCTTTTCAATTTACAACTGGTTATTGTTGGTTTAAAACACAGCCAGATTCAATAAAAAGAAAAAGAAAGAAAGAAAGAGAAAGAAAGAAAGAAAGAAAGAAAGAAAGAAAGAAAGAAAGAAAGAAAGAACAAACAGTCAGACTCCAGTTAAGAAACATCAATTATTTGGATACATTTTAGTATATAAAATTTTATAGTATACCTATCATGTATTATACTAGTCTATAGACCAGAGCTTTCTCATCCCTGCTTACAATCCTTGGTATCTATTATTTTCTAATCTTTTAGTTGCAAGTAACAGAAAGCAAACTCCAACTAACTTAAGCAGAAAATAGGGGAGTGGAGATTTACTGGAAGGATTCTGGGGTGGCTGATGGGCTTGAAGAACAACCAGTTCAGGGGACTAGAAGGAAAGTCTTTGCCATCAGGACTCTGTCTCTTCCTAAATGTCTGTTTTATTCTCTCAAATTTTTTCCATGAGGTTGTAATCAAGGTTGCCAGCATCATCAGACTCCTCCTAACTTCCTCTCCTGAGAGGAAGTTTGTTTTCATAGGCCCAATTAGAAAGATCCCAAGGAGGGATGCCAATTGGTTCAGCTTGGGTGACACTCCCATCTCATGGACCTATCTCTGTGGCCAGCGAGGAAGAATGGATCATAGGAGGATTTGGCAGCTCCCCTTCAGAACATATTAGCAGTATGAAGAAGGTAGATCAGTTCTCCAAAAGAGCGGTGGACATTCTCAGATGAGAACAAATGTCATTCACAAGGAAAATTAAAGCTCCCGTTTGAAGTCTTCAGAAATAGACTGCCTTCTGTGGGTTGGTCCCACAAGGCTTCCCACTTTCAAATTCTGGGTTCACAACAGTCTGTTACTTAAAGATTCTTATTGTCCGAAGACTAGATAACTGAATTATTAACATCTGCATTATTAAAATGAGATAACAGCTTTATCTGAATTAAAAGGGCAAAGCTAATATTAGTATCTTTCTTTAAGAGATCAAAAACACTTTCACCACAACTTAGTAAGGTCAGGATAGCCTGATGGATTGATGAATAAAAGTTTCCTCTGTTTTACCAACTGGAAACTAAAGCCCGATGTCCCATCTAAAGTCTCAATCGGTGACGAACTAGATTGGCTTCTAGACTAATGTGTTTTACGTTAAAGACCAGTGTTTCAATAAGTAAGTGCAACCCACAGACCAGTGTTCGATATTTGGCTTTACTTTATAAAAATACACAACTTAAATACATGTGACACTCTCTATACAAGACATAAACAACTGTTAGATTTAACATTTTCAGTTACTTCAACAGAAAGCAAGTATGTAAATTACCTCGTAAGCGCAAAGGGTTTCTTTAGAGACTGCTTTCACAGTCAAAGGGACTAACGCCCCTGCGAGCAATCAATGCAGGAAGCTAACCTAAACTGTCCAACTTTCCAACAAGTCGTTTCACCCACAAGGCCTTTATTGCACGGCCTCATATTGCACCGCTTGGCAGACACAATCAGATGTCTCCACATCGCAGGTTTAAGCTTTTGTCTTCTCTAGAGATGCTTAATGGAAAAACCAGTGTACAAATAGTATTGACTGTGTCTTACAATTGTGCTCAATACCGGTCACAAGAAGTATGAACCTCTCTTCACTTTGCAAAACTTACAATGGAAGGCGGTGAGTTATATTTTGCAGCCAAATTCCTTTCAAACGTTTTACAAAAACGTTGGCAGACTCAGAGTGAGATAGACAGAGTACAGTGGGGAAGGGAGTGACATTCAAGTGCCCACGAGTCACTTGAAAGAAGAACCCTGTCACTGTCAAAGGCAATGTGTGCACGCGTCTCCATCATTTCTACTTTGACACCGAAACACCTTCCTCCCCTTCCAGACTGTGTTCTTGTTCTGTGAGGAACAGCTAGTTCATTACTGGTGCTGCACACTTACTCTGGCTTTCTTTCAGAAATTTAGCTGCCTTAACTATGGCTCCTTTAAATTAACTAACAGTGAATTAGGTACTAGTTTATGGATATTAGGAGATATTTACCAGTTGAGAATTCAGTGCATGAGAACATACTAGAGTGAGGTTCCTGAGGTAAATGTGAGAATAGGCGCAATCTACAGAATTAGAGCAATTTATCTTGGATAGCTGCGTAATAGGGAGTTGACAGGCAAACAAAACCAAGGACACATTTATGTGAAGAAATGAAATGACAGTGCTGAACTGGAAGAAATGTTGACAGCTGAGCATATCAATTAAAAAGGAGGCATGAAAAGGGAACAGAGGAACAAAAGGAGTGTGTATTTTAAAGTGCTTAGGTAGGTTGGACGATGGATTTAAAATGCCTCCAGGGATTTCTAAAAAGTTTTTAAAGTGTTCATTCTTCGTGACTCATACATGGAAGAAATGGCTTTTCTTTAATAATAGCTATTCAAACTTTTTACTCTTTTTTGAAACACAAGATTCTCTATAAAATCTTTTTTTTTTTTTAGCTATTACTCTGCGAGTTGCTATTCTCGCTGATGTATTTTGAAATCCTAACTAGCTGAATAATTTTATTAAAGTTGAACTACAAAGTACATCTGCACATCAAGAAGTCACATGAACGCAGAGGTCTGTAAAGTTCTGTATGAAGTTAAGTACCAAAAAAACGTTCCACTGCAGGTCATGCTTCATTATCGTCAAGGATTACGGCAATCAGAAAAATTCTAGGACCCTGAAACTTAACTCACGTCTTTCTTTTACATAAACGAAGTAACACATGGGCAGCTTTTGCGTTAACAGTGAAGGTGCTGGGAACTGCGTCCTGAGACCTAAGAATCAAGATCAGGCTGAACTTCAACACATCACTGATTATGTAAAGATATGAATGGAAGCTCTAAAGAACTCTCTTTGCTGTAATTGCTCGTCTGTACAATGTAGTTGGTGAGGGGACCAACCTAGTGTTTAATAACAGTGATGAAAACTGGCACCGGCTTGTTATACAGAGCCACGTACCCATGTCAGTTTGGGCTGACACTACCATGCATGATCCCTCATGCATATGACTCCTAAATTTTATTGCAAAAACAGATCAATATTTAATTATTTTAGGCATGATGCAGGCCTTAAGCAAAATTTAGGTGCAAAAGAACTTTGGGTTGGAGTTCTGCGTCCCAAGGAGCTAGTTAAAATTAAGAGGCCAGTGGAAAACCCCACAAGAAATCGTTATTTCAGATCTCAATTCATAAAAAAGAACATTTTCAGTATCACCAAGATTAGAAAACAACGCTGTGGTTTCCTGACAACAAACTCAATGCAGCTCAGTGGCAGCCACACAAAGTAAAGCTGCTTTGGACGGGGAAAGAATCCCTAAGACTGCAGCAGGCTTGGATCAAATGAAGGTGACTTTTCTTCTTAGGTGGTAAGGTATGCTGATGGGCGATCCATATGCGAGAGCTGTTTATAATTCTCAGACAGCAGTAACATTTTATGTACTTTAAAGCCCTAGTGCAGAGTGGTCACAGCTCAAAATACGAGCATCACAATGAGAGTCACGCAGTGAGAGTGGCTCCATAAGCTCTCAAAGGAAGGCCAGTCCTAACATCCAATCTTCGTTCATCCCTTGGAGACCGAGATGGAGACGATGGCAAGAGAATGTATTTCTCTATGTGAAATTAATTTTCATAATCTGTAGTTTAAAAATACTACTACTCAGAAATTTGGAACCCAGGAAATATTCTGGAGATTCCTCCCACACAGGCCATAAGAGCTCTCCTCTACCACCACCCAAAGGATCCATTCTCGTCTCTGGTCAACCAGGACCAGGTCGAGGCTTCTAAAGGAGGACTGAGGAGGCAGTGGCTGGGAGCTGGGGATTCAAGAAGAGAGGAATGATGGCAGATGTGATGTATAGCTATTAAAATAAATAAATAAATACGAGGGGACGAGAAGAGGAGGAAAAGAACGGGGAGCCGACACTGAGGAGGACGTGAGGAGGAGGCCTGGCTTGTGGAGAAGCACCCCTGCCTTTCCCACTACCTGTGGCAAATGATGCAGAAATAAGAACATGCGTAAGCCTCCCAGGGGGCTCTCCTAGGGCAGCCAGGCTGGCCGTGCCTTCTGAGGAAGTGTGCACCATCTAGTGTGAGCTGCAAGCACTTCTGTCTCGGGTCTGATTCCTGATTCCTAGGTGGTGCCTCTCCCTACAGCGACCGGCACCCATTTCCACAGCGAAGCAAGGCCTCAGATCCAGGGCGGGGCTAGCAGCCGCCAGCGCACTCAGAGGGGCTGTCGTCGCCTATCTTCTCTTAGGACTGGCTCGTCTCTCCCCTTGGTGGTTGGAGAAGCAGAACAGAGTGAATGTCACAAAAGGGCAGCTCAATTCAGAATGGTATCGACTTGTTTCCCAAACTTCCAGAGGGCTGCTAAGAATTCATTAATTTTAGATTAATAGTTAACAGACCACCTAAGGAACTCACTCTGAAAGGAGCGACCTGCCTGTGAGATCACACCAAACATCCAGGGGTTTTCAGATTGTCTGCTTCTGTTTTTGTTATTTTCTTCTCTGATGATGAAGGTTTAAAAAAAAGAAAAGAAAAAGTGAAAGAGTGCTCCCGTCCTGCCTCCCTCCAGAAATCTCATGGAATTTCCTGAGTGACGTGCCTAAAGGAAGCTAACAAATGAATCAGGGGGGAAAAAATCAATTTGGAAATATGAAATGAACTGTCATGGATAAATGGTACTTGGTTCTCTTCACTTCATCTCTCTACGAAATGGTAACAGGCACCTGAATTATTGATTTACAAATAACACATGAGTGAAAAGAGCAGTCAAGTTTCGCGGAGGAAAAATCTAGGTTGGCTCTTTTACCTCTAGGGACAGTCTCTTTGTACTCGAGGCCCACACTTGTCTTTGTTCCTCCTTTCTACTTGATGCTTTTCAGGAGGGCTGTGCGGGCGTTCACTACTGCTTTGAAGGCGTCTTCACTGCCAGGTGCTACACACTTGTCAGGGTGGAGCAGCACCGCGAGCTTCCGATACGCCTTATTGACTTCATCCCTACGAAAAGAAGCAAAGCTCGACGTCAGTACCAGGGTCAGCCCCACACCCTGCAATTAGCTGTGTGGATGACGCAGTCGTTCTCGCAGTAAGCAAATAATTCCCCAAAAATATCCCAAATAATTACTACCCTTTCCAAAGGTGGGACTAAAGGACTAGGAAACAAACAGACAATAAACAAATAACTAATACATAGCATACAAGTAGGAAAAAAATACAATGCAAAATGAGTATGCAAACGCTAAGAAAACACTTGGTAAAACAATGATCAGATGGAAAACAGAACGTTCTTGGCACCAAGGAGGCACTCAGCAAATCTGTGCTGACTGAAGCAGCAGGGCACGGGGAGGTCAGGGCAGGACCCTGGAGTAGGGTTCCGGAAGGTGGGGCTTGGGGATCAACACAGCGGTGGGGAAATACAGAGCAACTGGGAGAAAAGCGGCAGAGGTTGGGAACAGAGCATTGACATAGCATGTAGGTCCATGAGGAAACTGCTAGGAAGCACAAGACATGAAGTTGGCCAGGGAGGAGGGGTTAGTAAGTGCGAGGCCATGAAGAACAAACAACAGGAAAACTGGATTTGACAAACAGTACCAACAGTAGGTGTTTCGTGACAAAATGGTGCTGGGAACGCTGTTTCTTGAAGTTAGGAGACAGGTAGGAGGTTGTTACCATAACCCAAGCATGAGTACGAGAATTTAGATACGATGTTTGTGGAAGGGAGGATAAAAGATATAATATAAAAAAAGAATTGGCAGAAGCAGATGATGAGCTAGATACACAGGGGAATAAGGTATAGGAAAAAGGGCTGAAACGAGTTCCAGGGTCATGGAGAAGTTGAGGCCCTGGGAAGATGATGACTCCAGTCACCAAGAAAGGAACATGGAAAGGGGTACCTGAGAGTCATATGCACTAAGCTCCCTGAGACCAAAGAAACAAGAGAGAAATGAGTATTATCCAGAGAGGAAAGAAGCAGTAACAATAAATGTTTCTCCAAAGACCCTGTGAGCTCCTCAGCGAGAGTGGACTGGTTGGGGAGGGTCCTGGAGACCACTTGTCCCTGCAGGTCCCCCTGCTCCTCCTTGTCCTCAGCTGTCAGGCCTCCGAGAGGCTTCTAAGTACCCAGACACTCTCCTGGTCAGAGTCTGGCTCTGTCTCTACAGATGGTTTTATTTCCCATCTTCCTTTTGTAATTCCGGATTCCAGTTATCCAGTAAGCTTGGAAATGGTGCTTTCCCAAATTCTCTAGGCTTTTCTCCTTTATTTTCTATCAGAAGGATTTCTAGTTTGGCTCTCCAAATTAGGGAGATGGTTTTTGATATTTTGGATGTGATGCGAAGTCTTATGTGTCAACTTGGAGAGACTGAGGTCATAGAGCCATGTTAATAGTTTTCCACGTCCTCGGTATACATTCTAAAGGTTTGTCTGCTTTTAGAAGTCTTTCTGAATTTTTTTGTTTTAATCTTGCATGTGGCTCTTCTGCATAGGTAATTTTGATATTAGCTAATAAGAATTACATTCTCCCTAAAAGATTCTCTGTCTTTGAGGCAGGTATAGCATCCTCTCTCTTCCCCATGAGTGAGACCTGGGTAAGGTCCCTCTAGCCACTCTGCTTCTGGAGGAGACATGTCCACAGGGGGTTAGTAGTTAGGCCTGGTCCTCTAAGAATGCCTTTTAAGAATTCAGGGTAGCAGGAGAGACTTTCAAGGAAAACTTTTGGAGAAACAAGAATGAATCAAGTGTATAAGAAGTATATTAATTCTACTGAAGATATATTCTTAAAGTTCAAGAATAATAAACACAGTTAGCACTGAACAAACATTAAAACTCTATATCTTAAAAAAATGTTTTTAGGTTTTGCCCAAACATGCTCAATGTCACACAAAATTAGTATGATAGACCCAGAGGAACAAAGGTAAAAAAAAAGTACATGTTTATATTGGTTAAGGATATGGAACTTAGGGAGTTCCTGTAAATTTTGGTAGATTCCATTTAACCACAGTGAATAAATAAGGAACCCAAGTTTCTTTTTCCTTAATAAATATTGTTCTAAGTTAATCAAGAAGTAAAGTAATAGTTTCTTAGTTTTAGAGCCAATGTCCTTTGGAGATGAAAAGGAAGAATTTAGAATGAGACCATGGAAGTCTAAAAAGACATTTAAAAGACAGTAATGAACTTTGTGCTCTATATACTACATGAGGTCATCGGAATTCCTTCATGTGTTTAAAGTATCCTCAGTAATGCCCGGCAAGTCAAGTGTGACCAGAGGCGTCTTCCTCTTTCCCTCCGCTCTTTCCTTCTGGACTTAAAGATACGCTATGAGACCAAAATGGAGAAAAGACACTTAACACTGTTGATGCCAACAAGGCAATTTCAAGATGGACTTTTTTCTTTTGCGGGAATTAAAGTGAAAAAGTAGAAAGGGAAAACATGGAGAGGAGAGCTATGGTACAAAATAAAAAGATCTGAGAACCCTTATAAATTATGATGTACACAGTAAGTAGTATTATATCATAGAAAGTTATGTAAATTGAAAGTTCTTAAGAGGGTAGATCTCGAGATTTCCCATCACAAGATAAAATCTTTTCCACTATATGAGATGATGGATATTAACTAAACTTGTGGTAATTGTTTCACAATATATGTAAGTCAAATCATTAGGTTGTACACCTTAAACTTATATATACAGTGCTGTATGCCAATTATATTTCAATAAAACTGAAAAAAAGGTATAAACCAAATTGAACAACAATTACCTGCACAAGTAACAAAGAGTAGTGGTTATATTTCTTTTTCTCCTAAATAATTCTTTTGGCTAAAATAAAATAATTTAACATAAATATATACAGATGAGGAACTAACAGGATTTTTGAGAGTGATAGAAAGACAGAAAAATAGGCAGACACATGTGTTCAGGGTCAAAAACCAATCTTATTACTAACTCCTGAATTTATTGAATGTGTTTAGTCTGGGTTCCAGTTTTCCCTGTAAAATTGGGCAAGTTGATTGCTAACATTCTGTCCTCTAAAATTCTATGATTTAAGAATTCTCTTTTGTAAGGTATTTTTTTAAGGTTATATTAGCTTCAAGGCTCTTATGCAACAAAAGCAAAGCATACCATTTCAGAAAGTATTTATGCATATACACTAGAGCAGGCAACTGGTTTCCACATCAGGCAACTGGCATTAACTGAATTATTCAGTTAATTCAGCAAAAGAGCATATTAAATAATCTAATATATTTCCACACATCTTCATATTTCTAGCTAATTACAAGAAGATATATTGCAGCTATAATTTTGATGACTGAGTCATTCTCTATAAGAGAACTCAGCACTAATATCCTAGAGCACTGCTTACCTTGAGGCCCCAGGTTTGACTCCCAACATGTCCCAACTGTCTTTACTATTTCGAATTCTGCGAATGGTGTCTGCTTGTTCTTTGGTGAAACTAGCACTGCTATTTGTAATAGGACGTTTCCCGCCATTTTCAAATAAATCAACTATGGATGCATAAAAGGTCTGTGAAAAGAAAACACATCCCAGAGTAGAACTGATTTTGTGAAAATAGGAATTCCTTTTAAGTATCAATTGAAAGAATTTTAATATAGTCCAATAACTTAAAATTCATAATAAAGCAAATATTTCAGAGGTAAAGGAAAATATGATCAAAGAATTAAAGGAAAATATACTTTTAATGAGTGAACAGACAGAGAACTCAGCAGAGAACTGGGAACTGCACAAAAGAACCAAATGCAAATTCTAGCACTGAAAAGTACTGAACTGAAAAATTCACTCAGTGGATTTAACAGCAGATTGAAGTCAGACCAACAGAGACTATGTAATCTGGAAAACAGAAAAAATGGAATAAAAATAAACATAGCCTCAAGGACTGTGGGACAAAATCGAATGGTCTAATATATATGTAGCTGGAGTCCCAGAAAGAAAACAGAGTAAGAATAGGGGAGAAAGAGAGGTTAAAAAAAAAACACTTCCAAATTTGATTTAAAAAAACACCTGCCTACCAATCCGAGAGACTCAACAAATCCTAAGTAGGATAAATATAAAGAGAACCACACCTAGGAACATAGGACAACTGCTGAAAACCAGAGAAAAAGAAAAACTCTTAAAAGTAACTGGAGGAGGAAAAAAAGGCATATTGTATACAAAAGAATAAGGGTAAGAATGGGTGCTAACATATCATCAGACACAATAGAGGCCCAAAGGGAATGGACTAACATCTTTATAGTGCTAATTTAATTTTTAACAGTTATTATTTGTAACTCTTGAACAAATCACTACTAGTCTTAGGTGTCCTCATATCTGAAATGAGAATAATACCTGCCACATTGGTAAGAGTCTCAAATGAGATGAAATATGTAAACTCCTCCAGAATTGTAAAATACTATTCAAATGGTTAAGTATTATTATTGCACATATATAAGCACAAACTCACATAAGTCTATGTAATCAAAAGAATACAAGAGGGGCAAACCAACATCAACCTTATTTGGTCTTGAAATAGAAGCTACTGATGCACGATTTAGTCTGTCAGCCAAGGATGAAACCTGTCTTCTAATAGGAGTGGTGACAGCTTGTGAGAAGGAAACTCAGCATAAAAGATTAAATAAAATCCCACTCAATAATTAAGAACTCTTTATAGTATAGCTGTATTATTTGAAATGCTAAAAATTCCCAAAATATCAGATATATTCATAAGAAAAAATGCATTATTCATGCCACCACTTACTTCCTAATGTATCTATAATTAAGAGTCAACTTGACTTCATAACTTAGTTTAAATAACTTCCTCCCCTTAAAATTATTCAAGATTAATACATTTTGAAAAGTGACCATCTATTCATGTTCCAATGTGACTATATCTCCTATTGCCTACTTGATGGGTGAGACCTAATTTTTATGTTTGACTGGCTGGACTCTGCAATGATAGTCTCCTCTTCTCTAATTGCACCCCGATGGGCTACAATAATAGGATTATCTTAGCTACAACAAGGCAATTCTGCCAATGTATGCTTCCATTGGATTATGCATACAAATGTAACCAAAGGTAGTTTTGAAAAAAATCTTTGTCCCAGTTAAGTGTGTAATAACTTTTGTTAAACTTGATAAACATCAGAATCACCTAGAGAGCTTCTTCACAATGTTAATCTTCCAGTAGGTTTAGAACCCAGCAATCTGTATTTTGAAGAATGTCCCCCAGGTAATTCTGATGATTAGCCAGGTGTGGTCTAAAACAGAAAGCAGACAGCTATCACACATACACACATACTCATCTTCATATTCTTTCTCACCAGCTTCTGAAAAGAGCTTATTCTAATGAGAAATTCCTATTACTTTTTTTGCTTCTCATAAACTAAAATTTGTCATGGGCAGCCTTGACACAAACTCTAAAACAACAAAATGCTAGGTTACCTGGAACATCTCATTAATTCCTTCTCCAGTTTGTGCTGAAGTTTCAAAGTACAGGAACCCCTTGCTTTCAGCCCAGAGACGCCCTTCACTTTCATCAACACTGCGGTGCTTGGGACAATCGATCTGAAATAGTAAGTTGAGGGGCAGAGAAGATTCCAAACTTGTCCCACTACAAAGGCCCAATGAGGTCTTTGTTAATCCTTTACTGAGGCAAATAATAATCTTAAATGAACCCCAGCACTAGTACATAGAATTACCAGGACCAAAGGGGACAAACAATTACTAATACTGAATGTGGACTGATTTTCTGTGGCAACAAGTGCCTATTACCACACTTCCCACTTTATCCCTTGAGAAAACTGCTGCATTCACCTCTGTGAAGGTCAGCTTCATAATGAATATCTGCCACACTCAAGGGGCTGTGGTCTGCTTTTCATCCCTTTCCACAGGCCACCTTTCCCCTAATTACGCCCCTCCTCCAATCAGGTCAGAGTATGATAATTAGGGTCCACCTCTCCTGCTCAGTCAGCAATATGACTCCCCAAGGATGGCACCAGAAACAAAAATGGATAAAAATCCTGATATACCAGGTTTTGGTTTTTTATTGTTCTTGTTTTTAAAAGTTGTTGATTCCTGTATTACTGAATAAGGAACTTTTCTTTTTATTTGTTCCTCAAAACTCAGAGCTGCACTTTTCCCATAAGAAATCTAGAAAGTTGAGCCTACCATTTCCAAAGCGGTTACCTTATTGGCACACACTACAAATACAATGTTTTCCATGTTTCCGTGAGGTCCAAGCTCTTGCTTCATTTCTGCCAGCCATGCATCCAGGGCATCAAAGGTGTCTTTCTGCCCAACATCATAGACCAGTATCACACCCTGTGTGTCCTTGTAAAACTCATTACGAACCTTCACATAAAAGAACAAATGCACAAAATCTGAAATAGTAAGCTGGGGTGGAAGGGGGGTGGTGCGTTGTGATTTTACAAAAATATATTTCACAGTCATAAACTTAGCAAAGTATATTCTTTTGTGTATTCATAAAATTTGCTGCTATATCTCAATATCTGCTTGCCTTTAGGGGATTTTTTTTTTTTTATAAAATCAAAGCAACATGATAAAAAATAAATCTGTTAGTACCAAAGGACTTATAATGGAAACAACAGCCTCCTGCCCTCCCTCACTTTCAGTTCCACTCCCCAAAGGCATTCAATCTTTAATTGTTGTTAGTAGACCTTCAAAGAACACAAATTATATAAAGTCCTTTATAGGAAGAACTTGGAAGGTGAGTGAACAATTAAAAAAGAACTCTAGGCAAAAATGACACAAATATCAGCAATAAGTACAGCCATTTATATATCACATCCCAAAGACTGCTTTTCCCGGGATGCTAGGCAGAGCTTCCCTGTGACTCTAGCGTCTGTATACCAACTTTAGAACTCCAAACTCAGAGCCTCAGTGTAATGTAGTGGAAAAGAGCACGGGCTCTGGAGTCAGACAGATCTGGGTTCACACTTACTTACTAGTTGTGTGATCTTGGGCAAGTCACTTAACCTCTCTGCGTCTGTTTCCTCATCTGTAAAATGGGGATAATACTACTTACTCCACAGGGTTATGATGAAGATTAAATGAGATAACGAAGGCAAAGCACCTACATGGTGCCTGGAAAACAATGTGTATTAGCACCTTCTCCCTTCCTTCCTTGCATCCATTCTCTGGTTAACCTCCTTTGATGTTTTCATCAGAAATGGCAACTCACCTCTGGGGCATCTACAATTCTGGGAAGAGGCAGCATGAAGTACAGGGCACACTAAAGTGGCAGAGGCAATGACAGGTTGAATGTGTGAGAAGCAGCATTGACAGATTTGGGGTTTCAGTGACAGAGGCCATGTATTATTATACAATTCTTTTCGAAGAATTCCAGTATGTATTGAGACTCACACTGAAATATCTATAGTTTTCTAGGCATAGACACTTGGACCAAGAACATAAATACCTGTTTATTTGCAGAAACATAAGACGCTATCCCCTAAAACTAAAACCAACAAAATCAGAAAGAATTTAAAGGGATGAACACCAGGAGTCTTCTGGCCCTCAGCACTCACGTTCCTTAGCCCTCCTGCAGTCATAAAAACGGGGCTCTCCCTTCTTTCCTGACACTCTGGCTGCCTTGGCTCCCATACACCATGTGCCCCAGGCTCTTAACTAAACTTTTCTCTCCATCGCTCCCACTCCAGCCAGCCACCATGATTCCCCAAATGCTGTCCTGGGCCCTCTTCTTTTTTTCCTTCTTCCCATCTCAGCCACATCAACCACTGTCACACTCTCAACTGTGAGAACCTCCAAGATGAGCCCTTTCATCTCTACCTCCAGACCCACATTTCCAATTAGCTCTAGACTCTTCCAGCTGAATGTCCTGTTGGAATCTCAAGTTCAACATTTACAACAGGAAACCCTCCGACTCATTCTTTCCTAAACTTTTCCTTCTTTTGAACGTCTAGTGATGAAAGTAGCACACAGTTCTCCGCCATTGTGTTGGACGCCTGGTGTTAAGTTTTGCTGCTTTCCTCTCCCTTTGCTCAGCAGAGTCAAACAAACCTGCAGAAGCCACCTCTACCACATTTCTTGCATCTGTCACTTCCTTTCCATTTTCATTGCCAACATTATGTCTTGAATGAACTACTGCAAAAGTCTTCTAATGAATCTCCCTAGCAACATTATACACCATGCATATTTATCTTTTTAAAGCCCTGGCTCAAAAATTCTTTATTGTTTCCCCACTGCCAGTTCCCCAAAGTTCAAACTCTTTAAATTGATGTTAAAAGTTTCTGATCATTCCTCTACAAACTTCTTAGTCTTATCCTCCGCCTACCCCCTGTACTTCAAACTGAATAATCTCTCATTCCCAGACCTGCCCTATGCCTTCCTAACTCCATCTGGAAACAGGCACCTCTTTATCTTCAATCTCTCAAGGTCTAGCTATAATACTGCATCTTTTATGTAGTTTTTCTGCTCCATTCCCCACCATTTAACTCCCTACCCCTGTCAGACAGAATCTCATCTCTATGGCTCCTGGAATATCACAGCATTTTGTACTTCTAACCCAAAGCAAGCAGAAGGAGGGAAATAATGAAGATAAGAGCAGAAGTGAAAAGCGCAAATTAGAAACGAGCAGAAGGCCTCCTTAGGGAGAATGAAAAACCCAAGGAAGGAAAAACAAAAGAGAATGGCCATGAGATTCATTATGAGACTACTTAGAAATGATAAACAGATGAAAGTAAACCAAGTGGGGTTCTCTCTGGGGAGAGAACTCATGGCTGAGGAGTGAAGTGGAAAGTTCACTCTAACATCCTGCTATGAATTCTTAAGTCCAAGTATGAATGTAATTATCTTTTCATGTTTTGGGGTAAGGTATAAAGTAAAAAGCAACAGTCCTTTGAAGGTGAAAATATCTTACACCAGCTACATTTACCTCTTTTTACACATTATTTGAATATTGGTTCTTTCAGATAATTCAGAATCTTTCCCTAAATCACTGACAACACTGCATATAGGTTTTCTCATGAAAGGCTTTCTTACCTCATAGAAGAAGGGATGTCCAGCCATATCAAAGATATTAACTTTGATTTCTCTGTCTCTGACTTGTACCCTGAAATGTTCAAATAGAAAAGAAATACCAAAAAAGGTCATGGTTTCTGCATTCACATTAATAGCATTTATGTCACTTATAAATTTCAAAAGAGTATGCGTATGAAATTTAAGAGGCCTGTTCTTGGTTCCAGCTAATCTGTACGGCAGGAGCCAGCAACTTAGCAGATAATCCTGCCTCCTTGTTTTAACAACACTAAACCCACTTGGAATAAGCGCCCTTATTCACCTTCAACTTACCTCAAGATACTCAGTCTACACCCCTTAACTAACAAATGGTGGCTATTACTATGGTACTAAGAAAAATGGGTTTGGGACAAGAGCAAGATAAATGAAAGCAGAATGTTTTATTTCCCTTAGTAAGACGGCTTAGTCACTACTAGCTATACTTGGTTACCATGCAGAACAAGATGTATATTATTAACAACATCTGTTTGATTTTTTTGTGGTCTTCACTGAAGCAATAGCAATAGTCATTTTATTTTCAGAAATTTGAAAATAAAGGAAAATAATAACCATTCATATTAGAATTAACTACTGGTAACATCATAGCATATTTAGTTCTAGTCCTTTTCTTTTTAATGAAAAATCACTCCTGAAAAATGAATGAATCAAACATTATACATAATTCAAACACTAAAGAAATATACAAAAATGTAAGTTTAACATTTATCCCAAGTCTTAAATGCACATTTGTGAAATAAGAATCTATCTTATAAAAGAGAGTGTGAGAACAGCGAAACAAAACAAAATAATTAACAGAGTTTGACAGCATCTGGAGAAAATGTGGTATAATAATTTATATTAGAAAATTTTACCTTAAAGAGATAGCATCTGAGAAGGGACGGAACTGAAGTCTATAAAGTCGGGAAGTGACACAAATGTGTTCACATGGAAACTCAAAAGAGGTCAATTTGATTCAGAAGCCAGAGAAAATTACCTTAAGAAAAATGGTAATTCATTACCTCAAGGCAGTGCTTTCCTAAGTTGTGGCCTGAAGACCACCTGCATCATAATTATGGGGAGAGGGGTAGTTAAAAATGCAGATTCCTGCATCCCACCTCAGACCCAGTGAGTCAGAACCATAGGGAGTGGGTCCTAGGAATCTGCATTTTGACAAACTCTACAAGTAATTTCTAAACATACTGAAATCTGAGCTTCCCCATACTGAAAACAGGAAAGATGGAATGTGCATCTATTGTTTTGATGGGCCAACCCCTTCTCTCAACCCCTTCTCCCAATTGTGGTTCAAATGGGCTCTGCCATCTTGTTAAGTGACCCCACTCTGCTGGCTACAGCTGAGTTGGGGAAAGGTGCCTGTCCCCACCTGCCAATCAAAACCTTTCCTGGGATTTTTAAGCTTGGAATAGTAGTTTTGGTCCCTCCCTGGAAGTAAAATTTACAGTGTGAGCCTGAGAGCTTCTGGAAGCTGTTAAAGAAAGCCAAAAGGTCGAGAGAGAGAGATGTAGTGAAATGATTTGGCTATATTCTCTCCCTGATTCCAGCCATCTCTGAGGCCCAGCTTCATCTTTGTAATTGGATTATGTGAATTGTCTTTTTATTTATTTTGCTTGAGTTGGTTTGACTTGGGTTTCTGTCAATTATATCCTCCTGATTCACTATGGGACAGCTATCTTTTCCAAAAAGAAAATTTCAGCCAGAAACAGAACAGTCTGTTGAACAATCCACACTTCTATGGTATAATGTGGTGATTCTCATTTCTTAGATGAATAAACAAGCTATTCATATGATTCAAAACCAAACTGCCTTAAATAAGGATATTCTACCGTATCACTCCCTGATGATATCCTGTGCCCCCAAGTGTAGGTATACCCCACCACTTTGGTCTACCTTCTTGAATGTTGCTTTCATATTCTAATCTTGCAAACTTAGATGTATTTATCTTACCTAACAATAAATTCTTATTGAATATCAACTACGTCCTAGGATCATGCCAGGCACCTGGAGATCACTTATACTGATAGGCCCTTGTTCATGGAGCTTAAACTCTAGCAGGAGACATTAAATATATACAAATAACAAAAATAACACAAGGCAATTTATGCTAAGTACCGTAAATAGCAGAGAATTTTAACATTTCTGTCATTGGCAACCAAAGAGTCCTGACTAATGAAGGAGGTATTCAGAAGGCCTTATGGGAACAGGAGCATTTTACTCCTTGGAGAGATTGACAGATGGAGAGATGAGGGGAAAGGCCATGTTAGGTGGACAGAATGAATAATGGCAGAGATAGGTAAGTATGACGGCAGTTCAGTGTGGATGGAGAGTAAAGTGTGTAAACGAATGTAACAGGAGAGAAGGAGCAGGGCAGAATGGGCCATAACAGTGAGCACCTGAGATTCCAACTTCAGGGAGTATGCGATCTACCTCAATTCTACTCTTTGGCAGTATCATTCCCTGTAATGTAACCTTGTCCCCCCAAGCTCAACCCACCCTTGATTCATCGCTAAATAAATCCCCAATTATATCCAATGTCACTCTTGGATCATTTTTTGCTAGAGTCCAATGAGCTATAAAGATCATATACCAATAAAGTCCTCTGATAGAAATTTTCCACTTAATATTTAGACTTTTTAGAGAGAATATTTCAAAATGCTCTAAAAACACACCTCCTCCTACAGAAACATGTTTCCTGAAAAGTGGTATCTGCCAGTTAGGCTTTGTGTTGACACGCTCATCGTTGCAGACCAAGCACAAGGCTGGGTGAACAGAATGTGCTCAGTGATGAACAAATGGTATGCTCTCTGCATATCTGTAAAGGTCTCTTATTACTATTCCTTCCCAATTTATCTTCAGAATCTCTATTTCAAGATAGATCACTTTAGAAGGGTTCTGAATTTCTAAGTAATTTACAAGCCCAAAGAAACAATATACTCACTTTGTGACTCCATAGTCAATTCCAATTGTTGCAAGGTATTTAGACACAAATCTTTTCTCACAGTAGCGCTTTATAATACAGCTCTAGAAAGATGAAAAATACATGCTTGTAGTAAGTATACTCTGGAAACATACACAAAATAAGCACATTTCTTCATTATGGTTTCTTCATTCATCATTATGAGAGAAAGCATTTTTAAAAGTCAAAATTATAAGATAACCAAAACAAATGTTAAAAGCAAAGATTTTAAAGAAAAAACACTTTTAAATTCTTCCCTTAATATCAAATATGGGTATGTTTTCAGTTTAGTTCTCAATCCTTGTGCTGTTTTCTTTGAAGACCTCTTCTACTGTTACACTTTCAACAATACCACCAAAGTCTGCAAAGTCTAGCCTTGACCTCCCTCCCAAGACCAGATCCACATCTCCAAATATCTACTAGATTAGTTTCTCCTTAGATGTCCTGCTGTTACCTCAAATTCAACAAGTCTAAAAATGAATTAATCTTATACATCAAAAGAGCTTATCCCGCTGACATCCTACTTCTGTTGCTATAATACCCCCATTTTCCCAATCACAGAGGATCAAAATATTAAAGTCATGTTTGATTCTAAGCCTTTCTAAATCTTCTTTTGAATGTTTCTTCCAGCTTTTTCTTCATTCCAACTCCCATTGATACTACTTTGATTTAGGTCATCCTCTACTCCAGGACAACTGTAGGGAATTCTTTCTCGGTCTTTCTGCCTTCTTTTCCTCCCAACTTCAGTCAATACTGAACATCACTAACATTATTCCAACTCAAAAATCTTCAGTGGCTTCTCATTGCCAAGAGTTCAAAATCCCAACTCCTTTGTTTGTTATTCAAAGTCCTCCATAACCTGGCCCTAATCTGTCTTCTCTGTCTAAACACTTCTATAGAAACTCTCCATTTCTGCAAAACTCCCAGGACCTGGCTTCCTAACTTTTATCATTACTTTTCTTTCTACATGGAATGAGCTTTCTCCCTGCTTTCCAAATCTTACGTATCCTTTAAGGCCCAGCTCAAACTCTGAGCACTCAGGTTATAAGAGATCTTGCTTGCATCTGAACTTCTCTAGCACTTTACATATGAGTAATACACACACGCGTATATTAATAACACTCCTTAGCAGTCATGAAACTTATAATTTACTTGAAGTGCTGATAAGGGGGTTTATTCTGCTCAAATCCTTCTCTGATGAACCTCAATCTAAATTAAATAGGACAGTTACTATAAAAAGTACTTAATAAACTCATTGCGAACTAAAGGGAAAACGTCTTTGGAGTGACTGGTGCTGAGGCCACACTTTTAAAAACACTTTATAGCTTGAAGGCACTTCACAAATGTTTTCTCTCATAATATCTTAGAAAAGTAAATATAACTTTTTTTCTAAATTATTCATGAGATTAAGGGGCCTGGAAGTTCTTTAACTCCAATATACTATTTAAATACTAATCCAAAGTGTTTAAAGAGATACACATTTAAATAACAGTGTTAATAACCACTCCCTATAACACAGAGACAGAGTTCCAATTTTAATCTTAACAGATTTGAGTCTTTTTAAAAATAGAATTATCCTAAAATTCATTATGAAAGAACAGCTATCTGAGAAGAACTAATCAAAGTATGAAAAAGGAGACAGAGCAGTAGAAAGAAGGAATTTGCCTCGACAGATATTAAAATATAGTCTGAAACTAATTAAGACAGTATTATGTTGGCATAAGAGTAGACAAATAAGTCAGTAGAGCAGAACAGAGTGCCCAGAAATAGATCCCATTACAGGAGGAAATTTAAAAATGATAAAGGTGATATTTAAAGTCACTGGGATCATACAGCTGACCTGTTGAAAGGCAGCTGGATGGATGCTCATGGATAGATCAAACAACTTTCAATTTAAATAAATTTTTATAAACCAAATAAATAAATAAATGAAAAAATAAAGTCAATGATGGGCCGGCCCTGTGGCTCAGGCGGATAGAGCTCCATGTTCCTAACTCCAAAGGCTGCCGGTTCGATTCCCACGTGGGCCTCAACCACAAGGTTGCCAGTTCAATCCCTCAAGTCCCGCAATGGATGGTGGGCTCTGCCCCCTGCAACTAAGATTGAACACAGCACTTTGAGCTGAGCTGCTGTTGAGCTCCCGGATGGCTCAGTTGGTTGGAGTGCGTCCTCTCAACCACAAGGTTGCGGGTTCAACTCCCGCAAGGGATGGTGGGCTGCGCCCCCTGCAACTAGCAATGGCAACTGGACCTGGAGCTGAGCTGCACCCTCCACAACTAAGACTGAAAGGACAACAACTTGAAGCTGAACGGCACTCTCCACAACTAAGATTGAAAGGACAACAACTTGACTTGGAAAAAAAAAAAAAAAAGTCCTGAAAGTACACACTGTTGGCCAATAAAGTTCTGTTCCCCTTCCCCAATAAAAAAATCTTTAAAAAATAAAAAATAAATAAAGTCAATGGGAAAAGAATGAACTTGGTAAAATGCTACTGGCACAATTGATTATCAATCTGGAAAGAAGTTAAGTTGGGCCCTTAACTTCCCTATAGACAAAAATTACAGATGAATTCATCATTTAAGTATCTAAAAATAAAACAATAAAAATTTCAGAAGAAAATGTGCAACATATGTACAACCCTAGGGAAACCTTTTCAACCAAGAAAGGAAACCCAGAAACCATAAAAGACAGACATAATTGAGTATGTATAAATAATAATAATAGAAGCAACTGTATGGCAAAATAGCTATAAAAATATTAAAAGACAAATAACATATTTGGGCAAATATTTGTAATTAATATAACTGGTAAAAGGTTAGTATCTCTAATGTCTCCAAACCATAAAAAATGATAAGAAAGACACATCACCCAACAGAAAAATGGGTAGGGAGTATAAATTGGGCAATACAGAGAAAAGCAAATCCAAATACCCAACAAGCATATGAAAAGAAGCTCCCGTTCATCTGTAGTCAGTGACATGCAAATTAAAGTAACAATGAAATTATTTCTTGCTAACCAGATTGATAGTGTTAATTAAAAGAATGACAACACCTGTGTTGGCAGGGATTTCAGGAAAAGGGCACCTGAATACTGCTGGTAGAGATGTGCACCTTTTTGAAAAGCAACTGGCAATAGGTACGAAAATTTTAAAATGTGCTCTTCAACTCCACAGTGCTACCCTTGGGAATATAGTCCATAGAAATTAGAGAACCAATATTTAAGAATATATATACAGACACACCTCAGAGATATGGCAGGTTCAGTTCCAGACTGCTGCAATAAAGCCAAAATCGCAATAAAGCCAAGTCACATGAATTTTTTGGTTTCCCAGTGCATATAAAAGTTATGTTTACACTATACTATAGTCTATTAAGTGTGCAATAGCATTATGTCTAAAAAAATGTACATACCTTAATTTTTAAAATGCTAACCATCATCTGAGCCTTCAGTGAGTCATAATTTTTTGCTGGTGGTCTTACCTTCAATTTGTAAAACAACGCAATATCTCTGAGGCACAATAAAACAAGGCATGCCTGTATGTGTACACACACACACAAGGGTATTTATTGTAACATTGTTTGTAGTAGGGAAAAGAACTGGAAACAAAGTGAATTCTCATCACTAGAGGGACTACTTGCATATCATGGGCTATTATGCAACCAGTGAGTAGAGCTATGTCAGATAAGGGGAGGGACTGATACAATGTATTGTTAAGAGAAAAGCAAACTCCAGAGAAGTATATTCTACACTATTATATAATGGGGGTACTTCTGACTACAAGTATTATAAGAGAAACCCAATTCAACTGATTTAACAGGAAAATATTTACTTAATATAACTGGAAATCTAGAACTAGGGCAAGCTTCAGAGTGAGATGACAGAAAGATTCAGTGATAATTGCATTAGGAAACTGCAGGTCCTAGAGGACCCGGAGAACTGGGCTGGGACTTTGGGAGTAAGTTTACTGCCAATGCAGAATGTTGAGTTGGATATAAACAAAGACCACAGAGAAACCTCAGGGTTCTCCCATAGAGTTGACTGATTAAACCATTCAGAACCCCCTTTTTGTTATTGCGTCTCTGGAATTTCTAAAACAATGCTGAATAATAAAGGAAAATAGCAAGTATCCTCTTTCATACCTAATTTTAATGGAAATGGCCTTAGCATTTTACCGTTTGGTATGTTTGCTACAGGTTAATAATAAATACTGTTTAATCACACTGAAGGAGTTTCATTTTATTCTGATTTTACTTAAAATGTGTGTTAGAATTTACTACTTGATTATATCAAATGTTTTTACAGTACTGACAATATTTACTCTGTTGATATGACAAATTATGTTGATTAACATCTTGATATTGAACCATGTTTGCATTCATGTGATAAACCCTACTTACCAACAGTGAATTATTTTTGATATATTGCTGAATTGTATCTGTTGATATTTAGAAATTATGCCTCTCTATATGTAAAATTGGCATATATTTTTTTTCTTTGATACTATATCAAGTTTTGCTATTTAAGTTACCATGACTTCATATAATAAATTGGAGTCCTGTTCATATTTTTCTTTGCCTTGGAATGACTTTACTGAAATTATGTGTTATTTACAGCTTAAATAAAGCTTATTCATGAAACCATCTGATCTTAATACCTTTTTAGATGGTCAATCTCTTAATTCCTTTTCTAATTTCTTCTGAGGTAACTGGTTGATTGGGTTTTCTACTTCTTTTTGAGTCATTTTTGGTAATTTATGTTTTGCTAGGATATCTTCCATTTCCTCAGCATTTTTAAATGTGTTCCCATAGAATTGTAGGTAGTACTTGCTAATCATTCTTTTAATCTCTTCCAGTATGTGATTATGTCTTCTTTGGGTACAAATCTTGTAATTTTTTGCTTTCTCTCTTTATCTTAAACAGACTTTTAGGCACTTCGCTTTTTCATTAATCTTTCCAGAGAATTCTCTCTTTCTTTTGGTTTATTTTGTGTCTTTTCTAATGTCTTAAGTATTAAGTTCCTCTAGTATTCTAAATTGAGATATACCATATCATAAAATTCACACTTTTAAGATGTACAATCTTTGGTTTTTATTATACTCACAAAGTATAACCATTAAACCATTAAAGTCCTTTATTTATTTATTTATTTTTTAAAGATTTTACTGGGGAAGGGGAACAGGACTTTATTGGGGAACAGTGTGTATTTCCAGGACTTTTCTCCAAGTCAAGTTGTTGTCCTTTCAATCTTAGTTGTGGAGGGTTCTGTTCAGCTTCAAGTTGTTGTTCTTTCAGTCTTAGTTGTGGAGGGCACAGCTCAGCTCCAGGTCTAGTTGCCATTGCTAGTTGCAGGGGGCACAGCCCACCATCCCTTGCGGGAGTTGAACCAGCAACCTTGTGGTTGAGAGGACACACTCCAACCAACTGAGCCATCCGGGAGCTTAGCGGCAGCTCAGCTCAAGGTGCTGTGTTCAATCTTAGTTGCAGGGGGCAGAGCCCACCATCCCTTGCAGGACTCGAGGGATTGAACTGGCAACCTGTGGTTGAGAGCCCACTGGTCCATGTGGGAATCGAACCGGCAGCCTTAGGAGTTAGGAGCATGGAGCGCTAACTGCCTGAGCCACCGGGCCGGCCCAAAGTCCTTTATTTTTTATCTCTCTTTTAGAAATGAATAAAATAATGCATTTTCCTTTGACTACAGCTTTAATTTTGTACTGAAGGTTTTGGTATGCTTTTAAGTGCTTCCTGGTTATTTTGTCATTTGTTTTCATTTGACTTTTGATCCAAGGATTATTTACTAGGGCATTCTTTGATTTTTAACTTAAAATTGTTTATCTGTATACTTTCCATATTTTCCAAATTCTTTAAAATGAGTACGTGTTACTTTTACAACTAAAGGAAAAAAATTTTAGTTAAATTTAAATCTTTTATGTACCTAAAATTTATTTTTGAGAAAGGAATGCAATAGGAATCCACTCCCAAATAGTAGGTAGTTGCTCCAATAGTACTTTTTTTATTGTTCTTTTTTTTTTTAATTAAAGTTTATTGGAGTGACAATGGTTAGTAAAGTTACATAGGTTTCAGGTATATAATTATGTAATATATCATCTATATATCACATTGTGTGCTCACCACCCAGAGCCAGCTCTCCTTCCATCACCACATATTTGACCAATAGTACTTTTTAAATGGTTCCTACTTTCTCACGATGTTACTGCATTTGTTGTAAACTAAATTTCCTTATATGGTTGGGTTTATTTCTGGACTCCATTCTGTTCCACTGATGTCTATATACTTCCTTTCCAGTATCAGTTGGAAAAGCTTGGTAACTTTAAAGTGTTCTTTTTTGTTTGTTTGTTTGTTTGTTTGTTTGTTTTAAAGTGATGAAAGAGTAGTTTATTAGAAGAGATAGTACACTCCAAAAAAATAGGAGGGGACCCGAGCAGCAGAGAATGGCTCATGGGCCAAAGGTGGCATCTTTAGGAGGAAAAAGTACACTCCAAAAGGTTTGGAGCGGGCCCCAGAGCAAAGGCAAGCCTCCAGAGGCTCAAAGAGCCTAAAACGTGTTTTAATATCTGGTAGTGTTAGTCTCCTCTCATTTCTTTTTCACAATTTTCTTGGTTATTCTCACATTTAATTTTTCATAAGGACTTTAGTACTTTTTATTATGCTCTGAAGGAAAAAAAAAAAAAGCCCTACTGATAATTTAACCAAAATTGAATTACATTTGCAGAGTATTTTAAAGAACTGACATCTCTACACTATTTAGTGATTCTAATTATGGAGAAATATCTTTCCATTTGCCTAAGTAATTTTATGTCCCTTTGTAGAGTATGAAATTTTTCTTCATGTAGGTCCTACCTATTTTTTCTTGTTTAAAATTCAGCACTTTATTTTGTTTTTTATTGTAAATTAACAGTTTTCAATTATACATTCCAAACAATTATAATTTGATGTAGTAAAGCTATTGATTTTTGTATATGAGGTTTTCCTTATTGAATTTTCTTATTGTTTCTAATAACTTTTCAGTTAATTCTCTTTGGGTTTCCAGATAAACAATAATATCATTAGCAAATAATGATAATTTTGCTTTCTCCTTTCCAGTACTTCATATTTTTTTCTCTTATCTAATTGCATTGGCTAATAAATCTAGAAAAATGTTATATAAATGTAGTGACACTGGGTATTTTGGGCTATTTCTAGTGTTGCACCATTAAGCATAGTAAAATTACAAAAGTGAGGCATGCTCACTTTGGCAGTTTAGTACATAACTTTCTAGAGGATTTTTATTTTCTTTTTAATGCCTGCCACATAGTTGATGTTCAATAAATGTTGACTTTCAGTGAATGCTATGTTATTACTAACATATACAGAAGATGCCAAAAAAATGTATACACATTTTAAGAAAGGAAAAAAACTGTATTAAAATAATAATAATATATACTGATAACAAAAGATGAATACAAGTCATATGTATACATTTTTGGGCACCCCCAGTATATACACAGACAGATATATAAATAGTAAAACGTAAATGGAAAGAATAGATACTAATAAATATCTACTGAGCATGAACGATGTGCAGGGAGCTGGCCTAAACACTCTCCTTAATGCTCTTTTGGCATGTAGATCCTGCTCTGAGTTGATTTTGACAGCATGCAATCATGGAAAGATCGCTGCAGTGGGAGTGTGAAGACCCAGGTTCTAATCCTATCTCTATCACTAATTTGATGATCTTGGGGGGTTCTTAACCAACAGCTCCCACTTAGGCAGAAGGAGAGTCAATTTGGATGAAGAGGCGATGGCCTAAGAATTCATTTAGGGAAAGATTCTGGTCACCTCTTGCCCTCCATCCCCCCATATAACGAGAGAGCTTATAGCTGATAACTAGGAGACGGAGCAAAGAAAAAGGCGGTCGAATTAAGGCTCTTTTGAGAGAATTGATGTGGTGACAGTACCAGAAATAAAAACAAAACAAGCATACAAAATAACGCAGGCTCCTTGACATCCATTGCACCTCCCCTGTGAAACACGTCAGCATCAGTTATGCTGTTACAACTGAAACGGTGTAGATTCTGGGCTCCATGTCTGCAGAGCAACATTTTACAAATCCCAATCCTCACACGCACCCCATAAATTCCCTCTGGCTCCCAAGCACTGCTTGGTGTAATTAAATTTTTATTCTTTACCTCTAAAAACCAGTCACCTAGAATGCAGATGTGGTATCTAAGCAAACGATCTGACATTAGGACATAAGCCGCCTTACTCTCTTTGGAGTACATTCAAGGGTTAAGGATCACAGGAGAAAGCGTCTTAGGGAGAGTGACGTCGATGGAGGAGGGGACAAGTCAAAGGTCAAAAAGGTCAGGAGAGTTTTCCTCCAGAAGCCACATCTGCCGGGAGGAAACAAGGCCTGCTCAGGGGCGGGGAGGAGGCTGAGCCCCAGGCTGTTGAGTGACCGCGCTCCCAGCCAATTGGCACGTGGCTCCGCAGCGCTGAGGTCCCGCCCCTCCCAGCCAGGTACTCACTTTTCCCACTTCAGCGTTGCCCATGGAGATGACTTTGATGCGCAGGGACTTGCCAGGCTCCTTCCGCTTCGGCATGTTGGCCTCCATTGCCCTCGCTCTCTCGGGGCAACCCACCTCAATCTCTCGTTGTTCACCACGCTGGCCCGTCCCTCAGGCCTCCTCATCCAATGGTGGAACCGCTGCTATCGTCACCGCCCCGGCTCTGCCGCTCGCCATCCCCGCGGCTGCCAGGCAGCGGGCACGGGCGGTTGGGAGCGCAGGGAACTGGAGGGAGGAAGAAAAGTCTCGCGATGCTAGAAAGGGGCGGTCTGACGTCATCGCCAAGCTCTGGAGATGAAGCTGTGGTTACCTGATCCCAGGGGTCTGGCAAACTAGTTACAGACGCGGCCCTAAGCAGGTGGCATGGAGGTTGTGGCTGGGTTTTCTCTTCATGGAGTGTGTGGCTTGTGTCCCGGGCGCCAGGACATAGGCATTTGTTATGTTTGCAGCCGAGTGGTAGAAATTTATTGACTGTTCAGGGTAGATCCTGGGGATGGGAGTATCTGGAATTATGGATTAGATAGTTCAAGGCCCAGAAAGCTAAAAATTTGAAGTAGACCATGGCCCATTTCGGGGTGTTTTTTCGGGGTTCTTCAGCCCCCATGGGCGCAATCCACTCACTCTTCTTTCCAATATTATATTTCCCCTGCTCTGGCTTCTGAAGAGCCAGGGATATGGGGAAGTTGGGGCCCTGGTTCTGGAAGGGGGAGGCTGTCAACAAAAGGTCGCTGCCCCTAATTCAATGCCAACAGGAGTCCCTAGTCTAAAGTAGGAAAAATGAGAGACTACTTAGGTGAACAGTTTGCAAACTGGAGAAACAGCCTCCAGTGGAAACCAAAAGTGTGCTCCATCCAGACAAAGGGGAGGCCCACTTATAGAGAGAAAGTACCTGCCCTAGTCCCTGATTGGTCCATCTTTATGCAAATGAGGAATCCAAATTTTCACAGTTGGATTAGTCCAAGTAATACTGTCCTGATTGCTGGAATCGTGTTGTGATTGGTTGTTATGGAGCTGCTCTGATTGGTCGGTAAAAATGCAAATGAGGATATAGCTGTTCAACTCCAATTGGACAGGGCAGGTCTCTCCCATTGGTCAAAATACAATTCCAAGAATTCCTTTATAAGGTTCTGTTCAGGCAAGAATGTAGTACGGGAGACTTGGCAGCTCACTCTTCAGTTTTCCCCTGGTATGCAGGGTGCATGAGAGGCCTCTGTAAACAATGACTGCCAGGCTCTGGATTATGAATTCGGGCCCAGTTAACCACGAGGAGTCCTTTCTGGCAGGTACATTCCTTCTCGGGGTCAACAGGCCTTAAACAAGATCTGAATCTCCTCATTTAAAAAAATAGGTTTCCATTTGGAGTCAAGATGGGTTTAAATTTAGTCTTTGCTCCTCTATTACATAGTTCTAATCTGTAGGCGGAAAGCTCAGACCAGGCTTTTCTTACACTCTTCCAGCTCTATCAAGGTATGTATGTGATTGTATCTATAAGCTCCTTCATTTTCCTCTCCCTGCTACTCACAGCCATATTTAACCCCACCTTCTGTTCTCACCTTTCTTTTAGCTGACAATATGAGTAGAATAATAATGAATTCTAACATAACCACTCATATATTCTCTCATTCCAAAGGATAAGACAAGCCTCTGCTGGAATAAATATCAGTCGGAGGAACTGTAATTTTTTGAATCAATATCATCAGTTATAAAATAAATGCAACTTGTCAAGTGATTATTTACTGCCCTGAAAAAGAATGGCTGCCAATTTCTTAGTAAATTACAAGGGCAAAGGTAGCATTGCATGTTGTCCTCACATGGCTTTAAACATCTTAAATACATTGCAGGAAGACAGTGAACAAAGGTTCAAAATTTCATAGTAGTTATTTTAAGGTAGATTTTTTCCCAAATACTTCAACTTTAAACTTTAATTTTAAAACAAATACTTTTTAAGAAAAAGGCTTATTCTGGATTATTTTCATAATCAACAAGTAATATAACTTAGTTCAGTAAAGTTTCTAAAATTCTTTACAAACATGAAATATAAGTCATGGTTAGAATTTTGATAGTTTAAAGCTTAAAAGATTTGGATTTATACTGATTCTCCAGGTGCTGATCTCTCAATATGATTTAGTAAAATCAATAAACATCTGTTTCTTTGATAGCTCACTTTTGACGCTGTAATAGAACTGGTATTGTGGTTGGATAATTGCAAAACATCAAGTCTTCAAATATTAAAGACTGATTAAGATGATACTCTTGAGCATAAGGGCAGTAAAACATGCTGAAGGTTAAAATTTATTACCATTTTTTCATACTGATGTTTTTATGGTTTGAATATGTGTAGCCATATTTTCTTCTGGGTGTGTTACATTAGTTTGGAATTGAAAAAGCAAGAAAGTAGCCTTCTTTTTCAGTCTTTAATATAGAAAGAAGAAGGAGAAGCATGAATTAGATGTGTATGGTGTGGAGCTGGAAGGTCTGATATGAGGTGTGATTGAAAAATACAGTGAATGTTTACATTAAAAAATGTATTACAGTAAATGAAACATTGCCATTAATTCCCCTCATTTCAAACACACTTATCCCATTGTTCTTGCCACTTTCTGAAGCAGTTCTGGAAGTCCTCTTTCGTGAGTGTCTTTACTTCATCCTCCATCGTGACAACGCTCCAAATCAGACATCTTTTCTGGTATGGCAATTTCTGTCAAATAAAAACATTACAAAAGCACAGTCAGTAACCACAAGATTGCCACGGGGTTACGAAAGTCAATTTGGGGAAGGTAATCAATAATGTTGTAAAGATTTTGTAGGGTATCCGATGGACACTTGTCTCATTAGGGAGACCACCTCAGGGATGACGTAGATGCCTGATCACTGCACTGTACACCTGAAGCTGAAGCTGAACAATAACAAATGTCAACTACACGTTTATATATTATGTATATAGTTACAAGAAGTGGAGTACAGCATTAGGAATGTAGACAGTGGAAATGTAATGGCTGTGTGCGATGTCAGAGGGATAGTGGATGTGGGGGGGGTCACTGTGTGAGGGATATAAATGATAAATGTCTAACTATTACATTGTTTTGTGCACCTGAAACTAATAAAAAAAAATTACAGTGCATCCTTATCCACCTTATTCACCAGATCTGGCACCATACAACTTCTTGTTCTTCCCCAAAGTCAAAATGACCATGAAAGGTAGACGTTTTGAATCGATTCAGGACATTGAGGCAGCCACGATAGTGCAACTAAAGACACTCACAACTAAAGAGGACTTCCAGAACGGCTTCAGAAAGTGGTAAGAAGGATGGGATATAAGTGTGCTCGAAGCGAGGAGATGTATTCTGAGGGGAATTGATGGCAGTGTGTGTTTTACTGTAATAATTTTTTTAAATTTTAACATTCACCATATTTTTTTATCACACTTCATATATGGGTTAGCAACATGAGTTCTGGAGTCAACTCTGTTATAATTTATGTTGGCAGGAGATAATGCCCATGAACTACATGGTAACCCCCCCCAATAAATAGCAACCATATGCTTTCATTTACTCATTTAAAAAAATTTTTTTATGTAATTAAAAAGATTCTACACATTCTAAACCTATATTTTAAAAGTAAATTAGGAAATATGTTGGACATACTTAAAGGTATAAAGAATAATTTAATGAATACCTGTGTATCCACCACATAGCTAAGGAAATAAAAAACATCGCTGATACTGTGTGTACTCTTCCCCAATACATCCCTGCTCCCTCTCTAAAAAAGGTTGCAACTATCTGAATTGGTGCTTTTAATTTCCAGGCATTTACAAATTGTTTTAGTACATATGTTTATGCACCTTAAAATATAGTGTGTTGTATCTTTTAGAAATCTTTATTTTGAAATAATTTCACTCAGAAAAGTTTGAAGAATAGTAGGAATATAAATCTTATATACCCTTTATCCAGATGCATCAATTGTTAACATTTTGCCTCTTACTATATCAGTTGTACTTGCTATCTATATATAGACATGTGTTTTCTGAATCATTTGTCAGTAATTAACAGATGTGTTTCTTTATCCATAAATACTTCAGTGTGTATTTCCTAAGAACAAGGACTTTCTCTGACACAACAGCTGTATATTTATCAAAATCAGCAAGTGTAACATTGATACAGAACTATTATCTAATCCTGTGGTTCTCAGACTGCACTGAGGTGACCCACAGCCCCCAGTGAGTTCACAGGGGGATTTCTATGGGATAGTTTACATTCTAAATTCTCAAGGCAAACAAAATGAAATCTGAGACTATGCAAAACTATTTGCTAGAGGTTGTTTACAATTTCAACAGTAGATGGCGCCATATCCCTGAATATGTCATTTATTTGGGAAGCTGGTTTTTTTTATTTTTTTGGTTTTCATGGCTGTGATTAAAAAGTCAGTACAGTGGAAAAATCAATGCCGAACAGTAAATGAGAGTGGTCTTGTCCAATCTGATTCCAACGTTTGAGAAGTTGTGCAGTGCCCAACAGGTGCACAAATCCCATTAGTAAGTAATTGTGGTTAAGAATGAAATAAAAAATATTTTTCTTTCAATTTATGTGTATTATTTTTTCAAATAGCAACTACATTGTTGGGGCATAAACACTTAATAAGTTGTTTGGACCTAGATATTTCTTGTGGCCAAGGGACACCATGAAAAAAATTATTGAGCAACTGAGGGTGCCTTGAACCAAGAATATTTGGGAAAATTTGATCTAACTCACAGTTCATGTTGAAATTTCACCATTGGTCCCAATAACATCTTTTTAAACTATGTTCCCCACCCTATCATTCCTCACCCCCTGGTCTAGAGTCTAATCTAGTATCACTTAGTTGTCATAGATCTTTAGTCTTCTTTTATCTGGTATGGTTCCTCGGCTTTTCTTTATCTTCCAACATGACAGTTATTTTTAGAATATTCCTCGTTTTATGTTTGGCACATTCTTGTGATTAGATTCAGTTATAGTTGGCTGGAATATCACAGAGAAGACATAATATCCTTTCAAGGGCATCATTATCAGAAGGTTAGTGATGTCGCTTTGTTCCATCTGTTAATGATGTTAACTTTAGTTGGTTAAGGTGTAAGTAGTGTTCACTAGATTAATCCACAGTAAAGTGATTGTTTTTCTTTGTAATGGGTAATTTGTAAGAGGATTCTTTGAGATTACTTAGATATTCTTTCTTCACTGAACTTTCACTCACAAATTTTCAGAATCCAATGATGATTCATGGCTAAAGAAATCATTACCTTGATGGATGCAAAATGGTGATTTTCTAACTCCATTATCCCTCCTACATTTATTACTTGGTATTCTACCTGAAGGGAGAGCTTTCCTTTCTCATTTATTCACTTATTAATTTATATTAGTGTGGACTCATATATCCTTATTTTAATCTATGAATATGGTGTTATTACTATTATTTATTTTGATGCTCAAGCTGATTCTTATGGCTTTTTGATATGTCTCCACCATTTTTCGATCACTTCCTTGCTTTCTGGCACAAGCCCTGGTTCCCTAAGTCCTTTAGTGGAGAATGGTATTTAGAAACCAAGCTCTGGGCGCTACATGTGCTCATTGATACTAGGGTGTCTGCTTTGGGCCCTTTTAGTTGACTGAGCCCCCAAAAAATAAATTTATATACATACATGCCCATAAATCCATGTATTAAAACAGTTCATACTGATGTCCCAATTCATTTTAGTACAACAGGGCTCATTCTCGTCTTCTGCCTTTCCACATTCATAACTCCTCTCTTCAACAGTGAGAAACTGGCTCTCATCATCCTCAGTATATTTACTCATTTGCTCAATCCTACAATACACAAGAAGTAGTTTCAGAATTGCTGACCCATACCATTTCAAAACACAGAAACACTTTGTATTAGAGTTCACTATTTGTTTACAGCTATTTTTTTCTTAAACTGACACATGTATTTTGTCATACAGTTTCATATAGTATAAAAATTATGTTTAAAAGTTAATTGGGTTACTCCTTTATTCCCCTCTGGTGTGTTTATGGTTTTCATCTGAAATACAATTAAGTTCATTTATTCCTGTTTATACTTTATTTCAGTTTTCCCCCTTTATTAGTTGACTTTATTAATTTTTTTGAATATGTAAAACATTACTGTAGTTTCAAAAGGCAAAATGATACAAATTGGCATACTCGGAAAAGTGTCACTTTCACCCACTATCTTACTACTCTCTTCATCTTTCCTCACCCACCTTCTCTGGGCAGCCAATCACATTATACCCCAGTTTATTCCTTCTTGTGTTTCTTTTTATAAAAAGTTGGCAGTTATGTGTATATTTTCTTATTTCTCTTTCTTACACGAAAGGTTACTATATGTATGCATCTGTCCTTTTGAACTTTGCTTTTTTTCACGTAACAGTATATCCCGCAAAGTACCAACTATTAGGTCACAAAGATCATACTCATTCTTGTTTGTTTGTTTGTTTGTTTGTTTGTTTGTTTGTTTGTTTCATACTCATTCTTTTATAGTTACATAGTGAGTACTCCATTGTGTGGATATGCCATGGTTTTTTCAATCACTATGTTTATGGGCATTTATGTATTTTCAGATTGCTGTGGGTAAATTTCTTAAAAAGTGGAATTACTGGGTCAAAAGTAAATGGGTATTTATTTAGTTTTGTTATATACGGTATTGCCAAATTCTGTAAGGTAACGTTGTGAGAATTTTTGCATCAATGTTCTTAAGTAGTATTAGAATTAAGTAATATTCTTAAGTAGTGCAATTACACATTAAGTAAATTGTGCTACCTTTACCTGGCTTAACTATTAATGTTATACTTGCTTCATAAAAAAAATGTGGAAGTTTTGTTTCATTTTCTATGCTCTGGACTAATTTAAGTGACATAATTCATACATTTGCAATAATTGGGAGAACAATGTAATCAGCACTCCAGGTATCCATTTCCCAGCTTATGTACAATCTTGTTTCAGCTACACCCTCCCCTTGACCCAGATTATTTTGAGGCAAATATCTATAACATTACTTATCTTATTATATATCTTTAGAAGGTAAAGCTCTTAATTACAAGCATACCCACAAAACCACGGGCACACTATGATGGGCAGAATTCCCTACAGACCAGTTCTCCCACTGATAACTATAAACTCTGGAAAAAATGCAATACGACTACCTGGGGATTTCGAGGAGTAATAAAAGTCAGGCCGATGGCAGAGGGGACTGAAAAACTTGGAGAAGTGACTGGCATGAGATGAGTTTCTCCTGAGCAATACAAGGACCTTAGGACATGAGGACTGATCAGCCCTTTCTGTCTCACATATCAGTGCACGGGATTTTCGTTCTAAGCGTGTACTGTACTGTGTCAGAAGATGTGACTATTAGGCTCCCCTGTAGACCTCTATGTACTCGTCTTCCTCCCATCCCAAAGACTGTTTGGCAGTTTGTATTTTCCAAAAATGGCTGCAACAATATCTCCCATCCGACATGGTATTTATTTGTTATTATGGTAAAATTAAAATATATCACATAAAATTTACCATTTTAACAATTTTAAGTGTACAGTTCAGTGGCATTAAGGACATTCACTTTGTTGTACAATCATCACCACCGTCCATCTTCAGAACTTGTTTCATCTTCCCAAACTGAACCTCTGTACCCATTAAGCACTAATTCCCCATCTCCCCTACTCCTAGCCCCTGGCAACCACCATTCTACTTCTAGGCACCTGACTGCTCTAGGCACCTCCTATGAGTGGAATCACACAGTATTTGTCCTTTTGTGACTGGCTTATTTCACTTAGCATAATGTCTTCAAGTTTCCCATATAATGTTCTTATAATAGGACGGACACTCCTCCCCATGAGAGGTATGTGTGTGGGGTATCTATGTTCCCTCTTCCTTGTGACTGGTGTAAGTGATATTATGACACTTTCAAAACTAGGTAATAAAAGGCAACACAATTTCCTTCTAATTCTCTTGGAATGCTCACTTTTGGAATCCAGACATCCACTGTGAAGCAGTCCCAAGCAGTTCGTGCAGAGACCCACACAGAAAGGAACTGAGGCCCCCACCCCCATCCACAGCCACAGCTGAGCTCCCATATGACAGCTAGCACCAACTTGCCAGCCATGGGATTGAGCCATCTTGAAAGTGCCAAGGGAAATGAAACAAGGATGCCAACAAGGGTGGAGTGCAGCAATGAGGAATTTGTAGCAAGTAATACTCAGTAATATATACAAGTAGAAAATTGCCATTAACCCCACTAAGGAATTTGAACTCAGAGCAAGGTGCCAATTCTGGGGTACTGAAAGAGCTCAAATGCCATCTGTCTCCTATTCTTTAGATGCCAAGTTCATTTGAACCTGATGGCCTTTGTACTTAGTTCCCCTCTACCTAAGAAGCTTTTTCCCTGAGCTCCAGGTGCTCCAATCATACTGGTCTGGTTACTCAGGGAGGAGAGATTTTGGCACAAACCAATGTTTCCACCTATACATCCAAGTGTAGTAATTTGTACCCAATTATCTAATAACATGTTTATGAAAGAAAGGAAAGAGAAGGGAAGGAAATGACAAGAAACAGAATTACAGAAGGAAGGGACTCTCTAGTCCTGTAGGGCTCCCTTTTTTACCCAGCTCTCTTTAACAGTTAGGGTAAAGGGATAGCAAAGATAGTGACAAAAGTCGTGGATAACCGTAAAAAAAGTAGGAAGTATGCTGATTATGAGGGACAACTGAAAAAACGAGACCAGTCTGCTGCTGATTAGTCATGCATGTTAGCAGCTTAATGCAATTTTAACATTTTGCAAAGTACATCAAAATTCTTTACGTTCACATTTCTATAGGGTTTTTCTACAGGTTTCAGCTTTGGTCGGTTCTGCCAAACAGTTTTCCAAAGTGGCTTTATCAATTTGCACTCCCACAAACAGTGAATGAGAGTTCCAATTGTTCCAAATTCTCATTGGCCCTCAATTTTGTCAGTCTTTTAATTTTAGCTTTCCTCATAGGTTTGTAGTAGTATCTACTAGTAGTTTTAATTTGCCTATCCCTGATGAGTAATGAGATTGGGCGCCTTTCCATATGTTTATAGGCCATTTCCTCCTATATGAAGTGCCTGTTAAATTATCTTGCCCAATGTTTCATTGAGTTGTTTATGTTTTTTATCGATTTGTAAGACTGCTTTATGTATTCTAGGTATATATCCTTTATCAGATATATACACCTTACACAAGAATATTTGTAGCAGTACTATTAGTAACAGTCAAAAACTGGAAAAAATTCATTTGTCCAGAGTGGCAGAATGGATAAATTGTGGTATATCCTCGCAATAGAATACTATATTATTGCTCTATAGTACTATACTACTGCTATGAATCTCATCAACGTAATGTTGAATTAAAGAAGCTAGACACAAAAGAATATGTCCTGAGTGATTCCAATTTTTTTTTAAATTCAGAAACAGATCAAACTCATCGGTGGTGTTAGTCATGATTCTGGTTATCTTTGGTGTAGTGGATGAAAAGGGTGTAAAGAGGGTTTCTGGTCATGTTCTATGTTGTGATCTGGGTGGTGGTTACATAGGTGTGTTCACGTTGTGAAAATTCATTGGACTGCACACTAATAATTTGTGCACTTTTCTGTAGTGTGCCACACACAAAAAAATTTACAAAAAACATTCCTACCTAGTGTTGACCAGGGCCTAAGCACTAGAAAAACAGACTGGGCCTGATGATTTCCTGCGCTCAGAGTTTCTTGTGCTGTTCCTGTGATAGATGTTGGTGTCCATGGAGACCAGACAGAGAATGTATGGTGGGGAATCAAAGAAGGGATTGGAGCCTAGAGAAGCAGCACGTGTGACAAAGGAACAGACACTCAGCAGGCATCTTCTCCCCCCTGTACTTTCAGATCCCGAACTCAAGCCTCAGCCAGTTCCCTGCTAATGCAAATATCCCCCAGTGACAACTGTGACAACAATTGCTGGTCATAACTTACAGGGAATCCACCCCATAACTAGCCCCAGCCCGTCCTCTCCGTTACGTTTTACTCGGCCCCGTGGGAAAGTTGGCCTGGCAGAGACCGTAGAAAAGGCCTTCTCTGGATGAGACAAACTAAGACGTCACTACCTAGAGGTCACTAGTATGGTAACCTGAGCTCTGAAGTGGAACCTCACGGAGGGCAAACGCCTGAACAGGCCTTTGAATCACAGCAGTGAATGTTGAAGAGCGCAGCCTTGACGCAGAAACACGTTACTTTCAGCAGAGTTCTTCAGCTCCTTGCTCAGAGCTTATTAATTCTTATTTTAAACATAGTCACCTCACCTTATTTTCTGACGTTCTAGGTCTACAAAGAGAAAGTTAGAAGTGGGTGGGTGAAATTTTCTCCTGAGGGTGCACATGTGTTTAGCTGTGTTAAGTTTGAGGATTCTGGATACAAATGCATGTACGTAAGTGTTACGTGTGGAAGTCTGTGTCTCGCAAGGTGTTGGTTATGATGAATGAGTGTGAGGAAGCACTTGTAGATTTGCATCTTGTACGTCTGTCAGTTGTCAGTTTGTGTGTGTATCGGGGGTATTGGTATGTAAGGACATTTGTGAATGAGTTTGTCATTTCCTGTGTTTATAAACTCGTACATACATGTAATCAGATGTAAAATACGCAAGTGATCATTTACACTTATGGGAACACGTAGGATGTATATATAAGAGCATTTGTGAGTCTGCTTATAAGTTTATGTCTTTGAGCTAAGCTGTGAGCTCTTGTAATGGATTTATGTAGGGACAGCCCTAGGCCAAGTCATATGGTTGAACCATATGGCATTACCATTTTTGTGAGTTAAAAATGGTTAAATATTAAGTGATGTTTGTATGATTCCACTGAATGTGTTTATGCATATACATGTGTACACATACACACATATAGTCTATCCAGCCTTGCCTCTGCACCACCTTAGCATTACTCTCAGAGCTAAGGTGACGCTCACTGTAAGTATGAGACCTGGGAAGAAATTTAACATGGATCTTGAAGGAAAGATAAGATACAACAGAAATGATGATTAAAACAACAGAAAGCTCCAATAGGGATATAACGAAAAATGAGATTGAAAGTTCTTTACTCTGGGAAGCCTTCTCAAAAACCTGTTTTGTACCTACTTACCCCAAATTTGCCTCTGTCATGGACGTCCACACACACTGTGAACGTCCTCTATGATTTGTCATATTGAACTGTAGTTGTTACTTTAAGTGGCTGTCTTCCCCACTAGACTGATGGCAGGACCTGCGTCCCTGAAGTTCACTTATTTCCTAGCATACAGCACAAAGCTTGGTATAGAATAGAAACTCAACTAATACTTGTTGAAGAATTGGGTGACTAAAAGCAAGATATAAATTCTGATAAATCTGTCCACATGTGACTTTTACTCTAGCCAAGGTGTATTACTCTTGTTCTGTGCAACTGATAGACATTTTGGAGAGGGGGTTAACATGCATGGAATATCATTTTAAAAATATTAATTTAAGTGATAAAAAGAATTACAGGAGTAGGGATAGTTAGCAATCAGAAGCCCTTTAGTTACCCACATATGTCGTAATAAAAAACCTAGACTATAGCAGCAGTGGGAATGGACAGGAAAGGAGAGATCAAAAAGTGCTGCAATCGAAGAAGATTCTTGGTGATAGCGAGGTATGTGAGAAATGGAGAGAGAGCAAGAAAGGGTGACCTTCAGTTTTGGAGCCTGGGTAACTAAGGCAATTATTATAACACTTGTAGATATAAGGAGGCCCAAGGGTAAACAATGTAAACATTAGTGAGCTCTGTTTTGAACATGTTGCAGATTTTGAATGTGTCAGAAATGAATTGAGGGTAACAAACAGAAGAACATCCTAACCAATAAGGCCTAAAGGCAGTTAGATAAGTGACAAGAGCCCTGGCAGGTGGCCTAGGGTGTAGATACTCAAACATTCCTTCACAAATACTCACTCAGTACTTCTGTGCCAGGCAATGGCCCAGGCACTGGGCATACAGCAGTAAATAAAACCAAGTTTCTGCCAACTTTTATACATTCCTTATCCCTGCAGATACTTGTAAGCTCTTCTTTTGCTTAATTAAATGTAGTAAGCATTTACAATCTGTATGTAAATCTGTATGTATATTACAATCTGTATGTAAAAGTTCAATATCTGAAGTGTTTGCTGGTCTGTTTCTACTGTCTGTTGTTTCTCACTCACGCTGTCTTATTTCCTTCCATGCTTGGTTATCTTTGACTTTGGGTTGAAATTTTTTTGTAGGGATCTCCTGAAAATTAAAATGAAATCTCCTGGGAATTAAAAAAAAAATTTAAAAGTATAAAGATGTCAGTTCTCTTTAAGTTAACCTATAGAATCAATACCATTACAAGTACCATCCTAAAAGGAACCTGACAAGATGATTTTAAATTTTATATGGAACAGCAAAGGACCCGTAATTATTAAGACACTCCTGGAAAAGAACGGGTTGGGGAAACTTGTCCTACAAGATAGCAAGACTTATTTTAGAGCCCGCGAGATTAAATACAAACTTGCCACCCATGTATTCAGATTATCCCTAATCACACTCCACTGTGTCTACTCTACTTCATAGTCCACTGCTCTTGGCCTGACACTCTTGTTCCAGCCTGCTCAGTCTCCTCCCAGTCTTCTAAATTTGGGTACCACATCCCCCCACTTTGCCTTTGCTCTTTCTGTATCCCTTGCCTTTAATTCACAAATCCCTCCTTTCTACCAACCGCTGGCCTGGTCCTGCTTAAATACTACCTCCAAAATCTTATGCAGCTTATATAAATTCTTACCCAGCTCGTATAAATTTTTTTCCTCCAAACTCTCATGCCCCTTATTGTTTCTGCCATTTATTTTGCATTTTAGCATATATAGCATTGAAAAAGAGAGAAGAAAAGAGAGAAGGGAACCTAGAGAAGGGCATTCAGAATTGGCCTGATGTAGACCTGCTGTACCCACCTCACAGGAGGTGTTCAGTCTCCTTGAGCATGTATCCAAGGTCTGCCAGAAAGCCTGCCAAGAGTCATTAAACACTCACAGGCTGATTTGGGTGGGAAATGTCGCCTAGTCTGATAAAAACCCTACAGGATTGCTGGCAACCTTGAAGCTGTTGTTGGTACACAGGAGCTGTTTTCACCTCTCTTCATCTGGTTAACAGTTTTGACCACAACGACTAAAAGATCAGGAATAATCTATATGTTTATCCAGAGGAGTTTGGGTTCTGTGATGGTACAACCACGGGCAGCTAGTAAAAAGGATGAGGCAGCTCTGTATCAGTGAAGGGGAACTCTCTCCAAGGCTAGATAAGGAAAAAAGCAAGATGCAGACCAAAGTCACCATGTCTGGGTTCCCTGTTGGTTTGTATGTTTGTTTGGAGAATGTGCATACTCGTGAACCTGGACAGGCAGAGGCTGGTGACTATGGGTGCCTGAGGGGAGGGACGAAGGATTGGGAAGTGCGAGTGGGAGACTTTTCACTGAAACCCTTTTGTACCTTTTGTATTTTGTACCATGTGCAGCTATTGACTATTCAAAAAAAATTAAATGTTTAAACGACAATAATAAGAAGCAGAGATATTGGCAAGAACCAGCAAATTAGATGGTGCCAAAACACAGCATTTGGATTTTTTGTGCAACATCTTTTGAAGCCAAAAGGAACGCTGGCAAGGGGCAGCACGCTCCTCATTAAGGCTAAGATGAATGTGTTGCAGGGCAAACCTTCTAACCTGGCCAAAAAGCCTTTGAACTAGCAGGTGAAACAGAGCAAGCACAATGCAAGCTACGGCTGCAAAATTAAACACCTCCAAAAAAGATACTAGCATCAGAATTACAACTGAGAGAGAATGGGTTGCTTAGCACTGGATATTTGGTTCCAGAAAGAGAACCAAATTAATAATCATATGAAATTGAGGAAGTCAAAATATCCCCCTGTGTAGTTGCAAAGCAGACACTAGCTTTTAACCTGCCTTCTGCTGGAGGGGGAGAAGAGGTGGGTGGCAGTTCAAGGCTTCTGCCCAGCTCCCCGTGTGGAGACCAGATCCCAGCAACCACAGCTGCTGTGGCATTACGGTCAAGCAGGCTTTGGAACTGCTGCTTCAGACGAATGGTTGCCAGTAATCCAAGATATTTCCAAAAAGGGCAAGGTCAAGGATCTGAGAAAAGTGCTTGAATCATGGTCAACACGTACCAATGCACTGGTATAAGAGGGAAAGCCATGGGAGCTGAAAACTGCCACCAACCAAGTGACAATCTCCAGAGTCCCCTCCTAAGACTTAAGTGTGTGTGAACTTCAAAAGAGAAAAAACTGTTAGTTGGGTGTGAAGCTTCTTTACTCTCTAAAGAAAGTACCGCAGGATGGATGGCTAATTTGGAGGATTAAAGTGTCAATTCATAACCATGTATCAGCAAGGAGAGGAGAAGAGATCTATTGATATGTTCATGCTAGAATGGGCTGGTCACAGGGAAGAAGACCGGGAGGATTAGGGGCCCTTGAGTCTAGATAATGTAAGAATGATTGTCCACTAAAATATGTGTAATAAAGACACATCACAACCTCAAAGATCCCTTTGAATTCTCGGTATTGGTGAATTATTCAGGGCTGAAAAAGAGAAAAGAAACCAGGATGGCTCTTAGAAAAGAGAACAGAAGGTAGAAGTAAGGCCTGGAGCAGCAAAGGAAGTGGTGTAGTTGGGCCTCTGCCCCTTATGCCAGTGAGTCTTAGTGCATGGGGGGCAGTTTTCCTCCCGCCCCAGTCAAGGAGCTCTGAGAGCCCAGTGGGTTCTGACTGGAGACTCCACAGCCTGACTTGCTTTCAGTGTGGTAGGTATGTCACAAGCAGTATCACTGTGAATACTTGGTCACCCTTCCCTGGCACTTTTGGAACTTGAGCAGATGGGGATGGCCCCACGTTGGCTTCAGCTATGGCCCAGAGGAAGCCTATGGCTGGCTAGTGGGAGCCTGCAGTCTTGAGGATTTTTGCCCAGTGAACATATCTTTTCTTGCGTATGACAATGCAACTTCTAGAGAAATTTCCCTTAAAAAAAAAATCCTCAATTTTAAGGATTTCAAGAAACTATGAATAACTCAGAATCTGGCAGCAATTCTAGAGGCCCCAATAAAAACTTGCACTCCCCCAACAGGAGGCTGGAATATAAATACAAAAGAAGAGTGAAAGGCCTGAATGTATCAATCTTTGTGGAGAGCCACAGATATCTGACCAGGGAGAAATGAAAGAGTTGAGAGTTGGGAGAGAGAGACATGAGGATCAAGAGGAATGGAGGAGGAGATTTTTATGAATTATTACTGTGAGTTATGACTAGATCTTTGAAGGAGATAAATAGAGATTGCAATTCCTTTTAAATAGTTGCTGAACTCTGCTGATTTGACTGTGACACCATGTGGAGACTGGGGACCAGGGAGCTCAGGCTTACCTTCGGGTTACATCAGACTCCACCCTTCTTAGAAGCAGTGGCGATTATAAGTACCACACAATGTCTATGCTTCATAAATATTTGTTGTTGAATGAATAAATGACTTAGTGAATGAAAAATTGCAGATAGCAAAGAGAAGAGATGAAAACATAAAAGGAACAGGCAGTCAACTAAAGGAGAAGTGAGGTTATTGCTTAGCCATAGAGCAATAAATGGACAAGTGGGGTCCTTGTTCCTAGAGGATGAGAAACTAGGAGTGAAATAGAGACTAGAAGTACTTGTGTGGCTTAGAAAAGCTAAGTCCAGGAACAAGTAAAGGGACATGGCTTTATGCAGAGGCCAGAGAGAATGTTACCCATACCCAGCAAAAATTCACGTAGGAGAAAACCCTTTTATACTTCACCAAGCCTAGATGTGAAATACATTTTACATAAACACACACGTAAAGTTTGCATGGTTTTACTACGTACTGAATTTTCCACAAATGCAACTGTTGCTTAAATTGCAAGAAGACTGCATTTTTTTGGGAACTTTCCAGAGAGTTGTTCAAAGTTTCAGAAAATTCTTTCATGGATGGTAATGTTGTTCGTGGTATTTGTGTCAACACATCTATCTATCCAATTCCTGGTGATTTTATAGATGTGTAGGAGTGTATTTGTTTATCCTTATTTTCTAAATGTTAATGACAAAGAGGAAAGATCAACAGTATTCACATGGATATTGTCTTACTTTTCTTAAATCCAATCTTATTCATTACCAGCAGGTATAAGCACCTGCCTGTTTTGTCCTCTAGCTTAGCTGTGCCTTAAGCATTTATGTATTATAATACAAATTATTTCATTTTAAGTTATTTTCCACTATTTCTCCTTTGTATCACAGATATACATCAATTTTAGGGAATCATGTGATTATGTAGGCTATATTGCTTATGAATTTCATAGTGATATGTTACAATTTTTTAAAATAAAAAGCTAATATTAGGTCTTATATGACTGGAGCAACTGCCCTAGAATAGTAAATGAACTTTTAAATTTAGCTGTAGAGCTGTAGTTTACACACACAGCACACATACACATTTATGTGTCCATATATACTGTACACACAAAGCAAATCTCCTCTTATAACAAAGCTTGTTATTGCAAACAGTTAGATATAAAATATGTCAAATGACATACCCCAGGATATAACAACTTCCTATGGAAAAACTGAACCTAACTTGTCTTTAAATATCCTTCCTGGCCAGACTTGTATTCTTGGAACAGGACCAAGCTAAAACAGTTTTAGTGTATATTATTACTTTTCTAGCTTAAAGGGAACAATGGTTCTTGTGCATAAGACTTCACAGTCTGTATAACAGTGAATTTGCATATGCAGTATGCATTATATTGTATAGCATGTTACAGTAGTTGCAATTATAGTAACATCTTTTTATAACGTTGGTCTCCTCTTCCTTCCAAAGTGACATCAAACTGGACTGCTGGACTGTTGTGTGGAGATATTTCATCTCATTGTTTTCTACTTTAGTGACTGCCATAGAAGAGAGCATTTCTGAATCTAGAACATCTAGATTCAGAGTTCAGAGGCCTTGGTTCCTTGGTTTTTTCTCTCCCTCCCCGCCCCCCACCTGTGTTTTTCACCCTGTCCCTTCCCTCCTCCCACTCTTTCCTCCCTTTGCTGTGCCTCCACACTTTGAGTCACAGGCTGCATCCCATCTTGAAGGCGTGATCATTAGTCAGGGATGCAGGGCCAGCCTTGCCCTGGTTTTCCTTGGCTGGGGAGAGCCGTGTGCAGCCGTGCTCTCTGCGGGCATCTGGAGAGACTGCAGGGACAGCTCCGGCAGCTCCCACAGCCCAGGTTCCTCTGGAGTTGGCCGAGCCCAAGGACAGGGATGGCTGCACTGGCAGCATTCACCTAGGAAGATTGGTGCTGGAAGCTGACAGAGGCTGTGCAGGGGAGGCAGGAGGAGCTGTGTCGCATGGAGACCTGGCAGGTGCACAGGTGGAATTGCAGATCAGAGTTTTAACCTACCTGCCTAGAGAAACCACCAAATGTGACCCACAGTGTGGGTATTAAGCTAACCATCTGCCTGTGGTGTCCCGAGGCCCTAGGACGGGCATGTGAGAATCCATCCCAGATGTGCCTGGGCCAGCCTTAGCCTTCCCTCTCTCTCCTCTATGCCTCAGTTCTCATCCGTCTTCCCACTCTCTCTGGGGAAACAGTGCTCACGGTACTTTTTAATAGTTGCTATGAGGCAAAACTCTGAAATTCCAAGGTACTCAAGTTATATAAACCAGGGGACTCAAAAGAAGTGAGTGTTCTCTCAGAACCCAGTCTTGTAGACAGGAAGGAAGTAGAGTCTTTTTTCTTGATTTCCCTAAGCTCACCAAGCTGTTCTTTTGAAATATATGATCACCCCCTTTCCATGTGTTCTTCAACTTAGAGTGGAGGACAGAACTGAGACCCCTGCTTTGTTCAGTAAAGGGGGACACAAAAGCTGGAAAGGCTGGAAGGGTGTGGCTTCCCACAGCTGCCTGACAGAGGTGTTCCTCCTGGGGGCAGAGGGTGGACCAGATAAACTCTGCTTTTCTCCATGTCTCTTCATTGTTCTCAGCCAGGTTTCTGCCTCTTCTTTGGGGAGGGAATTAGGTAGCAAGGGTAAGAAAAATTAAAGTCCAAGATTGGAATAGGTCCCTAGGGGATGAAGGTGGGGGTGGTCCTCTCTCTACCAAACTCGTAAAATTTACCGTAAAATGATGGACTCTCTTACCATTTTTTACCCTTGCATCTCTAGAAAGGACACATATGGGGTAGACCAGCAGCTCCAGCCTTAAGTGAAATTGTGAAGAAATTATTGTTTATCCTGGGTGTCCTCCTCCTTTTTTCTGTGCCTCTCCCCCTAGCTCTTGGTGTTGTTCCCCTTCCCATCCCATGTCCTGTCATCCAGAGGATGCTGCTCTCCACGCTGCTCTACCCAGAAGTCCCATAGCCAGACCTCCCGGGGCAGGAGTGCGCACTGCGTATCAAAGCACTTCTCTTTTCTCCTGCCATTCTACATCACACTCTGGTTCCCTGGGGTTGTTTATCTTGCCAGTGAGCCCTTACCATAAAAGCATCTAATTAAGCTAATTCAACATAAAGTCATGAAAGTGTTCTTCTTAAAGAGCTTGGCTGTTTCCCCTTACTCCTAAAAATAGCCACACAAGATACCCAACTGGCCTGACATGAAGGAATCTTTTTTAAAACCAAGACTCTCTTCTTTCCCCCTAATATGGTCTACAAGTTCTATAGGCAAATTCAGACAAGGCCAGCCTCTCTTCCTTCCTCTCCTGCCTCACTGAGAAATTTCCTAGAAATTTAGGTGAGAGCTAGAAAATATCCCCACTAATGGTTTTCTGAATGGTACTTGGCATTTTTAACATCTCTGTCTTGGGAGGTAGCACTGCTCTTACCACTTCACCCTAGACTCCTCCTATCGCCAGAAAAAGAGAGCTTCCAGAGCAGAGTAAATTGTTGACCTCAGAAGAATATACATGCGATGGGTCATTTGTAATGAGGAGAGATTCAATAATCTCCTGGAACAGAAATAATGAAGATGCTGGCCAGCCTTTACCACTTATGACATACTTTTGTGGTCTGCTGTGCCCCTTTGGAGGACACTTAGGGGATAGGAGCATGAGCATGGAGCCCCAAATACACTGCAAATTCTTGTGAGGCAAGGCAGACGCAGCCTCGATAAAAGCTCTCTTCCTGGTTGTCAGGGGCTACACAGGTGGTGCTGATTCAGTGTCTGTGATGGTTATTTATTTACTTATTTTTTATATTAGTACTCCTAATTGTTTTTGTTTTTGTTTTTTAAGATTTTATTGGGGAAGGGAGCAGGACTTTATTGGGGAACAGTGTGTACTTCCAGGCCTTTTTTCCAAGTCAAGTTGTTGTCCTTTCAATTTTAGTTGTGGAGGGCGCAGCTCAGTTCCAGGTCCAGTTGCCGTTTTTCTAGTTGCAGGGGGCACAGCCCACCATCCCTTGCGGGACTCGAGGAATTGAACTGGCAACCTTGTGGTTGAGAGCCCACTGGCCAATGTGGGAATTGAACCGGCAGCCTTTGGAGTTAGGAGCACGGAACTCTAACCACCTGAGCCAACAGGCCGGCCCCCAATTTTATGTGTCAACTTGACTGGGCAAAGGAATGTCCAGATGGCTGGTAAAACATTATTTCTGGGTGTTTCTGGAAGAGATTAGCATTTGAATTGGAAGACTGGGTAAAGAAGATCACCTTCATCAATGAGGATGGACATCATCCAATCCACTGAGGATCCTGATAGGATAAAGAGGCAGAGGAAGGGTGAGTTCTCTCTCTCCTTTGAGCTGGGATAGCCATCTTCCTCTGCCATTGGACGTCGGCACTCCTGGTTCTTACACCATCGGCCCCTGATTCTCAGGCCTCTCAGACTTACACCATAAGATTCTATGGTTCACAGGCCTTCGAACTGGGACTGAATTATACCACTCGCTTTCCTGGTTCTCCAGCCTGCAGACAGCAGATTGTGGGGCTTCTCATGAGCCAATTCCTATAATAGATCTATCTATCTATCTATCTATCTATCATCTATCTACCTACCTACCTATATATCTATATCTATATGTATATCTATTTCTATATCTATATACTATTGGTTCTGTTTCTCTAGAGAACCCTGACTAATACAGCACTTCTACATAATTTCCCCAAAATCAATAAAGGACTAAATGGAGATAAAATTCGTATTATCTTTCTCAGTTTACCTGCTTAACCAAGTGTGGAATGTCATGGAATCAGATCTTGTATATTTGTCAGAATTTTGTCAACTTAAAAGGCAAAAAGGAAGGGATTTGTTGATTTGTGTATCAGGAAGTCTAAAACATGACTCCTCAGGTGTGGTTGGGTTTAGAGGTTTAAATGATGTCATTATCTCTGTCTCCCCATCACTGGCTTGTTTGCCCTTGAGTTGGCTTCCCAACCACATACGATTTCCCCATCTTGTGGCAGAGATGGCCTCTGGCAGCAATGTCTATTACATTGTTTTCCCTGCATGTCTTTTCTGGTAGTTCCTTCAAAAGTCCCAGGGACAACTCTGATAGGCTTGGCTTGGGCCAAGTGTCCTTCCCTTAGCCAACCACTGCAGTCAGGAGGATGAAGCCCTCTAATTGGCTAGGGGTTGGTTATCTTGTTAAGTAAAAGAGAAGCCATTCTTAGAAGGAAAATATACTGGGCAGATAAAAAAGTAATACATCCATAGACTTTTATTAAGTGTCAACCTACTCAATCAAAACCTAATTCAAATTAACAAGCAATATGGTGGGATATGTGAGCAATACAAAGATTTATAAGACATGGTTTTTGTCCTTAAGGATCATATAATCTAGTTGTATCACATTCTTTATTTAATAATTTGAGGAAACATGAGTTAATTCATTGGAAAATATTTTCTGAGTGCTTACTTAATGCTGGATTCCTGTCATACAGAGATGAAAGACAGCCTTCTTCCTACAAAGAGCTTATAATCAGGTGGTAGACACAAGCAAACCAGTAAATTTTTCAATGTAGGGCCACAAGCATGATGAGAGAAGTGTGCACAGGTGTCATGAGAGTCCCCAAGGGCACCTGATCAACCTGGGGCTCAGAGGAGCTGATGTATGAACCAAGGCTTGAAAAACAAGTGGGGGCCAGGTGAGATAGGAGTGTGGGGAAGGGTCCCACAGCAGAGAGACTATTGTGTGCAGAGGTACAGGCCTGTGAAGCAGGGTGCTGCGTTTGGAGAACTGTAGATCGTTTGGAGTACATGAGGGGGTGCAGAGAGAGAGATGAACCTGAGGAGGTAGGCAGGAGCCAGCTCACAAAGAGTCCTGTGCCAAGCTCCCAGATTTGAGCTTGTCCTGGAAGGATTTTAAACAGGGCATGGACATGTCCACATTTACAATGGAGCGTGCTTCTTCTGGCAGCAGATGGAGTGGAGTGAGCCAGACTGGAGGCAGGAAGAGTAGTCAGAAGACTGCTGGGGGAGAACACACCATATATGAGGAGGACTTCTTTACAGAGAATGCCAGCTAAAAGAGAGTTAGCAACCCCATGTCAGGGAAGGATTATGATTAGCAACAGATGCTAAGATATTCATGGGGTCTCAGACTCCACAAATTGTTAAGAAGGGGAAACCACCTGTGCAATAGAAAGATCTGGAGTGGGACAATCTAATGTTATGTGCCTTCTGGTGTGATACAGGAAGAGACAAGTTACATCTCCTATATAGTATTCTTTCCGAAGATGTTTAATCTGAATCTAATCATGAGGACACAATCAGACAAATCCAGAATGTTGGAGATTATCTAAGGAAACTGGCTGACTTCTTCAAAAGGTCAGTGTCATGAAAAACAGAAATAAAATCAAAATGTGAGGGAACTGTTCTAAATCCAAAGAAATTAAGGAGACTCAACAGTCACATGAAATATGTAATCCTTGATGAGATTCTTGATCAAAATCTTGAAACAGCTATAAAAGACATTTTGGGGACATTTAGGGAAATTTGAATAGGAACTGATATTAGTTTAACTAGTTGTGATAATGACATCATAGCTATGTAAGAAAATGTCTTTATTCTTAGGTGATGCTGGAGAATTGAGGAGTAAAGTGTCATGTTGTCTTCAACCTACTTTCACATGGTTCCAGAAAATGTGTAATGTATGTGTATATACATATATGATATATGAGGATGTTTTTATATATATATATATGACATATATATGCCATGTATAAATGCTGTTACATATATATATGCTGAAAGAGAGAGGCAGAGAGAGAGAAATGTAGCAAAATATTAATTTTTGTTTAGTACAAGGATACATGAGAGTTCTTGCACTATTTCAGTTTTCTTTTGTTTTTCTGTTTTGTTTTGTTTTAAGTTTAAACACTTTGAGAAACAATGAAAAGAAGGAGGAGAAACAGGAGAACTAATGAGAGCCTGACCCAGACAGTGGCAGTAGGTTTGGGGAAGAAGGTTGGAGTCGAGAGAAATACAGAAATATTGGGAAGCTATCCCAATTTGGAATAATGTCAGTGGACCCACCTGGAGTGAGTTAGGGAAGAGGCCCAGTCAGGATTTCCACCTTTCTTAATGCACATAGCAGCAACAATACGATAATGACAGCATGTAACTTACACTGGGAAGCAGACGGCTGTAGAGTCGAGCACCGGCTAAGACTCAGGATGCTACAGTTCTAATCCTCACTCGACCACTAAGCAGCCATGAGCGAGTGAGTGCAGCTCGTCTGGGGCTCATCTCTGAGCACGAGGAGATTGGACCAGATGTCCTCTGAGGTCCTGTTTAACCTTCTCAAGGGCATAGTCGTAGTTACCCTTCCTTATTGATGTTACTCAGAACCATCTGAGCTAAGCATTAATGAGATGTTGTCATGTCCATCATTTCACTCTCTCAGTCTTGATTGATTTCTCTTTTTTGGCCACCCTCTCTTGAGAGCCTGCCCCTGACTGGATGAGGTCCTCACTGAATGTTGCTCCTTAAGTGAAGCTGTAATAGTTACCTACTCCTGACACTGTCTACCCCTTGACTTAATGGCGGGGCTTCTACCCAGACTCTTAGATATTGCTTTCTATTAATAACTCTTCTGATTTTCTCTTTATCATGGAACTAATGCACACTTATGGTAGAAAGTGTGGAAAATTTGGGTAACTATATAGAAGAAAATTTAAATTGCTCACAATGCCACCATTTTACAGACGACCACTACTAACATTTTTTTCTGAATGGATATGGGTGTGGGTGTGTATGTGTGCGTGCGTGTGTGTGTATTGCATAGCTGACCTCTTATCATATACATGCTTTTGTGTTCTGATTTTTTAACTTAGTGATATGCATAAGTTGTATTCTGACTTTTTAATAAAGATTAATATATTTTTTTAAACTTTACTGGGGAACATTGGGGAACAGTGTGTTTCTTTCTCCAAGGTTCATCAACTCCAAGTCATTGTCCTTCAATCTAGTTGTGGAGGGCACAGCTCAGCTCCAAGTCCAGTTGCTGTTTTCAATCTTTAGTTGCAGGGGGGCGCAGCCCACCATCCCATGTGGGAATTTAACCGGCAACCTTGTTGTTGAGAGTTCTCTCTCTAACCAACTGAGCCATCCGGCCACCCTGTGTTCTGATTTTTGTAAAACTTCACATATCTTGAGCACTCTCTTACGGGTGGATGGGACAGATCACCATTCTGTAATTTCTTTTTCAGAATTTTACAAGCTTGGAATGTCATTTTGGAGCCTCATTTTTAACAGCTCTCAATATAATGAAGCACATTAAATGCTCATAAAATGTAATAAAATAAATGAAATATTAAATACATAAAGATAAAATATGTTAAAATGAAATATTTAAGTATGTTCTTTTATCATTATTTGTACCTTCTTATATAATGAAAAGATTCACCATTTTCATGTAAGATATTTTCCAAATGATTTGGCAACTGTTTGCCCATTTCTTCTTGTCCTGATGAAAGGCTGGCCTGTTAGATCATTAGCACTGCTGTGGAAATATGAGCATAGGAAAAGGAAAGGGAGAAAACAGGCTTAGAATTTCTCAGCTTATGATGCTATGTCATTAATTCTGTGTCCATAGAACCACTTCTGGGTGGTGGTGGTGGTGGGATTTGTAAAGGGTGTGTGCGTAGTGAGTGGGAGGTAGGGGAGAGCCACACAGGGGGAGGAAGAAAATGAATTGAAAATTATAGGTATTGAGGTACATATGGTAACTACTACTTTGCAGATTCCTTTTCTTCCATTTTTACTAATGTCAAATAATAAAGTCTAATTTTAAGGTACTATGTACGTAGGTGCTTGTATGTGTGTATGTGAGAGAGGTGTGGGAGAGACAGGCAAGCGGGGATGTATTCTAGAGTCATTTTTTTTTAATCAAAACAGCACTAATCATGAGCATTTTCTAATGTCATTAAATTAATTCCAAAACATCATAACAGTTGACAGATGGATATTCTTTAATGTCTCCCAGAAAGAACATGAACCACTCATTCATCCAAGCATCTACTATTTTGATCCAAGAAGTTGAAACCACTTAATTCATCCTCATGGCTCCCCTGGGAAGCGAGGAGAAAGAAGAGATTACTCTCCACTCTCTCTTTTATATGATATATGTCTAGATATGCTTACATTTTTATTATACACTTATCTTTACAGAAAAGGGAATCCCATAAACCAAGCACATCTCTCTGAAATTACTTCTAACCCTCATTAGAACGTGCACATTCACTTGAAAGTGTTGCCTACTCCTTGTCTTCCTGCATTTTTTCCAAAATATGCACATTTCAATGACTATCATACCTATTATTTTCAAAGACTAGATAGTATTCCATGTTGTTGGCATGCCATCGTTTACTCAGTCACGTCTTTATTGTGAGAGCTTTAGGGGTTGTTCCTAAATTCCTTTAAGCATCGTAAGTAATAGTATGAATTTATCATTGTGCAAATAATTTTTTTTCGTCTTGGATTTTTTTACTTGCGTCTCATTGATAATGGCTTTTGTTATTTCACTTTTGCTAGACTTGCAGGTATGTAATAGAACCTCTAAGCTGTCTGATTTGTGTTTATCTAATTTCTATCGATGGTTTAGGCCATAGTTTCTATCTATTTGCCTGTGTATAAAATTGTCTATTCTTATCCTTTTATACCCTGACCAATTGCCAAGTAGAGCTAAGGATGAGCCATATAAATTTTTATTAGATCTAAATTTTTTAGGAATGTAAGCTTTTATGGCTTATACCTGTCATGAATTGTTTTCACATTCTGTGGTCTTCCTTTTTAAAACTTTTTTCAGTTACATTATTTTATATGATGTATTTTTAAGAAGGGATTGTAATAGGATTTACCCATGGGCTCTTTTCCAATGACTTCTATTGCCCTTGGCAACGTCCATATCATCCCCTGCAATTCCTAATACCTGACTCCTCTGGTCTCAGAGCAAGAGGAGAAAATAGCACTGGCTGAAGGTTGAAGTGGGGCCTGAGATATCCTAGGAACATGGCCTCTTCTCTGGGAAACATGGGTGAGAACTGTGCTGTCAGTCCCTGGGGATATTGCTATCAGTGCTCTGCTTTTCCACTTTAGTATTTGTTCCAAAATGGTTATCGTAACATCTCAGAATTAAATCTATGCCTGTCCCTTAAACTGTGTAGTTAGGGGCCAGAGCTGATTATTCCCAGAGCTGCCTATGAATCAAGGGAAGAAAGAAGCAAGGACAGGCTGTGTTTCCTTGACTCCGATATACCTGCTCAGAGCCACTGTGATGACACAGTTGTTTCCCTTCCATTATCCTGGACCTGAGCAGGTATTGCACACGCCTCTGGCTTGAGGCTAGAGGTGTGAGACTGATCCTGGCTCCAAACAGAAGTCATCTTTATGGTAGTTTCAAGTGGGACTGTGTGTGTGTGTGTGTGTGTGTGTGTGTGTGTGTGTGTGTGTGTGTGTGTTGTCCATCCTGTATTCTCCATTGCATGTTATTCTTGTGTAGCAGCCCCTCTTGCACAGTCCTTGGTAGAATATGGAGTTGTGATGTCAGGATGAATGCTTTGTCCAACAGCACTGGAGGGGGAGGGTGCCCACATGGATGCTGAGCGGCATTTTCAGACTCAGTCGTTCTGCTAAGCTGTGTGCGGTTTGACCACAGCAGGTTATCGTTGCTGGAACTGAGCTCCCGCTCCAGTTCTGCTGAGTGTGAAGAATATGACCTGGATGAGAATTCACAATGATACTGGAGAGGCTGGGAGATCCAGCGGGCTTGAGGAGGGGAGTGTGGAGGGGAAGAGAACTGCAGAAATCAGCAGACAATAGTCTACCACTGCATTTCCAAGAAGGCATACTCTAAAACTTTAAAGTAAAAGGATATATGCATATATACATACATATACATGTGTGTATATATATGTGTGTGTGTGTGTGTATATATATATATGTATGTGTATATATATATATATATATATATATATATATATATATATATATAATTTATTTGAAAGAAAATGATGTTAAGAGCTCTGAAACTCATGTTAACAGCCTGCGTTAGAGGGCTGCAAAAACCAGTATTGAGGAGATGGTGAGAGAAAGCTGTTCACACATAGGCAGAGTGAAAAATTTCAAGAACAAGACAAAGAAGGACGAGACTTGAGACAAACACCATGGAAAGAAAGCATCCAGGAGTGTGGGTAACAGGAGCGGCGGGACATGGCTATTACTCGTAGGGCCAACCTTAGGCAATGTGGTGCACCCAGCAATTTTGCAGCCTCGCTCCCCACCAATAATAGCCCTCTAAATGCAACGCCACCAGGACCATGATTTGCTTAATATTTTAATTGACTTTCTTTCTAAAACTCAAGTATCTACTTTAGTTTCATCTTAAGCAAGACAATCTGAAAAATCACAAGTTTGATATGCTAGCTATATATATATTTCTGATATATATTAAAACAAGCACATATTAGTAAAAAGATATAGTATATATCTATGAAGCACCTAAAATAATCTCAGGTACTAATTGGTGGTATGCACAACATACTCTGTTCCATTTATATTCAGAAACTCACCCTCTGTTCACACTGTTAACTTCATACCTTAGCCATCATCATCTCTTACTAAAATTATTTGAACCTCTCCCCCTGCCCAGAAAACTCTCTCCCTCCTCTCCATTCCCTCCTCTGGGCAAAGTCTGATTCATTCTTCAAGTCTCAACTTGGTCTTCATTTGCAAAGGAAATGCATCCTGGTCCCAAACTCCTACCCAAACTAGATGGGGAAGGTTTCCCTCCCATGTGATTCCATAGTTCTGCCACTTTCCTTATTCACTGACTACACTTGTTACTACACTTATGGTCTTTACTTTCAACCCTCCATTAGAGATGAATTCTGCCAGGGCAAAGAAACGTTAGTCTTTTTCATTATTATCAGGGCCTACCACATTGCCGAGTACATCACAGCACTCAGTAAATAGTTGTTGCATGAATGAATCCCACCATCTGGCACTCTTGGGCAATTCTCTCTTTTATCCAAATTTTTTCTCAGGTAACTTTCAATATGTAAAATGTTCAAGAATCTAGATTTAGATATGGAAGACCCATAAAGCCAAGTTCATAACTAGCCTGTTTGTGTGGTCCAGCTAGCCAGGGAGATACTTTTCTGCAGAGGATCTGCTCAGAGTTCCTCAAATCACACTTATGTGGTGGGGTCACCTGTTTTGCTTCACAAATTAGAGAAGCAGTGTGTGGGGGGTGGTTGATGGCAGTCACCAGGATTGGACTACTGGGTTCTAGTCCCAGTTTTCTCACTACCGTGTGACCTTGAGCAAGTTATTTAGCTTCCCATGACTCAGTTTCCCCACCTGTAAAATAGGTCTTGATTTCATTAACATCATCTTCTGTAGGCACTTGCTTTCAGCTTTCTTTGCTCTGCCAGGTCAGTTACCACTCATCCATATAGTTCCCACCTTTCCAAAATTTTGTTGTCTCTGGTCCTGTTATCTCCTCTCCTAATTTCTTTATCCTCATGGATTTTTCTCTTTCTTATTCCTTTAATATGTTTAGTTTTGTTACTGTTGTTTTGTGGGAAGGATGCAGAGATAATAGTTGGGGCTCATTTCACTAGAAAACATTATCTACCTTTTCTATAATTACCATGTTTTGCTTTACACTAAAAGCAAATAAAGTTATTTTTAACTTTATAAAGACAGAGTACTGATATCATTCTCACGTTGTCTACCAATGGTCTACAAATCTATTAGTTGATTCAAAAAGGAAATAAAGATAGTTACTGCGATTTGTCCTTAAATTCATATTGGCTCCAAGTGTTCACTTAATTATTTTCTAGGTGTTCACAGCAAGCAGCCCTGTTTAACCAAGTGACTGCTATTAATTGTCCATATTCACCGCTCAGCTGGTAATTATCAGAACCCACCATTTTCCTTCACACAAAGTCAATTCAATTTCACTAGCTTCTTATGAATTTTTAAAGTTTACCGATAGTTACTTTTCAACTGCTTTTCCAAGTCTTCTTAGCATCTTAGGAAGAAATTTGTCTAGTCATGGAGGTTTTATTCATTAAAATAATTAATTTTAATAAATTACTTCACCTACCTTAGGCTTTAATTCTCTCTTTACAATGTTTGTTTCAAATCCTTGCAGTTTAAAGACAATAGTAGACCTTTTCTGTGGGGAGTGGAGTGGAACCTTTTAACATCCAAACACTCTTCTCATCTGAGGGAATCCAAAATATATGGGAGACTAGGCCCCCCTCCCACTATGGAAACCAAAAGGGACAGCTCTCCTATTGTGTCTACCAAAGGTATTAGCATGTGATCTGGGCTCAGCGAATCAGATGCTGCTGTGCAGGAATAAATGCAAAGATAGAGACGGTGGGAGGTATTTTTGTTGCAGTAGCAGAGCAGTTGAGAGTACTCATCTGGGGGGATAGGAATCCTTTGTCAGTGACACCAAGAGTAACAGCAGCAAGCAGCCAGTGGTAGTGCTGACAGTGACGGTGGCCTTATTACAGTGGCATAATCTTAATGGTATTTGACCTCCAACTTCCCTTGGTTCCTGGTTGGGTTTTGATCGTAGACTTCCCATTAACTCTGCGATCCTATACCATTTCAGTGAATTTCTTTTCTGCTTAAGTTAGCCAGAATTATTTTATGTTATATGGACCAAGAACCTTTACTAGTACAGAGAAATTGGTGCTGAGAGATGGTTGCAGGCAACAGAACCTTGAGGAAATTGGTGGAAAAGGGAATCTGCTACCTGGTTACTTAGGACTGAGAGCAGTAAAAATTCTGTTAGTATTACATATAGGGATGATATGTCCATGACACAGAATGGTAGGAAAAATTAAAAGGTAAATATTGCCTCTGATCACTGCTTATTAGAAGCAACCTTTTCCTCCTGTCAAATTACAGGAAAGTCAAAAGGAATTAAAGGACTGTAGGGTGGGGTAACTTCTGTTGGCTCTAGTTTGCGTAAACATTAATAAATGAAAAGCTCAAATCCTTAAATTCTCAGGTCATAATACAAATTGAAATATTTTCTAAGACTTCATGAAAACCAAAAGGGACAGAGACAGAGACAACTGAAAGCCAAACTTCATGAGTTACCAAATTACAAAGTCAACTGAACCCACAGCCTCACTAGGTCTCTTATGTGAAAGGGCACTGGTCAGGAAATTGTTGTACCTCAAGAACTGGAATGGCAATATAATTGAAATATCTGGAGAACTCATGGGACCCTGTACCCCTAAACTTCACTGAGCCTCCATCATCAGCCAAAACAGAACCTGCTCCTATGTCAATAAGGGTTTTATTGCTTTACATGAAGATGCACCTAAGGGAGTTACCTTGCAAAAGGAAGCCAATTATCTGTATGCTGTACTTCTTTCACTCCTCATTATCTCCAAACATATAACTAGAACTAGGTATCAGCATACCCAGAGGGACCAATTATAAAGTATAACCTGGGAGTTAATGATTAACACATACTGAGGACCAAGATTTGCTAATTTACACAAATGTGGGGAAAACACACGTGGGAATAGATTTCCTAAGAAGGAAAAAACAAAATTTTAGATTCACACTGAATTTATTGACATGGATGTATTTTCTAGAAATTTAGATTTAACATTGGCTTGAGGAGTTGGAAGTGTTTCTAAATATTGGTTGGTTGCCTAAAACCTAGCCACAATAGATAATAATGATAAATGAAGTTGAGATACAATGTGGTATAATGTTGAGGAAGGAATTAAAAAATGTTGGAAGATAGAAATATTGGAGGGCACTTATCATGTCCTCTTTCTATGTCCTCAGGTGGCCCAGAAAATACTTGTGAAGGAAATCTGTGAGCATGCTTTAGTGGCTATTTTAAGTAGGCCAGGAATGACTGATAGGCTATAGCTGAAGTGCCCCCGCCCCCATTTCAATCACAATGGACAGATCCTATCTCAGCAGAAGTCACATGATGACACTTAACTGCCAGTGGTATGGGGACGTAATTTTCATCTTGAGCAGCAAGGCCAGCACAATAATCAAAACCTTCAAAGTTTTTTGATCATGGGTCCTCAGTAGCAAAATAAGTGATCACCCTCTAAGATCCCATTTTATTTAAAATATTTTTTAAAAATAAATAATCAAAAATTAAAAAACCAAGCTCCAGGCCTGCTGAAAAAAAATCTGACTCAAGTCATGACAATAGAGTGACAGCCCCACACCCAGTTATTAGACCCAAGACTCCGTGAATAAGGGAAGGCCTAGGTACTTTTGAGGAATGATACTGCCGTACCACCACAAGTATAAACTCTTTCCCGAGGGGAACCGTGGCCATTTACCAAGGTAGTTTTTTGGGGAAAAAAGATCACACAGCGATTATTGGACATTGACTTTGAGCTAACATTAATTCTTCAGAGCGCTTCATACTGCTATTGCCCACTGGTCATAGTGCAGATCTTATGGGAGTCAAGTCATAAGTGGAATCTGGGCCAGAATCTACTTCACAGTGAGCTCTAAAACCCCTGAGACCATCCCATACTTATTTTCTTGGTTCTTGAGTATAGAATTGGACTAGACATTCTCAGAGATTGGCGTAATCACAGAAATAGACTACCCATTCCTTAGATATCAGGCAGCTCCTTCCCAAGCCAGCCCAATGCTTGCTCAAGGGGATCAAACAAAGTAACCATGGTGGCAGGATGGGAGCTGTGCATCAGGTCCAATTTCACTTGTGGTTTCTTCCTTAGTATATTAAGTACTGCTATTTGTCTACTTTAAGCCAATTCCCTTTGTTTTCATCTCCCTCTCTTGTCTATTATTTTATATAAAGTATGTTGGTATTGGTTAGATTTATAATTTAATTTGTAGAAGGCAGATACCATATTGAGACAAGACAATGATAAGATAGAGGAACAATGACTATCACTCTGAAATCCTAGATTTGGAGTTTAATTTAGGAACAGACAGGCTTAGGGTATTCTCTTGGGAAGAATGTGAATGTATTTTTAATTGTAGAAAAAATTGTCACATTATATTAAGTGGGGATATTTTTATGGTGGAAATTTGGGGAGAAAGGTGTATGTGATGTTTTGACTATCCAGGATCCAATCTTCTCAAGCATATATGGAACATTTTCCAGGTTACATCATAAATTGGGCCACAAAATTACACACACACACACACACACACACACACCACATTTTCTTTATCCATTCATCCATTGGTGGACATTTATATTGTTTCCATACCTTGGCTATTGTGAATATTGCTGCAATCAATAAGGGAGTGCAGATATCTCTTCAAAATATTGGTTTCATTTCCTTAGGGTATATACCCAGAAGTGGAATTGCTGGGTCATATTGTAATTCTATTTTTAAATTTTTAAGTAACTTCCATGCTGTTTTCTGTATTGGCTGTACCAATTTATATTACTACCAAGAGTGTGCAAGGGTTCCCTTTTCTCCACATCCTCACCAACATTTGTTATTTCTTGTCTTCTTAATGGTAGCCATCTTAATATATGTGAAGTGATATTTCATTGTGGTTTTGATTTGCATTTCCCTGGAGATTGATTAGTGATGTTGAGTACCTTTTCATATACCTGTTGGTCATTTATATGACCAATAGACATTTGGAAAAATGTCTATTCAGATCCTTTGCCTTTTATGTATTTTGGGTATTAAACCTTCATCAGATATATGATTTATAAATATTTTCTCCCATTCCATAGGTTGCCTTTTCATTCTGTTAATTGCTTCCTTCATTATACAGAAGTTTTTAGTTTGATATAGTCCCACTTGTTTAATTTTGCTTTTATTACTTATGTTTGGTGTAATGAAGCTTGGTGTCACATCCAAAACCATTATTGCCAAGACCAATGTCAAGGAGCTTTTTCACTGTTTTACTCTAGAGGCTTATGGTTTCAAGTCTTACATTTAAGTCTTTAATCCACTTTGAGTTAATGTTTGTGTATGGTATAAAACAAGTGTCTAATTTCGTTCTTTTGCATGTGGATATCTTATTTTCCCAGCAGTATTTGTTGAAGAGACTGTCCTTTCCACATTGAATGGGCTTGGCACCCTTGTTGAAAATCATTTGACCATATAAGTGAGGATTTATTTCTGGTCTGTCTGTTTATTCCATTGGTCTATATGTCTTTCTTTATGTCAGTACAACACTGTTTTGATTACTATCACTTTGTAATATAGTTTGAAATCAGGCAGTTGATGCCTCTAGTTTGATCTTCTTTCTCAGGATTGCTTTGATATTCAGAGTCTTTTGTGGTTCCACATGAATTTTAAGATCATTTCTCTCTGAGAAAAATGCCAGTTTTGATAGGGATTACATTGAGTCTGAAGATTGTTTTGGATACTATGGGCATCTTAACAATATTAAGTCTTCTAGTCCATGAACTCAGAATGTCTTTCCATTTATTTGTATCTGCTTTAATTTCTTTCAGCAACATTTTATAGTTTTTAGAGTCCAAGTTCTAAGACTATTTTTATCTCTCTTCTGACACATGCTTTTCTGTCTTGACTTACTTTCTCTACTAGACTGTGAGTTTTCTGGATGCAAGGATGTTCTTATTTCTGTCTCTCCACTGTGTCTAATAGAGTCTCTTGCATGTAGTAGGCTCTCAATAAATACACGTTCCGTAAGTTAAAGCACAAGTGAGCCTCAGCTACCAGACATCAGATACTAATGGGTTTCAAAATCAAGTTGACTTTCTTTGTTATGTGCATGTTCGTAGATAGATATCTGAGCTTCTCCAATATTTTCATCTGAGAATTGCTGAGCACCCTGTCATGTGACTGAAGTGAGCTGTCATCCCTGAGCCAGAAAAGTGAGAACTGGTCTAGAGGTTTGGAAGCTGAGAGTAGGGGCTGGGTATTAAAGAAGAGAGTCCTGTAGCTGAGCAGAGTCCAGGGAGGGGGAAATGGGTACCGCTAGGGATTCCTAACTGCAGGGCTGCTAACGGCTGAGCAGATAAGTGTAACACTCAGCATTCTTTGGGGAAGCAGGAGGGGTGATTTCGGGGTCCAAAGCCAACATGAGGCCATACATAGACAAGGCCGGGGAGCTGAGCTTTGGCATGAGTGTGCCAGGATAACTGCCTTGGAATGCTGACATCTGCTTCCATGACGTCCCAGGGCTCATCCTCTACCAGGCTTATAATTTCCTGGCGCTGTTTTCCTCCTTCTCCTCCAATTTCATTTAAACCATTCTTTGATCAGGTTGGCCAGCCTCTGGACAAGCCTGTTCCTTCTGGCTGTGGTGTGACACAGGTCTCCTTAGTCATGGCCTGTAAACTCAGATCTGACCTTCTGAGATCATCTATCTGACCAGCTATGCACTTCCCATGTCTTTTTTCCATGTCTTCTTTTTAAAGCCATACTTACAAACATATGAAAACATTGCGCCATGTGCCTTCAAGGTCTTCAGAGAATGGGTGGGCTTGGGTCTCCCAGTAGGGGAAGGTACCACACAGGCTGGAGGTGGGAGATAATGGGTGGGGAACAGGTGCCTCCTGGCAGCTAGGAGCCAGGAAAGAATAAAAAGACAGAAAGGTCAGGGCTAAGGGCATAATAATGCCTGAGCTTTTTACCACAAGAAAGTGGACTTGGATTTGAGTTTAATGTGGGGAAGGAGCCCCTTCTCCAGGGGCCACAGGGAGCAGTAGCTAATGGAGGGGTCCTGATCCTGCTCTGGAGAATGAATACAGGGTAACTGAAGACAGTAAAGACGATGATGGCTGGAAGAATTTGCTTAGTACTTTTGAACCTCAATGTGTCAATAATCAATATCTCAAACTTCACTCCCTCCCTGGTAAAATCTGGTTTAGAGGAGGTAAAATCTGTCTTCTCCACCCCAGATGCTCAGGCCCTGATCTTGCAGTAGCTCTGTCCCCCTGTGTCCCTCCTGTACCCAAGGCAGCTCCCAGGAACCTCGCCAAGAGCACGTCCTACTAACCCGGCTCTGAGCTGTTTTCTGTGTTGTGGAGATAACGTTCTTCAGCCCTTGGTTACCCACCTGCTCCTATACTTGGGCATTGTTTTTAAAGGCTGTTCTTTCCCTACAGCTTCTGAGAAGTAGGTCAAGGTACCTGCTTTAAGGGAGAAATGCCAAGAGTTCAAGTCACTGGGCCTGGAGTCAGGAATCTTGAGTTCTTTTTCAGGCTTCACAGCCGATCAGCCACCCGACAATCTTAGGGGAACATTCTCCCCTGTGGTTCTCCCTGGGCCCTTCTCTAAGTCTCATGATTTATTTTTCCCTGAAGCTGTACCCCCTGGGGCTGTCATCTTCTCCTCTCTTCCCTCCCTCTGGAAGGCCCTTTGAAGCTGGGCTGCTCAAGGCTGGTGCCCTGAGCAAGAGCTGCTGCAGTTGTGTGGCTGGTGGGGAGATTAGAGGCTTTTACGACATGGTGGAGCTGGTGGGGCTGTGCGAGGCTGGAGCATCAGAAAGCCGGACTCCTGGACGAAAGGACAGGCCTGGTGTTGTGCCCTGAATACTGGAATCCAGAGGGCAAGTGAGGGTCCTGATTTTTATGCAATGGTTGTCGATTGCCTCCCGCTTCCAAGCCTCTCTTTCTCTGTAATGCAGGGAAATTCAGATCCTGGTTCATATGGAAAATCTGGAAATTGTGGTGCTTGCTCATGGCAGATGGGATCATTTGAGCTGTCGCAGCATAGGGCATTGTTCATGGTGACTGCATTAACCAGGGTGCACGTTGGCCAAAGAATAATAACCTTTTTTAAGGCTTAGTTCCTCCAGCCTGACCAAACCAGTCCCAGAAAGCCTCTAGGCTCTGGATTTGGCCAATGCCACAGGGAGTCTACTGCTGAGGGCCTAAGAGGGGGGTGAAAATTAGAGCACCTGCTTCAGTCTGGATAGCCTGAGACCCTCTTTAATCTCTATTCTCCAAACACAAGTAGTAGGGGAGTGAAATACAGATGAGGAAGGAGAGTAAATGCAGGTAAAGCAGGGAAAGGGGCGTGGAGCATTACGCTGTTAGGAAGAACTCGGTTTAAAGTGCAGTTATGTGTGTGATGTTGACATGGCCTGCAGAGCATCATGCTATAGTGGAAAGAAAAGGAGTCTTGAGCAGAGTGTCCTGGGCTTGAATCCCTGCTCAACCACTTTGCTAGAGAGCTAGCTCACCTCTCTGGGCTGCACTTTCCCAGCTATAGAATAAAAATAATAAGACTGATCTCGCATGGTTGCTGAGAGTATTACATGAAATAACCTGTGTCAAGTGCCTGGCACAGAATCTATGGCACAGTGGGGATACAGTAGATGTTATTTCTTTTCCATTTTCCTTCCTGTCAGTCCGGTCACCATGTTTTGGGTTTCTGTAGATAAAGTAAGAACCTTTTTAAGATAGGAATCCCAGTTCTGACTTTCTCTCCTTCCCGTGTTCACCTAAATAGCTGATACCTGCTGTGTCTTTCCTTGTTCACACTATTCTGGATATTGGGACCCTTGACTTCTGCTCTTTTGTTTTAAAAACTGGGAGCCAGAAGATTGTGCTCCCCCAAAGTCTCAATTTCCTCACGTGGGAATAATACCACCACCTTCTACAGTAGCGCCATTTCTTATCTAAACATCTTGACGACACTTCAGAAAAGCTGGATCTGAGCAATTGATTCTGTCACCACTGAGCCCAGAGAGCCCAGAGGGACCTCAGCCCTCTGGGCACAGCACCCATGCCACAGCATACAGGCTGGCCAGAGTGCCCCCATCCCTATGCCTTTGGGAGCCACGCACCAGTGGGGTCTATTTGGGAACAGACTGGGGGGAGGGGAAGGGCTACTCCAGGCCTGGTTCAGCCATGAGGATCCAGGGGCTCCCTCCACAGGATGGCACTAATAAAATTGCCAGATGTAACCTAGAGTGAATCTGAATTTCAGATAAACAACAAAACATTTTTAGTATAATTATACACCAAAAGTTATTCTTTTTTTTCTTAATTTAAATTTAATTGGGCATCCTGTATTTCTGTTTGTTAAATCTGGCAACCCTGGCTCTAACACAAAAGCCTTTGGGTTGAGCCCTCCCAACACGGCCCCAGACTACCTTTCCAGCCTCCCTTCCTACTTCTGCTCCCTGTCCTTGACTCTGCTCTAAACAGATGGATTCCAGCCTACGTCTCACCTACTAATGTGGGAGATTTTTGCTGTGAGTGCTGGAATCGTGTCTTGTGAGATCAAAGGATGGAAACACGGACCAAGGAGAGGCGAGGAGTTTTTAAAAAGAGGATTGTTTATTGAAAGCAAAGGTTCAGAGCTCCCGAGCGGGAGGGGATCCCGAATGGGGCGCTCAGTGACTGAGGCAAAAGCTCTTCTTACTTTTATACTTTCCCTTGCCTGTTTGGGAAGGGGAGCTGGAGCCTTTTAATGGAATTTGTCTACCAGGTTTGTTCTGTTAGCCCATCCTGAAGGAATTAACAAAATAACCTATTCCTATCTATTCAATCTGCCCCATTTGTCAGGCCAAAAGAAATTTTATGAGATAATTTATTAATCTCAAAGCACTGTTACATTTTGTACTGGAGTGAAGGAGTTATTTCAAAACCTGAAGTTTCAGGATACGGCTGTCTTTTGCTTATTCCACCAGAGACTTTCTTGTCTGTCTAACAACATGTTAACTAACCTGTCTCTCCTCTACCATCCTGACCTTTGCAAATTGTAGTCCCGCTGGCTGGAACTATTTACACTATATCTCCACATCTAGAAATCCTGCCCATTGTTCAAAGCCCATCTTGAATTTTTTTTTAATGAAACTCTATCCTGCTCTTTCTATGAGCCTCCGCCATAGAACTTATTAGATTTTATTATAATTATTGCATGTCTCCCCTCTCCTGAGTACCTTTTACAGTGTCTAGCACATAATAGGGAGTGATCACTAAATAGTTGATAAAAAGAATGAATGTCTAAATAGAGGTCTGTGCCTCTCTTTCATAATTTACTATGTTCTTTCTCATCATATAAAGTTTTTATCAGTATTTGTCTTGTGCTTCCTGCCAGACATTTCACTCCATGAAGACAGATACTGCATTTCCCACTGTGCTGCAGACTCCAGTGAATGACAAGTATATTTTGTGCTGAACAGACTGTGGGGTGGGAGTATTGCTGATGTCCAGACCAAGCCAGAGTCCAATTTCTCCCTTCTGCCCTGGTTCTGATGTTACTCTCAGCAGATCGTAAAGCCACCTGACCAGGTCCTAGAACTGGAGAATAAAGACAAAGCTTTTTTGTTAGTCATCTGAAGGTCTTGACTAAATGTGAGCTCCAAGAACATTCCCAGGGTTTCCCACGGGGCTCCAAGGCTCCCGTGTGCTGCTAAGACAGGTAAAGGAACAAGAACAAAACCTGGAAAGAGCGAGGGAGTGGGAGGTTTTCTAGTAATTTCCCAACAGTCCTGCTGAAGTTCGGAGAGGGTAGATAACTGACCTATAGACACACAGCTAGTGTATCTAGGAAACAGAACATAAACCAACCTCTCACAGCCTCAGTTTCCTCTTCTGTAAAATGGGAGACATTACACTATTTTTAAGGTCCTCCCCTCCCTAACTTCTGGTAGAAACCTTAACCATGAGGTAAGAAGGAAACTAAGGAATGGATATTGAAAGGACAGGTGAATGTGAGAAATGTAGAGGAGGCTGGATGAGAAGCCTCCGGAAGCCCCGGACTGGGCTAGGAGACTGGGCTAGGAGAAGTCTTCATGGCGTGGGGCGGGAGCATTCTGCTCTCTTGGTTTCTCATATGGTCACAGAAGATGAAGCAGCCCGCCCTGGGGCACAAGTGGAGAGGATCCTGGCTTCAAACCTTGTGAATGACACGTATTAATATGGGAGAGGAAAAGCAAGCTGACTTCCTGCAACACTTGAGGGGAGAGGGTGGGGTGCGTTTCCTGCATACCTGGCCCAGGAAGGACGCTGTTTGGTAGCAAGCACCAGGCCGGAGAGTGGCTGGGAGAGCCACAGCTGAGGGCTTAATTAGAGAATGAGTCTCCCCTAAGCGAAGCAAGAGAGGGCGGAGGGTTATTCCCCAGTTCATCTTCCTTGCTTTCCTGGCTCAGCCTACGTATCCTGGACAAATCCCGAGTTGGGGGTATTCCTGCGGCTTCTAGCGCCCCTGCTGACCCGCGGGCCCACGAGTTAGGGGCGATCTCAGCTGTCCGCCTGAACATTCCAACAGGAGCAGGGAGTTTGGGTGGGTGGCTCCCCCAGGCGACCGCTGCAGGTGGAAAATCCGCTGCCCAGCATCTTGGGGCCACAGCCTGGGAGAAGGCGCATCTCGGGATCTGGGTTTGTGGGAAGGTGCCAGGGCCGATGCCGGCAGAGGGCGGGAATTTGCCTGGGGCGGGGCGGGGCGTGGCGTGGGCCGGCGGCACGGCAGTGGCGGAGGCCGGGGGGCAGGGACATATTAGCATAGTCTCCTCCCCTCTCGGAGCTGCTCTGCCCAGAAACCCGGGCGGAGGCCCGCTGGGCTCACCCTGGACTCCGGCTGGGATCGTGGCTCCTGGCTCCAGCCCTCCCACGTCCGGTCCCCGTTCCCGTTCCCGCCCCGCCGGCCTCCCCCGGCCGCCGCCATCCGCTGCCGGTTGTGAATGAAAGGGAGGCGCCGCCGGGGGCTGGCTGCAGGCGACGCGGCCTCGCGGGAGGCGCTTGCCCCGCGGAGATGTACGGTAAGGAGGGCTCTGCCTACCGGCTCGCAAACTTGCAGGACAGAGACCATTGTCCCTACACGGGGCCCTGGCGAGGCCATGGGTTGCGGACTTGGTGCCCGCTGGGCTCTTTCTGTCGTCCGGCGCGCGCGCGTCTATGCTGCGAGGACAAAGATGCCCAGGGCCGGGGACCTTGGGGTCCTCGGAGCCCTTCGGGCTGGTGGTTTGCGGGCGCTGGGGCGGTGGGCGGTGGTCCTCCCGGGGCGGGGCCTTGGGTGATCCAGAGCTGCTGGGCTCTGCGGAAAGCGGATCTCCCTTGGAGCCGCCTAGACAGGGAGCGTTGGTGGAGGTGGTCGTGTGTGACAGCACTTGCAGAATTAATTAATAAAAGCGGCTTGTGCTGCGGAGTTTCCTGCGGGAAGCCGGTCCGGGATTGAGGGAGACACTCGCTGCCTGGCTGAGAGGATGAGGGAGGCGGCGCCGGCTGTGCAGAAGGCTGGGGAGCCGGTCAATCCTGGGAGCCTCGTCTCGCCGCACCTGGATGGATGTGGCGTCTGCCTGCCCCTGCCACCCGTGGGACCCAGGTTCCCTAACTTCCCGATTGGCCCTCGGTAGTAATGAAGGAGGGAGACGCTGCTGAGGTCTCAGAGCTGCTCTGGGTAGCCACCTTCTGGCGGTCGCCTCACCCCTCTTCCCTTCTACAACCGCCATCCCCTCAACTGATGTGCAACAGTTAGCCAGACCCTCACGATGCACTGGTCCGCTTTAACACTGGCCAGGAATGCCTCGGTTTTGGAGACAGAGTGGGTGAAGAAAAGAGAGCACTTTGGGTCCCACTTTACAGCTCTAATGAGTGGAGCTCTGGAGACCCAGACCAGTGTAAGAAATCAACTGCATTATAGAGCATCCAGACGCTCTGAGCTGCTGAGAGAGAGAGAGAGAGAGAGAGAGAGAGAGAGAGAGAGAGAGAGAGAGAGAGAGAGAGAAATGATCCAGATAGACTTAAAACCATCTGAACCCAGATTCTGGCAGCTCTTCTAGGGCCAGCAAAAAAACGAGTTGTTCTCACCTCTCACCCCCACTGCCAGGTAGGGGCTCAGGTGGCACCTGAGGGATGAGAGTTGGGAGAAGAGCATGTTCCCAATTTCACCCATATCTGAGGTTCCTCAGCTGCCTCACCCTGCAAACAGACTGTGAACCACAAAGTTTGTTGGAGGCAGAGGAAGCTGAGAGCTTGGTGCAAAGGCTCAGCAATCAATGGGCCTCACTATTGAGAGTAAGAGACACCCAGCCTTTTAATCAGTCTCTTTCCCTGCCCAGCTGGTAATATGTCTGCATTTCTGAACCAGGTCAAGACATCAGCAAGTCCCCTCAGCAAGTATTATTTGTCTTGGCTGGATCAAAGGGGACAGTATGGTGGGAGGAGAGGTTGACCTCAGAGCCTGTTCTGCTGGCCATGGGGACTCTAGGGGAAGGTAGCAAGGAGGTTGTTTTATAAGCTACGAGGTTGTGAGGTTCCCAGGAGAGAGTTATATTTTCTTACTCTCCCTGTTTTTCCCCCTCTTCTTTACTGCAGAGTAAGCAGCCGGAAGCTGCAGATCACTTGACAAAAGCATGTGACTGCAGGGGCACCTGCAGTAGGGAAGGAGTGAGGAACCCTAGTTGTGCTAGGCCACGTCATTACATTTAGTCCCAGACAGTTTGCTAACGATCCTGAGTGTTGTGGTCTCTGTCTGCCTCTGTTGTATGAAGCAAGTCAAGGAAGAGTTGGATGGTACAGAACGGTGAACTGGGAAGCCAACATATCTGGGTAGTATCTTCACATATACTATAGATTTTTATTTCTCTTTTATAATACGATTTTATTCCTCCAGATGTAAACAGAGATGGTACTTACCCCTGAATGATTCATACATTATAATGAAGGAATCCTCTGGGCAGTTGCCTGCAGCAAAGGAAGTGGCAGTTGGGAGATTATTATTGGGTCTTCCTTAATGCAAAACCTCTTTGGAGTTGTGAAAGGGAGCCCACTCTTGAAGGGGCTCATCGGCCTGGATTTTAGTATTTTCTTGACTTTCATGAAAAGAAAGCGTCTGTATATACTGGTAATCATTCCTTCCCAGAAGTCAATAGAGTGATGAAAAAAGTTGTGGGTAGGGAAATTGGGAAGTCATAGAATCATAGACTTCTTGCATTTTGTTCTTATTTTCCCATAGTTTCCAAGTGACTTGTCCAAGGTGACACAGTTAGATGGAACAGGGCAAAAAGCAAACTGGGGCCTTCTAGGTCAGTGCACCCCCAGGCGTTGGGTAAAAACGCATTAGGAAAATGCCACCAGGGATTTTGTTAACTGATGAACAGCAAGGCCCCTGTGTAGAGCCAAAAGTCACCTCCGAGCTTTAGGTAAAGGTGTCCCTCTACCTCTCATCTTGGTGACTTGCTTCATTATGAATTCCTGTAATCTAACTCCTGTCCCCCTCTCCGCTGCTTGGCAATCCTGGACAGGTCTTCACCTTCCCTCTTCGCCCCTCCTCACCTTACCTCTGGCCCTGACAACTCAGCCTTCCTGTGTCCTCAGTTTCCTCCGTCTTCTTCTGCCTGTGGTGGAAGAGGGGCCCCTTGTCTTTGTGAGAGTACACAGTGCTATCTGGGACAGAAGGAATCCTAGACCTGGGGTCTGCTCATCTCAACCCAAGGGCCAGGTCATGGCTATCTGACCTTAGGCAAGTGGGGTTGCCTCTGGGAATTATATGTCAGTAGAAATGGTGAGACTCCCATCTATCCTCCAGGTCTGTTGTGAGCCTCAAAGCTGGGCACTGGCTGTGACAGTGCATCCTAAGAGGATCTTCACTCACAAGATGGACTGCTCAAGAGCCTGGCCCCTTCTGCTGGTCTTGGGCCTTTATCCTTTTCCTCTTTGCCAGCTTCTGAAGATGCCTATTTGTGCCGCCTCCCACCCCACCTTCAACACACAAATCACCTTGACCTAGCTAGTCACTCAAGCCGCTGAACTACTTCTCTCTTTTCCTTCACCACACTCACCCCAGCTGCCTCCTCACCACTCACTCATTCCTAAACCCCAGTCCCTTTCTGGAAATGGCTCTCCAAAAGGGCACAAGTGACTTCCCACAATTGTGTTTATACCTATGAACACATATTGACAAGGGACCTGGGAAAATAAAAGCACTGGGGTAGGAAGTTTGTGGTCAAATTCTCAGCAAAAATGGATTCCCATTTGTTTTTCTTTGTGTCAGAATTGTGTAACTAGAAGTTTCCCTATTTCTCTCTCCTGAGATGGAGTCATTAGTGTTCCTTCCTAGGAGCGTCCCACTTACCCACTGAGGTGAGGCAGAGCTCTCTGAGAAATGCTACCCTCCAGAATGACGGCTGCAGCCATGAAGAACATTGGAAAGGATTTGCCCAGAACCACCGTCTGTGTGGCCAACCCCACGAAAACAAAAGCTGCTCTGACCAATGCCCCCTCACCTCTAGGTGCCGCCTCAGCCCCAATATATGCCTTTTTCGTGCTTTGTGATTGAGAACGCTGATTGTAGGGAACATGGCGATGACATACATCTTTCTGTAAATGGGCAGCACAGAGCACATGAGTGTGTGACTTGAGTGAGGCTGGGTGGAGAATCTGCAGAGCAGACTCCCGACTCCCTCCCGAGGTGCAGAGGCTCATCCTTGCAGAAAGTTCCTTGCTCCTGCTGCTCTCATCGCAGGGGACTCTCACAACCTCTCTCTCTCTCTCTCTCTCTCTCTCTCTCTCTCTCTCTCTCTTTCTCTCATACACACACACACACACTCTCCTCACTCACTCCCCACCAACTCCTTTATTCCCCCTAAGATGGGGGTGAGGTGAGTAGAGCCTGTTTTCTCTCTCTTGCTGCTCACAGTTCAGTGAATTCAAGCAGCTGTAGTTGTCTTCTTGTGCATAAATAAAAATGAAACGTTCATATCACTTGAGAGAAATTTGGAGATGAGAGATGGGGGAAAAAAACCATCCACAATCCTACCCACGAAAACCAACCTTTTATATTGTTATATAAATTGCTGCTAGGATTTTGTGCCTGCCTGCTTTTGACCTTTCTTTTCTCCTTCTTGCCTGATCCTGGCTGTGTTCACCCAGGCGTGATGGCGAAGGAGCAGCAGGGAGCCCCTTAGACTGACTCTGCCCTCAGATAAACTTGGCCCTGACCCTTCCTGAGCCCATTTCCTTGCTCAACAAAGATGACAATGAACACCTCACTGCAGCGATGAATCAGGTCGAGAGAGCTGTCCCCACTTTCCCCTTCCCTTTCTCCAACTCTCTCTTTCCTCTGTTTCTTAATTAAAAAAAAAAAAAAAGGCAAAAGTAAAAACTTATGTCCCATAAGCTTAATAACAGTGCTTGTGAAACTGTTCATTGTATCAAACAAAAGGAAAAATCTAATATAAAAAGCATCTTCCCCCCATTCCCGTAGTCATCCAATCCTTCCAGAAAAATCCAGAAAACACAGTAACCTATAAACAAGTATAACTGCTTTTACTGTTTTGATATTTTTCCTTCCATATGTTTGTTTATGCAGTTGGAATTATTCATTTTACATAATTTTGTATTCTATTTTTTTTCTATTTAACATTAGAATACAAGCATTCTCCCCAAGTTAATAAAAACTTACTGGCTGCCATTTTTAATGACTATTTAACGGTCCACTAACTGGATGGATATATAATTTCATTATTGTACATTTAGTTTATACAAAAATATTCAATATCATAATCCTGGGAAGAGTACTTAGTGCCCAAAACTTTCTCTAAATTTTCGACTATTTCCCTAGGCTGTAGCCCTCCAAATGTGTTGATGAAAGTATATAAACATTTTAAAGGTTTGTTATATATTGTCAAATTATTTTCAATTTGTATCAATTACACTCCTACCAGCTGTTATGAGAATGCCTATCTTCCTATACTCCCAAAAGCATTAAATATTGAGATTTTTTCCCTAATCTTTGCTGATTTTCTAGAAAAGTTATATCATCTTAACTTGCACTCTTTATTTTAAACACTTCCTATATTTTTTAACCATTTGAATTTTAGTAAATGGTCACATGAGTATGAGTGCTTTATTTATTGAGGCTTTTAACCATTTGCCTGTGGTTTGCTTTATGTTTTGTGTTTTGCAGGAAAATAGACATAAACTGTCAACTATTTGTGGAGTGCCAGCTATATATACTACACAGGGCATCATGAGGGATACAAAAGTGTATAAGAGTCCTTTCCATGAAGAAGATTACAATTTCAGTGGGAAGACATGCAAATAAATTAAGTGATACAAAGAGATAAAACTGCACAGTTTTTTTGCAAGGTGGAATGGAGTAACTCACCAAAGGTTCAGCCAGCAATATCTTAAAGTGGAAGAGACCACTGCGAGGTGGACCCATTTGGGAGGGCTTCAGGAGACAGCGGATGTTTGTGTGGGGTTCTGAGGCTGGGGGGTGAAGGGAAAAAGGGCGGGCCAGGTAGAGGCACCAGTGTGGGGGCATGGAGGTGGGGGAAGAGAGGACCTGTCCAGCGAGAGTTAGGGGAGGGAAGTACCTGGGTTTGAGGCAGAGTTTAGGTGGAAAATTATGTGATGGAGAAAGAGATTATGTTGAGACAAGGAGTTTTCACGTATCCCAGTGAGCAGTAGAAGCCCTTGAAGATTGTAAACGATCAAAGGGCTGGTTTGCTCAAGTGATGTTTTAGGGAAATGAAACGGGGAACACTGTGCAGAATGGGGGTGGGAGGCAGGGGAGCAGTGAAAATAAAGAAAAGCGGAGGAGATATCAGCCATAGGTGGTAGCTTAAGGAGTGAGAAAGCTTTGGACTAGTTACAATTGTGCATATGCAGTGAAAGATGTTTGCCCCATAAAATAAAGCAGTAGGACCGGGTGGGTGGGTGGGAGGGGTGGGGGTGGGAGATAAGGTGAATTGAAACTTTCTTTTAAACATTCCCTTGGTACATAAAGTGTGGGTTATATAAGCAGATATAGAAAATAGTATATTTTGAAATAGGTGCTAAATTGCCTAGAGCTGTAAATTTATTATAATCTAACTTGTTCTAAAGAGGATTTGGGGCATATATTTCATGTATACCCCTGTACTACAATAAATTAAGGGATCAAAGCAAAGAAATCTGAGAGTAAAACAGAAAAAATAAAGCCAAGAATAAAGTTATTTCAGGAAAAAAATGCCTGCCAGTAGGCCGTGTTGCAAATTCAGTTTTGCGCTTCTTGTAGGCCAAAAAAGAGGGGGGGAATCATTTGCAAGACTCATAGCATCTATAAAATTTTTTTTAAAATGCAGTTGCCCAGGACATAGACAGCTTTTTGAGATGCTAAGATCTGAGAGACATTCCTCCCCGCGTTCCTCCTGAAAGAGGAGTATTTTATAAATATTGGTCTAAATTAGATTTTTCTTTTAAAAATATAATTCCCGTAATCTGCTCTATACCACTTTGTGGAGTATGCAGACTGGTTCAAATGCAAGTCTGGGTTCTGATTCCTCACTTTGAAATTGCCACCAGCTCTGCTCTTGGCTTCCTTCCGGGTTTGCCGTGAGCCAGGAGGCTGAGGCTCTGGCTCCCTTCATAGCTGTGGTTGTCATTTCTCCTTCCTCGATGATGGTGTCTTCTGAGACTTTGCCGAGGAAGCTGCTCCTGCTTCATAATCAAGGGAGGCTTTCTGGTCACTCTCGTTCATGCACGGCCACTTGTCACAGCCTCATGTTTCTCTCGTCTGTGTCCCCACTAGCCCATCAGCCCTAGGACAGCAGGGAGCTCATTTCTCTTGTGCCCTGTTCCCTAGAACACTGCCTAGGACAGAGCTGGTGCTCAAAAACCTTGCCTCATGGATGAATCCTGAAGTAGATGTCATTTTTAAAGTGTACCTTTTTCCAACTTCTGACCCTGTACATATTTTGTCCTCAATATGTCATGAATAGCAATACAATTACTATTATTTTAGCTTCCATTTGTTGGGCACTATTATGTGCCAAACAGTCTTCAAAGCATTTTTAATGTATTAACTGATTTAATTTTCCTCAAACTCTATGAGTTACGGATTATTATTCTCATTGAATAAATGAGAAAACAGAGGCACTGAGAGGTATAGTAACCTGCCCATGGCTGCACAGTTTTGCGACAGGGCTAGGATTTGAACCTAGGCATTCTAGCTCCAAAGTGTGAACTCGTTCTCCTTACACTGCGTTCCCTAGAATATTCTGAATGTCCCGGAGAATACAAAGCTTTCCTTTGCAGAGCTCACTGTACATAGACTCACATGTGAATTTGGGAAGAGCAGGAAAGCATAGGACAGGGCTGAACTGAGGGGGACATGCCTTATCTGTGGTCCCAGGCCAGTCAGGGAGCTTTCAGTTCTGGTGGGAGCCTCTGCCTCTTAGGATCCTTCCTCTTCTTCTATGACTGTTTTGCTTTATCAAAGAGAGAAAGGGCCCCAGGAAGAAACTTGGGGACCTAAATGAGGATAGATAAATAAGAGAGGAGCCCAGAGAGCAAGTAGGTGAGGGTGGAAGACAGAATGCATGAGTCAATGATGACATGTAAAACACGGAAGCTTGGACATACATCTCAGAGAGAGAGAGAAAGAGACAGAGAGAGAGAGAGAGAGAGAGAGAGAGAAGCAGAGCAGCTGTCACAATCAACAGAGTCACACACACACCTGGGTTAGCAGTCTTCTTAAAGATGTATTCCACGGTCCATGCTTGGCGTGGAGGAGAGCAAAGACTGAGGACCTTCTTAGCAGCAGGAGCCTCTGCTTCTCTAATAGTTTGGCTGTGAATGGAAACGTCTTCCCTACATTTTCAGGTCCAGCCAGCCTGGATGCAGCAATCGCTGCCTCTCCAAGGTGGGGTTAGGACCGAGCTGTGTGTGTGAGAGAGGGATGGTAGTCCACCTCCCAGATGGCCACTTTGTAGCCACAGGACCCTACAAAGTTAGTTTTTCTCTCTCTGAGCCCATTCCCTCCCCTGTAAAATAGGAATAATTAGTCTGCCTTGCATAACGAGGGGTCAAATGAGATAATGCCTACATACATGTATTTATATTACAGAACAGTGTGCCTAGGAAACGTGATATCACCATCCAAGCAATTTTTATGGATATTTGTGGGGCATGGCCACACCGTCTCCAGAAACAGTGACAATCCCTGCGTACAAGGATGAGCATGTCATATGAAGACTGTGTTTGTTAGACTCCTTAGACACAAGGGTCTGATAATGAGAATGTAAAAGCAGAGAGCTGTTGTAATATTGGTGAGCTGGGCACCTGCCTCTGTGAAGTCTGTCGCTAGACTGGGCCCCTGAGACGGGACAACCACAATGCTGATAATGCCGAGCACTTTCTTGTCTCCTAGAGGCCCATCTGCAGGTGGGCAATCCATAGCAGTGTCCCTCCTGTCCCTGCACCGGGAAGATGATAAACTCTCATAGACTGCAAAGAGGGCAGACATGACATCTTTATCTAAATCCTTATACGAGGCTAAATTCATATGCATTACTAAGATTTAGCAGTATTTATTCCATGTCATTCTACTCATTATCTCAATTCAGAATAACGTTTTGGAAGAGAATGTCATTATTTCTATGGTTGAGCCAAGCACACAGATACAAAAGTCCAATGATTTGCCCAAGGTCACGCAGCTGGTGGAAGTCTATTCTCTCCATGTTTCCTAAGCATGGGTTCCTTCAAGTGAGATTAAAACACTGCTTTTGTACCTGATGGCAGTTTCACGTACCTTATGCCGAGCACCAAATTTCACTATGAGAGAAGAATTCCAAACTGAATATTTTAGTAGATGTCACAGTTTAGTTGTGGCTTTATAGCTAGGAATATGGGTGCCTCAGCAGGCACCCATACAGACTTTTAAGCCAAGTGCCCTAACGCACATCCTGTGTTCAAAGGCTTCCTGGGTTCAAAGTCTAACTTTCTCATTACCTTCCAGAAGGACCCAGAAAAAGTCAAGCATCCATGAACCAGGAGTCTCAGATTCTCAGCTCCAAGCTCCATCATAACTATTCAGAAAGACTCCATGTCCCCACTTTCCATTTAAGTGGATAATACTTGAAATAACATTTATAAATCTGATTAGAAGAATCCCTAAATTACAAGAACAGGATCGCTTAGCAAGGCACTGCTTGCAATAAAGTGATGCATTTCCAGCCCCTCCTCACTTCTCACTACTTGTGCAGGAAGGATGCTTCTAGAGCAGAAGCATGCAAAATGGATGACAAAAAAACCCCCGAGCTCTGCAGCCTCCTGCCAAGCCTTCTCTGTGTCCCCACTGTATCCTATACTTTGATGTTATTTTTGTCATTTATTTGTCACACTGAATGTTACTTATTTCCTTGTACACTAGATCTGTGAACCTCTTGAGGGTACAACATCTAGCTTAATCATCTTTGTTTTTCCTAGCATCTAGCAGAGATCTTTGGTATGTAGTAAGAGCTCAAATGTTTGCTTTGAACTATAAAATAATTATATGTGTCATTCATACTTCATATACAAATCTAACAGCCCATGTTTCCCAGGTACCAGTGGTAGAGGGCTGGGAAATCTCAAAAGGAACTCTGTAGTGATAGCAGCAATATTTCATCATCTTGGTATGTCTTCCCACATGGATTATAATTCTGTATAGGATGTGGAATACGCCAGAATATAACCATTTGGCTTTTTCTCTAGACTGTGATGGTGTTAGTCGTGAGACTTAACCTGTTGGCCTAGCTGCTGAGATGGTGATGGCAGGTAGAGCCATTCTCACATATTTCCTCCTTGGTTTGGGAAGCTCAGAATGAATGCTACAATCTTTTTTTTCAAAAAGGAAGGTCACTTGGTATAATTGTGGGTCAATCTTTATTTTGATTTCCATTCATATTGTTTGTGCATTATTCTTTCACAAAACCAGCAAGATGAAAAAATGACCCTTTGAAGCAAAGGCCATTAAATGTCTGTTTCTCACCAATCCAGAATGTTCCTGGATCAAACACTATGCAAGCATGTGCATCTTCAGTCTCCCAGCTGGATGGAGTGTGGGGAAACTGGGTAGAAAAGCAAGGATGCTGACCTTGGCTGAGGGTTATATACAGACAGAGTAGAAGAGCGGGGAAAATAACAGTCTTGCCAGTTTCCATCAGACTGCTGAAAGTATCTGGTCCGACTAGCAGTCTTGAGCCCAGCGGCTGGTAAATTCAATTCTGTAAACATGTCTGACTGTCTTGAGAGGTTTTGCCCCTAGGAGAAGAGGACAGAACTGCTAGGAATGCCCTCTTCTCCCCCAGACAACACTATCGGGGAAGAACAAGGCTGAGAGTCCTGGCGAGGAGTGGGCAGTGCTGGACATCACACAATGCTTTCCTTCTGCTTTATCAAGGACATTCATTCTGCTCTGGGCGGGAGAGTTGGCCATCAGAGCTGATTCAGACTCTGCTTCTATGTGAACTCGGGCAAGAGTCTCAACCTCCCTCAGGTTTAATGTCACCATCTGTACATTGGGAGAGCTGGGCTGGATGGTCTTTAAGAGTTTTCCAGTTCTTTCATCTGCAAATGGCTCCGTCCTGTGAGTGAGACAGCAGAGGAGGGCAGGGGTATCTATAGGATACCCCTATAGTAGGAGTTTTGAAAAGATCTGGGTGGTATTGTGGGCACTGTGGTCTCCAGTGCTTTGTGTAACCTGGCTATGCATCCTTCCATTTCCTCATTGGTAAGACCGGGATGCTGATCCTTTTGTTCCCTCAGTGTCTGTCCTGGATTCTGTTGAACGGGATGGTATGCTGACAAGTATGCTGGGGTAGGTAGGCGGGGATAAGAGCTGAGCTGTGTGCCTTCCCAGTGCTGGGCTCTATAATTCTTACTTTAAGTAAGTTCAAATTTCACAAAAATGCTGTGTGGTAGGTGTTGCTATCCCCGCCCCCATTTTCAGATAATGATAATAAAGTCCAAAGAAGTTAAAGACCTTGTTCAAGTCAGCCAGCTCATTAAGTGGCATAGCTAAGAAAAGAACTGGGACTGTTTTAGTCCAACACTGTCCTATTCCATCTGGATGCTCATTTCAAACACCCTTATTAATTGGAAGACATCAAAATTTAAAACTTTTGTGCACCAAAGGACACTATCAACAGAGTGATAAGGCAACCCACAGAATGGGAGAAAATTTTTATATATTGTATATCTAATAAGGGATTACTATCCAGAATATACAAAGAATGCCTACAACTCAACAACAGAAACTTGATTGAGAAAATGGGCAAAAGACTTGAATAGACATTTCTTCAAAGAACATATACAGGTGGCCAACAAGTGCAGGACAAATTATTAGACAAATGCAAATCAAAATCACAATGATATATTATTTCATATCCATTTGTATGACAATTATCAAAAAAAAACCAAACAGAAAATAGCAAATGTTGGCAAGGATATGGAGAAATTGGGACCCTTGGGCACCACTGGTAGGAATGTGAAATGGTACAGCCACAGTGGAAAACAATATGGCAGTTCCTCAAAAAATTAAAAATAGAATTACCAGATGATCCAGTAATTCCACTTCTGGGTATATACCAAAAGAAGTGAAAGCAGGGCCTCAAAAAGATATGGGTACACCCACAATCATAGCATTATTCAAAATAGCCCAAAGTGGACACGACCCAAGTGCCCATGGACAGATAAATAGATAAGCAAAGTGTGATACACACACGACCATTATTCAGCCTTACACATGGATGAACCCTGAGGACATTATGCTAAGTGACATAAATAAACAGACACAAAAGGACAAATACTCTATGAGTCCAGTTATATGAGGTAACTAGAGTAGTCAAATCATAGAGACAGAAAGTAGAATAGAAGTTACCAGGGGCTAGGGAGAAGAAGAATGGAGTGGTTGTTTAGTGGGGACTAACAAGTGTCAGTTTTGTAAGATGAAAATGCATTTTGGAGATGAACAGTGGAAATTCTTGCACAACAATGTGAATGTACTTAATGTCACTGAATTGTACACTTAAAATGGTTAAATGGTAAATTTTGTGTTATGTATACTTTACCACAATTTTTTAAAAGTTTTTACACACACACACACACACACACACATGACACACCATTATCAGAATTGATCATATCTTTCATCAATGGCATAAATCAGGCTGGGTTGATGACCTAGCATTAGTCACCTTATTACTTCGGGGTGTATATAAAAAGGAGACCCAGAAACTGACAGCATCATATTCTTTGGATCTCTGGAAAACTCCTACTCAAATTAAGAATGTCATTAAAGTACCATTTTTCGAAAGAAAGAACATTCATATCAAGATTGATAGCATGTCTGTTACTGCATTTCATGGAAGTGCCTGGAGGAATGATGATTAAATTTGGAGGCTATATTACGGATGGTCTGAGTTAATGGCAAACGTGTATTCATCTTGGTGTGGGGTGCGTCTGAAGGAGCTACCCACTGTGCTGAGCAGTGAAAATGAGGTACCCTGAGAGATCCATTGTGACTGCCAGTGGGCAGAGGCGTGCAAGACACATACCACAGAACAAAGTAAGCAGGGAATTCAGATGTCAGCCCTAACCAAACCACAAGGGTGGGTGCCTTAAATTGCAGGTTGATTTGGGATTGAGCTGCCTCTCACTCTGGTCATTCTAAATGGCCTGTTCTGAGGTGAGCAGCAACAAGCTTTATTTATTTACAGCGAAGCTAATGCCACATCAGGGAGCCACCCTGTAATCAATGCATGTGTACTGACCCGAAAAAAAACCACTAGAACAGGAACAGTGGTTGTTTCTGGGTGATAGGACCACAGATGATTTTTAAATTTTCTTTTAAAAAATATTTTGTACTTTTCACATTTTGTACATGTATTTTAATGGCAGAACATAAGTAAATATAATTAAAAGTGGCTTTCATCATCAAAGACCGTGGAGAGGTATATAGAATCTTCTAATTATGTTTTAGAATTGCTTATGCAAGAAGACATGCAAAAACAAATCTATGCTGATAGAAATCAGAAATTTCGTAGTGGCTGGGTGAGGGGATTGGCTGGAAAGGGAGCTTTTTGAGGCAACCCGAACTGTCCTATGTCTTGTGTAGGTGGTGGTTATACGGTGTATGAACAATTGTCGGAACTCAAGGCACTGAACTCTCAAGACCTATGCCTCTATTGCATATTAATTACATTGCAGTAAGACAGTAGGAAACCCAGGAAAAGAAGAAAACATGCATGCAAACAATCGCAGGTCTGTTTTGCATCGCTGGCAAGCTGAGTGCTAGAGGACAGCCAAGGACCTGTGCCAGCCGACACCAGGGCTCTTGCCCAAGACAGTCCCCGCACCCGAGTAACAGTGCTCATTGAGAGCTGCCGGTCGGGCACATGCTGCTACACAACTTATGTGCTGAGCAGAGAGCAGAGGAAGCCGACCCAGGAAGTCCAGCCCGGCCTTGGCAGCCGGGAGGCTGATGATGCCGGCTGGGCAGTGGGCAGAGGGCTCATAAAGAGGACCATCTGCTGCTAAGGGCTTTGAGGCATTGCTAACTCAAATGGAACTTTCAGTAACAGAACAAAGCCCGGCTTTACGAGGCCTGCAGCAGCATCTCACACCAACCCCGGCAGGACTGATGGCTGAGCAGGACTGGGCGTGTGTGCAGGACTGATTTTTCCATTTCCTCTCGGGGCTTTTGTGACCTCGCTGCCCACAGTGATGTCATGCTCCTAAGAATACATAGCCTTTAATGGCCTTGTTATTTACCTGTTTCTTAATAATGTGCTGGCTACTGACATCTCTACACAAAGACCTATATATCTCCCTGGCTAAAAATGGATTTCCTTTTTTCCCTAATGGCACATTGAAGTGAATAAATCTCAGTGTCTCCTTTGCAGCCCAGGGGTTACATGTGAAGACCCTGGAGTGACACGTCCCGAGTTTGAATCCCAGCTCTCCCCCGTAACAGCCGTGTGACTTTGGATGAGTTACTTAACTGAGCTAAGCCTCATTTTCCTCATCTGTAAATGGGATAATAGACCCCTCCTCAGTGTTGTTGGGAGGATTAAATAAAATAATGCATTCAAACCTCTTTACCGGAGAACTTAATGTTCGCTGGTGTTGATATTAACAGGAGAGGTCAGAATGTATATTTTGCTATCAACAGATCCTTTTAAATGACAACGCAGCAGTAACAGGGCCCAAGATCTGCTTCAGAGAACGCATTCTCCTCTCCTCATTTAGAAAGCTTTTAAAGGCGCTCTCCCTTCCAGCTGGCTTTCTGCTTTCAGAGACCCCACTCAGCCTAGCTGCTTTCTGGCTCCATTTGTCTGCTTTTTGCTTCTTGCAGTGGGCAGAACCTGCCTGCCTGAGGGACTTGCTTCCTTATGCAGGTGTATCCAGAACACTCATGCGCCCTGAAACTGCTTCATTAGAAATGGGTCTTGGCTGTGCCCGACCTCCTGCTTACTTGGCATTTCTTGAATGGCTCAACCTAGTAGTACTTGTTTTGCATTTTTTGCTGAATTCTGGTGCTTGCTCCTGATTCTGTTCTGCATTTTTTAAATGTTGCTTCTGAAATTTTCCTCTGGCACCAAGACCACCCTGGTCCTGGCTTTACATTTTAGCAGCTCTGGGCATGATGCCTGTTTTGTGTTCTGGCACCACTGCTCATGCTGTGACAGACTCTCTGATTATAGACTTGGACTTTTGAATGATTGATCTTGGATTCTTAGCCTTTAAGAGTCTGCGGTTGAAATCTGTTAGCTCGTCTGTGTATTTAAAGCTCTCACACTTGCTCTCAATCAGTTTGGCTCCATAACAATGACGCTTCTTCTGGTTTCTATATTTGATACTGTGTGTTCATTTGGAAAGCTGGAGGTGAGTAACCGTGCTTTTTATAGGCTGCCTGGTGATCACAGTAGAAAAGTGGACCTATTGTGGGAATGGGGAAAGCATAAATGTGTTATAAATCTTAAATCCTGATTTCTATTTCTTAGCTCCAAACTTAAATCAAATTGCCAGTGAAACTTCCAACACTGTATTGTTTACATGTGACAGATTCTACTTTCTGTGCTGAGAGCTTTGAGGGCAGACGTTATTTATTGGAAGGCTTTTTTACCCCTATAGTTCATATGTACTTAAAATATAAATCAAATGCTTTAATGTGCCGAGTAGAAGGTATTCTGATGGATGAATTTCAGATGAAGGAATTTCCACCCTGAGCTCAGAACACGCTACAGAGAGATACATACATAAGCATTAAGTTCTTCCCCTCCTCATTCTCATTTATTGGGATCCCCTGAGCTTAAAGGCCCACGAAATACTTCCATAATGTAACCAACACACTACTGATACTGACAAACAGTGTTTATAAAGTGAGTACCAACTAAATTATGAAATAAAATACCAACAGTGCTCTGTTAACGGTAATTCTGTCATCAAAGCTACAAAATGCATCTAGGGTCCTAAGGCCACACTTAGCAGAAGGTATCGGGGCCCCCTCAGAAGTTCACTGGCCCAGGGGCCTGCGCCTGCCAAAGCAATGGGCCCACTGTGATCTGTGCAGAGACAAGCATTATTTCTCTTGTGTAATAAATGATTCATGTAATATTTCATGCTGCTTCTAAACCAGAAGCTGAGATTATGCCTCTCCTCCTCCCTTAATAGTCATTCCGCACTTAACCCACACTATTCGAGATTCCAGTGTCACCTCTCTACTGAAAACGTGTCCACAAGGTCACCCGTGGAGGCCTGATTGCCGAGCCCTAGGCCTTCCTCCTCTTCTCAGATCTCACTGTTTTTCTCTCTTGACCATTTTCACTCTTTGAAACTCACCTCCCCCTGTGACACGGTGCCCTCTGGGTCCTCACCTCCCTCGGTGGTTATGAGCCTCAATTATGGGCAAATGCTATGAGGTTCTGTCATTCCTTTGTCTCTAAACGTCTCCCCTAGAAAGCCTCGCCACTGGCTGTTCAGCTGTCCACTCTCTTTGGTGACCCTCATTATGAAGGGAGGGAGAGGGACGGAGTGTAGCCTGCATTTAGGGCACCTCATCTCTGGTCCTCTACCCTGCTCCCAGATGTCGTCGCTCGGCTCTGGGGCAAATGAGACCCCAATCACAAGCCTGTGCTTTCTTTCTAACTTCCCTTGTCACTTACCTACCACTTCACTGGGGCTGGAGGCTGAATACGCCCCACCCGCCCATGTCCCACACTCACCCAGTGTGACTCCCCCACGTTTGTCACACCACCAAGTGGACACTTCTAGTCCAGGGCCTGGTGTTGCTCCTCTTCCAAGGCAGGCCCATTCTTTGTGGCCTCCTGGGAGGGTCAGACCACGTTCCATCTGTCTATCTACTGGAAGCAGATTCCTTACACATTCTAAGGCACAGTAAAAGTGATCATGGCTGTTATTTAGTATAATGATACTGTCCCCTCTTGGCCTGGCAAGGTGGGGGGCATTTCACCATGGCCCCGCCCTAGTGTTCCAGCTTCCCTAACACTGCCCTAGAAAGACGAGCCCACTGACCTCTCTAAAAACTCCCTTACACTCGGCTCCTCTAAGCTTCTGCTGATGCTGTTCCCGCTGCCTGGAGTACCCTCCCTTCTCTTCTTTGTCAGCATGTTATCTGTGCCTAATTTCTACTGGGAAGCATCTATATAGAAATGACACTTCCACCCTCTGAAATCACAGCACATTGGCTCTCTGACTCAAGTGACACTTGCCTTGCCTTTCGTAATTTCTGCTTGAGCGCGTGCCCAAGGGGACAGTCTATCTCTTTTTCATCTTCCTCTATGTCTAATGTACTCAATGCATTTGTATGACATGCATGCATGTGTGCATGAATAAATGAAATGATTTCCAGGTCTTTAATCAGCTCCAGTATGACCAAAGCTGAGCAAGTACAGAAAACTGTGTGTGTGTGTGTGTGTGTGTGTGTGTGTGTGTGTGTGTGTTTTAAGCTCCTGGATTCCAAATCTTTGAACAGAAAAGTATTCCCTTCAGATTTTATGAGGCATTTTATCCTGAAGGGAAAATGGGATAAACATTCAAAATTTTATTTCTTTTAAATAAAATGAGTGATACATAAAACGTTTTTGTTGGGGGAGGAAAAATCAAATAAAAACTAAAGCTCTAAGTCAGAGCTGTCCAGGAGAACTTTCTGCAATGCAAATGTTTTACATCTGCATGTCCGATATGGTGGCGTTACCCACGTGTGGCTGCTGAATACATAACATGTGGCTAGTGTGTCTGAAGAACTGAATTTAAAATTGTATTTATTTAGCCAGAGGTGACTAGTGGCTACCTCATCCCCTCATCCCTAGGCCCCCAGCTCCACTTCCCACACTGGACCTGACCACTGATAACCCTGCATTGTGTATCTTTATGGCTCTTTCTTTGTGCTTTACAGCCTGTTTTATACACATACTTACACATATGCCAAGTTGTTTGGCCTGTGAGTGTTTCACACAAATGGTATCATGCCACACGTGTTCTGCATTTTCCTTTTTGATTGACAATATGTTTGGAGAACTATTGGGGCAGTACTCATAGCTCTGCTTTATTCATTTCAGCTGCTACATAGCGTCCATTGCATGGAGGTTTCCTGGTTTATTTAGCCAATCCCCTATTGATGGACATTTAAGTTGTTTCCAAACAAAGCCATCAGTCCATTCTTACGTGCTTCCCTGTGCAATGACCAGCTACTGAGAATGGGATTTCTGAACCATCGGGAGGAAAGGGGTCCATATTCCACCCGTGGTTCTCCCCATACTGGTTCTCCAGGACCGTGCATGGGGTGGTGGGGGGGGTTGGGGAATTGGGGGTGGTGGACTGGTCAGGGCTGACGTGCTGCACTAGCCCCTGTGTCTGAGATGGTCCTGGGGAGCTGTTATTGTTATTTATTTTTGTCAGAAGCTGGGCATCCATGCTCTACTCTGATCTTTGTTTTCACTCCCCATGCTGAGAGGCTGAAACCTAGATTTTATCAAACAGGCTGTGATGAGCTCTGCAAATGCTGACACATTAATAACAGTCTGAAGATGACAGACGTACACAGGCTGCATCTGCAAGCTGAGTTCAGTGCATACTTGAAGGAACCCTGGAATGTTCTGTGCCTCATTATTAAGTTAGATTTCTCAAGCCACATTCGTTCTACCCATCTTGGGGCACAAATATAAGATAACTGGGTTTAAAGACCCATATATTTACTAGCATTTGATATTGGGTGTTGAGCAAGGAGTAAAACAAAGATTCATGATATGATCTATACCAAGTCACTTTTTAGACGAGGCAAAGGAGGCCCAGGCCTCAGGAATGGCCGGGAGTCAGTGTAAATTAACGTGAGAAGAAAAACCATTGCCTGCTTCTGGTGGCCCATGTACCTTATCCAATGCTTTTTTTTTTTTTTTTTTTCCTAATTTCAAAGCATGCTAAAATAAAAATTATTAAAGATTCCATGCCAAGTTTTTCTCCCAGTGGTGATTTTAAAATTCAACCTTGCAAGAGTTAGTGATGGCTGAGCTGGGATCAAAAATGGAGGAGGATAAAGTGGTGAACATCAGGTAACATCCTTTAAATTAGAAATGTAACCAACCTCCACAGGGGTAAATGGTGGGGGAGAAAAAGAGATGTCCCCCACAGCCAGGAGTGAGAATGGGCCATTGTCCCACAAAGAACTGAGGAAAGGAAAAAGGAATAAAAGTGAGGACAGGAAGCAGAAGAGAGGTTCAGAGGGAACAGACCCTGATACTTAGGCTTCCAGACAAGCAAAATTAGGGGGGGAAATTGGAACTATCCATAGAGCATCCAAGGAAATGAAAACAAAGGAGAAAATTCACTGTTGTTTGGTACTCAAATGGGTCAAGCTGTTTTCCCCACATCCCGGTCCTAATTGAATAATGATTTTCATAGTTTGGGCCATACTGCAGATAGAATTTTGTATATAGAACTTTCTCATTAAACACTCCACCCTAGGAATTTTTCCATGATGTCACAGCCTTCCACATTATGCCAGTGAGGTTTGCACTTAAATTATTTATTCAAAATACATTTCAGCCAGTTGGCTAAGTTTCACTTAGAGTTCCTTTGTTTACAAACATTATGGTGAGAGTGTAGACTGGGCCTATGATTAGTGGACACCTGGAAAATTGAGTGCTGGTGCTGGAAGCTCCATTGTTTTCCCTCCAGACTGTTAATCAGCTTTTCAGTGCATTGATTTTACTGGGCCGGTTCCAGACTCTGGCTCCAATTTACCTTCTTTCTCATGGCTGATCTCAAGCCTCGCACATCACTCTGGGGATGTGATGTTATTGATGCTGTCATCCCACAGTGGTGGGATGAGTTTCTAATCCAGTTTCCAGGGACAGTGTGGCTTAACTAAGTGCCGTTGGAGGTGAGGGGGGGGACGCCATTTTTGTTACCATATCCAAGCTTTGGACTTCCCCCTTTCTCTATGTCCTGTCACTCACAACTGTGGGTTGTCCTTACTCAGGTGTGGCTCACCTGACCCTTCTTTTCTCTTTTGCCACCGTGCTGGCTCTCGCCCTCATTCTCCTAGGCCTTGGTTCCTGGTCCTTTTCTTGCTGGCCTTTCTTCTCCAGTTCTCTCTAAACTCAAGTTCAACTGGCCATATTACTCTTGATTGGTCTTCCTAATACACTCTTCTCACCCTCTCACACCTCCTTTTTAACAAACCCTCAAGTTACCACCACCACCACCACCACCTACAAGATAAAGACTGAGCCATTACCTGGGCAGTCAGAGCTAAGACTGTGGCCTTAGCACTCCCGACTGCTGCCTGGGACACCTCTCCATCTACGCGCAGCCATTTCCTGTCCCTGAAGAGGCCGTCCAGACTCTTGAGTCTTAAAAATATTCATACCTTTTGATTCAGTTTCTGGAATCTATCCTGAGGAAATAATTCAGAAAGTGAAAAATGCTTTCATGTATACACACTCATTCCCGCATTATTTTCAATAGCATGAAAAAGGAAACAAGATAAATGTCAAATAATATGGAAAAGGTTCGGTAAATTATTACAGATCTTCTCAATGGAATTTTAAGCCACATTAACAATGATAATTATGAGGACAATTCAGCAACAGGAAGGATGCATATGAAATAGGATGAAGGAACCAGAGAGCTCACATTTATGGAGCACCTACTGTGTACCAGCTCGTGCTGGTACTTTGCTCTTCTCCCACAGGCCAGGAAACCCACAGAGGGATCAGATGACCTATCGGACGTCACAGACCTCATAGTCCCAGTTTTGCTTAATCCTAAATCTTAATCCTGTATATACGTTATGATATAATGCAATTCCTCTGTGGCGTGTTCACCTACTAGGTCCACATCCATCAAGCTCTGCCTGAATCCTACCTCCCCTGAGAGTCTTCCTTAACCAACGCAGCCTAAGCAGCCGATATTCTCCTTTGAGCCACCACAACACAGGAAACTCTCCATGATAAATGTCAGTCCACCCAGGCTGGCTTATATTTTATTTATTGATTGTGCCTTTTCTCTCCACCTAGACTATCAGAGCCCTAAAAGCAGACCTATATGTCTTATGAACACTTCATGTCCCCAGGCAGCCCTCATCATAGCATGGGTCCAGAATAGGTGCTCAGTATCTGTGCGGCAAAGCTTGTTTCTCCCTCCAGTGGCAGCCAACCTAGTGTGTGGGGTTGGCTGGTCACTCAAAGGGGTGGTGGGAGAGACTCTGGCATGAGGCTGACTCTTGTGCCCCCACAAGCAGATCAAAGTTCCATATCAAGGTCCTCTGCCAGTTACCACCTCGACTCAAAGGAAGGGTCTTTGCCTTTGTTACATGCCAACGTTTAAATAACTTCTGATTATGAAATATGGATTCCCAGGTAGTTACAAAGAAATGTCTTGGGAGAGCCCATGCCTTCACCCAGTCTCCCCCAATGTCAACATTGTGTAACTATAGTTCAATATCAATACCAGGAAAGTGACACTGGTACAATCCACAGAGCTGGTTCAGATTCATCATTAGTTATATATAACTTTTTAAAAATAATTCAATTTAGAAATTATCTTTTTACTATAATACTTGAGCACATTTTCTTCATACCCCTGCCTAAATATTTACTCTCACTTCAACTGTTTAGACACCATTGCTCTGAAGTGAAAGGACCTCCCTTGCTCTGTTCCTGACTCTGTTCCTTGCTCTCTGTGTGATCTTGGGCAAATTAACTAACTTCTCTGAGTTTGGGTTTTCTCATCTGAAAGTGATAATACTAACCTCATGGGATTTTTTTTTTTTTTTTATGTGTAAAGTGCTTAAGTTAGGCACATACTATAATAGGCACTCAGGAAATGTCAGTGTTTTATTTCTACCCTCTTGCTACATGGAAACCCCTCTTTTTCTCGCAATTCAATGGGATCTTTTCTCTTTGAATTAATGTTCAAGATTAGCGTCCTCTGACGCTTTCCCAACCCATCTCTAGTTACCTCAGCAATCCTGCTCTGTGTATGTGTAACTTTTAATTAGTATACTTCTGATGATATGTTCCATGTTCCTGTTAATACATTTTCATTCTATTTTTACCCATCAGCAAACAACATAAGGTATTTGAGAGCAGACAGCTCAGTGCTTTACGTTCCACAAGTCAACATACTGGATAAGAGCCTAGGTTTGGTGCCATCTGTAAAACAAGGATAGTTTATCAACCTTGTAGACTTTGGGTGAAGATTACATGAATGAATGCAGGCAAAACACTTAGCCTGGCACAGACAAGCTGCCGCCACTGTTCACGATGGCAGCCCTTCAATGGTGTTTCCCCCGGGAGCTTGTCCTTGGGCGTCTGGTAGGCAATGTCTGTCTACCTGGATTTGGACTTTGATTTCTTAACAGCTGTCTGTGCTTCACACTTCAAGTATTAAATAAAACCAAAAGACTTTAAGGGCCATTCTTGCTCTGAAATTATATTTTATTCTATGCTGCCTTCTCTCTCCTAAGGTGGGAATGAAATTTCAATAATAGTTATCCCAGTAATACCAGTGATAATAGCTAATCATTTTTGAGGGCTTATTATATGCCAAGAACTGTTCTAAGAACTTTCTTGTGTTAATTTGTCTAGACTGCACCACAATCTATGAAGTAAATTCTGTTTTCCCCATTTTGCAGATGAATAGCTGGAGGCACAGAGACTTGAATACCTTGCCTAAGTTTGTATAGCTTGTGAGAGCTGGAACTGGGGTGGGGAGCCAGGCTGTCTGGCTCCTGATAAGAGTTGGAATAAGTTTTTTCCTTTTGTTAGTATTTGCAAGAGACAAGCAATGGAAAAACATTCTGTTTATTTTTATCTATTACTTGTTTGACGAGCAATAAATACCAAAGCTCAGGGAAGCTTACAGTTAGTAAATAATTGAAGCCTTGACATTCAATCAATTGGACACATTTCTCTCTTTTTACATCCCCATCCTCAATTAAGATGGCAGTCAGATTAAGCAAGATTGGCCAGAAAGCAGTGAGCGAAGAGCAGAGCTCTGAAAGGTCAGGCTACTGACAGCTACTGGTTTGTCTGTAAATTCAGACTCGCACTGGTCCAGACCGTCTCCCTAGGGAGAATTCAGCTGCTGTTTAATTCCACTTCCAATAAAATCTGTCTGGAAACGTGGACTCTGCCTCCTTCCCCAAGTTCGTCTTCCTCAGCACCTTCTCTTGGTCTCTTCAATCTTGAATCTGCCTCCCTCAACGGAAGACAGGTCCTGACCCCTGTAGATGCCCCCTGCAGACGCCCCCTGCACTCCTATGTCACAGCCACACGGAGCCTTCTGACTTCTTATCACCAATAAAACAAAACCAGCCTCTCCCCAAACGATCACTGGCTCTAATTACCAATGACAAATGGCCGCATCATTCAGAATAATGAAGAATTGGAAACAGTAATGGGAAATGATTAAATAAATCAGGGTCTGGTCGAAAGAGGGAATAGTAAGTGGCCATTAAAATAAGGTTCTGAAAAAATATTTACAAGGTAGATGCTCATAGTATAAGAAAAAGAAAATAGGTTTTAACATGATACTGTATGATCCCAATTTTATGCGTATGTTTTTAAAATATGCATAAACACAGATCAAAAACTAGAGCAAATACACTAAAATTTTAATAGTTAATCATGAGTAGAGTGATTATAAGTGATGTTTACCTTCATTTTTATTTTTTCCTATTTTGCAGACTTATACACATGAGCATGTATTCCTTTTAAAATCAGAAAAAAGGAAAAAGAGAAAAGGGAACCTTTTTCGTTTTCTTAAAATTTTCCCCTGTAAAGGGCTGTTGATTTTTCCTTTCATGGATTGACCAGTACTTACCAGCTCTCTCCACCCCTAGAGATCCAGCTCAGGTCTTGCCTCTTCCAGGAAGCCTTCCTGGACTCATCAAACTCCCAGAGATTTCTTCAGTTGTATGGACTCTTTAGTCTCATTGTGACATAATCAACTTTAAATGTGTGTGTGTTTGTGTGTGTGTGTGTGTGTGTGTGTGTGGTATCCTCAACAGAGAGTAAATTTTTTGATGGTAGAAACTATATATTTTTAACTTCTTCATCTTCCTCACCCCACCTAGCAGGTACTGTGCAAACTGCTGAGGTTCAGTTAACATCAGCTGGACCCAACGCCTGGTCCTTACCAAAGGCACTTGAGTCTGACGCCCCTTTCTCTCTGAACTTTGTTCTGTTTCCTTCAATTCATTTGAAATGGGTGTCTGTGACTTTGGCCCTGGGTTAAATTTTATTGTAAATTGTTTACAAAGAATTCAGTTTGCTTTGGTAGGGACTAACAAATCCAGCCCTTGCCTTTACAAGGGGATTGTAAGGCTAAGAAAATAAATATGAACTATTTTGAGCATAAAGGCATTTTTCTTGGTGAATGGGGATAATGGCATTGATGTTTATAAAAAGGAAACCAAGGGCTAGGAAAGGAGGTGACTTCCCTGGGTCTCACGCTGATCAAAGGCATCACGCGTCATGCCAGCTTTCCTCGAGTCCTGCTGGGCTCAGGGTACTGTACCAAGGTCAGAAGAAAATGAGACCTGAGGAATTTACAGTTTATCTGCGGGGGAAGAAACAGGAGTCACTGAAATAACCTAGCCCAAGCACGTGGTGGTAGAAGATTGTATCAGGTCAAATGGTGCCAAAGACATGCAGCAGGCAGCTGGCAGAGGGGAAAGTAATGCCCAGAGTGGGGGGTGTTATTAACGGAGGGCTTCCCAGGAGGACTCAGCAGGTGCCAGGGTCTGCCAGGCCCCCCAGTGTGATGATTTAAAGGCCCCAGGCCCATGGCTCTGACTCCTGCCCCTTTACCATCTCTCGTTTCTGCCCAGTCCCTGTCACCTGAACTTCCTGTTCGCACTGTGGGGCTCCCCGCAGCTGGATGGCTCCCCCATCTGCTTGTCCTCCGCCTCCCAGCCCATCTCACATTGGACTCTGATGTGGCCTCTGGCTGCTGGACAGAGGCTGTTCTGGGGACACAGCATGAACAAGAGGCCACCTGCAGTGGAGGAAGGACATGAAGATGGAACCCCACCCCCCATATTTCCACCTTTACGGGCATCCCTCGTTGAATGCTAAATTGAAGGGCGGACATGTAATGTAATGGTGAGCCATGCTAACTGCTTGACTGTGAAGCAAATTAAATCAAGCAAAGAGTTGTTTTAAAACTGCATATAGAATGCATTGAAGCAAGGCGACTGGCCAAGTGGCATTTACAAGGACTGGATCTCAGATGTCCATAAAATGTCCTAGTGACAGTGGCTATGGCAAAGGAGAGCACAGGATGACCCTGAGAAATTGTTGAGGATTTATTTTTGGGAATGTGATGGGAGAATTAGGGGAGCTTGATGGCAGAGACATACGTGCTGTGTGGCCTTGGACAGAGCACTTAACCTCTCTGAGCCTGCTTTATCTGTAAAATGAGAATGCCTTAGTGGTATCGTATGAGATATTTGTAAAGTACTTGGCATAGTGCTTAGCACAGATCAGTCAAGGAAACAGGAGCAGGCAAGCAGAGCAAAAGAGAAACAGGGCTGCAGCATGTAAGAGTTATGGGGACACAGATGCTGCTGGCGGACCAGGTGAGAGCTCCAGAGTCCGTGGAGGCTGCCAGCAGCTGTGAGATCTGCCATCACATGCTGGGCAGGTGAAGAGCTGGACCAGGGCTTCTCACTGGCTTTGTACCCAAATCACAGCGAAACATCTCTGGCACCTCTTCAGAGACGCAAGGGTGACTCTGAGCAGTCAGGCCTGTCTGTAACCACAGGCTAACCCCTGACCGCAGGCTACCCGCTGCTGAAAGCTCCCCCTTCTTGGATAGAGATTGGCCCCAGTGAGCCCAGCCTTGAGAGCCCTAGGTGATGGCTGCCCCAGAAGGCAGGCTGGGCAGGATTCAGAACTGGAGCCCACGGTCCTCAGGAACATTCCCCTGAGGTCCTCCTCGGAGAACTGTCTTGCAAGCACCTGCAGGTCTCCAGGAACTCACCTTCTAGTGGAGGAGACAGAGTGTAGACATACATGATATGTGTCAGTTGGTAAAATGTTGTTGAAGAGGAATAGACTAGGGATAGAAAATTAAAGGAGCATTGTGATCAGGGCAGTTCTCCACAGTGAAGTGGCATTTAGGCAGACACAGCAGGGTCATGAGTGTGGGAGCCCGGCGGCTGCAGGGAAGAACATTCAAGATGGGGAATATTAAGTGAGAGGGCCAAGGCAGGACGTATGAGGAGGCCCCTGCAGTTGCAGCAGAGCCTCTGGGGAGGTCTAATCATTCTTAGAGTTTTAAACTTGGAGGAAGCCACTGAAATCTTGTCATTGGACACTCTGTTAATCCCCACTGATGTGATTTTTCAGTAACCAGAGCAGCTACATACTAGTCAGGTTGGTCATATCACGTTTCCCTCTCTAACTTAAAATAGCTATAAAAATATTAGTGACAGAAGAGGATGTTTCATAAATTTACTTTCAGTGTCCCACATTTAGATCTGCCAGACGTGGTCCCCAGAGAGTAAGAGAGGGTAGAGAGCTCTCTCTCTTAGGAATAAAAAGACTCAGAATTGAAAAGTTTCTTTTATAGGCACAGGGCTGTGAGTTAAAGCTGCACCTTCTATATACCAACAATAAGAATAAATACCATCAGAAGCAAGATTAAAAAAATATATAAAAATGTATCACAATCTTCGGTAACAATGAACTGTTTTCTATTTCTTTTCAGTGTGTTGTAGTCTTTGTTTTTCTTCCCCTGGCCTAGTTGTGACTACTTTGAATTCAGCTTCTGGTTAGAAGCTTTCTCTGGGTGCCTGTGGCTCTGTCACCTCCTGAGCTGCTGTGGCACCAGAGACTAGGGTCCCCTGACCAATCCCTTCTGGCTCACTGCCTTATCAGAGAGGCCTTTTTTTTATCTCCTGTGTGAGGCTCTGATTACTTACCCAGGAAGTGTGGAGTACTGTTCCTGGCTCTCTGCCCTCTGGCTGAGATCCCAAAAATCACTTCCATCTAAATTGGAGCAGATAAGATGGCAAAGTAATAGCTTTAGGTTTATTTCCTCAGTGATCCTTTCTGTTTCTTTCCTCCAATCAGGTTCTGGTCAGCTATATGGCTTTACAGTTACCCTCAGACGAGGGCCTAACTAGGACTTCCCAGAGTGCCACCTCTGGGAAGCCACTCCTGGCACCCCAACTAAGTGTCCCACAGCACCCACGTGCCCCAGCAACCCTGGGCTTGGCCTCTGTCCAGCGCGGGCCCCGGTTCTTGAGCCCTTCAGAAAGGTTTGAGGAAAGGACCGACATGGGTTTTCTAAGTCCTCACTTCTCCACATCTGTTTCCTCACTGACTTAAAATGCAAAGGGCTGTCCTTCCTGTCTGAGGGATGTGAGGAAGGAGGCTGCTGGGAGAGTGTCGGGCAATCCTACTGGACATCTGGGGAAGAAGCTCCTGACAGCTGCACTGGGCAGAGGGCGGGGCAACACAGGCGGCCTCCACCAGAGGAGCGCAGGTTCAAATCCTGGGCCTTGAGGCCCAAGAGGGGGAGCTCCAACCTGCAAAGCCATCCCATCCTGAGAGAACCTGGTGCAGCCAGATCCCTAACACCTTCTCCCAGGCAGGGGCAGGGAGGAGATGAGGAGATGCCAGGCCAGCCCAGCAAGCCTAAACCTGGAAGGTTTGCAGCCGTGGACTAGTTCCGCCACCCATGCGTGGCATGCGGGAGGCTGGGGGGCCCACAGATAGCCCTGTGGTAGGAGGAGGGGTGTCACAACTCAGCTGCCTGATAATTTGCCCTCTTGGGGTGCTCCATGGCTCAAGGACACCACCATTCCCTCATACCTGAGTCACCCCTAGGACCCAAATCTCTGCTCCCTCCTCCTCCTGACGCTGCTTGCCCCCACCCCCTCCCAATCACAACTCCCAGAGCCCTTTCTCTGTGCTGTGTGAAGCTTTTTGTGTGATTAAAGTAATTCCCCTGAAGTACTGCATTCTTTTCTGAATGGCCCATAGGCTTGATCTTTCCAGGATGCATTTGCATTTCAAGTGCAGAGTTTGTATAGGCAGAAAATTCACTGTTAATTGGTAGAATGAGGGGGCAATTATTTGGAGGAGGTGGACTTTCCCAGGCCCTTCCCTGCCTCCCTCCCCCTCTTCCTTGAAGAGCGCCCACTTCCCCCACCATGCAGTGAGGGGTGTGCAGGGATGTGCTGGGGAGGTCCCGCTGGGAGGAAGGTTACCGAGGAGCAGTGGCTCCCAGAAGCCTCCATTCCTTCATCACTTGTAAACGTTCTATGGTGTGACCTAAAGTCTTCAACTTTGAATTTTCCCAAGGTTTGTTTTAGTATCATTCATTTCCTAACAGCATTGTTTCACACCACCAAAGACACAAAGAAGCAGGTCATCTCAGAGTCTCCTAAATGGAACGGACTCCGCTGTCTAAAAACGTACCACGTTGTCCTTCGTTTTTCATTTGGCCACAGATGGTTGAGAACCTTATGGAGGTGGGGTGGGGGGCTGACACTGAGAACCAAGGACAGGCTGGCCCCGAAGGCCCTGCCCAGCTCTCAAACACCGCAGGTCTCAAACAGCACGGTCCTGCTGCCATAAAGATGCATTTTCAAATGTTAATAATTAATGGTCATGTTAATTTATCATAGCTTCACATAACATTCTATTACAGGAAATGGCCCCGGGAGAGAGGATGGTAGAGGAAATTGAGGAGCAGAGAATAAAAGAAGTGGGGAGAAAATGAGGGGGCAGTGTAGGAAGAGCAACCACTCCGCCCTCTGTGTCCATCCTCCAGGGCACAGTGTTGTAGTCCTGCCTCTGTGTGTGTGTGTGTGTGTGTGTGTGTGTGTGTGTGTGTGTGTGCACGACAGTGGAATATGTGGGGGCAACACCTGACCTGTAGGTGAGCTCCCACCCCAAAGACATCCCTCAAAATGCTCCTCCATGGTCTGGCATCATGAGCAAGTGCGAGTAGGCTGGCATCGCCCTTGCATATGCCACTGTGCCTGATGCCCAAGCCATAGAGACAAAGCAAGAAAGGCAAATGTTTTGGAAGGTAGGGAAGGAGGGGAGATGCCCACCCCAGGGGAGGACCAGGCCCTGCACGCTAAGGGAGGGACCTTCGTTTCCAGCCTGGGTTTGGTGCCTTACAAGCTGTCCTGGCCTGGGAACAGTGTCCTCAGCCTGAACGGGAGGCCATCTCATGAGTTTTTCTCATTGCCATTCCAGGTGTGTGTGGCTGCTGCGGTGCCCTACGCCCCAGGTACAAAAGGCTGGTTGACAACATCTTCCCCGAGGATCCTGAGGTGGGTCACATCTCCAGCTGGCATCTCACTGGCCACACTCTGAGGACCGCTGCAAGGGGACAGCAGGCCTAGGAGGCCCCTTGCCACTGGGCCCACTCAGATGAATGGGAATGGTGGCCACTGCCCAGTCGGTGTTGAGAGGCTGCTGGGACCTCATGGCTGAGGACATTCTGAAGTCAGGATCTGCAGAGGGCTCTGAAGTGTGTTCTGCCAAGCTCTTGGCCATCGCTAACTAACCAAGACATCTTTCTCACTTATATCTCTCTGGATGTTAGTTCCTTGAGCTGCTAACTTGATGGTATTATTTCCTGCTGCTTAGTGCAAGCACTTCCCTTCTTGGGGGTTGGCTCAGGTGCCCGTGTCTCCTCCCCTTCTCCCTCTGGTATCTGCCAGGTGTCGGGATGGCTTCTTGGCCTCCGAGCCATGACTCCACCATTAGGCTGCACGACGGGTTGTGTGGTTTCAGGAATGTCAGGAGCTAATGTACTTGGCTTGCTCTCTGGGAATCAATGACCTCTTCTTGATGGGCAGTGGGGGGGGGGGGGTCACATTGCCAGCACCTTGTGCAGTTCCTTGGGAGCTACAGAGCTGCCTTCTTCCCGCTCACGTCTTGGTACCCGCTATCCAGCACATTTTAATCCTGAGCCACTTTCAATGAAGTCTTGTCAATCACACACACACACACAACTACAGACACATGTGTGTATATATATGCTTTCATGTGTATACACATGTGTACATGCATATATACACACATGCACACATATGTGTGTGTGTGTGTACACACACATTTATAACACTTATTTTTATTTATAGCTAACACACTTAGGGCTAAGTTGTGAGTTCCTTGAGGGCAAGACGTATTTGAATCATCTCTGTATCCCTGAAACCTGCATGTTGTTTGTCACAGACATAGTGGTACTCTGCTAAATGTTGATTAACTTGAATTCCTATTTGCCTTTAGACTTGAACTCTTCTAGCCATCGTATGGCCAGAAGGAGCAGGAACAGTCTGTCTCTTACAGGACGGCCTGGTGAAGACAAACATGGAGAAGCTGACCTTCTATGCCCTCTCAGCTCCAGAAAAGCTAGATCGGATTGGCGCCTACCTCTCTGAGAGGCTCATCCGTGACGTGGGTCGTCATCGATATGGGTGAGTAGGTTGGGAAAGGAAGCGAGAGGTTTTCAGAAACTGTATTATATTTTTAGGGCAAAAACTAGATCCTTCTATGAAAATGATAATAGACTGGATTATTGAACAGGCGGAAAATGGGGACTGGGACTGAAGGGTGGTTCCTCGTGTTCTCCTAAAGGCAGGTAACAGCTGATGCTAGCGCCAAGATTCGGGAAGAAAGGAATGTTGGCTTTCTAGCATCACCTCTTTTTAACAACCATTAACCCCTGTGTTGCTATCCAGAAGCTCACACACATTCTGAGGCCATGGAAACTAGTGCAGCCCAGAATATGCCATTATTCTCATCAAACCCATCCTGCCTCATTCAACTTACTGTCTTGAAAAGCAAGGAGGAACTGTTTTGCATTCTCGTGAGAAAACAGGTTAGGGGTAATTAGTCCATTAAAAATACACTCGAGTGAAATATTTATCAATCTTCTGAGAGGGGAGGACTTGCTATGATTAGAGGACAACAAAAATCTTAACGAAAATGATGGATCAACAACAGATTTAACTGTTTAAAAATGTAAGTATTTGATGTCAAAAACAAAACCATCAAAATTTAAGAGACAAATGACGAAGTGTTTTTTAAAAGTCAGATAAAGGATTCAGACTCATATTTTAGTGGCACATAATAAGTAGTGGGGGTGAAGTACAGAAATTGAGAAACTAGAAGATGTGAGGCCAGGGCTTTAAATAGCCAGCACACAGAAAAGGAGGTAGACGTGGTCACAAACATGGTGCAATATTCAACAAACTTATAATCAAAGAAGTGGATTGAAATACTAAGATACCATCTTCTCTTATCAAACTGATAAAAAAGTAAATATTTCCAGTATTCACCATCTTCACCAAGGGATGGCATGCACATGAGAGGCATTTTAGTTCTTTTCTAGAATGAATGCAAATTTGTTGAAACTTCCTAGAAAGTAATTTTGAAATATATGTCAAGAGCTTCAAAAACACTTATGTCCTTTGATCTGGTGACTCCATGTCTATTCGACTATCCCAAGGAGTCAATCTTACCTATAATTTAGCTTCACACACAGATATTCATTATGGTGTTTTACATGATAATGAAAATGTGGAAATATCTTAAATGTCCCCTAAGAGGAGAATAGATTCGCAAATTATGGTGTTTATCACTTGATGAAGTATTATCTAGTCAATAAAAATGGTGCTTATGAACATGCTTTCCATATAATATGGAAAAATGGATTACGTAATTATGTACACAGTGTTTACAATCAAGTTAAAAATAAACAACAAATGTCAATGCCTAGCAAATAGAGTAAAAACAAATATGCCGTACATGTTAAGAATATGCATTTTGTGAGCAGTGTGCCTGGAGTTTATTTTTTTGTGTTTTTTTCTATCTACCTTTTTTGTGTTCCTGCATGCTCTCTACTGAGTATGTGTTATTTTCACAATGAAAAAGGTGTCCTGAGGTGACATGCTGTTCGCTGCTCGCCCATCACGCCACAGTTGGAGTGGGGCTGAATGTAAAGGGAACCCTAAGATGTCCCTGATGATACTGCTGATGGGGTGGAGGGTGTGGCAGAGCATGGGGTGGAGTGTGTGGCAGACCGTGGGGTGGATTTAGGGAATTGTTCTAAGTCCTGTTGCTTCTCTTCTCCACAGAGCCTCTTACACCCACCCTACCTTTTTCCTGGTGCTGCCTCTTACTCACTTTTAGTCCTTTTTCCCATTGTCCTGTTCTGGTCCTTCTAGATTAATACTGCTAGCTATGATCTTTAAAACACAGTTTCAAAGCTACACTTTCCAGGCTCCTTTAGAATAAAATACAAGCTCCTCAGCTTGACTTACAATAGGGACTTCCACAACCTGCCTTGAATGCACCTGTTCACCCAGCCACACCTGCCACGACTGCTCTAGACCCACTCCAGATGGACGGGCTATCAATTCCCCTTGGCTCTCTGGGCCTCCTGCCTCTGGGCCTTTGCTGTGCTCTCTCTCCCCTTGACCTCCTTGATGCTCCCCCAATTGCCCATCAGCCCCCCCACCCTCCAAGGCACCTTCTTCCTGCTGAGGAAGATGGAGTGAGAACTAGAGTGAAAAGGTGCGCGTTGTGCTGACAGGTTGTCAGGGCCACACCTCTGCAGGACCCGCCAGCAAATCCAACATCAAGTTATCCCTGGTATGAAAGCAAGACTGAAAACAATTCATTTCTGCGATCATTTTATATAATAAAATTAGGTCGCACACTCAAGAAAAAGGGCATGAATATACTGTACATGCTGATTACATAAGTCGCCTTGACATATTATAAAGCAGGTTCACGCAAGTAAAAATGACTTTACCCTAGATTGAACCCCACACCAATATGTGAGCAATAACATTAAACATGCAACACCAATTTTGCCTGCCCTCGTTGCAGTTCTCTCAGTAAAAATATCCTGAGGCCAGCAGAGCCACGTAGATTTATTCCACTGCCCTGATAACTGCAACTCAGAACTGGTATCATCTGATAAAAATAGCTTATGCAGCATCTAAGTATTTAAAGCTTTGAACACCTCACTGGGGGCTCTAATCAAACATTTAGAGAAGAAAGATCTATTAGATCTGATGTCCTGTTCCCTCTCCTCACCCTCCCCGTCCTTCCCTACCCAGTGCCACACTCATCATTGTCTTCTTCCTTGTCCCTGATGGCAGCTTTGGAAGAGTAAAATACTTGCATGCAAATAGTCTGAGGGGCTGTGTCTTCCTGCCATTGTGCAGGTGTCTGTACTTATGGTTTGACCACGGGGACATGAACCTTGGGTGTTGGACCCCAAGGCAGAACCACCCTCTCCTGTCCTACTGCCTCCCTGCCTGCAGCGTCACCCCGTCCCCGTTGTGTGGAAACTGTGTCTTTATGTGTGTATGTATTCAGCATCAGTGGTGATAACCAGATGTGGGCATAGAGAGGATACAGCATGAATTTTGAGGTGTTTTTGTCCCACTCCTCCTGACTATGCTGGGCAGTGATGTGCACAACAGCAAACGGCAAGAATTCCTCATGTTTCGTATTCTCTGCTTTGTTCATGTCCCTTCCAGTTCAGCCACTGCTAGAATAGTCCCAGAAACTGGAGAGTAAGGCAGCGAATGGTGGTGCTGTGTAAGACTCAGGGTCAGTTGACAATGACCACAGAGCAATGACCGTGTACAGAACGCAATATTAGATTCTGTCAGGTTTCCCAGTGCCTGGAGCCCGATAGGACGGAGATGTCCACGCCCAAAGGGAAGGGCTGCTCCCCGAGGAGCCTGGCCCCGAAGCTGACCTAGATGGGAGATTCCTAAGAGACACACATTCCCCAGAAGGAGCCTGAACCTGGTTAGAGGACACTGACCCTTCAGAGATACCACAGATTCCTACCAGATGAGGAGGTTCATCCTTCTCTCCACTGGCTGAGGTCAGTCCCTACTCTTGGGCTCTTAAACCTCAGAAGGTTCTGTCCAGGGTGGGGCTGACCAAATACATTCAAACTGCCCAGAGGTCCTTCATCAAGGCCACTGCCCTTTCAGTGATTCTTGGGCAGTGACTGGCCTTGCTAAAGATGCCCCCTGTCTCCTGCCTGCTGGCCCCCATCTCCGTCCCCGGATCTGCCTTTCTCTCTGACTAAGCCTGGTTCCCAGATGTTGCGTGCCCACTCCTCCTTTGCTGGTGGCTCAGCGCCTCCCCATTGCCTCGGGCCCCTCCTGACGGAGGACAGGGTGTTCAAGCAGAACCAGCTGCTTATTCTGGAGTTCAACACAAGGTACCTCACTGCTACACACCAGGGCCCCTGTGTATTTTCCTCAGTTGTTATAACTCACCTTCTGCCTTGACCCTGAGTTCCTGTTGTTACAACCCTCCAAGTGTCCTCTCTCCAGGATTTGGGTGCTATTCATGAACTCTAGTCCATCCCAGATTCTTTGGGTCCTCCTGTCCTCCTCACCTGCTGGGAAACCCTACGAGTACATCCAGGATCCTTGGCTGTCACCTGCTGCTGTGGTGTGTAACCTGTTCTTACTTTCTCCCTTGGGACCCTGCAATGGGCTGGTCCTCAACAGACCCTTTCTACCCCATTGTGCTCCGAGGACCCAGTCAGGCCAGTTCAGTTTCCCAGATTCATTACTATACTGGGCGCCTTCCAGGACACCAAGCCCAGATCAGATCTCTGTTAAGACCAACCTATCTGGCCCTCATCCTGTTGAGTAGACATCATTCTAAGAAGCCCGTGCTCTAGTCCTTTTGAGCATGTAGGACATACCTGGGAAGGTGATGGTAAGATAGGACCAACGCAGCAAGCACTGAACTACGGGGTTGCAAGTCCCCATTGACTTCTAATTTTTTAAGATACTTTGAAAAGTTCAAGTTTGCTATCACAGTCCTTTCATCCTTAGTCTTGGGATCAACAATGGGGAATGAAGGATGGTGTGTTCAAAGAACTAGGCCTTAAACTTCCTTATTTTTCAATTTTCACTTTCTATCAAAATTTCTACTCCTGGTCAGTAGCCAATATTTCTTTCTTTGTTTTCCCTTTCTTTCTTTCTTTCTTTCTTTCTTTCTTTCTTTCTTTCTTTCTTTCTTTCTTTCTTTTTCTCCCCCCACCCCCCCAAAGGATGGTTTTTCCTTATCAGGATTTTCTGGGAATTTTTTTTTTAATAGAAAACGGAAAAGCAGCAATCTAAGCTCTGGGGTTTGGGAGGACTTCTAGTTTCTTCTCTTGCCAAACCTCACCTCACCCCTTCCATTCCTTCATTTAAACTCTGTAAAATAATGGTGAAGCCCTTCATACAGAAGGATGCTGAGATGATTGATCAGAGAAGAGAATTCCACACTGCCTGGCCCCATTTCCTACCTACCATGTTTCGTTGCCAGAATGTGTGTCCAGTTTGGTCTACAGAGAGTCTGTCCCCTTTGAAATGGTCGCAGCCCTGCAGGGTTCATTCTGCTTCACTGGCCCACACAGTGGACCCGAAACATGCTGGGAGTGGGCCCACAAAGCACAGCAGGTTTCCTGGACTGTGAACTATGGTGGCTTCTGAAGGACAAGGCAAGTCGAGCCAGGAACGGTGACTCCCTTCACTGAAGGAGCTCAAAGACCCTGCCTTTGTATTTAAAAGACACGCTGTAAATAAGAGTATGACTTGATCCACTTGTGAATGAGCCCAGAGACAGCTATTTAATAAGATTCAATAAGGATTTAATAAGAGTTGACTCCATTCATATAGGTAAAAGAAACATTTTATAAGCATGGACAGGAAAATTTCATAGTCGAAAGGCTGTGTTTCTTATGGTTGCTCAGCATAGAAATTAGCTCAAGGGTACCTGAGAAATGGCTTCTGACGTCTTTGAAAAAACATTTAGAAGATGCCATGACTGCTGTTACTTTATATGCTTGGCTTTGCAAAGCTGACTCACGTGAGAGACGGTTTGGACACACAGTTTATGAAACTGAGTGGCTGCCACAAGAGGTGGCGTGGAGCCTTGTGGTATCTCCAGAAATCACCCTTCGGTCGTGCGCCCCATGCTTTCTTTCTAGTTAACCAAACTTCATTTTGAAAAAGAAGACAAAGACTAGCTAATGAAGGATTTTTAAATATCTGCCTAACAGGCCAAGATGGCTATGATTGGGATCTCAACGTAAAGAACCATGTTTTAATTCATCCCGTATTATATGTACGGTACATGAACCTGCTTAGATGGTCAGGCAGCTTTACCAAAAGCCCGTGGTGACAGCTTTACTTGATCTTTAAAACGGGGTCTTTTGCTACTTGCTTTTGACTTAGAGGCTGATTCCTTAGCACGACAGTTAGGTTTGGGAGTTCTCTGCTCACTTTACCTCCGGGAGGACTTTTCTATTCCATGTGGTTCGATTCAGCAAGTAGAAGACTCGAGTGCATGAGGCTTGTGATGCTCTCCCCTCTAGCAGGATGGAATCATTTCAGCTCCTTCTTCTCTGTCCTATGAGGTCAGTCACTTGATTCACTCTGGGCTGCTCAGGACTCACTTTTATTTGCACCATCCGTTTTTCAAAGCACTCCTAAACCTGATCAGCAGATCCTGTTCTTTAGGGTCCAAAGAGACTCGGAAATACAGTGTCTCTTGCAATATGGAATGGTTTTTCTCTCTCTCATGTAACCGTCCCGACTGGGTCTGTGGGCTCTGAACCATGCGGTCATCCAGGGACTTTCATCTCTGGGTGTCTAGTGGTTGCCACTTCACAGCCAGCAGGAAGAGCGAGAGAGAGAACAGGAGGAAAATCCTGTCTTTTGTGCAAATGCCGTCAACAGTGCTCACCTCACTCCTGCTCATTTTAATGGCAACACTTTCATCATGTGGCCTCAGGAAATGACCCTAGCAAGCAGCCACAAGCTCAGCTAAAATTCTAAATTATTAGGGAAAAGGGGGAAAAGAGATTCCAACGGAGACATCTAGCATTCTGCCCTAGAAACCTAACTCCTTAAAGAAAATTATAAATATGTACGCCAGAATAATTTCTTGACAGATTTGTAGCAGCTTCCTCATTTGGAAGTTAAAAGATAGCCTTTTTCTATGAATGTCTATTTTTTTTTAGAATGCAAATGCTTTGTAACTGAAGGGTGTATGTTTCATGACATACCTTACCTGACCACATGCTTATTTCGTCACTCTCGTGGAACAAATGTTGGGGTGAGTTTAGACATGTACTCTTAATTCTCAATAGGAATATGATTTTTGGGTGGCACTTTTCTTGGGATATAAGAGAGGCATTGAAGAAAACAATGACCACCAGGATAATTGGGGATTGTCCTGCAAAGGCTAGTTTGGGAAGGATTGGGTATTTTTAGCATGGAGAAGAGAACAAAAAACATGAGATTGTTGTTTTCAAGTTCTTGCAGGGCTGGCAGGTAGGAGACGTTTCAGCCCTCTGTCTTGTTGCTCCTAAAAGCAGAACTGTGAATAAAAGATAGAAGTCATTAGGATTTGCTTGAAATACAAAGAAGTTTTTATTTGGTTGTCAAAAAGCAGCATGGGCTGACTTCATTCTAAGCTATTCACCATTGGATGTTGTTTACTCCTCGTTCTGAAGGTGATTCACTCAGGGTTTAGACGGCAGAAGAATCAGGTAGTTAGGGACTTAGAACTCACGCAGAGCACCTCCTTCATAAGGAGAAAAGAATTTTGATTCTGTGACATCTTGTCCTCCATGAGGCAAAAATGGCCCCTATTTAGGCTCACCCAGACACGGTAATACCATCAACCATATTATTTGTGTAGTATTTCGTCATAGAACTTCTGAGATGTTCAAATACAAAACATGCACATTCTGTGTTCCTTCACCTTTGCAGTTGGCTGGTCCTCACGCCCATCTCAGCTCCTTCATAAACTTGCTTCATAAGGTTCTTTACTTCCTCCCCACGAGCGCCATCTCTCTCCTGCTTTGGAACCCTCAGGGGACGTCACGCATGGTTTTCTTGTAGCATTTCTTATTTTCCCTTTAGAAGAAATGTCTGTGTGTTTCTCTCATCCATCCGACCCTGGGCTCCTTAACTTGAAGGACTTCTTCATCCTTGCACCCCCTGCCCTGACTAGGGGAGCTTTTCCTCAGTGGGTGCTCAACAAACACTTCTTGACTTGGGTCAAGTACTGCTCTGATCTCACTGTATGCTGGTGCAGGATTTGCTCTCCAGGTATCAATTCTCTCCGTATTTACTCACGAAATGGTAAAGGTCATCTGTCCTCCTGTTCCTCAGCTGTACAGTGAGGTGCTAGGTGAGCTGTCTTTAGGCTGCCTCCCGGCTCCGATCCTCAGTGCTGGGCTGAGGTGGCCACCTGTTGGGATGGCATCTGGGCACTGACAGCTTGTAGAAGCCTCATTTCCCGGATGCTGCCGCAGCGGTCATTGCTTCGGCCCTCTGGATTGTCATGTAGTGCAGGTGGAATGGGCGTGTGCGGAGTGATGGCAGTGGTGTGGCTTTCCCCAGGTATGTGTGCATCGCCATGGAGGCGCTGGACCAGCTGCTCATGGCCTGCCACTGCCAGAGCATCAACCTCTTCGTGGAGAGTTTCCTCAAGATGGTGGCCAAGCTGCTGGAGTCAGAGAAGCCCAACCTGCAGATCCTCGGCACCAACTCGGTAAGGAGCTGCCCTGGGGCTCTGGTGGTGGGAGTGGGGGTACAGGGCGAGTGGGGGTACAGGACGAGTGGGGGTACAGGACGAGTGGGGGTACAGGGTGGGTGGGGGTACAGAGCGAGTGGGGGTACAGGGCGGGCAGAGCCTTGGGGTCAGTGTGGCTGTGATTGATTCCTGTTTGGCTTGTGACCCTGTAAGTACAACTCAGTGCTTGTCTTAGTGGCCCCCTTTGTGTGGATAAAGGTATATTTGGTTTTTTAATTTAAATATAAATATATAACTTATATGTTTTACTTTATATACATATATAGTAAATAAAATAAATTTTAAAAATAGAATTACTGCATGAAAGCATGTGATTCAGTGGTTCTAGTATATCCACAAGGTTGTGCCACCATCACTGTATGGAATAAACCGATGTCACAGGCAGAGGCACCGGTGGAAAGATCCCAGGGAAGCAGGAAACAGGGCTTCCGGCTTAGCTCTGCCCTTATCTAGCTGGGTAACGTCGAGTGGGTTAACCTTGAGCCTCAGTCTTCTCATCGATACCATGAGCAGATTGAACTTGTCCAAGCGGGATAATGCTGGTCTCAGTACAGGGCTTGCTACCATGACAGGTCATGGTCTGGGCAGAGAAGAACTAGCAGGTATGTCAAGAACTCCTGGCTTCATATGTGTGTATACACATACGTACTTGAACGTTCGGGTTGCTTTCTCCAATTTCTTGCCCTCTCTTCTATTCCCTCCTCTTCGGGGCATATTTTCACTTCCAGGTCTTTAGGCAGCTTGGTGTTAAAAGCCCTGATGTGCAACTATTTTACACGTATCAGCCCCCCCAAAAAAAAGTTTGATATTTGTCCTCTTCATATTCGTTCCTGACTTTTCTGAATTTTTATTGCATGGATCACAAGAGCTTTCCTTTTCTATGTTGATTTAACCAGAAAATAATAGTCTTTCAACTTAACTTTTCAAGACCACAAGTCACAACCTACCTATTCCCTTCTCTTTCTTCTCTCTGTGGGCCAGCTGCCTTAGACAAATTACATATACAGTAGCAAAGGGTGAAGTCTTTTGTCAGGTCGCCCTGGCAACAGCTTCAGATACTGTTTCACTTGTCCTGTTTCACATAACTATAGTCTAGAAGAGAACATCTGAATTGAAAATAAACCAGTCATCTGGCATTCAGAGGGCGTCTCCCTACGGGGGAAACAGAAGCAGGTGGCCACCCGCTCTTCTTGCTTTTCCCACAGCAAATCCTGGCCCAGGGGAGTTTTGTTAGCTTCAGCCTTGGAAATTCAGGGCCCTGCAAATTCCTAGATTCTCCGTAACAGTGTATCATTGCAACAACAACACAGTGGTCGACTAACAATTACTGTACTATACATAGTAGTAAGGACAGGCAATTTTAAGGAAGTTAAGTCAAATAATTGCTGTAGATTCAGAGTCCAGCTTGGGAGCAGCCTTTGCTAGTGGTTTCCCTCCTCCGGATGCTCTTCCCAGCTCTCTAAGCCTGGAAACGTCTCCGCCTTCCCAAGAAGAGCATCGTTTTGCTCCTCATCGTTTTAGAACTGCTGGCATGCTGGTGCTTGTTGTAATCTTAGAGTCTAGCCTAGGTGTTCAGCTGGTTTTCATGGGGATAGAGGCTTTGTGGGAGCAAAGGGAGGGGGCACTGCAGGAGGTGGAATAGAAGGATTCTGTGTGGAACCTGGCAACATTTCGTTTGGATAAAGGGTTTTGCTGCCAGGGAATTGAAAGAAAGACAAGGAAATTGGGAAAAAAGAGAAAGAGAAAAGGAAAAAGAAAGTACTTGGGCTCATCCATCAGCCCCATTTTGCTGGATTTCTCTGCCTGGAAATGAAGGCTCAAAGAAGTCAAATGGCATGTCTGTGCTTGCACAGCTAGAGCACTGGCTTTAGAACGGTGATTTATTCAGCCCTGTGCCATGTGTTCTCCTCTCACTAGGCCCCACCTAATGTGGGGTCCTCTCCCAAGAGCCCGCCTTGGCACCAGCCTCCATGCGGTCAGGCTCACTGCATCCAAGGTGACAGTGGACGCAGTGGACTCAGCTTCTCTTATGGCTGAGAAGTTAAGAAAAAACTTTACCCTGAGCCAGCTCTGCCTCCCTGTAGCCTTTCCCTCAGACCTGGTTTTGCTACCTGGCTCAGAACAAATCTCACCCTTCTGCAGAGCATCTCTTCAGAAACTGCTTTCCTGCTTCAAGGTCCCAAACCCAGCCAATGACAGAGTCTCCTGGAGAGCTTTGGAAGTCTAGATTCCCAGGTCTCAGCCACATCCACTGATCAACATCTCTGGAAGGGACACCTGAGTCCATGTTTTAGTTTCCTATGTGACACTAGCAGCAAATTTGGGGACCACTGACCTATTGCAGTCTTAAACCTGTGCAGGCATCCTCCCGCCCTCCTTCCTTTCTTTCTTCCTTTCTTCGTTCTTTTCTTTCTTCATTGCTAATGGGTATTCATCCAACATGTACTTGATCATCCAAGGATGAAGCTGTGTGGAGACTTGTGTTCAACATAAAGCCTTCAAGGCCGAAAGCTTTTCTGAAAGAAAGTGTTTATTGAGCCACGTGCTAGCCAGAAAAAGGACCAGGTCCTGGGGCATGCAATCTAAACCACCAGTACCATGGCTAGATAGAGAAGACAACATGTCCACCGTCCTGGGTCTGAGGGGGCTCTTTTATACAATGAGTTTGGGGAAGAAAGAGCTAAGTTGTTTTGAAAGAATTTACATTGGCTGTAGGTAAGAGGGGCATGAGAAGGTGAAGCAGAGAAAGTTCTGTGATAGGTGCATAGTCCATAAGGAAGAAGTACTTGATGCTACTGGATTGGTTGTGGGCAACAGTCCAGATAGTTCATACGTAAGCAGGATGCAGTGAAGTCTGGTATTCAGCTAGTCCCTCTAGATGAGATAGCCAGCTGGAATTGGATTCAAAGTTTCAACATACATTCAGGAATGTGAGCAATCTTTTCTTGGTGTCTGCCATAACTTTACTAACTGATTAACCCCTTGTCTCATCTTCCCACCCTCTGGCCTGCTGTGATTTATTTAGGACATCTCAGAATTTTTCTCTTGACACTTGTCACAAAGTACAAATTTGCTAATACCATTCCTGCATATTATATAATAAAGTATAATTTTTAAAATTTAAAGATGCTTTCAAGACTTTAATGAGAATCTGAATTTTGGGTGATGGTGAGGAAGCAGAGAAGTCAGGAGACGATGGGGAACTATCTGTGCTTACTTGTTCAGGATATGCTGTGTCACACCTGCTTCTTTTCATGATGGGTCCAAATGTGTGTCTCAGGGACAGTGCAATGACCGTGTGTCCTGACCTTTTGAGGTCATTCACTAATGATCAACTGAAAATATTAAATCTGAGAAAGCCGAGGTCTTCCCCATGAACAACGTCATACATTAGCCTAGTGTAAATAATAAAATAGTGTAAAGGGTCATGGGTTTAAAGTTTGCACTTTCAACCCTACCTCACCACATAGACAAAAATTAACTCAGAATAGATCAAAGACCCAAATATAAGAGCTGAAAGTATAAAACTCTTAGAAGAACTTATAGAGGTACATATTTATGATCTTGAATTTGGCAGTGGTTTCTTAGACACAACATCAAAAACACAAGCAACAAAAAAGTGGATAAATTGGACTTCATCAAAATTAAGAACTTTTGTGCATCGAGAGGACATGATCAAAAAGGGAAAAGACAACCCAAGCAATGGGAGAAAATGTCTACAAATCGTGTCTCTGATAAGAGTCCAGTAACCAGAATATATGAAAATCTCTTACAGTATAAAAACAAAAGATAACCCAATTAAAAATTAGACCAAGGATTTGCATAGACATTTCTCCAAAGAAGACAGCACATGAAAAGATGCTCAGCATCACTGATCATTACGGCAATACAAATCAAAACTACAATGAGATATCACTTCATATCTACTAGGATGACTATTTTAAAAAGCCCTGTAAAATGACAAGTGGTGGTGAGGACGTATGCAGATTGGAACCCTCGTACACTGCTGATGAGAATGGAAAATGGTACAGGCACTGTGGAAAACAATTTAGTGATTCCCCAGAAAGTTAACCATCGAGAATTACCATGTGACTCAGCAATTCTTCCTAAGTATATACCCCAAAGAATTGAAAACGGGGACTCAAACAAATACTTGTGCACAAATGTTCATAGCAGCACTATCCACAATAGCCAGAATGTCACATATTGTGTGATTCTGTTTATTTGCGATACCCTGACTAGGTCAATCCATAGAGACAGAAAGCAGAGGCTGGGGGAGAGGGGACTGGAAAGTGACTGATTAATGGGTACGGGGTTTCCTTTTGGGGTGATAAAAATCCTTTAGTTGCAAAACGTGAAAGTACGAAATGCCCCTGAATTGTGCACTTTAAAGAGTTAATTTTATGTTTTATGAATTTTACCTGAATTTTCGAAAATTGTGCTTTCAGATCTGAGTAACCCAAAGTCAGTGGCATATAGGCATTTGTGCTTTTACTGCACCACAGGCTTAAGTCAAGCAGGCTCGGAGGTGATGCAAAAGCAGGTCGCCTGGCTGCCACAGGGAAGGGTAGCCTCCTCCAGCCCCCTGGAGTGAGACAGGATCCTAGAGCAGAAAGGCCGTGACGTGCCCAAGGCTCTGTCCTTCTGCTCGTGCTCCCTCACTGCCCCTGTACCTCATTAAGATCTCCCCTTCCTGGATGCCTTCCTTTTTCTCTCAGGTTCGGCTCCCATGGAGACTGCCTTTCTTGGCCTCCCTCCTGGACCCAGTGGGAACCAACATACTCTGTCCACGCACCTTGTCTTCTCGCCCTGCCACAGCCATGCTCTGCCATCTCCCCCCCCACCCCCCGCAAATGCCCCAGTTCAGAGAACCACCTCAGAAACCACATGACTGTGGGTTGGGGCCTCTACAAACACGTACTTTCCAATTTTATCAGGGCAGCAACATTCTTTGACACCACCTTCTCCCATCCTCTCCGTGGTCACTACAAACCTTCCATTTGCCCCGCAATTGCCTTCCCAAGTCCGCTTCTTCAGTCTCAGAGGGGGCCTTTCTTTCTGCCATTGAGAAAATAGAGGCTATCAGGTGGGGTTCCCTCAACTTCCTGTGTCCGTCTTCTTCCTCTCCAAAAGATTCCCATTTACTTTGTTTTCTGTGTCTTCTATATCTCTTAACCAGTCCCAACCCCTGTCTCATCCCGCTTTGTTTTTCGTAACATTGACCTTTTGAAGAGACCAAGTCAGTTGCTTTGTAGAATGCCCCACATCCTGGATTTGTCTGATTGTTTTCTTGTGGTGTCATTCATTTTGCTCTCCTGTCTCCTGTACTTCCTGCAAACTGGAATTAGAGCTGAAGGTTTGATTAGATGCAGTTATTAATAAAAACGTTTGCCCATATTACTTCACGGGGGGTGCTGGGCATGACACTGAGCGTTGCAACAGGAGTACAATGTGTAGTGTTCCACTTTTATGGTGCTCAGTGTTACCCCAGGTTAGGGTAGTGACAGCTGGCTCTCTCCATTGTAAAAGCAGTTCGAAATCTGAGAAACCATGCAAATCAGCCATCCCCCACTCATCTTTCAGCTGGTTTGTATCTTCGGTGGCTTTCTCCCTGTTGATTACACCTTCTTCATCCTTCGTTGACTCCCTGGCCCTGTCATTCCAGCTCTTCCCATCTGGCTCATCCTTCTTAGTTTCTGTGGTTCTTTGAACAGTGGTCCCCCAAGGATGTCCACATCCTAAGTACTAGAACCTATGGATGTTAGTTTGTATGACAGAAGGGACTTTGCAGATCAGATCAAGTTAAGGATGTTGAGATGGGAAGGTTATTCTGGATTATCTAGGTGGGCCTGATGTAGTCACAAGGCTCTTTGTGACAGGGAGGTGAGAGGACCAGAGTCAGACAGAAGGTGACATGATGCTGGAAATCCAGAGAAAGAGATTTGAAGATGCTACTCTGCTGGCCTTGCAGACGGAGGAAGGGACCCATGAGCCAAAGGATATCGGTGGCTCTGGAAGCTAGAAAAGTGAGGCAAGTGGATGCTTTCTTGGAATTTCCAGAAGGAACACAGCCCTGCAGACCCGTTTTAGAATTCTGATCTCCAGAACTGTCATATAATAAATTTGTGTTGTTTGGGGCACCAAATTGTGGTAATTTATGACAGCAACCATAGGAAATAATATGGTTTCCTTCAATGATTCTGTTCTTTCAGTTGCCCCTGAAAAGTCTATGGTCTCCACGATTGGTGTTTCACCCTCTCCTCACTCTCTATGCTCCCCCTGGACAATTTCATGAGCTCTTGTGGTTTACACGGTCTTCTGAAGACTGGAAATGCTCCTGTCTCCAGCACCAGTGCTGAAGTCACTACTGGAGACCAGGGGGCTACAACTGGGTTCCATGAAGGCAGGCCAGGTCAGAATGGTGAGGCCAGTGGAACAGCTCATGGGGTCAAGCAAAGGACAGGGTCTTAGAGCAGAGGTGGCCGATGCTTCCCAGGGGCCAGCACGTGGGGCTGCTCAGGGCCAGAGGGATCCCTTTCTTGGGAAGCAAGGCCTGAGCTTTCCTAGGAGACCTGAAAACCATACCAGTTACACATAGAATCTTGAAGGAGGGAAGACGCAGTGGAGGGAGGTAGGAGAGGATGTCGCAGGTCTCGGGAATGACACTGCCTTAGCTGGCACTCAGGAGATCTGCACGACCTGATCAGGTCACAATGGAGCTGTTTCTCTGGCTTTAGTGAAAACTGCTCCCGGGAGGCTCTATAAACGACAGCAGTGGGGAGAACGGGGCAGGGGTGTTAAAGTCACAACATGTGGTTTACAAGAGCTGCTTTCCAGCTAGTATTCATCTTGGTGAAGCGAAGAGGTAGTTCCCATTTCTCCTTATGTCGATAAACACAGCGGAAAGGCCTGCAGTCCTAGAACATGAGCGAGCTTGGTTCTCTTTCTGCCCAGTATTTGAAACTATGGTTCTGTAGTCGACGGCAGGGAATTGTAAGGCTCAGAACGCCCATCTGGAGAAGAGGGGAAAGGCTATCTGCTGCTTGGAGACTTGCCCAGCACTGTGAGAGGCCAACCAGCTCAGCTTCCCTTTTGCAGACCAGGGGGGAGCTGGTTTTGCAATGTCAATATTTGGAATTTGCTCTCTCTCTATTGACCCAGGCCTTTAGTAACTCTCAGTTTTCACACAATTGTGGCTCCTTCCTGCCTGTAGAGAGGGTTGGTGATCTGCTTCAGCAAGCTTGGCACCCTTTGTAGTGTATAAAAAGCTGTGACTTTGATCTTGAAGGGTGACCCTAAGCAGTGCCCATGGCCTTTGAAGTGTCACATGTTCAGGATCTTCAGTTTGTTGCTATGGAGACCTTTCTCATCATTGTAATATGTTTAATACAAAGATACCAACTTTATTATTTCACAATCTCATGCATTAGGCAAGTAGCATTTTAATAAAAGCCATTTGTGCGGTATGAATTAGTAATGGTAGAGGTGAAGCAGACAGGAAGTTCCTGCTTGCAAAAACAAATGGTGACCAGTGGCACAGGTAAATGGACCCAGTGAAAACTCATGGATTGTTGACAGCAAGCCGACAAGGCACTGGGGGCAGGAGGTGGGGGAAATGAGGCTGCAACTCCTAACTGTGATGGACTGGTTATACCAAGTCTATGAGGAAGCTGCTCTTAGCCCCATTTTATAGATGGGGGACTGAGGCACAGGGAGCTTAGGTAACTTGCCCCAGATCAGCCTCCAAATAAGTGGAGGAGCAAGGATTTAGAAATGCATTTTGGCTCCGGACCCCTTCTCCTAATCTTAGCACCATACAGCCTGTTATAAATAAAAGGCCTTACTCACTATCAAACTTTAGAGTCTCTACCCCATCTCAGCCAGGTTTGGGCACATTTCCTAGGAGGACTTCCACAGTGGGTGTGGTCCCTTGACCAGGGCCCCCATGAAACACCCCAGTTTCACCCTCTGAACCACAATCACCAAAATTTCCCTTTTGGCCTCGTCCTGTCAGCCACTGGAAGACTCAGGAGCAGCTTGGGGCTGGTACTTTAGGAGCTGCCCCCACGGGGACAACACAGGCCAACGTTCCCTGGCCAGGTCCTCTGGGCTAGTGTGTCTGTGCTGTTATTCTTTCAGACTTGGGGAAAGGAAACTCCTCCTACCAAGCCATCAAACCAAGAGTTCCTAAGGACACTCAGAGACCCTGGTACCAAAAAGGTGCCTATTTTATTAGCTAGCCCTAGTGCCCCCCGTAATGTAATAAGTGGGGCACACATCCTCTGTATGGCAGAAAGTGTGGTCTCATCACCAGACTTTGTAACAGGGCAAGAGTCCTGGTGAGTGAGGGGATGGAATGGTTGACAGCCTGAGCCTCGAGGATGCAGCTTCCTGGCCAGTCCTGGGCCCCAGAAATGGAGCCCTGGCAGGTTACCCATCCAACCTTTGGTTCAACCCCAAAGCACTCCAGTTCAAAGGACATGGCTGTCTATCTAGCCTTTGCCACGGGCAAGCATACTGCTTACGCTTTCTTCCTCCCAGCTGCCTCGGAATATTTCCATAGCTACTGGTCGAACTTACCAGTAAAGCGACAAAGGACATGGGGCTGTAGATCCCCTACCGTCCCCAGATCTTCGGGGTAGGCAGTGGGGGAGGGTTGTCTTCAGAATTCAGACACCTGGGCCCTACCCCAGATCTTGTTCCAGAGGCCTGGGGTGGCTCAGAAGCCTGCATGCCAATCCCTGGGACCTGTGCACGTCACTTTGTATGGAAACAGGGTGTCTGCAGATGCAACCAAGTTAAAGATCATGAGATGGGGAGAGTATCCTGGATTATCCAGGTGGGCCCTAAAAGCAATCGTGAGGGCTTTATAAGAGAGAGGCAGAGGGAGATTGGACACAGAGGAGACATGTGAAGATGAAAGCAGAGATTGGAGTGATGTGGCCCCAGGAAACTAATACTACATGTAAGCCGCAAGTGCCATAGAAATATTCAATGTTGTTTTTACTTAGCATATAGGTGTTAACTGCTTCTTTCCAATACTGCTGCCGTCCACACCTGCTGATAAAGATGGGTAGCTCCTCCTGACCCAAACCCCTCTGTCGGTGAATATTTTGAAGGCTTCCAACAGGACAAAGTGTGAGTTAAAACAACACAAGCAAGCTTCACTATAACATATTTGAAATCTGCTTTTCTGATCAAGTGTGATGGGAAGGCACCATGAGTGGAGTTGCGGGTGTGTGTAGAGCACTGTTTAAGTGGTATCTTGGATGTATTCGTGCTGTGCCCCACAAACACTTGTTCCGTGACTGGTGCTGAATCCCGTAGGAGCCATAAAAAGTTTAAGCCTCTTAGAAATAAGAACCTTACCAAGAATAAGTCTGCAATTTACACAGTTCCTGTTACAACAGAAGCTCAGGGAGATTTTCTTGATTTTCTCTACTTTATTCATGGTCGTATGAGGGGATATAAACATTTTAAAGAGAAGAAGAAAGCAAGTGAAACAAGCGTTGGGCCATGTCTTCCTGGTCTTGCAGTGACGGCTTCTGGAGCTGCCTTTCTAGCCCCTCTGCCTGGCCCCTTAGTGTGCCCCCTCCTACCCTATAGCACTAAGTGACCTACAGTCCCTGAATGGTCTTCAGGGGCTTGGCCCTCACCCTCCAACTCCCCGGCTCTCTGCCTGTCTCCACCCCCACCATTGGTCGCCAGTCCATTGGGGGAGTGATTGTAACTTGATTCCTTCTTTCCAGACTTGAGATACATTGCATGCATGGTCCATAATGCCCATCTGGGCTCCCGCTCTGTGCTTGCCTGTCTGGGCCAGTGTGGGTGGCATGGGAAGGACAAGGGTAGGACTGCCCCTGAGCCTAGGCCTGGAGCTGATGGAGCAGACCACAAATGCCCAGTTACCAGGCTCACCACAGTACTCCTCAGTGCCAGGCGCTGTGCTGGTCACTGCATACATCCCCTCATTTAGCCCTGGCGGCCACCCCATGGTATCAGTCCTTGGGTCCGCATTTTACAAATGAGGAAACAGTGGCTCAGAAGTTACATGAGTGGTCCACACAGATGACAAGATGCAGAGCGAGGGGGTAGATGGGTGTCTGACTGTAGGACCAGCAGATAAAGCAGGGGTACAGTCTACTTAAATACAAAAACCATTATGTCAAAATCAAAATTTGAGGAAAAAGCTCAAAATTAAGTTCTGAGAAGAGTACAGAAGAGTAAAAGGCCAGGGACGCAGAGGGTCACAGAAGAACAGAACAGGGCGTTTTCTAGTGAGGTTAGCAGCTGTGGCTGGCCCAGTTGGAACAGATTCAGACAAAACCGCTGCCCAGCCTAGAAAAAGGCCACCCATAGTTTTAGAAAAGGAACCCCCATGCACATTGTCTACCCTCTATTATCTCAGTGGCTGTCACTGAATTTTCCATTTTTAAAAGTTGATTGTAATTTCAGTTCTGACCTTACAGCCAAGGGGTAGTAGCCAAAATATTGAGCAGCACGTACAGCACAGATAACAGCCGGTCAGAACCCACACTGGGCATGAACAACTGCGTTGGCCATGCCACCTGACTGGCCAGCAGTCCTGCTCCTGGTTCCGTGGCACTTTAAGGAAGACCAAAGTCAAAGTTGAAAGTGAAGGGGAACTTGATGGTGTCTTCCACAGAGATCAGGAGTCAGAGTGGGGGATGGGGTTGGAGAGGAGAGACAGACCAGGCTGCCTACCCCTGACCCTGCTTGTCTCTCACATGTGGGCCTCAGACCATCCACCAGCATCTTCTGGGATTTTGCTGCAAGGTACATCCCTGGGCCTCATCTAAGACTGACACAGCACGTCTGGGGCTGGGGGCAGAGATCAGGGATCTGCGTGGTAACCAAGCCCGCTCAATAACGTTGTACCACAGTGTTTGGAAACCAGCGCCCTCACTCCTCCAGCCCCCTTAAAAAGACCAGATGAAGGTCACCCCGGGCTGCTTCTTCATTCTCGGCTGGTTCTTCCCTGACAGCATCCACCACCACTCCCCATGTAAGCAGCTCTCCTGGGTGATGTGGCATGAGGTGCTAGAGGAAGGAGGGAGCAGGAATAAAAAGAAAACAGAAAACCCGAGAAGGTTTGCAGGGCAGAGCTCCTGCTATGGAGGGTTACTCCAGCAGGAACCTGGGCAAGTTACTCAGTTTGAGAGTCTCAGTTTCTCTGTCTGTAAAATAAGAATAATGATGGCTCTCTAACTTACAGTCATTTTAGGAAACAAAGCGGTGATGGACGTAAAATGCTTAGGGGAGGACCTGACGTATGTAAGCTTCAAAGCTTTCACTGTTATCAGCCCATAAACTCTCACGCCAGTGAACAGGAAGTTGGGTCACTCATTCTCCTCACATACCTTTGAGGCCATGCTGTCACTGAATGTTAGGGACAAAGTCTTAGTTTAACTGTTTCTCCCTCTGTATCACTAAGAGAAGTTAAATGTCCCACTCAGAGGTCACAATGCCAGTTAGAGATAGTTCTGCAGTTAGAACCCGCTGGAGCTGCATGTCCACTTTGAGTGGACGGACACCCTGAACAAGCCCGGCTGCGGCCGTGGGGCGTACACCCTGGGAACATCCTGTCGCTGGTTAAGAGCAGCGATGCCCCCAAATGTAGCTTCAGCCAAACTTCTAGGCTTGGGGAGCTTGGGAAGGTCACAGAGCCAAAGGCTGACTTACCATTGTTCCTAGACTCCTAAACTTGTGTCTAATCCCTGCTCTTTGTGGTCACATGGATGGATGACCACCACCTCTGCAGGACCACATCAACAATGCAAGAAATGCCATCCAGATGTATTGCTAATATCAGAATATTCGCCTGTAAATATGGGGGTGCCCAAAAATGTACACAAGTGGGCACTTTGGTGAACGTTGCTCAAGCAGGAGTTCACCGTCATCAGAAGTGTCTGGATGCTGATGGTAACCACTTTGAGCACCTCTTGTAATTGCAGAAGGCAAACGTGACTTGTATTCATCTTTTTTTATTGGTACATATTGAGTATTACAATTTTAATACAGTTTTTTCCTTTCTTAAAATGTGCATACGTTTTTTTGGCACCTTCTACATATGTCTGCATTTTAGATGTAACTTGAAAGGACAGATCTCCTTACCAGCTTTGTATGTCGGGATTCTATCAGTCAGCAGAAAATAAATGTATCTTTATTATTGCAGGAACAAAACACTACAATCAACAATGGTGTTAGTAGAAGTTGCTAATTTTCATCCAGAAAAAGTAACAACTTTTAAGTAGTCAAATAGGGAAACCAATTGACAAATTGAATGTTGTGAGTGTACTAACTAGATAATTTTAGTTGTGATATTGTGATTTATATTAGAAATATATATATATATTTGGTCTTAATCCCCTTTTCTAGCGCAGAGCTCCCAAAACCCTTGGACCTTCCTAAGCCATGAGCGCCATAAAGGCGAAATGATGTCTTGTTATTCATAACAAGCCCCTTCCCACAGTGAGATTAGACGGTTGCAACTCTCAGTCCTCCCACCCCCACCCACAACCACGGGGGAGGGGGGGGAGAGGGGCTGGAGATTGAGTTGAGTCGCCAAGAGCCAATGATTTAGTCCGTCATGCCTATGTAATCAAGCCTCCACAAACACCCAAAAGGATGGGCTTTGGAGAGCTTCTGGGTTGGTGCACAGTGGGGGTGCAGGGAGTGTGCAGGGAGGGTGGTGTGTCTGGAGGACCCGACGCTCCCGGCCCCTCCCACATACCTTGCCCTATGCAGCTCTTCCATCTGCCTGTTCCTGAGTCTCATCCTTTTATAATAAACTGGCAGTCTAGTAAATGAAATGTTTCTCTGCATTCTGTGAGCTGCTCTAGCAAATTAAATGAACCCAAGGAGGGGGTCGTAGGAACCCCTCATCTATAGCTGGTCTCTGAAGGGTGTGGGAGGGGGCAGTGTTGTGAAGCTGAACACTTGAGCTGTGGGATCTGATGCTCTCTCCGGGTAAATAGTGTCAGAATTAAGTTGAATTGTAAGACACCCAGCTGGTGCCTGGAGCATTGCTTGTTGGTGCTGTGAAAACCACACACACACACACACACACACACACACACACACACACACACAGTGGAATTGGTACTAGAATCATCTCAATCGTATATCCTTTTTGAACAAATGTTTGTAAAAATTAAATACTGTAAGGCAGAGTAATGGAGAATACATTCTAACTCTAATCTTTTTAGAGTTGTTTACAGTACTGAATTTATAACTAATAAAATAACCTGTAAGAATTATATGTAATGTTTTAGTAATCTAATTCCACTTAGTCTATGATTCTCACTTCTCTGTGGGAGTCGGTTAAAATTAAGTCCCTATTTGCAGTTGCAAATGTGCAGCCTGGCGATGCAGCAGAAATCCAGCCGCTGAGAACGCTGAGTGAGACTTCACTGAAATGAAACGGCAAATTTAAAGATTTACTCAAATGTTTAACAATACAATGTAACTACACTTCTTAATCAAATCTCAGGTTTGTTCCCGTTTCCCAGAATGCACTCTAGGGTGGTGCTATGTGCTTTGATGATGGCTTTCTCTCAGTTTCAGTGTTATTCCTCACATCCTCTCTCTCAGCCTGTGTGTGTTTTTGGTGCAGCTCTGGATGTAAAACGAAGTAGGCAGTTCTGTGAGCCCCCTTCATTTTCTCTTCTCTTCCACCCTCTGTTCACCCCAGCAGGGAAGGGCTGAGAAGGGCCACAGGTGCCAGTCTTGTTGTGTAGACAGGAACAGTGAGCCGGATTTGGAACTCAGATATCCTGAGTGTACTCTGGGAGATGGACCAGAGCTGGGTCCTGGGATGCATGGCTCCTGGGGTGTGTATACTCCCTGGCTTTACTATGGCAGGTGGCCTGGGAACATAAGTCCCAGCGCCCAAAACTGAGGAGCACAGCGGGTCACCTGTCACGTGCATGTCTCTTTCTCCTCCCGGACAGTTTGTGAAGTTTGCCAACATTGAGGAGGACACCCCGTCCTATCATCGGAGTTATGACTTCTTTGTGTCCCGCTTCAGTGAAATGTGCCACTCCAGCCACGATGACCTGGAAATCAAGACTAAGTGAGTCGGGGAAGACGAGGGGGCTTGCGCAGCTAATGACAGAAGCATCGATGGGTCTTAGACGGTTGCCAGCCCCAATTGTGTCCCTGATCCCATTGGTGATTGATTCCCTCTGCTCTGACATTGCTAGGGAGGAAAGAGCACCTGGGAGAACATAGGCGGGCAGGTGGGTGGTGCTGGGCTCCCAACACCAGGTTTTCTAAAAGAACAGCCTCTGGGGCAGAAAACTGGGCAGGCTGTAAGGTAACAGACCTGCGAGCCCAATCTGAGAGTCAGTGACAACATACATAAATGCGTATACTCATGCTCTTTTGTTCAGAAGTACATGTACTTATACACCCAGAAACACTCCCACTCACCGTTATCCAGCCAAATATGCACCCACCAATAAAAAGCAAAGTCCTCACATTGGCTGATCCTCACCGCCCTTCTCACTCCATCTCCTCCACTCTCCCCCTACTCATTCCCCTCCAGCCACGCAGGCCTCCTTGCTGCCCACAAGCACACCAGGAACATTGCTGCCACAGGGCTTTTGCACAGTCTGCTCATGTGCCTGGAATGCTTCCTCCATGGGTCTATGTAGCGTACTCCTTCAGCCCCTTCAAACCTTTGCCCAAAGTTCCCCTTGTCAGTGACACCTTCCCCTGAATTCCCCACACACCCACTCCCATTCTTCCTCACCCTGTTCTAGTTTTGTTTTGTTTTTTGTTTCTTTTAACCCATGGCACTCATCCCCTTCAAACATGTTTCATAATTTACTTACTATGTTTCTTATTCATGGGCTGTCTCTCCCCACTGGAATGTAGGCTGTGTGAGGGCAAGAATCACTATTTTGTTCGCTGGTACATCCCAAGTGCTAAAACAGTGCCCGGAGAGCAGTGGACACTCAGTAAATATTTGTTGAGTAAGTGAATAAATGGATGCTTTTCAGATAAATATCTTGAATTACAGGATACACTTTTATACACACATACTCAAACTTATAAACATACTTAACTCACAGAAGGACACTCATCAACACAGAAATAAAACCCCTCAGATGAAATCACAAGGAAATGTACGTGAATATGTGCTGACCAATAGATGCAGTAGGTGTTAGGCTGATGAAGCTATAAGTTGGCGTCTTATGGGAGCATTGTCCTTGGAACTACAAGGTGCCAAAGAATTAGAAGTAGGTCCCTGCCTACAACGTGTGTTTTCAACCTGGGAGCTAGATGAAACTAGAGAATACTTTCAGAAGAAGGAGAAGAAGGGAGGAGGACGAAGCTGTCCATACCAACCAAAGCTGCAGGAGGAGTCAAAGAAGAAGGGACCGCAGGGCTGCCGTTGTCCTGTGGCCAGCGTGCTCACCGTGAACCAGTTCTCCACTGGTTTATCCCTGAACCCAGCTGATGCCTCAGCACCTCCTAGCACCCCCAGTGGCATGTTTTGTGCAGCAGCGGGGTCAAGGAGGCCTGGGTGCCCCAACAACAGCTTGCTTGCCACACTTGACAATCTGGGTTGGAGAAACAGGAAGTGAATCCCTCCGTGCCCCAGGTGGCTTGTCCCCAAAGCTTCCAAGCCTGTGGGATGACTCTGGAGCAGATCCCGATGCAAACTGGTCAGCGGTGTCCGCAGTCTCACACCCTCTGAAGTAGTCATGGGCTCCCTGGGCTGTGCTACCACCGTGCATGTGGGAGGCCAGTGGGGGCCACGGGAGGAAGGAGTCCCTTGTCCTGTCCCCAGTGTTGGTTCCTACAGTAGTTACCTCCTTCCAAAATGGCTATGACGACGCAGAGGGGGCTGGAGAAGTCGGGGCATGTCCAGAAGAAGGTGTTGGGGCAGGTGCGGGACTGTAACCAGGTATAGCTGTAACAGGTAGTGACCACTCAGGCAGTGCCAAGCTTTCAGGCGGGGGCAGAGGGGATGCTCCTTGTGCCACTCTCCTCTCTCTCTCTCTGTCTCTCTCCCCTCCCTCTCCCCCACACACAATCACACACACTCATACACAGAATCACACACTCATGCACACAATCACACACACAACCATATACATAATCACACACACCCATGCATTCATGCACACAATTACACACATCCATGCAATCACACACACACACACACACGGTTTGGTGGAGAGGCATGGAAGCAGACATGGTCAGCACTGCCTTGTGACAGCGTCAGGAGTGTACTGAACATCGGGAGAAGGGTTGCTGAGGTTTGCTCCTGGCAAGTGGGCAGTGCCATTAGCACCTACAGGCTGGCACTTACGATCCATAAAAGGAAGGCCTGCAGGGTGAGAGGAGTTTCTGGCATCAATCTTCTTCCTTCCTCTTGTCTCTTTTCCATACCCTCCCTGCACCCCCTTTTCCCCTGAGCTCTCTCCCTGTTGTTCATTCACAGCCCAGAGATCCCAGAGCCCCTTTCCGAGAACTACCCTTCCGTCCCATAAACAGCTGTGTGCTTGCACACGCACACACAGTTCCCTGGCGTTCAGAGACGTCCCAGGTCCTTTGCACGTGGGTAGGCCTCCACTGAATCCATTATAAGGAGCAGTAAGAGATTCCTCTCCCACAGGCCTGATTTTTCAGAATTTATTTTGAAAGGGTCAGTCAGCTCTGGGTGTCATGGAATGAAATGTGTACTCATGTGGAGGGAATTCTGGGGAGATTGAAGGCAAAAAGAAAACTTAATTCACATTCACATATAAGGAAGTCCTGGGAAGACAATTTCCCACCCACTGGGCCTGCTTTCTTGCCAGCCAGGCTCTCTTGGGTGGAACATGAGTCCAGCATGTTTGGGGTATATTTCTATTGTGCTTTATTGAGCGCCTTTTAGCCCAGAGCCCAGAATAGTTTAGTAGAATAGTGTCCCAGTTACTTTGTTCTCAAGCCTGGACAGCCTCTGGCTCAGGGACTTCACTGGTCAGGATCAGAGAGGCAGAGTGGTTCCCTGGGGAATCCTTGCCAATTGTGAGCAGCCCCGACTGGTCCAGGCCAGGGTCTCCCAGTTAGGCCTCTCCCACCATCCTGTTATGGTCCCCAGATAAGGCCCAAGGTCACACCCTGGTAATGGCACTTAAAATTGAGGCTGAAACTGGCAACTAAATATTTAGAAAAATGGCTTAACTCCAATAATCATCCAAAGGATACAAACTGAAATAGCTACAAGATGTTAAGAAGTTTCTAAGCCATAAAATTAGAACAGATATTTAAAATGAGATTCCCCCATGCCACAGCAGAAACAGTGAGGATGGCATTCTCTCACAGCTTGCGCACTGGGGGTGGGGAGAGTATTTTGGCAATATTGGGAGCCTTTCATTTCTTACCTTTGCTTCAGTAATTCCATCATGGCAATGACGTGAAATGTAGTAAAATATTTTATACAGTGATGTCCATCGTAGCATTGTTACAGTAACAAAAATTTTAGAAACAACTTAAATGACCAATAGGGGACTTGCTTAGAAAGTTCTTATGACAATACGTCATGCATGTTATGAAGAGTTAATGACATAGAAAAATGCTTATGCTGGAATGTGATAGGGGATAAAAATAGTACATATTACCTATACCATAGGTTCTTAATTCTGTTACATATTATGCACAGAAGAAAGGAAAGACGCCAAAATGCCAATAACTGTTCTTTTAGTAGTGATCGTAGGGGTAATTTTTCTTTATAGTTTTCTATAATTAGCATGTATTATTTTGTAATCAGGAAAAAAACGTTTGGTTAGAAGAAAGAACTTCAGACTGAAATAAAGGGCCAGTAACAAGGGCCCCCGCTCGCAGGACCATGCTGACCCTGGTCAGTGCAGTGTGGCCTGGGGATGTTTGAAAGGGTCCCCTCTGTGCTGTTATTCAGTTCAATTTCCTACCTGGTTTCTCAGCCACCTTAGCCTCAGCCCAAACCCTTTTGTGCCCAGAGAGCCTGTGCTTCTCCCTCTGGATCCCCTCTCCCCCGTAAGCTGCTCAGAGCCCTGGATTTGGCCTCAGCCATTCTTGGCAGCTCTATGACCTCTTACATCTTGGGCTCAAGTTGGAACAAGCCCAGCTGAGTACTAAAGAGAGGGAGCCTGGAGCACCTGGCACCCTAGGGATGGAGCCCAGAGGTACCAGGGCAAAGACAGACTAGGTCTCCAAGACGAGCCAGAAGATACGGCTTCCTGAGTGCATGTCCACCAGCACAGGAAGCCAGCTAGCCAGGAGCCCAAGTCACACAGAAAGTAGAGGGCGGTCTTTATTCTGCCTTTGGATGCATGACTATGTCCCTAACCCCTACGTTGCATCTCTAAGTCCTTGCCATAGAAACTAGACTCCTCAGGGTTTGAGGACTTCACGGCCCCATTTCACTCTTTTCCTCACAGAATCCGAATGTCGGGTATCAAAGGTCTGCAAGGGGTGGTGAGGAAGACGGTGAATGATGAATTACAGGCCAATATCTGGGATCCACAGCATATGGACAAGATTGTTCCGTCACTGCTTTTCAACCTGCAGCACGTAGAGGAGGCCGAGAGGTAAGCAGGTGAGGGTGGAGCTTGGACATGTGCAGCCCTCCCAGGCTGCTTCCCCGATTCTTGGGGAACCACACAGCTTGGTCTGTTTGGTAAAACGTAACTACAAGGCCATGGGTCTTGGCTTTTGTAGCTTGCTCTGCAAGGAGTCCAGAGCTGGCTCCCTAGGAGCCGTGGGTCTAGCCTTCTGCCAACCTGCCACACCCCTTAAGGTCTGCATTCATGAGGAAAGACAGTAACCCTGTGGGCTCCCTGGGGGTGAGTGTGAGCTGGTAAGAACAAAGAACCAAGACTCTGGTTGTCTCTCTGCAAGCAGCAAGCCAACGAGGTTTGTAAATACCTTTCACGGTTCCAATTACTGAGGCCTTTCCCTCCCTAACCTTCTTTCCTCCCTCACTTCCTAATGGTATTTCAGGCCCTTAAAACATGCCTGCTTGACCAGGCAGCAGACACTCGACACAAATTGCAAGTATTGGGTTTTAATCTGGAAGCCCCCAGACCTGGGATCCATCCTGTGAGATGGGATGGAGGGAAAGGTTCACGTCACTGTCCTGCCTGGCTCTGCGTGACGCGGGTTGAAGATAAGGGTTCCTTACTTGTCAGTTGAGCCTGTGCTGGGGCTAGTCCGGTGGGGAAAGTAAGTGTGCCTCCTGGTGGCCATTCCTGGAACCGCACCTCACTGACAAGCGGGGCCTGTGGTGGTCTCAGAGCCAGGAGTCGGGGGCTGGCTCCTTCTTCCGTCCAGATCTGGGTCCACCCCCTGTGACTGATACGACTGAGCCACACCTGACCCAGCCACTGTGCCTTGCTTTTTTCCCTCCCTCTTTTTCCTTTCCCTTCTTCTCTCTCTCCCACTTTCTTTTGCTTTCTGCTATTCTGCCACCTGTCTTCATATCCCATCTTTTTTTCTTCCAAAGCCTTCGGGGCACGGAGACACTCGTAGTCTGTGCCTTATCAGGCCCATGGTGCCGTCCTCTGTGGGTATCTGTCCTTCCCACAGAGGCACATCAGACCTATCCTTAAGGATTTCCAGAAAAACTTTATCCCTTCTCTCACAATCTTCCTCCACTTTGGGCTTCTATACCCCATTTAACTTCTGACAGCTGTGACAGCGCCCCTGTGACCTACACCAAATTCCTGCTGGTACTGCTATCACCATTTGCATGGATACAGCACCGAAATCCAGGTGTGCACAAAGCGTGACTCCCAGCTTTGCATTCCATCCTTCACCCATGCACTGTGTGTTCCCACAGCCGGTCCCCCTCACCCCTCCAAGCTCCAGAGAAGGAAAAGGAAAACCCAGCAGAGCTGGCTGAGAGGTGTCTTCGGGAACTGCTGGGCCGAGCTGCCTTTGGCAACATCAAAAACGCCATCAAGCCGGTTCTCATGTGAGTCCCCCTCCCTGCCTCCCCCACCAGAGGAGGTCCTGGCACCTACTTGCTGACTGGGGGAGAAAGGAAGACAATTTACAGTTGTGGTGCTGTGGCCACCTCCATCCCTTCTCTGCCTGTTTCCTGCAATGTGACAGCAAAAGCTACCACACGGTGGCCAGGTGCCGTTTTGGGGAGGAGTTGGTAGGAAGCCCCTGAGGCTGAAGGAAGGTGCCCGGGTTCACTCCTGACTCCACAGCTGCAGAGCCCTGTTCTTGACCCCTCTCCAGCTCTGGGGCGGGGACTGCCCTGGGGCCCCTCGTGCTTCCCTTCTCTCACCTACACCTGAAGGCCCTCCCTCACTTACCTGGGAGCGCTGTGAGGGCTGGGTCTCTTGGGAGGTGTCCCTCTCCCACCAAGCTTATCTCTCCTCCCTAGTGTCACTTTACATTTCACAGCCGTTCCCCTATATTTTCTCCTTCACAGCCATCTGGACAACCATTCTCTTTGGGAACCAAAGGTGTTTGCCGTCCGTTGCTTTAAAATCATCATGTACTCAATTCAGGTATGGTGGGTCCCCTGGCCCAGCTTGTCGCTCTGGCCAGGGGCACCTCTGGGAGCAGGGCTGTGCTTATGGAGACAGCCAGCTGTCTTTCATGCCTTCTAAGCCGCCGTGTCTAAACTGGTGCTGTGTAAGCTTGCTGTGCGAAAGACCAGTTTAGTTTTATTTCACAGACCAATACTTTGTGAAATACAATTAAAAAGAATTCCTAGAAAAAGTAAATGAAAAACTCACGTGAAATACAAGTCCGCAGACCACCCTTGGCTGCCACAAGCATTGTCAGATTGCTCACTAAACACTTATTCTCAATTCCTCTACTTATCTCCCTGTAAACGGGCATAGGACAGATCTTGAATTGGCATCAAACCAGGGGTCACACTTTGAGCATTACTGGACCAAATCATGTGGCCTCTTGCGGCTCTTACCAATAAGACCTGGGGCCTGGGGAAAATGAAAAGGAAGACGATATTTTTAAATTGACTTTTGACTCATTTGAAGCGAAAGGGCACAGGAAAAATGTGGAAATCCAGGTATTCACTGGGATTTGGCTCTGCTTGTTGGACCAAGAGGGGAGGAGCTCAGGAAAAGAAACTGGGGTATCAGCGCCACCTCCGGTGGCCTTGGGACCTCACCTTTGCCCACCCCAGCCTTTGAGATCCACCTGGGCTTTTCGGTCCCAGTCAAAGGCTTCCCTGGCTCAGAGGCCATGTGGGGACGAGCACATCTTCCTCCTCCCAGCCGCAGCACTCCCACCTGGTTATCCAGCAGCTCCTGAGCCACCTGGATGCCAATAGCCGCAGCGCAGCCACGGTGCGGGCGGGCATCGTGGAGGTCTTGTCCGAAGCCGCGGTCATCGCCGCCACCGGCTCCGTGGGTAAGGGGGCCCTGAAAGGAGTGGGGGCTGGGAGCCCCTCAAGGACAAAGAACTGCCCTTGGTGGGAGGCTGCCTCGTCTTTCAGAAAAGGGCAAGGCACTGGAGGGAAGTGTCAGAATCGGTTTTCCGCGGGAGGAGGAATCAGCCGGGGAAGATAGAGGCAGAGGAAGCCCCTGGCTGGAAGTGGGCCTGGGCTTGCCGGGTACTGCAGGCGAGGGGAGAATGAGCGAGGGGTGCCAGCGCTGGATTTTGCGTCTCCCACCCCTCGGCGCTCAGGGCCCACGGTGCTGGAGATGTTTAACACTCTGCTGAGGCAGCTGCGGCTCAGCATCGACTACGCCTTGACCGGGAGCTACGACGGGGCCATCAGCCTGGGCACGAAGATCATCAAGGAACACGAAGAGCGCATGTTCCAGGAGGCCGTCATCAAGACCATAGGTGCTGGGCCTGGGGGCGTGGCCTGGGGCGTGGCCTGGGGGCGTGGCCTGGGTGCCCCCAACACGCGCACACACACAGACACAAGGTCATCAGTCCAGAGCGGGTAGGATTGTCATGGGCTCCTGTTACTCCCCAACATTAGGGAAAATGGAGTCAGACCACGGTGCGCACAACTCAAAGACTGGCCTGGGTCGGGCATGAGAGAACAGAATAGTCTCTGTGGGTTTCTCATCCCGGACTTCAGATCAAAAGCTAAGAGAACTTTCCTGTGCCCCAGTCCCCGTTAGGCCTGAATGATGCTTCATTCTGAGCCACTGGAGGGGAGGTGGGGAGTGAAAAGAAGGGCGAGAGGAAAGGGAGAAAGCTGTGTAGAAAATGTCTAAGCACGTGGGCATGGAAAAGGACTGCAAAGCCGCCACAAGCAGGTAAGAGCTCATCGAGTTCAGAGCTGTCCCGCCCTAGCGCATCGGGGCTTCCCCTCAGCTGTAAGAAGTAGGCAGGGCAGGAATGAGCGCAGTGCACAGAGGAAGCCACTGAGGTCCACGGAGGTGCGACACCCAACGCCATCCAGCAGAGCAGCCGGTGACAGAGCCTGGATGGGCACCGGGGTGCTGCCCTGGGCCCTGGGCCCAGCGTTCTCCAGCGCACACCTTAGCCACAGGCTCAGGACTGACAAGTGGGGAACTGGAGGCTGGACGGGTCGTCTACGTTTCTCTTCTGGGTCTTAATTGTCCCCCGCAGTAGTCTGCTCACCTGAAAGCCTGAGCTGAGAGACGCTGACGGCCGCTGGCCTCACCTGGGCCACCCCTCTCCACCATCTTTTTCCCGCAGGCTCCTTTGCCAGCACGTTGCCCACTTATCAGCGCTCCGAGGTGATCCTTTTCATTATGAGCAAGGTCCCACTGCCTTCCCTGCATCACCCCATGGAGACCGGGAAGACAGGGTGAGTCCAACACACCTTCCTTCGCTTCCTCTTCTCCCAGTCTAGGTTCCCCAGCTGCCCCTTCCCATGGTTTCCAGCTCTCTCCTTTCTCCACCTTAACTTTCCTGGTTCTGTCCTCTCTTCTCTTGGTCTATTCTCAAATCCATCAGCAGCCTTTAGAGGGACCCGTGGCTCCCACAGCAATTCCTCAGGCTGACCCCCCCCCCTCCAATAACTAACTCCCACCTTGGGGGAGCCATTAATTCCCTGGTCTTCTTCCTGGCTCTGGAACTCACTGTCCTTGCTAACCCAACCAGATAAGCCTCAAAGAGAATCTAATCATAAGGGAGAACTACTCAGGCAAGTGTGCGGTCTCTGCCCAGATCATCCTGGTGAGTATGTATGTCTCTGTGGTCTACAGGGAGAATAGGAACCGGCTGACCCAGATTATGCTGCTGAAATCCCTCCTTCAGGTGAGCCTCTCTGGTCCCCATTCCTGCTCTGCCTCTGCAGGGGGCACCTCCTACCAAGGCTAAGGGATGGCTACAACATACAGTTGTGCAGGTTGCACACTGCACAAATTTGCCCAGCAGAAGAGGTGAGTAGGGGACTGAAATCCAGCCTATGTTCCATTCACTAGCCAGACTGGGCACCCACAATACTGGGTCATCTAGAGCTGGCAGGGTGCCGGTTTCTAATTTTCATGAAGGTGCCTTATCAGCTTCTAATAGCCTTGTCACTCAAACATGATCTCTGTATTAAGATGGAACCTGTTGGTTCCTGCCCTTTTTCCCCTCTAAGGACCTCCCAGCTCTGATTTCCCCTGGGCACTTGTGCCCACCTCAGTCTCCCAGCCACTATCTTTCCTTTCATCAGTGTTTTACATTCCTCCTCTTTATATCTTTGCAGCCATCACTGGCGTCTAGATTCTTTGTTCTCAAATGCCATTCCCATGACCAACTTGTTGAAATATAGATTCCCTACAGATTCTGAGCTGTCCATCTGAGTGGGGTCCCGGAATCTGTCATTGTTAACAAGCTCCCGAGGTATTCTTGTGGACATCTCACAACTAAATTATTCTCCTAGTTGCTCTTATTTCCACCTCTCCTCCCCTATCATAAGTACAACCACAAGAAGAATTTTCTAGAAATGCTGTTCCCCACATGTTGCTCTTTGTTAAAGAGTAGGTCTCAGTTACCAGCTGATGTACATCCAGATTTCATGCAGGCGCACCTCGGAGATATTCTGGGTTTGCTTCCAGACCACGCCAATAAAGCTAAGAGAGCAATAAAGCAAGTCACATGAATTTTTTGGTTTCCCAGTGAATATAAAAGTTATGCTTATACTATACTATTAAATGTGTAATAGTATTATGTCTAAAAAACAATATATACCTAAATTTAAAATACCTTATTGCTAAAAAAAAAAAAAAAAAAAAATGCTAACCATCATCTGAGGCTTCAGCGAGTCATAATCTTTTTGCTGGTGGAGGCTCTTATCCTCTATTGGTTACAAAAGCAGTATCTATGTAGTACAATAAAACTAGGTTTGCCTGTACTTCTCAGACTGATGTTGGAAGGTCTCCAGCCCCCCTCCTCCCTAGACTCCCCACCTCATCCCTCAGCGCATCTGTGCTCTAGCCGTGGCGTGTGCATAGCCCCCTCACTCCCACTGTTCCTTCCCTTCCCTCTCCCCAACGCACACCTTCATGTCACTCAATTTTTATAAAGGCTTTTCATGCTGATGCTGCCCACATCTGGTTCCCTCCTCCATCTGTGTACTCCTGCCGTTTCTTTGCCGAGTTTGCCCTCATTAATTTGTACCTGGCATCTTATTAAGGTGACAGTTTGGGGTGCACTCAGATACATCCCCCTTCAGTGAACACTGATGTTTACTGTGGATGGCTCCAGGGTTTGCCAGATTCTCCAGGGCCTGCTGAATCATCAAAGGTGTTGGTTCGCAAGAGGGACATAACAGTAAATATGTTTTGCTGCTTCCGGTTGCATTGGCATCATGTACGATGTGTCTGTGCCAATTGGCTTTAATCAGAAGACACCCCCCCCCATGGTGGCCATGCTGGAAGAGATGTAACTACATGCTGTGTGTGTTCTTTAATGCATGTGCATGGGTTCCGATTCCTCAGCCCAGCTGTAAGTTCTTCCACTGTCTCTCCATTTCTCTGTGACTGCTCGCGCGCTTAGTGAAACATTTTATTCACAGTGAGTGTTGATCCGTTGTGCCCTGACGGGCTGGAACGTAAGTTCAGAGGCTCCCTGACTCCTGCTCTCCTCTTGTGCTCATCCCTTGCTTGCTCTTAACCACTTAATGTTCCTGGACACTGTTGCCATCTACCCACATGTCTACTGAGCTGAGCTGAGGAGGTTACCTCCCTGGCGTGTTCAAAAAAGTTGCCTAAGTATCCGGGCCTAGGATGATGGGTCTGAACTGGGGGAATCTGGACCGAGGGAGCTGGACTGGGAGATACCAAGAGAGGATGGATGCTTCAGACCCAACCTCTGCTGGGTGCTCCTCTGTCTCCTCACTGCGCCTGCGAGGGCCAGCGTTCCTAAGCACAGCCTTCCTGGGCTCCCTCACAGGTGTCCACAGGTTTCCAGTGCAACAACATGATGTCAGCACTTCCCAGCAACTTCCTTGACCGCCTCCTCTCCACTGCCCTCATGGAGGATGCAGAGATCCGTCTCTTCGTTCTAGAGATTCTCATCAGTTTCATTGATCGTCATGGCAACCGCCACAAGTTCTCTTCCATCAGGTGAACTTGGGGTCTCCTCTCCTGTTGATGTGTGATGGGAGAAGACTCCTGATAGGGCCACACATGCAGCTGGGAGGACAATTCAGAGATTCCGTGAGACTCACCAGAGAACGGACCACAGGCATTGACCATGAGGTCCTGTGAGGGGAGGGGCCACTGAAAGGGCAATGACCTGGGGGAGAAGGGCGATGGACTGGAGATTTGGGAGGTAAAAAGAGCCAGTACTAGAGGAAGTTTTCAGGTGGGAGGGACAAAATAATCTAGAACAATGTTTAAGAAAAAGAGATCGGAACTAGAGAATTGGGAGAAAGTAGACTGGGCTAGGAACCAGGGCTGAAGGGGCACCCAGAGGCTTTGATGCAACTAATGACATTGGGATAAAGCCCAGTGACACCACGTGAGCTCTGACTGGCCTCACACAAGGGCTAAGGTGGCCTCTCATGTCCCCTTCCAGTACCCTCAGTGACATCTCTGTCCTGAAGCTGAAAGTGGACAAGTGCTCCCGACAGGACACCGTCTTCATGAAGAAGGTTAGCAAACGTGACCTCAAGATATAGTGAACCCCAGGCGGGCCAGGCCTTCTGAAGTCCGACCTCCCAGCCACCAAGTCACTGCTGACCACTGCCTCCCGAGCCTGCCACCTCCCTCTTTGACTATGCTTAGTCAAGATGAGCAGCCAACCCCTCTGGACACTTGTAGTCATCACCAAGACCAGAGTGGGGACGAGGGCCAGCCACTGTGTGCTGCTCCTCAAGCTGGACTTGGGTAGCAGCTTCTGCTGAGGGTTAGACTGGACTCAGCCTTCCCTTAACCTGCACTGCTGCCCGTGCTCATGTCCAGTGGGATCTGCTCTAAAGGCATCCACTCCCTCAGGGTGGGGGTGGGGTGCATACAGCTATCCTGCCTCCTTCAGATTGGTCTTTCTCTCCTCCTTGCCTCTCCTGTCCCCACCCTGCCCACTGGGGCCTGGCCCCCGCCCTTATCCCCATCTCCAGCACTCCCAGCAGCTCTACAGACACATCTACCTGAGCTGTAAGGAGGAAACGAACATACAGAAGCATTACGAGGCGCTCTATAGCTTGCTGGCGCTCGTCAGCATCGAGCTGGCCAACGAGGAGGTGGTGGTAGACCTCATCCGCCTGGTGCTGGCTGTTCAGGTGGGGCCTGGTGTGGGCAGGACACAAGGTTGGGACTGGGCGAGAGGACCAAGCACTAAGGAAAGTGCTGAGTCGCAACTGCTTACCAATTGTTTTGGAGCCCAGGACTATTGCACCCTTGGTTGGCCATTCCTCCATGAAGACCACAAACCATGGTCCTATAAGGGGAACCACTGAAGAATGCCTAATTCTCAGGCCGAAGGAGACCCAGGGAACAGGGTCATTCAAAAATACCCCTTAGCCCCTAGTATTTTAAGTCTCTCAAAGGGTCTGAATGGGACTCTAAGGATTGCCAAGAGGGTGCTCATAAGCCCTGAGCGATCCCAAAGCAAATTGTCTGGTTCCTAAACCTGGCTGTGCTTCAGAATCACCTTAAGCACTTATTAAATATTCTGTTCCTGAGCTTGGGGGGCCTGTAGATTCAACAAGCCTCCCTTGTGACTCTCAGGCAGCCAGAGTGGCCCTACATAGGGCTCTAGATTTCGAGGTCTGCCCAGGTAGAAGTTACTCCCAAGGATGCTGGCCATTGGGTTCATCCTAAAGACCTCAAAGGCAAGGGTCTCCAGGGTCATAAAGCCAGGTGAGCATCGTACCTGGAATTGTGGCAAGCCTGGAAAGGCAGTAATGGAGGGTCTTGGGCCATCTACTTGGCAGTGCTAAATCCTGCAAGGCCAGCCCAGGTACTATGATCGTCTTCATTCTAGAATTTGAGATTTCTTTGTATCCCATTCCCCTAGCAACTCCCACAACTTTCTCAATTTAACATGTGAACCCAACTTACAAGCCAATCCAGCCCTCCGAGACTCATCCAAGGTCTGTAGTGAAGGAAACCGCATCCTAGAGGTGGGCTTACTGATGAGGGTTTGGCCCGTCAAAGTCACAAAAGCTGGAAATGTAAAGTGGGGGCTTGAGGTCTTCCCTCTCTACTCAAGTATTTGTGAGCCTCCAGCTCATGGATTGTTCTAGGGGCCATTCACTTCAGCTTTAATAAGGATGGTGTGTGTCTTTCAGTAAATTATGGGGCAAATGCTGAAAAAGGCTTAGTCTAAAGCAGGGAGCCATCTCTAAAGAAGGTTGGGGAGAGGTTGGGTGGAGGGTGGCGCACCAGTATAGTTTGTCAGCTGACCCCTCTGTGTCACCACAGGACCTGGCCCAGGTCAATGAAGAGAGCTTGCCTGTGTACAACCGCTGTGCTCTCTATGCACTGGGCGCGGCCTACCTGAACCTCATCAGCCAGCTCACCACGGTGCCTGCCTTCTGCCAGCACATCCATGAGGTCAGTGTCCTCATGACCTTGAGATGCCCTCTTGACCCTGAGAGCTCAGGAAGCTCTCCCCTTAAGTTTCCCCAGAACTTTTCCTTAATTGCATGAGCCTTGTGCTTCGTCTAGGCATTAAAGAAAGGGGTGACAGAAGAACTGACAATACTGAGACGTTACTAGAGGCAGCGTTTCTTCCTGTGTGACGTGACGTAACGGGGCGGGCCAGGAATAGGCAGCATCCTATAACCCTTCCTCACCTGCCACCTGTCCCTCTCTACTTCCCACCCCCCTGTGCTACGCCCCCTCCAGAAGTGTGTACACACACACACACACACACACCCCTCATGTCACGTGGGACTAAAAATACTTCAAAAATGTTTAGTAATGAAAGTTTTCAAATAGCACAAAAGCAGTGTGAGTTGGACAGCGGACATCTGTAGAGCTATCATGCAGATTCAACAGTTATATTTACTCCCATGTGCTGCATCTATTTCCTTTTTCTTTGCTGAAATATTTTAAAACAGATCTCAGCTGTCATGTCGTTTCAACCCTGAGTGTCTAAAAAATATGGACACCTTCTTATATGACTGCCATGCTATTAACTGTCTAATTAAATTATCCGTAATACCTTGGTACTATCTAATACCCAGCCTATCATCAAATGTTCTCAGGACTGTACTGTATCAGTGTGCCAGAGATACACCTCCCTTTTTCATGTTTAAAGAGAAAACCGGAATAGGTCACAGGAGCAAGAAAGTACAGTCTCTTGGGAGCTAAGTCCCTGCATTTGGAGGACACTTAATGCAGACGTGTCATTGGGATAGCGTGAGCAGACCGCCTGGGCTGCTCAGTTACTGTCGATCTGAGTTTCTCCCTCGGAAGCCCAGCTGTAGGGTGCTCTGCCACGGAGTGTGTGGGAGCAAGGAAACACTGAGAGGGGTGGGAGCTCTTACATTTGCCTGTTTGGGGGTCCCTCTCCTTGTGGGTCCCAGCTCTTAACCTGTGGTTCTTCCCAAACTCCAGGTGATAGAGACCAGGAAGAAAGAGGCTCCATACATGCTCCCTGAGGACGTGTTTGTGGAGCGGCCCAGGTGAGGAGCACGCCTGGAACATGGTCCAAGATACCCAAGGCAGCTGAGTAAGATGGTGGGCAGTCTGAGGCCAGGGGCTTAGGCGTCTATGGGCTCTAGGGGCAAGAGTGGACTCTGCCTGTGGCCCAGAAATTCTGAGTCAACTTTGACTCCCATCACTTCACCGTAATCCACACGTTGAGCCATCTCGGTGTGTTGTACTGTAGAGTATATGATGCCACCTCTGGGAGCTTTGGCCAAGCCCATGGGAAATACATTGTGGAGGAGTCGTTCCTGACAAGACACTGTCATCATCCTAGTGGCATTCTCAGACTGTAGTCTGTGGGCCAATATCACTTCAACATCAGAGAAACTCAAGGAAAAGATATTCTAAAGAAACAAAGTATCTAACCATAGGGGATAGCTTTATAAGTTATGGTCCATCCCCACAACAGACAACTGGTAGCCCATCCACCAAGGTTTGAAAGAACAGTTAGTATGAAATATTCACTACATAAGATGTATCTACAATACATCACAGAACAGGAATGTAGGGGTGGGGTGATGTCTGTGCGTGTGCATAAATGTATGTGACTGAAAGTTCCTGCACACGATGTAAATGTGGTGGTCTCGGAAAGTGGGACTCTAGGTGATTCTTTTTCCTTTTGCTTCTCTGTTATTTTGTATATGAATATTATTACTTTTATAATAAGGAAAATTATTAGGAAATCATCCATGGTTCTCACTTGCCTCTTTCCTCCTTTGTCTTCCAGGCTGTCTCAGAACCTTGATGAAGTGGTGATTGAGTTCCTCTTCCGCCAGAGTAAAATCAGTGAGGTCCTGGGGGGCAGTGGCTACAATTCAGACAGGCTCTGCCTGCCCTACATCCCTCAGCTGACAGGTATGAGCTTTGCTCAAGGACTTGCAAGTCTGCCTCTGCCTTTTCTTGGCCAGGTAAGGGCCTGAGGGTAAGGGACGTCAGTTGCCTTCCACGGCACCTTGGCTGTCACACAAGAGCTGAAAGACACAGTGGAAAGCTATGGTGAGATCCTACGGCTTTCCCCGCCTCTCCTCAGTGCAGGATCCTTGGGAGTACCCGGCCCATGAGGTAGCCTGGCCTGTGGATGGGTCCCATTGTGCCACATATGGGCTGCAGAAGCAGGCCCAGTACTCTGTGCCTTACTTCCTGAAAAATCTTAGACACGTCCCTTGGCTTTTCTGACTCAGTTTCCTTGACTGTAAATAGGGATATTAACAATACCTGCCTTAGAGGGTGGATGGGAGAAGGACATGAAATAATGAAGGCAAATGCATGTAGTAAATGCTACACAATTGGCAGCCACTAGTGCTATGAGCAGATGACACTTACACAAGTTGAGACATGCTTTCTGGTCATAAGCATCTTCTTTGTGCTCGTCAGTAATTTCAAAATCTTAGCCCTAAAGAGCATAACTCACCACCCTCAGGTGGGCCGAAAAGACCTTCGTGTGCACTGAGCCCTCAGAGGACTGCGGACCAGGCAAAGGCGCAGGGCTTGGGAGATAGTATTAGGGCATGATCCTGGCTCGCCCCCGAGGGCTGGGAACTCTAGCTTCTCGCTCCTTCTTTCCCAGATGAGGATCGCTTATCCAAGAGGAAGAGCATTGGAGAAACCATTTCCCTGCAGGTGGAGGTGGAATCCAGGAACAGCCCAGAGAAGGAGGAGGTGAGTGTCCTCTTCCTGGTACGTGGTCCTGGTGAAGCCCAGTGTCCCCAGAGGAGGGGACCTGCTTCTGTCTCCTCTGCAGTCACACACTCCAGGCCCCATTCACTGCGTGTCTCATTTAAGCTTGCACGGAAAGTAAATTTCCAAAGGAAGTTTTCTTTCTTACTGACTCTCATCATATGTATCAGATATTTCCATCGGGAAAAGTTATTTGTATCCATCTCCCCCTGACACACATGCCCATGGGGGTGTCATAAATATCGCTCTTGCAAGACTCACCGGTTGTCATTCCCCTTCACGGTGGAGGCAGATGTGCTTCACGTTGGGAATTGGAAGGCCTAACAGGAGAGATGAGAGTGAGAACAGCTTCCATGCTGTTTCTTCCAGATATACCCATAAAGGTGCTTTTCTAAAGAGAAAGCTGCAGCTCAAAGATCTCTCTCTTCCATCTTCTCGTGAGGCCTGTGAATATCTAATTTCTGTTCAAATTAGCATGTGTGATCTCCCCTGCCATTATTTCTTCTATCTCAGAAAGTAAAGCAGATGTACCCACAAGTAAGGGAGGAAAAGGAATCATAGTAGAAATACCAAATTTACTCCCTCAACTGCAAAAGAAATAGGGGCGGGGCAGGGAGGAAGACGAAAGGAATCCTGAGGGAGTTGAAGCCACAAGATGCAGGGCACTTTTTAATGGTTTTTAATGGTGACTCTTCCAGTTAAGGGAAATGACGGAAATGTCGGGGAAACCTCAGCGAGGGTGCTCACCTGGGTGGACAAGAAGACTTGTTGGGGTCCTTGGGCGGGAGTATTTCCGGCCCATGCGGGCTGGTGTGGCTGTGAGGACAGCCTGGACACTGAGCCTTTCCCCAGATGTGACTGGAGCAAGGAGAAGTCACTGGGGTCGAGATCAAGCTTTCCTGTAACCATGCCCTCAACCACGTTCACAACTCTTTATTTATTGGGACAGACCTCCAGTGTAGGACCTTTCAGAGCTTCTCTGGAACCTTCCCAGGGAAGGAAGGAGGCTCTGACTCAGGCTAATTGGAGAAGTGAAGTGAGATGGGACCAGGTGTCCTCCAGGCCCTTCCAGCTCTACAGGGACTGGGAACCGCAAATGCGTTAGGACTGCAGCGTGAGTGGGCTGTTATTCCCCCACCCCCACCCCACAGTGTGATGCTCTCTTCCCAAGAGTTAAGATACCCTCAGGAATTGAATAAAGTGAAGCAGGAGGAGGAGAAGTGGTTACCTGAGTACACAGCTGCCTACTGCCTCAGTGGCCTGAATCACCCATATGGGCTCCTTCCCTCTTCGAGTGTCTGCTCAGCCCAGGAGTGGCCTGGTAGCTAAAGCAGGTGTCTGCCGTGCTACATTTCTTTCCACTTTCAACTCACCGTGCCCAACCTTACCTCCTCTAGAATCCTGTGGTGGCTTCCTATAGCCTTAAATGACAGACCCACAGGAAGGGAGTGATTGATCAACGCTGGTTTGGTCAAATTCCAAACCCAGTGTCTGGCATTCAGAGCCATTTATTGTCTGGGCTGGCCCTACTATCTCATTCTATTTCCCCCTCCTCTCTGGCGTACATCCACTGTCCTACTCTGACTAGTCTGCTTTCAGTCCCCCCATGCCATCGCCTTCATCTCTGTGTCTTTGCTAGCATGGAATCCCATGTCTGAATCACCTTTCCTCTCCACCTCTGCTCCCGTGAATCGCCTATTCTTCAATGCCCAGCTTGTGTTCCATTTCCTCCAGGAACCCCTCTCTCATCCAGTGACCATCCGTTTCTTTGTTGCTACCACACAGTTCCCCAGCGCCTCGCACATGACTGTCTGATGTTGGTTGGTGCTGACAGTGGATAATGGATGGATGTACAAAGATGACTCCTCAGAGTGAATGATAGTCCAGTGCAGCTCTCGCTTGCATGTAATTGCTATGCTGACACATTTTTTCCATGTCTACTGAGTGACTAGCCGAGAGTCCTGCACAAGTTGGTGCTCACTTGATGTTTGTTGAATGACTTTATCCCATACCTACATCTCTGTCTTTTCACACGCAAACAAGCATTTACTGAATGCCAAACAAATCAAAAAGTGTACAGCTCAATGAATTTGCACAAAAGGAACGTACCCATGCAGTCGCACCCAGGTTCCGGGAATGGAACAGTGCCATTGCCCAATAGCTTCACCTCCATACCACCCAGCCACCCACTCCCACCCCCGAAGGGAGCCACAAGCCTGACTTATGTCACTTCTTGAACTTTTTATCAATGAAGTCATTCACTCCCATGTCTGTTTCTTTCACTTAAATTATGTTTAAGTGATAGAATATGAGTAAATCATGGGTCTTGCCTTAAGGAGCTGATTAAATTCCTGGAATTTAATCTAAATTCCTTCACTGTTTTCAGCATCTGACTTTCCGCATCAGGCCACACATCCATGGAGCACCCTTCTTTGGGTTTTATTATTTTCCACCACCTTTTATAGGCTCTACAGAGGACTGAGATCCTGTGACCCAGGTCCTTGGACCAACCTCTGCCTTCTTTACCTTTATTTAACCCTCAAATCACCTTGGTGGGTAATTGAATATCATAAGTCTTCAAATATGTTATTCAATTCTTGGAATCTACATTTGAGATTATATTTTCCAACTGCCTCCTCTTGCTTCCAATATTTTCTGTTGGGTTCTCTGAAGATTGTTTTGAATTACACAGCTTTCCGACGACTGGGCTTAATGGGACAAGTTAGGGGAGGGGACAATGAGTTCTTTTAGGTGAGACTCTGATAAGGACTTAGCCTCCCCACTTCCACCTCACTGCTCTTGGGGAGCTTCCAGAAACCCTGCTGAGAATGTGGGTGTCCGGGGCGAGTTTCTGCCCATCAAAACATTTTTCTACGAAGTAAAAGGCTGCCACTTAACTGAGGATGCCAAGGCCCCCCTCTCCCCTCTGTTCCCTCCCACACTCCACCTTTCTAAACACTGCTGTTCCCTCTCCCGCAGAGAGTGCCTGCTGAGGAGATCACCTATGAGACTCTAAAGAAGGCCATTGGTAAGTGGGAGGCAGGGGGCTTTGATTGGAGGGGAGGGGAGGGGAGGCCTGGGTCCTGGGAGGCCAGGTGGGTAATGTGCAGCCCCACCTGCTGCCCTCTGGAGGTGATTCAGCACAGATGTGAGGGCGGGGGCTGCTGGCTTCTGCCATCTAAACTCATCACAACTACCAAAGCTGCAAGTAAAAGTCCTGCTCTCCTGGATCAGTAGTGTTGCCCCATGGACCCTGGGTCAGGTAACCCTTTTTCTACCACCTTTAAAAGTAATCCACTGAGGGTTACAGCCAGTCAGGTAAAAAGTAATTTCGTATAAATATTTTGACTATTTTTTTGGTAGAATGTGATACAAAAGAACAAGTTGACCTATGAAAAATATTAAGAACAAATCATATTACTATTTTGTTAATAACGGCAATAGATTTTAATATGCAGTATTACCTCTTCTGTCTGAATTATTGAGCAATAAAGTATTCTGAATGAGAGAATTTTTCTGATAACTGACGACAAATTATGCCTTCACATGCCAAACCTTTTTTATCTTTGTTGTCATTGATGGTACTTTCTGAATGTACACACTCCTCACCTTCTTAAACAGAGTGTGATGGACATATTTGAGACCCCTCCCCTTTTGTTCTAACTCATTTTGGAGACCAAGAGGAATACTAGAAGCCTAAGTGGCCTTAGACTGCTCTGCCACAGGGGTTCTGTGCTGGCTTTTGTGCTGTCTGGCTTTTCTATTGTTGATGTCCCTTTTCAAATTACCCCAGAGTACTCCCTGCGGCAGTGTAGCTACTTGAGGCTTTAAAAGCCCAGTTTAAGAGACCACTTAACTACTTCTCAAACCCTTACACAAGGAAGGGGGCTGAGCCCTCAGGCAAAATCAGGAAACGGTGTAGCCCTCCCGGGAATATGTAATGGCACCGCGCCCTCCTTGCCTCCGCTCCCCATTCATAGCATGGAGAGCGCCCGGGCTTCCTCACAGACAGAGCTCCGGGAGGAGTCCACCCAGCTTCCCGGCTTCTCCACCCCAGCCCTGCGCAAGTGGGGCAGGACCTAAGGGCTGACCTGGCTCTCTGTGCTGCAGTGGACAGTGTGGCAGTCGAGGAGCAGGAGCGTGAACGGCGGCGGCAGGTGGTGGAGAAGTTCCAGAAGGCGCCCTTCGAGGAGATCGCAGCGCACTGCGGCGCGCGGGTAAGTGACGCATTACAGCGGTGAGTCCTCAGGGACCGAAGAGACGCTGGATTTGGGTCCAGGGCAGGACTGCGTTTCTAGGAGATCTTGGCACTTTTATCACCCAGAAATTAGGGTTTAGATGCCCACAGCGGCCTGGCACTGCATCGTTTGCCCATGAACCAAAAAATTTGATTAGTCATACACTGCTCCAGACCTCACAATTTTCATGTAAGGAAGAAGCCCTGGCCTCAGCAGCTCCTATCAAACAGAGTAGAATGATTGTGCTCATGATAGCAAGTGCGTAAATAGCGCTCACTATGCAGTGATGAGTTGATGTCATTCTCATGACAAGTCTGTGCGGTCGGTGCCATTGTGATCAACACGTTACCCAGTGATGGGGGAGGGGCCGTGGCGAAGGAAGGATGGCCAGTGTTTGCAGCAGGACCCACTTCCGGGCAAGAATGGAACAGCCAGCCTTGGAAAAGAGATTTGAAAGAGAGGGTGCCAGACTAGAAAGAAGGCTCATGTCAATACTTAAGGGAAGAGCACAAGCATTTCTTGACATTCATTTTATGTGCCAGGATTTGTTAGTCACCGTGTTCATCTTAGAATTTGCAAATAACTCATATTTTATTGTACTTTCCCCTCTCAATAAAAATATATGTGATTTTCTATTCTATTATATATATAATACATAGTTCATATTATGTGTAAGTATAATATAGATGGGGGGGCGGGCTATAGTATCCTAACCGCTTGTCCCACCTCAAGAGTTAGATGTTGCTCATTTCATGAGCTCAGAGTTGAGACCCAGTTACTGAACACTGTACAACTCACTCTTTGTGTGCGTGGACTCAACTGGAGCCAGAAGGGACCGGAGAGAGCATGTTCCCTAACCCACCACTTTTGCACAGCTGCTTCTTGGGAGTTAAGGGAAAAGCTGGAACCAGCCATGAGCCTCCTGGTGCCGTGCCAGGCAGGCCCGCCTGCCCCACTTGCAGGGGCTAAGGGCCCTTAAAGAACTGCCTCCTGAAGTCCTGGTGTTCCAGGCCTCTGTGCTGCCCCCCGCCCTGGCCTCTGTGCTGCCTCTGTGCTTCGTTGGGTGGCTCTGCCTGACTTGAACCCACAGACAAGCGCTGAGAACAAGCACCCACTGTTCTCTTCCTGCCACTGCACTGCCTGCACCTTCAGTGCACCCTCTGGACAGGTGAGCGCGTGACAGCGCGCAGAGGTGCGGGGAGCCCCAACTCACGCGCCCTCTGTTTGTATCTAGGCATCACTGCTGCAGAGCAAACTCAACCAGATCTTTGAAATCACCATCCGGTAAGTGCAGCCCTGGCCTGGGGACCCTACCTCTGTGGTCGCATTGGGCCCCTTTCTCCCACCTTCCTCTTGCACCTGCCTTCGGTCCTCCCTCCCTCCAACCTCTGTCTCAGGGCTGAGGTCAACAACCAACTCTCCCCAGAAAAGGAAATCAAGACTAGAGAGGGAAAGAGACAGCTCAGCGAACCCTGGAAAAAAGCCACGAGCGCTAGTGTCCCAGGCTAAGATTTTACTTTCTAAAGCACCATAGAGCCTGTCATGAAGCTGTGGATTCTAGAACAACTTGAAACCTGGGAACCCATGGAGTGACAAAGGCCCTGGTCCCTGTTCGAAAAGAAACACAAATCAGCTGCTCCATTTGGTTTCATGGGGTGGGACCCCAGAACCCCCTCCTCATCCCTTTCTCCTCCATGTGTTCCTGCCCCAGGCCCCCGCCAAGCCCATCAGGAACCATCACCGCAGCCTACGGCCAGCCTCAGAACCACTCCATCCCCGTCTACGAGATGAAGTTTCCGGATCTGTGTGTATACTGAACTCCAAAGGTGGAGCTCCTTAGAGGGGTAGGGTCTGAGAGATGGGCTCGCCCTCGCTCCCACCCCTACTACGTGGAAATCTAACTGGGATCTCAGAAAAGGTCACCGTAGATGGCAGCAGCTCCCCAGCTAAGCAAGGGGGAGCCCCAGGTCCTTATGCTTCCCTCTTGTCCTCCCTGGGGTGACCAGCCACTTGCTCCCCTGGGACCAATAAGCCTCTAACTTGCACCCTTTGTCTCCTCCTTTGTGTCAGCCAGGGACCAACAATAGCGGGGGTCTCCAGAGAAAGGCTGAGATCCTGAGAAGCTCCTACTTGGTGTAATAAGTGAAAGGCTTTCATGGGGGTGGGCCAGGGGGTGGGGCACAGCTGCCATTCCCCCAGGAGGGAACTAGTTGGAGACACAATTGGTCAAAGGAAGCCATAGACTGCAATAGGGAGGAAGCAGTGGCTGCGAAAGCTGGAGATGGATGGAGCGGCTGCTCCTCTAGACCATCCTCTCCCTCTGGTCTGCAGGCCCTCACGTCTCCGGTGTCTCTTCCAATCTCCTGCTTACCCTGCCAGTTGTCTCTTTATGGTTTTTAATATTATTAATTAGTGCTGAGCCCTTATAACAGGAGGTGGGGTAGAGACACCATGGGGGCAGCAAAGGATGAAGTGAAGGGCAGGCAGCTGCTGATGGCGGGGGCTGGCTCTCCCCAGGCTGGGCCTGCCTCCTGTGGAGGAGCAGCAGGCAGAAGTGGGCAAGTCCAGGTCCCTCTGTAGCATCTTCTCACCTCCTTTGTTCAGAGGGAGCTTGTGTGGCCTTCCCATAGTTCTCTCCCTTCTGGATGTTTCTCTGAGTGGAGCTCTTTCTTTGATGCCTGAGGATCTCAATGTGTTTTTACAGTCTCTGGGTTGAGGGAGGGCAGAACTAGATAATCTGGTTCTAGAAGACCCAAATGGAGGAGGAACTGCAAGGGCCCTAGGCCTGCCCACGTCACTGCCTGGCCTGGCTGGGCTGGGCTGGAGGGGGTTGCTGAGAAGGAATGGTAGTGGGGGGAGGAGAACTTTGGTGCTTGAAGATGTCAGAAGTCAACCTTTTGGATGTTTTGTTCGAGGAAAGAAGGATCCAGCACCTGATAATGGAATGATTTCTTCACACTTTGACAAAATCTGGACATCAGTGCCAACTGGCAAAGCTTGAGGCGTGGGGAGAGTAGGGAGACCCCTTTGGGTTCTACATTTCCCGAGTCCTGTCTACCTGTCTGCATGTAGAGGGGGGTCCAGGAGGCCGTCTGCTGTGCGCTCCGCTTCCCCCTTCTCGGCCCCCTGCTTTGTGCCTCCCGAGCAGCTCTGACAGAACCTTACCTGAGCCTCCTCCTGTGGCAGCACCTATGGCCCCACATCACTCTTTCCTTCTCTTCCAGTGAGACTTCCTAGAACTTATCTGAGCTGATAAAGCTCACAGTAAGGTGTGAATGGCCAATTGATTTTTCCCTGGAGAATTTGTTTTGCCAAAAGAGGGAGGATGAGTAGATTTCTGGACCCAAAGGAATCCCTTTTAGGGTACAAGTTTAGGCAGAGTGGGGTGATGTCAGAGCAGGCTGTTTCTGCTAAGGGGATGGCAGACTTTTGGGGACACCTTGGGTCACACCCCCACATGACCCTGCACAGGTGCTCAGTGAGAGCCTGGTTATGAGGACAGACAGGTGTATTTCCCCAAACCAGGAGAAACTTAATATATGCGTTTCCCGTTACGTGTGCAGTGATGTCTTGGGGAGGGGCTGTCTGACCCTTGTCCCTGTAGTTCCCCTTGGTGGCTGCCTCTGTGCTGCGGGCCTGTAGCTTCTGGATGGCCTGCATGGTTCTAGGGCCCAGGGGCCCGACTCCCACCCCTCCCCAGGGCGTTTGGCTAATGCTCAACCCAACATTACAAGCATGAACTGAGATTTCTCCTTACTTTAGTATCTCTTTGTTAAGAAACCCAGTTTCAAAGACTTGAAACAAACTTAAAGGCAAGTAGCCTTGGGAAGAAATGTCACAGGCCATCTGAACCTTGAGCCACAAACACGTCTTTCCTCACAGGATCTTCCCATCTGTAGCTCCTGCTCAGCTTCGATGAAAAACCCCATTTCTCTCTTGTGCCTATTTGACTTTAGGGTTCAACTCCATGGCGACTGCACCCTGAGCATTGCCCTTGGGGGCCTGGTCCTGGGATGTGGGAGTTGTGGCTCTGGAGCCTCTTTCTAGAGCCAGCACTAGAGCCAGCCACTTATAGGTCCACTCAGATGTCTCTCCCTCATGCCCACCCTGCGAACGGTGAGGAAAAAGGTACAGGATTCCCATTGTTCGTGCACTCCGTTGTTTCCTCTGTATCTGCCCAAAGGAGCTTTTTCTTTACAGCACAGCTACATAGCAAAGACATGTTTCTCTTGGAGAACTGGCTTTTTTTTTTTTTTTTTTTTTTTTTTTTTGAGTGCCCTCTTCTCAATTTCAACTTAAATGTACATTCAGTAGAATATTAGGTTAGCTGCTGACAGGAAGTAGAACCTGGATTCTGGCCAAATATGCCCCAGAATCAGAAAGTTTAAGGTAAGTGTTAACTCAAACAGACAATGCAATGTTAAATTAAGCAGTCTCCTTCACCACCACCCCCTGCCCCACCACAAGTCCTGGGAAGAGAGACAAAGCAGAGTTTGGTGGGTACCCAGGCCCTTGGCTTAGCGTCACTGCTTCCTACCTTCCGAACCCTGTAGCATCTGACAGCACTGTGTCTTGTGAATGACCCTTTTTGCTACTCTTCTCTGTTGTGATTTTGAGCCAGCAAACCCATCCAGACCAGCTGTTCCCAAAGCCAGAGGACCGTTTCTTCATGGGCAAGGGGTAGGGTTGGTTAGCACTCTGTTGACAGAACTTAATAGATGTGAATGTATTTGAGATTTGGAAGTTGTATTAATTTGGTTGAGTCATGTTAGTGCATAAGGAGCAGGTCAGCAGAAAGCACCAGTGTAATCCTGGCGTCTCCTCCTGTTTTCCTTGTAATGGGGTCCCCAGTGCCATGTGCGTCTTCCCATTTTCCTCTCATAAAAGTAGAAATAAGTGGTTTCTTGATTCCTAAACATCTCCTCACCAGAGAAAGAACCCAAGCCGAGCAGAAGAACTAGGAAAGTCCTCAGATACTCTCCTCTATCCAGCCCTCTACCTCATATGCAAGTATAATCGGATGAGCAGTGAAAAGGTGGGGCTGGAAGTGACTTCAGTGCTTGAAGAAGCACGAGGATCATATATGCATGACATGACCTTTGCCCAGAGGACATGTTTCAACTGGCTTAAGAATGAGAACAGCCTTGGGATACCTTTGAATGGCTTCCAGGCCAGAACTCTGGGCTTCCCTGGGGACTCCTGGGTCATGATACCTTCCAGTTCCTGTTTCATTGTCCCCAGGCCTTCTGACCTGGACACAGAGAGTATCGTTGAGAAATGAGCCTATTTTTCCCAATTCCTCTTCATGACCATAAAATGGCAGTTGGCCTGGGGTGCGGTGGGTGGAGTGGGGGGCTGTGGGAAAAGACTTGTCCCGAGCTGTTGAGCCGAGTACTATGTTTAAGGTAGACAAGGAGATTAGTGCATCTGTGTGGGCCACGCCCACTTTTCCTGACCCGTAGACCATGGCAGACAGTGGCGCTGAAACGAGACAGTTTGGGGCAGTGTCTTTCTTCTCCATCCCATTAACCCTAGAAACCTCCTGACCCCTTATCCCAAATCTGGCCATGTCTACAGAAGAATGGTCGTCATGGGCCTGGTCAGCTGGGGAGGTAGGAGAAGACACAGGGGCTGCGATTGGGACTCTGTGCCTGTTGGGGTGAGAAGGCAGTTTGCTGTGCTCTCTTAGCACCAGCCACATAGACCAGGACTTTTCTCCTTCAGGGGACCTTGGGGCCTCATCACCTTCCCCTTTTGAGCTCTTCCTCCATCGCACTTGATTCTGGCCTGTGGAGTGCAGAGCTATAAATCCACGAATGCTGCAGACATAATGACATGTCTGTATCCATTTAGACCTTCATGACCTGGCTGGGAGTGTGTGTGCCCGTGTGTGTGCATGTGTGTAATATAGTCCATCGTTGACGATATCTGTATATAATAGCTGATGTATTTATATGGGAGTGCAGAATTAGTGCCTGTGGAAGTTTTCTGTAAACTCATTGAGGCAAATTAGTTTTAAAGAAGGGGAAAGAGGAGTGTAGGAAGAAGGACACTTAGCAAGATCATTCTTTAGGACTATTAGGTATGATTTCCCAGTGTGTCTTTATGATGCCCTTTTCAAATAAATGTTAATGTTGTCACCACATGGTTGTCTATTTGAATTCTTTAAAGTAAATGGTTTTTTGAGATGCAAACAGGATCTGAAAATACCAACATTAACCGCTGACATTTAGCCACCCCCACCTGCCATTACTTCAGTTGCCTCAAAAGAAAGGAGGTTAGGTGAGAGGATGCTACCAAGATGTAAACACGAGGCCCGGGATTCCCAGCACAGGAGCATCCTCCGCTGGGAAAGCCTGGGCCATTTCTTCATTATAGTGACTAGAATCTAGCCCCATTTCATATAACCCGTATTGGGGGAGACTTTATCTTAGGAATCCGGCTTTCTGAATCCCCTTACATCAGGACTTCCCAGGGTGCATTCCACTTTTCTTTCGTTGTGAACTCCTAGAGCATCAAAATATGAAGGTATGTGTGTACGTGCCATACACAAATGTGTCCCAGCTGGCTTTGATCTATACCACCCACTGATATGTCTAATACAGTGACATGTTTGTGTGCATCTCCATATGTAAGTATCTGTGAGTCTCTTATGAATTGGAAATGCATGTGGCTGCAAACCCGTGGCCCCAGCATTGTGAAAACATAATGAGGGCGTATTAAAGAAACCCATCTCTGGGCCTCTGCCCTTGTGGAGCCCAAGGTTTCCCTGAGAGAACATAAGACATACGTGCAGCAAGAAAGTTGCCATCTGAGCCAGACTGCATGCCCTCCATTTTGGAGGGGCTGACTGCCCTTGAGAATGAGCAGGCATGGCTGGAAGAAATCACAGCTTTCCCAGTGGAAGTGGACTTGAGCCTGCGCTCTTATTGAAAAAGGGGTAACATTCAAAATGGCAGGGGAAAATAGGGAATTCCAGGCAGAGGGTGAAGGAGGATGGGAGAAGTGAGAAGATCCGTAGGCGGGGACATGGGAAAGGGTGTTTGGTAAGGAAAGTGAACTTCATTGACAAGGGCCCCGCACACCATGCCCTATAGTTTGGAAATGATGGAAAATTGGGACGGGGAGACTTGTGGCTCCTGAGCCAGGGAATGCAAGATAGAGAGATCTCAAGGTTTGAGCCTGCAAAACTGGAAGCATCTGTGTATATTGTTTTATTTATAGAAATGTCTCCATGGGTGTGTATCTATGTGGATGAGACCATGTGTTTGAGAATGTTTGTATCTAGGAGTGTAAATTTGAACTGATACCAACCCTAACCTCTCACACTTAGCTTCTCAGTGATAAAATGATCACATCCATTTTCTCATTAATCCACACAATCGCCCACAAACTAAGAAAGTAGGGGGAAGATTGATTAAATCTTGGTGAGGTTCAGAGACTTGCCTAAGGTCACACAGATAGCTAGATCCCGGGGCATTACCACAGCTTCCCACCTTACAGCCCGGAGAGCCCTTCCGGTTGCATTGGGCTTCATCGATGTCTGGCTGGCTCTTGGAGTTGGACAGCGGCCACGGTCACTCTTGTGGGAATCCAGCCTTTTGATGCAAATTATAGCCCAGCCGTCTTTCCCCTACCCAACAGAGGGTGGGAAACGTAGCCACCCTGAGCCATCACTAAAACTACTTGGCCCTTTGAAGGCCCATTTATTCAGCGGGTAGAGAAGTACATTTTCTTTTGATTTCCACCCGGTCCTGTGAAATATACTGCCACTTGGTTATGTGGAAACCATTATGCCTCTCCTCCACTGTATGCTGCTCTTTATTTACTGGATATGTATTTTTTATTTTATTCACCCTGTCGACAAAGTCAGAGGCAGCTGTGAAACTTGAGAGGTTTTATTTATTTCCTAACTACAGACAGCTGTAACAGACTGAGTGTGTGCCGCTCCCACTGCCTGAGCCAGGGGCACACCCAAGCCGGGAGGCGGCCGGCGGGCGAGGAGAGGGGGCTTCAGGGTCGACTTCCCGGGGGTAGAGCCCCTTGGCCCTTCACTGGCCCTTCTTGTGGGCGTTCCTGATGATGGCGTTTTTGAACAGCGTCACCAGGGGCGTCTGGCTCTTCTCGGAGGTCATGAAGCCCCCGTAGCGCTTGTCCTTGGGGGGGCTGCCCCAGCGGAAGTGCTCCATTTTATAGGGCCCCTCGTCCTTCGCCACGATCTCAGCCTCCGCCTCCGCCACCAGGCGGTACTCCCGGTCGGCCCGGGCCATCACGCCCTCGGCCAGGCCCTCGGGGCTGAGCGCCGGCTCGGGCCGCTCGCCAGCCAGTTCCCGCTTGAATTCCAGGGGGAAGGCCTCGGCCGACTCGTCCTCGGCGCCGTTGGGGTACACCTTCACCGGGCGCCGCTTCTTGCCCACCGGCTTGCCCCAGCGGAAGTGCTCCATGGAGTAGGAGCGCTTGCCCTCACGCAGGCCCGGCTCGGCGCCATCGCCGCGGGGCCCGGGGCCGCCGCCTTCGCCCACCGCCACCTCCTCCTCGCGCTTCTGGCCCGCGCCGCCGCCGCTGCTGCTGCTGCCGTTTCGGCGGCCGAAGCGGTCCCAGCGGAAGTGGCCCATGACGTACTTCCGGGGATTCTCGGTCAGCGGCTGCTCGTCGCCGTTGCCAGGGAACACGGGTGTCTCGGCGGAGAGGTCGGGCTTGCAGGCCCGGATGCAGGCCTGCGGGAGAGCGGGTTGCGTGAGCACCGCCTGCAGCCCCCACACCCACCCACCCAGCCCGGCCTCGGCATCGGCCTCGGCCTCGGAGCGCCGTGCGCGGCGCCTGCGTCCTCCACGCCGTCACCACGTGTGAGGCCAGGAGCCAGGGCCTCTGCTGCAGGGGCTTCCCTGCCGAGGACGTCTGCCACCCCGTCCGTCCTCTTGGCAACCAGGGACATCTGAGAGCCAGCTTAAGCATCGCCTCCTTTGTCCCCTGTTCCCCTTAGTACATCTGCCTGGGAACTGTAACAAACAGCCCATCCCCTAGTTGATTTTCTTGCACCACACATTTTGTGAGTGGAGTCAACAACTGCCGTTATATGCCTCATATGTCGGAATTAATCAATCCATGGCAGGTGGGTGCTAGTTGTTGACACTTAATGAAAACTGAATAAATAAATATGGTTCAATTGGAGTCTGGGTGGGGCATTGGCTGAAACGGGAGATTCTCCCCGGGTGGAAGAAGTAGAAGTCTGCCTGGTAGAGCCTGTGTTTTCAATAATGCCTCAACCTTACCCCAGTGATCTGCAAGCCTACCTCATGCTCTACCCCAGCCACGTCCCAGCACCGTGCTTCCAAACTTTCCCACACCTATCTGGCACTTTGGCACTTCCAAGTCTTCTGAGCTGATCCTGTACTTTCCCCAATCAGTGAGCTTTGGAAGGGGGTGGTTCACTTCCCTGTCACCTCATTCTGACTGGAGGGGTGGGGGGGAAGCCAGGATTATTTCCATTGCATGCATCATGGAGCCTGTGTCTCTGTTCTCTCTAATGAGACAATTCAACTGTGGTACACATTTGCTTAGGAAAATGACCTATAGGCTGCAACCTTCAGTTACTAAGGACTGCAAAGGCAGAAACAGAAGGATCCCATACACTCTGTTGAGTTGGGAATGTCATACTCCAGGGATTTAAAATTATAACACTGCAGAATATTAACAGGGGAAAATAAAAACTATCTTATACTCCTCTCCCCTGGACACATGAAACAGGAGGCTCAGAGAGGGAAAAGGACCTTGGCAAGGTTCCACAGCTCATTGGTGACAGAACTGGGCCTAGAAAACATGGGCCATGGCCGGTGCTCTTTTCCTGGTGAGCTCCCAACAGGGGAGGCTGTGCAGTGAGTGTCTCCAATCAAGAGTTTCTTGGGTCTCTCTGAATAGAACCCTCAGAATTCCTTGGGCTCTTTGTTTCTATTTTATATTCCACATGCAACCTGCTCCGTGTTTTTGAGAAAGTCTCTCTATTATCTTAACTCAGCTTCTCCATTGACAAAACACACAGAATATAGTGAATTATTTCACCCTCACCAGGCAGCAGGATGAAACTCAGTCACTGACACCAGCAGTGTGTGTTTTAGTCCTTGACTTGCTATCACTTCTCATCTATGCCTCACACACACACACACACACACACACACACTCTCTTTGGTGACCTGGAGGGAGTTCCAGCCTGGCACAAAGGACATTTACATGCTTCTGGAAAGGTTGCAGAAGGTCAGTCCTCCAGAAACAGCACCATGAGACATTTTGAACCAGTTAGAGGAAAATGGCACCTGCGTTTTCCTTCTCCCTCTAGAGATGATTTGCGGTACAACCTAGCTGGGTTTGTAACTGGTGGTAGATAGAAAGGGAAGAAAAATGGAATGAAAATGGCAAATGACATGAGGTTATTTTTAAAGGAATAATGGGGGAGCTAAAGGATTGAAAAGGTAGGTTCCCATGAGAAGCAACTATTGTTATTACTATTATTCGTATCAGTATTATTTTAATGCTTCTATCTCTGAATAGCTTAAATGGAGTGGGATCTCCATACAAAATGACAGGAAGTAAAGATAATCTAGCAGCAATTGCAGATCAGGCCCATCTCCCTGAAGCTGCTTCCTCCCCTTCTTGACCTAATGCTGACTTCATCCCAGGGGGTCTGTTCCTGCCCTGGGCTGAGTTACCCATATCTCTGGGAATGAATTTCCCCTTCCCCATACACTTTCCTTTTGCACTGTCCCAGCCCCAGTCCCAGTTCCATCTGATGCCCAGATGAAGATGACGGCCGTGGCCCACGTACCAGCAGGTTACTTTCCGTGGTAAGGTCCTGACACTGGCTGCTCTCCAGGCACCAGCCACGCACTTCCAGGGAGGCCTGAAACAGCAAGGCCAGCAGCAGGGCCACCGAACGACCACCGCACGATCTCCTCATCTTCCAGGCAGGCTGAGGCTCTGCAGAGGAAAACAAGATTGGTGGGACCCCTGCAAGGAGCAGAACAATGTTGGCCACTCACCAGGAAGGACCAGGAGCCAACATAAACAAAATCACTTGTGGAGTGCAAGGCTTTTTGAGGACAGGAGCAGTTCAAGGAGAAGTTTGGTGTGCAGGGTGGCGGTACAAGTTGTGGTAGAGAGGAGGGAAGTGGGACCTGGGCAAAGCGTGTGCAATTTCTCCTTTATCTCCTGTTAAAATCAGACCCTAAAGGAGGTTAGGGCTGGAAGCTCTTTTGGACGTCATTTGGTCCAGCCTCTGTTTGAGAGATGGGGAAGCTGAGGCCCAGAGAGAGAGAATAACTTGGGTGTTCATAACAAGGTAAGGCTAAGTTCTCCTGTTTCCAGCGCAGAACGTTCCTACTTCACCACCTTCATGAAGCTATAATTCTGACACTCCAGATCCAAAAAGAAACTTGGGAAAGACAGGGCCCTGAGACTCCTGCTCAAGATGGTCTTCCCCTCCTCCGCACCACGACCCTACCACTCCTCAGAAACTATTGCCTATGAATAGTTGGTTTACATAGAAGCAAATAAAACCTCTGGCCAATTTAGCCAAAACCTTAGCCAACCCATTGTGATGCCCTGTACACAAGTCACTCAGGTGGTCACTATTCCCAGACCGCTGCATCTTCGGAGAGACTTATTTTTATAGCAGACCCCCATTCTTTTAAAACTGACTCATCTTCTGAACACATTAGATGTCAGATCACTTGTTCTCTAAGTTTCTCTGAGTTTCTCTGAAATAGTTGGATTAAAGATGCTGTCAGTGTAGAAGGGAAGGAGATGGACACACAGAGCAGAAGGGAATGACCTCCCATGTCAGGAAGAACCTCTGGGCAGATGCTGAGTTCAAGAGGTCAGGATGCAGTAAAGAGGGGAGCACCAAGGCTTCCTGATGCTGCCTTTTGTCCCTCATGCCCAACCCTTTCACCAGCCCTCTAGGTTTCATGCTGCCATGTACCCCTTCACCCAGGCCAGCCCCTTGAAATGACCCCAAGTTCTCACCACCAACCCCACAATCATTTTGGATTTCAGAAGATCTTCTCAACCCAGCTGTTAGAAAGAAATCTGATTAGATGAGAAAAGTAATTCACATTAAGGTGAGGATGACTGTTTGTCTCTCCTAATGCACATTTGCATTTTAAAATGTTTGCCTGAAATAAATATCTCATTAGTGGAGGCGTGGGCAAAATTTATTTTATAGGGAAAGCTTTGGAAGTGAAAGTTCTTCCTGGCTTTCATTGTCTACTTCAGGAAGCCACTTCCTTCTCTCTGCCCCACCCCCCTCCTTTCCCCAAAAGCTGAGCCAGCTCAGGGCTTCCTTCTGAATGGCGGCCAGGAACCACCTGAGTGTTTTCAGAGCAGCCATTAGATGGCGTTGGCAGCCAGTGAGCTGGCCCTTCAGCATCTCGGGCTGAAGGGGCAACTGGGAGAGCATTGGTCCACCTTGATGGCCAGTCCTGACCAGGGACAAGATGCTCCTGTTGTAGCCTTTTAATTCTCCAGTTCAAGTATGAAGCCTGAACTTGGTGGACAAGGCAATTTATACTAAAGCCCTGAGACCACACAGTACATTTGGGTCAGAAAAGTGCCCAGATTTACAAGAGAAACAGGAAAACGGTAGTTATATATCACTGTGGGCAAGAGTAAAAGAACACATCGGTAGAGAAAGAAGTAAAATCATACAGGTCTGACAGTCCCCTCAACTGTATTTCAAGTCTCCTCAAAATTGCCGTTCTGAAATGATTTCCACTTTCTAAAAACCTACCTCATGATTTAAAGCCTCCCTGAAAAGCCCCTGAGAGCATTTCCTTACCTTTTGCCCCACTAGCTATGTTGTACACGTGGTAATTTTATCACTCCCCGCCCTCTCAGAGCTCCATTCTACTGCTAAGAAGATTGTTTCCTGAAAGCAACGTGTTTTCTTTTTGCTTGTGTGTAGTCTCTATTTTTCTACACTGTATAAATATTGCCTTGTGCCATTTTTAAAAAGTAATATAATAATGGGGAGATGTCAAATATTGTACTTTTTGTAAGTAGGGAGAGGGTTATAATCCAATCATTGAAAGCCTTGGAAAACTAAATAGAAATCTGTACTTTGTTGATTTTGACATTAGCTTTACGATAGAACTACACTTGTTAGAACTTCATATGTATGGGTGAATTCTCTGTGAGCTAAACAAAATATTTTGTGTGCTACTGTAAAATTGCACAGTGGCCATGCCCTTTTGTAAAGATTAGAAGAGCAGAGGTGCAGAATTTTGTCCTTGCAGCATGGTACACATGCATGAAGTCCTAAAACAAAAGCTTGGAAGGATTAAGTCATTAAATAAGCCATAAACTGGACATATCTTAACAACTGACAAAACAAATGCACACTTTTACATTCCTTGACTCCTTCCAGTCATTCTGTGAGAACCACCACCTCCCCATTTATACACGAAAAATTGGGGGGATCCAAATGCCTTGAAGACTCCCTCTCCTTCGCTGGAAACCCCCCTTGAATGAGCCTCCGCCACTTCAAATGGCTGCTTCCGCCCTGAGCGGGATAGAAGGTCCACCCTGCCGTCCCATTGAGGGGACAGGCAGGATGGTTCAGGACCTCGGATAGTTCCCGCCCGGGCCACCTCTTTTAACCCCAGCTATCTCCTAGAGGAGACCCGAATCATCGTAGCGCAGGCACGTCGGGTGCGCTAAAGTGAGCAGAAAAAAGAGGATTTGGGAATCTGAATCAAAAAAAAAAAAGTCTAGGATGCAAGGAGTTGATTGTGGCTTTTAGCCTTTTCTCTCCTGCCCCCATTTCCAACGTTGACTAGCGCTAGAGTATATGGTATCTTTTAAGTGACACCTACCCAGAAAATTGGAAGAGGGACCAAGAGACCGGGCTCTCCTGAGATCTCCCCAGAAGGGGGTAGGAATCTAAGGGGTGTTAGCAGCCCCACTCCCCGGGGGGAAAACGCGGCCGGCAGCTCCTGGAGGACACCGCTCAGCGTCGCAGCCGTTTCACCCACCGTCCGGAGCTGGCCCTCGCGGCTCTGCTGCCGGTGACTTCCCACACCAAAAGTTTTCAAAGGACTCCGGACCGCGCCGAGCGAAAGGCGCCTCAGGTTGGCGACTGGAGCCGGGCGACAGCTTCCCGCGTTCCCGGGGTAGGGTGTCCCGGGGTAAAAGCGACGTTCCGCGCCGCTGCACCCTTACCTGTCGTGGGGTGGCTGCTATCTGGGCGACTCCCGCTGCCCGGTAGAGAGGATGCTAGGCGGCTTCTGTCGGTCCTTCACTTTTCTTCCCTTCTTTCTCCTGTTTCGCCGCCTCCTGGTCCCGGTCGCTGTCCTAGGTCCTTATATACGTCGCCGGAGTGGGCGCTGGACGTGAACTTCCCGGGCAGCGTAACAAGCAATTCCCCCGTCCATAGGAAGGGGGGCCCGGAGCACAGGAGGGGGGTTTCCAGGTAGGCGCTGAGCGCAAGGGAAGACGCGCCCGGAAAGGGGGCTGGATCTCTGCCCTCCGAGGCTGGAATTAACACTGTCCCGCGAAAGACACAGCTGGCAGCCCTCAGGAAACAACTTAATTAAGGACGGTGTCAGGTCTCCAGCTGAGACAACCAGCCGGCTTAGCACTCCGGTGTAGGGCGGGCCCGGTGCGCCCTCTGAGGTCGTTGAGTAGAGGGTAAAATTACTTGTGTGCGTGTTTGGGCTGGCATTGACCTCGTTTGCATTTGCAGGTAAATATCACCGCAAAGGGAGGACGTCCGTAATACCTCAGATTTCCCCAAAGTTTGGAAACTGGTGTGAAGATGTCACCATGAATCACAATCCCTCTGTTTCAGGTTGGGGCCCCGAGAGGGGGTGGAAGGCAGGGGCCTGGGGCAGAGAAGGTCAGGAGTCACACACCTGAGGCCCAGAACAGATTGCCTTCTTGGGGTGTGAAGGTGAGTGGCACTGCCCTCCACCCCCACATGCTCCCCAAGGACCTCGCCCAGGGTAGGTTCTCTCCTATGCCACAAACCCCAAAGAGAATGCTCTTAACTTTAGACTATTAATGGGGGGCAGGGAGGAGTGCTCTGTTAAGAGTAGCTGAAGTACTTTCCTTGTGATATCTGAGCCCTTCCCATGGCCATGAACGGGCAGAGTGGTCTCAATCTTCTCCAAGACTGGCCTTGGAGTTCTGGGTTGGCTCCAATCCCAAATGTCAGGCCAGGAAGGAGAGGACAGCACTCAAACCTGCAGGTGGAAGAGACTCTTCCTTAACTGGAGTAAAGAAGCAAAATCAGGGGTGGCCAGATAGCTCAGTTGGTTAGAGCGTGGCGTTAATAATATCAAGGTTGCTGGTTAGATCCCCACATGGGCCACTGTGAGCTGCACCCTCCTTTTAAAAAAAAAGCAAAAGTAAATTGTGAGGAGTCACAGAGGTGGAAGTACTGAAAATAACCTGTACTTCAAATCAAGGTGCTTGATTTGAATTCAAGGTGCTTGATTTGAATTCAAGGTGCTTGATTTCAAATCAAGGAACTATGTTTATTCACAATCAGATGCCCTTTTGGACTCCAACCCTTCTTTGAGAATGTCTGATTAGTGACATTTGCCTTGTGCTCAGCAATCCTTTCCTTTTGGGCCACAGGAAAGAGCCAAGCTCCTTACCAGTAAACAAGGTGGTTTACCCCTTGGTCTTGGCTTCTTTCCCAGGCCATCTTCCACCTCTCCATCCTGCATCCTGGCACTTGAACCACCCACAACATTCCCACTCCCATGAACACTATTTTCTCAAGCCTCCATCTCTTTGTCCATGCTATTCCCCCAACTAAAACACCCTTCCTTCTCTCCATCCACCCAGGAAAATTGAACTCTTGCATTAAGATCCAGCTCATCCATCATCACCTGTTCTCTGAATCCCCCCTTGGCCACTTGTCCTACTTGTGACATAAAACATGGCTTTCTCTCTTCTCCAGAGAACTCCATTCCCGTCTCATCTGCACATGTAGCCTTCATTGCTGGGGAAAAATTCCATTCAGTCTTCCCTCTTCTACAGTCCTACCCCCACTACCTCCAGGCTTGTGAGCCTCTAAATCATATTGTGATTTTATCTTGTTTTTCTTTGTATTATTTTTATAACTTCAAGAGGCAGCTGGCAGTAGCAGAAAAGCCAGACCAGGATAAGTTCAGATTGACCCAGCTTCTGTTCTCCTTTGTCAGTTGAGTTCTTAATTACATGAACCAGAATGGAAAGGCCATTGAAACACATTTAGAATCACTGGGCAGGCTGGGGAACCAAGATTTCAAAATGGGCAGGGATAAAAGTGACTGGAATCATGGCCAAAATCTGGCTGTTGATTGGATCCTGTGAGAAAGAAAGCCAGATTATTACTGGGAACAGGAGGCCACAAGTGGTACTGTCAACACCATGGGCATTGGACATAGATGTCACTTCCATCCTCAGAATAAAAAGAAGTGGAAGGTTGCCGTTCCCACCTCAGCTGATGCCACCAGAAAGCAATGAGCACTGCCCTCACTTCCTTGTGTCACTAGGTCCTTTTTGAAAGCCTAATTGTCTGAGATGATAATATGATTTTCCCCTTTTTTCTGATATCGTGATCAATTACACTGTCAATTTTTAGTTTATACGTACCACACATTCCTGGATTGAGTCCAATTTCATTATGACATGTTATCTTTATATAGCACTAGGTTCAATTTGCTAATATTTTATTTAAGATGTTCACATCCATGTTTATGAGATTGGCCTGTAATTTTCCTTTTTTGTAGAATTCTTCTCAGATTTTGGTATTAAAGTTATACTGTCTTTATAAAATAAGTTATACTGTCTTTATAAAATAAGTTTAAGTTCCCCACCCCATTTTTTTTTATAGTTCAGCAGAAGAATTTGTGTACAATAGTGTTGATCTCTTCCTCAAATGTTTGGGATGATTCATCAGTGATGCTATCTAGGTGTTTAAGATTGTTTGTTTATTGAAGTGTTTTAAATTTCAGATTCAATTACTTAAACAGCCCTATTCAATTGTCTGCTTCTTCTTGTGTCAGTTTTATTTTAATAAGATACATATTTCTAGGAATTTGTCCACTTCATCTAAATTTTTAAATTTATTGACTTAAAATTTTTTATTTTGTCTTCTTTTTAACATCAGTGAAATCTGTCGTTATGGTCCCCTCTTATCTCTGATATTGGTAAAAGGCGAAAGATTTATACGATCTGAAGAGAAACCAGAGTATTGATATTGGTAATTTATGTCCTCTCTCTTTTTACTTGATTAGTTTGCTTAGGAGTTTATCAATTTTATTAGTGTTTTTAAAGAATCAATTTTGGTTTTGTTGATTTTCTCTATTGCATGTACACTTTTTTCTATTTCTGAAATTTCTACTGTTGTTATTTCTTGCCTTCTAATTTCCAACGAGTTCTTCTTTTTCTATCCTCCCAAGTTGGACATTAAATAAATGTTTTGCTTAGATAACTGATATTTAACCTTTATTCTTTTAGACATATGTATTTATGTCTGTAAGTTTCTTTCTAAGTATGGCTGTAGTTGTATCCCACAAGTTTTGATATGCCATATTTTTATTACCATTTAGTTTAACATATCTTCCTGTTTTCATTGAGATGTCTTGATTGACCTAGGGGTTATTGAGACTGTTCTGTTTAACTTCCAAACATTGGGGGTTGTCTAGTTATGTTTTGAAACTAAGTTTTGGCCTAATTTTCCTATGGTCAGAGAATCTGCTCTATTTGATTTCAGTCCTTTGTGTGTGTGGCAGGAGGGGGTGGGAGGGGAAGCTGGTTAATGGATGAGCATGTGGTCCGTTTCGATTAATGTTTGATTCATGTTCACTTCAAAAGAATATGTATTCTATGGTTGCGCAAATATTCTATAACCTTTCTATACCTGTATCCTTCCTGATTATTTGCCATCTTATTCCATTCGTTACTGATTAAAGTATGTTTTTTAAATCTCCCCATTATTTTTGTGGATTTACTACTTTACCCTTTGGTCCTGGCATAAAAACAACTCTTTCTAGAAATCTAATGGTGGATGTGGGGCAGTGGGGGAGAGTAACATAGGGTCAGGAAGGTACTAGAGCATGGCTGCATGCTAATGGGAATAATTGAGTACAGAGGGGGAAATTGATGTTGCAGATAAGAGGGAGGGAAACAAGTAATCCAAGCTTTAAATAAGCGAGATGGGATCCAGAGGAAGAACCTGGCCTACAAACAGTGGAGGGCTTTCCTCTTCTGTAACAGGGATGGAGGGGAGGGGGAGATGCAGATGCAAGTAAACATACAGGATCACCCGTGGGAGGGTGATGGACTTCTGCCTGTACCAAAGTCTTTACCTTTTAACCCAGCATTTCCTGGGAATTATCCTGGGGAAATTACCACACTAAATGCTGTTCAAGACAACTCATTCAATATTGTTTATAGTAGAGATAAAGTGAAATTAAACTAAATACCTATAGTAGGGTATAATTATAAAGAATTATGGTAAAGCCATACAAGAAAATACTCCACAGCCATTCAAAATAATAATGTCAATATTTACTTCTAGACATAGTAAAATTACCACTACATGTAGTTAAGTGAAGGATGATAAGATATAGATATAAATATAGCTAGCAATGGAGATAGAAATAGAGATAAACTCTGGGTGGTGAACACACAATGGGATTTATAGATGATGTAATACAGAATTGTACATCTGAAATCTATGTAATTTTACTAACAATTGTCACCTCAATAAATTTAAAAAAAAGAAATAGAGATAAAGATGAAAAGGTATCAAAGTGTGATAACAGTTGTTCTGGTTATCTAATGCTATATCACAAACCACCCCCCAAACTTAATGGGTTAAAAGAACAATATTCATTTTGAGCATGAATCTGCAGTAGGACTGGGGTTTGGCAAAGCCAGCCTGTCTCTGCCTCACTTGGCATCGGCTTGGGCAGCCAAAGGCTGAGGTGGTAATTACCTGAAGCCATTCACTCACATGACTGGTTCCTGGGCTGAGAAGACTGAAACAGCTGGGGGCAAGAGGAGCTGGGGCTCCTCAGACACCTGTCGGTATCTCTGTGCAGCCTTGCCATGGGGTCTCTTCAGCATGGCAGTTTTAGAGGAACAGACTTCTGACACATAGGCTCAGGCCTCCCAACACGCATCTGGACGTGACTTGCCCTGCCAGTCAAGGGGATGAGTGGTCAGCAAGGACTTCCCAGAGAAGGGGGTGCGGAGTTGGGCTGAGCCTTGATATAATAGGTCACCAGGATGAAGACAGGAAAGGCATTCCAGGCGGAGGGAACAGCATATGGTATAATAGGAGAAACTCTGTTACATTCATGGAATGCTGGGTGCACGTGGTGAAGTGAAAGAGGGAAAAGACTGGAAACAGTCAGAGGCAAGAGGGGAGGAGGTAGGGGACCGTTTAGGGACTGAGTTGGAGTAGCTGTAAGGAGGATGATCAGAGGAGGGAGCCTGGATAGCCGGGAATGATCAGAAGCCTGTGCTCTGCGGCCGGACCTGGAAGCCAGTCCCGCCAGGAGTGGGAGCAGTGAAGGGAAGGTGAGACAGAGGCAGGCTCGTGAAATAGTAAAGAGGTGGCATCGGTGTCGGGGAAGGAGTCACGGACATTCCCATGTCTGAGGTTAAGGTGTCTGTGTGGAGGGCGCAACGTGGGGTCGGTGTTGAGGTGAAGAGCACAGCTCTGGGGCCAGATTGCTTGGCCCTAACTTCTCAACCACTGCCTAGCTGTGCGACTAAGCAAACTCCCAACTTCTCTGTACTTAGTTGTTCCATCTGTGAAATAAGGGAAATGATTGCACCAACCCATGGGGCTGCCATGTGGATGAAATCATGTAACACCTGTACAGATCTGAGAGCAGGGCAGGTCTCTAGTTAGCCGTGTAGAGTGCTAGCCCATATCTTTATTATTATGGAAGTGCTGGCCCCAAGAGCGCCCAGCCTAGAGCAGAAGGAAGGAAAGAAGGGAAGGAGGGAGGGAGGGAGGGAAAGGAGGTAGGAGACAGGAGCAGCCTCAGGTCACTGGTCAGGGTAGATGATGAGTTCATTTGGAGACCTTGAGTGTGAAGATTCCTGGGGCTGGGCAATGCCCGTACACCTGGCTGCAGGCCCAGGGCAGGCCGCTCTCGTCATCCCTGCTTTACACCTTTGAGAGTTTAATTGGAAAAGCGATGTCACCAGGGTGTGAGTGCGTTACAAGGACAGGTGTAGAGGTGGCCTCCGCAGGGAAAAATGAAGGGCTGGGAGGACAGCAACAGGGATGGAGGACTGAGAGCCCAGCGTGGGAGGAGGGGCACAAGGAGGGGGGCCTTGTCCTGAGCCCCCGGCACTGGGGCTGGGCAATGGGGGACAGTTCACTGGGAGAAAAGAAGACTTAGGGACAAGCTGGATGAGGCTGCCATCTGCCTGCATTTGGTCAACTGTGCTGGAACAAGCACTAACTCAAGCCTTGTGGGTCAGAGGGAGGGATGAGCAGGAAGAAATCTCAGCTCCATTTTGGCCCACCCTTCTTCACTCACAGAGGGAAACCACCATTGGGTTTTAAGCAAGAGAGTGACGGAATCCAGTAGAATTCCTTAAAAGATGGCTTCCGCTGCTGGCTGGGAAAATAATCAGAGGACAAGCAACCCACAGCCTCTTTTTGGGAGTCCATGTCACTAGAACTTGGAGCAGATGATGGAGTGAAGCAAAGGGAGGGTTTAAAGATGGTATCAGATTTCTGATTTGAGCAGCTGGACAGTGGGTGGTACCATTCAGAAACATGAGAAAAGGCTGAGGGGCTCCCAGGTTTGGAGGAGGAAACCGTGAGCTTTGCAATGTTGGGCAAGTTACTTAACCTCTCTGAGTTTCTCTGAGGACATTCAAAGCCCCATTTCACCAAGCTTAAGATGATTCCTGCAAGACTCATGAGCAGGTATGAGAAATCCTAACTACCATTAGATTCTTATCGATAGAAACACTAAGAATTCCTCCAAGGGGAGCCTGACGGAGGTTGGGAAGGGGAGAGATGTAGAGCTAGTCTCCAAAAAAGCCCCTGAAGCCTGGAGCACAGCAAAGGAGAAGGTCCTGGCACCCCAGATGGCCCAGGGAATGGGGGTGGGTCCCGCTGCAACACACACACAGTAATGGCCCCTTTCATCTAGCTCCCCATTCAGCTCTGCAGCTGGGCCACTTCTCTGACCTTCAGTTTGACCCCAAGGGCAAAGAGGAATCAATTTGTGCAAAGAATTGGACTGAAAGCAATTTCAATTGACCTTTGAATGGGGTTTTAATTTGCTTTACTGCAGCCAAAGGGGCCTCATGAAGAGACCCTCGAGACTGCTTTTATCCACTAGGCTAATGCGTGCATTAGTGCAACAGCCTGGGGCCAGTCTGGATGGGGGCAGAGCAGGGAAAGCCAGAGAAGGCCCCAAGTCCACGCCCCTCCCAGGAATTGGTTTGCAGCCCCCTCAGTGTCCACAGTAGAATCAAGAGTGGAGGAAAGAGCAGTGGGACAGTAGCTGACCTGGTTTCCAGCCCCAGCTCTGTTGCTGGATGGCCTTAGAGCCTGGGCTGGCACCTCCCCCCTGGGCCTCAGTTTCCTTTTCTGACCGGTGGCAGGGAGGGTCATGTGTGGACTAACCTTGGTCCCTTCCAGGCCTGATTGTCTGTGGTGTCAAGCTCAGATCTAGAGTCAGACTGCAGTAGAAAATCACTCGTCTTACAACACGTGGGCTGGAGGGGGACAGCAGAGCCCTAAGAGCTCTGTGCTGAGGACCTAAGCTCTGTCCCCCATCTCTTGGGCCTCTCTCGTGTCCTATCTGTTTTTCTCTAAACTTCTGCTCCAGTCCCCTCACACCCTCACATGGGTCAGCAATTCTATGTTCTCTCCTTTCCAAATCCCCGAGGAGGCTGGTCACTTGATGAATTACCTTCTCTGCTGCTGGCAGAGAGCCCTGTGCACCTGCTTCTCTATACAGGGCCTATCTCAGCGTGACATGCCTGGGCAGAGGCCTGTGAGTTCCTATTTGCAGTCCTACATTAGAAATGTCAGGCCCTCTTCCCCTAGACGCGGGTGTACGGCCACAGGGAACCACTCCGTTAACCTAATCCCTTTCTTCAAAGTGAGGGCTGGTTCCTGTGCCGAGTGGACTTCCTGGAGGTCTTGCTAAAGATGTCCCAGACATTAAGGATACATGAGGCTGTCCTATGTGATGTTCCTACAGCCACTCATTCCAGACAGGGCCCAGGAGCCAGCAGCCACCGTTCTGATGCAGTGGTCATAGTGTCCTTTTGTGGGGAAACGTCTTTGTTAGGGCCTCTGGCATGACAGCTGCTTTTCCAGAAGAATGCGAGTTCTCTAGCCAGGGTGGAGACAAGCAGAGTGACGTGGTGGCCAGGAAGGACTGACGATGCACATCCATTAGTGCCTCGCAGGAGAGGCATTCAGAGGCCCCGGAACTGTCCTCCTTCCTTCAGACCCAACAATGGCTGCGTGGAGGGGGATTGAAGTGGCCTTTTTACAGGCACTTAGCTCAGTCCCTCTCTCTGAGCCCCACCCTCTGGGAGCCCATCTTCCATTTTTATGTCCCGATCAAAGGCATGGAGCAGCCAGGACTGAGGCCCAGAGAGCCCACGCCTGCCCTCAAGTCCCGTTGTCCTGGGAGAGTGACGCCAGTCCCAGGCAGAGCTGGTGCACAGTGACCTGATCTGTGGCAGCTCCAAGGGCCCATTTCTCTGCATCTGTGCCCGAACCCGTGCAGTCGTGTGTGGGCGTGCGCCCATAGATGATGTGACAATGCAAGGACATCTGGAAGATAGTTTGGTTTGGTTTTTAACAAACTGATCGTGACCTTTATATCCCTTCAAAATGTCCCCTGGGCAGTTGTACTTGATGCCCATGGTGGGGCCGGGGCTCCAGCCGTTGGTTGACCCCTCTGGGGGAGCCGCTTCCAGGATCAGTTTCTAAGTCACCTGAGAAGTCCAGTCTGCTGTCTCCAGTCACTTTTTTTTTTCCCAAGTCAAGTTGTTGTCCTTTCGGTCTTAGTTGTGGAGGGCACAGCTCAGCTCCAGGTCCAGTTGCCGTTGCTAGTTGCCATTGCTAGTTGCAGGGGGCACAGCCCACCATCCCTTGCGGGAGTCGAGGAATTGAACTGGCAACCTTGTGGTTGAGAGCCCACTGGCCCATGTGGGAATTGAACCGGCAGCCTTCGGAGTTAGGAGCATGGAGCTCCAACCATCTGAGCCACCGGGCCCGCCCCTCCAGTCACATTTTTAAAATGTATCAATTGCGTTCCTTTTACTTCTCCTTTATATTATAGTTAGGTCTTTCTATTAATTTTTTTCTATTCATGATGGGTGTGGAAAGGTTATATTACCTATGAATTTTATTTCAAGATAGTAAATAATATCTTACACAGATCATTTGCTCTTAAAAGGGAGTTTTGCTGCTGGCAGGAATATAAAATAATGCAGCTGCTTGGGAAAATAGTTTGAAATTCCTCAAAAAGTTAAACATTGTTAAAAACAAGACAACAGGCTCAAAATGGAGCTGCTTATGCTAAGCCCAACATCATGAAAACCAAGATTTAACTTCATTACAGTTTCAGTTCTCCCAGAAATAGAATCTTAAACCAGTCAATCCAGAATCTCCTGATTAGCCCTAGTGAGGTCATCTGCCAGGTAGACCCACATCATTCCCAAAGGAAAGTAAGTAACTTTGCAATAACCAATCTACTTTTTGTTAGTATAACTTCCTTGTTCCCACTCCATTCTGCCTATAAAACTCTTTCATTTTGCACAGCTCCTCGGAGCTCCTTTCTATATGCTAGATTGGATGTTGCCCAGTTCAAATCAAGTTTTGCTCAAATAAACTCTTAAAATTTCTAATATGCCCCAGTTTATCTTTTAACAACATATAGTTACCACATGACCCAGAAATTCCACTCCTAAGCATTTACTCCAAAACTTATACATGAATACCCATAGCAGCATTATTCAAAATAGCTAAAAAGGGGAAAGAACCCAAATGTCTATCAATTGATGAATGAATAAGCAAAATGTGGTCTATCCACACAATGGAATAGATAGCACTGATAGATGCTAACAACACAGACGTATCTTAAAAACATTATGACAATTGGAAGAAGCCAGACACAAATGGCTACATACTGCATGATTTCATTTATATAAAATGCCCAGAATAGGCAAATCCATAGAGACAGAAAATAAATCAGTGGTTTCCCGGGACTGGGGATTTGGGGAAAATGGGAAGTGATTGTTAATGGGTATAGAGGTTTCTTTGTAGAATTATGAAAATGTTCTTAAATTGTAGTGATGGTCACACAACTCTGCGAATATAATAAAAGCCATTTCATTGTACACTTTAAATGGATGAATTGTATAATACATGAATTATATCTCAATAAAACTGTTATTTTAAAAGGGATGATTTTTTTGAGAGATAGAGAAGTAGCTACAGAGAAAGCTATGTGTTGAATCATCATAGCATTTGAGGAGAGAATCCTCTAGATGTGAAGCTGTGAAAAACCACCCTGACCTATTACCCCTCAGTGTAAGAAACTATTCAGTTTAACCCTTGTGTGCCTTTCCTGTGAGTCTCCTTACTACTCACACAGAACACATCACTTCTGACACTTCTGGTCACTAAACGTGTGTTGGGGGGGGCGGGTGAGGGAAGGGTTTCTCCACACCAAGAAATTCTCCACCACACCAGCTGGTATCCTACAATTTAAATCAATTCTGACACTATCTATATGTGAAAGAATGCTTATTCAAATACAAAATGCATTAGGAAAAAATGTGGTTTCAGAGATAAAGACTTAATTTGAAATAATGCAAGAACAAACAAATGCAAGAGAAAATAAACAAAATTAAAAGCACAGAAAACAAATAAAGTGTAAAAAAATAGGTAAAAGAAAACTTAATAGGAAAGAAAAAAGAAAGAAAAAGCTCCTAGAGGAAATGATGAAGAATCTGGACAAAGGAGATATGACACAAAAGTTATTAGAGACCCCAGAAAAGAAAACCAGAGCAATGGAACAAACACATATTTAAAACTACAATTCAAGGAAATAAAAGACTTGAAAATATAGACATACATGTATGTTAATATTTATATTGAAAGGACATTCCATAACTTGAAAAGCAGACTCCATAAGAAAGGAAGAAAGAAAGAAAGAAAGAAAGAAAGAAAGAAACAAACAAACAAACAAACAAACAAAGAAACAAAGAAAGTTGACTCAAAGTTTTCAATACCAACAAATATTCTAATATGATCATTGGGCTTTAATTATAAGGAAAATATTCTCTGAGCATAATGCAAAAAGTCGAAATCCACATAAATGAAAGAAAAGCAAAAGAAAATCAGATTGGCATCAGATTTCTCAGTAATATTTTAATTGAAGCAATATTCTCATGGAAAAGTTTGAGCCAAGGATTTAACCTTTAGCTCAACTCAACTATTCTTCAAGTATAAAGGCCACAGACAGCCAGTTATGACCATGCGGGAATCTACCTAAGAAAACTACAATGGGGTGACCGGTTGGCTCTGTTGTTTAGAGCGCAGTGCTCATAACACCAAGGTCGCCGGTTCGATTCCCACGTGGGCCAGTGAGCTGTACCCTCCACAAGAAGATTGAAAATAACAACTAGACTTGGAGCTGATGGGTCCTGTAAAAACACACTGTTCCCCAATATTCCCCAATTTAAAAAAAGTTTTAAAAAATCAATCAATAAAAAGAAAACAATATGATATGGATTCTTCTTTGTATTTCTCAGAAATCAAGCACATGTTTTAAAAAAAAGTACAAAAATTGTTTTGAAGCTTCAGCATAAGTCTGGGGGAGGGAGGTTTCATATTACATGTAAGTAACGGCAGAACTAAAACCAAAAGATGGGCAGGGGAAGACGAAGCTATAATTAAATGTTATATGCTCTGACAGTGTCAAAATAATTCAACTAACTAAAAATGGGAGAATCAGGAAGGCAATAAGTATAAAATAGAATAAGGTCTTTGACTTTCTTTGGTTAGTATATGAAATGTGAGGTAATATGACAAACCAGAACCAAATAAATATACTCATATATGTAAACAGACTTGCATCATCTATAAAGGAAAATATTTTTAGACAGGTTTTAAAAGATCCAATTTAGTGCTGTATAAAGAAACATACAAAAGAAAGGGAGAATGATTTGGGAGGAAAATTTATTTTAAAATTGTAGTATATTTATAGAATGGAGTACTACTCAGCAATAAAAAGGAATTAATTACTGATACATGCAACAACATGGACGCATCTCACTATAAGGCCACAGTAATCTCAAAAGCATTATATCAAGTGAAAGAAGTTAGAAGAGCTCACACCATATGCTTCCGTTTATATCAAGTCCTCGAACCCTGGCCCAGAGACAGTCACTGAGAAGACACACATGTCGTCAGGGGCCCCGCCTTTTCAGCTGAAGCCAGTGGGGAGAGAGGTCTGCCAGGCTCTGTCTTTCCCCAGTAAAGGCCTGGGCTCTTCTGGGGCAGTGGCTGCCTCCATTCCACAGCCTAAATGGGCAAGGAGACAAGGAGGGAGGCGGAAACAAAAGAGGGTAGTCATGTCTCCATCTTCTCGCTCTGCTTTTAAAAAGCTTGAGGAGCTGAGAGGGGAAGTGGTTTGCTCAGGTACATTTCCCAGATGGAGCCAGCGGGGGCAGGACGTGGGGAGCAGACAGGCTTTCAGGAGAGCGCAGCCCCTGCACGAGCGCCAGCAGGGGAGCCATTTGTCATTGTGCTCATGGCCTTCAGCCCTCTGCACTCTGGGTGAAGTGGATGCGAAACAAAGGCCCCGGAGCCCAATGAGTCGCAGCCCCATGAATGTTTCCGACACTAATGATGGCCAGACCAGGGTAATGGGATGGGAAGGGCGCTGGGGGTGGAGGAAGGAGGGACGGAGGCTGGAGGTGTGGGTACCTCTCGGAAGTCCTCAGGGGACCTGGGGTCTCTCCGGCACAATCAGCCTCCCCTGCTGCCCTCTCGGGACCTGCTGGGCCCTCTGTAATGACAGACTCGAAACCCCAAGGCTCACTCGTGGTTGACAGGCTTGTGCCCTTCATAGTCAGGGGAAGAACAAGGACGCACACAGTCCCTCAACCCTGAGTGTGGACAGAGCATGTGGCCTAGAGGGGTCAGCCTTCCAGTCATACTTCCAGACTTCAGCATGTAGCTTCTCCACCAAAGGCACCTCGGTGAAAATGTGTCACCTCATGAGAGGAAGTGTGTGGTCATGAACAGGACACAGGTGTGACCCCAAGATGGAAGGACTCGGCATCCATGGGCATGATATCTGCCTTGAGATATCATCAACAGTGGAAATCTCAGAACTCTCGGAGGTCTGTGCAAGGACCAGTCTTCTGAAACTTTCATACATGACTCTCAAGAGAGGGTGCCAAACAATATCTGCCCTTCAAGGTTATAGGTGACACGGGGCCCTACAGGAGAGTGAAATTCTGAGTTGCTGGGGACAGATGTGAAGCAGAGTGGGAGGATGTGTGTTTAACATGGACCAGGCTTTCTGGCGAGGCCAGGAAATGAATTAGAAAGACCGTCTGTTCCTTAATGGACTGGAGGGCTAGTGTGACCAGAGAAACCACAGCCCTGATGGACACCAGAAAGAAGGACATCAGAAGTCAGACACAGAACGAGGCACACCCACACCTTGGAAGTGGTTCGGGAGTCCTGGCCACCACATCCTATGCAGGACACAATGGGAAAACAACTAGATAACCATCTCCCACCTTCCAGATCCATGAAGATGTTTAAGTGTGCGCATACCCTGGGCTAGGGAAGGTGCAAAGAAACTGATTCTGATCGATGGCTCAGGGAATGTACACTTGAAACGACCTTGCTGGCTAGCAGTCTGCGTTTGTGTGTCCCTATTGTCATTGTGCCACCCTTTATCACTGCAATCCCATTTCTAGGATTTTATCCTAAGAAAATGCCCGAAAATATATGAAGGAGGGCTTTTGTATTTGTAAGGGGAAAAAATGGAAACAATGTAAATATCCACCAACTGGGGATTGGTTTAATAAATCATGGTGCTTTCATATGCTGGAGTGACTGTAAGCCACTGGGGGTAGAGGGAGGAAGGACGGAGCCCGTGAGGGCTCAGTGCATATCTGTTCCATCAACACTATACACCTAACATATAAGACAGTGTCTGGCACATAGTAGGCATTTGATCAACGAAGAAAGGGACAAACGAACAAACATAAAAGCTATATTATATAGCACTTTAGAAGAATGAGGCTGAGGTCTGGTACCACTGTATATTATAGAAGGACAGCCATCATAGGTTGTCACAGGTCACAACCCAGAATGATGGATCTGTATAAGTGTTTGCTTAAGCCTGCAAGAATTCACAAGAAAACAAAACACAAAAGGTTTGGAAAGGATATGCTGGAGGTATTAGCAGTGCTTCTTGACAGATGAATTAGATTATAGAGTCCTTTCTATTTATTATTTTTGTTTATATTTTCTGGCTTTTCTGTAATAACCACATTTCGATCTTATCAGAAAAAACACAAAGTTATGTTAAGTTTCAAAAACGATAAATGTGGAAGTAAATTCCTGGCCCACAGAAGCCTTGAGTGTCATAAAATGGTTGCTTTGAAGCTACAAAACTTAGGGGATTTAGCAGTAATAAGAACCAAAATAATGGTGATACGGAAGAGTATTCAGACTTCATAGCTCATTCTTCCTAAATGTTGACTATGGTTCCTGTCGTGCGGGAGACCCTGCTCGCTGCGCCATTTGTCGTGCGCAGAGGCCTTCTCGCCGCGCCATCTTTCAGGCGGGGTGGCCTGCGGGGTCTCTGCTCCCACTCCCCACACAAGAACGCAGGATATGGTGAGGCCGAAAAGGAACACCCACGGAGCCATAGGTAGGGGAGTCATACCACTATGGTCTCACTGGAGGCTGGGCCCACGGGACGCGTGACCTGCCGTCCGCCTTTCCGCCAAACGACCCACCAACGACTCTCCTCCACTCTCTTCCGCTCTGCTCGGCTCCTCGGCAATCCTTCGTAGCCGCAGCAGTTATACCAGCGGCCAATTGGCTAACTGGCCACAGCCGACGGCCATTCACCACCCGAGCCAGCACCCTTCCACGTGAGGCCGAGAGCCTGTAAACTACTCTCCGGGGCTCCGTCCCCACAGTTCCATTACAGAAATATCCTACAATTTGTCCCACCAAGGATGGCCACGTACATTGCCAGTTTTTACTGTTCACTTATTCCATAAATACGTATTGCCAGGTACAGAGTGAGGTGCTAGATGCTGGGAATGGTCTGGTACATAAAGCAGGCTTTGTTCTAGAAGCTTATGTTGCAATGAGAGACAGACATTTAAGAAAAGTAAACAACCAAGTAAATGTATAATTACTAAATGTGAGCAGTACCATGGAGGGGAAAAAACCTCCTAAGAATCTCTAACATGGGGCAACATTTGAAAATTATCAGGATGCTGATGATAACAACAGACATTCAGAGAGTGACACAAGCAATTTGGAAGCTCCAGGAAGAACAAAAAGCTGCTTTAAGGAAGGTAATACAGTCAGAGTACAAATTTGTAGTGAACAATATTTACATAGTCCTAATGATTTAACTAAACGTAAAATATCAGTTTGGGGAATGATGAAAAAGGGGTTGGGTCAGAGGAAGTCAGTAGATGTTTAAAACGGATAAATCAAAAACAGCAGAAGTTGTATGTTGTTTAGGGAAAGTGAGTTAATTACCAGAAGAAAACAATGAAAAGTGATTACCTCTGAGGAAAAGGACTGGAGGTTGGGAAAGAGGTGGACAGCGGAACAGCTGTTTTTCATTCGTTCCTTTATTCATTCAACTCATATTTACTGACGCTACTTTGGTGCCAGGCCTTGTTCTAGGCACTAGAGATACAGAAGTAAACAAAACAGCCCCAAAATTGAGTTTATATTCTAGAAGGGGAGACAATAAATAAAAGAAGTAAAACCCATACTATGTTACATACAGTAAGTGCTATGAAGAAAAAAGCAGGAGAGAAGGATGGGATGGGGGAGGGGGCTTATGATTTCAGACAGGTGGACCAGAGATGGTATCACTTAATGATGTTTAGGTAAAGGGGTGAAGGAGGCAAAGGAGACAGCAGGTGGTGGTCTGGGAGAAAAGCATCCAAGCAGAGGGAATAGCAAGTGCAAAGGCCCTGGGGTAGGAGTGGCCTGGTGGCTTTGAGAAGCAGTAAGGAGACCGTGAGGTTGGGGGAGAGGTAGGAGGTGAGGTCGGAGGTGAGGTCAGGGAGGTAACTGTCAGTCAGATCTGGGAGGGCTTTGTGGGCCATTGTACCTTCTGGTAATAGTTGGTTCTTTTCACCACGTGTATGTATAACTTTGGTTTAATTTTTTTTTAATTAAAAAAAAAAACTCTGTCAGAGAGTAGATTGGAGGGAGCAAGCCTGGAGATGGGGACTCCACCAGGAGACTACAGAGACGATTCAAGTGAGTAACGTTGGTGGCTAGCATGTTGGCAATGGGGATGAATAGACTGACAGGTTTGAGATTTATTTGGGAGGTAGACTTGAGAGGACTCCATGCATTAACTGAGGAAGTCAAGATTGTACGTAAGTGGTTTAAAGAACGATCCCTAAGTGTCTGCCTTGAACAATTGCGTACCAATTACCAAGACAGAGAAGAGTGTTCTGATATTGACACATTGAGTGCGAGAGCCCTCCGAGGCCTCTCACGGGAACCTCAAGAGGCTGTTGGTGAGAACCCGCAGACGTTGTTGGGGGGATGTAAAATGGTGTGGCTGCTTTGGAAAACAGTTTGGCAGTCGTTCACAAAGTGCAACATAGAATTACCCGATGACCCAGTAACTCCACCCCTAGGTGTATATGCAGGAGAATTGAAAACATATTCACACAAAGACTTGTACACAAACGTTCATAGCAACCTTATTCATAATAGTCAACAAAAAATGAAAATAACCCAAATGTCCACCCACTGATGGATGGATAAATAAAATATGGTTTATATGTATGGCATACAATAATATTTTACTTTGACACAAAGGTATGAAGTGCTGAAACATGCTACGACATGGATGACCCTCAAAACCATTATGCTACGTGAAAGAAGCCAGACACAAAAGGCTGTCTGTTGTATGATCCCATTTATAAGAAAAGTACAGAATAGGCAAACACATAGACAGAAAGATTAGTGGTTCCTTCGGGCTGAGGGGAGAGAGCGATGGGGAGTGACTGCTCATGGGCACAGGGTTTCTGTTGAGGGTGATGAAAATGTTCTGGATTGTACAGTGGTGGTAGTTGCACGACCTTGTGAATATACCAAAAACCACTGAAATACATACTTTAAAGTGGCAAATTTTATGGTACATGAATTATATGTCAAAAAATTAAATAAATAAAAGCCAGTTGGCTGACTGAGACTGGAGCCACGCAGAGATCAGGACTGGAGATGTGACCTAGGGAGAGTCAGCATAGAGATGACATTTAAGACCAAAGGAAGGGAGAGTCACACCAAGACAGCAGGCAGAAGGGAGAAACTGTGGAAGCCTAGGGTCGGAGACACAGCCACATTTAGAGCTTCGGTGGCAGAGGAGAGGCCCACAAGGGAGACAGAGAAGGGGAGGCAAGAGAGGGAGGGAATGAGGAGAGTGTAAAGTCACAGGCTGCAGAGGTCACTTCAGATCATGCTATTTCAAAATACGATGCACTGAGCAGTGATCCCTGGGCATGAATCTCTGCGTGTTTCTATAGGATAAATCTTAGAGGCAGAAATTCTAGGTCAAAGGGCACTTATAATGTTGACAGATGCTGCAAATTCTCTCGTTCACACTGCATGAAAGCATCAGTAACAGATAAAATCTATTTCTGTTCTGGATCGGGAGTGAGAGAACCAAGAAGCCTGCCAAGTGCAGAAAGGACCTGAGGCAGCTCAGGGTCCCGGGAGAACAAGGCAAGGTTTGGGTTGCTGGGCATGATCTGCCTGAGCTGCCAAGAAGCCAGAGTCACAAGCAGACCTCACCCTTAGGGGTGAGGCGATTCCTACAGTGGGAACAGAGAGGAGCCCATCTGAGAGCCTGGGGAAAGGAACAAAGCAGCAAGAGATACACAGTGCAGGGCAAGAGTCCTCATTTTGGAATCTCAGGTGGCCACTAAGCCTCTGTTTGACCTTGGATGAGTGACCTCACCACTCTGGGATGCAGACAGCTCATCTGTCAGATTCGAGAACTGACCAGGTATTTTTGGCCAGGATCCGTTCCCTGGTGGAACTCTGTGGCTCCTGTTTGAGAATAAGAATACATCTTCCAAACACCAAAATCGGGGCAGTTTTTCCTCCGGAGGTTTTGTTCCTGTGGTGGGGTTACCATTCTCTTTGGGGTCAGGAGGTCATGATTTCAAGCAAGCGCTGACCGGACAGCTCAGTTCAATTCAGAAAGCATTTACTGAGTCCCCAGGTGCAAAGTTACCATAATTTCGCCTGGATGACCACCTTGCATCTCTCCACAGACTCTTCTCAACGCAGTGACTCACTCTGAGCATAAGGCAAACTCTAGAAGAGCCCACAGGATCTGTGGGGTCTTGCACCCCTACAGGACCTACATCTCACCACACACACCCATTCCCACCAGAGCAAACTCCGCCTCAGGGCCTGTGCACGTCCTGTCCCCTCTGCCTTCTCCCAGATGGCCACTAGTCCTGCTCCCTCACTTTATTAATGTCTCTGCTCAAAATTAGCCTCACCGGAGAAGATTTCCCTGACCTCCGTATACAAAACAGCCCCCCAGCACATCCCTCTCGGTCCCCACATCCGGCTTGTTTTCCTTCATTGCACTCATCACCACCTTTACACTGTGTCCTTATTTGTTGGCCTGTTCCCCCGCTGCCACCAAACTGTGAGCTTCCTGAGAGTAGGGTCTGCAGCTTCCCCAGTCCCCAAAGCAGTGCCTGCACAGAAGTGGCACTTGGTGCATATTTGGGGAGAATCAATGAATTCTCCCACAAGTCTGTCCCACGAGTCAGTTCCATGTGCTTTCTGAATGGACACATGAATAAATAAAATAGGTTCCTAAATCAAGCTCTTGACTTGTTTGCAAGGGTTAGCATCTCTCCAGGCCTGAGTTTTCCTGAGTGAATCTGAAGGTTAGCAAGCCTGGGACAAGCTCCGTGAGGGGCCGAACAAAGGCCTGTCCACTGCTGATCCCAGAGAAGGTCTCGGAAGGAGCTCCGCACGTAAAAATGGTTGTGCAAACCAGAGATGATTTTGCCCCGTATCTGGGAGTCAATATCTAGGTGAGGGGGAAATGGGATTGATTTCCCATTTCCTGGATACAGGAAGGTCCCAGGCATGTATTAGGTTGGTGCAAAAGTAATTGTGGTTTTTGCAACTATTAACCTTTTAAACCGTAATTACTTGTGCACCAACCTAGTAACTCAACCTCTGTATTACTTAAAGCCGTTAGAACAAACTTGGTCTGGTGCTGGCTTACAATCCCCGACAGCAGCACAGCCCTGCCCTCTGGTGGCCGCCTACTGCAGTGCCATCGTGGAAAAGCTTTGACAATTTAGGAAAAACTTCATTATGCAAGGCGCCTGACTCCATTATAAACAAATGGGAAAACATAAAATAAGGAACTAAAAAGTAATCACATCACCTTAATACCCTTGACGTTACTCAAGCTTCCAGTCTTATGCCTATTTTATACCTAGTTCATCGATTTAATGAAGAATTTACAGAGCACCTACCATGTTCCAGGCACTGGCTGTGGACAAAACCAGTTACTGCGTTTGCGCCACTTACATTCCAGCTGTCATCACACTGTATTTTTCATTCATATATCTTTGCTTCTATCATAACCTATGTTGCCATATACTCTTCATAAAAATCAGTGTTGAAGGCTGTGAGTTTTACTGTCTCCATGTCCTCAGTCCTGGACATCTGGATATTCCAGACCTGAAGTCAGGCCACATGATTCCTATTGAAATAAGGCGCCTTCACTCAACAACTACCACCTGCTGACACTCTTCTAGATGCTTCTAGCAGTGAGAAAGGCAGAGAGAGCCTGCATCGCCTGTAGAACCGTCTGGTGGGAAGGAGGCTTGAAACGCCATCACCACAAAAAATAATTCTAATTCATTGTCATACGTGGAAGTATAAAACAGGTGCCCCAACTTTATCTGACTTCACCTGAGGCGTCCACTTCCCTGGGGAGGTCTCCTTTAAGCTCAGAACTCAAGGAGCAATCAGGCTGGGGCCGGGGAGAGGGCAGGTGTGGCACCTGGAGCCCAGACCTCACAGGCTTTGTAAGCCAGTTAGGGAGTGTGGGGTTTATCCTAAGGGCAACAAGAAACCACTGCAGAGTTGTTAGCGTTTTGAGCAAGATTGGCCTTTTAGAAAGATCCCCTGTAACAAACATAACCTGGAAAAAGAGTCCATTGATAAGAGTAACACAAAGAACTACTTAGAAAGTCACTTATCAAGAAACATGTAATATGTATCTAAAGAAAAGCTGTAAACTTTACTGAGAGAGGAAAAGAAGACTCAAATAAATGGAAAGACATTTTGTCTTGAACGAAACACAGCATTGTGAAAATGTGAAGTTTCCTTAAATTTACCTACACATTTGCCACATACAGATAATAAAACCTGAATTGTAGGGCCCCTGGTTTACACTTTCCCAACTCCCAGGTCTTTCCCCCCCATAATGCATACTGTGTGATTAAATTATTTTTGTAATTACATGTTTCAGGCTGCTGACTCACTACACTGAAAAAAGAACACCAAATTCATCTGGAAAATATATAAGTGAAAATAGCCAGTAAACTTCTAAAAAATAATCTTAGCAGGTAACAAAAATATACTCTAAAGCTGGTGTAAATAAAGCAATTTGGCACATCTACTAGAATAGGCAGAAAGATCAATAGAACACAATAGAGAGACCTGAAGTAGCTCCAACTGTATGTGGAAATTTAGAGTATGCTAAAAGTGGTTCTATATCAGTGGGGGAAATGGATTATTCAGTAAATAGCATTTGAAAAACAGCTAGCCATGTAGAAAACAATTAAATGTGGATCTATATCTTTCTCCTTCACACCAAAATAAATTGCAGGTGGATCAGAGATTTAAATGTAAAAAATTGAATCATGAAACCATGAGAAGAAGACATAAATATATTTCTTTTGTAATTGCAGAGTAGAAAAGCATGATACTGATTCCATAAACCATGAAGGAAAAGATTAATTTGATTCTAAAAAGCATAAGACTCCTTTGCAACAAAAATGCAGAAGTTAAAAGACAAACAGAAAAGTGGAAGAAATATTTGCAACAGTATGAGAGACATGTGCCAAATCCCTCACCTACAAAGATGCTTAGAACTCAGTAAGTCAAAGACAAAGAACACAGTAGGAAGAACAGGCAAGACAGCACATAGAAAAGGATTCGTGTGGGTAACAAATACACTAAAAGCTCAGCCAAACCCATAATGTTTTAAATACAGATGAAGATAAATTACTGTTTTTTACCTATCAGAGTGACAAAGATAAGGGGACATGTCGGCAAGGGTGAGGAGAGATACCAGACCATTGGGAGGGAGATCAGTAGAGCCACTGTGAGAGGCATTTGGGCAATAACTATCAACAATTTCATCACACGTCCCTGTGAAGCCAGCAATTCCTTCCAGGAATTGATTTCACTGCAGCATTACAATAAGAGCAAATCACGGGGTACAACAGGGCGGCAGCCCTTGGATATGGTGATGGGAAAAGAGCTCCAGCAGACACTTTGAAGTGAAAAATGCAAGGTGAGACGTCTGGGTTGTTTGTTTTTTAACGTTACATATATACCCACAGGTATAACTATACATTAATACAGTATGTGCAGTTATGTATACACCCATATAGAAAAGCATTTCTATGCTTTGAAAAATTTTGGAAGGATACAGAAGACACTGATTGCCTCCAGGAAGCAGGCCTGGAAGTTGGGGACTAGGGAGAGAGGGTTCTGCCTTTGTTTTCACCTTACATCCTCCTTTACTATTTGAATTTTGACCATGAGCACGCACTGCTTTTGTAATAGTACCAAAATGTGCTGTTGCTGTTGTTTTAAGATTGCTCAGGCTGCGGTGAAGTGAACTGGCCAAAGGGGCAGGAAGTGCTGGTGGAGAGACATTTGGCTGTCCAGATATGACATGTCCACTGCAATGGTGTCGTGGGGCTGAAAAGAAATGAATGGATTCCAGTTGTACTTAAAAGGCAACCTCAACAGGAAGGAGGCAAGAATGGAACCACTCTGTGCTCCCAAAGCCACTCTCCCACCCAACTTTCTGCACCTCAGCGAACATCATCGCTCGCCACCAGACTAGAAGCTCTGTGAGGACAGAGACCATGTCTGTTATGTTCTCCACCATTTGGAACAGAGCCGGGAGGACCCCCAGGAGGCCAACAGGTACCAGCACTGGCTCTAAGAGCTCAGAGCCTCAGAATGAGGGTCTTCCCATGGGGCTGATGCAGAGAAAGGCACAGAGCCTGGGGGAACCTCAGGGAGGATGGCAGGATTTGAGCAGGCTCTGCTCACCGAGGCCCCCCCACACACACACACGCACACACCCTCACAGGTACAAGCCTCAGCACCAAATGGGAGCCTGCTAGGCACCTGCTGAAGAAGGATTTGAATGGGTACCACCTACCCCAGATCTGGAAGGGTATGCAGGCAGGCCCGCCTCTTGGCAGGTGCACCACCTACCTCCTCCACCATTCACTCCATCCTGCCAAACCCTGGTACCTGCCCAGCAGGGAAGGACGACAAACTCTTCTGATTGGGTGGACCTGGTCCGGGAGGAAGGATGCTCAGACTCCCCCTGCATCCTGGAGCCCTGGCCCCCACACTCCTTGCCCTGCCCTTTGTACTTGCTGCTTACAGGAAGTGATCTTTCTCTGGCCAACCCTGCTGCCCTTCCAGCTGGGCGTCCCTCTAAACCTCAGCACCTGTCAGCCCCAAATCCATAAAGTGGGGAGCCGCAGATTTGTCTTAGAACCACCAGGAAAGACAGGATGGGTTCTCAGAGGAGGCAACATCTGAGTTGGGCCTTGAAGCATGAAGAGGAATGAGCTTCTGCCAGATAAAAAAGGAGAAAAGAGGGTATAGGTGTGCACAGACCCAGCAAGCTGTTTGTAGGCTGGGACTGAGCAGCTGGCGAGGCTGGGTTAGCAGCAGCAGACTGTGCAACCTCTAGGGACTTACAGTCATAGTAGTGACCTCACATCTCAGTGGACCCCCCTGAGGCCCTGGTGCTGCTTCTCACCCAGGTCTGTGCATGGTCCATCTTCTCTACCAGACTTGAGTTCCTTAAGGAAGGGCTGTGGCTTTCATCTCTGTGCCCAGAGTGCCTGGCACACCCTAGGGCACAGGGGCTCAACAAATGTTTGTTGACCTAAAAAAGGCGGGGGCGGGGGGAATTTGTCATTGTAGTGATCACACAACCATTAACATAGGTTGAAACTCAGTGAATTGTCTACTTAGAATGGATAAGTGTCATTGTTTGTGAATTGTAGCACAGTAAAGCTGACAGGAGGAAGTACATGCACGTAGTAGGGTGTCTGTGCTTTGCAGTTCACCAGGCACTTTTCACATCACTCATCTTGTGTAAACCCGGCAACAGCCCCATTTCTCAAATGGAGACACTAAGGTGTCAGTGGCTTGCCCAGATCCTGCAGTGGCCAACCTAAGCCCCACTCTCGGAGCTTGTCACTGGCAGGATAGGAGCCTGAAGGACATTTTCAAAGATGTGTGTCAGTCATGGTTGGGAAAAATCCAACGTGCAGAGGTCATGGCTCCCTCTGCCGGTGCCAGTTGGTTCCCTTCTAAAATCTTGGGGGCAGGGGCAGTGACTGTAGGCTGGTTACTGCTGTGACTCTTTCTATCTTGTCCTCAGGAAGCTCCGCCCTGTAGGACAGGTTGGGTACTTGGGTTCTGTTCATTGGGGCTCCTTGTGTGCACCTGGGAGACACTGGGTGACACCCACACTCTGCCCCAATCCAATTTGACACGAACTGCTTCACTTTCTCTGTTAGGTATTAGGGTTTTCATTCAGCTTTCCTCCAAAGAAGGCTTTTGACTGCAAACAGCGTTGACAGCTGTAAATAAAAATACAGGACAGAACACTTGGGACATACTTATATCAAATAGGACATACCAAACAAGATATACTTACACTAAAAAAATTATCTGTTGCTTATCTGAAATTCAAATTTAACTGGGCATCCTGTATTTTATCTGGCAATCTTAACTGCAAAAACATTTTTTTTAATTTAAATTTAAAAAGAAAATTAAATTAAAACTAAAATACAATAAGAAAACAAAGCAAAACAAAAAACAGTAACATGAAATATAAAAATAAAGTCAAATATAAGATACGATTTTCAAATAAAATACAAAATTTAAAAAATAAAATATAAACTAAAATAAAATTAAAAAATAAATATTAAAAATAAAATCAAACAACACACCACCAGTAGGCGAAGGCCCGCGCCAGCCCCTAGCGCCTTCGCAGTCACGCAGGATGGCGGTGGCGTCTCCGAGGCCGCCCTACCCCGCACTTCAAGCCCTTGTCTGCGACCTCCGCGACGCGCGGCGGTAACGGACTCCGGAAGAGTGACACAGAGGCCCTCAGAAAGCTCTAGAAGAGAGGCGGCCCGGGATTCGCCCTGCTGCGCCTCCCCGGCGGCGATCGCCCCCAAGAAATGGGAGCCTGTCACCCAGCGCCCTCCCCACCGTGCGCCCAAGGGACGCAGCGGTTTCACAACTGTTTTTAACGGAATCCAGCGTGTTCTAGAAAAGGCTTTCTGCCAATCTGAAAGGAGAGCCGGAAGGGTGAGCAAATGCTGCTCTGTTTTTCGGAAAAGTCGCACACACACCCCACCCCCACCCCAGCCTCTGCTGCTTAGTCTTGCTGGGGAGAAGGTCGTGGGCTCCACCCATGTCAGTGAGGTCCCAGGACGCCCGCCAAGGTCCCGTGGGAGGGTGATGCCGGTGACAGCTCCTCTAGCTGAACTTTGCTACCCCTGCATTCTGCCACTCAAATCCCAGGTGACATTGTGTAGGTAGAAACGGGTTGGGGGGGTTCCTTGTTTTTCTCCCACAAATCTGAATGTGGAAAGGCACAGCAGAGAGTTTTTGCTGGCTTGGGAAAAGGCCAATTTTGAACGTTAGCAAAGGCAATAATAATAAAGGTATCATAATATAAATTAATAATACATAATATGGCCACAAAGTTCCATCCAACTTATGTCCAGTAACCCCACTCCCTGGGAATTTATCCTGATGAAATAGTCCAAAAGAATAAAAGTGTTCTATGCATAATAATGGCATTATTTGACAGTGGCTAAAAATTGGAAACAACCTAAAACCTGGTAAAGAAGAATGGTTAAGTAAACAATTTTACACCCAGAAGATGGAATGCTGCGCAGCCATTAAGTGACTACTGCCAGGGCTGTAAAAACATGGGAAATGTTTATAATATAATCTTAATGAAAAACGGTTTACCATCAAATGGTACATACTTGTGGATCACAGCTCCTTCTGAATTGCTTTTTTTTAACTGAAGTTTTATTTAGATAATTGTAGATTTCACATGCGGTTGTAAGAAATAATATAGAGAGATCCCACTTTTACAGTTTCCTCCAAGATGGTTCTTGCAAAACCAGGCTTTGACAGTGATATAATCCACCAACCTCATTGAGATTTCCCAAGTTTATTGTGTGTCTGTGCATTTAATTCTATACAATTTTATCATGTCAGATGTTTTTTTAAAGAACACGTGCATTTTCTACCCGAGCCCATCACACCTCTCCCATCACACTCTTCTCTGCTGCTTTTCTCCTGACTGTGCTGTATTTGTGTGTGTGTGTGTGTGTGTGTGTGTGTGTGTGTTTTACAAAAATACATTAAAAGGATGCTGATTCGTGAAGGAACGTGATAGAATTCTCATTCACTTCAGCATGGTCGATAATAGCACCCTGCAAATAAAAGACAGGAAAACAATACAAATGTCCAAAAACAGAGGATGGGTTAAATAAATCATGGTACATCTGTGGGATGGAATAGTATGCAGCCATTAAAAACAATGTTTTCAATGAATAGTAATGTGGGGAAATGTTCACAGTCAAATGGTAACAGAGTTATGATCTGTCACAGAGTTCTCACTATTAGTAATTATTACAAACAATATAATGAATCATACACTTTTAAATTAGTAAAATTCTAAATGAATCTGATGCAAAAGAAAAATAGAGAAACAAATTCCAATAACAATTATCTCTGGCAGATGGGATGATAAATATTTTTTTCTTTTTGGTTATTTTAAAATTTGGTGCAATTAATATACTTTTAGAATGGAGGCGAGTCATGTTCCATTAATTTTGTTAAAAAGCTATGGTCGTCTCTATTCATTGTAGAGGTTGCCCTGAGACCACAGGCACACCCCCTCCACACACTGGGCAGATGCTCCTTTTGAGGGGGAAACCTGGAAGATGGAAACAGTCCAGTTGGCTGGGATGTCAGATGGCACCTGTGTCCATCTTCTATCTGGAAAGTTACATAATCTTCATGAGCCTCAAAGTTCCCATCTGTAAAAGGGGCACAATTACCTGGGTTCGAGGCCTTTGCATGGGAATGAAACGAGACTGCATATAAAGAACTTGGCACAAGGCTGGACCCATGGGAAGTTCAGTCACTCTTGGCAGCTGCAGGTGGCTGAACCTGGGCCTCTGGGAGAACTCGGGGGTGGGAACCCTGGAGCCCTTCAACATTTAGAGAACAGAAAGAGTAAAGGACCCAGTGGGGCAGGAAAACACAGGGTATGATGCCGGGAGCCCAGGGAGGGGTGTCAGGGAGGAGAGAAGTCACCTGGGGCCCCAGCTCCTGAGCGATCACATGGGATGGTGGGTGCAGGCCCTGCCAGGTGGGTGGAGTTGAACGGGAAGTGAGAAACCAGAGCTGTCAAATACAGGCAGTGCTTTCGAGTTTTGCTGTCAAGTGGAGCAGAGAAATAAGGCATCTGGAGGGGAGTCAAGGGACAGTATGTGTTTAAGATGAAAGGGTGCCATTAAGGAAATGCTGGGGGGGGTGGGGGGGTAGAGTGGAGAAATTGATGGTGCCAGACAGAGGGAGCCACGGCCACGTGAGCAGACGGGTAGAGTGGGATTCAGAGCTGGTGGAGGGTGATCGCCCAGCAGAGCAGAGCAGCTCTCTCCTGAGACAGGCAAGAGGGGTTGGTTGCGGGAGGAAAGACAGGGAATAACGGAAATCCTCACACTGAGCCAGGCAGCACCCAGGAGATCAGTAAGGCTCGTGTGGCTGTTACACGAGCAAAGTCGTGCCCAGCAAGCGAGAGACAGAGAGAATTTTTTGCTCTGCTGGTATTTTTCCTTTCCCCGGCCAAGTGTGGGCCTTGTGATTCCCTCAGGGCCCAGGCGTCCCCAGAGGCCCCGAAGTTCCCGCCCTCCACCCAATGCACCACTTTGGCCAAAGCCCTGAACGCAGCAAGGGACACAGGGCGGTGTCTCCACAGGCAGAGCTCCTTCCCTCCCCAGACCCAGAAGCCACATGCTTCTCAAGAAAATCAAAGCCAGCTTTCCAATGAGAGGATGGAGGCTCAAGACCGGTAGCTAACCTGATCAAGGTCACACGAGACTTGGATCAGACTCCTTTGAATGCCATGGTCTTTTTTCTGACACAGTTCAGGACACCTGGGACTTCAGGCTTGAAAGTGAGGGGTTGACTGAGATTTGAATCCAACTCTGAAGATGGCTGTTTTCATGGTGCATCTCTCAGGGCCCTCCGCCCATAACCTCCCCAATCTCCAGGCACCTTCCTTCCAACCCAGCTGCAGCCCCTCATAGATCCCAATGAGCGGAGGGGAAAGTGCCCCTGAGGTGAATGCGCTGTGGCCTTTTAAAATCTATTGGGCCCCAGCAGAAAGGGTGCTTTGGGGATGACACCAGGAGGCTGTCCCAGGGAAGCCCAAGCCCCTTGCATACGACTTCCTTATGTCCCCATTTCCACACTCTCTTCCCCTCGCTGCAGCCCCTCACCTAACACCCACGTCCCCCAGGAATTACACCCACTGACGTGGCTGTTGCCTCAGGCCCTGCTATGGATGGTTTTGGCTTCTCCTCCAGCCAGCTCCCAGGCAGCCTCGTCTCCCTCCCTCCTCTGTCAAACTTGCTGAACCCAAGGACGTTTCTCTTGAACCCACAAGCCTGGGCCTGGTGGTGTGTGGTACCTCCTCCCCTCCTGGGCAGTCTCAGTGGGCAGGGGACCCCCTCACTTCATAACTGCCCAGCCCTGACTCTTCCCTGTCTCTCCCTACACCTCTACTACCAAATGACCGGTGTTTAAATCCTGGACGTTCACAGGATGGTTTTTATGAACGAAATGGCCCCAGCAGTGCCCTCCCTTAGGCTCTGGACAGACCATTCCCAGCTCAGATGACACCTGGCTTTCAGAGCTCCAGGGCACCCATTTCTCCTTAACTTTACTCTCTAGGATTCGGTCTGAATTCCTTCCCCCAGGTAGGCACACCAGGTGAGCTAATTATCAAAACTTAGAGATCAAGTAGTGTTGTTTCCACCTCTTGCTTCTCAAAAAAAATCTTAAGTCTTTACTTCCCCGCTGAGGTTAACATGTTTCTGAACTGGTCAAACTGAGGACTACACTTTCGTTTGTTTGTTTCTGAACTGAGAGTCTCTGAGCTGAAGATGAGCTTTCTGTTTTGACCACAGGGAAGAAACCAGGCAAATGTGTCAGGAGTCAACCAAAATGTTCATCTACTTTGCCCCAGTAAGTCTCATTTCTGGGAGTGTATCTTAAGGAAAAAAATACAAACTATAGGGGGTTAAACGCCAACACAGATATTTATTGCAGCTCTATTTATAGCTAAAATAAAATGCATATATATAGAAACAAACATCCAACAAGAAAACGCCATGTAGCCATTTTTTTTTAAAAAAGAAAAAGGAATTCTACATCAACACTGAAAAATATTGAGAAAAAAGTCAGATAAAGTTAAATGTACATTTACAATTTTGTAAAGAAAAGTGCCCATGAAAAAAAAAAAGCCTTTTATTTTTTCTCAACATTTCCTCTTATAACTTCTTTCAAAGCTGCCAGCAAAGTGGTGCAATCCTAAACCTCCCCCGAGTTTGATGTGGGCAAGAAACCTTGACCAACCCTCCCTCCTTAAAGGAAGAAACCATTGAATGGACCTGTTTGGCACTTAGGACGACAAATGCAGCACACAATGTCCGGGGTCTTAGAGTGAGATGGGGTAGGAAGTTCCTATATTTATGTGCGTTCCGATTCTGTCTCTTAGATGGTGGGGACAGGGAACTAGTGACGGCCAGGGAAAGAATCATGAGGATGAAGGGGCATTTTGTGTGAACGGGCTCTTCAAACCACAAGGCACCATCCACTTGCAAGACAGTTCTGAGGGGGGACCAGGCAGGGAGAGGAACCCAGACTTGGGGTCTCCAGGAAGGCCACAGAACCCCCACATGGCTATCCACCACTTCTTAGCTAACCAGGGCTCCCTGCCCTCTGGACGGTCCCTTGCACTGTTGGCCAGAGGTGAAAAGGGATTTTCCCTATGCTTGGCTGAAATAGGCTGACTTCTGCCACCTGGCCCCACTTCTGCCTTCCTCATCGAACTACCCAGAATAATCCCAGCCCCTTGGACTTGCCCTGTGTTTGCAAACATCTCTCAATTTTCCCATGTTTAGGTCAAATGCTTGGGTTCATTGTAAGGTCCCTGCACAGTCCAGACTGCCCACCGCTGGGGTGCTCACGTCTGGACACCCTTGTGTGTTGGAGAGCCCCCTAGAGAGGTGAGTGCTGCCCATAACCAAAAGCCCACCGCCTCATCTGACAAGATACTGGCACAAAGCCCTCTCCTCTCCCCACTCTAGTCTGAAAACTTCTACCACTCGGCCCAGGACAGAATCCGCTTTTCCAGCAAACTTGTCTCACTATAACTTATCTTGAAGCTTCACGTCAATCAAACTGTCCTTTTCCCCACCCAGTTCACAGTCCCTAGTGAATGCTCAGGCAGGCGATGTTTGAAAGAGAGGAACTGCATTGTCGGGACCCAATGCTAGCACTTAACCCCTCTGGAGAAGGCTGTGAACAGTTATGTCAGGGGAAAGGAGACGCAAGACAAAAGGACATTATTACGGTGCTTTTTCCATTTTTCTTTTTGCACAAAAACAGTCCATTTATTCAAGTGTTCTCCAGCACAAGTACATTAGAAAGGAGCTTTATTATATTCTTCTGGGCACAAAAAAAAAAAAAAAAAATGTGATGAAGGCGGAACTGACAGACTTTCTACATCTGCTGTACGCATTGACCTCTTTAATTATTTCATAAACAGCTATGTCACGAGCATCACTTACACAGAGATACAACAGAACACCGGAGAGCGGGGGTGGGGACCCACTCAGGGCCCCCTTGCACGCGCCCCTCCCTGGATGTCCCAGAACCAGACTGTGAAATGTACATTATTATTGTCAATAAATAGAGAAGCAACCCTAAAAAAAAAAAAAATACAGTGGTGAAAGGATGCTGGAACCAGGAGAAAAAAAAAAAAAAAAAAAAGGAAAAAAGAGGAACTGAAGAGAAAGGGAAGAGGGCTGGGAAGGGAAGGGTCTGGGGAGTTAAGTCCTGCATTTAGCTGCGTGGAATGTGGAGTAAAAGTGCTCTGCCGCCGGGGTCAAAGCGAAATCGTCTGTAACAGTAAAAGTTATTACCAAATCAGCTACGGAGTTTATTCTTCAGTATGAATACATGATTTCCCACAAATAAGTAAGCACCCGCTACTTCAATGCCTCAGCTAAAACACATGAAATCGCTCATTTAGTTTTCAAGTACAAAGTTAAAATGCCTTTTTAATAATAATATATCAGAGTAAAATAATAGTCTCTTTTAAACTCCACTACAAGAAAACAAAACAAACAGTCATTGTCCAGACAGCAGACTTAATTTAACAATATATATTTTTAATAAAATGTTTTAGCACCTTGTTGAGTCACCTCCTCCCTCTGCGTATTCTAAGGAATTTCGGCATTTTTTGTTGTTGTTGTTGCTGTTTGTTGAATTCTAGGTCTGTGCAACCAAATCAGTCTGTGAAGCGAAATGGGACTAAGGTGAGGCTTTCAATCCCTGCTCATCTCCTCAGGTGCAGGGCTGGAGGCCGCCAGACTGGGGTTTGAGAAAGCCACCCTCCCATGCCCCTCGTTGGGGGAGTTTTCCAGTTACAGGAGCACAGAGGTCTCCGTTTGGGGCAACTGAGCCAGTCACGACTAGCAAAGAGACTTCTATTCTTGTCCTCATCTGCTGTCCCCCTCCCCCAAACTCCACTGCCTAGGGTCAACGGTGAGCAAGAGGTCACCAACCAAAGGCCACCTCAGCTGGGTCTCTGCAACACATGGGTACAGGACGGGCTGCCCTCACTCCCCAAAGACCCCAGCCTTCCTTTACCAAAATGTAAAGATTTGAGAGCTTCTGCCAGAACAGTGGAGTCCATCCTTTATTCTCGTTCTTCCCAGATCCTCCAAACACGTGCAGGGAATGGTGGGAGGGCCATGCTTGCTCCAGGCTAGGTTTCCGTAACACCTTTCCCATCCTGCCTTGGAGGAAAGGCTTCAGCTGCTTCCTGCCAGAGGACAGGACAACTCCAGTGTCACCTCTAATCATAAGGACTGAGAACAACCTGACTAGTCAATGCCAGATGACAAATTCAGATTCATTTCTTGGATCAAAATGGGGCCTGGCTAGATACTCAGTTCTCACCAGAATCTTGGCTCTGCTGCTCCCCTGACCAAAGCAAACAGCTAGCCCTCTTCAGCTCTCACTGCCTGGCAGGCCCCACGGCCCTAACCTACAGCTCAAGGGGGTTCCTGCAAGTTTCCGACAAATGACACTTCTGAAAGCCACAGCAACTCTGCACCAAGCAGGACAGCAACAGGAATTCAAAACCGCCTCCAGCATCCACTTTATATATACTTATATATAAAGGTATGAAAACTATTGATTACGGTCTTGCTGCACATTTCCATGGCCCTGCTGAATGATTCTTTCCGTTGCTCTTATGGACCTTGCTGCAGAGATGGCGGGTCACTCCCATCTAAGCTTCCCCAGAATTGCCAGCTAAGCGGGAAGAGCGAGGAGCCAGCCCTTGTTAGACTAGTTCAATGTCCAACGGCCTTCCTTCCTGCTGAGTCTGCCTGTCCCAACCTGCACCTTAGCGACCCACCAAAATTCACATGGGCATCTACACCAGCCAAGCACTCCCAGGCCTGTCCCCAAAGCTAAGAGGTCCTGGATGCTCTTTTGCCAATTTCTCACAGGATGTGCAACAGAAGGAGGTCCTGCGGTCTAGAGAGAAACACGGATAACACACTAATGTCACCTGCCAACTGCAAGACCCCTCCCTGCTGCCAAACCTCACGGGCTGCTCCGCCAGCTGTTTCCCAGTCACAGGCAAGGGGCTTAGCACCAGCCAGCCTGAGGCCCGCCGGGCTCAGCGGCCACCTGCTGGAGACCAGCTTCCTTCTCAGGCCGGCAGACGACGGCTGTGACCCTGGCACGAGTCCCCAGGTACTGCCCCGACACAAGCCACAGACCTCTTTGGCACCACACTCCACTTGGCACCTACAGTAAGTAGGGGGGCATCATTCTCAGTCCCTAGAAGCCTGTTTCCAGGGGTAAATGGGCCTGTTCTTTAGAAATATCTCACTGGGCACACACTCCAGAATTTTCCCTAGGCCTTAGTTTCTCCTGCTCCACTGCCTCTACCCTCAGCCTCCTCCACAGCAAGTGTAACGATCCCCACCTTAATCCTAGGATGGCCCTGTCGAAGCACAGCTCCCCTTTAGGTGACCGGGTACCTGTCCCCAGAAGACAGCCCCCCACGATCGGACGTGGATGAAGAGCATCCTGGCACGGCCACGTTGGCACGTTCCCCAAGTCCCCGGCACCCCACCAAGTTCGACTGTGGGACTGAGCCCACAGGTTGGCTGGAAGAAAAGCTGGTAATCGTTAACTCATTCCTGCGAGGGACACCTGGTTAGGTTGCTAGGCCGGGCGATCAGCCACCAAGGAACGTACTCTGGGAAGCTAGCCTGTCCGCACTAACCCTCAGGCCTGCCACGTCCCTGGATACCACCTTTCTTCCTCACACCCTTGGGGGGAGCGTGGGCCATTGGGAAAGGCAAACCCCTTCACATAAGCAGTGGATGAAGGCCTAGGAGAGCCGAGAGCTGAAGGTCTGCAGAGAAAGGCCCAAAACTGTCCCCCTAGGGTGGCTGGCCAGCGGGGGAGGGAGCACCTTGGACTGCCTGTGGCAGCCCTCCTCCCCCCAGCCTTCCTGGAGTGGTGCTGGTGGACTCCAGGTCAGGGAGTTGGAGCCTGGCTGGAGCAGAGGGGACGGGGTGAGCACCACAATTAGGTACAGGGACTCCAGACAGGGAGGGCAGAGGTATCCCCCCTCTCCTAACCACTCCAGCCCCCTAGGGGCCCACCATCACCGCCTGCCACCGTGTGGCGGAGTTGACAGGAAGCAACTGGGTGTGACCTTCAAAGCCAATCTGACAAGGAAACTAGTAGACTGGGGTCCAGAACTAAGCACCCCTAAAAGGAATGGGAGACTGGCCACCAGAAGTAAGCTTACTCCTGAGCAATGAGCAAGGGATTCAAAGCCTTGGTTTAATTTTGTCACCAATTACTAATTTGTTTTATTCAAAACATGAAGTTCACCGTCCCATTGATTTATTTTGAATGGAAGCCCCTTGGCCAAGACAGACCTGGGTGTCAATTGTACTTTGGTGGGGGAAGAATAGGTAGGGGGAGTGGAGGGCTGACTTGACTGGTGCCTAGAGTTGCAGGTCAGTATCACAGGTTGCTAACAGAAGAATCTTTTGACATCACCAGGGGCAAAAGAGAGAGAACGCTACCTGCTAGAGGAGAGCACCTGCTAAAATAAAACCTCCTCCTTTTCCTGCCTTCAGCACCTAGCAACTTCTGGGATTGACAGTCTACCTGCAATCAGGGCAACAGAGGTAAAGAGCTGCAGGGCCTGACTCCACCAAGTCCTGAATCCGGGGAGAGTCATGCGGGGTGCTCCCTGGCCGCGTGAGTGCATTTGTTATGCAACGGTAGAGAAATGTTCCTGTGGATGCGTGTGGGATTGATTGATTGGTGTGGGGTTTCTGTCTGCAGTGGGACCTGAGGCTCGGCACGAGCCCCCTCCCTCCGCTCCCCACGACATAATATTTCTTATACATGACCCTATCTATGTATTTATACAGCGCCTATCACCGTAGGCCCTATCTTTCTAGGGATGAGAACTTGGGACCATGTGCTTGACAGCACACCTCCCAGCCCTGCCGGTCCCAGGAGGTGCCATCCCCCCTCCCATTATAAAATATATATCTCTATATGCCACATATCTACACCCCATCTATCCAGGCAAGCATCTGCCCATTGGGCCCTCACCCTGGAGCCGCCAATGCCGTCCCCGCCTACCGCCAACGCCAGGCTGCTCGCCTCGGTAGGAAGTGGAACCAAGTGTCATGCACTTGGGGCTCCAGGTACTGCTGACTCGAGGTAAGAGCACAGCTATCATCAGACCAGCACTAGAAAAGAAATACACACCACTCCAATCACACACACGAGGAGAGAGATGGCCCAGTCCTCCCTCCGGCCCTGACACACGACTTGAGAGGAGGGGAAGTAGAAGAGAAGAGGGACGCACCGGAAGGCTGGCCGGGGACACTCCCTGGCCGCCCAGCTATCGCTGCACCTGGTGGCCCACCTGGCCCGAGGGGTAGGGAACCAGGGCACCAGGACCACCACTGACTTAGAAGCACCCTGCTCCCCGCACCTTGGTTTGAAACCTAAAAGGAGGGGAGGGTGGGTTTTTGTTTTCTTAAAGAAAATCTGAAAACAAACAGAATTATAACCAGAACCATAAGAATAATTATAACAAAAGGTGTCATCAGCCTCCCAGTAAAAAACTGCAGCCGTTGGAGATGACCAAAAACATCACATTCCAGGGGCTGGAAGCCGCCTTGTGCAGAGGGTGGATGGTGGGGCCTCATAAAAGAACACACAAAAGGCGACTTTAACAGGCAAGCACCAGTACGTTTTGTATGTTTTTTTATTTGCTCCAGGTGGGGTTTTACTGTCACTTTCCCACACTCTGGATTATTTCTGATCCCACCACGAGGAGCCCTCGGTTCAGCTAATGTTGAGAAACTGGGAATGAAGACCCCTTAACCTGCCATCTTGCTGAGGGAGTCTCCTTTTTGAAAAAAAAATCTAAAGGTTATTATGTGAGCCTGGATGAAATTCCACTCTCAGCTGTCCACCGTCCCGACCACCTCATCTCACCCCCCCTTTTTGGCAGGGAGAAGCAGGAAAACGCGGTTCCCAAATTCTCCTTCATTTCGTTAATACCAAGGGAGGAAACCCCACCTTGATAATGATTCACCTGCAAACTATCTCCCTCTTTTCCATCCTTGATTAAAACCCTTTGCACATAAGGCAACGTGGAAGCTGATGTTTTTACTCATCTCGCTGTTTGAAAGCACCATTATGAAGTCGGGTTGTACAGTAGTTAACAGTACCTTTTATATATATAGCTCATATCTATCATATATATATAAACTGTAAACAAGAGGTAACAGCGGCTTCTAGAAACTGATTTTCTTCAAGGTTTCCTGTGTGGTAGGCACCTGAAATACTGTATAAAAGGGTCTTGTGTGGTGTTCTCGTCTCCCTGTTGCTAGTTGGGTTCTGTTTTGCGTGACCAGGAATGGTGCTAGCAAGACAGTTCAGTGGCTGGGAGGGAATTCTGCCGCCTGAGTGTCTCTATTTTCTGTCCCCTGCTTTGTTCCTATCTGATCAGGCTAGAGACAACAACAACAAAAATATATAGTTTAAAAAAAAAAAATCCAATACCAATATAGATTTCTAAAGAATTTCCTTTTTTCTGTCTCTCCCATCTTTCCTCTGCCAGGTATTGTTACGATTTTTTGTTACTGATTTTTGCTGCAATAAACCCTCTTGTTTCAGTCACAGCAAGAAACAAAAACCCAAACAAACAGAAAACCCCTCTGAAAAGAGAAAACAAAAGGTTTGACCAAAAAAATAAAGGAGGTGGGGGGGGGCGGGGGGAGAGCTTGGTTGTGTTTTTTAAATAGGACTGAAGATTAACATTGAAAAATCAGGAGATGATGTCCAACCCTTTTTGCAAGGCAAAGCCCTCCGGTGTTTCCGCCTCTGGTTTTTGTTTTAAATTCCTTTTTCTCTTCTGGGTGCTGATACTTCTCTCCATCCTCACATTCTTGTGTTTTATTGTGTTTTGTGTTTTTTGTTTGTTTGTTTAACTTGGTGTCACTACCTCAGTTTGCCCTCATGTCCCTTACACACAAGCAAAATATTCCTTCAGCGGAGCGAAGAGATGGCGGATGACCGGCACGCTCCATGACCGGCCCAGCAGTCTCTGCCTCGCCAAGCGGCTCATGTTGGAGACGTCGGTATAGTGGACAGGGAAGCCAAACACCCTGGGGAGAAAAGGCAGAGGGCAGGGGTGAGCGCTGGCCTGTGGGATTCTGCCGAATCTTCTTTCCTTTATAACCAATTCAAGACTCGGGCAACCCGCTACTCTGTGGATTTGAAGAAAAGACAATCACAGCCTAGAGATTTATCGCACAGTAGAAACAAAGTTAGTATTTGTGAAAAACACCTGCAGGACAGGCCCCACCTGAGATTTAGATCCACAGTGGGTATCGTAAGTCTGTAAGTCCTAACAATACATCCCTAATACCTTCCTCACCAGAGGGGTGGACACCCTACAAAGGGGACTCTTGCCCGACTTCAAACGTTCCAGGAGTTCCTGTTGACTCTGGCTGGTTGTCAACGGTCTCTTTGGCTAAATTGCAGTAACTCTGAGGAGGAGGTAATCTAGCCTGTGAGTCCACGGTGCTCAGGCTGTAAGGCCCACCTGGCCCTGTGCTGTCCTGGTTTGTAAGGTACGTAAAACGAGCAGCTCGCGTTAAGGAAGCTCCTGTAGCTGCCATGTTTCCTTGGAGTTCACAGGACCTCTGAGAGCCAAGGCATCAGGGATAGACACCTCTTACTTTAGGACCATCCCCAGGAATCTGCCATATTGGGAAATGCCTGGGAAAACCCACTGCTCACATGCATCTGTGGAAGACACAAGTCTGGCCGGGAGAGACAGTGGTCCCTGCCTCAAGGACAAGTCAGAACACACACACAGCCCCACGACACCTGCACACAGCCTTGGGTACCTTTCCATTTCAGTGCACCATAAGATGTCCTCTTTCTCATTCATGAAGACGGGGAAATGCTGGTCTTTGCCCTGCTTTATGGAGTTCGACCTAGTAGTAATGGTCCTCACTTTGCTGAACTAGAAAACGAGGAAAGAGGAATGAGCATCATTCGCTGGTCGTGCATTTACAATGTGTGCCGGGCGCTCGCCAGGGACTGGTGTCAACCCCTGCCAGGGCCTGGTCCGTCCAGGGGACCGGCAAAGGCCCCGTGAGCCTCCGAAGACCCACCGCCTTGCTCGTCTTTCTACTTTGAGGTCACCCGGCCATCCTCAGCCTAATCCCGCTGGCCAGGGACCTGAGGTGTAGCAGCTCGAGGCACTGTCCTTCCTAAATCTTCTAAAAATTGCTTCTTTCACAAATGTAGTGACTTGCAGGCAAAAAGATGCCAAGTTTCTGGGACTTGAAGACACCCCAGTGCTGGCACCTGCTCTCACGGAACCTGACACCTGGTGCACTCACTCTGGGAGGTTTCTCCTGAGAGAAACGGCGCTTCCACATCACAGGAGAATGTCTGCTCTGAAGGCTCATGAAATAGGTCCTGGCCAAAAAATTACAAAGCCCTAGCAGATCTAGGGCCCTCAGGAAAGATTTCTCAGTGTCCGCCCCCCCGGGACAGCAAGCGATGCTCCCAGAATGGCGAAAGCCAGCAAGGACTTCTGATCTCTCTCCTGGCCCTCCAGGCTTTCCCCTGGACCCTCCCATTGAACCTACTGTGAGCCCGTTATCACCTCCTAAACCGCATTCTCCACACTAGCTGCCTGCACAGAGCCCTAGGGAAGCAGAACACAGCCCTGGTGACAGCTCGACCTCATCCTGTCCCTGCCCTCCTTACCCCGCCGCAGAGGGCACTGACGCGGGGGCTAACCTTGGCTATTCGGCCATGCTCCAGACACTCCTGCAGCTCCAGCTTGTCATTCACAGTAGATGCCAACGGCCTAGGAAGCAGAAAAGAGAAGGTGACAACAGAAACCAGGAGAACAGGAACACACCCAGCAGCCATCTGACTCACACAGGTAAGCAAAAGGGGACTCCGTTTCCCACACCTGTTGGAAGCCCTTCAAACTCCCCCAGAACACGTGCACACACACTACAGCCATCCGGACACAAAACCGCCGAACATTAATCCTTAAAGGTGAATTCGAAAGTGGTCTCAAAATCCAAATAAGCAGGTAATACCTGCCCAGAAGGGGGAAAACCTCGTATTTTTGTATCAGTTATTTAAAATATACTGAGTTTTAAAAGCATCCATGGCAAAGCAAGCTTGGGGGGGGACAGAATGTTGTGTATCTTGGCTACAGTGACCATGACATGGGTGTGTACACTGGACGAAATTCACTGAAGTGTCTACCTTAAAGGTACAATTAACCTGACTCAAATTCTGCAGACTCCCCTGAAGACTAAAATGCTGAGACACTGAACGTGTCACTTCTCAGAGGGCAGACCAGATCACCGAGTATCATCACCTTCAGCGCAGGTCTTTTCTGCCATTTGAAAATACTTCAGATTGCACATAGTGGTCCGTCCATCCTCTCAGCGTGGAAACCACAGGGACCCACATTCCAACCGCCCCTCCCGACTCCTCCCTGTTTCGGGCCCCCACACACTCCACTTGGTCCCACCTGGTACCCCTGCTCCTCCCGGAAACTCAGAGGTCTAGAATTTTAGACTTGGAAGAAGCAGGTGGGGACAATCCCGTAGGACCAAGGTCTGTCAGAAGGCAGTTAGTGGCTCCATGAAAATACAGGACTATGTACAAGCCAGTCCATTTTCCCACTACACACATCCATCTTGGGAACTTTAGGGGGGCACTGAGTGTTCTCAAGTCAGCTGCCCCACTGACCTATCTCTTTCCCACCTCCTTCAGCTCTGCTGAATGCGTATGAGACTGGGGGAGTTCCTGCAACTTCGTGCTAATGGCAGAGATGGAGATGAGATACCTGAGGCCAGGCTAAATGATGTTTCCAATTTACAGGGTATTACCAAGGAGGTTTAAAATCCACACTCAAAACATTTTGGAAACTATTTCCCTCCCTAATCGGTATCTAGAGTGGCTGAATCGCACTCTGCTTTTGAATTGCTCGCTCTCGATCAGAATTCCTTTCTCCTCATAGGACTTTTTATAATGCAATTATTGCACTGAAGAAATGAAATTTTCTATGTGTGTAACCTAAATAGAGTAGCCTTCCCACAAACGACCTGAAGCCAACTAAGTGTGTGGGTAATAAGTGAAGCAGGACCCTCTAACCCGCATGGTGCTGCTTCAAGATGGCCTCTGCTGGGGCAGGATGTGGCCGGGCTGTGGGCACCTTTCTTTGCCATCCCAACCCCATCCTCTACGACTTAACCTCAGGAGACTAAGGCCCAACTGACTCTAGATACATCACCAATGTAGGAGAACCAACTATTTAACTCAGCAGCGTGTTGGCTCTTTTTTTGCATGAACAGCGTGCTTTTAAAGGTCCTATATTCAACCACTAGTTCTTCATTTGTCAGGCAAGTATTTTCTATACCCTGACTCCCCTTCTTCCTCAAGAAGAAGGAAATGAAGAACACAGCAGAGCAGCAAGCTTGTCAGCAAGGCAGGCTGGCCCAAAAGGGCCCACGTAGTGCTCTTCTCCCCGAGCCAGCTGCCGCCGTCCTGCCTGCAGACCCCAACCCGCAGCCACCCGGGCCCGGAGCTGTCACCGACCTGTTCATACCAGGCAGGTTCCCCCAGAAGTAGCGGGCCCTGTGTGCGGCGGACACTTCTTTGGCATCGATCATCACAGGGTTGGACTATAAAACAGGAGAGATTCAAGATGAGCGAGAGAGAGGACGATTAAATAGTGCCAGGAAATTGTGCTAGTTTAGAGCCTTGAAGCGTCAAAGGCTCTTGTTTCTCTCTCAGGAGGCCACACACTGGGACAGCCTGAAGCCTCCAGGAAAAGCCCAAGTTAAACCCAGCCGCATTCCACATGCTCTCACCGGAACATTCTAACCGGCACAGTCCAGCTGAACATTCTATGATGAGGGAAACGTTCTTTATCTGCACTGTTCCCTCCAGTAGCCACCAGCCCACCAGCTACAGGTGGCTAATGAGTATGTCAAGTGAGGCGAGTGTGAATTTTAATGTTTCTCTGGATACCACACGTGGCTGATGGCTACCATACTGGACCACAGAGCTGTAGTTCACCCAGAGGCTTTGAGAAAGAAAGTTCCAACAAGTGTGGACATGTTCACTGGACATCCAGATTATGAGCCAAAGATACCTACTCGCATTCATAGTCAGAACAGCAACTTGAGGTGTTACTGACCCTCAGACTTGGAGCATGGGCTGGACTCCCAGACCGCCCACGCTGAGAATGCCTCTGGCTGCAGAAATCCTCTGCGCATGGCTCAAACCTGGCTCAGAGCCAAGCTGGGACCCACTTTATGAGATAAGCCATTTTCTTCACAGGTGTCATAAAGCATCCGTCACAGTGCCAAGGAATGAGGACAAGCCATTCTGGTTGGGAAAATCAACTTTGGCGTCTCCAAGGTTCCCCCATGAAACACCACACAGAACCCCAGCCCCAGGAGTCTGGCACCCCACCCTCTTAACAGTCAGGTCCTCCAAGCTCCGAGGCCCACACCCAAATACCACTTCTTAGAGTGAGACCACGGGTTCTTTCCAGAATGGGCCTCTGACAATGCTTCCTCCCTGGCTAACTGGGAAGCCCTTGCAAAGCGGAAGTCCTCAGTCCCCAGCTCCACAATGCAGACGAGACAGGGATAAAGCGGCGGTCCAAGGTAGAAGCCATTAGTGAGCTGGCCAAACCAAGGGTGCTGGCTATACCTCGAGAAATCGCGAGATGTCCCTCTTGTCACTAACGCCCATGGCCACCACATTCTCAAAGAGCCAGAAGAAGGGGCGGTCATCTCCCTCCTTGGGCCGCGCGTCATGCAGGAGGCGGTAGAACTCAAAGAAGAGCCGGCCAGTGCCCTCTGAGAGGCGGAAGAGAAAGCCGTTAGCTGGGCTGTCTGCAGACAGCGGTGTGGCTCGGGCACAGGGAGGGCAAGGGAGGACAGGGTCATCGGGAGTAGCCGTCCCAGGGCAGAAATATCCGAGTAGGAAACCTCCGTGCAGAAACACCAGCTGAGGTGGGAGGGGGAGCACAGCACCTACCGTAGAGTCCCTTGCGGGCAGGGTTGACGATGGAGAGATCATTGCACGGACTGCCCCCAATCACCAGATCGAACGGGCCCCACTCCTGGATCTGGGAGGATAAAGGTATTGTGATGGGCCTGATGTCCGGGGACAGAGGCAGGAAGGAAGAGAGAAATTATCTGTGACTTTGGCAAAAAAGTACTATGGCATGGGCAAGAGGTGACCCGGCTTTGTATGCTCACTACATACACATTCGCACATACACTACGTGTATAAACGCACACGCACACTGTGCAGCCACGGGCCAGTCACTAAGGCCCTCTGGGCTCAGTTTCCTAAACAATAAAGTGAAGGGACCAAACTGGATAATCTCTGAGGCCAGCAGGAAAAACAGCCACTCAGGGAGAAGGCGGTCCTGGCTGGACAGCTGAATGGGAAGGGACCTTGTGCTCTGCGCACTTTGGGCAGGGTGTCTGGGCCATGCGAGTGCCCTTCAAATGCCCTTCAGGATTCCTGAGGGCCTAGTAATAAACCTTACCCTGCCCAGTAGGCTGCCTTCAGGAGTAGACACAGATAACTTAAGGGCAAAGGGCCACTTAGACAAGGCCCCACCAGAGCCCCCAAGGATGGAGGCTGGTAAAGCTGCAACCTAAGCAAGTTGCAATCTAACTTGTTCAACTAAAAAGGGCCCTGAAACTAACCGGGGAGCAGCCCGAGCCCCCAAAGGCCAGCTCCCCAACTCCCATTTTAATCTGCCCATTATCCTCTTGAGACAGGACGAAAATGGAAGAGAGGCAGAGAGGCTTGAGGGGAAAACAGGCAAAAGAAAAGAATAAATGAACAAAATGAAAGGGGGCCGGCGCTGACCCCAGGGGCTGAGTGCAAGGGACACAAGGAAGGCGGGACGGGTCCCACGGCCCTGACATACATGCTTCTGCGTGACGCTGCGGACGTCCCCGACGTACATGATCTTCCCTTGGTGCCTCACCATGCCCACCGTGATGGAGTCCTCGCACACCTCCGACGCAATGTAGCGGTCCACCTGAATGCCCAAGTCCTTCAGCACCAGAAGCCCTGCGCCAGCCAGCAAAAGGCACAGTCACCGGGTCACCTCCGGTCCCTGGCCTTTGCAGGGGAGCCCTCTGGCCAGCCGGACACATGGGTCGGCCACAGGCCTGCACCCTACGCTGCCCAGTCAGCTGCCTTACTTCTTTCTGGGTCAAACTGAAACATCAACAACAAGGACATCGAGGTTGTTTCATGCCTAGTTTGATCTACTTCAGAAACGGTCAAGGCCGGGAAAGACTGACCAGACAGGAGGGGGATCAGGGAGAACAGCAGTTAGCTTTTGGGTGGCCTTTTCTCTACCGTTGCTCCCTCATACACACTGGTCCTTCCTTACACTGCCCCCCACCCCACCCCTCCAATATCACCTCCTGCTGCACTTCTCCCCATCCTTCCAGACTCAACATAACGGTTTCATCCATGCCTGCCCCACCCCACGCCCCTGGGAGCACCTCCCATCCTCCGTAAGCCCCCAGCCCTCTGCGTCCCTCTCCACCTCATTAGAGCAGCCAGCATGTCAGCATGTATCCCTAATTCAGCCCTTTTCTTGGGCTGCAGTGGTCTTCAAGACAGAGTAGGAGGTCTCACTCATGGGTTCCTCCTGAGCTAATGACACTCACTTCCTTACCACGACCCCTCTACAAACGCTTGCTGAATTGAGGCATGGAAACAATGAGAACAGACCCTGAGAGCTTCAGGAGAAACAGGCCACCATGGCCCCAGTTCCAATGCTCCCAAGAGACCTCCCCACCAAGGAGCTTTTACAGCCACTTGTCGGGGGTGCGACATGGTTTAAGAAGGCCTCAAAGTTCTAATCTGGAAAACCAAAGCTGTACATTAACCTCCTGCGGTTTATAGAACGTCAGCACTGAGCTGAGAACAGAAGATGAACATCTGGGATGCCATCCCCACCCTGGCCCTTTGGCCAAGGTCTCCGGGCACAGACTGGCCCTCTCCCTCTGGTCACATGAAGGCAAGTTCTGAAGAGGGTTACTCCTTTCTGAAGAACTGAGAATCCCTCAGCCTGGGGGCAGAGCAGAGGGTGGATAATGTCAGTGCCAACTTCCACGAGGGCTGCCTGGTAAGGTCAAGAACTGCATGACAGGGCGGCCAGGTGGCTCAGGTGGTTAGAGCACAAGTTCTCAACAACAGGGTTGCTGGTTCAATTCCCACATGGGCCACTGAGCTGCGCCCTCCACAACTAGATTGAAGGCAATAGGCGGCCAGATGGCTCAGTTGGTTAGAACGCGAGCTCTCAACAACAAGGTTGCTGGTTCAATTCCCGCATGGGATGGTGGGCTGAGGCCCCTGCAACTAAGATTGAAAACAGCGACTGGACTTAAAGTTGAGCTGCGCCCTCCAGAACTAGATTGAACGACTTGGAGCTGATGGGCCCTAGAGAAACACACTGTTCCCCAATTGAAAATGAAAAAAAAAGAACTGAATGAAAAATACAGTACCTACACGGTGACTGAGTGTTTCCTAAAAGATAACAGTCTAAGCACATAAAGATGTATGTCTTGGATACTTGTCACAGCACTGCTTGTGACAGTGACAAGAACAATAAACAACCCAATAGAGGGTTAAATAAATGATGGTACTTTTACTCAATGAAACCCTACTCAGCATTTACAAATAAAGAATGCAGTTCTATACTGGTTGACATAAAAAAGCAATCATAATATCATAAATGAAAAGGCATGTTACAACACTAGGCATTTTACTATTCGTTTGGTTTATCTATGTACGATTATATAAACACATATAAATGCACACACACAAAACTCTGAAACTACGTACGCCAAAACACTAATTATAGGATTATGAGCGATTTAAATATTCTTTACTCTCTCATTTGTAGTTTGTTTTCTCCTACGACTTACAATCAAAGCACAACTGCCATGTTTTTGTTTTGGTCGCCAAGCCGATCCTTGGAGGCTCTGTGAACATCGTCAATCACCTCTAATGATTGCTCTGTCCTCTGCTGGGGAGCCCTCCCCATTAAGGAAAGTGCCCACTGGACATACTGGTTGACCACTTTTTTTTTTTTTTTTTTTTTTATACTTTTCATTGAACACAGTTCCCTCCTTAGGATCATGTTTTAACAATGATATGTTCACTCCCGTTTTGTTTTGCCCCAGTGAAACACACAGCCCCAAGCAGAGCTCCACGTCCCAGGACGAGCATGCCAGCACCTCAGCACCTGTGCACGCTCACCTGTAGCAATTCCATCAAATAGAGACAGCACCCGGATGGGCTTCCTCTTCTCGGCTGGGACAGGTGGGTAAACCTTCGGAGGGTCCTAGGCAGTGAGCACAACAGGCCAGGTGAGTGCCGGGAGTATGCCCGGGCTCCACGCAAGGCTGTCCTCCCAGCCAACTGGGAGCGCGTCAGGCTGTAAACCTGTACGGCCCGCGTGCTGCACCGGCACCTCTGCTCATCGCCAGCCCCAGGACCAAGCGAAGCTCTCCATTCAGCCCAGTCTGCCCTCCAGCTCCGGCAGGCAGGGGGTGACAAAGAGCCAAGAGGACGCCCTGGGCCCGGCACTCACAAATTCCTGGTCGTGGTTATTGGCAAAGAACATCTGGAGCCGGGAGGGCCAGTCGTCCCGCCGCCGCAGCAGGCCGTACGTGCCCTTGTGGCCGCACATGTAGCAGTTCCAGGGGTCTTCCTTAATGGCTGCCTGGGCAGCCCCTGGCCCCACCAAGAGATCCACACACTCCACACAGAAGCACCTGCAAGGAAGGCCAGTGTAGCAGAGGGACGCTCAGCCTCAGGTTAGCCCTGGATGGGGCTGGGCAGGGCTAAGCAGGGAGGGAAAGCCCCACTACGGGCCAGAAGGGAGGGACGCTGCAGGCTGGGGGGCCCCTTACCTGCAGCAGTTGTTGTTCCCGCACATGAGCACCTCACGCCCCCCACAGCAGATGGTGCAGTAGGACTGGTAGCCGTCATCGTCGTACTGGTACGCACACTCCAGGAAGCAGTTCTAGAGAGCAGGGTGGAGGGTCGGACCACTACGCAGGGCCTCAGACAGCCCGGGTGAAGGCAGGCTTGGAATCCAGCCTCTGGGCTCTCACCTTGGAAACCTGACTCGGCCCTGGAGACATGACCTTGCACCCCTGACCCCACCCCACCCACCGCCACCCAGCCAGGGTCCAGCCTGAACCACAGATCAGGGAAGGAGACAGGTCTCCCAAGCACAGCAGTGGACAGAACCCAGGAGGCCTGAGCGAAGGCCAGGGAGGCAGCCACACCTTTGTCCCTTGCTGTGGTCCTGGGTTTTCCTCCTGAGCTCCGAGGCCACAGCAACCCACCTATCAGTCAGCCTGCCCTCCGCCACTGCCCACTAGTGACTGACGTTGTGAGCCCCCACCTGGGGAACTAGAATGGGCCTTAGTGGGGGGGAAGCATCTTTCAGAGGAAAAACAACGGCAAGTGAAATGCTTGAACTCAGGGGTGTGTTTCGTCAGGACCCTGCTTCCAGAACAAACCTTAGAGCTAACCTCCCAGCTGCCCCAGGTGCAGCGCCTTTCCCCCCACCAAGGCCAGAGGCGAGGAGATGCACTCAGCCAGGGGCCGAGGGGCACCCTCCGTCAGGTCTGTGCTGGCTGTGCCCCCACCTTGCAGTTTTGGCACATTCCTCCGATGAAGAGAGGGTGTTCCAGTGTGACGTTGAGGCTCCCACACGAGATGCAAATGTCTGAGAAGCAGAGAAAGCAGAGTAACTGACCATCACTGCAGGGCACCCTCTCCCACCTCACCTCAGGCCCAAGCCAGCTCCAAAAAAGCTACAAAAAGGGGATGTGCTGGAGCCGCAGCCAAAACGGAAAGCAGGAAGGATTCTGGGAGGTGCCCCACGGAACAGGGAGGCACTGTGGCCCCAAGCCCAGAAAGCCATTCATCTCTCAGAGCAGCACTGCCACCATAATACAGGGACAGGAACCTGCCGACGAGAACAGGGCCCTGCCCCTGGGTTACTCTGGCGAGACTCCATGGGCAGTCCTTAAGTCCTGGGCTCCTGTCCCCATCGTCCCCGACACAACAGCACCAGGCCAAGGGAGGCAGACATGGGAAGCTCAAGGCCACGGGATGGGAAGTGTGGAGGCGAAAGGTCGTGTTCAGGCCAATTCAATCAAATCCAACGGGGGGGCCACCCTGTCTGACCCACTGTGGTGTCCCAAACCCTAATGATCGGCACACGCCATTGACAAGACAGTAAGATTATGGCACCAGGAAAACAGCTGGGGTGTGTGAAGCAGGCTGGAGAAGGTGGGACACACAGGACAGATGCAGTCACCGAGTGCCCATGTCCTACGTCACTCAAAGCTGTCTAAGCACGATGCCTCTGCCGCAGGTACCTCTCTAGGAGCCAGCCTGCCTGCCTGCCCCTGTGCCCCCAGGGCAAAGACCAGTGACTCCCGGGAGTTGGTGTCCAGCCGCCCCATCCGGACTCACCTTCGATGTTCCGGCACTTCTGCCTCACCTCGTACACCAGCCGCTCTGCAGAGGGGGGAGGGAGGCCCAGCATCAGAGGCGGCCGCCAGGGCCTCCCTCACGCCTCTGAATGCGGCCTCACCACGCCACTCTCTCCCGAGCCAGGCCAACTACCTCTTGTGCGTTCGTCAATAATCTCCTTGACCTTGGGCTTCTCGGTTGTGCTCTTTCGGGGCTTTTTGGCTGGTGGGGGTGGTGCATAGGCAGCTGCTTCAGGTTCAACCCACATGTCTGTGTAAACTTCTTTGTAGGGGTTCTTCTCCTCTGGATGGGCAAAGCAGGTGACGAGGTCATGGTTACCGGCTGATAAGGAATCGCAGCTCCCTCTCCTTCCCCATTCTACCTACAATGGGGTGCAGCCTGGTCCCCAACTTGTCCCTTGCTCCCAACTCTGGTGTCAGCAGGCCCAGGGGGAGCAGGTTATTCTGCGTCCCAGAGCAGTACTGCCCCCACCCTGACTCCAGGAGAGGGAGACTATGGGCATTCCCACCAGGCCCCTCAACAGAGGCCTTGCCAGCTCTCCCTGAGCATGGCTTTCCCAGGCCTCGCTGGCAGGGGTCCCACAAGGCTGGGCTGGGCACCTGTGTTTACCTTCCGGAGGCTCCAGGCCCTTGGGGCCAGAGGGCTGGAAGCCTCCGAGGGCCCATTCAATCATCTGTTTGTTCTGCACCTCCACGGCCTTGGCCGTGTCGCTCTCGTCGCTGTCATGGCACGCTGGGAACAGCTTCCCGGCGCGGCTGCTGGCCACCTGCAGGGGAACACGGAGTGGGGGACAGTCTCAGGACAGGCGGGAGGGCACACTGAGTAGTAAAGGTGAGAAAAGGTGCAGGGAAGGGGAGGACGAGTGCAGAAAAGGGCGAATAAGGCGGACACAGAAGGAGTCCACGGGTCTGGCAGGTGGACCCTCTGCCCAGGCCTAACCTCCAGGCTCCAGCTTCCAGGCCAATGAGCAGTCCCTGCGTTTAAGCTCCCTCTTCCGAGTCCCTCGGAAGGCGCTCACCTGCAGGACTTCGTAGATGGCTTTGCGGTACATGGGCTGCTTGTTGTAGGTGGCCTGGTGGAAAGCACTGCAGAAGGAGCTCAGCGGCATCAGCTTCTCAACACACACCTGGAGAGACAAACACCGCCCTTGTTTTTCCTCCTTCCACACTCATCAAGCACCGTGCCTGGCAACTGGCAGCGGTTGTGCGCGTATTAAAAGTGGGCCTATGCCCTTGAGAGGACCGGATGCATCAATAATTACATGACTCAAAAGACCTGACTGCAAGCGGGTAAGGAATTCTGGGAGAGGGTTCCTGGAAGACAAACCCTCCCCGAGCACCCTCGCTCTCTACGCCACCAGTACAACCTAATCATCGCTTGGGCTTCTACAATAGCACACATACAGTCGGGGCGAACAGAGCCCACTTCTACCAACCACCCCAATTCCAGAACATGCCCCCAACCAAAATCGAAGGTCCTGTGACCAAGACCCCAAGCCATCACCAGACACCGTTAACTCACCACTGAGAACTTGCCGTCTCCGAACCACATGACCCAGCGGGTGCCTTCGGCTGCTCGACTCCGGCCCGTCATCCACCAAGACACAATGCGGCCGGGCCACCAGGAGAAGCCCCGCAGTTTCCCCCACACCAGCTCCCCAATGCCAAAGCCCCGGCCGTCCTGGAGCCCCAAGGAACAGAAGTCATTACAGGGCGTCATGAGTCCCTGCCACCCTGATCCCCCCCCACGGCAACCCCAACCCTGGGTATCTGAGGGTCGGGAGAGCCAGGAGGGAGCTCCATCTGAATGGACCAAAACAGAACAATTGGGGAGACGAAAGAGGCCTGGCATCAGGTGGAGAGAGGAGAGCAACACGGGAGCAGCTGGCAGTGGAAGGACCCAGGACAGGGCTGGACGAGGCCGATGAAGAAGCAAGCCTCTCACCTCGTACTCTGGTTCGTCATCAGCTGCTTTGGTGGCGTTCTTGTCCCCAGCGTCGGCCCCCACAGGCTCAGGAGTGGTGGCCACCGTGGGGGAGGCGGGGTCGGTGGGCTGCTGTACTGCAGGGGGGCTGGCCTCCTCCACCTTCTGAGACTCGCCAGACCCCTGGTTTTCTTCAACAGCATTCATTACTGCAATCACCTTGGCTTTCTTCTCAGCCTGGGAAAACAAGGAACAAAAGTTACCTTGACCTCTCCTGGAATTAGCAACGCCACCTGACCTACTTAGGGTGCTCTTCTCAATCTCTCTGTGGTCTGGAGACAGTGATGGGAGGTAAAGGAAGGAAGAGAGTTCTTCCCTCATCAACTCAACTGGCCTGCCACAGAGAACAAAGATTTGAAGATTTGAGAGGTAAATTCCAATCATTTGGCTCAATTCCAGCCTTTTCTGCCTCCTAGGAAATCTTCCTCCTAGGTCTAACCTTTCCCAACCGGTCACCATTATCAGTTGCCCACCCTGTGACAGGGAAAGATTAGTTCTATTCCGATATGGATCATGCACCTTTGTTTAGACACAGACCTTGGTCCCATCCTCTCTTAATGTATTTCCTAATCAAGAACTGGATCCTTTCCTCCACAGTTTCCCTGGGCAATCAATACCGTCTCTGTGGCTTCCAGACCACAATTCTAGTTCTGTTGTGATGTCTACCGATGATGAAATCACTGCTGTGTTTAAAGAGCACGTCTCGTTCCCCATCTGCTCGCACACCACAGAAAACCCAGTAAGAGCCTGCTTGCTCCCATGCTCACACGCCATCCTGGAGTTCTCAGGATGACATCCAACGCATGTTCAGTCACCAGATTCACCCCTTCCTTCTATGTGCATCTTTCAGAGCCGTACATAAATACATTTATTCTTTTAACAAATAATCTTTACTGAGCACACACTATAGGCCGGCATCCTTTCCGCCATCCCGACAAACTCACCCAAACCCAACTGATGTCCCAACTGGACAGCCTCCACCTCTCACCGTCTCACACTTCATCTTTCAGACTCTGCCCCGGAGACCTGTTCCTTCTCACAACCTGCTCCGGGATTCCCATTCCCTTACAGAGGACCATGAAACCCTAGACCCTTAGCTCTGAGAGCCATTCAACCTCACCTCACCCCAGCAACGAAATCTAAAACACGTGGCCCTCAAACTTCAAGGCTGCACCCATCCCACCACACCACATTCTGAGAGGAAAAAAAGCCCATTTTTGACATGCCTTTCAACACGAAGCTTTCCCTGAGAGCTGAGAGCTATGAATGGAAACCCCTCCTCAACATGAAAAAAGAACATCAGAAAGCAACCTGGCGTATAAGAGCTCTAAGCTGAAAGTCGGAGCGTCTACATCTCTGTCTCAGCCTTGCAATTCATTAACAGCTGAAGCTGGAGCAGCCCCTTCTCTTCCCAGTTGCTCCAACCTACAAAGTCATTTGAAAGCAGGATTTCCTTTCATCTTCTCTGAATGGTGTAAGAATCTGATGTATGTATGTATCAGGAATTCCAAGGACTCTCCAAAGCCTGCCAGTGGACCACCACCCCCATCCCGGGGTTCCAGGTTAAGAACCTTGGTTTTAAGCTCAATGGCCTACTGTCTTGCAGATTCATTTCATTTCACTCAATCTTCAAGTCTCTGCCTTCCCAATCAGCTTCCGATGGCGATTCCCAAAACACTGAGGATGAAGTCCTAGTTCTTTCTGACTCAACAGATTCTAAAATGGGTAAAGCATCCTTTGCCCCCCCCCACTCCCCACCCCCCTCCGGCCCACAAACAGCTGGGAGAAGGAAGTGGAAGAATGCAGAGTAATCGCTCATCCCTCCCTCACCTGGGGGACTCAGCCCTCCCCTTCTTACTATCAATTATCTACCACCTCCAGCCCACAAGAAGGTGTGCCTAGGTACCACTCCCACTCAGCCTTGGGGGAAGGGGATTCTCTTGTAGCATCATCAGCTGCCAGCGCTAACCCAGCGTCAGAGGCCTAGCTGTCTCTGCTCGCTTCCCACCATCCTGCCTCCTCCAGCTTCAGGCATGATGACTGATCTAGACCAGGGTGCTGCCTTGGATGACTCAAAGATCCCGCTTCCAGGACAAGGCCCTTCAGCCAGAACAAGCTGTGCAGGTGGCAGAGGGCAGGAGGGAGACAGGGGCCTTCAGAGGAAAGGAGCCTTAGTCACTTCCACCATAAGCAGCCACCGTCAGCAGCAGCCGGTGGGCGCCTGGCTCCCCAGGTCTAGAAGCGAGTCACACCACCCTCCATACTCCCCCACAGCCTTTGTCTCTCTCCTCCATCCCTCCACAGCCAGTTCCTGAACATGATTCTTCCCCCACAACTTCCCCCAGCTTGTCAGAGGCTGTTGCTGACGGCTGTGAAGAGCCCCCGACTCAGTAGGTGCAGGAGAACATGTACCCAGCACAGTTTTTGGCAGACGGAGAAGGAAGGGGGCCTCCGTCATGACAAGGCCAGCAAGGGTGGGGGAAGGAAGAAGCGGGTGGGTTAGCAGCAGGAGGCAAGAGAAAAGGGGAAGAAGGGGCAGAGATGGTGGCTAGGTGGGGGAGGGGCCTCATTAGATGAGTCTGCCTAGGGCAGTGCAGTAATGCCTTTTTTTCCATGTTCACTCCAACCCATCTCCCCAGGCAAACAAAAGGAGAAAGAAGGGTTAACTCAGGACTTTGGCATTTGGGCTAAAGGCTCCCACCCCCAGTTCAGAAGACCCCACCCCAGGTGGCCTACAGATTGGGCATGATCAGCAAGCCACTACCAGGGCTCAGTGAAGCCACTTTGCTGGAGTTTGTCCCGCCTGGAAAGCTACTAGTAACTCCACTCTGGTGAGGCAAGGCCTCCCTGTCCAGTCCCATCTCCCCGGCCAGCTGTCCCACCTCCACCTCCCTCTGCACTCGGGCTGCTTCCTGTTCCAAAGGTCAGAGGTCTGGGCGCCCATGCGGACTCCCCACTGGTGCAGTAGATCCTGGTCTGTCCCAGGCTGCCCCCCACGGCACCCACGATGTGCCACAGCCCCCTGTCAGGGCTGCACTGCTCCCTCCATCCCCAGCACCACTTTTTCCTGGCGGCCTGCCCCGGTGGCTCCCAGGGAAGCACAGATGAGGAAACTATCCCTCTCAAGAGGCCGCAAGGTTGGCACAGCCTGAGGACAGCATGGTCCACCAGCCAGGAACACAGGTCAGCAAGGAAATGCCAACAACCCATCTGCCAGCCAGGTCAACAAAAACGCTGCTTCCAGCCCAACTTTGGGGCTTCCAGCGCCCATGGTTGGGGCCTGCTCCCCAGTCCTCATGGACCACTGCCCTGGGCTCACAGCACTGCTGCTCTTCCTGGTTCCTGAACCGCCAGGTCCCACCTGAGCGCAGGGAGGAGTAGGGCTTGGGACTCCTGAGGAGGGAGTGGTTGGGACAGCAGTAACTCGGCATCTCCAGAACTCGGGCCAGGCAGGGGAGCCAGCTCTTGCGGGCCAGGGAAGCATACTTGACTCTTCTTAAACCCAGAGGGCTGCAGCGGCCCAGAGATCCTCCCACCAGCACTGCCGCCTCCCCGCCCCCAGCCTCCCCAGGGCTCAGTCCAGGAACCTACCCATAAGGCCAGGTGCAGCCCCTCTGTGGTCCCGCTCAGGTGTGAGCCCCGGCCCTGAAGCTCTGTAAGTAGCTGCCCGTCTGGGGGGAGGGGAAGGGGGCGATGGGGCTGGGGGCGGAGGGGGCCAGAGAGAGGGGGAGGGGGGAGGTGGGGGGGGAGGGCTTGAACATTTTCTTTGTCTAGAACTCCAGGTCACGTGGGCCCCACTGGAGTGCCTGGTTGGCTGCGAGCGGGCCGGGGGAGGGGGCCGGCTCTCAGACGCTGGCAGTGGGCCAGCCCCTCTCCTCCGGGCCGGGGGGCGCGGGGGCCTGGGGGCGCGGCTGGGCCTCCGCCCGTTCCCAGGGCCCGCCCCAGCCCAGGCTGGAGGCGGTGCCCGCCCCCTCCTCCCAGGCTGGCCCTCCCCGCCCCCTCTCTCCTAACTCGGCAGGAGCTCCACGCGGGGCCAGGGGGCGAGGCGAGGAGCCCGCGGGCAGCGCTGGAAGGGAAAGAGGGGAGTCGGGAGGGAAGGGGCTGCTCTCCAGCTGCGGAGGTAAGCTGGGAGCGCAGGCGAAAGGAGAGCGGAGGTTCCGGACAGTCTGGGAGAGCCAGGAGAAAGTTGTTAAAAGTGAGTCTTTCAGACGCACACGGAAAAAAAAAAAAGATTATAGATGAGCAAAGAAGTCTAAGAAGCTGTAGGAAAACTCCAAGCACAGAGATGGACAGAAGGCGCCCGCAGAAAATTGGGAGCACTCCAGAACAACGGCGGCGGGGGGGGGGGGGGGGGGAGGCTCTCTTCACACTTCACACTACAGGTGGATAGAAAGGAGTGCCTTTAAAAGCTGGCTGGCGGAGCGCGGGCTTTGAAAACCGCTTCCTGGGCCAGTCCCCGGGTCCTTTAAGTCACTTTGGGGCTGCCTTGGATTTCTCATTTTCCTGTTTGCAAGGTGCGGGGGCTGGGGGTGGTGGCCGCTAGTTCAAAGGTACCTTCCCTAATCAGCTCGCTATCGGATCCAAGACCCGAGGGGGTGCCTGAAACCTTGGAGAGTACCCAACTCTATACACACCGGTTTTCTCGCTATACAAACCTATGATGAAGTTTAATTTCTAAATTAGGCAGAGTAAGGGATTAACAATAACGAATAAAATAAGAATAATTATAACCGTATCCTGTAATAAGTTATGTGAATGTGGTCTCTCACAATACCTTTGTACTGTTACCATTTTTCTTACGATGTGAGATGATAAAATGCCTACGTGATGAGAAGTGAGGTGAAGGAGGAGGCCCTGTGACTGACCTGACCATACCTCAGAAGGAGGCTCATCTGCTTTCCGAGGATCTTGGGTCATTGAGCCTTGGTGGTGTCAACGGCTGGGGAAATTTATTGTTTTCGACTGTGGCTGACCTCCAGTAACTGAAAGCTCAGAAAGCAAAACTGTGGAGGGAGTGGGGGAGCCACTGTATAGCAGTTCCTTCCGTGCCAAGTGCAAGTCTATGCAGCTCAAGAAGACTCCATTCCCCCCCCCCCCCCGGAGGCTCCAGGTGGAGCCTCCAGGAACAGCCTCAACCATTTCAAGCTCCCTCCTGAGCAAAGGCCCCAAGGAGGACAGACACACAAGGAATTGACAGATTCAACTAGACTTGGAGGGACCGGAAAAGGTCCCCGAAAACATCTGTAAAGACAACTGTATCACAAACACGAAGCCCAGGGGGCCAGGATGGCTTAGAAGCCAGCGAAAGGGTGGTATGGATAAATGAGATTTAAGAGATCAGTGCAGAGCAGAGACTGGTCCTGGGGGAGGAATCAGATTTGCAACGAGGGAGGATAGGTAGGGAATAAGAGCTGTTAGTCTGGGGAGGGAGGAAAACCGTTGCCCACCTCCCACCCCCAATATGACTGAAGCTAAAAGAGTTCAAAGAAAGATGCCCATGGGTAGATCCAACAGCAGTGAAGAATAACCACAGGTTTTCTGACAAGAGGAGATGAAGAGGTATTTTGGAAAGACGAGCCGGGTTTCGTTTTGCAAGATGAACTAGAAAGAAGAGCAAAGGAACGGAAGGGGAATACTCCCAGAAGCAGAGGGCTGTTCGGCCAGTGGCACTTGTCAGAAGCTGGACTTGGATCTTAGTTCTATCATCATGACCTTGAACAAGCCACTTACCCCAAGAAGTATGTTTTTTTTTTCATTTGCAAAACAGGAGTGATGACATCTGCCCTCCTAGACCCTGAAATACCAGCATCTCTAAAGGAAATAATGCCCTAGATACCTGGCTTCCAGCCACAGTCAGCTGGAACACATAATACTAGCTAGAAAAGGTGCTGGTGTGATGAAGTCAGATGTGCTGTGAAGGAGAGCCCACCATCTCCTGGGGCTCAGCACCCTTCTGAGCAAGCAAGCCCTGAAGGAGGAGATCTCCCAATCAGAGTGCCTTCTCCAAATAATATTGGGGAGTACAGACTTCTCTCTCCCACCCCCCACTGAGACCCAGAATCCATACAACAAGAAGGAGCCATTTGACAAAAAAACAGGTCCTCTTCTGCTCCAACACATCTTTCAACCCAATCAATGTATCTGCTTGGTACAATGTTTAAGAGACCCCCTAAGTAGAGATGAGAAGCCCTGAATTTATACCTCTTGCATGCGTCCACCCTTTAAGGAATGCCATATGACTTGCTTAGCTGTTTCTCTCACTGATTCCTCCTGGGCATCCAGGCCCTGTCAATAGGCCGTTTTAGACCTTACCTCAGTCCTCTCAAAATGAAGTCTGTGCTCTGGCTCGGCTGGCTCTTTTTAATATCACTCTATCTTATCTATGGCATCTCCTTTCCATTATTACTTATGGCTAAACACTCGGTTGGTCTTGAGACTTCTTCAGACAGTGAGGAATAATGCCTACGCCTGTGGCCAGGTCTCAAAAGTGTCAGAAGGGACCAGGGCCCTCGGTTTCACTTTCTCTTGGCTGACTTAAAAAGTAACCTCTCCCTCCAGCTGCCAAACTTCCTCATTCTCATTCTTTAAAATGAAGCTCAATCTTACCTCTTCCACACAGCTCCCAACTTAAGCAAAAAGAAGCCCAAACTCCAAGGTGTCCCCTCGCCAACCGAGAGCTGTGTCCCTCTGCGGCAGCTATCGGACAGGAAAAGTTCCGTTTCTATTCTATCTTGAGATTTGTGCCTTCTTTGTGCTCTGTGGGCAGAGAGAAGACTCCAAAGCAGAAGTGACCCCATCTAGGGCAAAAGGTGACTTTAGTAAAAAGTCAGGAAGAAACCAGGTGGCCTTCTAGGATCCTCAGGTCACATATGTCCTCAACCTTCCAGAATAACCCTCCCAGGGCGATTACTGGGCTAGGTCTTTTGACTGAGATAAAGGTAGACAACCTAAAATAGCAGGGTCATGTAAAATAGCCAGGTTCTTGGAAATGTTATTTAAAAAAGTATGTTGAAAGGAGAAAGTCCTGGATGAAAAGGAGATCTGGTGAATGTCAAAAGCCTAAAAGAAGTGTTGGAGAGAAAGTCTCCGGCATGGTCCAGAAGAGAGGGTGACCTGAAAGAGAGGGCACGTTTCCTGTTTGGCAGGCAGAGAGCGAGTGATTCAATAGGCCCGATGAAAATACCTCCTAAGGACACCTGACTCTCTCAGTCCTGCTCCTGTATTCATCAAGCAAACTTCTAATTTTAATTACATTTTCCAGTGACTCTGATACCAGTAACTTGCCAGAAAACAGCAGGACAAGTAGGAGGATGTGTGTGGCAAGGACACGTCCTGTAATAAGGTGGTAAATTTAACATTCTGGTATGTACGTCACTCTCGTGTGTCTCTGCAGAGCGTGATCATAATAAGTGCCATTACTTTGACTTTCCATCTCAGAGAACTGCGATGAGACACGAGGCCATGATCCCCAACCAAAGGGCGGTCATTCCCACAGTTCCGGGTGGTCATTGCCACGCCTGTGTGACTGATTTTAACATTTACCACTTGAGTCCCTTTACTCAAAATCAGAGAAGCCACCATCCCTAGGAAGCCATCTGCAAAGCCACACATTGGAAAAACACTGCATCTTTGCTGCCACACAAACATGCCCAATGACCCCCAAGGCCAGGAAGACTTTATCCAGATCAACGGCCATGAGATCCAGAGGGATGTCTGTTCTGCCCCCATCCTCCTCCCACCTCTGGCTTGGCCTCGATGCCATGCGAGGCACTAGACCTCGGACTCCTGCTGATTACATCAACACTCTGCGTGGCACTCAAAGCCCCCACAATCTGTCACACTTACGTCACACAGCCTACACTCAGCCCACCCACTTGCTATTCTCCAAATACGTGTTTTTTTTGTGCCTTTGCTCATGTTTCCTTGCCCCTCCCCTTCAACTCCCACCAGCCCATCCTACCTATCCTCTGGCCCGGCTCACCAGTTACCTCCACCATGAAGCTTTCTCTAGACCTCAGTAAGGTAGCCATTGGCTGCAGGTACTATGTAAAATAAATAAAAATAACAATTCAGTTCCTCAGTGGCGCTAGCCACAGTGCAAGTGTCTAAGAGCCAGTTGGGGCCAGGGGCCCCTGTACTAGTTGGCACAGATTTTAGAACATTGGTAGCATTGCAGAAAGTTCTAGTGGACAGTGCTGGTCTGGACCCTCACCCTTATCTACCCCCACTGAAAATTTACGCTGCCCCTCCCCCTGCACTCCCATAGCACTTTATAATCCTCTCTTAGCACCTGCCAGTTCTTGCCTGTGCTAAGGTGACTGAGTACTCATTTTTCTCCTCCACGAGATTAAAAATTCCTAGAGGGCCAGGACTAGATCTCATTCAGCTTCATATGGAAGCAGTGTGGGCCAGAGCTCCTTGCGGAATTGTAGAGGATTAAAACAGTGATTGCTGAACTCAAGTCAACATTCCAGAGCCTCATCCAGAATCCACTGTCCAAGTTCTCAGTTGGGGACAGGTTACTTTCCATAGCACAATTCTAAATGGGCTAAGAGGTCCAGGCCGCGGCTCCCCGAGAGGTGGGAATCTTCATCTTCCTATTTTGCTGCATGCAGGCCACACGGAGGTTGCAAGCAAATGACCAGGACTGGGCTGCTGGCAATGAAGCTAAAAATAGCCACAGAACCCACAGCAAGGAGTTAGCAGGACTTGTTGCTAGGGAGACCAGTGGCAGAGAGAGCAACTAAGCAGGGAGAAAGTGTCAGACCTGCACAGGGGAGAGCAGAGGCCATGGGAGGTGGGGGGCGGGCCCTAAGTTGACAGGGGTCCAAGGCTCCCACCTGGAGATGGTCTGCCTTCTGGCAGTTCCTGACTAATGTTCTGAGTGGGGCAAATGCTTCCCCTGTCCCTCAGTAACCCATTTCCATGGAAACCACCATGACTGGGGTGAAGTACCAGCCCCTGGAAGGGAGGCCTCTGCCTAGAGCTGGTTGTTATGGCAACATTCCCCCTTCCTGTCATTCTCTCTCTCCTGTCTTCTGTGGGGAAAGGTGGGGGCCTGGTCTTGGCTTCGCCAGCATGACCAGGAAACACCCACTTCCTGACAAGAGTAACCTGCAAGGGGCTTCGGAAGCTCCTGGGAACCCAGAAAGGCCAGTCGGTCCCCAGCACAAGGCAGAGCTTCCTTTTCTCTCCACAAGAGCCTCACAGATCATCGCCACGAGAAGCCCAAACTCACTGGGGTTTACAACCTCGACCCAAAGGGGTTTTTAAAAATATAGATTCCTGGGCTCTCTTATGGAGATCAGCAGGCTTGGGGTACGGCCCAGGAACCTAATAAAACCTCCCTGGGTAATTGTGATATGAGCCAGGTGTGGAAACCACTAATGGCCCTGGCTAGCCCTCTTCCAACTGAGGAAACTGACACCTAGAGGGGGAGAGCCCACCCAAAGGGGCAAAGCCATTAATTGAAGAGGAAGTGGTTTGGAGAGGGGTGGGGTAGGTAGGAGATGCAGAGGGAATCTCTCTCAGTGCACGTCTGGGGTGAGGTCCCAGCTCCAGGGCCTTTGCCTCCTGCTCCCGCTTCAAGCCAGAACATGCTGTTGTCCGATACTGGATTGTGATACAAAAACGAGCCTCTCAACAAGCTGTCCCTTATGGCAGAAGTGGAAGGTAGTGGGGCTGGGCAGTCTGGTTCCCAGAGTATATAGAATGGAGGCAGCCCAGGCAGACAATTTGGACTGAAAGAGAAATCCATCTTCCTTCGGAGGGAAAGCAAAAGGGTCACCATGGCAACCCACAGTGTGCTGGCCTAGCTGGGCTCTGTGCCATCATCCCAAACTTGGGCGCAGCATTTAGGCAGACGCCATAGGGCAGGGGGACCCCACCCCCATGCCAGTAGAGTTTTAGAACCCGAAGAGGCTGGCGCCCACTGCTGAGCCTGCCTGCAACACACTTAAACGCTAGGATCCAGGAGCACTAAGCCTCCTGAGCACCTGCCAGAGCCAGGCCAGGGGAGGACACTGAGGAGGCAGAGGGCACGGTGGAGACAGGCCTCCACCCTTCTGTTACTCACAGCCCAACTGTGAGCCCAAGACCCACCACACATGGAACCGCAGCCCTCATCCAAGACACCATGCCATCAGCTGGTAAATTATGTGGTCAAGATGCTTTCTCTGTGTGCTGAAGGCAATTCGGGGAGGCTGGGATCCGCAAAGGCAGGGACACTCAAGGGAGGAAGAGGGTGAAGTAGGAATGGCGCAACCTCCCTGCTGTCTCAGACAGGAATGGCCAGATTTCTGGGGGTATCTGCAATTGCATCTGCTTCCTGGCGGTGAAGGGAGGCTGAGAAGCACAAGCACAGCTGTCTGCCTGGCTGCTAGGGAGGAGGAGCTGCTTGGCGCCTGCTCTACGATCCCCTCAGATAAATTCTGACCAAGAGAGAAAATGAGGGATCAGGGAACCACCTTTCCGCTGACCCCTCACTTCATCTCTCCCGCCTCCATCACAAGCAACCCTCACTCCTCCCCAGTTTCCCCATTCTCTCCCAGTCACCACTACACTTCCTAATGGTGTGTGCATGAAAGCCCCAACTGGCCAGACCTGCCCTAGGCTTGTGGAACTTCAGCTGCCAGCCTCTTCCTCACTGCTCCCATCTGCTGCCTTCTCTTTCCCTACAATCCCTGGCCGGCTCCATACGGGGAAAGCTTCTTCCCAAACCCCAATCTCCCCTCCGGGTCACTTTCATCCCCCCTCCCGGAGCTGCTACGTGTGCTGCTAGGTGCACAGCTCCACCTGTTAGTGAGTGGCGTGTGGCATCTGGGAGGGGACCAGCGGTGGGGGCTGGCGTGCTCCTGACCAGGAAAATCAACAGAAGGAGGAGGCTGTAACATCTAGGGCTGAGCAGGGGGTCACAGCTGATGACAAGACCTTCAGTCTAATGGGACCGCAAATACCTGCTTAATATTACAGATAAGATCAAAGGAAGTCGGGGGGGCGGAACATTTGAGAGGTGGAAAGAACCTTATGACAAGTTTGCTTGAGGACATGTCGATGTTGTCACTTCGCTTTAGAAACCGGACCCTAGAGAGAAGTATTAATTTCATACTTGCAGGGGGATGTGGGTCAGAAGGAACCTCGTAAACCCTAAAGGCCTGGGCTACTTTCCCCTCCCCCAGGCCCTTTCCCCAGGCTCCAGGGGTCAAAGGGAGGGGCCTCAGGGACCACCATTCAGATTCAGGCAGAGCATTGCAGTAAAGGACAGCTGAAAACAGCAGGAACGCCTACCATCTCCATCCCAAAGGGAAAATTTGAATTCCTGTACCAAGTCCTTTCCGGCCTCTCGCCCCACCCAGGCTTGGAAGCGGTTCCCTAGCTGTGCCTGCCTTAGAACCCATCCTTCTCCTTGATTCGAGATTCAAGAGGGGAGTCTCAACCTTGACTGTACCTTAGATTCACCTGGAGAGCTTTAGAAAGATCTGGGCCGCAGCCCTTCACTCGACTCCAGATCTAAGGACTCCAAAGGAGGGGCCCAGGTGGTGTCGGTTACAAAAAAACTCCCCCCCTGGCCCCCCCCCCCCCCCCCCCCCGTGATCCCAGTGTGCAGTGACACCCGCCACCCCCACCCCATGTGGGTGACAGGGTGGTAGGTGATACAATAAACACATCTTTGGGGGACTCTCTTCTGTGCCAGATTTGGTTTACTTCAAATCATTCGAAGCTTGATGGTTCTCAGACCACAGAACCATCTGGGCACCTGGCTGGGAAATCAGATTTCAGGTCCCGCCCCAGAGATCCTGCCTGCCTCAGTTCAGAATGAGGCCCAGGAATGTGCCTTTTTATTCCACTGCCCAGGTGATTCTGCTGGAGTAAGACACAAACCCACCCTTTAAGAAACACTGAATTTTGATAGCACCTTTCATATGTATAAAGCATATCCAACTCAATTTCTGTTTTTTGTGGGGGTTTTTTGCCGCACGAAGTTGCCTTTCAAACAGCATCTAGATCCAAATATACAGGATACTGACTGTTTTATCTCTGTTCTTAATCCATCCGAGTTGGAAGTGAAAAATTAAAATATACTGCCCATCATTCATTGACTAAAAAGGAATAGGGCAACAGTCATAGAGCATCTGTGAAGGGTTGTTATGAAAGAATGGCAAGTCAGAAAACTGCTGAAATTCACACACACCGTTGGCAGGGAGAGTGTAAATCGAGCGGTGAAGGACCAGGGTGGCCACAGAGATCTGAAGCGGGTTAGAGAGGTCTCCACAGGTAGGTGGAAAGGGGGACTTGAGTGGGTCTCTAATTGGTTCTGGGACTCCTTCCAGAGCCTGTCCTGGATGCCAGCTGCTCTCAGACACCCCAAGTCCCTGGCCCTCCCTATCCTGCTCCTCGCAAGGCAGGGCTGCTCCCCTGCTTCAGGCTCTTCCCTCTCTCCAGCCAGCACTTGCCCTCCATGTGGATGACGAGTCTGGTTCCAGGCCCATCTTTTGAGCTGCCAGCTAACCCTCTCCCCATGGACAGCCACCCTGCTGGCTTCTCAAAAGCAGCTTGTCCAAAACCTAAGTCAAAAGTCCACCCAGGCCGGCCTGGTGGCTCAGGTGGTTGGAGCGCCGTGCTCCTAACGCCGAGGTCGCCGGTTCAATTCCTACATGGGGCAGTGAGCAACAGCTCTTCTTAGAGCTGGGCTGCTCAGGTCTGCCTGGAGCTGGGCTGCCATGAGCAGCCGGAAGTTGGTGGGAGCTGCCACAGGTTGCTGAGTGCTGCTGCGGGCTACTGTGTGCCAACGTGAGGGGCCGGTGGCCAGCGTGAGCAGCCGACAGCCGGCAAGAGCTGCCATGAGCTGCTGTGAGCGACCGACCGACGACTGGTGGCCGACAGCCGGTGGGGGAGCACAAGGCTCATGGGCCAGGGAGCTGTGTCCTACACAACTAGACTGAGAAACAACGGCTTGAACCGGAGTGGGGCGGGGGAGGCGGAAGAAGGGGGAAAAAAAGAAAGTCTACTCCCTCCTAAGAGAATATCATGACCTTGGGATAGGCAGAGAATTCTTAGCAATACACACATATACACACTAGCCAATAAAAGAAAAAAAATGGATAAATTGGACTTTATTAAAATTAAGAGATTCGGTTCCTCAAAATACATCCTTAAGAAAATGAGCAGTCACACCACCTTCCTGCCCAAACCTGCTCTTCCTCCAGGATTCCCTAGCTCACATAATGATACCCTCCACCATTCCCCAAACACCAGCAGGTTTCTATCTTCCCTCCAACCAGAGACAAGTTTTATCAATTCTATCAAGCCTAGCTCCCATGACCTGGCCCTCAGCAAAGCCGAAGGTATTGCCCCCCACTGGTCTTGCTCTAAACGTCCGTTCTCTGGGCCCCTTACAATGCTGTCGGCGTTATCGTCCTATAATACACTTCCAGTGCTCTCATTCCCGTTCCCTACTGCACACTGACGGCACAATGAAGCTGACATTTCTCATCGACAGGAAGCCTCCCCAACTCTCACACCCTACTTAGAGATCTCTTGCTGTTCCCTAAACCCAGAAGTTTCATGCCTCCTTCTCTTTGCCCTTAGTTCCTTTCCCTGAAATGCCTTCCTTATTTATCCCTAGTGGAATTCTCAAAGGACACCTCCTCCAGGAAGCTTTCTGGGAGTTCCCTGGCCCTCCTCTGTGCTCACCACTGTCTGTGCCAGAAGCACATCCACCCGATGATGAGGCTCTGGGTGAACACTACACACTCCCGCCTCCTCCACGAGGCAACCTGTGCCTCTAGGACAGTGTCCAGCCGGCTCCTCCAGGAGCAGCACAGTGCTGTGTGTATTTAGTAAGTACTGAGTTCAAGTCTGTTAACTCCTTCATCTAGTATATTGGCTCCTTAACAAAGTCCCAGAGTCCGGCCGACCAACTGAAGCTTGAACATCCCAGGGGTGTTTCCTTCACAAATGGTCTGGTATTTAGAACAAAGCAGAGACAGCATCACCAGTCTATCTTTCCATTGTCTGCCTCCTAGAAAGTGCTATGAAAATGCTTCTAAAAGTTGAACTAAATATGCAAGAAATCTGGAGGCACTCTAGACTCCAAACTCCCAGAGATTTCTTAGACCACCTGTACCTTAGGATCCCACTCAATGCCCTTCCCCACTGCCCCCATCAGGCAAACTCCTGTTCCTGTGGTGGGCCTGCACGACGTCTCTTCTTAGGCAAGCCTTCCCCAAGGTCCTGGGGCAAAACTAGTCATTTGCTCCCAGAGCCCCGTTCCTCATATTTCTGCAACGGCCCTTACTGGGTTGCAGCGCAATTTATACACTTACATGCCTATCTCTCCCAGGGGAGGGTGGCATCCCAGGGCGGGATTCTGACTTTCCTTTAAATTTGTTTCTGTAGTGTCTAGAAAATGTTGGAAGGCGGTAGACACCCAGACACTTTGGGTGTCATGGTAATCTTTAAGTATGTGCTCAGTTAAGGTTCGACAACTCTTTGAAATAATGAACGAATGATTGTGTGATTAGTGAAAAGTAGCAGGAAGGGGCAGATCTAGGTAGATGGGGACCAAAGCCAGAAGCAGGGATGTGAATCCAAGCTAAGAAAATGCGGCCGGAAGCTGTGCGTGTCAGAGGATGGGCACACTTCACAACATCACCTCTTCAGTGATGAATTCAAGCCCCTCCCTCATGCCTAAGTCTAGTGTGTAAAGATGAGCATCGTGTCCCAGCTTTCTGATCCAGGCATAAAACGACACAGAAGGAAATGGGACAGCAGTGAAGAGGAAAGGAACACTACACTCCAGCATTGAAAGTGAATTTGATGATTTTTTTTTTTTTAAGAACTTTGAAAGGATGCTTTATGTATGTGCCTCCAGGAGAGGCATATATGTGAGGCCTGCGAATTCACTAAATATTTAACTTAGCGTTTGTGGACAAGGTAGTATAGGATATAAGAGACCAAGGGAGCTACAGATCCTGATTCCAGTCCTCTGCCCCCCAAATTATGAAATTCTAGGATCTCTGGAGTTGTCTAAACTATTTCTATCACATTACAAATGAGGAAACTAAAGTGCAGAGAGGAGAAATTGATCAAGGGCAGAAACTGAGAGCAGCACTGAGGACGCCTGAATCTCATTCCAACATTCCGTTAATCCAATCTCACAACATCAAACATACTCGTATGATCATGAGAAAACAACAATTCAAGGGTAAGGGCTCGGGACCAAATGAGTGGAGCAGGGGGACCCGTCCTAAGGGCTTTGAAGAACCCAAACCTGGGGCCAGCCCGGTGGCTCAGGTGGTTAGAGCTCTGTGCTCCTAACTCCGAAGGCTGCCAGTTCGATTCCCACATGGGCCAGTGGGCTCTCAACCACAAGGTTGCCATGTTCAACTCCCGCAAGGGATAGTGGGCTGTGCCCCCTGCAACTGACAATGGCAACTGGACCTGGAGCCGAGCTGCGCCCTCCACGATTAGGATTGAAAGGACGACAACTTGACTTGGAAAAAGTCCTGGAACTACACACTGTTCCCCAATAAAGTCCTGTTCCCCTTCCCCAATAAAATCTTTAAAAAAAATTTAAAAATAAATAAATAAATAAAGAACCCAAACCTGGCAAAAATGGAGCGGCCTGAACACCCATAGCTGCAGAAGCCAGGAGAGGCGGCGGGTGGCTGGAGTGCTGGGCCAGCCCCACCCCTCTCTTCTAACCCCATACTTCAGTTGCAGGAGAAGCCAAGACTGAAAACCAGAAAGACTTAGTTCTAGTTGAATCATTTGGGTGCAAAACAGAAGCAGCATGAGATCTGAAGCCCAGTTTTGCCCATGTAGCCTCTCCACAAGAATTTCCATGGGGCTCTTACCTACTTAGCTAGACGGGATCTCAGATTCCTAACAGTAAAATAGGGATAAAAATAGTTCTTAATAGTAATTGCGGATCATCTGTCTGTCAAATGACAAAAATAATCCAATTTAGTAATGAGTTTGATAGTCTTTATTCAAGGGAGAACAATCCATGGATTGGGGGGAGAACAGTGCCTCACAAGCAGTGGGACATTCTTCCTGGGGGATTTTGGGCAAGAGTGAGTTTTACAGGGCATTAGAAGAGCTGCCGCGGAAACAAGGCTGGATTGGCTGGGAAGTCGGGGATTTCCTTATAAGGCTAGCAGGTCCTATTTTCTAGGGTAAGGTAAGCTAGCTAAAGCTGAATCGGAGGACCGTGATTGGTGTCTGTGTTGTTTTCTTGACAGGTGTTTCCCGTAACAGCAGGTGAGTTAGGTTTGGGCCTGTGATGTGGGCCGGGCCACTGGGGCGGCCTCCATTTTATGGGTCCCGAAATACGAATTAACTTTATCCTAGTTAAGGATTGTGATGAAAGTTAGTGCTCTTGGCACAATGCCTGGCATGTAGCAGGTGCTCGGTAAAGTCCTTCCCCTTTGGCGTGGTTCAGACTTTGCTGTGGCCAGATGCCGGACCCTGGGCAATTTACTATAACCCTCCCCACTGCTTGCTTTCTTACCACTAAAAAGTGGGGGTTGTTCTGAGAGCTTTTCTCTCTGTGTTCCCAGATGAAGTGAACACTCCAGTGTGCAAACAGCCCATCTATTTGGGAGAAAATGGAGAGCTTCTATGATGACAATTTCACAGCCTATCCGAAAGGCCAACAGCCCTAGATGTCACTATGGGTTCCAGGCTGTCACAGGAGTTCCTTTGAAACGTGCCCAACCTCTTGGCAAAGTATACGTGTCATGCTTGCTCCAAATGGCATCCTTTCTTTAAAGGCTGATGTTATTTTTGAGGCCACCCTGCAAACATTCAGGTTTTCCTTAGTTTATATATGGTGCATACATGAGGAATGTCTGCCAGTCAGAATACCCTAAACTGCCACCCACATCCCTGGCTAATAATTTGGTGTCGTCCTTAATGGTCTACTTTGCATTGCCATTTCTCATGTCTCCTGTAGTAAAGCCCAGGAGATCACACTTAATTCATCTATTCCCAAAGCCCCCAGCACAACGCCCCCTACTTAGGTGTGTAGTGATGGCTTACTAAATGGAATATAGCACAGCAGGAGAGGACCCTCTGGACAGCCACAGACTATCCTTCCCAGGGCAGACAGCAAGCAGAGTCTGCTGAGACTGCAGGGTTATAAGCAAGAGGAAGCAACATTTGCTCGGCTCACAGAAGCAGCAGCAACCCAAATGGCCAATAAACATATGAAAAGATGTCCAGCCTCACTTATTATCTGGGAAATGCCAATTAAAATCATAACAAGATACCGTTTGTTTGTTTTTTTCCCACCCATTAGATTAGCAAAATATTGATGTTGGCAAAGGTGGGAGTCTTCTCATACCCTGTTATGGGAGCATAAACTGGCGCTGCTCTTTTTGGAGGGCAATTTGGCAGATTTTATAAAATGCAAAATACATGTTCCCTACGACCCAGCATTTCTCTTTCTAGAAAAACACAGATGCACAAAGAGGCATGACCAAGGATGTTCACTGCTGCAACGCTTACGCAGTAAAATATTGTAAACAACACAAATGCCCACCAAGAAGAGAACGGTTAAATAAAATCATGGTAATCCATATGGAGAAATATAACAATAATTACATGGCTAGATTGCCCAGACCTACTGTAAGTGAAAAACCAAGCTGTAAAATGAAACTAGTGCAGTTCCACTTACATAAAAAAAAGAAAGAAAAAAGCAATTATATATTTACGCACACACATATAGATGGATAGAAAAAAATCATGTCATATGTACACCAAACTGATAGCATCAGGTACCTCTGGTGGAGGAATTAAAATTGAGAGGGGGGCGGGGTTTTTTACAGTAAGAATGTATCTGCGTAAAACTTATGTAATTTAAAATCATTTTAAAAAATGATTGAGCTCCTGCTAAATGTTAGCCCTGTGCTAGGAGCTTTAAATGTTATGCATTACCTTATTAACCCACACAACTCTGATATCAGAATTATTCATTCAGCAAACCTTTATCTAGTCCCTCCCGAATGCCAGCACTGGGGGCAGAGGTACTCAGAGTGCCAGCATTGAACAAGCTCTGGGTGGGTAGAGGCAGAAAACAAACTGGTGAGTGATGCTTTGCTGGAGCTGAGACACGCCTGCGAGAGCCGAGAGCCGAGTACAGCCAAGTCTAGCCACAGTGGAGGGACCTCAGCTTGGTGAGGTTAAGTGATGCCTAAGGTCCCACATCCAATAAGAGGCTGAGTCAGCATTTGAAGTAACCTCCAAAGGCACCCTTCCCTTCTGGAATGTCAAGTATTGCTACCTGCTGGGCAGCCTGCAGGGAGGGAAGGGAGGGGTTGTATCTGAGTGTGGGTTGGGGGAGGGGAAAGGATGGGAGGGGAGGGGTGACTATGATATTTAGACCAGATTATTTATCATCATTATTTCATATGTATAAAGCATCTAAGAAGTGTAAGGATGCACGAGTCCTTCTCTTCAGGTTAGGAACCAGGAAAGATACCAGCTCCTAGATCAGCCTGATTGCCTTGTAGTAATTTAGAATCAGGTTGGGGTGAAGAGATTACTGAGAGAGCCATAATATCACGGGCTACCGCTGAATCCACAAACCATTAAGTAGTGATACAAACAGTCCATGGCCCTTCTGGCTGGATGACTGTTTCAACTGCTCGGCTGGCCTCTGCACCCTCTGCCTCGGGTGTGGAGGACCAATGAAGTACCACCTGTGAGGAGCCCTTCCCAAACCCCCTAAAGCACTCCCTCGGGTCCCCTTGTTCTGAGCATTGATAGAAAGAGGAGCCCTGGACTTGCCTTCCTTTAGGAGGACAAATTGCCTCACCTCTGCCCTCCCACCGCCCAACCTGGGCCAGCTCTTCCAGGACCGAGAAGGCTCTCCTCTGCTCCAGCACAGCGCAGACCCAGTGGGCACAGCAGGAGCGCAGGGTGGAGACGAGTCCGGGCACCACTCTGCCTCTGGGGGCCTGCCCACATAGGTCCCCTGGCCCCAGGCTATTCTCCAGATGAACCAGTCAGCACCCCTGGAAACCAAGGGTCGAGCCGTCAAGGTGGAAATCCAAAGGCCAAGCTCTCTGAGAAAGAGTCCCCTATTCACCAACCTCCTAACTGCTTAGCCAACCAACAGGTAGGTCGGTATTCACTGAGCCTGTTCTCCCTGCCCAGTACCAGGGTGGGCACAACGGGGGAAGACATGATTAACACATAAAAAATAGTGAAAAATACACTATGAAATTGAGTGCTAAGTCCAACAATATTATCAGTAGGGGCTACAGGGGTGCAGAGAAAGGAGGAGGTCAGTGTAAACTAGAGAAATCCTAGAGAGCTTCACGGAAGAGGCAGCAGCTCTTGGCCTCAACCCTGAATGGATAGGGAAAAGCATAGTAGGAACAAAGGCAGGGAGAAAGGAAGACGCATGTCAAGTATAAAGGGGAAACAGGTCCCTCACATTAAAGAATGGTAGTGAAGTGGGGTGGGCGATTGTGGAGGTCACAGTGAGAAACAGCCAGAGGATTTCTGATGTGATAGGGGAAACAATAGGGAGCCATTGCAGGTTCTAGAGCAGGGCCTGGTCATAATCGAAGCAGAGTTGACTCCTTAAAAGGATTAGTTAAGAGGTGCAGCGACAACAACTTCCCAACCCTCGCAGAAATTCCCACTTCTGCCCCAGGGAAGGAAGACATGCCTCATTTTCCTCATCCACTGATTTTAAATTTCATTTTGTGATTTTTTTTTTAAAAAATTAAGTTTATTGGGGCTAACGTTGGTCAATAACATTATGTACATTTCAAGTGTACAACTTTATCATCCATCTATATATGCAATTGTGTGCTCACCACCCAAAGTGGTGATAAAATTTTTTGTGATATTCTAAGTCTTCTTAAGTTTTATTTTATTTTGGAGGGGAGAGGAAAGCCTGGGAAGTAGGTTATCTGGGATGGACGGAAAAGTAAAGAGTAGCCCTCACCCAAATTACTGCGGACTGACTGACAAGGGTGGTCAAGGGGAAAGGAAATTAAGCCCAGGAAGACATTTGGGCCTGTGGACCAGGGAAGGGGCAGGGATAGACAGGGTCTGGCAGGAGCCCCACAGCAGGGCACACAGCCCTCATACCCTGCCTCGGCCCCACCCCGTTCCCAGGCACCTTCCTGCTGCTCTCAGCCCCCATTCCCAATGCTCCACCACCACCAACTTCCATTCCTGAAAAGGCCGTGCAGTGATGGGCCTCAGAACCTTTGTGGGTGCTGAACACCCCTTCCTGCAATGCCCTTCCTCCCCCTCCCTAAATTCCAGTTCATCCTTTAAAAGCCAAAAGCCACCTCTTGCTGGTGTGGATGACCCCTCAGGTGACGCTCTTCCTGAGGTGCCCGGAACCCTCATCCTATCGCGGGACAAGTAAGAGTCCTCGAGGCTTCCAGTAGCCCCAGGATCTTACACAGCGCTCAGACATGGAGGGCACTGGGTGTCAGCTCAGAACGGTGCCCTGCAGGAACTTTTAATGAGCAGGTTTCTCCTGCTGAGTTCAGGAAATGCTGGCTGGACCTTCAAGTGACACTGCCTGGGAAACAGCAGGAGGGGAGACGTCTTTTGGGGAAGGAGGGTGGGTCATAGGGGCTCAAAACAGGCAGAGAGTGGGGGCAGAGATCTGGGGATGCCACAGATGAGGGGCAGAAGAGGACGCTGAGGAGATGCAGTTGGAGGAAATGGGGAAGAGCTCAGGGACAAGGGCAGGAAGGCCTTAGGAGGCGGTTTCAGAAGAAAGGGTCAAATGCCTGAGAACCAAGATGAGACTGTGAAGGGAGGAAGGATTTCTTTCTCCTTGGTAAGCCACTTAGAAAACGAGCCTGATGGCGACAGTTACTACTCTCTAGTCTAAAAGGGACACTAGGGAATCTTGAAAGCGACCTATGTTTCCCCAACATTCTTGTTACCTGCCGCTAGCCTTCCCCTTCCCCCCAGCAGAGCCCCAGAGGGATAAGTGTGGTCTTGGGGCCAGGCCCCACGTGGCAGTAGGAAGCGTGAATTCTAATTCCATTCCAGTCCATTCCTTGTGTGCTGTGTGAGCTTGTGGCCAACATATAATGGCAGCGCCAGACCCCTCATCTGAAAATAGGGGGGATCAACAGTTCTAACACTTGCACTGCAAGTCATGGAATTCCTTACAGGTATCTTTAGTTAGAGCATATGAGTGAGGAACAATTTTACCAGCAGAAAAGACATTGTGTTGGTAGGTCTCTGTAGCTCAAGTGACACATACCTAAAATATTTTATAAATCAAATAAACTTCTGAAGTTTTTCTGTTAATACGCATTGATTACCTATATTGGTTGGGGGGTGGCAAAGCAGATGCCAAAGGTTTAAGATTTTTCTACAAAAGCTTTCGATGAATGTTGAAACTCAGTGATATGTTCATGGGCGTTCATTATACTACTCTCTCTACTTCTATGGGTGTTAAAAGAGGTTCCTGATAAACAAGTTTTTAAATTTTAGTAGAAAACTTCAAATTGAGAAAATGTATCTATTATCTTAATTTTCCTGGCGGTTGAGAAAAGATCCCCTTTTTTATCCAACTGAGGACAAGCCCCCATACTGCTTCTTCAAGGGAGCACAGTTTGAGGACCACAGAATTTCTAGAAGCTTCTGCAGGTCGAAAAGTTATGTCTAGCTTCTGACCCCAGGGCTAAGAGAGGGCAGAAACAGCACCATGCATCACAAGGGGTGCCCCTCCAGTGGTTGGGGCACTTGACCAGATAGGGCAATAGCCCCAGTTCTCAATTTTCATCCCAAAGACCACACTTAATGCTCAGGGTCAAGTCCCTCTCTCCTCCCAGACCTTGGACTGGCTGCCCCTTTTCCAGGCTTTTCCAGGAGAGTAATCTCTGCCTTCCTGGATCCAGAAGGAACTGAAACAATCAAGTCGCCAAACCCCCACGTTGTTTTGAACTTTCTCTAGAGTAAACTCTCACACAATGTAACAGGATAACACCTTCCGTTGTAGGCCTGGGGTAAAGGCAAAAGAGGATGCTCGTGAAACGCCCCAGGTGGTGGAAATTCACCACTTTTCAGCTCCCTTCCTGGTGCCCATAGGTCCATCCATATGCCTTCTCTCTACTAATCAGACAGACAGAAGGGCAGTCCGGCCAGTCATGCTGGGTGGACTGGTCGTCCCTTGGTCTTTCGGTCTCCACTCCCTCCCCTCCTCCCCACAGACTGGCTCCCAGCCACCTCACCACCCCCACAGAAGCTCCTCATAGAAAAGCCACCAGCTACCTCCAGTATGTAGAATGCAATGAGTATGTCTCAACGAATTCAGCTTCCGCAGGGCTGGGTGGCCCTTCTCACCAGAAAACCTACTCCCTAAGACCCCACTCTTCTTCTCCTGGCTTCTTCTCAGGCCCCGCTGCCTGGCACTCCTTTCTACGAGGCCCAAAAATGTTGGGGTTTCTGTGGACACGATCCTGGGCCTTGGTCTCTGCCTTTGCCCTGTCGCTCCTCCCCCTCGCTTCTCCACCCCCTGCTCCCTGCCCCAGCTCATCAGTTTCCATGGACTTAAATGCCCCAGGTTCTGCTCTCAACACCCTTCCCACCTTTGTGTCTGCAGCCTGCACCTCCTCCATCCAGGCTCCAGGCACCTCAGCATCTCACCTGGAACTTGACCTCCATGCATCCTAAGCCGATGCTTCCCAAGTCTTCCCCATCCAAGGAACTGACACGCCCATCACCAGGCTTCAGGGAGGTCTTCCTTGAGCCTCTCAGTTCCTTCCCTTTCTCCACGCCTTCCATCCATCAGCAAACCCTACTGATTCTATCTCCAACATACATCCTGGATCTGTCTTGTCTCCATTGCTGCCCTTTTAATCCGCATCAAATCGTTACTCTGCATAGAAACCTTCAATGGCTTCCCAGCGTACTCAGAATTCAACCCACTTTGGGCCGGGACCTGCAAGTGCGATTAGAACCCTGCTTCCCTCCCAGCCTCGACTGACCACACTTTCTCCCTTGCTCATTGTACTCTGGGCATACTGGTCTTTCATTCTGCCCAAAACGCCAGGGCCCTGCTTGTGCTATTTCCTCTGCCTAGAACGTTCTCCGCCACCCCTTCCCCTCGCACCTCACAGAGCCAGCTCTTCCGTTCCTTTAGGTCTCAAATGCCACCTCCTCCAAGAAGCCTCTTCTGCGTTCCCCACCCAGAGCAGGCCTGTTATCCTCTTTGTCAGCCCCTGTTTACTCGTTTTCTGTCTGTCTCCCCCATCAGAATGTCAACTCCACGAGGCAGGAATTACATATGCACAGAGCCTAGTATACTACCTAATACACAGGGAAGTATTCAATAAACATTTGTTGCAAGTCACTGCCTAGGGATTAAGCAGTTCCCTGAAAGTACGGCAGGTTAACCTGAAGGGGAAACTTAGGCTCAGCCAGGGCCTGCCAACAGCCTCAGAGGGTGGCTGAAGCTAACTTCTGGTTTTCCAGAACTATGGGACTGGCTGGGACCCAGGCCACAAGGCACCTCACCTCCCTTTTCCAGCGTGCCAGCCACTCGTCCCGCTTGCGCTTGCTGATGTAGTAGGGGTCCCCCGCCTGGAAGGTGAGCCGCGGCATGGGCCGCTGGCGGAGGCTGGACTCCCAGCCCAAGCCCCCCCGAAGCCGGCCCCGGGAGCCCTAGGACAGAACGACAGAGAGACAGACTGGCATTAAGATGGGCACTGGCAGCCCCACTGCAGGGTTTGTTCCTCCTGGAGGGGAAACTGAGGAGGCACTCACCTCAAACAGAACCCAGGAGCCCTAACTCCTGGCCAGAGATGTCAACCCTGCAAGTACTGGGCAAACCCCTGTCTGGGCTAGAGAAGTGAGGGAGTGGGGTGGGGTGACCCAGGGACATAAACCAGGAGGGGAAGTGCTTGGTCTCAGAGGGGGACCAGATGGCTGCCTTGGAGGACTTCCAACCTCCACACCCACTTCCTCTCCTCCTCACAGAGGGGCATGTAAAGAAGGGGACAGGGGCCACCTCAGGCTCCCCTCACACACACTCGCCACAGGTGGTCAGAGCAGTGGCTTTCTTCTCCTAGAATCAGGATCCACAGAGCCCCTGGGGGTTGAGGAAAACACTTGCCTCCATTTTCATGGATTCGATGTTGGTCTCCTTCTGTTCTTTGCCTGTGGAGAGGGAAGAACAAAGGGACTGTCGGCAGAGTTACGGGAGTGGCTCAGAGGCCCCCACCTTGTGCCTGGGGTCCCTGTCATGGGGCAGGGGTCCTCCAACCATGTAGTTGTTCATGTGTCAAATCTGATGGCCCACCACGTGCCAGGCGCCACGCTGGCCCCGAGGACGTGGAGCATGGCCAGAGCAGAACAGGGACTGGAGCAGGGTCGGAGGCCCGAATCTGGACAACAGAAAAGCCAGGGCTGTGGCACACGGCCCATTAACTCGGTCTCAGGCACACACAGGGGTCGTCTAGAAATAGCCCCACTCAGTTCCTCCTAGTCAAAGAGCTCCCTTCTCAGAGGAGGGGCCAGACCTACAGCCTCCCCTGGCCCTGGGAGGGAGCATCCGTTTCTATGTGTGGGGCCCTGGGGGTGGGGTGGGGGGGGCACAGGGTGACTGGAGCAAGACTCTAGTGAAGCAATGTCATCTCTATGAGACTCATCTGGAAAATAGAGATGCTGGAGGTGATTTCTAAGGTCCTCCTGGAGTTCTCAATATGGTGGTTCTATTATTAATGTCTGCCTCTATACCCCATTCTCAGGTTCCTGAGCTCAGCCTTTCTTCTAGAAGACTTGGATTCCAACTGTCTTCGCGTGACCTGTGCAACCTCTCCTAGCCTGCCTCCTCACTGAATCATGGCAGATACCCTTCTAAAATCTTTAGGTTCACGGAAACATTAAATGCCTGGAATGGGGCTTGGCATATAGTGGGTGCTCAGTAAACGTTAGTTTTGTTCCCCTTGCAGAAGGCAGCATTTTCCTGGTCTTCCTCCCCACAATTCCTCAAATGAGCCCTGATTCCAGTTGGGGGGGGCTCCCCTGGGGGCAGAAGCCCCAGCATCGCTGATCTGGGAGAGCCTTACCCTCATCCTGTCCGTCTCCCCGCCCCAAGCAGCAGGGCAGCCACATGCATCCAGAATACCCCTGCCCTCCTACCCTGGTCCTCGCAGGGTCCTCACTTGTCCTAGCCGCGGGGTGGGGTTAACTGCGCCTTCCTGAGCTTCCCGCGGGAGTTCAGGGGGAGTGAGTCTTCCTCTTACCTGCCACCCCACAACTCCCGTCTCAGAGGCCAAGAGTACTGAGCTTGGGCTCAAAGCAGGAAGGTCACTAAGGCTGGCTCAGGGTAGCTGGGGGAGGGGGACACAAAGAGCCAAAAAACGGAAAAAACAGCCCCTACTTCATCTCCTGGCTCAGAAGCGGAAACCAGCCACAGCACTGAAGGCCTCTGAATCCTCAGCCGCGGAGAGGATGTTTCTTTCCCTCCCTCTCACCAGAGAAGACCTGGGGCCGTGTGTCTCACCCAGGCAGGGCCCAGGGCAGTTCTGGATTACAGCGGCCAGGACGGGAGCCCTGGGGGAGCTGGAAGGCAGGGCAAGCACCTGCGGGGGGCGCCCTGGATGCGTGGACACCCGAGACGACACTTGGGGTGCCACACCCAAAGAGCCGAGCTGGCTGCTGAGGGGCGCGGGGGAGAGGAAGCGCGTGTGTCTGTCGCGGGGGCATGTGGGAGGGCACATGTATAATCGCTGACGCTTGTACATGACAGGCCTTTCAAGGTATGTCTCACACAGACTTTCTGTCTCTTCCTCCGTGTTTCCATTAGGCCCTCTCGCCTCACCACTGCCAGTTCCCCAACTTTTCCTCCGGCCTCCTAGGGCGAGGCTCCCCCCCCACCAGCCGGGGGCCTCCGTCCTCCCAGAGTTCCGCACCCCTCCACCCCCACCTCCGACCAGCACGTTCTACCCGGCGAGGCTTTGTGCTGCCAGAAGGGGGCACCCGCCCTCGGATCAGGCTGCACCAGGAGGTCCATAGGCCCTCACGTTCTCTACTGGGGACCGTCAGTGGCATTTGATCTATGGGAAATCACTTATTTATTCAAATAGAAGAAAATCAGCGCTGAAAGGAACTATAAGGATGATGGAGTACTCCTCCAGCCCCTACATATTGCCGATGGGGAAACTGAGGCCCTGGGGATTGGAATGCCTTACTACTAGAGCTGAGAAGACAGCTCACTTGATACTACACCCTCTGGTGTTCCCCCTTTCCCATTCTCAGGCCCCCCCATGCACCCCAAAACGGAATTACTTTTCTTTATATAATCTCTAACTGCCTTCCTTCTGGAATTTTCTCTCTGACAAACTGCCACATGCCCGCTTGTGTGATATCACACACACACTTGGGCAAGCAAAACAACAAACTGGGCTGCCTCAGATTGCTGCACTTGTCCTGAGTCAAGGGGGATCAGCTGTGCTCTCAACTCTCCCTCTCCAGTCCATCTGCTCTTGGCCCGGACCCAGGGTCCCAGGCAGGGCCAGGTGGCGGTGTGCCTTCCAGGGTGGCCTGGCAGGCTTGGACATGACCCTAGGGTATCTCAGCTCTTGGAGACAGTGGAGACCAGGGTGCTTCTAACACTTACCTGTTGGTCTGAGACTATGCTCAGCAGGGAGCCCCCCAAATTCCCTTTAAAATGAACCAGGACTGAGGCCAGGCTTGCCCCAGAGGGCAGTCACTTGCCCCATAGCAGGTGCTCAGTCTGAGGAGAGAGGAGCTCCGGGCTCACCCTAATCTGGTCCTTTACTCGTTGTATTACTTTGGGGAGGTAACCTAATCTCTGAACCCTCAGTCTCCCTATCTGAAAAATGGGGATAAAAGAGTCCTCCTTGCATGATCACAAAGATTAAAGAAGGGAATACATAAAGAGCTGGGCTTCTCAAACTTGACTATGCATCGAAACCCTGAGGAGCTCTTTAACAGGTACATTCTGATTCAGGAGGCCTAGGGTGGGGCCTGCGAGTCTGCGTTCCTAACCTCTCAGGTGATGCGTGGACCACAGTGAGTAGTGAGGATACAGAGCACTCAACACACAGTCAATAGTCAGTCAAAGCAAACCACACCACCACCGTGACTGTTAGCATCACGGCGGCATGACTGCAGGAGCGCACGCGCCTGCCCAAGGCCACCACCTGCCTGTCCAGGTGGCTCTGGCCCTGATTACTCATCATCTCCCCTGCTCCTCCTCCTTTCCCCTGGCTGTTCTAGCAGGATCTGGGGCCCCCACAGTGCACACGGAAGGGTGCCCAGGCCAAAGGAACATGCCTTAAAGGCCTCCATTCTCCCTGTATAGCACCTCACGAAAGGGGTTCCAGGAAAGACAGATGGAGTCCCCTGAAAAGAGACCCAGAATGAGGGGAACTGAAAGGAGACCATGGCCACGTCACTTCCTTGCTGGGGCCTTCGTCTCCTTCCTCCTGGGGATCAAGCAGCTGAGCATGTGCTCTGTATGGCTGGCTGCTGGAACGATGGCTGAGCCTCCAGTGGGCCACTGCCCACTCCTCCGGGTCACCCCTCATGAGTCTCAGCATCGGGCAACTCACAGTAGCCTTCAGGGATCCCACCCGCTCTGACCCCTGCCAACATCTCCACTGCCTGGATGGCTGCGGCCAAATTGCTCTGAGTGCTCTGAGGCCAAATTTTGGAGATCAAGGAGACTTGGAGCATTTTTCCCACCATGCTCAGCACTAAAATTCTGAGGAAGGTCCGCCTAATGCAGGAGGCACCCTTGAACGATCCCTCCCTTTTCCCCTCATGTCCTTGGCACTCATCCATCTCTCTCCATGTCTGCTGCCACCTAGTTCATCAGAGCCACCCTCCTCCCCTCAGAAGATACCTGCAGCAGCTCCTAACTGCTCATCCTGCCTCCTGGCCCCTCCAACCATTCCATTCCAGGATCCAGATGGCAAAATGCAAAGCACATCATGTCACCCCTGGGAGGGTGGCCTCAAAGCCTGCCCTGCCCCGTCTGCTCTCCCCTCAGCTCACCTTCCTCCCTTGCTATCTCCACTCCAGCCCTGTGGGTTTCTGTCAGCTCCCTGGGTGCCCTGCTCCCGCCCACCTGGGAGCCTTTATATTTGTTCTCCCTCCCTCCCTGTGTCACCCCTCACCTGGTGAACCCTAGCTCATCCTTCAGCTTATGTGTAACAGCCCAGGCCAGCTGTGTTCCTCTGGTATAGTTTCTCATAAAACCATGTTTATTTTCTACGGAACTTATCTCTGTATAATCACACACTTTTTTCAGTGTTGAGTTTCTCACTAACGTCTATCTCTCCAGCTGACTACGAGGTCCTTGAGGGCAAGAACTAGGTTTTTGTTCATGAGGGTTTCCCCAGATCCTGGCACAGACCAAAGGGGTGTTTAGTAAACACCCATTGACTGACTGAAGAAGGAGCTCCTGAGAACAAACAGAAATGCAGACAGGGAAATCCCAATTCAAAAGCAAACCCTCGAGGGTGCAGAGCATGCTTGGAGCTATGGCTCCATCCTACCAGTCACAGATCACTGCCTGGGCCCTGGGCAGCGGCTGGGTGCCACTGGTGGTGGGGTCCCAGGAAGCTGGGAGTCAGCCAAGACCTGCCTCTGGGGACCAGCACATGTGGCAGGAAAGGCTGACAGGTTCTGTTCTTGCACACCAGGGCGTTTCACCGGGATGGTATCTTCCCCCTGTCCTCCTCTGTTTTACACCACTCAGGCCCCTTGGACAGTGCCACCAAGTGTCAGCACACATCCCAGGAGGCACTCAGGTGAGGCTAGGGGCTCTGGTCAGCTCAGGGCCAGCCCTCCTGTGCCCCACTGCAGAATAAAGGGGCGAGTGGAAGGGCACACGACTCTGAAGCCAGGATGGAATAAATCCCGGATCTGCCACGTACGGGCTTGGGGTCCCCGAGCAAGTCACTTCATCTGGTCAAGCCTCGATTTTTTTTCCCACCTTACAACGGGGATAGTAATACCTCCTGGAGAAGACTGCTTGGAGGAGTAAAACAATCAACACAGAGCACCTCAGGAAGCGCTTTGCACATCACGGGAGCACCATAAATATCAGCTGAATAATAAATGCAGGCACGATATTTTTCAATAAATTTGGAAATCTCTTTTCTGGAGATGCTCCCAATCCTGCCAGAATATGATGTTTGGATCCATGCAAAGTGAGTTATGCCAATTCATCAATTTCCTCATTCCATCGTACACACTTGGAAGGAAGACTTTTTGAAATGAAAATGCACATGTGCAAAACAACCTGGCAGGGTCCTGGGAGGATCCAATGTGATAATGTATGAGAAAGTGCTTCGTAAACTGTGAAGCCCTGTACAAATGCTAGTTGTGCTCATTACTAACATGTTTACAGCTCGCTTGGCCCTGAAATTGCTGGCTTAACCTGAAAGAGAAAAGTGGGCAACTTTCCAGGACTCCAGGGCTAGGCCAAGAAGTCCGGGAGGAAGAGGCCTGGGTTGGACCACCCGCCCCTCCCCCACCCCACTCTGTCACAACCAGTTTAGTCCAGTCAACGAAACTGTGGTGGGCTCAGGACGTCTGTGCTGGGGAAGGCTCACTGGGCTTTTATCGCCCACACAGGCGTCTGCTGCCCTCAAGCACCCAGGCCAGGGGCTACAAACACAGGGATCCCTAAGAGTCGCAGGTCTTGCAGGCAAGGTGGGGCTGAGGGAAACAGGTGCATAACCAACCTGGGGGGTAGGGAGAGGCAGCAGGGACGTGGTAGGGGGGACAGGCAGCCATCACCCCAGGCCAGCAACCATTGGCATTATGCAAACCCCCTGCTGCCAGAGATCTAGTTTTGTTTTGTTTTCATGAGAAGCCAAAAAGCTAGATCTTTATGTAAAATATCTTGATTTTTAAATATCGGCAACTAATGTTTTTAAATGTTTAAAACACTACGTGGGCCAAATAAAACCTGTGTGCAGGCTGCATCCAGCCAGTTCCCTCCAGGGCACAGCCCGGGCAAGGAGACCTTCAGCTTCCATGCCCAGCCCACGCTTCCAGCCTCTGCTAGGCCCCTAGTAGCCAACCCTCAGGCAAGCCCGAAAGAGGCGGCCCCTTGAGCCAGGGACTCACCTTCTTCTGTGGTGGCTCCTCGGCCATCCTTGGGGGTGCAGCAGCCATTCTCCACGGCTCTGGAGGCTTCGGACGGGGTCTCAGCTGCACCCTCTCCTTCGGCTGGGGCCCCGCCCTTCTGTCCCCCAGCGGGGCTCCCCTCCTCTGGTTGGGGCTCACTCCGCTTCTCCAAGTCCCCATTGGGTAACAGCTCTGAGGGGCCGGAGTCCTGGGCCATGGATGGGGACTTGGAGGTCACCGGGGGGTCCTTTGGCGTGTCACTGCTTTCCACCTTAAAAGAAGAAGAAAGAAACCCAGGAGAGGGTTAGACCAATGGTCTTAGTCTGTTTTGGATCATTGAACCCTCTGAAAGTCTGGTGAAAATTATGAACTCTTTGTCCAGAAAATTGTGTTCACCTGAACATTCATGAAATTTTGCACGATGTTCATACACTCACAATTTTACTCTCAGTTTCAAGGGGTTCGTGGGCCTGACCCCCTGAAGTCATAGGGTATATGGACCCCAGCTTAAGAAATGGGAAAAGAAACCAGCCTGGCTGCCCAAGCCACACCCGCACACACTCACTGAGGTGACACAGGACTTTCCAGCCTCTGCAGCCCCTATTAAAAACAAATGCTCCTCATGATATCCCTACTTCTAATCAGGACCCCTTCGCAGAAGATTCTAGTAACCCCAGCCTGATCTGACTCCTGTGTCAGAGTCCTCCAAGCTTTCCTTTTGGTCTCTCAAGGCCCAAACACAAATCATCACTAGCTGCTGGAGCTTGAGGGTCAAAGGGTCCTCCCAAAGAAGTGTTCCTCTGGGCCCCAAAGCCCAGTGTCATTCCTTCTCTCAGCTTTGGCCCTGACAGGTTGTCCCAGGTACTCAGCCCCCCCGGACAGCCAAGGTCCCAGCAAGAGTCTGCAGCACGCCCCTCCCTAGCACATGGTCCCAGGTTCCCCGTCTGAAACATTGCTTTGTCCCCAAGAATCTAGGAACTGAACTTGCTACACGAATCACATCAAAAGCAATCACAACTGTCCTTCCTAAGCATTACGGCCGCGTGGGCAAAGCTTCTTCTGACCCATCACCCCTTTAGGGCCACTCGACCTCCCTGGGAGGCTCTCAGAGAATTCTGTCATTTGCTCTAGGTCACACACTTTGTGAAGACAGAGTGAGCGCAGCAGAGCCTGGAGAGCACTTCGTCCTTGGCCATCAGGGGTAAGTAGGCTGGGGTATCTCAGAAAGAATGGAAATGTCCCCCCCGTGCTTGGCGCTCTGCCACACCGACAGGCAGCAGTCTGCCTTTGGCAACTCTGCCCGCCGTCTCCATCCGCAAGATGCCTGCCCCACAAGGGCCAGGCAGTATTAGCTCAGCAGACGCCCTGCTGGCCTGCAACCTCAGGTAAGGCACGGCCCAAGAGGGCGCCTCAGTTTCCCCACCTGTGAGGTGAGATGACGAGGCTGGCCCACTGAAGGTGTTTTCCTTCTTTTTAAGTCCTTTCTTTTTCTATTTATAAAAGTCAGACATACATGTTTTGAAAATTCAAACCATGCAAAAATGGGTAGTGTTAAAAGGTGAAAGCCCTTATTTCAATTCCCTACCTTCAAAATCACTGTCCACAGGTAAATCCTGAATAAAAGTTTGGCAAGTATCTTTTCTAGACTAGTTTTCTATGCACCTATCATCACATGTAAGTTACGTGTTTATACATATGTATTCACACATACATCCAGAATTTTTTTTTCTAAAAGGACATCCTACTACGCACATTGTTCTGCCAGTATTTTCCCTTAACAAGCAGAGTGGGTTTCTCTCCATCCCCATGCTATGGATCTGTCTGATTCTGTGTCACAGCTGCTCAGCACTCTCTCAGGTGGATGCTTCAGAAGTTATTCACACCGTTCCCTAGTTGTGGGCCTTTGGGCAGATTTGCTTTCGCTGCCGTGAACCCTTGTACTTTGAGCTCTGTGCACCGGTGGATTTCTGTAGGCTGGAGTCCCAGAAGTGGACTGACGGCGATAGAGGGCATGCCAATCTACTCATGAAGAGAAACAGCCAAATTCCCTCCAAAGAGTTATACCCTTCAGGCGCACCCCGACAGCCTGAGAGAGCACTGGTCTCCCCAGGCCTTCTCTGCACAGCCCGGCAACCTCCAAGGCTGCTTCTGCTGCAAGAGTCTGAGACTTCAACTCTAAGCCCACTGTTGTCTGGTAAGAAACCCCCAGAGGTGACAAACAGAGATAAGGGCCATGGAGGGAAAAAAAAACAGAACAAAACCAGAGTCTTCCCTGGACGAGGCTGCGTCACACGTAGCAGCGTGAGGACCAACCAGCAGAGAGGATTCCAGGGCCTTTGCAATCTGTTCTGGCTGCACGGGGTGGCCTGGGGCAGGCCTTCTTCCAGGAAGAGAACCTCCCATGGAAAGCTGCAAACGTGTGTAGTCCTCAGCCGTTGGGGATGGGGGAGGCTGCAGCAAGAGGAAGAGCAGGCCTCTAACGGAAGTGAGAATTCCTCCACTAGGCTTGGGCACTGAGGCCCAAAGCCAGCAGAGCCAGGAGGTCAAACACAGGGATGCTGGTGGAGCAAGAAGGCCCCGTGTCTCTCCTCAGCCTGTCCCCACGTGTCATGACCCACACACTCTGTCCAAGGGTCTTTCCCACCTCCCTGCTCGAAACAGCAGGGCTCCCTGGCCTGGGGTGCCCCTCCCTGTTGAAAAGCCTTTCACCCCTCAAGGCTTTCTCATGTGAGAAAGTCAGACGGGCCAGGCAGCCTGGAGAGTGGGGCACTTTGGGCCCCCTCAGCCACCCCCAGGTCAGGCTGCCCCAGGCACCACAGGGGAGGTGGGGATGGGGTCCCACGGGCCAACTTGGGCTGAGAAGTTCAGGTCAGAGCCAATCTCTTACCATGGCCGTGAACTCCTTTCCTCTAGCTACTCGCTGCCCCACAGACACCTCAAGTTAGGGCAGGTTCCTCGCCCCACAAAGCTGCTCGAGACAACTCTGCTGTCATTCACTTCCTGCCTGGGGACCAACCACATGGCCCCCTCTCACCCTGGGACTCACTTCCTGTTGACTGTCAGCTCCATAGCATAGACAGCCAGGAGTACCTGCTCTGAGACCCAAGAAAGCCCAGGGCCCCGACCCACACTAATCAAGCCCCCCCCTCCCAGGCCTGCCCTGGAGGACCCCTGTCTGAAGTGATGTGAGAAAGTGGTGTGAGCCACACCATCCTCCCCGAGGTGGCTGGATGAGGGGGAAGAGGAGTACTCTGCACAGCTCCAGCCTGGGCTTAGCTCAGCGGGCTGAAATCCACTCCCACCCCCACCCCCACCCCGCCAGTCCTCACCCCCCTTTCTTCCCAGCCAGGCCATTCTCCACTGCCTGTCCTCTCTGGTCCTGGATGAGCCTGAGTCAACCAAAGCTCTGGGATTAGAGGGAGCTGCTGATTCCTGCCGTGGACCCCTTGGTCCATCTTACCTTCAAGAACCCACCCTGAACCCCTTCCTCCCTGGCCCTTTTTCTGGGGCCCAGGGTAACTGGCAGGTCAAATCCACCTACAAGAAACCACCGAGAGGGAGGAAGGTAGTCCACAGGCAGATGGACTGAAGTGACTCTCCAACTCTCTGGGGAGGCGCTGGGTGCTTCCTACAAGAGGCATCTCAGGTGAGGAGAACAGCATAATCCACAGCTGGAAGCCACGGGCGGAGGCCACTCCAGCTGGGCCTGCACCCTTCTGCCCCACCTCCAGGCCTTCCTCTCACTCCCGCCTCTCCCTGTCACCATTATCTTGAGCCTCCTGGAGGCAGGGGCTATATCCAGTTAGGAGAGCATGGCGCGGGCAGCGGCAGGTGCTCAGTACCCCTCATTGCTTCCTTACCGCCACAGACGAGACTAAGAGGGAGAATATCCTGCTCACACAGAGGGAGTTCCAACTTTGTTGTATGTCAGATGTGACTGTTAAAAATTCTGGTTTTGTTTGCTTGTATTTTTACAGTTGCCATGAAAGGAGACGCAGCACACCCCCAGACGCTCATTTTTCCTATGGAAAGAGGAGGGACTAGAAGTAGATGCCCTGGTCCTTTTAGAAAGCACCCCCCGCCCCGCCCCGCAGCAGCTGTAGGTGACAATTTCAACTTCCTCTGCTTCTCACCTGTGGGGCTGGGGTGCAGGCGAGTGGGCAGGAGAGGTGGCAGAATGGGAATGGCAGCAGTGAGCGCCCTCATTTCTCCCTGGGGTGGGTGGGTGCAACCAATTTGAGTAAAGCTTGATCCTATCACCCACTGTGCACCTACCCACACCTACTACGCCTCACTCTGGATCTTCAAACCTTGCCCACCACCTCCTGGGGGCCCTCAGAATTTGTTGATCTATGCCTTCCTTCTAGGCGAGCCCTCCACCAGAGACAACTGCCTCTTGCTTCTCTGTCGCCTACTACCCACTCGTTGGTTCTCTCCTATGAGCAGTTTATTCCAAGATGGGGAAGGCAGTGGTTCTCAACTGGGGGCAATTATACCTCCAGAGGGCACTGGACTGTCATACTGGGGTGGGGCGGACTGCTGGCTTCTTGTGGGTGGGGGCCAGGCATGCTGCTCAGCGGCCGACAAGACACAGGACAGCACCCACCACAAAGAGTTTGTGATGCAGCCCCAAATGTCAATGTCAAAATGGGCTGTTGCTGGAAAACCCTGGGCTGAGGGTAGGGGCACTAACCAGGGCACTGCCTTTTTTCCTAAGGACCATTAAAAAAAAACAAAAAAAACTTAAAACAATATTGTGGTAAAATATACATAGTCTAAAATTTACCATTTTTACCATTTTCAAGTGTGCAGTTCAGTAGCATTAAGTACATTTACATTGTTGTCCAACCATCACTACCATCCATCTTCAGAACTTTTCCTAATCCCAAGCTGAAACTCTGTACCCATTCAACAACAACCCATTCCCCCTGCCCCCAGTCCCTGGTAACCATTATTCTACTTCCTGTCTTCTAAGGAACATTTTAAAGTCTCTCTCTCTCTCTCTCTCTCTCTCTCTCTCTCTCTCTCTCAGACACTCACACACACACACAAACCTGGGAGGATCTGTGCTAGGCTCTGGTCTTTAGACCCTTCAGCTTCGCCCCATCCCCAGAGTCCCACCGGGGTTGGCAGGCTGCTGGTCCCAGCCTGGCCTGAGGAGCGGGGGTAAAGACCCCTCCAGTGTCCCCTGCAGCCCTCAGCCCCCTGCTGCCTCGTTTGTTTACAGAGAGCTTTCACACCCTATCTCATCATGGCACTCTTCACACTGTACTAATTATTTGTTTACTGTGTGTCTCTCTCCTAAACCCCGAGCTTTGCCTTGTTTATCTTTTTCATTTCTCTCCCTTCCAACCACTCCATCTACAGCTCGCCAGTACTAAGCACAGAACCTGGCAGAAATACACGATTAATAAATTTAATTATTCCAATTATCTTGATGGGTAGTGTTACCCTCACTTTCCCGAGGATAAAGGCTGGGAGGTTTGCCCCAGGTCACACACCTTCTAAGTGGTAAAGCTTCCAGAATGACCCAGGTACAGGAGAGGCATTTGAAAGCTGGCTCTCCCTCTGGGTTGAGTCTCCGGAAAAGCCCAACCTCAAATCCCACGGGTTCCAAGGAGGAAAGAGGCTTTGATGGGCCTAAGCAGGGCCAGGGGAGGGCTGCTGGCTGTTTCCCTGGCAGCAGCCACTGCAAGGAAAAGCCAGCGGCAAAGCAAGAAGGAGCCCTCTGCAGTGAACCTGTCCAGGCAAAAGCCAATTCCCCAGGCCCCACCTCCCCCTTTGCTGGAAGTCTGGACCAGACCCCAGAACTCCCACCCCTCCCTCACACGGGAGACCTTGTCTCCCAAGTTACGGAGTGTGGAGGCTCCAAACAGGGAAGTGATTTTTCAGAGGCCCTTTACTATAGTTATAATATTTACACACAAAAGATTTAAACCTGGCAAATAAGAGGTGAGGGAAACAATACAAGGGAGATTGGGGCCCAAGTATCAGTGGGTGCACGGGGGCTGCGAGGCTCACCTGGGCCCAGGTGTAGAGGGGGAGGCCCGGGGTCCCTGGAAGCCCCTGGAGGTTGGAGCTAGGGCTGGCTCTGGGCTCCTTACTCGCCCTCCAGTCCGGTGCCAGGGGCTGTGGCTGAAAGGGGCCTTCTCCCCGACCCTAGGCAGCTCTGGGGAGGGAGGCCCGGAGGCCCGGAGGCCAGCAGATGTCGGGACGGCCCCTTCCCGGCCCTTCCTCAGCCTCACCCTCCCTGGCGTTCCCCACGCTATTCCCATTGTGCCTTTAAGGCCCTTGGCAGCGCTCAGCTCCGTGCCAGCCGGGAACCCTGGCGTCAGGCCAGCATCGGCCTCTTGATTAGACACACAGACGCACAGTCACATGCACAGACACACAAGGTTGTGCACCACTGCCCGGAGACACCAGCCTGCCACAGGACCAAGATGCCACAGAGCGATGTCAACAAACACACAAACAGTCCCCCTCCATTCACGCCCGCAGCTCATTCCAGTTCCCCGGCTCCTGCAGGCCCATCAGCCCCCCCACCAAGGCCTGGATTTTTCCAGGTTGACTCTAGTTTCAGGAAACAGCCACAGAGTCCACTTAAGCAGGGCAGCCATGCCCTCCCCCCTGCCCAGTGTTGGCACTGGGCCCTAGCTCCCCTCTTTCCCCTGCTCCACGCCTTCCTGTAGCCCCTGCCCCTGGCAGCCCTCTGATCTGATTGGCCGGAAGTGGCCTTGAGGCAGAGAAAGCCAGCGAGGTCCACCCCACGCTCCCTCCCAACAGAGGTCCCAAATGCCTCCCTCCTCAGCCTTCCCGGGGTAAATGGAGCCAGGCTCCAAGACTTTGGAACTAGAAGGCTGACCCCCCCAATTTCCTTCTCCCAACAGAGCGGCTAAAAGAGCCATCGGTGGACAGTAGGACCAGAGGCCAAAGAGGGCCGACTTCAGAGTGTGGTCCCAGTCTGGGCACCCACCTGTAGATTCCATTTCCCTCACCTCTTAGGCTGGGAGCTGCGCCCCCCGCCCCCACTCCTCCAGAGGGGTGTGTGTTGAGAACCTCAGGGCTCAGCAAAGCCTCAGAGGTCACCTCGCCGGTGCCCCTGCTGGCCGTGGCAAGCGGATACAAGAATGGACAGCCCACTGAGGGTTCCGCTTCCAGCAGGGACACCTGTCCACCTGGAAGGGGGCCTGGCTGTGCTCTTTGATGTCAACCTCAAAGGATTTCAGGGTGAGCTGAAGGCTCCCTTGAAAAAGCCATGATGTATAGAAGATCCACGTATTTAAGTAAATCTCTTTTCAAGATATGTCTATTTTCAACCTCTACCATCCATGCCTAGGGTGACAGGATTGTGGAAAATCTTGCTTTCTTTTCTGAGCTTCACTTACCTTTCTGAAGTTTCTAATGGGCATCTCCCCACCCCACCCCCCGGCCCCTAACTGGGCTGTACTCATCCATCTTGCCCCACCCTTGGACATGATTTCATAGCTTTAATCACATCCCCTCTCAGCCTTTGTCTCTCCAGACTGGAGAGTCATAATGTCTTCAGTGTGCCCTCACTTGGCAGCTTTGCAATCCCCTTGATCAATTTAGCTGCCCTTCTCTGGAACTTGTCCAGCTCGGTTATATCTTTCTTGGGGTGGCAGAACCAAAACACACAAAATTCTCTAGGTGAGGATGATGAAAGAAAACCAATGTCAACAACCCTGCCCAGATGCGTGTGCCGGCGAGTACCTGCCAAGCAGGAGTGGCACAGGTGCAGCTGGGGCTCGAGAGAAGCCCGGGAGGCTGGGGCCTGAGGGAACGAACCACTTTTGCTGGAGGTGGCCCTGGAATGTATGACCCTGGGGAAGGGGCCAGGGCAGAATGGAAATGAACAAGGATTGCTGGGAAAACGAAACAGAGATTCTGGGATTTCCTTTAGATGCTCCCCCAATAAGACCCGCAACCTAGAGTGGCCTCCGAAAGGGCCCCTGACAAATCTGCTCCCTTCCAGAAGTCTCAGCCTCTGACAATAACACTGACGCCATGTCTGAGGTCTGGAAACATCTGTTTTCGCCCCTTCCTCTCCCTGTCTGCAGCAGCCAGCAGCGCAGGCCCTGCCAATTCCGCCCCACCACTGCCTCCCTGCAACAGGCCCTGGGTGTGTGTTTTCTGGCATCACCCGACTCACCCTCCTATCTCCCTGCATTCTTCTGTGCTCAGCCCGTCATGCTCATGGACGCCAGAGCCAGCTTCCCAAAGCCTAACCCCCATGGCTTCACGCCCCCCACCTCCTCAAAAACAACCTAGAAAAACACAACACATTTTGAGAGGATCAAGTGTAAACCACTCGGGCTGTCTGCAGACTACCTCCAACCAAGATGGAAAGCGTCGTTACAAGAAACAGCCCTCTACCCAGCCTTCAGGCCTCCCCACGACATGTCGCACCCACATGCTCATTCTGCCCTTCACACCTACGCTTAGGAAGGTCCTAAGGGAGGAAGGCCTCCCACTTTGCCTTGACTTCTAAATGTTACCTCCCTTCGAAGGCCCAAGTCCAGCCCCACCCCCAGCATGTCTTTGCACTTGAAGTCCAGCCCACGGACCTGGCTCTGTGGGCCTGGATGCTCATCTGACCCATCAGGTCAGGGAACGAGCAGACGAAGCTGCAGGGCACAGCGACAAGGAAAGTCTCTAACCTCGTGAGAAACATGACAGCCCGTTTTCCTCACACCTTCGAGAACATGAGAAGACAGGGGTGCAGCCGCAGCAGTGTACTGACGCAGGCTCACACGTGGGGAAGTCCCCTGATGGGCCGGCCAGGGGCTGGGGCCCAGCAAGGGGAGATTCTCTTTCAGGAAGTTTTGTGCATAAAAACAAGAGGGTTCCAAGTCACTGAGTCAGATTCCCAGGAGTGAGTAAAGGAGCTGCTCTGACCTGGACACAAAGAGGGGATTTAAGCTCTGTCTTAACTTGGAGATGGAGCAAAAGGTTATATTAGGTTAGCAAAGGAGCCAGTACTGCAGCCTCCCAGCAGCTGAGTTAAACTGTACCCAGCTGGTTAAACCTCGGCAGAATGGCTCCCTAACATCCCCCAGTTTATACCCCCAGTCTTTGCTCTGAAGAGGGGCAGTTTGCCCTCTTGAACTCACTCGCTCAGGCGTTGTGTTGAAGGTTCCGCCTCCAACGCGGAGTAACACTGGCTTTGGGCCGGCCTGGCTGAGCTCAGCGCCTGCTCCCAGCCCCTTCTCCTCCCCCCCTCCCCTTCCCTCCCTTTCTGGGTTATTCTTAGCAAGAGGTGACCTCAGAGTACTCCCACTGAGCAAAAATAACCCTGGAGGAAGTTGGTGGGTATAAATCTTCAATGAATAAATACATATAGCTAGTAAACAGGGCACAGAGTCCCACAGGGCCGGCCACCCCCCAGGATCCGGTGGGCAAGGACAGAAACTGTCGTTCCTGGTGTCCCAGCTCTAACCAGCACGCAGGACAAAGGCAGTCCCAGGGCTTGTCTGGGCCTGTGACCGCTCAGGAACCAGACTTGGACACCCTCACTTCTTACTCAGCAGGGTCTTCGGGAGCTGGTGAGCAGGGAGATGCCTCTTCCGCCCGCCCAGAGGCTCACACCCACACGCAGGCTCACAGCAGAGACCAGCCCACATGCCCCTGTCCCCTCCTCCCTGTCATAGGCACTGGCCAGCCCACAGGCCCTGAGTCCAGGTGCCAGCTCCCTTCCTAAGCCCCGCCCAGCCCTGCAACTGGCTTCCTGTTTCCTGTTGTTGGGCTTCGAGCATCTTGGCTCCAAGACCAGTGCCGCAGACCAAGTTGCTGCCCGGTTGTAATGGGCCCACCGCTCACTCCTCAGTTCCCCACAGCCTTCCCGTTTTCCCCACGGGCTCCCTGGTATTTGGGTCAGTCACCCTCCTCTATGTTTTCTCTGTACGCTTTTCTGACCAGGTCCACACACTTGTTCAAACAGCCCTGCATTCATATGTTAACTTAATTAAAATTTTGACTACCCAGTGTTCCAGATCACGTAGCTAGAGGGGTGAGGAGGAACGGGCACCGTGGGCTTTGCAGCTGGGAGGTGTGGAGTCCATGCTCTCCGAACCTGTCTCTCCATCTGAATGTGAGGAGGGTGGTGGCACGGGCCCCTACCTACCTCGCACAGGTGCGCTGGCAGCGTCACATGAGGTCATTGTTGTAGGCCTTTGTAGGCAATAAAGTGCTGCTCAGCTCTGAGCCTTTATTCAAGGTCTCTGTCCTCAGTGAAGTGGCAGACAGTGCACAGTGGCTCAGCTCAGTGACTGTACATTGCCAGGTGGCACTAAACGTCTAGTGCAGGGGTGTCCAAACTTTTTTCAATGTTTTTCACCAAGGGCCATATGCGGTAAAATACACAAACAGCCGGGCCACTCACTCAAGGCCACTCACTTTATCAAGGCACCTATTGCCTCACCTGGTTTATTTAAGTAAACTAAATATATTTTTGGAATTTGCTGCGGGCCAATTAACAAAGGATTGCGGACCGCAGTTGGCCCGCGGGCCGCAGTTTGGACACCCCTGGTCTAGTGGAAGAGACAGGCCCTCTGCACCTGCTTTTCCAACTGGGGTTGAAAGGCCAGGTTTTTGCTTTTGTTTTTGTTGCTTTAATTCCCAAGTCATCCAGAAATGGTACTTTTGTAAAATAAAAAATCATACACTTGGACATGGTGACAATATCAAATTAATACATAAAAGTTTCTAAATACTATTCTCAAGTTCTGTACAGACAGGGAACAAACAGTTTGCAGACCAGTGCTTCTAAGTCAGGTCTGCGGACCATCGCCGTGGGAGCACGTGAGGGCGTGGGGGGTGGGGCTTATCGCTTGCCTTTTATCTTAATGTTCATTTTGATTAAATTTACAAAAGGCTCAAAAGGGAGAGCCAGTGTGGGCTGCAATGGCTGAACTGGGCTGCATTTGCAGGGCTGTGGCTCTGGGGCACGCAGAGAAAAGGGGCTGTGCGCCCTGCGTAACGGGTCCGGGGAGCAGGCAGAAGCTGGGGTTTCTATGTTCCTTTGGCAAAAGATGTGGCTACTGAACACCATGGCAGGGGCAGGAGAGATGGAGCATTCCAGATCTCGTCCCATAAGAAACAGAGTCCCTGAGATTCTTGAATAGAGATGTGCCACGGACTGTATCTAGCATCCTTATGTGCAGCCCCCTCTCTGTAGCTCACTAGGTTGAAAGATAAGTCTTATTGAGCTGTATGTCTTCCCTGACTCTGGTTGGTGCTCAGTAGGTGCACAGTGTTTGTCCCAAGGGGAGGAGAGGCTGGGGGTTGAGAAACAATCCTGGGGGCAGGAGGAGTCTGGTCTGGGTGAGGGTGCAGCCAGGAGACAGTTGCAGGAGCAGGAATGAGTGGAAGGCACCAGCGCCGGAAAGGCCTTGGGGGCAAAAGGGGGAGAGAGACAAAGATTTTCCAGCCTTGGGGCTGGGGGATGGTGAGGACACTTGTGGATGTATCTCATGCAACCTTCGTACGAATAATGAGCCAGGCCTGCAGCCAGGTTTTCCTCTCATGCTCCCCAGTGCTCCCAACTCTGTTCCACCTGTTGGGCACTGGGCCAAGCTCCCTCCCCTCTCCAGGCTTAGCTAGATGACACACACTCAGCTGCTTTAAAGCTCCCTGCACAATGGTTCCCAGGGCCACAGCTGCACCGGGGCCCCCAAAAGCCCTCCCTGCTGTGCTCCTCTGCTGGGGAGGGGAGGAGGCTGGGGCAAGCACCTGCTCCACGAGTGAACTAGATGGCCTGTGGGCCAGGGGGCCATGGGCTGACCTCTAGCTACAGCACCAATTTCCTCCTCTGCCCCTTCCCAGGCCTTCCTGCCCAGGAAGGGCGGTGCTGGCTGTTTTCTCTGGGGTCAGTCTTTCTGTGTTGCCCCAATATGCAAGTGGTCCCTTTCACAACAGCTGCCCCCCTACCTCCCCAATCAGCGTTGACTTCGCCGCTCTCTTCGCATCCTGGGGCCTCTCTGAGGTGTCACCTAGAACACATCCAGACTATGACCTGCACAGCCTCCCATGAGGTTGCTGAAAAGCCAATGCTAGGCTTCTACTCGAAAGGTCTTGCAGGCATGGGCCCCACCAGCCCTGCAGGGAAGCAGTTGTATTACACTGCCAGCTCCCCGCATCTGGATTCCACTTTGCTGTTTGCAAAGCACTGTTGGAGGCGGAAAGGGCAGGTATTGCTGGCGGCCATATTTTATCAATATACAGAAGTTCCGAGAGGTTCAGTAACTTGCTGAAGATCACACAGCTGGGAAACAGTAAATCCTGTGCTGTTTCTTCTGTCAAACTGAGGTTGCTGGGACCTCCTGAAGAGAGGTTTGGCCAGGCAAGGGCAGGACTGACCTTTGCTGAGCTTTTGGTGCTTGAACCCATTTAATTTTCACAGGGGTCTAGGAGGAATGCATCCTTAGCCTCTCTGTTTTTTTAGAACAGAAACCCTAGGTTCAAGGTTACACAGATGGTGGAGCCAGGATTTAAACCCAGGTCTGTTGGACACCAAAGACAGAGCTTCTCCTTCCATATGGGGCCCTGTTCCAGGCTGGGGGGATATGACCCACTGATCCTTCAGTTACCCAGCCGTGCCCCTCTTCACTCCTATTGGTCTATGTCCGGACACATTTCCACACACCTGTCCTTGATTTCCTTGTACCCTCTGCCCCCCGGGGCTTCACCCCACATCTCAGTGACGTGCCCTTCCTCTGGTTCCAGGGATTCACAAGGAGGAGTCAAAGGCTGCAGGACTTTATTTGCTATAGGTGGGGGCACATGTCCCCAGTACGTGGATTGCAACAAGGCAGAGTCTTCTGGGCAGATCACGGGCACAGGAGCAGATGCAGAATTACCAGTGGGCTCTGACTCAGCCTGGCTCCCCCACCCACTCCAGCCTGCACTGTGCCTCCACCTTCTCCCATTAGGTGCCCTATGGGGGAGAGGAATGGACGGCACCTAGGGAATCTGGGGGTACAGCTTGGAGTCAGCTGTAAGCTGGGCATTCCTTTGAAGTCCCGTTTTATCTTTCAACTTCATGTGAATTTTTCATTCCAGACCGTGAATATTCCAGGCCATAAAATATCTGTGTTTGCTTTAATATTAAAATGTTTAAAATTGCTTACTAGTTAAATAACAACTTCTGCCCTCCTCTTCCCCTCCCAATCTTCAAGCAGAATTGGCAGCGGTGTACTTTAGTACCCGGCTGATTCCCAAAGCCCCTGGCTGAGAAAACCCCCTCAGGTCCAGCTGGTGCAGCCCTCCCTCCCTTTCTCTGCCAGCTCCTTTCACTTCAGCCACCATTCACCCTGACTCTGCCCCAAGAGAGAAAATCCTGCTCTGCTGAGAACATTTCCTTGAAGGGCAGAGTTACAAATCCGGAGCTCCTGGCTCCGCCTTACCTCCATGCTTCAATTTCTCATTCTCAGCTGGAAGGGGCTAAAAGAAAGGAACCAGCTGTCTTTGGTGCTGGCAAGTAATTATTGCTCTGCCTCTGAGTTTAAGACACAAGGAAGGCAGGCTCCTACAGCCCACGGGCCTTGCGCTCCACAGCTCCCCCCAGACTCAGAGGCAATGGCACCCAGAAGCCTGGGGCTTGCAGGTCAGCTCTGAGGCCTATACTTCTACAGGATTTAAACTGGGCCCAGCTCTCCTTCGCTCTTACAAAGGGACTCATCAGCCTGCATCTCTTCCCTACTCGTTTTGATCAGACTCTTAGACCTCAGTTCCCTTCCTCCAGGTTCTCCAGGTGGAGCCGAAGCCCAGGGCGGGTGTGTAGATGGGCAGCCTCATGAAAAGCAAGTTCTGCCCAGACAAAGCCATGGTGGGGAGTCTGTCAGGACCTCCTGCTGCTCTTTCAGAGGAAGTGAGAGTCAGGGGCCTGGTTCAAGTCCCAGATCTGCCACCTCCCCTGGTCTCTAGGGATCTCCCGTTCAATGCAGAAAAGGGAAGTCATGAGGGTGGTTATGGAGTTCAAATGGGGAAGGTAGGTGAGCTCCATCGCCGGAGGGCCAGGCCCCATCGCCGGGCCTTAATGTTCACAGGCCCCTGCAGGACACACATCTGTGTGTGTGCGTGTGTGTTGGGGGGGCCATGACACTCACCAGGGGGTGCTTGCGCTTCCTCCCAGGCCGCCCCACCTTCCGCGCAGTCGTGCTGGGCTCCTGCCGCTCCTCCTTGGCGCGCGCCTCCTCCTGCTCCTCTCCCTCCTGTGGACATAGACACACAGCCTATGAAGCCAGGCCCGGCTCCCACAGGCCTCCTCCCTGTGCCACCCCCCCAACAGACACACAGTCCCTGACAGGGATGAACTTCACCCCCTTCCTGCCTGGCAGAGCTGAGCCACCCTTAGTGCCCCATTTAAACATCCCCTGGGGGGACAGACCCCTGCCCCTGCGGCATGCAGCTCTCACGCCTGGTGGCCACGTGTCTGAACTGCAGGATCATGACAGGCACTGACAAAGAATTTGTTTCTGGATATGAATTTTTTAATATGAAAAGAATCTCACACAGTACAAAAGTTAAATTAGCTATACATTGAACAAGTCACCTTTATTGAAAAGAAATAACATCGCAAGAAAAGAAATATGGAATCAAGCAACGTATATTGGAAGTCCATACAACACTTGGCGTGGGGACTAGCGTAGGCAATGGAGGACTTACAACCACTGCAAATATACCTGCCCTGAAGTGTCTGCCATGTCTTACTGGCATTCCATATGCCTGTCACCCCACAGGGGCATCTCAGGGACAACGTCTTGCCTTATCTTGATTCCCCTCATTCACTGAGTGCTGGACCAAAGGTTTGATTTTGTTACCCACACCTCACCCAGCACCTGCTGGGACTGGGCCATGCTTGTCTGGGGCACAGAGACAGAAACCTAGAAAGTCCTCCTGCCTCACTGCTCCAGCCTGGCCACAAACCACCCACATGTCACTTCTGACTCAGCTGGCTCCTGCATGACTAATCACGAGCAGAAACAATACTGGGGAAGACAGAGAAAGGGACCCTGACTCAGCAGAGGGACAGGCTGCTGCATAATGTCAGGAGCTAAAGATGGCTTCGCAGCCTCCCTGGGGAGGGCGCCAACCTGAGCGGGGCTGGTGCCACGGAAAAGAAGGGGAAGGTGCACAGGTTCCCTGAGGAGTTGATGGAGGTGGCCCTCAACGTCCCACTCAACTTTCATTTTCAGCGATTTCAAAATAGCTTGTGGTTTGCCACATTAATCTTCAGGTGATGGCGGGACACGCAGACAGAAACCTACTGCGACCAATTGTAGACATTGGAGCATCCATCCACTGGAGGCATGTCTGGGAGACAGACCCTCCCAAGAGGGAGATTTAGGGCCGTCACAGCTGAGGGTCTAGGAGTCCTTCAAAAAGATACAAGTAGAAGGTGAACAGCGGCGCCAGGCCTTAGCACCCAGGAGAGGCTCCAGTGAAGCTGGAGTGAGGGCAGAGCGCACAGAGGAGACGGAGCGTGTTCAGAGGAGCAGAAGAGGACACCGGGGTGGTGCTGTAGGTGCAAGGAAGGAGAGAGCTGCCAACCCAGAGGCCAACGTTGTCGGACGCAAAGAAGTCAAGGACACAGCAATGTGGCTGGGAGTGGTGATGGCAGCCCTGAGAAAGAGCACGTCCATACGCTGTGCAGAACGGCCTAGCAACGAGCATCAAGGCGCTGAAGGGACCATTTAAGGAGCCCCGCGGAGAAAGGTCTGAAAGAGAAGCCAGGAAGCCGGTGCCTGCCTGTAGGTGAGAGGGGACGGCACCGGGGCAAGGGGTGGGGAGGTCTCCGGTGGGGAGGCACATGCCCTGAGCTAGGCCAGGCTGCTAGTTCCAAGCTGTCTTCTGATACCTCACAGACACTCCCGTTTAAGAAAAGAACACTTGGATCTCAAAAAGAAAAAATATTAGCAATGCAGCTTAATATCTGTGAAGATTTCAATTGGATCTACACCACTATGGTGAATTTCAGGCTGAGGTGGTGCTTTTGGTCTGATCCCACCACTGCTAAATGGGTGCAGTCTTGATCCTTCTGATCAAGTAACTCAGCACTTACGAAACAATGAGTCAATATGAGATCATGGAAAGCACAGGGTGTACAGCGAACCAAAGTGCACACGAGCCCAGCTTGTCCATTTGCTAGTTGTAGGACCATCCTCTCTGAGCCTCAGTTTCCTCATCCATAAAATGGGTGTCCCTCCCACCTGCTTCTCAGGTTTTTAAGAGGACAGATGAACAAATGACTTGTGCCTTGTTGATTTTGTTCACTACTGGATCCTCAGAGCCTAGACCAGGCCCAGCACTTAGCAGGGGTTCCATGTGCCCCCAGACAAGACCTTACAGACTCCCCAGCGGCGGGAAGCCTGCCCAGGCCCCCATACTTGCCTGGAAAGCACTGGGCAGGACCCTGCAGAACCTCTGGCCATTCCTAGGAGTTGGGCCGATGGGCTGTAATGCACAGGGCAGCAGAAAAGAGGGGGTGCCAAAGTGAGTCAGGATCAGCCTAGGCAGCCATGGGGTCCAGAAAGACTCCTGCTGCCCAGAAATTCTGGGCTCTGAACTGTTTCTTTAACAAACTGCACTTCTTACAGAAGGTTCACTTGATTTTCTCACTTTCATTCTGAACTAATCAGAGATGCGAAAGCCAATCAGAGCCTCTGAGCAGGAAAAAAATGAACCATGGACACCACACAGCACTGACCCCAAAACAAAGGCACTTGACATTTCAGGACTGGCAAGCCTCAGCTTCCAGCAGCATGTGGAGAAAGCCTTTGGGGACCCCTGATAGGCAACCCCTGTGCCATCTGCAGACTTGCTGTCATTCCTCACCTTATGCCACATGTTTTTCCCTCTGTTGAATTCAATTCAGTGCAACACACCCAGGAGGAAGGGGTGGGTGCCCTAATGCCACGTGACCTGTCCAGGTCTTGACCCGTTGAAAGTGTGGAGATCACCAGAGCAGGCTGCCATGTACTGAACCTGTACCTTGGGGTGGCACAGGGCACGGCGCTTTACGCCCAGGCCAGCATTCACCCCAAGTTGTGCTTGGGGAAACCAAGTCTCCACAAGAGCCTGAGTCAGGCCTTGTACCCAGGTCTGAGTGACTCCGTGCCCTTTCCATCAGGTCCTGAGGCACAACTTTGTGACAGCTTGTTATCTGGGGCCAACATATCATTCTTCCGCGATGCAGTTACAAGTCAGAGGGCAAAGAGGAAGGTGATACCTTCTGCTCTGGGCCTGACTGCGTTCACACGGCCAGTTAGAGGGGTAACACCCGGAGAAGGCAGAGCAGGTGGCTCGGGGCCATGTCCCTTAAGGAGGCATAGCAAGGGGTTCATTCTCACATCTGTCACAGGGCCTGTTCCATTCAATATCTTTGCTGCTGGGTTGGGTAAAGGAATTTAAAGCATGCTTATCAAATCTGCAAGTAGCACTGAATTAGGAAGCGTCGCTAATACTCTAAAAGGGAAGAATCTGATCCACAGTGACTTGGAGCAGCTGGAAAACAGTAACAAACTTAGCAGGAACAGATCTGAGCCCAGGTTGGTTTCCTCATCTGTCAAGTAAGGGAACTAATTAGTCAATCCTTCCAGTGGGAGGTGGCCGGGGGGGCAGAACTGAGCTCCTAGTTAGGTGGGCTTTGGGAGGGCAGAGGTAGACTGGACTTTTTGCTCTGCTCTTTACTCACAAGTGACTTCCAGCTATTTAACCTCTCGGAGTCTCGCTTTTCTCACCTATAAAATGGGGATAATAGTATCTACCGCACGGCGATGTTAACAACAATTAAATGAAGTTATACAGGGAGAGTTAACACGCGATAGTCACTCAAGAACTGCTAACTTCCGCTCCCACGGGACATCCTGACCAGAACTATTCACAAAAGTGCCTCCCTCCTTTCCCCCTCCTCCTCCCTCCTGCCCCCATGCGAACCCCAGCTCACTGTCCTGCATAAGCAGCCATCACTCTCTGCTACAGACACACCCCAGCATCTAGCTGGTACTGCTGTCTTGAGCTACTCAAGAACAGTGGGGCTCCCTGATCCTCCCCAAATGCGAAGCTGATTATGTCACTGGGCAGAGCGTAAGCCCTTGCTGAGGGGCTCCCGGGAGCCTGCAGGATCAAGCCAGAGCCCCTTAGGCCATATGAAGGAAGGCCCCCAGGATCTGGCTGGCAGGCTTGGGCTCCTCTCCCCACTGCCTTCCTCCCACCTGTGCATAAACAGACCATACCAGGTGCCAAATGGGGCTGCTCCCGTCCCCAGCACCTCAGCATCGACCCTCCTTCAGGTTGACCAGCAAACCCTTACTTTTTCCAGTCTCATTTCCTGGATTCCCTTCCCTCTCATCCTCCACCTAGACTGAACTCATGGATGCTTCTCCTGTAGCACCCACTACCAGCACTGCAGCTGCCTGCTATTGTCCTGGCCGGGCCACCAGCTCCTTGAGGGAAGGGACTTTCTTATTCATCTTGGCATTCCCAGGCCGATGCACCTGCCACAGGGGAGGCACTCGAAAACAGTTGCTGAGTGACTGTCACATAGTAGGTGCCCGATAAAGAAGTCCACACACACAGAGAGGCACACATACAAATCTACACACCCGCACAAGTACAACCGTGCGTGAGTCTCCAGTGCTGCTCTGGTCATTATTATTCCAAATCCGGAAACAGGACTAACATGTACCTTCTCGGCTTAAACATAATCGTTTCACTTTACATTTATGTAACTCTTTACAGCTTTCAAAGCACCTTCCCATTTGGTGGCCTGTTAGATTAGGCAGCTACCATTAGCCTCTCTCAACTTCTGAGGCTATGATTTGACCTACATTTTCACACCGCTCACTGGATGGATTATTTTAAGCCACATACAACTTCTCATTCTGATGAGCTGGGCCGTGATGACAATCATCTCTCACATTTACGCCGTACATGGTAATTAACAAAGCATTTTCATATGCACTATTTCATTTTTATTCTTTATACTTTACAGAAAGCAGAGCTGGTATCATTTTTTTCCATTACACAGGCGGGAAATCTGAAGCTCAGAGAGGTTATCTAACATGTAAAGATCAGACAGCCAGGAAAGGAGGACTTTAGAAGCAAAATTTAAATCTTTTGATTCCCAGCCCATGGGTCTTTCCACAGCAACATGCTGTCACAGCCTACTAGGCCGTGTGTATACCCTCCTGACGTGTATACATACACACACAGAGAACCGTCAGGGTACTGTAAAGGCACACAGTGGCATTCACATGCACACAGCCGCACACAGCTGTCCCAGGGACTGTCACACCTAGACATAGTACTGTTCTCCCCAGGAGAGATGCGTCCCATGAGGCACTCCCCCAGACACAGCCAGCCAGACATACGTGCTCCCTTCAGAACATACACCGGATGCTACTGACCCAGCATCCATCGAGCAGATGTCTCAAGGTGGTGTTTGAGTCGAGGGGATGAACTTGCCGGATCTAGCCAGCCACTTGCCAGGGCCCCTGGGACGAGAAGCCCGCACAGTCTTTGCCAACTGTCTGGCTGGCCTCCCAGGGCCTGTCTGTGGTCACGGAATTCAGTGAAATGAACTGGCTTCTCGGGCAGGCAGAGCCCCGTTCTGGGCCACCAGGTCTGCAGAGCTATTGCCACAGGAGCCCACAGGGCACACTGCGCGCGCACGCACACAGCCTGCCCAGGTCGGGCCTGCAGACAGGTGAGTGACTGGTACACTGCTGGCAGATGGGCAGAGGCTGACTGTGTGAATGGCCATAGTTACACGTGGTGGCACCAGGAATCATGAGATGCTCACCAAGCCTCCTGCTTTTTCTGACCTCAGTCACCTCCCAAAGCTTATCGGATCTTTGTTTCAATTATGCAACAATATTCAACAAATATTCACTGACTGCCTAGTGGGTTTCCTATTATAATTATTGACGAAAGCCTCCCGTCCCTCTCAAAAGGTCGCGCTCCTGGATGGCGGCCACCATCTCCTGTTGGTCCCTCCGAGTCCCTCATAGCTCCCAGGTCCCTGCACACAGCAGATGCCCCAAGGTCGTCCTCCACACCCTATACACCACGCTGGGGACACACTGCCATCCGGAATGAGGCTCCGCGAAGCATGCGCGCAGCACACTGCAGCCCTGCCACGCTCCGTGGCCTCAGGGCTACTGTGAGGCCAGCCCAAGGCTGCGCTCAGAAACATTTACTGAGCATCTCCTTGTGCTGGGTAGAAAGATAAGCAAACAGGGAACTCAGTGTAGAGGGAAAGACCACCTGTGGATGAGTGCCTGACCCTGCGCTCAGGTCAGAGTGGAGCGTGCCCGTGCTCGGCCAGCAGCCACCTCCACAGACGCCCAGCCCACTCACACCCAAGCCTTCAGCAGCACACTCAGGCTCTGCACAGCACACGACCTCCTCCCCACCCCACCACACACCCTTGTTTTTTGGAGGGAAAGAATCCAGACAAAACTACTTCACAGACACGTGCCCTTTGCCAAGTTTCTTAACCCCCCTTCACCTCAATTCCTCATCTGTAAAATGGGATAATGACAGTTGGCGCTTCCTGAGCTATTGTGAGGGTGAAGTGAGTTAATTGCTGGGCAAAGGAAACTTCTTTATATGCCCTTCCACACGGTGGAAATGTGAAGCGGCACGATTATAAGCAACATCCTGAATGGCCCTGTGGCTCTCTGCAGAGCAGCTACAGGGCCTGAGCAGGTCCTTACCTTCCTGTGCCCAGGCCAGGTACCAGAAAGAAAGGGCATCTCACCTGCCCCCCCGCCCCATTTCCCAGTCGTCCTGGGACACCCACTGCAGCCCAGTTCCCTGCCCGCCCTCTTCCCCTCTGCAGCTTTCCCCTCCCCCGCCCCGTGGGACTCACTTCTTGGCAGAGGTGGGCTCCATCCCCAGGCGGGTCACTTAGGACATGAGGGACCCGAGGAACCTCAGGCTCAGCTGTGGCCCCTCACCCAGGCCTCTGAAGGTAGCCACAGACCTGGCCAGCAGGAGTCAGGTCTCCCTGCCACTTGCCTCAGTTTCACGTCTCTTCAGTGGGTAAAGGGAGGGAGAAGAGACGTCAGGCCCGCCCATGCCTGCAGACCCAGGGAGAAATAACCGTCCTTCCACACGGCAGGTTCTCAGCGGACTTTAAACCCACACCATTTACATCCATCTGCATGTTCTTCACTCTTCTCCCATGCCCTGGCGAGTCTAAGGACTGCAGGGGGTCTACACAAATGTGCAGCTAGGTGGGTGGGTAGGTGGGTAGGTAGATAGACAGACAGACAGACAGCTAGTTAGCTATCCAAAATCAATTATAAGACTGACTTACTATGTGCCGAGTTAAATACTCACACACACCATCTCATATAAACCTCTCGTTTCCCTGCTCAGAGGTCACATAGCTGGGTCACACGGCAGAGTCCAGGTTCAAACACAGGTCTGTCTTCAGCGTCCAGCCGACACCGCCCCCGCCCCCCAAGACTGTATTGACTGCAAGGTTAAAAACTTGACGTGTAGTAATATCTAACTTTGAGAACCTGAAGCATTAACGGTAGGCCCTGGGTAGCAGGAGTGGGCACTATTGACACCACCCATCTGCTCTACACGTCCAAGCATCTAATTGACTCCCCTGAGCTAAAATTGGATGCACCATTACTATCAGCTGTGTTCCTGAAGAGGTAAGGGTAAAGCTGCCTTTTCTGTAACTATTTAAATGTACTAAGAGGGATGCTATTTAAAAGACCCCTATAGTGACTATTATAAAGCAAAGAGCCTCCCCTAAGTGATGGCATGGGGGCATCTGAGTGCCATAAAGGCAGAATGTGCCTGGGGTGGGTAACAGGACTGTGGGCCAGCAGAACAACTGAGAGGGGAGCTGGAGGCATCCACCCAAGGATACCCTTGAGCTTGCACAGCAGAACGTAGGAAGTGCTGAGTACCCAAGGGAATCAGTACTCACCAGGCCAGTGGGTTGGATTTAGGTGAGGAGGGAGGAGCCCTGGCCACAGTGCTGACCCTAAATGCGGGCACACACGCATGCGCGCACACACACACACACACACACACACACACTTGCTGTGCTCCTCCCCGCAGTTTCTACCACCCAACAGCAAGCTATTGGGTAGGCATGGCTTACTTATGCTTGTATCTTCCTATCCCCTTCCCTTTAGGTCCTCTAGGAATGTTAATTGGGTTCACGCAACAGACTTGTGGAGCCCTACTGTATGCTAGGTACTGGAAAAGGTACCTGAGTCTGAAGCAAGACAGGGAGGGAGGGCGGAAGGAAGAGAAGGAAAGAGAAGCAATGTGTGCAGAGAGGAAGGAAGGAGAGAGGAGAGAGGGAAGGAAGGAAGAATGGTAGGAAGCAATGTGTCTTCATTGAAGAAAAAGTACCTGCTGTGTGTATGTGCGCACGTGAGCCCACGATCACGCATGCTAGCCTGTGTTTGTGAGTTATTGCAGTAGATGAAGTGTCCCCACTATCCACCCCAGGGCAGGAGCAGTTACACAGAGAAAAGCAGTCTCTGATCACCCCAACTTTCAGTCTAAACAAATATACTTGAACCTGTAGCAAAAGAAACGTGAGTGGGACTATGGAGCATCACAGCTGGGCGGCACCATTCACTCTATCCCCCTTCATGCAGGAGGCAGCCAGAAAAGCAGAAGCCAACAGTACAGGCTGCCTGGGTTCTAATCCCAGCACTAACACCTACCAGCTGTGTGAGTTCAGGTAAGTGACCTAACCTCTCTGAGCGTCAGTTTAAGTCTTTAACAAGATAAAGTGATGAAAATAATAGAGCCTACTTTATGGAGCAACTCTAAGAATGAAATAAGAGAAGGCAAGTACAGAGCTTACGAGAGCCCCTCGCCGATAGTCGGCACTCAGTGCATCTTAGATGTTATGTTTCTGAGGCCAGAAGGAATTGGGGAGCAGCAAGATCAGGGGCCCAGCCAGGGGCTTGGATTCCCAGCCAGTCACTGATTCATATTTGGGGATCTAAAGAAGTCCTTCCAGCTGCAAGGCTTGAAATGCTCTTGGTCCCCTTTCCTGCTCCTTTTGCCCCTCCCCCAGCCCTCCCCAGGGCCAACACCCTACCTCCCTGATCCCTGCTAAGCCAGGACCCAGGCTGCTGGCCTCCCTGCTGCTAACCTCCCACTCATCTCCCAAAAGGTCAGCTCCCCTCCTTCTGCTGCCGCCACATGTACCCAGGTGACTCACCGTGGCCAGAACACCGTGGCTCACACCCCCAAAGCTGCCTCCTCCCAGCTTCCCCAAGAAGCCCTCTCTGCCCCCCATATGGATGGGGCAGTCTGCAGGGAGCAGGGAGGCGGGGCAGGTGCCAGGGGGACACCACTCACACAGACCTCTCTGAGCATGCCCACCCACAGCTCTGTGCCCCGCTGGCCTGATTCTGGGCTCTAGGATTGCTCTCCTGTGGAAGGGTCTTACCCACTCTCATTTTCCTTTCTATTCTAGCCGCAAAATATTTCCTGAGCACCTATTCTGTGCCAGTCAAGCACCTATTCTGTGCCAGTAGGGCTGGGTATTGTCCTCACCAGTACTTCTCCAATCCCCTAGAGAGCTGGTTGCAAGGATTGCTGAGTCCCATCCCCAGAGCCTGTGATTCAGCAGGTCTGGGGTGAGGCCCAAGCTTTTGCATTTCTAACCTTGCCAGGTGCCGCTGATGCTGTTGGTTTAAGAATCATATATTTTTATTATTATATACGTTTCAAGTGTACATTATAATTTAACATCTGTATACATTACAAAATAATCACCCCCAAAAGTCTAATTATTATGTGTCACCATGCAACTGACCCCCGTCTCCTCTTTCACCCACCCTCAATCCCATTACCCCCTGGTAACCACTGACGTGTTTTCTGAGTTTATTTTTGTTTGTTCATTGTTTTGTTTTTAGATTCCACATATGAGTGAAATCATACAGTATCTGTCTTTCTCTTTCTGACTTATCTCACTTAGCTTTATACCCCCAAGCTCCCCTATGTTCATGGCAGCTTTATGTACACCGGCTGCGATACAGAAACAACCTGTGTCCATCGACGGATGATTGGACAGGGATCACATTCTGAGAACCACTAGTCCATTACAAACTGTAATTCAAGGCAAACTGGAGCAAGAGCTTTGACCAGAGAAGAGGAGAGAAAATTAGGGAAAGGGCAGAGCAGGCGGAGGAAGCAGCATAAACAAAAGCCTGGCAGCTCCAGGAAGTGCTGGAGTGAAAGGTGCATGGAGGCGGGGCAGGAGGGTGGCTGGAAGGGCACGTGGGGCCAGTGGGTGGTCACACCTCTTCCCTCTGGCTCCCCAAGCAGTTCCTTTGTGCCAGGTACCCCTGGCAACTCTGCCAGGCTCCTTGGACTCTAGCCCGAGCCCATCATCCCCCTCTGCAGGGACACGGCACCCCCGCCCCAGGCCTGGCTTTCACAGGCTGCTGTGGGTGGCTGTCAGTGTCTCTACCCACCCTCCCCGGGTGACTCCCTGGAACTGTGGGAGGCAGCCCAGAGGTGCCAGGGAGATTTGCCAGGTGAGCAGGCGTGTGTGCTGTGGGCGTGGCTGGCCGGGGAGGAGCGCCCGCCTTGCCCCAGCCCCTGTCTACCAGCTCACTCTATCTGCACCAGGATCTGGGGCTGGGGCTGTGTTTGTTGCCGCTTGAGCCAGAGCAGTTACTATGGGTAGATAATAATAGCAATCGTAATCCCTCATAATTGGACCAGACTTTGCTATCTGCAGGGCACTTCCATGCCCATGACCTCATCTGACTTCCACAACCACCCTGTAGGACAGGCACAGCTAGAATTACTATCCCCATTTCACAGCTGAGCAAACGCAAGCCCAGATGGCCTGAAGTCACATCTCCAGGAAGTGGCATACCCAGGCCTGGGATCGGGGACTTCTGAGTCTTCGTTCAGTGCCCTTTCTCTATTGTGAACCATCATAACAGAGCACCCGGTCTGCTGCTGTCCCTGGGAGGGGCCAGCAGCTCTGCTCCCCAGGGCATCACAGCCCTGTAACAGGAGGGATTTGGCCTGGCTGCCCCACCTTCCCCACCTGTGGGAGGCAGCTGGCCACCAAGTACATGGACACAAAGCTGTCTAAGCACCAGTTAGGACGTCGGACTGGGGGAGGAGGGTCAGGGTTCCCTGATCCAACAGAGGAGCAAAGCCAGGCTCAAGGAGGAGAAGGGACTCATCCACGGCCACAGCTGCCACTAGAGAGCACAGGCGGCCATAGATGGTCCCGACTCAGTGGTGGCAGGGTCTGGATATGCTGCTGATTCCCGGGCAGGAGCAGCCCAGGAGCCCCGTGGGGTAACCTGGACTACCTGTTTTTTTTTTCCCATGGGGTCAGAAACATGGAAATGAGCGGTCGCCCCTAGGAGCCCTGCCCAGTGGGCCACAGCACGTACTTTCTCACTAGCTTGCTAGGTATACACCTGTCCATGACACTCTGCAGGATTCCAGGCTGGGAAGGCATGTGTCTGGGCTTCGTGCGTGCATGCATGTGTGCGTCCGTGTGTCCATAACCAGACCCACGTAGGCGGGGCAATAAGAAAGGCTCCGATCTAGGAGGAGGGAGACCAGGCTCCCATCTGGACCCACCACTGAGTAACTGGGCTCAGCCTCCTCATCTGTAAACTAGGGCCATCTGTCCTTGCCCCACTTGTTTCAAGGGTTGTCCCCGAGGATGAATTGGATAGAAACCACCCAGAAAACAGAAACAGTCTCTAAGAATGAGCGAGCTCAGGAAGGAGCTGAGCACGTGTGAGGGAGGGTGAACAGAGAGCAGGTCTCACAGGTGACCCTGACGGCAGGCAGGCCAGCAGAGTTGACACTCCTCAGAGTACTCAAGGCTCCACACTTGGTACCAGGTGTCCACCCTTGTTCCAGAAAACCAAACTGTGCCCCATGAACACACCCTGCTACCCTGATACGAACAAGCTCACCACCCCTCACCCCTGCTCAGGGGAAGAAGAACAGGCAGAGGGAACTACGGAGACCAGGGCATGACAGATAGGACAACACAGGAAGGCCTGTGGCTGGCTCAGCTTCCCGGGAAGGGTGGCGGCAGGGTTTACTATCCCGCTGACAGGGAGAAACAGAGTCTACGTGTTGAGGGTTCGAGGTGGCTTTGCATATAGGTGGACACAATTTGGTGAGGTCCCAAGGCAACCTGTCAGGACCTACTAGCAGGGACTCTCCCCAGTCTGCTATGGCCTCCTCTAACTGATTTAGACCCTGGATTTCAGCAGAAGGGTGAAGAGGTCACCTCTCATGGGGCTCTGAAAACAAGGAAGTCACTAGCTCCACGAGCAGAAATGACACTTGCTCAGAGCCTGGGGTGGCGGTGGAGGATGGGAAATCACCGTCTCCCCATGACGCTGTCATCCTGAGCACACAGCACACACTGCCCTGGGTCTGACTCTCTGTGCCAAAGGGGAGCCCTCATTAGGCTTCACGTCAACCAAGCCCCCCTGAACTTGTCTTTGGCCTCCCAGAAGCTACTGAACACCGCGGGGAAACAGGCAGCTAAAACAGGTAAAGTGACTCGCGTGAGGACACAGCCAGTAAGAGGTCAATTCCAAAAGGAATCTAGAGCTGGGGACGCTGCAAGGCCGACCCAACCACTGCACAGACCTAAGGTCTGAAGCTCTGCTCAAACACCCGCAGGGGATGAGGGGGAAGTTTGGGTCCTGAAGTCTGACTACCAGGCTCTGACCTCTGCAAGCCTCAGTTTCCTCATCACCAAAAGGGGCTATTTGTCCTCCCTCTGCCCTGTGTGCGAACTGAGCAGTGGTCCGGCACTCAGCACGTCTGAGCTGTCATGGCTGGGGGACGGCCCTCCCCCTCCCTGGGCTCCGAGAGGGTCCCCAGCAGAGCCAGCTGCTCACCTTGCGGTCCTCCTCCCGCTCTGGAGCGGAGCTGCTGGTGTCCCCGGGGCCGCTGGAGGGCATTGCGGGCAGCTGGGTGGTGGGAGGCAGGCTGGGGCTGCGCGGGGCTGGAGGGCTGTTTGGCTTTGGGGAAGGAATTATCGTGGTCTTTGAAAGCAAGAGTTAAAACTTAGACATAGATCCGGGTGCAGAGTGAAAGTCCGGTGAAACTCTGCCTCAGGCTGCCTGTGGGTTTGGGCTTCCGATGGCTCCACCTGTGAGGGAAGAGAAGAGGGGTCAGCAGGGCAGGCACCCCCAACCCAGGCCCCACCTGACTCCCAAGCCCTCCCCTGGGCAAGGCCCTCAGCCCCAGGTCATGCTGGCCTTTGAGGCCTGTTTCCCCGACCTCACTTCTCTTCCCAGCCTCACCAGCAGCTCAGGCCAGCTTAGCACTCCAGAGAGTAGGGGGAACCGAGGTAGACTCAGCTCGCACGGCACTGCCTGGCTTCCCTCAGGGCCACCTCCGGCCTCTGAGGCCTCCACGTTGCCGTGGCACAGTGGGCGCCACTTCTGGGGCTTCCAGCTGCCTCCCGCCTCCTCCCTTCTCTTCATTCACGTCTGTTCTTTCATTTGAAAGCTTCCCGCACCCTCCCTCCCACCCCAACCACCCCCTGGGAAATCCCAGAGGTCCCAGCCCAGCTACATTTTCCTTCTAATCTGTACTCCCCACATGCCCCCACCCCCACACCGCTCCCCCACCAAGTGGAGGAAGTGATCGGCAGTCACAGGATGTAGTGAAATGAATGTCACCTCACTTTAGGACCAGCGCCTGTGCCCAGAGAAAGCTAAGGTTGTACTCAGGCTGTGCAGGCTGAAGGCCTAGGTTTGTAGTGCTGTTGTGAGAGGACACCCTGGTGGCAGAGGCCACAGCCACGGCCACCCGAGGGAGGACGTGAGGTCCCTCTCTCCCCCACCCCACGAATAGGCCCCATTTGCCTTCAAAACCTGGTGGGCTTGAGGGGGCCCTCCAAACCCACACAACTGAAGTTTAGGGGATTTTCATCCTCCCTGCCTCAGGTGTGGGCCTCAAGCCAGTGAAATAACAAAGCCCTCGCCGTAGGCCTCAGCTGGGGGTTGGGGTGCTTCAGCTTCTACCCTTGTCACTCAGAGACACAGTTCTCCTGCTCCCCACCCCCCAGAAGGAGACATGGGCCAAGCCCCTGCCTCCAGGGCGCCAGCCAGGGCCGGGAGGGGATTGGCAGGAGAAGGAAAGTGGGAGGCAGGCTGGATCTGGGCCCACCCACACCCTTCCCCTTCCAGTTCCTGGTTCTGCTTCCCCCGGCTGCCCCTCCCTCTAGGGCTTCTTCTCTCATCCCTCTCCAGCCAGGCTCCCTGGAAAACCAGGAAGTGGAGAAAGCACAGGCTTGGGTCTCCCAGGGATACAGCCTCTTCCCCAGGGATGGGTGCCTGGCTGGGAGGCAGGTGCCCAGTCCCGGCTCTGCCCCAGGTGTGGAGGGGTGAGCTGGAGCTGGGAGGAGCCTACTTAGGGCCAGGACAGGAGCAGCCGGTAAGTCAAAACCCAGAGAGGCTGCAGATGCTCCATGCCCCACAGGTGAGCCCTAAGGAAACCCCACGTGTGTGGCACACTTCTATGCTTAGGACTGTGTTAGGCTCGGTGCATGTCTGCTACCCAACACAAGCGGGAGGAGATAGCGAGAGAGATAGCAGCTCCACATGTCAGACACTGTGCTAAGCACGTGACAGACGTTCCTCCTTTTGGCAGCTACTGGCATCATTACTGTCCCTAGTTTACAGTTGAATCTAAGGCTCAAAAAGGTTAGGACTTGTCCACATTGCAGTGTCAAAGCAGAGGCTTGAATCCACATCGCTGACTCTAAAGCTCTGAGTGGGTCTCTACGAAGCTCCATTCTACAACTTTCACCATCCCGCAGAAACAACACTTGAGAGCCCACTAGCGAACTGGTCCAAACCAGAACTCCACAAAGCTTCCATCCATTATCAGCCAGCGATTCCCCCTCAAACTCACTCCCTGTTTTAGCACAAATGTCCTCAAGCACCCCCACGTCAACGCCTTTTAAAGGATGTGGAAGCGAAGAGAGGCAGAGTCTGGTTAGAAAGAACACTGAACCCAGAGTGAGCAGTGGGTTCTAGTCTCGACTGGGGCTTCTCTGGCCCTCAGTTTCCTCATCCATTAAGTGGGAGAGTTGGACTAGATGATCTATCTACAAGACATCTACCTTGGTCCTGCCAAGCTGTTGGAGGCCCCCAAGAGCAAATGGGAAGTAGACAAGGCTGGGACGTCTTCAGGAGCCCCCAAGAGCCCCCGAGTGGAATCCGTGGAGACACAGGCACAAAGTAAGAGGCAAAAAATGTTGCCTAGAAACATCCAGGAGGCTTCTGTGAGAGAAAAAAACACAAAACACTTTCAGAGAACCTCTGGCTGCCAGTGAGAAGAGGATGGAAGCAGGAGGGAGAAGCAGAACATTACACGGCATTGACCCTGATGGCAGACACCCCGGAAAGGAGAGGAAATGATCTTTCCTCCTGCCCTCCCTCCAAATAACTCCTGCTATCTGAGCTGCGTACACTGTCCTCACAGCAAATGCAACTGACATAGGTCAGTCTTTAGGTTCCTTTGTGCTCCTCACTGGAACAGACCTGTCAGCAAATGTCCCTCCCCATCACCCAGCATCGTCTAAAACCATGCAGCATATGGCCAGGCAAGCCATGCACTGCACAGCTCCAGGGGCCACTGTGATGGCCAAGGGCCAGACCTCGACACAACGCTTGCCGCCTGCCCTTAGAAGCTCCCTTCTCTCCAGCAGCCCTGCCAAGGGGCGTGGCCTGCTGCTGGGCCCACAGTCCCAACACAGCGACATGTGTCCACCATGACAGTTCACCAAGCAGCGTCCTGCTGCTCCTGGCACTGAAGCCTTCCCTGCACCCGTGCCAAAGGCGGCCCCACAAAAACCACCACCGAAGAAAAATCCTTGCCAAGACCCTACCACCAGGACAGGCAGCTTTGATTTCCTCCCTTATACTTCTAATGTCCCCCGTGGCCGTGAATAATGTTTATAACAACCACTTCACAATAATATTTTAAGGAACCCCATCACGAAAATGTCTTGGTAGCACAACTGACAAGATCACTGTCATCACGATGTCCATGACAAAACTGCTGTGGAAAAAGAACTGGGACTTTGAATATACACACCGAATTTCACTATCTTCTCAAGCCAACGCAGTACAAAGACTTAAAAACAAATAAAGTCATAGATGGGGCTGAACAGAGAGGAGACCCCACCAACAAAAGGTGTGACAGCCAAATTTCAGAAAGCACACAAAAGCTGATTTATAAGGGGCCGGCCCGGTGGCTCAGGCGGTTAGAGCTCCATGCTCCTAACTCCGAAGGCTGCCAGTTCGATTCCCACATGGGCCAGTGGGCTCTCAACCACAAGTTTGCCAGTTCAATTCCTTGAGTCCTGCAGGGATGGTGGGCTCTGCCCCCTGCAACTAAGATGGAACACAGCACCTTGAGCTGAGCTGCCACTGAGCTCTCGGATGGTTCAGTTGGTTGGATGCGTCCTCTCAACCACAAGGTTGTCGGTTCGACTCCCACAAGGGATGGTGGGCTGTGCCCCCTGCAACTAGCAACGGCAACTGGACCTGGAGCTGAGCTGCGCCCTCCACAACTAAGAGTGAAAGGACAATAACTTGACTTGGAAAAAAGGCCTGGAAGTACACACTGTTCCCCAATAAAGTCCTGTTCCCCTTCCCCAATAAAATCTTTAAAAAAAAAAACTAAAAAAAAAAACAAGCTGCTTTATAATGGAGTCCTTAAAAGACACTTGACGTGATAGTACCAGGTGCCCTGGGACCTGGGAAGAAGGACGTGTGTGTGAAAATAAAGAGGACAGAGGGAAAGAAGCAAAGCCCCTCAATTCACCTCCCCCAGAAGTCTGGAGGTTTATTCTACGCAGAGTGAAGGGTCTGTGCAAACAATCAACTAGCACAGTTGAGACCAAAGGTAATATACCAAAACCTAGGAGATGAAGGTTATAATACATGTGACATTGGGTCCTGCCAGCTCCCCACTCTGGGCTCCTAGAATACTGGCAGCCAGACCCTTATCTTCTTCTCTGGAGAATCTAATCAGTCCAAGAGGAAAAGCCTAAGGATACAGATACTGACACCAGAACCCAAATGATGTCCAAATAGCTCGTTCAGGACCTGTAAGTCAACAAGCTCCACCCTCATGCTCATATCCTCCAATCAGCTTTTTTGTCCCCTGTTCATAATCTTGAAAGGATGACCAAGGACCACTAGACATCCGAGGGAAGCCTCTAACTTGGAAGATAGAGACTAGAACAAATAAACCAGAACCAAAACAAAACACAACACAACTTAAAGGCGACAGAATTTATGCACGGGGAAGACATTCATGAAACAAGAATGTGATGCTATTAAACAAGGACATTCAGAGAACAAAAAAGAATGCCCAGAAAGAAAAATTATGCTAGCAGAAATGCAAAACTCAATAGAAGGGGTATATTAAAAAGAAAAATAGAAAATAGGCGAGGAAGAAAAAAGAAAATGCTCCAGAAGTTTCCATATCTGAAAAATAGGAGGTACGGAAAGAAAAAAAAACAAAACAGAGGGGACAAAATTACCCATGAAATAACTCAAGAGAATTTCCCAGAACTGAAAAACATGAGGTGCCTGATGGAAAGGACCCACTGAATGTCCCACACAGTGGTTGAAAACAGACACACACCAAGGCACATTACTGTGAAATTTCAGAACACTGGGACACAGAGAAGAGGGAAAAAAATGACATACAAAGCTACAGAATTCAGAATGGCTTCAGCTTGCCTAACGTTAATATTAAAAGCAAGAAGACAAAGGACCAATGCTTGAAATTCTCCAATTAGAATTATTTACCAAACCTAATCACAATTTAAGTGTAAGAGTAGACTAAAGAGATTTTCAGACACTCCTTTCTCGTGAAGCATGGGAAGGTGTCCTCTAAGACACCGGGGAAAAGGGAAGGGAATCTCCAGAATTAAGGTGAAAAGAGGCCAGACAAAGCCATCGAGGACCACTGTTCAGATGTCAGCCATGTGGCTAAAACTCACGTATGCTGAATGTTGTCACCCCATGCCCTCTACCATTGAACCGTCTTTTTAATCTGAAAAACCACAGGTGTTCACTCACTCACTGTACTCTGCTGTCTGAACTCAGGAACTGAATGGATTTGGATATTGACAGGTATCTGTCCTGGGTGACATGTTCCAAATGTAAACTAAGCAAGATGAAGACATGAGATCTAGAAAACAGGAAATCCAATCATAAAGCAGGCAAAAGGTACGCCAAGGAAGTCACAGAATGGCAGCTGCAATGTGCCACGTACAGAGAGCAAGAGAATGGACAACTCAAAAAATGGAACTGAAACATGTAATACTTGACATGGCTGTCCCTGTGGAAAGCCATGCTGACAGCTATTAGAAGGTGTAGCAGGAATTAGCAAAAGCTACAAAGAGAATAAGGCAGACGGAAACACAAGCTAGTTATTAACTTTAGGGAAAACGAAAAGAAACTATGGTAGTACACTATAAGACTCAGCTGTGAATAATAGTGGCATTAGTTGATATAACACATATGTGGATGTATATACACATATATATGTAGTATACGCATACACTACATAGTATATTCATTTCCCATTTGCTGCTCTTACAAATTACCACAAAATTAATTGCTTAAAACAACACAAATTTGTTATCTTGCAGTTCTGGAAGTCAGAAGTCCAAAATGGTTCTCATCACAGGGTTAAAATCAAGGTGTTGGCAGGTCTGCATTCTTTTCTGGAGGCTCTGGGGAGAATCCATTGTCTTGACTCTTTCACCTTCTAGAGGCTGCTCACACTCCTTGGCTCCTGGCCGCCTTCCATCCTGAAAGCCAGCAATGGCCAGTCTTTCTCCCATTGCGTTACTCTCTGCTTCCCTCACATCTCCTCTGATGCTCCTGCCCCGTCTTTCACTTATAAGGACCCTTGTGATTACACTGGGCCCATCCAGATAATCCAGAATAATCTCCCAACTCTAGATCCTTAACTTAAGCACGTCTGCAGAGTCCCTTTTGTCACATAAGGTAACATATCCACAGATTCAAGGGATTAGGATGTGGCTGTCTTTGGGGGACAATTATCATGTCAACTACATACCTAAATCTCCATATATTAATATATGCATAAAACATTTCTGCAAGAACTCTGGTAGGGTACTGTTCATAATATGCCTACAAGAACTATTTAGAGCGATGGCTGGAGAGCAGAAAAGTTGGCCATGTAAGAGAGCCAAATTCTTATTTACTAAATAGGAAATTAATGGACAATGTCTAAAATGGAAGCGTAAAAAAAATGCACATTACTAAGAAACATGAGTGTAAAATTGCTAGAAAAAAATAGCTAAAAATGGTTGCCTGGGAGAAGAGGAAGAGGGCGGGAGCAGGCAAGGAACAACTGCCTTTGGTGAAAATATATTAGTACTGTTTGACTTCTTAAATTACATGCATGTACTACTGTGAAGAAATAAAAAATAATTTGTAAAAAGACAGAGAATGGGGATGGGAACGAGGGCTCACAGCCGCGTGCAATCATTGGTGGGGCGTGGCCTCCGTCCTCCTCTGTAAGAGCGCAGCTACGGCCCTTTCACCTCTGTTGCTTCACAAAAGCATCACATCCCACAGAATAACCATTATCAGCTCCTCACACCCACACAGAGTTCCGTCACCAGTTATAAAAATGGTACCTCCCCCCACCCCACCCCTCACACAACGTCAATTCTCACAAAACGTCATTTCCACCACGTCCAGCCCATGCACGGCGTGGGGCACCTCCCTCACGCTCCTCCCAAACTGCACCTGTGCCAGCCATTGCGGCCTACATCCCGCACCACGGCCGGGCTCACGCATTAGCTCAGCTCACACCAAAGGCCCCCAGTTCAACGGTTTCCTGGAGCCTCCGGACCATCCCAGCCGTCAGCTCCTACCCTCCTCACCACGCGGCCCCCAGCACCATTTCCACCTTCCTCGCCAACGCCAACTCCATGAGCACCCCCCTCCCATGCCCATCACCCCGAGTCTCACCTCCAGGCTTCCTCCCACCAGCACCAACGAGATGGTGACCCCCACAGTCTTGCCTCAACAAGGGCCTGAAGAGAAGTATCTTCTTCCAGAAACAAAACCTTATTTGCCGACAAAGCCGAACGCTTGCTCCATCAAAAACAGTCCTAATGGTGGTACCACCCTAAGAGCCCCTTCGGCTCCATCTCAGATCCTCTCTCTGAATTGCTGAATAGCACGTCCTCCTTCCTCCCAATAGCTGAAGGCTATTTTTCTCCAAGTGGACTTCGCTTGGTTAAGCCTACCTACTAGATACCTTCCCCTCCTTCCCAGGGTGGGTTTGCTTGTCTACGCTGACCCCACCCCTCACCCTAGTCACGGGGTGAGCATGTGACCAGGCAGAGCCAATCAGAGGCCTCCCAGGTACATTTGGGGTGCAACGGAAAGATGCTAATATGGTAGGATGTGAGTCAGGAGCTGCTTGCTGGCTGCTCTGGGGAGAGCTCGCCTGAGAACAAAGGGATGAAGGTAGAGAGATGGAACACTCAAGTCATTTTCTGGGCCCCTGGATCTAGCTGTACCTAGAGTCAGGGCATCTGTGCATCTCCGATGAGTCTGTGCCTTGCAGCTGACAGTCCTGACTCATATGCTAATCTCAACCTCCAGAAGTCCTCCCCTGGAGGCTATGTGGGTTCCCATTCCAGCCTTATTACTTATCAGCTGTGTGACCTGGGGCACAGCGGTGCCTCAGTTTTCTCAGATGTGAAATGGGGAAAATCATATTAGCCATTTCACAGGGCTGTTGTAAGAATTAAAATGAAAGGCATTAAAAATGCTTACGGTAGAAGAGTGCCTGGCACAAAGAACATGCTTCATACATTTTAACAATTAGTAGTTCCTGACTAATCCAGCCCCCAGTTTTCTCTTCTTTCTTGAAATCCCTGGCGTGCTCATGAGTGCACATCATTCGAACAAGAGGTCGTATTAGTAAGCTACTCTGACGTACCAGGCCTGTGAATAGAGATTTACAATTTCAACATCTTGTTCACCCCCACACCTCACTCCAACCCTTTGAAGTGGGTACTATTTTTTTATCCACATTTTCCAGATCAGAAAAATGAAGTATAGAGAGGTCAACCAAGCTGCCCAAGGTCATCCAGTTAGTAAGTGGGGGAGCCAGACACACCCCCGGTCTGTCCCACTCTGAGCCCACGGTTTTCCACTCCATCATGATCGCTTACAATCAGCATGTGACTGTTGCAGCCATAGGAATTTTGTGCACGCACTGGTCAGAAAACAAAGTTTCTAGGTAGTCACCCTTTCCTGGTGAGGCCTGCCTGCCATGGGGCAGACGTGGTGGGAGGCACACAACCTTCGGATTGGGGCCCTACCCAATGTGGGAGTCATTCATTTATTCATTCAACTCTTTACTGAGCACCTACCGTGTGCCAGACCCCGTGCTAAGGGACGTGCATTGTTTCATTTCATCCTCATAACAATCCTATGAAGTCGGTTCTATGTCATCCCCATTTCATAAAAGGAGAAACAGAGGCTTAGAGAGGTTTATTACCTCTCCTAGAAAGGCCAAGGGCAGGATGACGAATCCAGGTCCATCTAACTCACGTGGCAGTACTCTGTCACAGATAAGCAGGCTGTCTGTGCCCCTGATGTGACACCAACCCACAGATTACAGACTCATGCCTGAATTTCCTATTTGAGCTTGGGAGGACGTGCAAATGAGTCCTGTGGGTGAGAAGCCGAGGAGTGTCTTGTGCCCACGTCCCCTAATCATCTGCCAGGGTGGCGAGAAGCTCCAGGCCCGGTAAGCTGGGGACCAGCAGAAAGCTAAGGGGAGACAGCAGGGCCTCCTAGACAGAGACGTCTATCTGCCACAGCCTCTCTCGGTCACAAGACTGGGGCAGGCTGAGGAGGAGGAAGAGGACCCAGTGCCACTTTCTGACGGCTCCTCCTCTCCCCATGAGTGAGATGCACGTCATCATACCATTACTCTGATTTCCAGAAACGTCCCTCCCACCCAAACCACCAACTGCCTGTAGAACACTCAAAGCCACTGGTGACAGGCCAACAATCTTGTCATTCTGTTCCTCACTTCAAAGCCCATCTACCTGGCTCTGGAGTCATAGCAAGATGACTCATGGCTCTTCCACCACCATCAAGGCCCCGATACCACCAGTGTGAGAGCATTTATGATCACACCAAACCTCTGCCACGATGGTGGCATCATGGCAGAGACCAGTTGAATCAGACTCTTCTGCTCATACTAATGGTTCCCATGACACAGCCCCAAAAGCAAGGAGGGAAAAAGAAAAAGGTTTATACCCAAAATAGACACTGGTGAGGAGCTGAAGTTGTTCTTAAGAGCCAAAAGGAGCCAGGACAGACTTCCATTAAGGAGCATGCATTTCTGAGGGTGGCGAGTCAGAACAGGCCCTGTCGTGTGTGCTGTGGCAGTCAGATGGGCTTCCCACACCCTGGGGGTCAGGGACACAGGGTGGCCAGGCTGCATGTCCAATCAGCCATGTGGACCTGGGTGTGGCTGGCTGTCTGGAGCACCACGAGCATGCGTCTGATTCTGTCCTCCCTCGGGAGTGGCCCGTGGCCCACACCTGTGTTTCTATGCTTTTCCAGTATTCTCTAAGGAATGGTCCACACTTGCCAGCTCCAGAGCCTCTTCCTTACTCTCCCCTGGACCCCTGCCTCTGGTCCCCACCCCACCCCATATCTCTGAACTGTCTAGGGGTGCTGAATGTTGTAATGCTCAAAGAGGACACCACAATGGTCCTGCGGGAAGAGACCCCCCACCTGGCTTTTTTGGACCCCTTATGCCATTGAGCCGACAGACAAAAAAAGGAGTTACTCCACTGTCTGGATCCTAGTTCCCAAAGAGAAATTGGGTTGCTGGTACACATTAGAGGAAGGCTGTCCGGAACCCGTGGGATTCTCTCAGGTACCGCTTAGAACTTCCATGCCCCAAAGTAAGGGTTAATAGAAAACTATAGCAACCAAAAAAAAAAAAAAATGCAGGACAACTGAGGATTGAGATCCTTCGAGAATCAAGGTTTGGGTCCCTCTACCAGGTAAAAGAAGCCTGTCCTGCCAAGGTTCCAGCTCAGTACAGAGCAAGTATAGGATGGCTAATGGGAGAAGGAAGCCGATAACATATGTGGCCTTGTGAACAAAAATAGAAATGAGAACCGCAGTAGTTTTGCATATTTTCTATTTACTTGATATATATCAAGTTTATTCGTACATGGTAACCGTTTTCTTTTTCCTCCTTCCCATTATTTTATATACAAGTTGTTGGAAGTTTATAATTGAGTCTTTGGGTAACAGAATATGTGATGGAACTGTGACTGAATTTGAGAAATTATTCATGTAGACAGTGCCCGATACAATGATTGCTGGGTCTCCTCATTTGGGGAAAAATAAGTTAAAAAAAAAAGTATCCTTCATATAGCTGTGTCTTGATAGGTAGAAACATAGCTATTTTCTTGTTGGAAGAGAGCTCAAACATATGTAAAGGGTGCAAATGGAAGCTGTGAAGCCAAAGCAGGAGACTGTGCCACTTAATTTATTCGCCCTTCATTGCCTGCTCTGTGACAATGGAGCCAGGCCCTTCACATAGTTCTTTGCCAGCTGGCACATGAATAGAGGCCAGCAGAGACACATTGGAGGAGGAGGTTTCTTTCCTAGATCCACTGTGCTCACTTGCAGGGTTCCAGCACTGTATACAACTTCTCCAGCAGCCAGGTCCTGCCGTCCCTTGTGGCTTCCCCAGTGCCCAGTCCCGTCCTGTGGCAGCTTCTCCCACTCCCAGCTCTCACCACGCAGCTTCTCCCACACCCAGCTCTCACCACGCAGCTTCTCCCGCACCGGCTCCTGCCTCGCGGACGGCTTCTCCCGCACCTGGCTCTTGCAGTGTATAACAGTCAGGAACAGCTAGCAGCTTCACCCAACACTCCCTTTGGGTAGTTGAGTAGCAGTGTGCCTCCAGAAAGACACTTTCTCATGAACAACTCTCCTTGGGACCCAAATGGACGGATTTCCAGTGAGTTCCAGAGGGCAGGTTTCCAGCAAGTTCTGCCAATCTGGCACCACAGTGACTTCTCTGTCATTCAGGGAGTCATGGCTGTGCCCTCTCCATCGAGATCAGGATGTCAGCCGGGGGAACGTGTTCTTCGGGCACTCCATGGCAACCCTCAGTGGAGTGGTTGTTCTCATATATGCTATTTCTATATTCTGCGCAGTTCTTTTTACTTCTTACTGGCCAATCTCTCATTACGCCGATCGCCGGTTATAGTTAATAAGTCTTTATATTAAACCTTTCCTGTTCAGATCACTATGTGGTTTCCGTCTCCTGAATGGACCCTGACGGAGACAGTCACCCACAGCTTCAAAGAATCTTTTTCCATCCTTAAGGTCCTTGAGCTCAATTCAGCATCCTTGCCAGCTAATCATTGCCTGCTTCAAGCACTCACTCAGCAATCATTTATTGAGTGCCATAGCCAAGCCGGGCACTGGGATGAACAAGAAACCGCTGCTTCTAGAAATGCACAAGTCAGTGGAGTCTCTGCCTCTCTCTCCTGTCCATGACTCCACTGGGCTCCATGCTCTTGGTCCTCTCCCACCCCTCAGACTCCTCTGCTCTTCTCCTGGGCTGGCTGGGGTCTTGCTCCTGCTACCGCACAGTGGGTACTCCTCACGGGCCACACTCTGCCTTTAGTTATACTCTAAATTTTCCCGTTGAGAGACCCAGGCTTAAATGAGTACAGACCTCCTATTGCAGTGCGTCCATCTTTATTTTCCCACTATCCCCACCTGGATGACTTGCAGTCACCTAAAATCCTCCTCTTCCAGAACCAGATGTCTCATGTTTCCTCTGGCTTCTTTCTCTATGTGGAAGTGTCACCACCCTCCCCTCAGCTGCCAAAGCTCCAAACCCCAGAGGGAACTAAGGTCCCACCTTCCCCTCAATCCCTACACTCCATCAGATACCTCATCTTCCGGCCTCTATTCTCCCTGTTCCCTCCAGGCCCTTTGCACCACAAGTCTAGACCTTGGCGGTGATTCTGTAATGGGCCTCCCTGCCTCTGGTGTCTCTACCTCCCACCCAAGCCTCTCAGCAAATGTTTTTCACACATGGCTTCCCAATCAAAAGCTATGATGCCTGATGAAAATATTCTAAGATTGATTATGGTGACAGTTACAAAACTTTGTGAATGTACTAAAAATCGTTGGATTGTACTCTAAATGGGTGAATTGTATGGTATGTGAATTATATTTCAACAAAGCTGTTATTAGATAAAACCTATGATTCCAATGATTTTCACACACAGTAAGATCTAAACTCTGGTCTGGTCCTACACTGTCAGCTTGCTACACGTGACCTCAGCAAATTGTTCAGACCTTGCCTCCCACCTCTCCCAGCGGATCCCATCATTCCAGGGCCAATCATTGTCCCCCAGCTTATAATCCCTATTTCTATACTTGTGTCTACACTCCCACCATTCTCTCCTCCAGGGGCCTCACCCCTCAGCTCCATCCTCCACCCCTTAGCAATCCTCCACCCCCCTCTGTCACTTCTCAACCACTCACCCAGGGGTCTTTAATCAGTTTCTGCTGTGTGGTCATTCAGCTTTCCACGTGTATATGGATGTGTGTGTTTTGTGTGTGTTTCCCCAAAGAGATGGGGTCAGAGTTCACGTCTTGCTCCTTGCTGCTCCCCGGAGCTTGGTGCCTGTCCCCACACCCCCACCCGGTTCTGGGTGACCCTCGAGGCAGAGAGGACTGTGTGAAATCACTCCCAGGCAGCTGCAACATCCCCAGCACAGTGCTGCGGTGCCCAGAGTGACCGCCCACAGCCCCCATTCTAGGGGTCCCTTGGCACTGAGCCAACAGAAAGGCCCTCTGCGGGAGCTCCTAGGCTCCTGAGCCACCTTTTCCCAGCCAGAACATACACTTGCTGTGGGCTGTGCAGAACCCCCAACCTCCAGATGCCCCAGGACGAAGGGGGTCGTGAGGGTCCTAGGACAGGGTGCCAGAGGACCCCAGGAAGCAGGGGGCCTGGCCTCTCACCCCTCCAGGCCCTTGGAGGCTGAGACCCTGGCTTGCCTGTGACCAGTCTCTCCCCACACCATCCATGCGCATGCTTCCCCTACCAGCACTTTTTCAACGTCCTCCCAGACAAAGGGACCTCAATCGACCACCCAGCTGACCTCCTCTCAGGCCAGAACTTGGAGGTTCCCCAAAGGGGCTTCAGGAGCTGCTATTGGAGCACAGTCCCTCCCTGGCCACAGAAGCAGGAAAGTGCCGGCTGCTGTCAGAATTACCCACTGGTCCTGGGTGGTTTTCTCCTTCCCCTCTGCCTCACCCCAAACCAAACCATTTGTGGAAAGGGTCAGGGAAGGAAGAGGAGCCCAGGGTGTTGGCAGCACATCCCAAAATCACTAATCCCTGGCCCAGCAGCCCTGGTGCATTTCGTCGACCCCCTTAGCCCTAAGAAGGCTTAGCTGGACCCCATCCCACACCCTGGCTCTGCCATTCAGAGATGTGGCCTCACTTTCCCAATCTGAACAATGGGGTGAATGAGTCCCTATCTCAGAAGTCTCTTTTAAGATGTGAGAGACTCTGAGTTGAGTGTTCAGCACATTACCTAGCATGTAGTAGGCACTCAATAAATGTTAGGTTTTTAAAAAGTATTATGTGATTAATTAGGGCAAAGGGCCAGTAAAGTGTCCTTGGGAAACCTAGACTCCAGCTTAAGACCACACCCAGGAGTGGATCTCACTCACTCCTGGGAACAGCTGCTGTGGCCTGACTGAGTCCGTTCCCAGCTAGCTAACTGCCCAAGTCTTCCCCTGATCCCCCAACCCAAGGACCCTTGCCTCCAGAATGGTTACCCTCTTTACCAGAGCCCTTAACCTGCCACGGTGGTCTCTCACAGCCCCCCACACAGACACATACACAAAGAGACGCAGACATGCACACAGACACACACACAGATATACACACACACTCCTCTCCTGCTCTCTGCTGGGAAAGCCTGGAGCAGGAGGATTCTGGGCGGGGCCTCCCCCGCACATGCGTTGTACATTTCACCTACAGCATGGGCCAAAGAGGCATTTGGAAACCAGCTTGGGAACCTCATAACCATTCATAACATTGTTCTGAGAGAAAATACAAAACATTGTCCTATAAACAAACATTTGCAATAGAATTCCTCCAAGAGCTAGGAATTGCCTGTGCTAGAAAACTAACAGAGCAAGAAGAGAAAAACCGCATAAACTTAGTTTGCCTTTGCAAAATTAATACTAATTACAAAAACATTTATGTGAACTGCTTACCATTTACACCTAATTACCATGCAGCACAATTATGCATACCATTAAGGGCATGCCAGATTAATTGTGCTGTATGTTTCATTTGTTTACACCACCATACCCTCAGTCCATATACGCCCAGCTTCCGGCGGGCTGCCAGCGGTACGTGTGCAGATCTGTGCAAACCAGAGAAACGTTGGTTTCCACGCTCCAAGAGACAGTGGTCCCCGCCCCAGCCCACCCCAGCCAGAGACAGCCTTACTCCGGCCCAGGCCTTCGTGCCAACATCGCCACCACAAGAGTCCCTGCTAAGAAGTCATCTTCCCCCAGAGCCTCCTCCGGAAGGCAGAGATACTTCAAAGGTCTCCCCACAGGTGTGGCTGCTTGTCACAAGGCCCACGAGACAGCCCAATGGCCACCACGTGTGCCTGCTCACAGAGGAAGCTGGCCTCACTGCCCAGACCAAGGTCACTCCAAGTTCATTTCCCAGACCCCACTAGGGCCCTGCTCTCCTTTCCCAGGCACACTGGGCCATCTCCGGGGCAAGGTCCCAGCCCCGGTCCGGCCAGGCCTTGCATGGTTCAGAGTCTCCCCCGCCGCTCTGCACACAGCCATGGCAGCTCTGCACAGACCCTCCTCTCCTTTATTAAAAAAGGAAAGGAACTGACCCCCCACTCCATTTCCATTTAGCTCAGCAAATGCTCTTCAAACGCACTGGGGTGACTCAGGTTTGGGGAACAGGAGAGTCAATGGAACATGATAAATGGACCTTCCCAGGAACGAGGAACTCAAAACTGACAGAGGGGCAGGCGGGACCGGCCTCCCAAGAGGCGAAGAGCAGGAAGCAGCTCAGCCAGTGAGAGAGGAAAGAAGGGGCCTCTGTGTGTGTGTGTGTGTGTGTGTGTGTGTGTGTGTGTGTGTGTGTGCCTCCTTGTGCCAAACAGGGAACACGCGTGGCTGAACAGTGCTCTTCAAACACCCATGAGGCCAACTGCATAAGGATTCTTTCAAAGAATGAGTGACGTACAATATCCAGGTTTGGTGCAAGAAAAAGTGTTTGAAACAAGCAAATAAACAAAAACACCAGCCTGTGAGGTTATCTCCACTTTGCAGATGGCAAAACTGAGGCTGAGAGGTCAAGTGATCTGCCCAAGGCTACACTTAGGAGGTGGCAGGCCCAAGGTGCCTCAGTGACGTGGGCCTGGCTCACGTCATTTTTCTTTGGCAATTGCCCTTCCTGCGGCCCTCAAAACACTCACTTCTATTTTAGAGAAATAACTTCATTTGTTTGTTTCTGTTTGCTTACCCAAACTACTGTCCTCAGCGTGTCCCCACCTATCTCAGTGGAGGGTGGATGTCAACTTGGCAATTCACATACCATTCTCAGAGGGTGACAGGAAGTACCCTAGGGAGTGCAGCTGGGGTCCAGGCCTTGCGGCTCATCTTTTGGGGGAGCTCCTGAGAAGTACAAGCCCCGGTTTAGGGCCTCAAACATCAGCATCCCTGATGCATGTGGTCCGAATGCCTGGCTAAGTCACTTCCCTCCTCAAAAATCTCCAGGGGTTGCTACCAGTTATGGAATAAAATACGCCTGCTTTTCCAACCCATCACACTGGACCTTGCCCCTCCCTGGACCCCCATCTCCAGGCCTGGGGACACAGGCTCTCTCTCCTTCTGGCCCAACTCAGGCTCTACCTGGGCAAATCCTAACAGACCTCAAGTCCCACTCCAGTGCTGCCTCCCCCGCGAAGCACTCCCAGGTTCCTCCCCCCAACCTATCCCCTCACAAGGCATGGCATCTCCACCCACGCAGCGGGCTGAGCCAGACACCCACGGGTGCCCGGCTTCCCTCACCGCCTCCATTGCCCAGCCGTTCCTACCAGTTCTGATTCCTAAACGCCTCGCAAAGCACCCCTCCATGCCCACAATGCCGCTCCCCTGGATTTCTGCACCAGCCTTCTGCGTGGGCTCCCCGCCCCCATCCTCACCTGTCCAACTTCTCAGGATGATCTTTCTCAAATATATACATGGACGTGTTACCCGCAGCCCACCTGTCAGTGGGTAACAGCCCGGCCTCCCACAGTCCAGCGCTGGCCCAGCCTTCCAGCCTCCACTCCCATCATTCCTCACAGCTCATCACTCGGCCACATCAGCTCCGAAAATGTCTGACCACCTGGCTAACTGCTCCCCCACCCTTTGAGACTCAGCTCAAGCATCCCCTCCTTTAGAAAGCCTTTCCTAATCTTCCCTCCCCCTGAATGAGATGTCCCTTCTCCGAGCCCCCTTACCGCCCCAGGCACACGCTGCCAGCGCTCTCTGCATCCACCCACAATGTAATGGTCACCCTCTCCAGACTCTCACCTCCACTGTAGGCTCCTCGAAGACCAACTCAGTCTCTTTCATCTTTGTAACCAGTGCTTGGCACACAGTAGGTCTTCAGTAAATAAATACATGAACACTATTTGTGGATCTAAAGCAAGGGACCTCTGGAGAAAAAACTTGAAAGCCGCCAGGCCTGCCAACTTGGGGCCCTGGTGTGTCGATGCTAGACCCCGGCTCACTCACAGAGTCCAGGCTGCTTGGAGGGTGTTGGAGAAGAAACTGCAGAAGCAATTGCCCAGCCCCACCGGACTTCCCAGCTGAGCTTCCAATACCAGGCAGGCCCTCAGGCCACTGCCAGTTGGTCTGGGAACCACCAGTTGGCCTGTGAGAGGATGGCAACAAGCACCACATTGTTGCTGGTAATAAAACCATTAGGAAACAGTGCTGTGTGCCAGCTGTGGTCCGGACCCTCCCATGCCTCTAGGCCAGGGGGCAGAGCCAGCCATGCCAGCAGGCCCAGAACCCAGAGGAGAAGCCACCGCTGGCTCTGGGGCCAAAGAGACCAGAGGGCAGGGAGGGAGGGGACTCAGGGCTTGGGGGACCTGTGGGGTCCCCAGTGGGCACAGACTCTGAAGAGACTAATGGAATTCATCAGGATGAAAGGCCCAAAGACCAGAGGGCCAGGGCTGGGGGACTCAAATCCTGGCTTTACAGGGGAGGGGATGAAGGACCTAAGGCCCCTAAGGAGTGATGAAAGTGACAAGCAACGGTTGTGGAGCCTTATAGTGCACCAGGGACGGCACGGGGTCATCATACACAGTCTCCAAGGTCACCCTCATGCAGCCCGGTCATGACGTCACTTAAAGAAAAGGAACTTACATCTCCTGAGCAACTACTATGTGCCGGGTGCAGGGCTGGCTGTTTTCATAACATATTTCATTTGATTCAGGTAAGAAGATGTCGATACTCTTCTCTTCTCCCTAATACACAGATAAAAAACCTGCGGCTCAAAGACGTTTAGGCCTTGCAGCAACTTAGCAGTAGTGGGGCTGAGACGCTAATCAAGGTCTGCCCCCCACCCCAGGTCTCTGCTTTGCCCTGCACATCTGTCCCCTACCAGCCTGGCATAGAGGCAGAGGGTCCACAGAGGGACCAGCTCTGCGCTGGCTTCCATGCTGCCATTTTTTTCTTTTTCTTCCAGCCTTTTTCAAGGGGCGGGGCCAAAGAAGTACACACCCCCTTCCTCATGTGGCGTTCACAGGGACAGCCTCAGAGGGGAAAGCAAAGCTCCAAGAGGGTACCCATGGGTAGGCACTGGGGTAGGGACTGTGGAAGCGGGGAGTGGGCACTATTGCCAAGCAACAGGCAGAGGAATTACTATCTGACCCTTACTTCTCTACCTTGCTACCTGGGTCACTGCCACTTGCTCATCATGGTCCTCCACATAAGTCGGGCACAGCTTGAGCCCACATACCAGACAAGTTCCCCAGGCATCCCCTCCACCCACTGGCGGGGCCTCCTGTAGCCCTATTTTGCCCTCCCTGTGTCACGTTATGCCAGGGCTGAGTCACCTGAGCTCCATACCAGGCTCAGGCCCTGGTCCTACGTCCAGTTCCGGGGGGAACACAGATTGAAGCCTTCTGGGAAGATCCTCAGTGATTAGTTTCCCATCCTGGGCCAGAACTGCGAGTTTCCAGCCACCACCCTCTAAAGCTAACTCGGTCCACTGCCCCTGGCGTGTACCCGGCTGCAGCCAGCTGCCTAGTGTCCACTCCCACCCAACCCCCATCCGCTCAGGCTCCTCTTGGAGGCCTCGGTGCCTGCAGTGTTTCTCCCCACACCCTTCCCAGAAAAGACAAGCACCTGAGTAACCCAAGCCTTTGCTGTCAGTCTCCAAGCCAGTTTCTTATCCACCATAAAAAAAAGAGTCCATTCTTTCAGCCCTAGGGAGACTCAAACTTTTTTCATATTCTTATCCAGAAGCTTTAAAAAGTGTGGTTTTGTTTTTGTTGTTGTCATTAAGAAAGCAACAAGGTGCATTGACATTTTTTCAAAGATTACCAAGTACATGAAGTGTATAACGAAAAAGGGCAAAGTCTTCGTTGACGGGTTTGCTGTCTACCCTTCCAGACACCTTCTCCTATGCACGCTAATCCTATAAATGTGTATATTTGTATGTATTTTAGAGGAATTTTACAAAAACAAAATTACACTCTGCGTACGGCTTTTTTGGGTTACCCAACGCCATACCATGGACATCTAACACATCAGAATAGACACGCTTACTACCCCATTTCAAAGCCTTTGGGAAATGTAACCAGATCTCCGTTTATGCACAAACCCTTTCAGAATCGATAGTATTCATCACACGGGGCCACTCCTTTAAGAGGTCCCTCCCCATCAGGTTCCGCTGCCTCGCCTGCTGGAGGATCCCACCCGCCTGGCAGGGCCTCAGGGCCCTCGACTGCCCCTCTCTGGGCCCTCTGGGGAACCTCTGAGGGGAGGTCTGCTCCCAGGGCCTCCAGTCTCGAAGGCCAGGCATTCCCGGACATTCACTGTGACTCGGCCCACATCCAACCCACAGCCAGTAAACCACGGATGTGACTCCACCATCCCATAGGTCCCCTCTAAGCCTCTCTTAACCTTTTCACGTAAGGACACCGGAGCACGGGAATCTGGCTGACCTGTGAAGTCGGGAACATCTGCGCCACTCCCACCCCCATCTGCGGGCACAGCCGCCCAGCAGGAAGGGCGCCACAGGGGGCATCAAGACACCTAAATCCCAGCCCTCCAGGGACTCGCGGCTTGAGACCAGAGGTCCAGAGGGGGCAGCTGACAACCGGCTCAGAATTGAAAATGACCTTGACTTTTGAAACAGAAACAGAGAGGAAAGATCAATAGGGATGATAGTGAGCAGGGCCATGACCACAGGAAGAGAAAATAGGAAACTGATGATAGATGTAAATAAGGCTGAGAAGCCTTAGGGGTCGGAGACCCCAGCAGGACGGGAGTGGGCAATGCTGAGCGACAGTTGAAAAAAAATTCCACTCCCTGCTGGGAGTTGGCTAGGAAAGCCCCCGGCTTTCAGTCAGCACCTCCTCCCCCTGTCACTGTCCTCCAGACAGGCCTGCGACGTGATCAACGGGGCGGTGTGGCCCTGCCCACACGGGCAGTCCTCCGGGGTGGCCAGGCACCAGCAGCCACACCTGGGGGCACCTCGCCTCCAAGTTGGGGGCTCAGTTCTGCTGTGTGTGGAGGAGGGAGGAGGGAGGGCAGAGCGGAGTAAGTTCCAAGCCCCCATTTCCCTCACATCCACAGCCCCTTGCAGGAATGTTCAGGATGCTGGAGCACCTCAGCCTGGGGGAGGGGATGCAACTGGGGACACAGAGACCTCTGGGAAGCCAGGAAAAGGACCCTTCTCCCCCCCATTCATACCACGATTGCCATCACTGTGCCATCACTGGCACGCAGACCTTACCCTGGCTGGGGTTCCCCTCAATCTCCTTAACCCCCTGGGGTTGGTGTAATTTAAACCCTGCTCTGTGTCTCTCCAAGTCTGAGCTCTTAAGCTCTAGTCTACAGAATAAAAAGGCATCATCAAGATCCTAAACCAAATGAGCTCAGTTGGCCCCTTCCCCCCCACCCCCCAGTCTTCGCTCCACCCCACCTCCCAAAGCCACCACAAGCAGAGCAGTTCAGAGTAATTCTCTACTGGCCACACAGGAGTTACAGAGCACAGGGGCCCATGCTCCCAAATCAATACCGGGCCTCAGCCAGGACCCCAGCACACCTAAAGCCCTGTTCTACCTCCCTAGCGGCTCACCCACACTCCAGCCACCCCGTACCCGACAGCCTGGCTTCCTCCTCTCAGCCTGGAAGCCCCACCTCGGTGCTTGGAGGCTGATCTCGGTGCCACCTCCTCTAAGAAGCCTTCCCTGATCTCCTCAGCTGGTTGTGACCTCACTGTCCTTTGAGCACTTCATTTCTACCTCTCCTGAGGTCTACCTTGGTCTGTAGTCATTAGTTGGGCACATCCTAAACTCACTCTGTCCCCTCAAAGCCTAGCACAGGGCCTTGCCCACAGGAAATGCTTGCTACGTTTCTGGTAAATGGAAACAAATATGCTGCACTCAGGACAGAATCAGAATAAAGAGCCGAAAATACAGCATGAGGGATTTAAGGTGGATACAAAGACAACCTGTTGACCACGTGACCGCTAAGTGGCTCTGAGGAGTCTCCTACTTCCCAAGAGTTTTCAGTCAGAAGCAGCACTTTCTTCATCCTTCTAGCTTTTGCAAAAGAGGCAGGAAAGTGGACAAGACTTCTCAGAGCACTTCCTGCAATGCCAGTCCATGCGAGCTGCCCAAATGACGAAATAACACAGCTAGCTAACACTGGGCACGTATACTCTGCTAAGAGAACGCACACTATCTCCTCTAATCTCCACAACCTCTGAGTACAGCCTGGTCTTATTCCCATGTTACAGGTGAGGAAACTGAGGCTCAGAGAGATTAAGTTAGCTGCGCCAGATCCCGCAGCTGGGAGGTGTCAGAATTCAGCTCTTTCTGATTCCAGGGCTCAGTTCAGCTGCCTTACAATGGGCTCGTGCCTAAGCAAGTAGCATCTATCCCCACATATCCACACACTGTGTACACAGAAAGATGTGTACACAGAAATATGCACAGAGGCCCACGTGCACCACACTCTGTCTTGCCCACACACTTAGCCAAGTGGAGGCAGGCTTGGGCACACACACAAATATCTGACACTGCATGGATCTCAGATTTGCTTGGTTTTTTTTTAGGGGAAAATAATCAAAGAGAGAAATGACTGAAAACGAACCCTCAAGATTTGATTGGAGAGGAATCTGGCACCTTTAGCTTACTATGAAAGCCTGCTTGTGAGCAGCAAAGCGCACAGGCCCACAGAGATGCCCAGCTTCAAGGGCAGGTGGGCTCCTGACAGGCTCCAGTCTGTTAGATACCAAAATGGAGTGGACTCAATTCCCACAGGCCGTGCCTTGGCCCTAACTGCTGGCTGCTCCCAAGCTAGAGGCCAGAAACACATTTAACTCTCACTGGGGCATGGGATGGGGAAAGGGGACATGGGCATCAAGGTAGGGACCCCAGGCCCACACAAGCAGAAAGCAGCAGGAAGTGCCAAGGGAGAGGAGCATGTGATGGGCACACAACTGGCCTTCTGGCCTCAGGCTCTGGGGTAGCACTTCCAATAACTCTGGAAGAAATGGGGCCTGACCCCGCACTCAAACAGCCCCCAACCTCCAAGTGTTCTTAGGGCTTAAAGTTCTCTTTCAACCCCAAATTCCAAGGCTTGGATTCTAAAGGTAACATTTCAAGCCCAAAGATGGGAAGAGGGTGGTCTAGTTTTATCACCGATCAGAGAGCTGGCAAGACTGCTCTCCGAGTCCCCTTTCTATCTGGTTCTCCAAAAAAGGAGCCTTCAGGGAGTCCAGGCTCTTGCTGGGAAAGAACTTGGGTCTTTTGGGGAAGCTTGAGCCTAAGGAACTGGCCTAAGAGTAGGCGATGGCCATTAGGGGAAGGCACAGCAGCAGCAAACAGAAAACACAGCCACCCAACCTGCTTAGAGAGAGGACAGAGACCAAAAATACAGATGTGCAGCAAACTTCCCCGCCACTCAGCAGACACCCATGAAGGCCCCACGAAATGTCCGATGGGGGACTCAGAGGCAGCCAAGGCAACGTCCCTGTCCCATGGAGACCGCGAACTGAGAGGAGAGACTGACACGCAGAGCAGCAGCCCAGGAGAGCCTGTGGCAGGGACAGTCTAAGTTCCCCAGAGGGCAGGCCTGGCCCCACTTTTTCCATGCTAAGTCACCTTGGGCAAATATTTTTGAGCTTGTCCTGTCTTTCTCGCAGGCTTTTTCACAGGACCAATGGCAGGGATGTGTGTGACTGTGATAGTAAAATATCCCTCAAGGAAGGGGCTCAGGCACTGACTGTGAATTAGACCTGGGAGGAAACCTCAAATTATGCACACACATGGATTTACACGTAAACCTACAGAGGGACACTTGTGAAGGCTTAACTGGAAGTTGTACTTTTACAGCCTCTGTGGAGTCAGATGTGACGAACCTGTCTTCTGTAGGACCCCCAGCCCTCATACTACCTTCTGCTTTCAAAGGTCCATCCCCAGGGAGGGGGCCGCTCTCTCTCAGACCTCCTCTCCTTGACAGCCTTTCCTGATTACTGTTGTATGGTCCACTCCGCCCCCATTCCTGGGTCTGAAATTCCACCACGAGAATCAGAGCCATAGAACTGAAAAGTTGGAATGGACCTTCAAGCTCCAGTCCAACCCCCACCCCACAGAGGAATCCTGTCCGCAGACACCCTGACAGATGGTCATGGTCATCCTCTCCTATGCTTGGGGAACAGCCCTTGCACTGTGGACACGTCACTCCGTGAGTCTAGAAGGAATTCACCTTTTCTAAGGTCAGCCTCCTATCACAGGCCCACGTGCCTGGGAAGGACACCAAGGAGAGCCTCCGTCAGCCTGAGCCTGGAGCTGTACTTTTGATGAGTAGCTGAAGACAAGCACCCAGGAGTTGGACAAGAGGCTAGAGAGGGAGCCAGGGCCCAAAGAAGTGGGGCCCAGAAGGGAGGCAGGCAGGTGCCAGACACGCTGCGCAAGTTTGCGTGGGGCCCCTGCCTGGGTGCAGCACATGTGTCCACATGCACACACATGCACAGACTTAAACTTTCACAGAGTTGTCTGTCAAACAGCCAAACCAGGGCCTCAATGGGACCTGGAGGCAGAGGGGGACCACCCTGCCACAGAAAGCTAGAAGGAACTCCTGACAACCCAAGCCTCCAAGCCCAGGCAGCTCAAGAAACCACCAGGGACCGCCCCTGCCAACAGCCCAGAGAGGGTCCGCCTGACAGTTGGGCTCCAGAAATCCCATGGCCAGTCCTTACACTCCAGCAACGGCCTAAGGAGAAAAGCTTCCCTGGCTGCAGCTGTCACATCTGCCTGGGAGGGAGGAGGCACAGCGGCGCAGCACCTGATCCCAAGATCCCTTCGCAGCCTGTGGGCCCAGAAGGCCGGTTCAGCCACTGGCAGCCCAGGGTGAAACATGAAGACTGTACAGTCCCTGAGGGATGCTGATGGCAGTCTCTGGGCAGGGCAGTGCGGGGCACGCTGGGTCACAGGGCGGAGGGCTCTTCTCTCGCAGGCTCTTATTCCTGCTGGTTTGGGAGCGAGTGAGTTGTGTGGTTCTGGGGCCCCAGCCCTTCCTCCCGAGCCTGACGTAGGCTGGAGCAGCCCAGCTGGGTACGGGACGCCATCTTGGGTCAAGGTGCAGCCACAGGGGACTCCCCTCGCGAGCTAGGGAAGAGAGCCCTTGACAAGTGGCGAGCTCCCACTCCCCACCCAGGGCGCCAACACCTACTCAACTGGCTTTGCAGTAGAGAGAGGACGCGGAGGAAGGACGGAGGGGATGGAGAGAAAAGGGGGGAAACAGAGATGGGGTTGGAAGGGAGTGGGTGCCCCCAACAAGCGAGGCTCCAGGAAAGCCAAACACAGTTTGGCAGCCGGAGGGCGGCGGGCCCCAGCGATGGGGGGCTGGGGGAGGCCGGGGGCGGGTCCTGGACCCACGCCAGCTCGGTCCGCGCTGAGGGAGAGGGAGGGCAGGGCGGCCTGGGGGAGGGGAGCCAGGGTGAGGGCGGGACAAGGACCGCGTCCGCCTGCGGCTCCGAAGCTCGGGGTCTCCCAGGGCGCTGGGACTTGGGCCCGAAGACCCGGATCCGCAGCCTCAGCGAGGCCTCGTCCTTCACAGTGCAGATGCGAAGCTTTCAAGGACACGTCTGCACCGGCCCAACGGGGGTGCGTGTGCGTGAGTGTGTCCGCGTGCGTGTGAGTGTGTGCGGGGGAGGGTGTTGATGCTGCAGGGGCGACCCCGGGGGCCCCCACCAGCGCCGCTCCCGACCCCGATCCCGCTACTCCCATCCCGGCGTTTTCCGGCCCCCGCGGCCGGGGCCCGGGATCTTCGCCCGCCCCCCCCCCGCCCCCACACTGCGGCGGCGCCGCCGCCACCGCCACCGCCGCCCCGGCTCCCACGGCCCGCGGCGGGGGTAGGGAGGAGGCAGGCATAACAACCCCCCCACACACGCGCTGCCCGGCCTTCCGCAGGGAGGTGTGCCCCCCAAGTGGCACTCTCTTCACCCCCGTCGCCCCTCCCAGATCCGCTGGCACCCTATACCCCCAGCCACAGGTGGCCGAAGGAGGATCACTGCGCAGCATTCCCCAGCCCGGCCCCCAGATCACCCCTCTGACAGCCCCCGAAGGCCTCCGGGGTCCCCCACTCCGCCGGGCAGAGGAGGGCCAGGAGCCGAGGGGAGGGGCGGGGGGCCGGGTACAGCCACAGCCAGGTCTGCCATTTTTCTGCGGCCGCTGAGCCTGCGCGGGGCCCGGCTTCCACCCCCCTCCTCCGCTCCCTGCGGGCCGCGGCGGGAGCCGATTATTTCGGGTCGGGGTCCGAGCCCTCCTGCGACCCGGCCGCAGGCCCCAGGAGCAGCTCCCGGGCGGCGGCAGGGCCAGAAGGCGGGGGCGGCCGGTCCGGAGACCCTGCGGCAGCGCCGAGCCGGGCACCCGGGCCGAGGCCGGCGGTGGAGGGGGCCCCCTGCGGCATTGTATAGACTTGAACTTGAGCCCGGAGCCGGGCGGGGGCGGGGAGGGGGCTCTGTGCCGGGAGCGGGCGGGACGGGAGGGGGCGCCTGCGGAGCCCGCGGGGACATAAACAAACCCTCAAATGCCCCGCGACGTCCTGGCCAGCCCGGCCCGCCGTCCCCGCCCGCAACCCTGGCCCCGCGAGCTCCCGGCAGCGAGTTGCAAGGGTCCCGGAGTATGCCCTGAGCCGGGCACTGCCTACCTCCGTGCCCCCCGCCCGGCCTCCCCTCCTCCCCGCCCGCCTCCGGGCCGGCCGCCCGGGCCGCCAGTAGCGGCGCTCATTACCGTGTGGCCGGTGGGGTCGGGCCGGCCCGGCTGCGCGCCCTGGTACCGCGGCGCCGCGTCCCGGCTCGTCCTCTGCACTCGCCGCCGCCGCCGCCCGAGCGCCGTCCCTCCCTCCCGGCCCGCCTGCCTGCCTTGCTCGCTGGCTCCCTCCCTCCGATCCCTGTCGCGCTCCCTCTCTCCGCCTCCTCCGCCGGGTCCCCCCCTCCCACCCCTTTTTTCTCTCCGCCTTCCTCCTTCCCTCCCTCCGGCCGCCGGCCGGCCCAGGCCTCGCCCCCCGTGGCAGCGCTGGCCCCGGGCGCTGCGGAGCCCACCCGGGAGGCAGCGCCGACTGGGGTCCCCGGGGCGACGCGGCGGGAGCGGCCTGGGTGCGCGGCCAGTCCTAGCGCCCACATCCGACTTCCCGGCCTCTGCAGCCCCGCTGGGGGTCCCCGCACGCTGCGAGACGGGCTGGACCCCGCAGCTTCCCGACCCTGCGCTGGGCCGGGGCACCCCGCCTCCGCCGCGCTCCGGGCCACTCCGCCGGGGGCCTTGCTGCAGCCCTCCCCCCGCGGGGCGCTCCACTACCTGGCGCTGCCTCTGCGCTGGGTCCCCGCATCCAGCACTGGCCGCAGGGACAGCGGCCCCTCCTCTCCCCGGGCCGGTGTCAAGTGCCTCCCCCCCGGCAGCCCGCCGAGCCCCCGGCGGCCTTCGCCCTGCAGTTCTCCCGACCTCCACCAGAGCCCACTGCACTCTGCCTGCCTCAGCACTGGGGCTGGGGACAGCAGCGCCAGCCCATCGGCACCGCAACTCCCACCCCACCCACCAGGTGCCACTGCCCAGTGGAGGCCAGCCCACTCAATAGGGCCAAGGTCGGGACGCCAGGCCCATCCAGGCCGTCCTGGAGGCTCGAGGGCCTCTACAGGATGAGCTCCCCTGAAGGAAGTGAGCTCCCCGTACCTTGAGGTGTCCAAGTAGAGTTGAGTGCCCTTAGTTGGGTGGTGGAAGACTGACAGATTTCATGGGATTGGAGGTTGAACTAAATGACATTGAAGATCCCTTCCAGCTCTAAGATTCTGTGCACACCTACACGCCAACCTCATGCTTACTCACCCCTTTGCTGTGGGGGTTGTTCTCATTCCCACAGTTCTCAGGACTCCAGGTTTCTGATTTGGGCCATCTCTGTCTACTTCCACCAGCTCAGCCACCCTCTGTTCATCACTCTCCAAACTGCCACATCTAGGGCTTGGTGCGGGGCTCCTTTGTCTGGCTCCTTGCACTGTGCATCCCCCTTCCACCTGGCGCTTCAGCTACATGGAAGTGCCCTGAGCACTCTGACCCAGGACATGGTGTGCTCCCTTCCCCAGGCACCCAACACCCCACTTGTGGGCAGGGGCAACTGAAGAGCAGCACCCGGGCCCTCACCGCTGAAAACAGTGCTACTTTTCCCTTTCCCCCCACCACCTTCACACCTTTGAGGAACAGAGTTACCTAACTCTTTGGGACATGGAACTGACTTTTTCATCCAGGAGGTTTTCCTTCTGGAAGTCCTCTGATGCTTCCAGGTCCTTTGGTCTGCCCCACTTCCTGAACCTCAAGATCAGAGACCTCCCTCCACACAATTGTCCTGACCTTGTTCAGTATCACCCTCACTCACGTGGTCACCCCATGCCACTGATAATAGGTCCTGATATCCATGGTCTCCAGCTGGCCAGTTCCAGACTCATCATGTTCCCTCCATGAGGAGAGGGATGACATCTGTCATATCTGTAACCCAGCACTTGACACACAGTAGGTTCTCGATAAACTTTGGTTAAATTAATATGTGCAGTGCAAGCCGCATGCCGTTTTGCTTTCGACATCAAGATGGGCATCCTGAACACTCTAAAGCTGGGTAAGGGGGCGGCCATGTTTAGAAATATGGCTGCCATTCCTCTTCCTTCCTCAAGAGCTTATATAATACTGCCTCCAAATAGCAGCAACTGTTTACTGAGTAGCTCCTGTGTGCCAGGCACCAGAGTTGGCACTTTTCCCTTAGTCTTTAACAACGCTTTGAGGTAGTTTGTATTATCCTCACTCTACAGATGAAGAAACTGAGGCTTAGTCAAAGCCACACAGTTGGGAAGCAGCAGAGCCAGCATTCAAAGCCTGGTTCAGCTGTCTCTTAAATCAGTGCCTACACCTTTAAAACATTATTGTTGCTCTTAACAAGCTGAAATTCTCAGGGGTGAGATGAGCAATGTAAGTTTCTATTCAGTAGAACTATTTATGATGAAATCATTGGGAGCCTATGATGTATGTGACCTTGGATCTGTGTGTGTTGCTGGGGTTAAGAAGCCCAAGGTGACCATATTAGGGGTGTTGTGTCCACTAAAAAGCAACCCTTTGGCTACAGGGTTGATTCCAGAGCCTGGCCCTGATGTCTTTGGCATGAAGTGGACCCTCCAGGTGGTCCTGAGAAGAGGTGTATCAGTGATGGCTAACCCCTCCTCACCACGCATCACATTGGGTCCAGCTCAAATGGATTTAGCCTTTGGGCTCCCACACCCCCTCACTTGTGTCTGCCCCACTGTGGCCTGACTAATATCCTGGTTGATCCTAGTCATCTGGGGTTATCCTGTGGCTGGGTTACCCTGTGGTAACAAACAACCCCAAGTCTCAGTGACTTAAAACCACAAGGGTTCTATGGAAAATGGTATGGTGGTTCCCCAGAAAAACATAGAATTACCATTTGACCCAGCAATTCCACATCCAGGTATCTACCCAAGATAATTGAAATCAGAGACTTGAATAGATATTTGTACACCAGTGTTCATAACAGCATTACTCACAATAGCCAAAAGATAAAGCCAACCCAAATGTTAATCAACTGATGAGTGGATAACTATGTGCCATATACATAGAACGGAACATTACTCAGCCTTAAAAAGGAAGGAAATTCTGACATGTACTGCAACATGGATGAACCTTGAAGACATTATGCTAAATGAAGTAAGTCAGGCACAAAAAAAGGACAAATACTGTATGACTCCACTTATATGAGGTAACCAGAGTAGTCAAATTCAGAAACAAAGTAGAAAAGTACTTACCAGGGACTGGGAGGAGGGAGGGGTGGGGAGTTAGTGTTCAATGGATACAGAGTTTCAGTTTGGGAAGATGAAAAAGTTCTAGAGATGGATGGCGGTGATAAATACACAATATGTGAATGTACTTAATGCCTCTGAACTATGCTTAAAATGGTTAAAATGGTACATTTTATGTGATATATATGTAATATATAAATACTATATTTATATATTACAATAAATATAATAAAAATAGAGCATAGTACAACTGTAAATTGAATTTATTTAATATACTATAAAAAAATAAAGTACATTTTCTTGTTACATGTGTGTGTCTATCCTTAGAGGGGTAGAGCTCATCCTCAGACCCAGAGATTGCTCAACCTCTGAAGGAATCTCCAGGATGCCATGACCATACAAATAGGAAGCTGGGCCTCCCCAAAGAGGACTTCTTCCCTGCAGGCCCTCAGGCACAGCCATGGAGAACAGTGAGCCAGGGAGATTCTTCCAGGAAGCTGGACCAGGACCTGGCTCCACTGTGGGGAAGTGAGCCCTGTCCACCCTGTCACCCTGTCTGCAGCGTATGGTGTTGGCCATGGACTGGCAACCCTTGCATGTGCTTCCCTTTTCCTCTCTTCCAAAGTCGGTCTTCATTGTGGATAATCTATTTTCTCTCCACCATCATAGATTTTATGTTTTGGGGGTGATTAAATTTATAATTTAGCCACCATTACAGATAACAAGCCACATCTAGACCTCATTGAGAGGAATGCACATTATGCAGAGATCCTGATTTTGGAGTTGGTCAGGACTTGGATTACCTTCCTTTGAGAAGAGGAGTAAGTGCATTTTTAGTTGTAGATAGCATGGGTTTTTTATTTTAGTAGGAGCATTTTTAAAGTATCTTTTTTTGTCGAGATAGCATTCACACAACATTAACTATTTAAAATTTTACATTTCAGCTTCTGGTCAAGGTGGCAGACTAGGTAAATGCTGTGCTCACCTCCCATGACTACAGCAGAATTACAGCTAACCTACAGAACAACCATCATTGAGAAACCCTTGAAGTCTAGCTGAACAGAAGTTCTATAACCAAGGCCATACAGAAGAAGCCACATTGAGACTGGTAGGAGGGGTGGTGACGCAAAATGGGCTGGTCCCACAACCATGTGTGTCTGTTAAGAATTGGAAGGCCTATCTTGGTCCCCCCCTGAGGAGCAAGGGGTCCAAGCCCCACACCAGGCTCCCCAATCTAGGGTTTCAGTGTCAGGAAGAGAGGTCCCCACAACTTCCTGCTATGAAAACCAGTGGAGATTGTGGCTGAGTGAGATGGAAGGCTGCTGGAGTCCCAGACATTTCTCTTAAAGGGTCTGCATGTGCACTTATTGCTGATGGACTCACTCACTCTGAACTCCAGTGCAGGGGTAGCAACATGAACAGTGCCAGGGATATATATATATATATATATATATATATATATATGGAGGAACTGAATTGTCTGGATTGACACCGAGGGCTGAAGGGGCTGCTTTCTCCTAGACAGAAGTGTTGGCAGAAGCCATTGTTCCTTTGTTGAGCCCTCCCCCTACCCAGCCTGCCTGTGGAGATGGGCACAATATCTGAGTCACCATCAACCTGGCTAACACTGTTTGCCCCGCTCTGATGATTCCCTGAGACCCCATCCCACACAATTAATGGGCCCACCTAAGCCACTTCCAATGGCTCTTCCATACAAATGGCCTGTCTTGGCTCATGCTGTGGACTTTCCTAAAATCTCTCAAAGGTTCGCAACCCCCAAACAAGCATACCTCGGTGTGCCCCATACCTCTTGCTAAACAGCCCCAAGTACAGCACTAGTGGCAGGCAGCCTCAGTTTGCAGCTTAGCCTCGCCTAGTCACCTCCAAGCCCAGCACAAGTGACAACCATCTGAAGATCATGTTGTAGCTCCTCCCAAGTGGCCCCAGCCAGGGCACAGGTAGTGGCTGACCTTGGCCTGCACCAGAGCACCTCCCAAGAGCCCCAGGACCAACAAAATTAGTGGCCAGCTTCAGACCACACAAGAGCACCACCAGGCCACCTCCACAGACAACACACCCAAAAGGCAGCCTGGGCAGGCACCATAGCCCCACTAGAGAGAATCCTGCTCTGTAGGGTCAGCTCCTGCACAACAGCTCCTCCACTGTACTCACAGCCAGTCCTCACATCCAATCAGCTTGAGGGTCAACTCCTCCCACTGACATGTCAACAGCAACCAAGGCTCTACAACAAGAAGACACACACAACCCACACAAGGTACACACCTGTAGCAACCAGCTAATGAGCAGGGAGACTGCACCACTGGGAACCACAGGACACTTACTACATAAGGCCATTCTACCAAGACAGGGAGACACAGCAGCTCTACCTAACACATAGAAACAAACACAGGGAGGCAGCCAAAATGAGGAGACAAAGAAACATGTCCCAAATGAAAGAACAGAACAAAACTCCAGAAAAAGAACTAAAGAAAATGGAGACAAGCAATCTACCAGATGCAGGGTTATACAGTTTCTCAATTATCTCAGTGAGAACTTCAACAAAGAGATAGGAAACTTAAAAATGGAGATAGAAAACATAAAAAAGAACAAGTCAGAAATGAAGAATAAAGTAACTGAAATGAAGATTACATTACAGGGAATCAACAGTAGCTGAGATGAAGCAGAGGACTGAATCAGCGACGTGGAAGATAAGGTAGCAGAACACAATCAGGACAGCAAAAAAAAAGAATCCAAAAAAATGAGGATATTTAAGGGGCCTCTGGGACAATATCCAGCATACCAAAATTCGCATCATAGGGGTACCAGAAGCAGTAGAGAGAGAGAGCAAGGAATTGAAAACCTCAGAAATAATGACGGAAAACTTTATTAAACTGGTGAAAGAAATAGACACACAAATTCAGGAAGTGCAAAGTCCCAAACAAAATGAACCCGAAGAGTCCCACACCAAGACACATTACAAGTAAAATGCCAAAGGTTGGGGATGGCTGGTTAGCTCAGTTGGTTAGAGCATGGTGATGGTAGCACCAAGGTCGCCCATCTGATCCCCACATGGGCCACTGTGAGCTGCACCCTTCCTAAAAAAAATTTAAAAATAAATAAAAACTAAAATAAAATGCCAAAGGTTAAAGACAAAGAGAGAAAATTAAAAGCAGCAAGAGAAAAGCAGTTAGTTATCCTCAAGGAAGCTCCCATAAGACTCTCAGCTGATTTCTCAACAGAAACTTTGCGGCCAGAAAAGATTGGCACAAATACTCAAAGTGATGAAAAGCAAGGACCTACAACCAAGATCACAAAATTACCCAGCAAAACTATCATTTAGAATCAAAAGAGCTTCCCAAACAAGAAAAAGCTATAGAAGTTTATCACCACCAAACCAGTACTACAAGAAATGTTAATGGGATATCTTTAAGAAGAAGAAGGGGGAAAAAATCAAAAATAATAAAATGGCAATAACTACATATCTATCAACAATTACTTTAACCTCTCTTGGGTCCTCGCTTCCAAGATGACCAAGAAAAGAAGGAACAATGGTTGTGCCAAAAAGGGCCATGGCCATGTGCAGCCTCTTTATTGTACCAACTGCTCCCAATGCCTGCCCAAGGACAAGACCATTAAGAAGTTCGTTTACGAGACTTACCACTTGGACACCGCACTTCTCAACTACAGATATATATATATATATATATTTACAAGAAGCAGAGTACAGCATTAGGAATAGAGACAGTGGAAATGTAATGGCTGTGTGCGATGTCAGAGGGGTAGTGGATGGGGGAGGGGGCTTGTCACTGTGTGAGGGATATAAATGATAAACATCTAACTATTACATTGTTTTGTGCACCTGAAACTAATTAAAAAAAAATGTTAAAAAGAAAACGTTGAAAAACTGACCAAAAAAAAAAAGAAGTTCGTCATTCGAAACATGGTAGACGCCGCAGGCGTTAGGGACATTTCTGAAGTGAGTGTCTTTGAAACCTGTGTGCTTCCCAAGCTGTATGTGAAACTACAATACTGTGTGAGTTGTGCCATTCACAGCAAGGTGATCAGGAATTGCTCCTGTGAAGCCCAGAAGGACTGAACAGCCCCACAACTGATTTAGACCTGTGGATGCTTCCCCATGACCTCCAGCAAAGTCCATGTAAGGAGCTAAGTCCTTAAGGATCGAAGAAATATTCTCTGGGGGAAATAAAATTGAAATCATACTTTAAAAAACTCAATTACTTTAAATGAAAATGGATTAAATGCTCCAATCAAAAGACATAGGGTGTCTGAACGGATAAGAAAACAAGACTCTTACACATGCTGCTTACAAGAGACTCACTTCAAATGGAAATACACACAGAGACTGAAAGTAATGGGATAGAAAAAGATATTTCTTGAAAATGGAAACAAACAAACAAAAAAGCTGGGGCAGCAAAACTTACATCACACAAAATGGACTTTAAAACAAAGGTTATAACAGACAAAGAAGAACCCAGTAATTCCACTTCTGGGGATTTATCTGAAGAAACCCAAAACACTATTTTGAAAAGACATATGTACCCATATGTTTACTGCAGCATTATTTACAATAGCCAAGACATGGAAGTTATCTAAGTGTCCATCAACAGATGAATGGATGCAGAAGATGTGGTACATATATATACAATGGAATATTACTCAACCACAAAAAAGAATGAAATCCTGCCATTTGCAACAACATGGATGGACCTAGAGGGTATTATGCTAAGTGAAATAAGTCAGACAGAGAAAGAAAAATACCATATGATTTCACTTACATGTGGAATCTAAAGAACAACAAAAAAATGAACAAACAAAACAGAAACAAACTCATAGATACAGAGAACATTCTGATGATTGCCAGATGAGAGGGGGGTTGGTGGGATGGGTGAAAAAGGTGAAGGGATTAGAAAGTACAAATTGGAAGTTATAAAAGAGTCATGAGGATGTGAAATATAGCTCAGGGAATATCGTTGGTAATATTGTAATAACTATGCACGGTGTCAGATGGGCACTAGACTTATCGGGGTGATCACTTCATAAGTTACATAAATGTCTAATCACTATGTTGTACACCTAAAACTAATGTAATATTGTATGTCAGCTGTAATTGAAACATAAAAATTTTAAAAATAATAAAAATGTACAATTCAGTGGCATTTAGTATGTTTGCAATGTAGTGCAACCACCACCACTGTCAGGTAGCAAGAGCATTTTGAAAGTGCTGACACAGAGAAAGAAGGCGCACTTAGATGCCAGGCAGCCATCAGGGGAAGTGTAATGTGTTTGGCCAGTGCCCCTTGCTTTGGGGAACACCCCTGTCCCTATTCCATAGAGTGCTGGCTGGATATGTCAGTGCCAATGTCATCTCCTACACCCACTTATGGGGGTGGGCATGTGATCCACACTATCCCGCTGGCTAACCCAGAACCTGGTTCAGGGTAGGTTTGTGACCAAAGCTAGACAATTGAAGTAACCTTCACCGGTTGAAGGATATCTAGGGTGTTTCCAGTTTTTAGCCTCAGATTGGAAAACTGAGGCAAGGGAAGTGAACCAATTTGCACCAGTGCACCCAGGCAGAATGTGGTAGAACTGGCATTCAAACCTGGGTCCGTTTGCTACAGTCACATGGGGCTACTGGTGGGAAACATCGGGCAGGCTCAATGGGAAATATGGAGACTTGAGAGTCATTGATAAGCTGACGTCTTGAAAGTCGTGTTTAAGGAAGATGAGTGTGAGTCACAGGGAGGCAGCTCGGTGGCTAGGAGATTTGTGCTCAGCCCCAGCAGTGGGTGTGGGGAGGCTATGAGCTGCCTTCCAAAGGGAACATCTATTGCTGACTGAAAACAGAGATGATGAGGAGAAACATGTTCACTGATTTGGGTTGTTATAGTAACAGCCAGATAAAATATATATTCGGGGGCCAGAGGAGAAATGGCATTGCACGCAGATGAGCTGCAGGAATGGAGGAAACGACTGGAAGAATGGCACCATGGGCATGCTACTGACTCATTGCTGATGCCATGAATGGATGGGCTTTCTCACTGAGGAGTGTGGAGACCTGAGACGTTGGGGTAGACCACAAAATGGGGTGGGAAGAAATGATGGCAAAGGAAAGAGGAGGTTCGTGGAGGCAAAGGGAGAGCCAGAGCAGAGAACGAAGGCCAAGGACAGAGGGGCTTAGCATTGATGAGGCAACGAGGTCAAGGAGAAAAGAGTGTATTTGTCATCTATTGTTGCATAACAAATTAACCCACATGTTAGTGGCTTAAATATTTATATCTGACAGTTTCTGCATGTCAGGAATCTGAGTGGCTTAGTAGGGTTCTCTGGGTCAGGGTCTCTGACAGGCTGCAACCAAGGCGTCTGGCTACCGTCACCTCAAGGCTTAATGGAGAAGGACGCATTTCCAAGCTTTCTCACATGGTAGTCGTTGACAAGATTCAGTTCCTTACAGCTTGTTGGACTGTGGGCTTCAATCCAGTGCTGGCTGTTGGTCAGGGGCTGCCCTCAGTTCCTAGGCATGTGGGCCTCTCCATAGGGCAGCTCACAAGATGGCAGCTGGCTTCATCAGAGAGACCAAGAAGGAGATACTGAGAGTATTTGGGGCAAGTGGAAGACGCAGACTTATAAGCGAACCTTAAAAGTTCTGCCCTATTCTCTTTGTAGACAGTAAGTCACTAGGACCGGCCCACATTCAGGGGGAGGGCATCACACAAGGGTCTGGATGCCATGAAGCCAGTTTCAGAAGCTGCCTACTACAGGGAGCAAAGACAAGGTGGCTGGATTTGACCTAAGTCTCCCCCAGGTGGCCCCTGAGGGGACAGTGTCAGGAGGCAGTGTGCAAGAGGCAGAAGACAGAATGAAGGGGAACAAGTGATAATGCCCAAATCCCCGCTGTCCCCAGCACCTCAGGGAGAAATGGACAAACTCAAGACTCCACGTCACTTTAGGTAGCGCCCCAGCCGTTACCAGAAGATCCCAGCCAGTCATTTGCCTGCTTCCTCCACCCATGACGTGCCCCCCAGCAGAGCAGAGCCACACAGACAGGCAGCACCTGGCTCACCATCTCCATTTCACCAAAGGGTACTTGTCATCAAGGCACAGGAAACTTTTCAGGGCATGGGAGGATGGGAACCAATTCCAGAACCCTTTCTGCACTCCAGGACTGGCACCGTCTGAGCTGCGGCAGCCAGCAGCAGGCAGCCCCCTGTCCCATCTGGAGAGTGATTCCCCCTCCCCAGCTGAGCCTGGCCAGCACCCTGGGCTGTTCCCTGTCCCCACTCCAGCTTGGGGCTGTCTGGCTCAGAGGGAATGGGTCCATTTGTGGGAGGGACACAGAATAGGTAGGCACCAGGGAGGCAAGAAATGGAATGAAGGGGAAATACTCAAGGGATAAGGCTAGGGCTAGACACAGGTTTTTTGAGAAATCCATAGGAGAGAGTCACAGGTACATATCTCTACCCACATGTCAGATGTGCAGGAAATGTAACTATTTTTGGAAGTCCCCTTTGGGACAAGGGGCATGTGATAGGCAGAATAACATCCCCCAAAGATGTCTGCGTCCTAAACCTTGAACGTGTGAATATGTTAGGTCACATGACAAGGGGAATCAAGGTTGCAGGTGACCTAGAGATGGGAAGGTAACTTGAATTATCGGGGTGGGTCCAATGTAATCACAAGAGTCCTTAGAGCTACAGGAGGGAGGCAGAAGGGTCCTGTCAGAGTGACATGATGTGAGAAGGACTAAACCCACTACCGCTGGCTTTGAAGGTGGAGGAAGGCGCCAGGAGCCGAGGAATGTGGGCAGGCTCTGGAAGCTGGCGAAAGCAGGGAAGTGGACTCTCCCTTAGGGCTTTCAGAAAAGACCACAGCTCTGTGGATATCCGCCTTTTCTCATTCTTCCCCCTCTGCTCCGTGCTGGGGCCTGAGCCCAGTGAGCTGAGAGCAGCCTGGGCTAAGGGCTGGGAGATCTAGATTCCAACCCCAGCTCCATCTCTAACTTGCTCTTTGACCCTGAGGAGTCATTGTTCCTCATTGGACCTTAGTTTTCTGAAACATGGGCTTGGTAACAGGCTCCCTGCCACCCTCTTGGGGTGGCTGAGTCCAGACCACACGTAGGGATGCTCAAAGGCTAGGAAAATTCCGAGGATCCACCTTAGGGCCCTGGCCCCCACTCTAGGTTTGACTGCCTTTTGCACTTTTATTTATTTTCTAACCCAACATAGGATCGGGCCCAGGGATGATAGAAATGACCCCCAAGGATCTGGCAGGGGCTCAGAGAGCAAAACCCCTTGTTAAACAAAAGAGGGGATGGAGGATCAGAAAAGTTAAGTAAGTTGCCCAAGTCCACACAGCGAGCTGGGGCAGCGCACTCAACTCAGGTCAGACTTCCAGCTAAGGCATTTCCCCAGGCCAGGGGGCTTCACCCTTAGGGAAACTTCAGTCCCAGGATGGTGCTGTGATAAAGGCAGGGGCTTCGCTTCGGACAGATATGGATTCAAGTGCTGGCCTGGCCACTCACCAGATGTTGCGAGCTTGTAAGTACTACGGGGAGTGATGATCCGGCCTGACTCATGCGTTGTGGGACGAATTAAATGAGAGAATGCCGAGTGCCTAGAACAGTGCCTGGCATATAGCAAGCACTCCACAAATACCAGCTAACGGTACTTTTATTAATTGCCTCCCCACTTCTATCTCTTGTCCCATGAGAGGAGAGAGGAATGAGGAAAATTCCCTCCATATGACATAATGTTTCTGATGGCTTTCAGATTGAGCTCTCATTAGGTCCTAATCACAGACTTAAAGATACAAAGTCCAGCTACTGTTGTGCCAATTTTAAGGGCAAAGCCACTGAGGTCCAGAGAAGTCTCTTGGCAAGTCATTGCCTGAGTGGGAGCAGACCTGGACTTCCTGGTTCATTCTGTGCCTCCGTGGCGTTTCCCAGAGGGGCCAGCGCCCCTCCAGGCACATGATGCTCGCTGAGGCAGTGGACCCACGCTCGTCTGCTCACCTGCTACACGCCACACAGCGTGTAGGACTTTGCGCTCACAGCTCTGTCCCTGCGCAGGTCTATCTTTAGCCCTGGCCTCGCGCTATCCTCCCCCAGCGTCCCAGGATCCCAGCATCCAACGAGAATTTCGAAAACCTACCTGCCCCCCAGACATCTTGAAATTTCTTTACTTAGAGACCAAGCTTTGTATTCCACGCTTCATGAATTCCCAGGAGCTGAATGTGACCTGTTGCCCTGGGGAGACTGGGAGCCATGAACAGGGCAGGAGAAAGGTGGAGAGGCTTGGGAAGGGCCTAGGCCATAGGAGCCAATTTTCCTGACCAAAACTCGGGTTCGCATGTTCCTGGGGACAAGGGAACTAGGAGGACATTGGAACTAAGAGGGGAAATACAGGCTGGCTATACCAGAGGGAAAACAACGCTCCTCAGCTCACCCCCAGTAGAGGCTACTTGACTTCAACACTCAAGGATTCTAGGGTTTGGGGCCTCTCGCTCAGGGAGTGGCAGGAAGAGCAGATCCTAGTTCCTGGGGTGGCTGCTGGCTGTGCCAGGCAATGTGGGTGCCCAAGAAGCAAGTCTTCTCTCACCACCATGGTGGTCTTGGACAAAGGGGTTCCCCCCACCCTCCTTGAGCCCTGACTCAGCAGATTTCCTGATTGGTGGCTGAAGGTGGCTGACGGAGACCTTCCCTTCCTTGTTGCCCGCGGTGAGCAGAGCCCATGGAGTTGCCCTGTCCAGTCCCCTCGCCCCTGGACCAGGCACATCATCGCAGAGTTTCCAGAACTCATTTTTTCAGAAACCTCGGGCTTCTTCCTCACCCACCAGGGAGAGGCCTGGACCTGTATTTCTAGTTCTCACAAGTCCTCTGATGCTAATCAGACCAAGATCTCTCCCCTTCTCAGGTGATTTTGGTGGTATATCTCAGCCTTTCCATTCTATACTCCCCAACTCCCACTTCTTGGGGGCCACAGACAAGAGAAGCAGGGCCAAGTGGTAGAAAAGGAGCCTAAAGGGATATTCTCCTCTGTATAAAATTAATATGTGATAGCCAAATAATGCATATTTTTACAACCATATTTCTTGGGCCTTTGTGAGAAAGCTGCTGTCCTGGTCACAAATCTAACATGGTACTTGGCACATAGTAGGTGCTCAATAAAGTAAAAATGGCTCTTCCCTATACTCCTCCTCCCCCATCTTCCTCATCTTGGGAGTGCTGAAAGCACCTGGACTTCCCAGATGTCAGGCTGTTCTCCCGCCACCCCAGCCTGAGTGGACTCCCTCCTCCTGAAAAAAACACCCCTGCAGAGGAGAGCAGGCAACGCCCACAGGCCTGTGCTGAGGGCCACTGAGTGACAAGGGAAAAATCCACCTTGAGCAAGCAGGTCTTCAGTGTCCTCAGAGGGGATACTCCTCAGACCTCCTTCCAAATTGGGAACAAGGACCATGAAATGAATAAGGATGATTTCAGTTCTGTGCCCGGACCACGTGAGGGAGAGCAGAGCTGATGGTCACCCAGTCAGGCCCATTCAGAGAGCGGGGAGATGAAGACACCTTGGCTGTCAGACCTGGAGTTCTGGGTGCAGTGCCAGCAGCCTGGGCTACTCCTGGGACCTCTGGGCTACTGGATGGAAGTGGGGGGCAGTCCCTGCACCCCTGTCTCAGTGACTGGGGACCAGGGAAAGGATCCACCCTCCCTCCACATCCATCTGCCTAATGGAGGTTGGGTTGGGCCTCAAAGAGATGCTCTTGAAGCATTTAAAACCACTACTGTGTCACTTTTCTAAGCCACTTTTCCTCATCAAACCCATTCTTCTGGTCAAACAGGGATAATTGAGAACAGAAATTAAAAGAAAGTTGTGGGAAAACTCACTTGAGTAAACGGGTTAAAAACCGCCGTTGACAGTTCCTCAGCGGCTCCGCCCTGTACGAACGTACAGTAGGTGCCTAGGCCGTCTGACTGGTGCCGGATCCGGAGGCCGAATCTTCACCCGCCACGGAGACTGGGCCAGGTGTGCGGTCTCCGCCTGGCAGAGAAGCCTCTCGGCAGGCGCAGCATTTGCACTCCTCGACCTCCAGGTGGCGCTGGGCTGGGGGCGGAACATGCTGTCTGTCACCCATGTGGCGGGGAGGGGCCTTAGAAGTGCTGACTTCTGATTGGTTGAGCTCAGTCTTGCTTTTCTTCCGTGTCCTGAGCGGGTCTTAGGGAGGGCACCCAAAGTGTCTGAGTTACTGGAGAGGAAGTGTGTGTGAGTGTGTGCGTGTGTGTGTGATTTTTTTATGCCTTTATAAGATGCCTCGTAAATTTACACACCGGGAAAAATCCTTGGTTGGGCCTATTTATAATAAATACATTATTTGTAAGAGAGCTAAGTGAGGTTTACGTCTACCACTCAGCCATACCTTCCTTGTTCATGTTTCCTTAGTCTTTGACTGTTGTATGTGTATTACCAATATAACTGTATCTGTGGGTGTATTTTCCTTGCGCATTTGACAGCTGTTGAAGCTTCCACTTTCTGCCAGGCATTGGGCGGGGTTTGGCGGAGTCAATGGTGAGCCAAACAAACCTGGCTCTGCCCTCGAGGAGCTTACAGATGCGACTCAGCATCACACACATCGAATTAAAAATTCCCTTGTGACAATAAATGAGAAGTGTCTTGTGCCTTGAGAGAAGAGCGGGGATTGAGGAACTGCAGCACTGCGTACCGGGCAGGACAGCCACTTCCCCAAAGTGCACCATCCTGCTAAAATCCATCTCATTTCAGAAGACCTGTTGAGCTCCCCTGTGAAATTTGGAAGCTGTGGAGGCGGAATAGAAAATTTGAGGCGTTCTCGGGGAATACCCTGGGGCAACCCACATCGTCCTGTCTGGTCGGTGTGAAGGTAAGCAAGCACTGGAAAGCATATAATTTCCAGAATATTCTTTTCTTCCTCCAGATAGAAAGCCATCTTCTGGGTTGGAAGATGGACTGTCAATTGTGTTAGAGGGACTGTAAATTTTGTCACTGGAGAATACGGCCAAAGAAGGACTGGCAAAACAAACAAACAAACAAAACACAGGTCTGCGAAACAAAGGCCTGGAGTCCAGAACACAGTGTGGACTATAGAGGGAAGGAGGAAAAAAAAAAGGGTGCCAGTCGGAGGCTGGACTAGCTGCTGGGAGAGTCTGGCCCAGGTGGCTGGCAGCTGTGGGACATGACCCAGAAGGTCATAAACTGCTAGGGCAAAAAAGTTAGTCCTCGGTTGGAGACTTACCAAGGGGAATTCCTGCTGCATGGAATTTTTTCTTTGTTCACCTAAAAAGTTGCTGCTCAGTTCCTGCTCAATAGGGGCAGACACTGAAGAGCTCCCACGGTGCCCTCCCCTCCATGACTCACTCTCCAAACCTTCACAGGGCTGTTTTTTCCCTGAGCATTTACCACACCCCCTGACATTGCACAATGTTGCTTGTCTGTCTCCTATGGTAAAATGCAAGCTTCCTGAGGGCGGGCGCCTTGTCCTTTCCTGTATCCCCAGGACCTAGTCTATGTCTGGTACCTAGTAGGTGCTCTATAAACATCTGATGAATGAATGGAGCAGATTCTTCTTGGTCTGTAGAGAAACCTCAAGTCTAAATGCAGAGTGCGCATAGCCGGGTATCTCTGGTGAAACGTAAATTGTTCTGAGAGGGCTCTCTTTAGTCTAAGGTGAACCAGCCTCTTGGCCCTGAGAGAAGGTGGGGGCAAGGCCCTGGTGTTTCAGAAGCTTGAAAAATCTGCCTCACCCACTGAGGGGGCAGTTAGTCACCGAGGAAGGGTGTGCGTGTACTTGGTGGTCAGGGATGAAGTCTGTGAGGTGACCCTCCCATCCCGTTCTGGTCCTTACCTCGCACTCCTGGATCAGCCCCCACCCCCAGAAGTAGTTTTTCCTGTGATTTGAAGGCTGCAGCAGGGGAAGAGGTTTGGCTCCAAATGCTGGACCCCACCCTCCAACCTCTGCAGGTGGCCCTTCACATGTCTGTGCAGGGGCGATGAATCAGTGTCCCAAGCCTGAGCAGCCCTTGCTGGCCCTGGGGAGACTCCAATGGGGTGACTGAGCCACCTGGCATCAGGCGTGGCACTCACCCTGGCAGCATCAGATTCCTCTACCCCTGTCTCACTTGTGAGTCCAGGAAGGCCCTGGCCAGTTGGGCTCGGGAGCCCTTCCCCAAGTCAGTGGGGCCTGAATGGGCAGCACGTGTAGTGTCCAGTGGGTTGTGTACTTAGTGTCAGAGGAAGGAAAGTAATGGCTATTGATCATGTATTGTGTGCCGAGTACTGTCTCAGGTATCTCACGGGTTTGAATATAATCCTTGTAACAACCATGAAGGGTAGAATTCTTTTCATTTTATAGATGCAGAGAGTAAGGCGTGACCTGTCTGAGGTCACACTCAGGCAGAAGCAGCATCAGGATCCAAGTGTAGGTGAATCTGACTCCCCCTCCACTGCCCAGCCTGTGCTCAGTCCACTGTACCCATGGCTCCAAGAAGACAGGGTCAGGGGTGGGGAGCCCAGGGAAGCCCTCCCCAAGGAGTAGGGCCCCAGCCAAGCCTCTGGGAGAGGATGGAGCAATCTCAGAGAAGAGGGCAGGGCAAAGACAGAGGCAGAAGGGACTCGGAAGGTGCAGGTTCACAGGGAGAGGGATTCAAAAGAATAAACTGAGGCATGAGGTGGTAGGTCTAGGCCAGGTCTGGGGAGGTCGTAGAAGCTTGGGGCAGCCTGAGGCCAGCAGGACTCGATGACTTGGGACCAACTTGGGACAGAGGGCGAGTCACATATGTGAGTACCGTTCAGGAGGTAGGCCAATCACATCCATGGTAGGGTAAGCTGGAAGGCAGTGAACAGAGAGCAGAAGCGGAGGCATATAGGATGCTAGAACTGAGAGTTAGAGCAATGGTCCGGGACCCCCAGACACCCAGCACCAGGCCCAGGACTTCAGGCCGCCCATCTTTTCTAGGCAACCAAGAGAACGCCATTTGGGCAGCAGGGCCTGGGTTCAAGTGTTGGCGCCTTTCTCCCTTGAGACGTTATCCTTACCACCCCATTTAGCTTCTATGAGTTTTTTCTGCAGACGGATGGCCCTCTGCATCATCTTAAACCACATGTTCATTAGCAGTCTCTCACCCACATTTGTTAGGAACCGTCTACACAATAATTCGCTTCTAATCCAAGTTTCATCGTCTGGCAAGTGCACCCTCTGAGTCACCATATCTCAGCTGTTTGCTCACTCAGAATCAGTACCCACTATGCACCCAGCACTCTTTCTCTCTTCTAGCTCCTCTCGTTTCAAATTTGTGGGTATGTCTGGGAAGGTTTATACCCCGTCTGAGCATTCCCAACTGGGGGTATGTTCAGTGGTCACTGCCAGAGAGTAGTGATTGGACTGTCTGCCCCTAACCCATAAGTGCCTGCAGGCAGCGGCTGGCTCTTAGAGAACCCTGAAGAGGTGACAAGGATCGTTTGGATGAGAGCGTCTAGCTGAGAAGCTTTAGTTTTGGGCCAGGGGTGGGGTGGGTGGGGTTATTTAGATGGGCAGGTTATGGTAGGTAGATATTTGTAAACTTTGTTCAGACACCATTCTAGAATTTCACGAGTGTTGACTGATGGGCAGAAATTTTATTATCTATGATATCTATTTATATTTAATAAATCATTGCACTTCAGGCATTTATCCATAAGCACTCATTTTAGTCATCAGGAATGTTGGAGAATATTATTTGTTGTGAGAATTAAAGAAATGTGTCACCATCCTTGCCCTTAGGGAGCTTCCAGTCCATTCAGGAAGATGGGAAGAATGTGTGCTAAAAAGCTCCAAGGTGGAGGAGGGGGTTATCACTTTGTGAAGGGTGAAATGTCTAACTAGTACATTCTTTTGTACATCTGAAACTAATAATGAAAAACGAACTCCAAGGTTCAGGGTCCCGTGTGTTAACTGAATGGAGACACAAAACAAATGTTTCAGGGAAGGTGAGTGTCCCAGCTGGGTTAACTTCATGAGTGTGACAACGTTGAAGGGTCTCTCCTCATACTCTTTCTCAGCTGCTTGTTTCTCTAACACTACCTTTCCTTTCCTGCTTATAGCTCAGGCCCATCCTGGGCAGTCACCACCACCCTACAACTGCCATCACTATGAGGTGGCTGGCCCAAGGTCATGTCTGCCAGGAACATCACTATTTAGCATTTGCCTAGGCAAATTTTACATTGACCGCTGCTGAGCAAAACAGCAATCCACATATAGATTGGGGGTGTGGGGCTTTTGCCACTGGAGTTTCCCCTATATTGTGATGGTGGTAGAAGTCATAGTGACAGCAGGCGCTGGGAGCAGCCGACTGTCCCATTCAGCATTGAGGCCCCTCTCTGGCACTTCTGTCCCAGAACCCTCTGGCTCTGCACAGAAGCAGCAAAGGGGGTGGAATACTGTGGGTGTGTGGATACTTTCCTACAAGTCTGTGCTCCCCAGAAATTCAGTTGTCTCAGCTCTTAGTAAAAGGGTTGTTTCTCCTCAGAGTCAGAGGGAGGCTGTGGGCTGCTGCTTGAGAACAGTCAGGGGAGGCATTCTCTAGCTGAGGCTTCCGAGAAGGCAAGGACACCCTTATGGAGCAGGAGAGCCCGACAGTTCCATGCCCACAGTGGCCCCCAGAGCAGCTGCCCCAGGACACCCAGACCTGGTAGATGAGAGAGGAGGGTGTCTGAGGGTCTTCAGCCGACTTGTTGCCATGGGGAAATGTGGGACCACTATAGCCAGATACTCGTAACTTTTCCAGAGAAGCTGTAAATCTGGATCTTTTCTGTGAAATTTTCTGATACTTCACCATTTGCAACCCATTAAATTGTTTAGTATCACCTCTGGGGCCACGGAAAATGATTGGGCCATTCTCTGCTATTCCCTCCAATTTAGACCCAAACCGCAAGCTGAGTGTCTGTCTCTTTAGTCCAAACAATAAGGTCCCGGCTGCTGTGGGGATGTGCTCCTCAAAGCACTCATTCTCCAGAGAGCAAGGTTGGCAAATGAGACTGGGGCAAGGGCCCATGTCAGTGAGGTCACCAGCTAACCCCCACCCCGTGAGGATGCAGCTTGGTGTGAGGCTGAGGAGTGAGTGTCGCCCTTCCAAGCCTCTGGTGCACACGACCTTTGGAGCTAGATACCCTTCCCAGCCTGGCGTCTGCAGTGGCAAGAAGGCAGGTGACGGAGGGTGAAGTGGAAGCTTTCTCATTATCCCGCCCCCGTCCTGGGCCGGAGGAGGCAGGGAATCCCAGGCCTGAGCCGTCTTAAGCACCCTGAGGCCACAACACTGGTTTGTGCCGGGACCCTCGGTGGGCCCTTGTAATTTTTAAGGTATATCTACAAATAGGTGTCCTTATTTGCTTTGTATGAGTTTTAGGTTGAGTTGATTTTGTTTTGACATGTTGGTCCAAAACAAGATTGACCCTTGGGAAAATCAGCTTGGTAGAGCCATTTGCTCAGCTTCAGCTTGAGGGGTGTAATTGAAAACAGCCCAGGCATACGGACACCCCATAGCCACCAGATGGAAAGACCTTAGAGGAGGTGCTGGCCTGGAGAAGGGGATGTGTGGCTTCAAAAGCAAGAGCCAGTGAAGGGAAGTTTTATCCCAGGAGGAAGGTTTTGCTTCAAAAATAGTTTTTAAAAAATGAAGACGCTAAAGAAGCTGAGCAGGCATATTTAAGACCTTACAAGTGTAGGAAACAGTAACGGAACTCACTGGAACTCTAAAAGCTGCCCGGGGCAGGCTGTGTGAGCAAATGAAGGAATGACCCATGTAATAAGACACAGTATGTTTCCTGTTATTTCATATTTTGGTATCATTTTATTTACCGATGGTTGAACTCTTCTTCCTTCCCTGATTCCTAGCACTTTTCTGTACCGTGTGTTTGGTAATTAACATGCATTATTTTGTATTAACTGTCCGTGTACATAGACACTCCCCCACCTTGGGCTGTAGCCTCTTGAGGACAGTGACATTTTATACAGAGGACCAAGTGTGGATGGCAAATGAAGCACACTATTTCATTTTAATGCAATATATAGGTATTTGCCCCTCTAATTTTGCCAGGGACTTAAAAGAAGCCAAGAGGAGGGGGATCCCCTCTCTGGCCAGCGTGGTCCAGGTCAGTCACTTCCAGGCAGACCACCTTCTGGAGGGGGAATATTGTGAGCCATGGGGACCTTCCATTCCCTGGGAGTAAAGCCTGGTGATTAGGTGTCAGTTAATGAGGGGGGTGGGGCGAATGCTCATATAGCCTTAGACCCCGATACAAAGTGAGGCATAGAGGAATCTGGTATGTTTCCTGGAGGAGTGTCCTAAGGTTCAGGAGGATACGAGGCAGCGGGACCCATTCCCTTGACGCATGTTCACAGAAGGAAGTGTGGCAGGACCAGACAGGTCTCTCCAGCAGGAGTTCCTCTACCACCTCCCTGTGTGGCCGGGACCACTGGATTTCCAGGGTGTCAGTTTCCTGGCTCATTCACACTCTAAAGCTCTCTGACATGCCCTAACCCTCCCCAGGGCTGAGTTCTTGTTGGTGCCCTCCCTCCCACCATATATCTAGAGGGGGATTCTGCCACCCAGGGCTGCTGGTGTAGTCCCTTGCAAATCCCTTTGGTGTGAGGCCTGGTCAGGGCTGAAAGTGACAGGTGGGATGGGGGTCCTTCCAAACCTGCCCTGCAAAGTCAGGGTGGAGGCTGAGGAGCTCCAGACGTCAGTATTGGTCCGTGTGAATGAGGCGTCCAAAATGCAGAGTAGGCCTAGTGAAAGACCACCCGGCTTAACCTGAGGCTGAACCTCCGCCTTTCCTTTCCTGTGTCAGATAACACATGGGAAGCACACCACAGCACCAGACCCAGAAATATTGCTCAATGTTAGCTGCAGAGGCAGAATACGTCAGAGGTCAGGTGACGCCTCTGGAGATGGTTTGCCGGGATTCAAGTCACTGCCACTGGCTGCCCCTCTGTCCCCGGGCAAAATACTTCTGTCCTCCCGTTGCCTTATCTGTCCACGGGATGACTGTGCTGGTAGTACCTTTTAGGGAAAGTTGTGGGGACTAAGTCAATGTGCTTACAAGGGCTCACACTATTCCTGCCTCCTCTTCTTGCTCGGCTTGGAGGGGAATCAAACTCAATCATCTCTGGCAGGAACAGGTTGGTTTTGCATTGACTGGGGAGCATAGGAGAAAGGTATGCCCAGAGGCGGAGGTGGCATTAGGAATCAGAGATACTATCTTGGTTGTCTTTAAGATAAAAAAAAAAAAAAAATCAGGAAGTCAATTATTTTCCCGTGGTAGTTTCTGAAGTAGGCAAACTAGGTTCTAGTTGACACGACTGACTAAACATTCTGCTTCCCTCCCTGAGCCATCTCCCTGCCACCCCCAAACTTGGAATAGTCTTCCTCTCCCTTGACATTTTGCTGAAGTTCTGCCACATCAGCCGTGTCACCTAGTGGGAAGGAGAGTTGCATTCCAGTGAAGCCGATGGGCTTGTCACTTCCTAATTGGGCAAATACCTGACCTCTCTCAGAGCCTTGTTCCTGTGAATTGGTAACACCTACACTCCCCGCTTTGGCGAGCAGATGGCACTAAATAAGATCACTTATGTGCACACACCTGGCACACAGTAGGCACTTAACATATGCTTGTTCCCCTCCCTTTAGAACACAGCCGACTTGAAGCTCACCTGTTCTCATCACCCAGCGATGTCAGCAGCCCTGAGGTTCATGCATCTTACACAACAGCTACAATTGATTGTGTGTAATCATCTTGCTGTTTCTTCTGTTCTAGTGTTTTTCCTTCATTTACTCCTAGATGTCTTTAAGCAGCTCTGTTGGCTGCTTTCTTAAGGTACGCTTCCACTTCCTCCCTTTGTACCTCTCCAGTGTCTGCTCATGCTCTCCAGACATGGGGGCTGGGGGCTGACTGTGGCTTCTGAGTTCCTCCAGGGCCCCGCTGGAAGTGAGTTCCTGTCTTGGGTGTGCCTGGGTGTGCTGAGTCGGAAGGCCTTTTGAGGGTAGCTGTGTGTACAATACAGTTAGACAGTGACCTTGTCCAAGGAGCCGTCTCACTTGAAACAATATACAGGGGAAGAAAGACCCAATCTCCGTCATAAAATGGGGGCAGGAATAGCCCAGTTAGGAACCAGGTGAGGTGGGCTGTGGACAGGTCAGGGTGGGGTCCTCAGTAAACAGAAATGTTAAACAAGGGCCTCTCCCAGCTCCACCCGAGCTTTACACCCCCCACTTTGTGAAGTTTGGCTCCAGAGGCCTTCCAATGACCCCTATCTAATTCCCTTCCACTCTCCAGTAATGGCTAAAGGCAAGAAGATAAGCGACTCTGTGAACCAGACAACCTCAGGGGAAATTCCATCTACTCTGTGTGAGGCTGCAGCTGAGCTCTAGAAACTGGGCTGGGGTCAGGGTGGGATGTGGAGGGAGGGAGAGGTGGGGAAGATAAGGCCTCAACCTTCTGGGGCCACCACAGGAGTTAGGGGATCCCAGGGGAAGGCAAGGGCAGCCGGTCTCCACCCCAGCTAGGGATGGAAAGCCAGAGGGGATGAAATTAGGGTGAACCTGGGGCTTGTGAGCTGTGGCCACAACAGCACAAAGAATGAGATACCCTAAGCCTAGGACTGAGGAATGAGGAGAATCCACCCAGCCCTGCTTCCCGCCTGCCTCGTCTTTCCTGTCTCCACCTGTAGTCCAGTTTACTGGATCCGTGTCAAACGTCCCTTCTTCAGCTTGCACTCTGCCTCTTGCCGTCCCTTCCTCTTCTATTCTATTCTCTCCCTGGCCTGTCAGCCCACACATCCTTGTCTCACCCTGCTGCTCCATATTTCACGGTCCTTTGTTCCCCTCCTTTGAGTGGGCTCCCACTGTAGGTTGGGCAGCAAAAGGTGAAGCTGGGATGTTTGCGTAGGCAATGAGGAAAGCAGGACAAATACCAACCGGAAGCCCAGGGAAGAGGCTTCAAGCCTGGAGGTCTCCTTCCTCCCACTCACCCGTTGTCCAGCCTGACTCCCATCTGGAGGAGCTGGTGCAGGACAGGCAGGCTGACTTCCTCCCAGGCAACATCTGCAGGCTGCTGCCCACTCTGAGCTGCTCCTCTGCCCCCAGCCTCCCCAGCTCTACTTCCTCTATGCATGGCTTCCTTCTCAGCAGCCCCAGGGGCATAGTCCTTCCAAAAGACCAACCCTGTTAGGGGAGCTTCAAGAGGTAGTACCTCAAAGGTCAAGGGGCCAAGGCAGTCGGGCCAGTCACCCAGGCACATTTCCTCAGGCTATTTATGAGCTGGTGAACAAAAGACACACCATTCATCGCCACCCAGTGGCCACTGGGCCTTGTGGAGAAGGGAGGAGCCATAGGGCCTGCTTTCTCAGGATGTGTGGAGAAGGGGACCCTGACTACTAGGCCTGGGATTTTAACACGTTGCGTAGGGCGGGGTTTAAATCCCTCGTGAAGATTCTCGTGATCCGTACACAAGTGTTAAGGAACTGTGAGGATGACTTCTAGAGACGATGGACCCAGGCTGAATTGTTGTTTGGAGATGGAGGCCTGGTGTACAAGGACACCATCTCTGATAGCGAGGCTAAGAGACTAAGTGAGAAAGGTCTTGGGACCCAGCCATGGTGGAGCTGGTGTGACCCATGAACCGGGACCTGGTTGAAAAGCCCACTGTACACAGGTGAGTTTGACAACCACTGGTATTGTCTCTTCCCTGAGAGCCCCAGGTGGGAAGCCTCATGTAGTTTTCTGATCCACTCACGGATAATCTGTCCTGGTGCACGTGGCTTGCAGCTATGGAGGATCTTCCCCAGGGAATACGGACTCCCTATCTCCCACACTTCCAGTCTGTAAGAATCATCGAACCCCTGGCAGAGGAGAGGCCAGGAAAGGCTAGATTTGGAATCCACCAAATGGCTTTTCACAAGCCCTTTTCTTCCAGAAGGTGCAGCAGGAATTCAGATGGCTCTAGGCATTGCCATAGCAACGGTACCTTTCCGAAGCTGCCGTGGACTACAGGAAGGAGCAGGGTGTAAGCAATGCAGGAGAGGGCAGTGAATCTGCCAGTGTAGAAGGCACACCCAGCAGATGAGGCTGTGAAAATAAATGGCACCTCAGCATGGCTGGGATTTACCGACCTGAGCTTGGTGGGGTCACAATTTCCTCAAGACCCAGGATGCATCTGGGACCACTCTAGGGGTCTTCACAGCTACAAAATATCACCAGCCGGGGGGGCGGGGCCCACGAGGCTAACAGTATATATCAATCCTCTCAAAAGACCATCTACTTAGGTTAAATTAGGCTCCTAAATGGTCACAGCAATTAGGAAGGAAGTGCCCCACTATCGGATGACCACTTGTGTTCCCAGTCAGGGTTGAGGAAAGGGACCCAACTAACTTGAAGCTTCTGATATAAATCAGATGCCAAGAAGTCAGGAGGCAGGTACCTCAGGGGCCTTAGGTAATGGTGGCTATCCCAGCTCTCCAAAAAATCAACTGTCAACAAGGATTTATATAAAACCGGAACACCCTATGCACCATCATGCTGGCATCTGAGCCCCTCCCTGCGGCTCTCTCCAGTGACCCTGATCATCTTTCAGAACCTGGTATCGTGGGAGGCTCACGGTTCGGAGCCTCTCCCGCGGCTGAAGATGTGCATGCTTCTCCTTTGCAAAGGCAAGCAGAGAGCGAGCGGACCTGCTGAGTGGTGGTCAGCCTGTGGGGCTCGGCAGGCTCCCCGGCAGAGTGGCGCAGACCAGGCCCAGGGGACACCGCCAGACGCCACATGCACCTCAGTTGGCCTGAGCACTTGGCTGCTTTGGTGCTTTTAATCTGACTGTTCCTTTGGCTCTTTCTGCTCTGGAAGAAGCAAGCAGTTTATGTGAGGGACCAGGAGGTGGGATTCTGCCCTGTCCTCGGGGTACCAAGTGTGAGACGTCAGGGTTGTGGGGAAGCAGCCACCCAATAGTGTCACCTCCAAGACCTCACTGCAGCCCCGCCATACCTAAACATCACCATCCTTTGGCACTGAGTGTCCCTCAGAACTTCCCATACGTTACTCTTTCTTGCCCCTTCTGGCCCTCCAGACAAGCCTGGATGGATTCCCACTTCCTGATGTGTGGGAGCACCTTTACACCAATGTTTTTTTGTTTTGTTTTGTTTTTCCCCCCCAGAGCCTCTGCTGGCTCTCCAGGGCCTCAGCTCACTACTGGCTGGTGGTCAGTGTGGTTGGCCTAGGCAGCACTCAGAGCTGCTGTGGGGGGAAAGCCCTCCACCAGGCCTGAGGTCTCCTCCTGAGGATGGGGGGGGGGGGGAGGTGGAGAATGGGGCTATTTTTTTACACCTGAGGGGAAGCCAGCTCCCGGCTCCCATTTTCCTTCTTGCTCTCACCCAGCTGGAGCAATCCCAGTGCACCTGCCGTTCACACCTAGTACTTCCAAGTGAGAACCCAGGCCGCACCAGGGCGCACTCCCACACAAGCCTTGCCCTCCTTTAGGAATGAGAGCCATCAAGGAAGAAGACGTGCATGCGAGGGAAGGATGGGGCGTTTATCCTGCCCCTGTCTTACCCTGGCTGCTCCCTCAGGTTTCCGTGTGACTCCGTGTGTGGCTGGGCTGAGCACACTGGCTCTGCACAGATCTCCTCAGGCAGCGGGCAGGGGTCTGCAGAGGCGTGTGTATTGGGGAGGGGGAACGCCAGCTGTGGGGCCTCTCACTTCATTCCAGCCACTGCCCTTTATAAATATTTATAGCAGTTCTTCTACTAAAAATAACATCCTGAAGCCCAGGGAGGAGAAAAAAATAAATGCAAAGCACCGGGAATTGGGATTGACAATCATGTGTGCCAGAGCAGAATGGACCCCTGAGCAGGGGAGAGGCTGCGTGAGCGCCGCTCCTCAACAGTGCTCCCTCTGGCGGCCACTGGGCAGGGCTCGCTGGCGGCTGGCCCTTGGCGTCGCCGCGCCGAACCCTCTGCTCTCGCTGCTGGAGAAGGAACCGTCCAGGGCAGCAGCGCGCAGCTCTATTGCTCCCCCTTCTCGCCTAGGCTGCAGAGCGGCGAGCGGCACCAAACTGGGCGGGCGGGCGGGGCGGGCGGAAGCCTAACCAATGTGAGAAAGGAAGGAGGCTATTTTTAGCACTGTGGCCAGGGCGTGAATGTCTGTAAGAACTGAGCAAGGCCTGAAGCTGTCTTTGCACGACACAGGGAAGAAAACCTGTTTGTTTTAAAAGGTCAAAGGTAGGGAGGAAACTTGTACCCCCACCCTGGGGAGCACGCCACGTGCTGGGAAGACGCCAGCAAGAACTCCATCAGGTCAAACAGAGGAGACTGGTGCTGTTTCTTTTCTCTTTTCAGCCTCCCCGTAGATTCCTGTGGCAGAGATGAGACCATGCCCCCAGGGGAGAGGTGAAGATGCTAGTTCATGCAGGACTGTGCCGGGGGCTGCCCACCAGTGGGGCATCGGGTGGTCCCTCCCACTTCCCACTGGCTCGGGGCTCCCCTCTCCCTGGCAGGTGGTGATGTCTGGCAGCCTGCAAGCCTGATCCAGGTGTGCAGGGAAAGATGGTCAGGAATGCGCCTCTGGGCGAGGACCTCGCCTTCCTCTGGTCGATGCCAGCTCGCTCCGCGTCCCCTGTGCCTGTGCAGGGCAGACACACTGTTACTGGAGGGTCTCTGAGCAAAGGCGCTAACATCTGCTGGGGAGGAGACAATGTGCAGGGATGGGCTTTTGAGATATTTCCTTTCTCCTTGGGAGATGAAAAGGGTTGACAACACTCACACCCCCTTGAGTGAAAGGCACACTAGTCTTTGGAGTTGTTGCCTAGGTCACGGGGTCAGGAAATGTTTCCAGAGAAGAAAGAAAAAACTGGGTTCGAAGTACAAGGTTTGGAATGCGGTGGTTTCTTGGGAAGAATTGCGACTGAGGAGAAGAGCAGAGAGGTCGGAGACATGTCTGTAAACACTGAGCAGGAGGGAGGAAAGCCTTTGCCTCATGCCGAAGAGAGCAGACCGTAAGGGTCCCTGAAATAGCCACCTGAGGTTTTCCGCTTTTCTTCTGACTCTCTACCACTGGTGAGTTTCTCCTAACTTCGGATAGGATTAGGGACAGCGTTAGAAGAAGAAGACCCAGTGCCAATTCTAGTTCTGGCACCACGCTCCTGGGTCGTGTGCCTTAGTGTCCTCAGCTGCAGGAAGAGGTGGTAGGCCACATGGCTCCGACGTGCCTTTCCTTGTCCCCCGGTTCCTGTGCCCTGGGGAAAGGGGCTCTGGCAGGCTCCTGAAGGACAAGTCAGCTCCTGACTCCCTAGTGGATGAGGCAGCCTGGGGCTGCTGTCGGGAAGGGCCATGCATGAATGTGCAGGGAGTTTAGGTAAAAGCCTGCCCAAGCCCTGGAGGCTCCGTGATTTCCAGGGCAGCGGGAGAATTTGTGCAGCTTGGGTGCTGCCTGCAGGATCCCTGACTCAGTGCAAGCTCAGAGCCGGCAGGTCCCAGGGTGCCAGCAGAACAGAGCCCTTCAAGGACCTGGTGCAGATGGGGGCCGGGGGTGCCAGGAAAAGGCCCGGAAGCTGCTCCAGGATGAGATTCTTGGAAGGGTCTGGTAGTTTCTTTTCTGGATCACGGACTGCAGCCCTGGCTTTTTTGCCTGGAAGATTTGTAACTAAGGAAGATGGCCAAACTTTTAAACACAAGAAGTGGGGAAGAGGAGGGAAGAAAAGATGGAAAACTAAAGAGAAATCTCAAGGCTGCACTAAAGGCATCTTATCCTCGACAAAACTCTTCTCTGGAACAGATTGGTTGTCCAAATACTTTTGTCCCTTCCTTTTAGCGAGCATGCTCAGAAACTGCAATATCTTGGAAATGGAACTAGGTAAGAGTTAAGGTCCTGAGATGGAAGAATGTGAAAGACTAATTCCTAAAGGCAATGGGCAGTTGCCTGTGGGGAAACCTGTACTTTTAAAAATAGTTTTGGAAGAGAGAAGGTGCAGCTTGGCCATGTGCCATGGCAAACGGCTTGGTTGGCATTATAGTCAGAGTGATGCTGCACGACAGAAATAGGTGTGTGGTGAGGAACTGCAGCAGGTTACAGCTCTGGGTGACGGAACCTCAGGGGCATGCTGGCTGTGGTTTGGCTCCCCAGAGAGAAATGACCCTGACCTTGGGAGAACAGCAGCTAGGAGGCAGAGGCAGCCCCAGGGTGTGGGCAGCTCTCAGCCCACCTCTGAGGGCTGATCCCAAGGCGTGTCCAGCCAGCAGGTTCTGGTCTGTCAACTGCGTCCCAGCACAGCTGACACCAAGCCCTGCCTGAGGCCCAGACCCAGGCTCAGCACAGGGCCCCAAGCCAGGTGGCTATGCTGGCGGGGCCGGGCAAAGGGAAGGGGTGCAGTTGGGCTCTTTAAAGAAAACCCTAACTTGGGTCTCCATCTGTTAGGACGGCTCTGGCTTGGGAGGTATCACTGAAGAAAGGAGGGAAACAAAGGGAAGGGAACACGAAGGGAAAGGGCTGTGGGAAAGCAGAGAACGCTCTGTACTCACCGCTCTTCCTCTCTCTCCTGGCTCCTCCGCTAACCTGTGCAGCACAGACAAACAACACATTGAGTTCACACCCAGGGTCCTCTCACCACCCTGGATCTTCTCCCAGGGGCTTCCCTGACCGCTGCACCCGGGGGCTTCTGGACTTGCCTCTCCCCTTGTTCCTTGGAGGCCGACTTTCCCGACCAGGAATGAAAATGGGGGAGGGTCATACTACCTATAACTGGCACCTGCATCCTACATAAAACAGCCACGGAGACACGTGCCTCTCAGGAGAAGGCAATACTAACACTAAAAAGCACCAAAGCCACCTTAAAACGATTTACATCAGGGGGCACAGGCCAGCTGGTCTTGAAAGTGAACAAGGTGAAAATGAATTAACCTTTGATAAGCGCAATATTTCCTTCCTGCACACATATCTGCTTGGGAATGCAAAATCATACTCTTGCTCACCCCGGAACCATAGACACTGCCTGGCCCCTCAAACGCGTGTGTCTGTTCTCACAGAGGGCCACTGCCACCAGTCTACCAGACATGCAGCAGTGTTAAGTGTGCAAACTCATGCACAGCTCCCACACCGTGGACGGCAGGTTCTGGGAGAGGCGATTCGGAAGAACACAAGAGCAAACAATGAGGCTTGGAGCAGCTGAGACACATTCGGGGCTCTGAGGTGACAGGAGTGAGGGAAAGTCTGTTCATCTGTTTCATCTGTGTAGTCTTGGGTACAAGTGCTCAGCACCCAAGGTATGGGGTGAGGGGATGCCAAATAGGAACGGTACCCCAGCAGAGCAGAAGCATTCCCCAGGACGCAGCCAGACAGACAGCCAAGGTGGGCAGGTAGAGGCCTGGGGGGCGAATGTGGTTGGGAAGTCTGGCTCCGTCATGAATTCTTCAGAAGTGTCCATTTGGTTCTCAAGGTTTCTGCATTGAGCTCTGTTTGCCTGACAGGGTGCTGACCAAGATGTGTTTATATTCTGTCAGCATGATTTCAACCCCAAAGAAGCAAATCTTTTCTCTCTCTCCCTGGTTGACAGTCACTGCTCTTGAATGCCTATGTGACAGGAGCTACTGCAGTTGGTAGTAAAATCTCATGCCCAGATCATGGCAGAGATTCCAGTCAGTCCATTAAAAACTTGGTTTTAGAACTACACCCACATAACAGCTACGTTTTAGCTACAGAGACATATCCTAGGACCTTTATAATGTTGAAAGTCAAACGTTTTTTAAAACGCCCTATCCATGTCTCACCCCAACTCTTAACACTCTTCCCCTCGGGGATGACACCTAAAAACCACAGAAATAGAAATTCAGGCATTCTCACAAAAAGATTTCACACAGACATACAGCAACTCTGGTATATGCACTGAAAGAGACATGAGGAGATACTAAGAGCAAGAGGGACAGAAAGAAGAGATGCTGATAGGGCAACACAGGTGTAAAGAGAAGGGACACCAGGCAAAGGAAACCATCCCAGGCTATATGTGGGAGGCAGCCTGCCTCAGACGGGACCCAGGACTAAGGGCTGGCGTCCATGGTCAGGAAAAGGCTCCGGTGGTCAGGACAGAGCCCTCTGTGTGCTTTGGGGGAGTGGAGGCAGGCTGAGGAGAGGCCATGGGAAAAGCTATTGGGGAAGGGAGGGTATATGGGAAGAGAGGCCAAAGCAGCAGCTGTTACATCTTCAGCCAAGAACATTCCACACAGATGCCAGGATCTGGTTGGATTGTGTGTGTGCATGAGTGCTTGTGTTTGGAGCATGTGTTTACATAAGTGTAAATTTATCTTTGTGTATCTCCACTTCACCTCTTGCACTACGCACCCTCCTGCCTTCTTCCAGTCTCCTATGGGCACAGGGAAGTAGGCTTCCCTACGTTTCTTTGTAGCATTTCTAGACGTTTCCCACACCACTGCCCTTGACTTCTGACCTTTTGACATCCATGCCAAATGTGTCCTCCTCATCAACTCATCACAGCTCTGGTCCACTGTCTCCCAGGCCTTGGTCTGGCTCGCTAGATGCTTTCAGACCTGAGGGATATTCTTCCTCCCCTCCCAGTTTATTCCTTTGCAATTTCAGTGCCCTTGCTGACACTCCAAAACCCTCCCTGTTCTCCACACTAGCCCCTATGGGCGCAAACAACACTGTAGACCTCCCCGCCCCCCATTCCATGGTGCTTCCTCTTTCCCATCACAGATTCCCTGCCTGTACTGTTATCTTTCCATCCTTCCTTTCTTCACCTCACTTAGTATTCTCGTCTGCTCAGACTAAAACATGGGTGTTGGAGTTAGAGAAACCTGGGTTGAATCCAGGCTCTGCCACTTACTACCTGTGCAAGATCTTTAACCGCCCTGAGCCTTGTCTCGAATCTTTCCCTCACGGGGCTATGAAATCAAACAGGAGGGGGTATGTTAAGTGCAGAGCAGCCAACAGGGAACTTCCATGCCATCAGTGCCTTGGGACAGCACTCCATTTCTCTCCCTGACAACGTGCTCTCTATAGAGCACATCACCCTGTTTATTTCTTTAGATTTGTTAATTTATTGACATCCCATTACGCGCCAGGCACGGTTCTAACATGAAATTTGGAGTCAGAAAGATCCAGTTCAAACCCAATATCTGCTACTTAATAGCAACATGATCTAAATTTCTCTGAGCCTATTTCCTCATCGGTAAAATGGGAATATTATATATCTCACAGGGTTGTTAAGGGTTAAATGAGATTATACATGGAAATCATCTAGCACAGCTCTTCACATATAGTAAGTATTAAGTAGGTTTTATATACGATAAGACTAGGAAGGCATTAGAGGCAGACCTCGTTTTATTGCATTTTGCTTTATTGTGCTTCACAGATATGTGTTTTTTACACATTGAAGTCAAGACCCTCCACGAGCAAGATTATGGTTCGCTTTACTGCAATACTTGCTTTATTGTGGTGGTCTGGAACCAAACCTGCAATATTTCCAAGGTCTGCCTGCACTCTCCTTTGCTGACACCTCTCTTCATTGCTTTTCATTCTTCTTTGAAGCCACAAAACCATTCGGCTATTCTGCCTGCAATAATCTCTTCCTTTGCAGACTCCCTCTGTTCTTATATTTATAATCATATACTCAAAGTTTGATGACTGACTTTTCCTGCCACTCTATCTCCTGTTTATTTTGTGTATCTTAGTCTTGCTCTCCAAACTATATATTATAAACTCCTTGAGGCGATAGGTCATGTTTTGTTTTACTTGTATCTACATCCTGTATCCCAACCATCTATCAGAGTATCAGAAATCAGGAAGCTTTGTTGATCCATTGACACTACCACCTCTATGGAAAAACTTGACGGTCCATTGGGAAAAGTAGGTAGAAGGAACTGTGGGGGGGGGCGGGGATTTGAAAGCTTTGGGGAAGGTAGCAGCAGGAAGGAAAGCAGAAACAAAAGGGACAAGGGGATTTCATCCAAAGGCTAGATGGCTCTGGCTCCCATTCAAACTAGGGGTCCTCTTGAGCTGCCTTTACCTCTGTCTTTCCCATTCTGCATCTTCTCTTCTTCTTCCTGTGCACCTTCCTCTGCTGTGAAAACAAGTCCAAGGAGGCCCGTGACCCTTCAGTACAGGACAAGCACAGAAGGGGGTGAAGGGAGGAACTTGGGAGGTTTGGGATGAACCCTAGCTGACGGCTCATGGCTACAGCCTCCAAGGATGCCTCCACTCATCTAGTCTGCACCCTGTGAGGGCCACGCCCCAGCACTACCCAGAAGTCCTGAGCCCATAGAAGCAGACCAGTCCGATGTCCCTGCTGCTGGCTTCCCTGGTGACTGGGGTGGGGGTGGCTGCCGCTTCTCTATGCCTGTTTTCCCTAAAGTGATTACATCCACCTGGGATACATGTAATATCTTACATTCAGGTTAAAGGAAGCAACCATAAAGGTGCATGGTGAGGAATACCTAGATTAACTGTCTTCCGTAAAAACCAACCAACCAACCAACCAGCCAACCAAGAGGTTTTAGCTGATAACAATCTTAAAATGACTGAAAAGTGCAATGTGGCTATGTGGGGGAACAAACAAATGCCATCTAAGGTTGCTTTCAAGGGGCCTGCTCAGGGAGGTCACAGTTCACTGTGCTCTGCAGGGAGAAGACCCCCCCATGATAAGGAGAAGTGTATTCAGCCCTGGGAACTCACTTTGAATTGGGGCTTTGAAATACTCGGCTGCATCCCGGTGTGGGCAAGCAGGACGGTAAAGTGAAAACCCCATCACATTAGGAATGGCTGAAGAAACTGCGAAGAGTTGCCTAAAGAGGAGAAGGCTTAGGGGGAGCCATGTTGTCTGCCATCAAATACTTGAAAGGCAACATAAAGAGGAGGATTGAACTTTGCGTAGCTTTAGAGGGTTGAATGACAATAAATTGGTTACAGAAAGGCAGATTTCGGCTCCCCGATGAGGGAGACCTGCCCAATGAATGAGCTCACCAGACGTATTCAACCAGAGTACTTTTATCTTGGGAGGCAAGCTGGAGAAATGACTTTTAAGATCCTACCCAACTCTACGGCTCTATTATTTGTGAAAATCTTTCAAAAAAGAGGAGGGCAAGCTAGGGTTATAAATGGCGTGTCCTTACTGTATAGAATATATGTAAAGATAATCTGAATATCTAATCTCATCCTAACAGAAACCTCCAGAGAGAGAGTAGAAATGTGTTGGTGGTGGGTGAGGCTCTTCCCTTCACTGAGAACCTGGCGGGCTCACGTGTAAAGGGAGTTTATTTCTGCATTTTATAGCGATACTGTGCCCGTGTGGACTCAGTCCACATCGATGTATGGACTTCAGCGCTTGAGAGAGTAGAGCATGAGTGAAAGGGGCCCTCACGGGACTGCAGATTTGACATCTTGTCCTATGTGGGGATACGCGGGCGAGCGTCGGCTTCATGCTCCTAAGACCTAAATCCTACGGCCAGCTTCACCCCTTCGAGCTACACAGCTTTAGGCACATCCCCTTTCTGCTAATCACTCACTGCATTTCTAAGGCAAGGGGACTGGACACTGTGATCTTTAAGGTACCTTCCCAGTACATCACGTTGATTTTTTAAAAGCCAGCCTTTCCTACTATGAGAGGTTCCCAAGGATCTCCCTAAAGTTTAAGTTTTTGTGAAGACGTTTGGTCTGCACTCTGTGTTAATGATGTCTAGTGAACTCTCATCCTAGTGTGATGACTTTGTGAACCACTTATTTTGCATAAACCCTAAGAAGTCGCCACGCAGCACAAGTGTGGTTAATTCTATGACCTGAAATCCCCTAAGAAATTCCCTCTAAATATGGGGTTTCTGGAATCTGAAATGTGAGGAGCTATGCTGGGGAAGGCACTTTCTAATCAGTTGTGAAGTCACCTCAAAGGCAGTCAACTGTTCTATTTACCTGTGTGTATGGAGGGGGCAGTGCTTCTGAAGGGGACTAAGAAATGGTACCAAAATGGGGACAGTGTCACCATAACATTCCCTGCACAGGAGAACTGGCACCTTATCTTAAATGTATTGGAAAAAACAATCTAGGCCTCACACTTTTTCTCTTCTAAATGAAAATAGGCAGATTGGACAGCAAAGCCATGGATCAGACCCTGGTCTGGTCCCATAACACGAAAGGTGTGTGCTTTGTCCTATGGCGGTCCGAAGAATGACCCAGGCTTGCCTTCCCTAGGAACATGGACTGATGATTTGAATGTATGTGTTTGAATAAGTGTATGTGTTTGAATAGTTCATGGGAAAATTGCTTTATATTTTTATTTAATAACCTTGTTAAACTACTTCAAGGCATTTAAAAGTACTATATTAAGTGAAAAGAAACAAGGGGGCCATCTGTATGAATGTAGGAAAGGAACCTACATCATGTAGGAAAGGAACCCACTTGTTTAATACGTAACATGTAGGAAAGGATAATACGTATCATGTAGGAAAGGAACCTACTTGTTTAATACGTAACATGAGTATCTGACCACTGCAAAAAAAAAAATCAGTATATATCTGGCAGCTACAAACCTGATGGATTCATAGGGATTCTTAAAGATATGATGCTATGGGAATGGCCTTTTTTCCCCCTCTTTTTCCTGGGTTTTATAGAAGGGGAAAAATGCCATGAGGTAAGGGTCTCTGGAAAAATCACTGAAAGAACTATATGAAGGAGAGACTGAGAAAGAAGTCCTAGATGAGGCTGAACATGAGGAGGGAAGGAAGCAACAGACGCAGGTCATGAACTTCAAGTGAAATCAGAGCCTAGTCATGGACAAAAGGAGAGAATAGGGTTTCAAGACCAAATCAAATAGGAGAGAGCAGAAAGGCAGCTGGGAGAAAGTCCAGAAGCTTTTGTGGCTGATTCAGTTGCAGTCATCCAGGAAAGCTTCGGTCAGGCCTGGGGAAAGAGCAGCTGTGGATGGGGCACAGGTGGAAGGCACATTAAGTGAGGATGGGGCCTCGCTGTAGTTAGTCTGAATCTCTTACATTCTGAGTGGTGTTTGCTCCACAAGGTGTACTCTTAAGAGAAACTGAAATGTGTAAGGATCTCTATGTGATCATGCGTGGGAGAGGGCTCTCTGGGTGAAGGCATCCCGTGTGTTCCTAGAAGGCAAAAAGACTGAGTGGTGAAATGAGGTGGTGTGTGTGCTCTGTGAGGACGTTTCAGCACGTGGGGAGGAAGCGAGCAGCGCGTGGGTGGGAGCTCTGGGCTTCACCTGAGTGGAGCTCCTTCACCAGGGACGACATGGTGTTGGTGATGGAGTCAGCAGCCACCAGTAGGTCATTGCGGAGGTTTCTCCTCGTACCTGAGAAGAGTGAGAGCAGAGGGTGATGCCGGGTGGGTGCGCGGGCGTGCGGGAGAGAGAGCGGAGCAAACGGCTCAGTCCGCCAGGCCTGGACACGGGGCGGAACACCGAAGGGGAGCAGGGGCTGCAGCAGCCCCACAGCTCCAGGCACATCAGGAGCACCAGGTACCCAAGTCTATTGCTCTCCTCCCTCTTCTTCTCTCCCTGCAGAGCAGGACCCTGTCAACTCCACGCTTCTTAGCCACAATCCAAAGAGCTGGGTTCCAGAGCAAGGATTGATCCAAGGGGCTCCTTGGCCTATGGCCGGACTTCACTCTCCAGCATTATTGCCTCCCTGGCTTTTGTCTCCACCCCAACAATACATCCTTGGCCGCGTCGTCTTCCCCCAACTCCGTATCACTGCTGGTTGCTCGCTCCCTAGACGGCTGTGGCAAGCCCATGCTGATGTGTCTTCAGCAAGGTCCTACTTAGAGAGCTATTCTTCCTGCTCAGGCTTCCTTTAAAGCGTTTCCAGGGCAAGCACATGATTCTGGGAATTATTCCATCCAATTCCTCTGGAGGACGCAAAGCCCAAAGGACAAGGCACTTCTCACAACCTGGAAGAAAGAGCCCAGGAGCCCAGGAGGCCTGTTCTTTGCACACATACCAAGCCTGTGGACCTCCCGCTAGAGACCAGCCCACCTAATGAGAACGGGTCTGCACTTGACTTATTTATATCACAAATAAAAATCTGATCATTTAAAACTAAGCACGCAGAATATCAGAAAGTAAGAATCTTGACTCTGTCTACAAAGCCCTTCAGCTCTCCTCACACTCTGCTCCCAAACTCACCTTGTGCAAAGGCCTCCTGCATGTCTCCTCCGACGCCGCTCAGCGGGTCTTGTGGACAATGAGTGGGTGTGGAGCCAGCGGAAGTGGAGCGGACGGGCATGGGCATTGGGTGGCCGCCTCCATGAGTGGGTGATGTCTGTGGCGATCCTGTGGCCTGAGCCTGGGAGAATCAAAGAGACAAAATATGTTATCTCAGGTATCTTATGTCTTTAAAGAAGGGGAGAGTCCTTTTTCCTGGTCAGTCTGAGACAGCGACAGGGCTTCAGCTCCGTGGTGCAATGCACTGCACGATCACGTTTGAAAGAAAGGAGTCAGGCTGCCTCCAGGACTGGAGAGAGGAAGAAAAAGAAAAAAGAAAGGGAGAGCGGGAGAGGGTAACGGGAGGAGGGAGAAGAGGGAGAGAGAACACCGTAAGAACAGACTCAAAGTGGGAGGGAAAGCAGAGGACTTTCAGGCGGACAGACTGAGCAGAGCTGGGTCAAGGATGTGAGAGGGGTGGGGTGACACAGTGGGAAATAAGACACACACATCTTCCATGTTTGTTTGCAGACACATTCATGGACATCATCTCATTTGATCCTCACAATACCTTGTGAGTATAAAGGGCATATATTTTTGTACACACTTTATAGGAGAAAAACAAGGATGCAAGAGTAAGAGCTTCATGTCAGGCTATATAGCTCGTCAGTGGGAGATGCTGGAATAACCCCTTCCCCCTCAAGGGCGAAGTTGTGTCCTCTGCCCCTCTGTAGCTCCAGACCGCCTGGCACATGCGCCTGCGTTTGTGTGTCAGGAGCTCAGCAGCCGGCTGTTTCCCAGGAGCTGGGACATCCAGACTGTCACATTGCACATGTCCAACACCCACAGCGAGGTCTTTTGTGGGTCATCCTGCAGGGACTAGGTGAGAATGGACACGTGTTTACTGGAAACTGAACTTTACTTGTCAAAGCTCTGCTGTAGTTTTGGAGAAAGCATGGAGCAATGGGATAACATGGAAACACTAGTTAGAGGGAGCCCACTGAGATTTGGGCTCTACTGCCCTTCAGAGCAAGAGCAGCTGAGTATGGCCGATAGACTGGGCTTTTCTGTGGCAGCAAAACTGGGAAAATATAAGCCAAAGTGTGCAAATGAGTTCAAATGAAGATCATGATCTTTTTGGGATCTAGCTCAGAAACCCCACATACAAACGGAATCAGCCCGAACAGGCTGACAGGCTGCATGCACAAAGCCTCACCTCAATGCCGTGACCAGTGTGGGCGCTGGACTACACAGAAACGCTTTGTTCTCCATACATAGTTCCTACTTTGATGTGTGTGTGTGTGTTTTAGTTTGAGAAATTTAAAAAATACAGAAAGTTAAAAAGTATAACATACCACCTGAATTGATAATTGTTTATACTGTGTCCAATTTACTGCAGATAAATCTGAAGACCCCTTTCACCACCAATTCTTTCCAGCCCCAGTCCCCTCACCTTATCCTTTCAGAGGCAACCATTATCAAAGACTGGTGTGGGACTCCTTACCTATGTATCATATGTAACTCTGAATAATATATGGTATTTCGTGCTTTTAAATTTTGCATGAATGGCATCATACTGCACATATCACTTTGCAATTTGCTTTTATTACTTAGCATATTTTTTGACATCTTTCCATGATACAAATAAATATGAACTTAGACCTTTATCTTACACATTATGTGTAAAAACTAACTCAAAATGGATCATACTAAACATAAGAACTGAAACTATAACACCATTAGAAGAAAAGATTAGGCAAAAAGCATAGCTACAAAAGGAAAAAAATGGGTAATTGGACTTCATCAAAATTAAAAACTTTTTTTCAAAGGACATCTTTAAGAAAGTAATTGGGGCGGCCGGATGGCTCAGTTGGTTTGAGCGCGAGCTCTGAACAACAGGGTTGCCAGTTTGATTCCCACATGGGCCAGTGAGCTGCGCCCTCCACAACTAGATTGAAGACCATGAGCTGCCACTGAGCTTCCGGAGGGGTGGCCAGATGGCTCAGTTGGCTAGAGCAAGCTCAACAACAAGGTCGCAGGTGCAATTCCCTCATGGGATGCTGGGCTGCGCCCCTTGCAACTAAGATTGAAAACGGCAACTGGACTTGGAGCTGAGCTGCACCCTCCACAACTGGATTGAAAGACAACAACTTGGAGCTGATGGGCCCTAGAGAAACACACTGTTCCCCAATATTCCCTAATAAAAATTAAAAAAAAAAAAAGTAAGAGGACAACTCACAGAATGGAAGAAAGTTTTTACAAATCCTATATCTGATAAGGGATTTGTATCTAGGCTATATAAAGAACTCTTACAGTCAATAATAAAAGGACAAGTCACCTAATTTAAAGGCGGGCGAAGAACCTGAACAGACATCCTCCGAGGATAACACAAGTGTCCAATAAGCACAGGAAAACACGTTCAACATCATTAGCCATCAGGGAGATGCAAGTCAAAACCACAATGAGATACCATTCCACCCCCATCAGGAGGGCTATAATAAAAAAGACAGATGACAACAAGTGGTGACAAGGAAGTGGAACCCTCATAAGCTGCTGATAGGAATATAAAGTGGTGCAGCTGCTTTAGAAAATAATCTGGCAGTTCCTCAAAAGGTTAAATGTTGAGTACAATGTGACCCAGAAATTCTGCTCCTATGTGTATATACCCAAGAGAAATGAAAACATATGTCTACACAAAAATTTGTACGCAAGTGTTCATAGCATTATACGTAACAGCCAGAAAAGTGGAAACAATCCAAATATTCATCAACTGATGAATGATTTAAATGAAACGTGGTAGAGTCTTACAATGAAATGGGGTTCGGCAATAAAAAGGAAGTAAGTACTGGTGCTACAACATGGATGAATCTTGAAAATACGCTCAGTAAGAGAAGCCAGTTACAAAAGACAACATATTGTTTGATTCCATTTATATGAAATGTCCAGAATAGAGACACAAGGTAGATCAGTGTTTGTCTGGGGCTGGGAAACTTGTGAGGAATCGAGGAGTGAGTGCTAATGTGTATGGGGTTCTTTTTGGGGTGATAAAATGTTCTAAAATTGATTGTGGTGATGGTTGCACAACACTGAATAAGTTAATAACCACTGAATTGTACAATGTAAAAGGGTAAATTGGATAGTATGTAAATTATATCTCAATAAAACTATTATAAAAAGACACCACTGAGAAAAATAAAAAGATAAGCCAGAGACTGGGAAAATTATTTGCAAATTATATCTGATAAAGAACTTGTGCAAAGATCTGTTTGGATTTGGCACCAGAAGCAAGGGTAACAAAAGCAAAAATAAAAAAGTGGGACTCCATCAAACTAAAAAGTTTTCCACAGCAAAGGAAACCATCAACAAAAAGAAAAGGCAACCTACTAAATGAGAGAAAATATTTGCAAATCATATATGTGATAAGGAGTTAATATCCAAAACATATAAAGAACACATAACTCAATAGCAAAATAACAAACAATCTGATTAAAAAATGGGCAGAGGAACTGAGTACACATTTCTCTAAAGAAGACATACAAATGGCCATCAGGTACATGAAAAAGGCTCAACATCACTAATCATCAGGAAAATGCAAATCAAAACCAGAGTGAGATATCACCTCACACCTGTTAGGATGGTTATCATAAAAAAGACAAGAGATAGCAAGTGTTGGTGAGGACATAGAGGAAAGGAACCCTTGTGCACTATTGGTGGGGATGGAAATTAGTGCGGCCACGATGGAAAACATTATGGGGGTTCCTTTAAAAATTAAAAATAGAACTACTATATGATCCAGCAACCCCACTTCTGGGTAGATATACAAAGAAAATGAAAACAGGATCTTGAAGAGATACCTATACTCCCATGTTTACTGCAGCATTAGTCACAATAGCTAAGATAGGAAAACAACCTCGTAAGCGTATTATCAGTGGATGAATGAATAAAGATGTGGTGTGTATGTACAATATTATTTAGCAAAATAATTTTAGAGAAAGGAAATCCTGTTGTGTATGATAATATAGATGGGCCCTGAGTGCATTATTCTAAGTGAAATAAGGCAGACATAAAAAGACAAATACTGTATGGTATCGCTTACATGTAGAATCTAAAAAAAAAGTCAAACTCATAGAAACAGAAGGTAGAAATGTAACTGCGGGGGGCTAGGAGGCAGGGGGAAATAGGAAGATGCTGGTCAAAGGATATAAACTTTCAGCTATAAGATGCATAAGGTCTGAGGATCTAATGTATAACATGGTGAGTATAGCTGACAACACTGCATTGTATAATTGATATTTGTTGAGAGTAAAACTTTCATGTTCTTACACAAAAAAAGATATACATGTGAGGAGATGGATTTGTTAACTAACTGGATGGGGGGAATGCTTTCACCACATATATGTATATCAAATCAACACAATGTACACTTTAAGTGTATTACAATTTTATATGGCAATTATAGTTACATAACGCGGAACTAAATACAAACTAAAGAAAGAAAAAAACTTGTGTCCAGAACATATAAAGAACAACTGAATAATAAGAAGATAAACAATCCAATCACAAAACAAAGGCTTGAATAGGCATTTCACCAGAGAAGATGTACAAATGGGCTAATAAACCACATGAAAAAATACTCAACATGAGTAGTTATTAGGGAAACGAAAACTGAAATCACAATGAGATACCACTTACTCACTGAAAAGCTACAATCAAGAAGAATACCAAGGATGTGGGAAAACGGAAACCTTTGTGCACTGCTGATGGACTGTAAAATGGTACAACCACTTTGGAAAACAGTTAGGCAGTTTCCTAAAATGTTAAATATAAACTTACCATATGATCCAGCAAATTTACTCCCGAGTATGTACCCAAGGGAAATGAAAATATGTGTCCTCTCAAAACTAGTACACAAATGTTCATTAGCAATAGTTTAATAGCCCCAAAGAGCACATAACCCAAAAGTTCACCGACTGGTGAATGGATGAACAAAATGTAGCTTATCCAAATAACGGAATACTACAAAATCTCTTTTTGCTTATTGTTTTACTACTGCTTAACTTTTATAATCATTTTCCATTGACAATTAAACATGTTCTATCTTGTGAAATACGTTCTTCTATTTTTGTCAGTGGTTATAAAACATTTATTATTATTTACTTTTTCAGGGTATCTATCTTTTCTCCCCAACTAATTTATCAACACTTTAGGAATCCTGTTTTGGCTAGATAACATTAGCACATATTAATATTGCATTTTGGGGAACCACCTCTACCGTTTATCCTCTAATTACCATCACCCTTGCTTGTTGGCCATTTTTATGGGAGAGGGAGGAAATAATAAAGCATACAATTCATTCTAGTTTGAAGAGTGCTTACAAACAGCCAGATCTAGCAGTTTAAGTCCAAATCCAAACTAGATATGGAAACCGGGAGAAAGGTGCGAGAAGCCACAAAAAGGGCAAGATAGTCTGATGCAGAGGCCTGGCTTTGCAGGGGGTCCTATGAGCCAGCACAGTTTGGGACGCAGGAAAGCATGGAACCGGTGGACACCGCCTCTCCTGGGCCTCTGAGGGCTGAGGGGACCAGAATAAAGATCGTTGTCTGGGTTGCCTGAGCAGCCTCAAGGACGGACCATGCACCCCAGCAGCTGATGGTTTTCCCACAGGCTGATACTGGGAGAGATAAAGAGCCTGACGCTGTCTATCAACTATGTAAGAGTTAGAACCCCAGTGAGATCCACTGAGGACCCTGGACGCTGGGGAAACCTATGAATTCAGAAGCCTCAGCCACAGAACAGGGCTGCTGCCTGTGAGAACCAGGCCTGTCCACAAGCAAAGGACCGATCAAGCTGGAGCTTTGGACAATCCTCCCCTGACACCACAGACCCCGCGTAAGTCCCCAAGGCGTGGTACCAATCTCAGGCACAGGAAGGGACATGAGAACCTCTGAAGGGCCTGGCTTCAGAGTTTGCCTGGAAATGTCCAGCTCAGACAATGAGCATTCGAGAGAGAAATTAAGCCCAGTTAAGAAAAAAAAAAATTCTTTTGGTCTGAGTGTGTGGCCTGTGAAATTCACACTCACTTCACTGTGGGACAGCTATCGGTTGTCCCAGAGGGCAAACCCCACATTAAGCACATGGCAAGCACTCAATACATGTCCCTCAGTGACATCTGGGCTAAGCACCACTGCTGAAGGACTGGACGTCAGAGCTGCAAGAACCGAGACGAGCAAATAGTTGCTTTTTAAGAACATGAAACTGAACCTTTGCAAATATTTTAAAGGAAGATGATGATGGGGGATGAGGCCAGAGGGACGGGCAGGGCTGAAGAGCCACATGTGACTACAATCTAAGGTCAGGAAATGAAACTTACTGCCTACCACTGGCTTGAAAATAATCAGGCCCCCTTCCTGGGACTGTTGCCCAGGACATGCCTTCTGATGAAGATAGAAACCAGACTCCAGAAGTTGTCTTTGTTCAGAGCAGTAGAAAGAGAAGAGCTAGGAGCACTGTGAAGGCACAATTTTCCCCATGGACCTCAAACTCCAGCCCTTGATTTTAGGGTCATGTTGGATTAAAACAATGCTAAGGCGGAGCTGTCAGGAGCCCATTGAATGCTGGTTCCAGCACAGCACTAACATGTTGGCATCCCAGGAGGCCAGTAAATGCCAAAGGTCCTGGGACAGACACGAGTCACAGCCAATCGATGTGCATGTGCTTTAGCCAGGCCTGCGGCTGAGGGTTCACGAAGGCCTGGAGACCGGGGCTGACCTTGGATGACGTATACAGTGGGTGGTTCAGACAGAGAAAGCAAAAGGACTGGCAACAGTTCTTCCAATCTATCGAAAGAACTGCACTGTCTGGCCTTCAGGCCTCTACTTGCTGTTCTCTCTACCAGGAGCACTGCTCCCTCTGTGACATCTGACCAGCTCCTCCTGGTGGGTCCCCTAGGTGTCCGCTTCATTGTCACCTCCCCTAGGGTTAGAGATCAGGTCTTCCTGAGAGGCTCCCACAGGACCCTGACCAGCATTTATCTCACCTCTTCCTTACCTTTGCGCTTACCACATGTAAATGCGTAATAAATATTTGTTAAATAACAATGAGGTGTATCACGTTTCTAACCCTTTCTCCTCTGTAATGGAAAGTGGGAAACGCAGCCAGAATAGGCAATAATCTCCAGGGAGTATTTATCAGTCATTGATAAAGCTGTGTATGAACTACTTTAACTAGATAACTAAAATGTGGCGGGCAGACCTCTGAGATGGCATCCAATGACACACACCTCCGCCCCCCACCCCCCCGCCCCCAGTCACGCTTTTGTGTCACTTCCTCCCCTTGAATGTGGGCTGGGAGCACTACCTGTTTCTAATGAATCAGGTGGATGGGATGTCACTTTTGAGATAAGGTCATGAGACTGTGGCTTCTGTCTTGCCCACACACGTTCTCTTTTGCTTGCGCACTGAGACAGCCAGCTGCCATCTCGTGAGCTGCCCTGTGGAAGGGCCCAGGTGGCCAGGAACTGAGGGCGGCTTGCAGCCATGAGCCAGCATTGAACAGAGCCCTCAGTCCAACAGTCCACGAGGCATCTGCCAACAACCATGCACGTGGTTGAGCCTTAAGCTGACTTCAGCCTTGCGAGAGACCCTGCACTCAACATGTGAGGAGCCCGCTAAACGGCGCCTGAATGCCCGGCGCATAGGAGCTGTGAAGTACTCTAAATCGATTTCCTTCTTAGCCAATCGCAGAGATGCTGCTCCTCTGGCCCCCATGCAAGTGGAGGCTGTGAGGAGACACACAGGATGGCGCTATCTTACAACAGAGTTTGAAATGAGGTCCTTCTAATGACCCAGGCCCCCGGACCCAGTGCCCCTCCCACTGGACCGCACTGCCTCCTTGCATGTACAAACTGAAGTGTAGGAGCACATACAGTTCGAGACAGTGTTTGCAGCCCTGAGCTGCACCCTCGGCATGTTGACAAACACCTACGAACCTGGTGAGGTTTGTTCATTCTCTGCCCTCTTGACAGGTCTGGGCCAGATACACACGCTAAGAATCAGGCTGCAGCACTGAGCTGTGCAATTGTACCTTGTCTCAAAGGCACAGGCGGGCTTTACATTCAAAGAGGCAGGCCCTCCCCATGGAGACTGCCAAGCACTCCACTCAACACAGACCCATCTAGAATGAGGGGCATGGAAGGAGGCTGCAGGGGGAGCATCACAGTGGGGACTTTAAGATTATGGGGAACCTGAGAATCACACAGAAGTCGGTAAAGGTGGAAGAACTAGTCAGGCGGCTCCAGGGGTGGGGGTAAGTTGACTAACGAAGGAATAAAACAATCTTGAGTTTCAGCTGCCAGGAGAGGGGCAGTTAGCCTGGGAAGCAGGGACGCTTTGCAACATGCTCCTTGGTGTTTTAAGGTTTCCTCATGTAAGGACAGTTGGATCTTGTTGTAATACAACCTACAACAAAGGCCTGAATACAGCACAGGCCAATCACGTGTCTAACCAATAACTAAACACAATAAATGCCCTGTAACTCAGGTTCTCTGAACACAGAGGGCCTTTGTCGTTGGGAACAATTCTGCTGGAAATAGAAAGCTAGAGAAATGTTATAATTTGAGAAGCTCTCTAGTCTGCTGGCTCTTCACTTCTTATAAATCAGCAAAAACCCCGAGAACCTGAGAAAGCTATGTGTCACGTCCCAAGAAAATAGTTCGGAAATTATGCTTATAATTTCAGAGGGATCATGACCCTAGGAAAATAGCTTCTGTTTTAGTCCAACGTCCAGTTTATATTTGAGGAGACTGAGCCCAACAGAGGTCACAAGGTCATAAATCAATGAGCAGAACGGTTGAGACTGGCACCTGGGTCTCCTAACTGCCTCAAACCGCTAGGAGAAACCAAGGCATATTGGGATCGTAGCACCATGTGTCTGAGCCAGAAGGAATGGGGATCAGTCAAGACTTCTCGCTACTGAAGCTCCCCATGATTTTCCATAGGACAGTCAACTGTCAATCATTTCGATAAGGCGGCCAGTTTCCAATAAGAGTGAGACATGTGAGAAACAGGATTATGACTTGGTCTCTTGTCTAGAACACAAATCTAATACGGGAGCCCAAACAGGTACAGATAATTCCAGAGGTGACCCGAGGACACTGTGACCCCCATACCTGGCATCTGAGCAGAGACAGAGACTCACCTACTGCAGCACAGAGACCCAGCGCACAGGGGAAAGGCGCTGTCGTTAGCAGGAAGATGACATGACTCTTCTGGGCCATGTGTAGGCATCCCCAGCACCGAGCCCCACACACAGTAGGGACTCCATGAAACTACCACCTTCCTTTTTCCCCTCATGGAACAGGTATGCATTTAAAAAATCTCCTTAAATGCACATTGTAGTCAGTTAATCAAGTCCACAGAGGTTTGTGGCAGAAAGCCTGATTTTGAGAGTTCGTACCCTCTATGGATCATTGATAACTGCACACTTCCCTCCACACACACCCCGCCCCCCAACAAAAACTCTGAGCTAAGCTGTTATCATGGTAACAGAAGGAGACACTTTAGTCTCCATTTCTATCGTTCTGACTCATGGATACCTGCCAGGTAGCAGATGGCCTGTGTGGACAATTACCTTCATTTTGCTGCAGTGTATTTAAATTAAACAAACTGGCCTCTTTGCTGCTGATTTTCCGAGGCCCTCTCAGAAAAACCAAAAATGAAAAAACAACACTGGGAGAAAGGAGCTACAGGTCTGAAATTTAGGCAAGGCAACCGTGAATGTATAGAGAACTGGAATGTATAAGGAATGGCCCTTGTATTTTTTTTTTCTTCAAGAAAAGGTGAAAAACAAACAAACAGAAAACAACCAAAACCAAAACCCCACATACTATTTTGAGCTGGGGCTGGTAGTGGCTCTGCTCAGAAAAGCAGCTGTCTCATCAAACATGGAAGTAAAAGGAGAAAGGATTATCTGACGCTGCAGTGTCTGTCCTGCTGCGAGATGAGAAAATAACTGCCTAACATGATAGCAGCTAAGATGGCTGGGAGGTAGGAGCAGGGATGGAAACGAGCAGATGATGGAGAATAGGGGTGGAGGAGATGAGAAAGACAACCCCATGGCAGTGAGCAAAGAAGCAGGTTGTGGTTCCCTCTGGGGTGAATTAGAAACAGGTAAAGAACAAGCCTAGAGACTTTCCTATCTTAGCAAAGGTGCCTACCTGCAAGCTTAGGTATGGTGTAGCTTTTAAAGAGAAACCTGGCTTCTAAACACCAGTGAGAAGGGCTGAAGAGTTTTATGATGTCTCTCTTCTCTTATCATCGTTCATACACATTTAGCTATCGTGTGTCTGTTGGAAGGGAAGGCCACCAAGAAGTCTGCCATGAGGTCTTTCCACAGACGGCTAACACTGGCTTGTTCCCACATCACTTCCGGAAACTCAGTGCTTACACATAACCTGTCACTCACTGTGGTGGCTTGGGGAGGTGTTGGGGGGAGGTGAGTGGCTCTAGACAGGAAACAGCTATTATAAGACTGCTGGATGTTTTGTGATCACAGCGTTGGCTATAGGTAGAAAGTTATGGTTCTCAATCTTCTCAATCCCCTCAGAAATGATTCTGTCTCTATTTAAGTCAAACTAAATTATATAGAAGACAAAGCTTACCCCAAGGCTTAAAGGGGGTGGGCGCAAGGTGTCTAGTTATCTTTCTTAGTGGAAGAGGAAAGCATATTAAGTTCTTGAGACAAAGAACAACCTACTAAAACTCACCATAAATCCAAAGATCAAAGGGAAGTTGAAATTTAAACTTTGAGATAGGGACGCTCATAAATTCCAAGACCAGAATTACCTTCTTTCTGTTTGTTTCTCCTAGTTTGCTCGGCTCTATTTGAAAATGGTATCCCATTTGTTCTCACTGCAGGATTTCAAAGCCAGTTCTCAGGAAAATGATCAGGGACCTCATTGAAGGAAAAATCCCTATAAAACCAATACCAAACACTCTGACTGCACATTAGAAACAAAAAAAGAGGACAGGCTTCCAGGATAGCACAGTCCTGACTCAGACAGCTGAATCAATGATGGGGCAGGCAGCCAGAACCTCCCAATGATATTTTAAAATTCAATGAGACACATGTAAATGCTACCTACAGGGTGGCCAAACCTGCATATTAAGGTATGGCACCTGTCTTCAACACCACCACTCTTTTTGCTGAGTCCCTATTACATATTATACAGTGGTTAGAGTCCAGGCTCTGCAGTTCAGTGATCTAGTTTGGGTTCCAGCTCTGCCATTTACTAGCTGTGTGATGTTGGGCAACTGACTTAACCTCTCTGTGCCTCAGGTTCCTTACACATAAAATGGAGATGAGAATCTCTTCACAGGTTGGTGAGGATGAACATACAACGCTTCACACACCAGCTCAATAGAATACTCCCTGCCATTACTGTACTTCACAAGGTGCTGGGGGGCTAGGAAGGGGCAATGTCCACTCCACGGGCTCACAGACTCCTGGGGCAGGTGGGTGTATATGCAACTAGCATACAAAGGAGGATGAAAGCAGCTCTAGGGAGAGGTACAAAGGAAAAGCAGCAGAGCCGGGAAAGGGTTTCACTCTGACCCTCTGGAACAGAGTAAGGTTTCATAGAAGAGGTGGCATCTGAGAGTATCTTCAGGGGTACAATTTCAATAGACAGAAAAGGCTCGGGAAGGGCAATCCAGGTGAGGAAAGTGCGTGAACACAGGCACCGGGCCTGCGCGAGGCTGTGTATGGAGGATAAGGAGCAGCGTGGGGAGCACGGAAGCCATGTTGTGGGAAAAAGAAGTGTCGGCCATCATCCTTCAGAGCCATAAATAAATAGTCATCAAGTTCACTTACTAGGCCATAGATGGGCAAACTATAGCCCATGGCCAAATCCAGTTCACCACCTGTGTGTTTTGTGTTTTTTTTACAGTCCATGAGCTAAGAATGGTTTTTACATTTTGAAATGGTTGTATTTTAAGTGGTTATATAAATACTTACATAATACCTTCGGTTTGGCTTACAAAGCCTAAAATATTTACTATCTAACCCTTTAAGCAAAAGCTTGCTGACCTGCTATAGTCAGTGGCAGAGGGAGCTACTGAAGGTTCCGAGGAGGGAATGATGTGGTCATGTGATCTGTCTTTAGGAATCTGGGACAATGTGAGGGAGGGACTGAAAAGCAAGAGACAAGAGACAAGGAGACCTGTTAGGAGGCTTTTCCAGTAGCCCAGGTGACAGATGATGGAGGCCAGAATGAAGAACGGTAATAGGAATGGAAAGGAGGAGAGAGATACAGGTGAGCTTTTGGAGAAAAAAATGGACTGGACTTGACAACTAAGTAGGAAGAGCAGCAACTGGAAGAGAGCACATGTGTAGGGAGTGCTGGGTATGACACTAACATAGCAGGAGAAATGCACAGAGGAGTGACTTGTGGGGGAAGGTGACTGGAAATCTCTTACCATCCATTCCATAGCTAAACCTCAGAGCAAGGGATTCGGAGAATTCCTGGGGACTCAGACTGGTATCACAGAGAAAGGTTCTCTGGGCTCAGGACAGTGCTTCTTAATTGAGGACAATTTTACTCGCTACGGACCTGGGATGGGAGGAACTACCACTGGAATTTAGTAGGTAGAGGTCAAGAATGCTGCTAAACATCTTGCAAAGCATAGAACAGTCCCGACCTCCCCCCCACCCCCAAAAAGAGTTATCTGGCCCCGTGTGTTCACAGTATGAGGATAGGAAACCTGGCTGAGGGTGACTCGAAGTCATGAGGTTCTACAGAGGATGGCCTGCCCAGGGCTTCTTTTCCCAGGTGGTGAGCTGCTGTGGAGGGAAGGGCACGATAGAACCTTCAAGGGGCCCAAGAATAAACCCTGATAATCTTCTGCACAGTTGGGAGATGTCCCAGGGCCAGCTATAGGCCCGAGAGTCTCCTAGATTCTCTCTTGGTTTCCTCAAGTCTGAGCTGATTACATATAGGAGCTGCAATTTGAACTGTGAAAGCAATGAATAAATAATGAATGTTATATGTTTTTAAGTTAATAAGAACACAATAATAAAAGCACTGAAGGATTTACGGTTAGCTAGCTTGGTAAAACAGTGGTGAGTTGGTATGGATGCTTGTTAAAGGTAAAATACTTCAGCTGCTGTAAACTGTCTCTTTGCATTGCCTCTAATTTTATAAAACATGCCCCTTCCTCCTGCCCTCCCTCCTTCTCTCTTTCTCTTTTTTAAGCATTGGGACATCTATACTACAGCTCCAAATGAGAGTAATTCTACTTGCCAAATTATGATTAGCAGCAAATGGAGAAGCGTGTAAAAGAGTCTATCGCACCCTTTATAACACGCTTCTTTTAGCTGAAACTAAGCACAAGTTCATTTCAGCTCAGGACTCGAGGCCAGGCAGCTCCAGCTCCCTAGGTTAGCCTTGTTGTTCGTACGGGGACGTCAAAACCAGCCTGAGGTCAGCTATAAAACACTGGTACAGCACCAGGATGTGAGGAAATTCCTACAGATGCTCTCAAAATGAAGAGTCACAGATTCAATCTCATACCAAGAGGGGATGCTGGGGCGAGGCCCCCCAGAAAAAGGGCACTAGGAATCCCTGTTCTCCTGTGGGAGGCATGGCCAAGAACCCCAGAGATAATAAAGGAGAGGGCTTCAGGAAGCAGGTGACACTCTTTTCTTAGAAAGGATGCTTTCTTTTGTCTGGAAAAGTGGGAGGTAGATGATTGTTATGAAGAAACCCTGGGGGAAAGAGTTGGTTGCTGAAAGAAAGCTCAGACAAAGAAGTGAGGGCCAGAGGGTTTCAAGGTCACAAAAGGACACACCAGTCAAATGAACCCAGCTGGATTTCTGTAGACCCTTCTTAGTTTATAGTCTTTCCCCAATATAATGACTGGTATCAGTAATAAAAGGACCAAAGAATTGTGACCTTGGAAGTTTATAGATGAGGAAACTGAGGTTTGTAAAGGTTAGGTATATGCTCAGATAGAAATGACGTTTTGACAGTAAGATGTTATGAGTCAGATAATCTAATAGGCAGATATTGAACGTTTAACTCCTTTCTTCATTGAAGTGAATTTATTAAATGTGGTGGAGGTGAAGGGGTTGGACAAGACAAAGCCTGTTTTTCAGACCTGTCTACACGCTACTAGTCTCCTGGAAATTTCCTTTCCATGGTTGCTGATAACAGACTTATTGTCAAATCCAAAGGCTTCACTGTCTTATTGTCATTAACTTTCTCCTTCTTGAAACTTTCTGGGCTTTCATGAGAACCCACAATTCTGCCCCTTCTACTTACTACTCCTACTCTTTCTTCTTTTTGTCTCCTATGGGTTTTCCTAGGGCTCATGTTTATGGTTTCAACCCTAATTTTATGTTGAAGACTTCCAAATCTACAATGCTAGCCCTGTTTTCCCACCGAAATTCCAGTTGTATATCTCCAAGTATCTAGTAGACCAGACATAGGCTTTACTGTCTGCCCTTCTTTGTAACTCAGTAGGTTCAAAATCAGATCCAAGTTCCCTTCTAACCCAGATTGTCTCCCCATTTTCACTTTTCCAGTCAATGCACCCATTGCTTCCCCAGGTTCTCAGGCTCAAAACCTAGAAGTCACCTTTCCCTCGTTCTTTTCTGTTGATGCTCTGCTGAGACTCTGACGATAGTATTCTAGGAGCAGATACTGTGGTCCTAGGAACTCAATATTCCTCCAATGGAAGAGGAATCTCTCCAGCTTGATGTGAACACTTTTCCTAGAGACCCTGGCAGATAGTCTTCCTATGTTGTATGCATTCTGGTCAGGAGATGAAGACAGAAATATGGCACAGGAGGGAAATTTAAAAAGCAGGTAGACAAATCTCTCATCTTGTCATGGATGAGAGGGCTATGTATTGGGGGTGCTGCAAACACCCAAAGCTACTTCCCCCGCATATCCTCAGACTGTAAACTCCTGTTCAGTGAGTTTTAGGGGAGTGAAATATAAATGGCTATTTTTAATATTGTAATGATATTTCCTCTTTTGGGGAAAAAAATAAAATGAAAACCAAACCCGACAAGCTGCCAGGTCCCCATAGTGAGTACAGGAGCCGAGACTGATGAGTGAGCACACTGCAGACTTTCACGAGGCCATCCACGTGCAATGAGACTGGCAGAGAGTCCGTGCATGCGGCCAGGACTGGGACCGGGCTGAAGGATTGTGGCACAGCCCCACGGTGCAGCACATTGAGCCTTGTTTACCAGAAGACATCTGTGGAGTTTGCAAACTTAGGAGGGCAGCAATGGGGCCTACGGCTCAGGATATCGCTGACCTGGCTTGTGTTTCTGTATTTAGGGCATCATGCCAACCATGAAATAACTTTCGCACTATTTGAGGGTGGAATGTGGGTAGGATTTCTCTTTTTATCCTCCAAAAGGCCACGCTCACTGCCTTGAACATGGGTAGTAAGACACAGCTGAATAAATAAATAAATGGCAATCCTTTGGCTTTCAGGAAGTAGACACAGGCTTCTATTTCAGAGTATGGGGGTGGGGGCAGAGAGTCCAGAAGATTTCAGAAGCATGAGAATCACTTCCCCGTGAGACTGTGTCCAAAGGTTAAGTGAATCAAGAGGGGAAATGACCCATGAGGCCGTCAAGGGGCTCACCAATAATCTCTTTAATGGACAAAGTGGAGGACGCTTTTTTTGTTGTGTAGGCTTTTTTTTTTAAAGTATTTTCTCCTAAACTTACAAAGTTAATACTCATGAGGTTTGTTGGAGCCCTCACGGGTCCACCATGGCTGACTCAATACTGAGTGCCCTTCGTTTAGGCGTATTTGGTGGGAGTGTGGGCAAAGACGGGGGCTTCCAAGGGCCAGCCCACATCATGCTTTCGTTGGTGTAGATGTAGTAGGTTATTTGGTTCTGGAAATCAGAAAGGTCAAGATCCCATTTGACATCCCAAATGACTGAAGTAATGAAAGTGTGGCAATGTTCTCTTAGTGGAAGCCCCAAGATTCCTCTAACTCCGTAATTTTCAGAGCACCACCCATAGAATTACCTGAACCACCAGCCTGCTATGTGCTCACCTGGGTCATGGCCACCCCTGTGGGAGGCCCCATCTTTGTATTTCACTGTCTAAAGTTAGTCTTTAAGCCTGACGTTGATCTGTAGATAAAAGGTTCTATCTTCTAACAGGAGGGAATCAGAGACATGTTCAAGGAAACATATCCTTTATGAATAAATTGAACCTTTGACTTGGATAGCCCTTTTTTTTTTGTGTGTGTGTGTGTTAGTGATCCAGCAGTGGCATTTTTTTATGGTATACTGAGTCACTGGGGAGAATGAAACCCTGAGATGGCCCTAGAATGAACTGATACAGCTGAAATCCCTCCAGATTAGGACTGGGGTATTGTTTGCCTTAGAATGAAGTAGCCCACAGCTCAAGGGCGCCAACAGTGAGGAACACCGCTGCCAGCAGGGTCCTCGCCATTCTGCTGTGACCCCAGTGTGTGCCCCTTTGTGACGTGAGTAAATCCCACAACCACATTTCTGGCTGTGGGCATTGGGTTTTTACTGAGCAATGCTCAAAATATTTTCAAATGATACAAGTAACCACAGATATCCTGCATTTTATAGATTATCTGTGTTAAAAAATAGAGAATGACTTTATTCTACATCATCAGTATCTGTTCTTTAGACACGGAAATAATAAGAGTTAATAATAATACTAATATATTACCTTAGTGTGCCTATTCATTTGGTAGCACTGAAATTCGTTTTTCTGATTCCTTTTTACAAAGGACATTTCTGAACCATCACGTAGTCTCCTGAATGAATCTACCTATTATCTGGGAGTACCTTGAGCAAAATTACTGCTGTAGGTACCTGAACCAGTTATGTCGCTTACAGTGAACAAACTTATGAATTCACACTATTTGATATCACAGTGTTGTAGATCTGGTAATACCAGTTTTCACGCAGCAACTATTTATTGAGTACAGTGCCTGCTGTGTGGCAGACACTGGGCTAGCGGCTGGGGATGCAGTGGGAAAGGCAGACAAAGTCCTTTAATTACAGTCTGAGGACTGTCGTGAGCCTGATTAACCCTGACTCAACTGATACAATCTAATTCCTGAACCTGTTAAACTATAGGCTATGTCGTGGGTTGAACAGTCACTCAGTCTTATCTGGAATAGTCAGATAGTTGTGCCCTTAATTATAACCCTTGGATCTGAAAAAAGAGAAGGGAAGGAGGGGGAAAGGAACGAGAATTATCAATTAATGTACTTATGCCACTCAAAGCACTTGAAAAGTGGCTGAGGCCTAAGATAGAACCACAGCACCAAAGCTTTTTTTTTACTACTCATTTTCCTCAAATTCCCCCCAATCCAAAATAATTCCTAATCGGGAAAGAAGCAAGAAGGCAGACTACATGAAAATTCTCCATAACAGATTTATGAAGCCAGTTTTGGGATCCATGTTCAGTAAATTCTTCATTCTGAAAGTCTTTTACCATTATTTTATTACCCACATAGGGTAATACATTTTGATAGGGAAGAAATTAAACTGTATCAGCGGGAATCCTGGAGGAAGAGAGGATTACAACTTAGCTCTGTGATAAACGCCTTTTGGTGTCTCCCTCAGTAATGGTACAGATTAAACAGAAATGCTAGTTCTAAAGCTTTATAGTCTTTTCAGCTATATATGCTAAAAATGTTGTTGAACTATATAAAGCCATTCAGTTCAAATTTGAGCCTCACAAGTGAGCCTCAGGTAGGTCCAGTTTAAACTTGTGATGTGGACAGAGGACGTTTCTCCCTCTTCACAGAGCAGAACGTGTTCCCTCATACTATAGTGGAGAAAGATGAGGAAAGGAACAATTTGTACCCCTCATGCTATGGACCATCCTATGAGACTGAGGACCAGATCATGAACTTGGGACCTTGGCTATGGAGAACTCCCAAGACATACACACGAGTGGCTTGTTAGTGAAAGGCTTCAGTGGTCTGGGTCTGGCTTCAAAGGGATGATGATCTCTCAAAGAATCAAAGGTCATTGAAACGAACATGTTATTTAATCCCCTGTCTACTCAAGCTCAGCTTTAAACTGACCTGAGAAATAATACATCACCAGTGGGAATTTCTTGGTCTTGGATTCCATAGTAATCCATAAAACTTTTTAAAAATGAAATGTCTGTTGGAGGTTCTACTGCTACCGCTAAAAAAAAAATCCATAATGTCTTCCCCTTTCTGAAAAAGAGTTCTTATTTTCCCGATCACGTGCTTCCTTCCGAGCTGGCACATTCAGAGAGAGATCAGGAGCTGCTGGTTTGGGCAGATAGTTGAAGTAAGTTCCCAGCAAGTGGTTTGAGCTATAGTGAATCTTTGGGGTGTAGACGGGTGAAGAGGAGGAGGGGAACACTGGTGGTCAGCGATTGCAGGTGACAGGATGCCCTGGGTCAGCAGGTAGGGCACAGTCAATAGCAAGGGGATGAGCCTGACAGGGATGGAGCGGGAGAGGGGAGCAGGAAGCACACATCCTCCTACTTGTCTGCCGAGCTCTACCAGCATCCTCTTCCCTGCTTCTAAGCAACTGGAGGCTAAGTGTGGTCAGGCGACTCACTTTGGCCAATGAAATGGAGAAGTGATGTGCGTCACTTCCTGGTACAAGCATTTAAAGGCTGGGTTTGACTTTCCATCCTGGTCTTCTCCCGCTTTGCCAATGTCAGTGTATTTAGTGATATGGAATTGCCATAAGATCAAAGCAATAAACTATGCGTGAATGAGAAAAAAATAACAACAGACTTTTGTCACATTCAAGCCATTGAGATTTCTGGGTTGTTTGCCTCTCCTAACATCGTATCTTCTAGACCCTTTCTGACAGTCTGTCTTTCACTCTTCCTTTCTTGCCTCCTCCCTTCACTACCTGTCCCTTCCTTTTCTCTCCTCTTTACTGCTCCCCTAACTGGAAACAATAATAAACACAATGTTTTATATTCCTATTCTTAATCTAAAACATGGATAAATTTGTTTTTTGAAAAAGAAATGAGGAAATGTTTTGAATTAAACATTTCATATTTCTCTCTTTAAAGAAAAAGCCCTGAGGTAAATGAAAAATCATCTATGCTTTGAAAACCTTACTATGTTATATAAACATATGGTGTAACTATTGTGGAGAGGCCTTCAATTGATTTTCTTGTGTGGGTTAGTGGCTATCAGCATAAATAAAAGCAAACATAAACCTTCCCTAAACACATGCAACAGCCATGCAGCTCAGAAAAACCAGAGCTCCCTCTGGAGTAGGCTCTGAACAGGAAATCACTTACAGCATAACTAATCACTTAGTTTTCACTGGTAACTTTGGTAAGAAGGCTACCGGAGCTGCGGCACCCAGAAGCCTGTTCAAGACGAAAGGACGTCTGGAGCCATCCAGAGAACTACTCACTTTCGTGCACCACCCTCATGGCATATTTAGACCCAGGTCACCCTCACCGCCCCGCAAGTTGTTTCAGGCAGTGCAAGTTCCTCTCCACACGAAGCAGCAGAGAATGCAAGAGCCAGAAAATGCAACTGGCCTGGCGGAGCATGCATAGTCACATAAACACAACAGACGTGTACTTTGAAAACAAAATTTAACAGGTCCTGGTTTCAAATGAGAACATGCTCTACTAGGGGAACATGACGAGGACGTTGAGGCCATTTTACAGCACCAGGGCTTTACACAAACTCAATTCTGAGAGATGAACTTGTGCAGGGAGGCAAGGAGAAAGTTTTTACCAGTTATACGAGGAAAAGAACATGCAAAAGGAGGAAGAATCAGATGGAGAATTCTGAAATTCACTTACTGCCTGCTTTTGCTCTTCCTCCTAGAGGTGGTAAGAATGGAAAAAAGGGCAGAGGGAAAAAGGAGAGAGATTAATGCCCATCACCACAGATGTTTGGCAGCAATGACAGAAGAATAGGGCAAACGAGGCCCGGCCCGTGGCTTCAGAGATCGAAGCCCAGCATAAGAACATCATCAGCTGGACAAGGCAAATGGCAGGCCTCTGCCCCAGCCCGTCCATTAAATGCTAACTTCTAGAGTTGCAAGGAAAGAACCTTAGAAACCATCTAGTTCAACTTCCTCATTTATGCACCAAAAAGGCATAGAGGGCTTGCCCAATAACTATTTAGGGTTAGCGGAAAAGAAGCAGCTCAACCATGACTAAAAAGCCCATTTCACCATTCATAATATTCACAGGGGTTTAGGTCTATTTGTCCAGATAGTGGTCCTCCAGGTGTGGAATACAGACCAGCAGCAGCGGCAGCATCATAGGAAAGCCTGTCAGAGATACGAATTTTGGGCGCCACTCCAGACCAACTGGATTAGAACTCTTGGCATAGGGCACAGCAGTGTGTTTAATGGGCCTTTCAGCTGACTCTGATGCTTGCTGTTTGAGAGCCGCTGCTCTAAGAACTTCCCCAATTAGCAGGCCGCATGACCACAGATTCATCTCTTTAGTCCCCTCCCCTCCACTGTTTTGGGCTGCTTTGCTTTTTTCAAAGATGCACACACATCCCCATTCCCCCAGTAAGCTGGAAACTGCTTCAGGGCCCAGAGAGGCCTTTCAAAAAGAATTCGCGACCTCACTTTTTCATTAATTCAACACAGGTTCACTGAGTTGTACTTCTTATGCATAAAGCCCTGGGAACGTGAGCTGGTCTCTGTGTTTGAGACCTTCCAGTGCCAGGCCCACAGCAGGCACTTGCTAACTCCCAGCTGTCAGAAGGCACCCAAGGTGCTGCAGAAAGAAGCACCATGACGATGAGATAAACACTCCCGAGCGTCTCTCTCCTCAGTCTGCTGCTCCTGTTACGCTGTGTTTTAATGGGTGTCATTACTTTCCTTCTGCGCCTCACCACAGGTAACTATGGTCAGGGAGCTTCTGCTCATTGCCCCAGTATGTGCATCCAAGAGCTGTTGCAATGGTTCTACTGAAATTGGGTCCATCTGACCAGGCGGTCTGTACTGAATATACGCGGAGGGAGCCTCAGGAGAGGACGACTGCTTCTCGGTCTGCAGATCTGGGTGCAGTGGCAAGAAGGATTTCAGTAAAGCCAAGGAATTTCAAGAGGGAGGGAGAAGGGAAAAATTTGGAGAAAACAATTTTCTTCCTGCAAGGGAGAGACATGGACTAGAAATTAAATGGGTATCAAAAAATCTCTTGAGGAATTGAACTGGCAACCTTGTGGTTGAGAGCCCACTGGCCCATGTGGGAATCGAACCGGCAGCCTTCGGAATTAGGAGCACGGAGCTCTAACCACCTGAGCCACCGGGCTGGCCCTCTCAACCACAAGGTTGCCCGTTCGACTCCCACAAGGGATGGTGGGCTGTGCCCCCTGCAACTAGCAACGGCAACTGGACCTGGAGCTGAGCTGCACCCTCCATATCTAAGACTGAAAGGACAACAACTTGACTTGGAAAAAAGTCCTGGAAGTACACAGTGTTTCCCAATAAAGTCCTGTTCCCCTTCCCCAATAACATCTTAAAAAAAAAAAAATCTCTTGAGAAGACTCCAATTCAGCACAGGAAGATGTTCTTCAGAATCAGTCAGCTGCCAGAGGCCTGGCCAAACCGAAACTCACAGGAGCCCAGGCAGTGAAGGCCCTGAGCATGAGCTGACGTAGCCTGAGGGTCTTCTAGCGTTTACATCTGACCTGCGTGGCTCCAGTTAGTAGGCGCTAGAGTTCTGCATTTGGGAAGCCATCTCCCTTCCTAGCCAGGCTTCCCTGTGGGGCAGAACACTTTTCTCCCACACACTAGGTTAAGGAGAACAGCCCAGGCAGAGTTATTGAACAATTTAAAAACGTACTGCTGGCACTAGGTGTTGAAATGAAAATTGAGATGGTGGGGGACGGAGGGAGCCATCCTGACAGGCTGAAATTGCATCTGAGGTCAAAAGACCAGTATGTAATTCCCTAGAACTGTTCTTAAGACACCTCCCTATTCTCACTGTTTTTTCCAGGTTTGGTAATTAGAGATAATATTGCTTTGGTTCAACAGAAGAGGGAAATTTCAGAAAGCAATGTTTCATGTTTGCACATTTGGTAGCTGGTACATACAGCTTGGCCAAAGACACGAAATCATAATACTCTGCAGCAGACACATGTGTCAGGTCAGGACGGGGAGGTGGACGGGGCAGCATGTGCAGGACTTAGAGGGCATCCTGAGCACTGGGATCGGCTTAGGGTGGACTTTGGCAAAGTGTGACTTTGGATGGTATCGTATAATTTCAACTCACAAAAGTCATTCAGATAAAGCCCTGAAGGCTCGGTCAACACAGAAAACAACACAGATATGAGGTCTTAGAACTTTTTGTTATCAATTAGTCAGTTAGGATCAGTAAACATTGACCGATGACAAGGCATAGGAGCCAACTTGATTTAAAGGGGTAATAATTCCTTAATTATGAAGTGCAAATCTAAAACTGCTTATTTCACCTAAAAACACCTGAGACTCTTCCTGAGATCACTTTTAGGTGATCTCTGGCAAGCTGACCAAAGTAATGCTATAGCCGCTGTAGTCATCTCAATACAATTCATATTCAAAACCTCATTTGCAAATGAGGTTGAAACTCAAAACTGCAGAATTCATCTGGCAAATGCGTTTTAAAGGCAATATTGGAAAAAATGGAAAATGAGACAAAAAAAAATACTGGGAACATGACCCAGAAACTGAAACACCAACACGTAACCACTTCTAGATCAAATAAGAAATTTGAGGCAGAGGTTATCCATATATTCATTAATTAGGGAATAAAATGTAAGGAAAAGGTACATTCTGAAACATGGCACCTAAGTGTCAGTCTACATTATGTCATTAAAAAAAAACACCCCAGGGGCGGCCAGTTAGCTCAGTTGGTTAGAGCACGGTGCTCTTAACAACAAGGTTGCCGGTTCGATCCCCACAAGGGCCACTGTGAGCTGCACCCTCCACAACTAAATTGAAACAACTACTTAACTTAGAGCTGATGGGTCCTGGAAAAACACACTTAAAATAAATAAAAAGTTAAAAAACAAACAAACAGAAAAACACCCAAACAGTAAGAATGTCCCCGATATTCCTGGGTGACAGGAATTGAGTCTTCATCAAATATCTAAACACGACACTTAAGAACTCAATACTTTTTATTAAATAAATGGATGATCCATTTTTACCTAGTCTTGTTCCAAAACAAAGGATTTGAGATTTTTGTTGAATAAATTCATAAATAATGGTGACACTTTGTATGTATGCGTCTTTAAATGCTCATTTTTCAGATAAATAGACAAAGTACACACTATTTCACTGACGGAGTGAAATGAAAGAACTCCCTGTGAAATGGGAACTTACTGTGTGGTGTATTTTAATTTATGAGTATGCCAGACCATGTGGCTTGATTGTCCATTTGACTAACTGCTTACAGCTGTTTTAGGAGAGAATTAAATGCTAACAGACTGAACATCAATGAAAGCAAGGCAGCCCTTTGAAATTAAAATTAGGATTCTAAAGGGTACTTTTTAATAGTAGGAAAACATCTTTGAAATTTTAATGGAAGTCAGTGATTCCTATGTGTGACCTTTTAGGCGTGTATATAATACACCAATTAAGACTGTAATCCTTTTAGGAAGCAGGACACCAAAGGCATGAGATTTCAACTGTGAATTCTAACCAAGGGATAAAAAGACAACATTCCAGGTCTGTGTCTATAAATTCTTCCTCCCAGTCTGAATGGCCTCAGCCTGTCAGGTGGGTAAATGATAACGTGTTTAAGAACCTGGCAGGAGATCCTACAATATGGGGCAGCAGGGTCCTGCTTATTTTACTGAAATTGTAACTGTAAGACAACAGCTGGAAATACAAAGAAACTCAGGGTTTGGGATTAGAGTTCCAGGCCTCAGCTCATTCCGCTTGGCCCTTGAATACAAGCTCCGGAATTGAACTACAAGGTCTTACAAAGTAATGCATGTGGGCTCTGAGCCAGGAACTCGAAGGACGCTGAGGACAGCCCGTCGACGGGAAAGTGTACAGTGGCACTTAGAGGAAATGCATCCTGACTTCCCTCCAGTGCATAAACCTTGTGCCCTTTACAAAAATCAGCCTGGGGCACCTTCCCATCTATGAATGGGGTAATGTTTGAGAGCATCTTTCTGAAAGGGAGGTTTGACCCAGAGAAGGGGTGCGTGGCTCCCTGCTATCTCCTGTCCTACTGGTGGACTAACCCCACAGTGGCAGGGCTTCCAAGGCCCCACCAGGCTGCAGGTGTCCCACAGTCCAGGGGAGTCTAAGGACATCTCTGCTGTCTTGAGTGGGTGATGGGCTGCTGAGCTGGAGACTCACAGCTACTGGGGGGTCTGGGCTGGGTGTCATGCTGAGGTTTTCTTTAAAACAAAACCCATTTAGACATAAAATATTTCTCAAGAGACTTCCTGTTAACAGGATTAATGTAGAAACACGTCCAGACAAAACAACCCAACATCCAGGACCAAAGCTAGAAACAAACTCAGCTCAAGACTAAAAGAAGTGATTGTCTTGAGCAAGTCGAAAGTCAGCTCAAACCACATTTATCCAAGTTGCTAATACTACCACTAGCTTCACTGGTAAGGGACTGGTTTGGACTGGAGACACTAAAGAGGAGTTGATGTTTCCTTGGGCTATCAGTCCTACTCGAGACCCCTGTCACGTTGGGCCTGGATGGTTTCATTAGTCTCCCATCATCCTTTAGTTTCTCCCCTTCCTGATCTGTTCAATATATTTTCCTAAACTATTTTTTTTACAACCTTCAGAGACTCCCCTTTATCACAGGATTAAATCCACCACCCTCAGCCTGGCTTTTGAGACACTCCACACCCTACTTCCACTCTGGCTGCTAACTCTGTCACACCACGGAATGCGGTGGTTTCGGAACACAGACCTGAAGAATTAACAGCACGGACAAATGTGCTGTGGTTCTGCTACTACACAGCTGGGGGGATACTTCTGTTCTCGGCCAGAATCGTCCAGGGGAGGACATTTAACACTAGGCGTACCTTTCTCTGCTCTGGAGTGTGGGGACTGTAATATACTTTTCAACAAAAATAGATGGTGAGACCTGAATTATTCCAGATTAATTAAAGTCCCAATACACCAAACCTAGAGCGAATAGGCTATTTTTTTTCCCTCCTAATATAGTAAAGTCATTGATTAGAGTTGGTTTGGTAAGACTGGTATGCCTCTGTAACACTTATTAAAATAGGGCATGATATTTGTAAGTGGAATATTTGAATACTTGTCTTAAAAGAAACTTTGAATCGTTGGGAAACATTCATTTATACATAGCTAATAACCTATTTACATTCATAAAAGCAACTATTCAAGGACATTACTCTAGCTCTGGGTACTAACTTTTTTTTATAACTAGGCTTTATGCTAATTTAGATGACTGTCACACTGAACTAGGCCACCTTTATGGAGGTTTACCTGAAAACTGGGTCTAGGCAGCGATACTTAAACTTTTAGCCTCATCCTGTTCTGACGTCACAGGGGAAGCGGATGCTGAACTGGTGGTGGGAGATGGACAAGAAGAGCTGAGCGGAGGGGGCACCTGAGAGCAGGCTCTTACCTTCAGCAGCTTCATTAGCCCTTCCAGCTGAACCATTAGCTCCCGTCTGCTCTCCTGCAGTGCCGACATTCTCTGCTCCAGTTCATCTTTCCTTTGCCTGCCCGAGAGGAAAAGCCCATCAGAAATGAGACTTGGAAGAGAAAGGGTCTAAGGCCAGGTGAAATGGGGTTTAGACCTGATTCTGCTATGAGGAGCTAAGCGAGTCATTTTACCTCTGAGACCTTACGAATCAAGTGGTCATGTACCTATTTTGCCCACTTGCCTTTACTGTTGTAAGAACAGCATGTAAAAATGCTTTGGGAAGTATACATGGCCACATAGAGAAAAAGTATTATTAATATTATTATTATTAAAGTGGTTTTGAAAAATTTCATCAGGAAGTGAAATACCTCATTTAGAAAAATACATAAAGCCAGCCCAAATTTAAAATAATAGTGGAGAAAATGTATGAAAACTAGTCACGGAAAACAGGGTTCAGTAGTCAGTACTCCTAGCCCCAGACATCGGGTTCTAGAAGTGTGACAAACACCAGGATGACTCTGTGTCCAAAGAATTCTCTTTGCTCTGAGAACAGATTTCATGCCAATTCTAGCTCAATATGTCCAAAATCAAACTTGCGACTTTCCTCCCCAAATGATTCTCTTTCCTAATTTCCTTGTCTCGGTCACTTTTTATTCCAGTTGTCCTGGCTGAAAAACTCAGTCCTCTTTGATACTTTCCTGTTTATAGCCTATACTCAGTAAGTCACCCCACTCAGATAATTCTTTCCTGGAAATTTATATATTTATCTGTTCCCGCTTCTCTCACTTCATCCAAGTCTTCTTTACCTCACACATGCAAGGGTCTCCTAGCTTAATTAATCCAGATTTCATCTGTTATGGTGAGGAAAAAGGAGTGGAATATAAATCAAGAGACTTGAGGCCCATCACTGATTAAATATGCAACGTTGGGCGAGTCACTTACCCTGAGCCTCAATTTTGTATTCTGTAAAAATGGGACTAATAATAAATAACAATTGCAATATTTTGAGGCTCAAAGAAGAGAATGAATATAAAAGTGGTTTGTGACATTTATAATGCTGCTCAAAGGAAAGCTGTATTCATGTCATCGTCCTACGTAACAATCTCAATAGAATTTCTAGCATCGCTCATCCTCGCCCTGCAAATCTAAGCCTCTACTGTCTGATATGGTCGCCAAGAGCCACATGTGCCTACTAAGCACGTGGCTAATCTGAATTGAGATGCACCGTAAGTGTAACATACACACTGGGTTTCAAAAATTTAGTGTGAACAAAAGAGAATAAAATTTCTCATTAGTCATTTTTTTTTAATGTTGATTAAATGTGGAAATGATAGTTTGGATACATCAGATTAAGTAAAAGATAGTATTAAAATTAATGACACCGATTTCCTTTTAGTTTTTCAACGTGGTTGTTAGAAAAGTTTTCATTACATACTCACATGTGGCTTGCATTCTACTTCTATTGAAGAGCACTGCTCCAGACCTCACCTACACCCCTGTCCTCAGCACCTCACCTCCCATTCCCTTCCCTCTCTGGAACTCTAGATGGTTCACTTGTCCCTAAACAGACCCCATCAGCTCATAGCAATTCCCCTCCTTTTCCAAATGTTACTCACTCCTTCATGTCCATCCCAAACGGGATGAGCCTTACTCACCTTTGCATGTATTGAATAATTAAGAGAATATCATGCATCCAGTATGTACTCAGTTAACATCTAGTGAACTTAATGAAATCATTATTTGAAACCTTCCAAGGATTTCCAGTGACCTATCACTTACAGCTTTCCAGAATCTGGTCTCAATTATCGAACTAATTTTATCTCCTACCACTGGCATTTTAAAGATTAATTCAACAGATGATTGAAAACAAATTCTTAGCTCCAAGAGTCTTCCCCCTCTCTGAAACGTGTCAGACTTATCTGGGGGACCATGCTCCACACTCCACCCAAATCATACCCGCCCTGTCATGGTCTGGCTCTGTTTTTACTACTCCCATGGCTCTAACTGCTTCTAGCCTACAAAGATTTAGATTTCTTATAACATACTATTCAGAGTTCCCCACTCAGATTTCTTATAACATAATATCGACACTATTTACTAACATTGTATCATTTTAACTGACTAGCAACTTATTTTATATTTTGTATCCAAAACAAGATTATGCATTTTTAGGATGGAACCATTGTCTTCTACTCTTCACACTCCCTAAATTTCCAGCACAGGCATAAACTCAGAAAGGAGTAGCTGACTCCGTTTTTCAGGAGGCCTTTCTTCCCTGAACTCTGTGCTGTGCATGACCAAATAATTATAATTCTGTGTGAAGACAAATGAACTACAGTCACGTGCAACAACATGGAAGAATCCTAAAGAGTAATACTTTGAGGGGAAAAAAATGTACCAGAAGACTGCATACAATAACATTTCTATAAAGTCCAGAAAACAAAAAGCAAAACTAATCACTTTATTATGTGGGAATACACATATATGTGACAATAATATTTAAAAAGCAAGGGAGTAAGAAATCAAATTCTGAATAGAGGTTCGCTATGTGGGGGAAGGGGGAAGCAAGGACGTGGGTTGGGGAGGGAAGCACTTACACAGATGACATGGTTTTGCAATATATGAGTTCTCTAGTAGAATGTGGGTTCACGGCTGTTCATTTTTACATTACACTTTATGTCTTAAACATTTGTCACATACATTATTGTAACAAATATACCGTTAAAAATAATAATAATAGGGGAAAAGACAACTCTAGTGGTCAGGATTCATAACCACTAATCCGAAAGATGAAATGTTTTATCTTGTTTTATTATAACTGCTGGGTATTGGCAGTTTCTGGATTCATAAATATTGACAGAAACCAGAAGGATATCAGATGCCTACAAATGAATCTTGCCTTTTATGTGTCTTTTAATGAACAAAAGTTCTTAATACAGATGAATTTACCAACTTCTTTCATACTTAGTAATTCTGAGAAATTATTTTCTATTCCAAAATCCTAAAGAAATTCTCCTACATTTTCTTCTAGAAGTTTTAAAGTTTTGTCTCCATGTTTAATCCATCTGGTGGTGTTTTTGTATTTAGTGTGTGGTTGAGAGCCATTACATTCATGTATGCATAGCCAACTGATCCAGTGGCACACTTACTAAACAGTCCCTCTTTTTTCAGTTATATAGTGGCTGATTTTGGGGTTAAACTTTCTGATTTCTCAGGATTTAGACCCTCCTTGGACTTAGATAAAATTCCTGCTTTTTATTGCTTTATGTGACATCCCTGGATTCAGCCCTTTGCCTACTAACTCTGAAATTTTTAGATCCCTCCAGCTTCACTAAGCATTTTTAGTAATCCCAGATCCAGCAATAATTAGACTAAAGCATGACAGCTTCTTGCTTTTCTAGACACAGAATAGTCACTTGGGCCTGAGCTGTAGCGGGGGAAGAAACAGTTGTGTATCATGCTGATAGCTTGGAGTACACTCTGCCTGAGTCAGCTACATTTGTTTTCCCAGCCTTCCAACTGTGCTGATGGCCCACATGTGGGACAGAGGACTGCACAGTGACCAAAACCTCAGCTCAACTAAAGTTAGAGACTAAAATAAAATTTTAGGAGAACGGGAATCTCTACACCTCTAATGATTTGCACCTGCACTATAAATTCTTTATGACTTATTCATTAACAATGCAAATCTAAATACGAGCATAGTTATAGAAAAATTATCTCTGTTCCTTAGGAAAAGAAATCATTGTTGAGAAGCTAAATGACCGAAGCCAAAGGAAATATTCAAAAAGAATATTCAGCTATGCAGAATCCCAGAGGATGACATGTTAAAAATCAGCTGTGGACTGTCAGTTACAACCCCAACAGAAAACACCCCCTATTTGGAAATCTGGAGGTCTGGCGAGAATCAAGTCACTCACTGAGTTTCTACAATGTCTTTACTTGCACAAGAGTACACATCCGTATTTGTACGATGGATAGGAAATAAGAGCCTAGTAACTTGGATCAGGCCACTCTCACGGTCACTCTCCTGGAAGTCTTCCCTGCTCCCTCCACATGAGCATGGCGGTGGGAGCTGAGGTTGCTCTCCACTCTCCCGATCCTGCATCCTTAGCCTCTCCATCCTTGGGACAGTTTAGATTTATGCTGCAGTGGGGAGGTGCCATAGCCATGGTACCAGGGGTTCGCACTTGGTTTCCCGCCTCAGCGTGTGCGAAACAAGCATCCTTTTCCTCTATCAGAGTCCTGCCCTGGCAACGAAGTGCCAGGAGAATAGACCCATAGGTCAGCGAGCACATTACTCCGGCCAAGAGGCTCTGAAAGCAGACTAATTAGCGAGCTAGGAAGACTGGGTGTGGCACCATGGTCTTCTTACAGCAATCACAAACGTATAAACACCGCTCGCTTGTCATGGAGCTGGAGACCACTGTGCACCTCGTTCTGCAGGGAAGGCAGAAGTTCTCAGAGTGATCCACAGAGGTGGTAACAACGAGCTAGACACTTCAGTGTCTCTTCTAACTCTAGGTACACTGACAGACTATCCCACTATCTGGTTTCCTGAGATATCAATTCCTACCGTAGCAGACTCTAATTTGGGGACAGGATGCAGTATCCCCACTTACCTGAGCAGCCGCAGCTCTGCCAGCAACGTGGGGTTCTGCTGGGCCTTCTCAGGGGTGGGCTGGGAGGCCTGCTCATGCTCCAGGCGGAGACGCTGTATCTCCTGCAGGATCTCTCTAGAGAGGATGGAACACAGATGGCATAGAGTCATTCGCAGCCCTCTCCTTTCCTGTTAGAAGGGCCGCTGTCACCAGTCTTGTTCTGATTGCTTGCAAATGACCAAGATGTGAAAGACACCTTCTTAATATTGCTGCACTTGACTTACTCAATGAAACAATCCTCTGTGGTAGAAGAAGCCATAAAAAGACTCTTCTGAAGAACTTGAAAACATCTGCACAGAAGGAAAACGACTAGAATGCTGTGGGGAAGAGGATGAGAACTGCTTGCAAGCTCCTAACGCAGGTCCTGTGCTAACAGCCCCCAGGTCTCCTCTGTCTCTTCTTCCCCTGACCCCCGAGGGATGGACAGCTGCTTCTGCCTATGCCTCCTGTTTTAGGTCCAATCTCCTGTCCTGGTTTCTACCTTTCAGTGTGCAAGGGTGTGTTGTCTGGTCTCCAAGCCTTTAAATGGCCTTTGAGTGAGAGACCAGACAGTCACATGCAGCGTAAAGGGCCAAGACAAGATGACTGGAGGGAGCAAAAGGCTGCTGGGAGTAGAGCGGAGAAAAGGATCATGAGAGGGGAACAGTCTGATGGGGGGGAGAAGGCACCGGGAAAAAGAACCTACGTGAGGGCAGGCGAGCAGGGTTTGGGACTAGCATAATGAACGGCATTGCAGATACATAAGTTAGTGTCCAGGGCATTCCCGGGACTTGGGCTGGTCTACATTCACACTGTGGCGGGATCTTCCTTTGTGGTCAAAAGCCACCTAGTCTGCAAGGAGAATAAGGGTCAGATACTCATGTGACAGTCTTGGACGTTAGAACCTGGCTCAAGCGCTGCATTCTCACCTGTTTTTGTTTTCCAGTTCTGCAATAAGTTGCCTTTGCTGTTTGTTGGCATCAGAGTTAAAGCTCAGGTCAGTGGGAGGACGGGCCTACAGTAAGGAGAAGAAAGAAAGGTTTTCCGATTCAAATATATCCAGAGGCCTGGACAGGCTGTTGATTTTTTAAAATAGAGTTTTTTGAAGTAAAAATTACTACCATTAAATCCTCCATTTGTCACTTTAAAATCTACCCATTTTACGTGGACAATTCAATGAGTCTCAGTAACTTTAAAGTCGTGCAACCAATCACCACAGTCCAGTTGGAGAGCGTTTTCCATCCTCACAAACATCCTTTCATGCCACTTTGCAGTCAACTACCACTCACTGCCACCCCCCACTGAAGGCAACCACTGACCCTGCTTTCTGTCTACAGTTCTGCCTTTTTTTAGAAACTTCATACAAATGGAATCATACATGTAGCCTTTGGTTTCTGGCTTCCACGTAGCATGATGTTTCTGAGGTCCATCCGTGCTGCTCCATGAATCAGGAGCTCCCTTTTTACTGCTGCATAGTGTTCCACTGTTTCAGCTTTTGGCTATTACAGAGTAGCTATGAACTTTCGTTTACAAGTCTTTGTGTTGATATCTGTTTTCATTTCTCTTTGGTAAATACCTAGAAGTGGAATTCCTGAGTTATATGGTAACTCTGTTTACAAACATTTGGAGGAACTGTCAAATTGTTTTCTAAAGTGGCTGTACCATTTTACAATCCCCCGCAACAATGAATAAAGTTCCAATTTCTCCACAACCTGTTAACACTTGTCTTTTTGGTTTTAATCATCTTAGTGGGTGTGAAGTTATCTACCTGTGAGTGTTTTTAAATGAGATATAATTTACATAAAACCCACCCTTTCAAAGTATACAGGTCAGTGGTTTTCACTATGAGATTCTGAAACCATCATCACTAATTCCAGAATATTTTTATCACCCTAAAAAGAAACCCCACACCCATTAGCAGTCACTCTCCACTGCCCCCTCCCTTACCCCTGACAACTGCTAATCTACTTTCTGTCTCTACGGATTTGCCTATTCTGAATATTTCATATAAATGGAATTATACAATATGTGATGTTTTATGTCTGGCTTCTTTCACTTAGCAAAATGTTTTCAAGGTTTATCGATGTGGTAGCACGTATCAGTACTTCATTCTCTTTATGGCTGAATAATACTCCGTTATATGGAGAGAACACATTTTATTTGTTCACTCAATAGTTCGACATCTGGGTTGTGCCCAGTTTTTAGCTATTTTGAATAATGCTGCTATGGACAAGTTTTTGTGTAGAGAGATGTTTTCATTTCTTTTGGGTATATATCTAGGAATGGAACTGCTGGGCGTACAGTAACTAACTGTCTCGTGAGGAATGGCGAACTGTTTTCCTAAGTGGCTGCACTATTTCACATTCCCACTATCAAGGTATTGATACCCACTATCAAGGTATCCACTTGTTATTGTCCATCTATTTGACCACAGTCACCCTCATTTTGGGTTCAATGCACATTTGTCCAATGACTAATATGTTGAGCATATACTTGCATGTTTTTATTGGCCACGTGTGTGTTTTCTTTGGAGACACCATTGTGGTTTTGATTTGCAAGCCCACTGATGTTTCTGATCCTTGTTTCTCCCTTTAAGTATATGGAAGCCAATCAACACAAACTAGAAAAACGGATGAATAAGTGGCATTTCCCCTTTATTGATTAACCAGAATGTAAGCTCTCAATGAAGGCACTTTGTTGGTTATGCTTCACTCCACACATTCTTGGTTCCGCCCAAAACATGACCTACGAAGAAGCAGAAACCTTGTTTCCTAGCTAGAGATTGGATATGCAGTAAGTCATTCTTTTCATGTGGCATTTCCTAAATAAACAGGGGTAAAACAGCATAGCAAATCTGGGTGGGAGGCTTTTGACCAAATATTTTTCTTTCTAAGGTGATTTTTCTTCCTCCAGAAAAGAGTGGATGAGCAGCCAATTCAGCAATTTTTCTATATTCTATTAAGAGTCTTGTGACAGCCTGAGTTGAACCTCAGAAAAATAGCTTGCCTGAGACTGAACCTGCTATGAATAATAGATATACAGTTTCTGAAAAGTGGATTTAAAACTGATGGCTCCTTATTAGAGTGGGACCAGGGAAAATTATGGATGATGAAATGAGCTCTGAAAGGAATTTGCTTCATAGGATAGAAAATAAACAAACAAAAAGCCCCTAGTATTTCACTGGAAATTTCTAAAGAATCTTGTCAGTTAGTTCTGAGCATCTGACTGCACTACTGAGGCATCTTTCAAAGAGGAGGTTAACACAGGACTCAAATGTCATTATCAGCAGTGATTCCTCACCAGGCAGAGTCTTTGGCACCAAGCAGCATCATGAAATACAAAGACGTGGGGGAGGAGGAAGGTTCAACTCCTGAGGCAGCAGTACCCCCTGCATAACGTGCACGAAGACATGGCGACAGGGAGAGTCCTAATGCTAAGTGTCCAATGTTGGCTTCTCAGCCAGTCAAATTTTAAACACAGTCAAATGTACATTATGTACTAGAGAAACTTAGGATTGGATTTATTTACTATCTTAAATGCCATGGTGCGTCTTAAAAAAGAAAAGCCAGGTATCCTTTCCTAAAATGGCTACAGGACACTGAAGGGAAAAAAGACAGGAAGGGAAATATTAGTTCATAAAGACATAGAATACTTCAATTAGAAGAGACCTAAGGATGACTTCTTTCAAAAATTCACTAGTTCATTCATTTATCCAACAAATATTTCCTGAGTGCCTACTATGTGCCTGATCCTGTTCTAGGAACTAGGGATGCATTAGTGGCTAAGACATAGCCCCCACCCTCATGTAGCTTACATCCGTTACACCAGGAGAGAAATAAGAAACTAGAACTGTGTGTATATACACACATCATCAGTTGGGATAAACGTGATGAAGTAATGAAACAGAGTGAACCGAGACAGGAACTCTCTTTAAATGAGGTGTTATGAAAGGGCTCTCTGAGACTCAGCGAAGTGAGGAAGCGAACGAGGGGGAGGTATGAGGACCAGAGTGCTGGGCAGAAAGGGGGGGGCAGCCAAAGGGCCTGTTGTGTGCTCAGGGCAGTACTGATGGAGTGAGTGAGCGGTGCTGAGCGCGGTAGGTAATGAACGGGGAGATGACGCCAGGGCGCGGCTCGTGTGGGGCCATGGAGACCAGTTTCCATTCTGTTCTGGACGTGGTGTGCAGCCACTGTAGGATTCTGAACAGGGACACGTAATATCAAGTCCAAATAATGTGTGTACATACTCCACCCACACGAAGGGGCCTAACTCCCCATTCCTTTAGTGGAGCGTGTCCACAGTGACTTCCTTCCAAGGAGGACAGGTGGAAAGCGGGGAGGGGAAGAGTGACTATGTTGGAACAACCTGACAGACACTTCCTCAGCCAGGTGAGCAAGGTCAGCGTCGACAGGGAAAAGTGATGGTAATACTCTGATGTGAGAAAAATGGCACTTGGATCTTCCTCCTCAAAAACCCATAACCCCAGTCTAATCATGAGCAAAACATCAAGACTAATCCCAATTAAGGGACATTCTACAATATTTGACAAGTGTTCCTCAAAAGAGTCAGGGACATCAAGAACAAGGAAAGTCAGAGAAACTGTCCCAGCCAAGAGGAGTCGAAGGAGACAGGAGGACGAAGCGTAGTGTGGGATCCTAGATGGGGTCCTGGAACAGAAAAAGGGTACCAGGTAAAATCTAAGGAAACCTGTGTAAAGTATAGACTTTAATTAATAATAATGTATCAATATTGGCTCATTAATTGCAACAAATATGCCATGTTGATATAAGATGTTAATAACGGGGGAACCTGAGTATAGGTTATAGGGAAACTCTGTACTAGCTTCACAATCTTTCTGTAAATCTAAAACTGTTCTATGATATAAAGTTTACTACAAACAACACTGCTTTGGCTACTAAGTGGAACATTTATGTAGTGGGTTAAGAATGGAAGTAGGTGGGCTAGTTAGGAAGCCGAGGTTTTGCTACGAACTCACCATGTAAACCTGGAGCTATTTTATTTTACTATACATTTATTTTCTTGTCTGTAAAATGGGAATATTTACAAAAAGGGATGTGAAGAGGATCACTTCCTCTGCTACATTCGCATTCTCTTAGGTTTAGGTCACCTCACAGAGCTCCATCAGCTTTAATGAGATGGAGCTACATCGGGAAAACACGGGATAAGGAACAAGCCCCCCTTCGAGGAAACACAGGCTAATGTTATACAACCAGAGCTGATACAGCCAGCAAACTGGAATCTGGTAGTATGGATTTTTGTAGCCTCCTGAAAATAGACTGGAGGCTTCCCATCTGTATGAACTTGGCAAGGATGAGTTCCTGGCATCAGCTAGACTTCCTCTGATTCCTAGGGGTAGTCCTCCCACCGCCCCAACCTCAGACGAACCGAGGGCTGTGGAGTAATCTCTCTCTTGTCTCTCAAAAACCCAATAATGTTTTTTAGGGTAGTAGTTCCAAAGCTAGCTATAAATCAGAAGACTGGACATTTTCTTTTTTTATCTAAAAATCAATAGATCTGATATCCAGAGATTCTGATTCAGCAGGACGGAGGCCAAGCCAAGGAGCTATGTATTTTTTAAATGCTTCACACATGATTATACTAGGTAGCTAAGTCTGACAATTACTATTTTATGGGGGTTTTGAGTTATTAAATGAGTCAAAACCCCACGTGGGTCCTGTTGATCTGTAATTCTAAGAAGCCATAAGGTCGTTTCTGGAATGACGCGTGCCTGGAGCATGAGGCTGTGAAGGTTAAGATGGGTCTGAAAAAAAATCTTTTCAAAACTGCGTAAATGTGAAATGGGATGACAATATGATGGTTTCCCCTTCTCTTCATCTTCCGTTTTCCATAATGAGTTTTTAACTTTTCATGAAGAAAAAAACTTTAAAAGTAAACCCCAAACATCTGATTATGTCTAAGGCTGGGGATGTTTGTGATGAAACTGAGAAGTTGCTGTTATTACTATGATTTACCTCACACTGTATTTTCGTTTTCTTTTTTTTTTTTAAAGAGGTTTCGGTACTTCAGAAAAACAAATCAGCTCTCCTGGCTCATCTAAGCAACCTAGAATTTCCTTCTTCAAGGGTCAGCTGGAAGAGGTGTCAGTGCCCACATGAGCCATCTAGGGAGACGTGATGGCTCTGATGCTACAGGGTGTGATGCCGGCTGCTAAAATGATTTCATGGTCTTTGTGGAGTAAGAAGGTTTTGGGGAAAACAAAAAAGATCAATACAAAGCCTATCTGGCAGGCTGTAAATAAATTCTTTTGAGCACTACACCCACTTTATACAAAGCACTTGTATCAGTGAGAGATTAGCGGATTAGAAGCTTTCTGGACAGAAATCTAGTAAAGAATCATCCTTCCTGACAGGTCCAATATTTATAAGATAACTACACTTTGGAATATAAACCGGAAGATGAAAGGGACCGTATCAGTATTTAGTCTTAGGACCATTCTAACAAGTATCACTTTCACACGAATAAGAGAATTGGCATCAAAAACTAGCAGGTGTAAACAGACTTATCTCGTTTGCAGTAAAGGAGTACTATGACCTCCTTTTCAGGGTCAAATGGCTTTGGGGCTTTTATTTACAGCGTCTTAAAAGTACTATGTAAAGTCAACAAGACTATATAATGACATTAAATATACTGAATTTTAAAAAATTCAGCTACAATGCTGTCCATCTCAACAAATTTATTTTATTTATAAATTTTAATTTACAAAATAACTAACAGTTGTGACTGATTGAGAGCATGTGCGAAGTTTAACAAATTAAATGGAACTTTTATTTTCCCCAGACTTTTTCCCCCTATTCTGTTCTATTTCACTAACCTTTAGAGTTACAATGTTAGAGTCATATGTATGACCTACTATTAGATTTTTTCAAAGAAAAGATCCTGAAGTCTAAACAAACCTAAAGGAAGAAATTACTTTGGTGGGGGGGGGGGAGAAACAAAGCAAGACTCCACTGGCAGCTTTCATAACTCCATTTCCCTATGAAAAAGTAAACATAAATCGGTACACATTTCTGTAATATACTGTGTTTGTAGAATATGGTCCTGAGATCTGGCCTGCCTGTCTAGCCTAATTTCACTCCAGCACTGTTCTCTGTACACCAGCCACAGGAACCGTCTTTTAGGTCCTGAAACTTCCAACACCTCAGGGCCTTGTATGTTGAAACTTCCCAGTGGGCACTCATTTCATTTTCTTTACCTGGTCAATGCTTCCATGGTCTACTGTTTTGGGTTGAGATCATTCCTCCTTTCATCTTACTCTTTGCTTGCATTTGATGTTTTTTAATGTTCTAGTAAAATCATATTTTTCCTAAATTTAATTTTTTAATTGTTCACTGCTAGTATATAGAAATACAATCAATTATTGACTTTGTATTATATCTTGCAATACTGCTATAAAGTCATGAATTTGTTCTAGTGGTGTTTTTGTAGCTTCCATAGGTCTTTCTCTACACAATCGTGTCATCTGCAAATAATGACAGACTTACGTCTTCCTTTCCAATATGTATGCCCTTGTCTTCTTGCTGTGTTGCACTGGTTCAGACCTCCAGTACAATTCTGAACAGGGGTGGTAAAAATGGACATCTTCAGTTTGTTCTCAATACTAGGTAGGGAAAATATTCCAAAATTTAATCTTTAAGTGTAATATTAGCTGTAGGTTTTTTGTAGATGTTCTTTATCAGGTGAAGAAAGTTTCTTCTACTCCTAGTATATTGAGAAGTTTTATCATAAATGGGTATAGTATTTTGTCAAATGCTTTTTCTACATCTATGGAAATAAACTTGTAATTTTCTTTTTTAAACTGCTAACATGGTGAATTATATCGGCTGATTTTTGTACATTAAATACATTTGCATTCCTACAATAAATTTCACTTGATCTTGGAATATTCGTCTTACATTCTGCCGGATTCAATTTGCTAATATATTGTTAAGGATTTTTTCATCCATTTTCAGCAGAGAACTTGGCCATCAATTTTCTTTTCTTGTAACTTCCTTGTATTGTTTTGGTACCAGGTTATAGCGGCCTCATAAAACGACTTGGAAAGTGCTCCTTCTTCCTCTCTTTTCTGATAGTTTATGTCAGATTGTTGTAATTCCTTCCGTAAGCATATTACAGTGTTTAACAGTTAAGCCATCTGGGCTTAAGAGTTTTCTTTGTGGGAAGTTAATTATGAATTCAATTTCTTTAACAGATATAGGACTATTTAGATTTTCTATTTATTCTTATGTCAGTTTTGTGTCTTTTAAGGCATTTGTCTATTTCATCTAGGTTGTCAAATTCATTGGCAAAAAGTTGCTCATAATATTCCTTTATCATTCTTATATCTATAAGATCTGTAGCAATGTCCCTTCTTTCATTTGTGATATTGGTAATTTGTGTTTTCTTTATCTTTTTCTTGATCAGGATTTCTAGAGATTTATTAATGTTATTGATCTTTTTAAAGAACCTAATTGACTCTGATTTTCTTTCCTTGATTCATTTTTTTAAAGAAAGATGACATTATAGATAAAACTGAAGGCCACTGTAATCCTGTCCCTAAACCCACTCCTCTCCAGTCCCTGAGGTACTTATTTTCCTGAGTTTCATGTTTACCGTTACCTTACCACTTGTATATTAAAGTAATAGTAATTTCTGCTACTCTCCTGGAATCATCTATTTACTCACCATGTTTCCTGCCTCTGCAGCCAGGCGGGCAGCATAGCGAGCTATAAGCCGGTGTTCTTCATCCAGTCGGCTAGGACTGTCCAGGACGCTGCCAAGGAGATAAAAATTCAACAGGTGTCTATTAACACATCTCCTACTCTTGCTTCTCTCTTGGAAAGAAAGATGGGAGAAAAGCTTGTTAAAAAAAAAAAAGGAAGAAGAAGAAGAATGGTAACAAAGGAAATGGAGGGCTGGGTCATAAATACTAATGTTCTGAGACAAAGAGGATTTGGAGAAATGATGAGGCCACATGTGTCATTTCTCTTCAGTAGTATATCCCCACTGCTCTTACACCATCAGAAGGGGCACTTATTTTTTAATGCAAAGTAGTTTTGAATACCCGAGAAAAGACAGGGTATTTCCAAAATCTGAGAGAGGGATTTGTAATCAAATGTTTTTACAAACTCATGACTTTTAGACATAGGTCTTGAATTCAAAAAGATCAAGAGAAAACTAAAGCATCACGAAATACAGCAGGCTGAGAAAAAGTACAATTAATACTGGCTGGGCAAAACTGTGGAATCCAGGATTAGGCAGGTCCAATACATAGTAAAACTGGAGACAATGACCTGGTATCAAACATCCCCTTTCTACGCCTATTTCTTTTCTTTTACCAGGCTTGTTCTACAACTATAGCCCATCCTGGAGTGAAGTAACGGAGTCCATTACTTTTTAACAAGAGTACCAGCGCTCTAAAAATTTAAAGACTCACCTAGGTGGATATCAAATAATGAAAGAAGGTGGATACCTAGATGAAAGAAGTGTTCTTGAGTAGCACGCCAGTTCTGCGTATATGTGATGTAATGAACTTTTTACTGATTAAGAAATAATTGGCTCCTTTAATGTAGTATGTTACATCAACTGTCATTTATTCAGATTAGGGAACTCCTAATTAATAGGGACCACAGCTATATAATTCTCTTTGTTTAAGTCTGGCCGATGCTTTAAGATAACAGTGATGATAACAACAGAGATGGCTGCTTTGGCTTGCTTCTACTTTGGCCGTAGGTTCTTGGAGTTCTAAAAGCCCTTGATTACAATTTACCAGCATCATAAGTAATATGAAAAAATTTCAAGACATGAGTTCAATATTCATCAAATCTTGTGATAATTATTTAAGGGAATCTGGGAAGGGTAAAGTTACATCAATAGAGATCCATTTGATATTCTCATGTACAGAATCAACTGCATTTTTCCTAGATTATTTTCACCTTCTGTATTTCTATCTCTGGCTAATTCTTTACTCCTGGTCTTTCCTCTCGGATGGATTTTTTAAAAAATGTGCTTTAAGTTTTCTGCCTATGACACCTGTGAATACTATAATTTTAGATGTGCAAACATCAGTCCCCAGCATGTATGATTACCCTCTCAAAAGATAATGCTGTAATAAGAACATGCTACCATCCGTTGACTTTTAATACCTTCGGGTTAAGACCCCAAAGGTCAGGGCCAAGCTATATTTGTGCCTTAAAGGTGTTTGTCTGATATAAGAGAACTATCTTTTCCTTTTAATAAACAACAATAAAAATGAACATTTAACAATACAAGTACATAATATTATAGGACTGGCAGCCTAAGAAGTGGGCCGTAAGTGGTTGATCTTTGTTTTTGGCAATGGACACAGTCGGTTACTCTGTGCAAGATTTCCTCCTTCTCCATCACATTCCCTCTCCCTTGGAAGGTTAATAGTGTTTTTCATTTACACCTGAGTGCAGAGACATGGTTGCTTTAATTGGCTATGCTTTCCAGCCAGAAACCGGAACTTTATATTGAAGAGAGGTTTTAAGGTCAATGAAAATTATGAGGAAAATGAGAAAGGTTTCTTATTGTTCTGCTTGAGCTGACTTTCATTTTCAGAATTAGCCAGGAAATTTCTGACTTCTTGGAGGAAGTATGAAGCTATGTTCTGTAGCCTATAAATCCAGAAGAGATGCAGTACTCACCCAATCCTCATGTTCTCCCAGGGTTTCCGGCCACCAATTCTTGCTCAGGGTGCCTAATCCCTAAGCTAAGGACCTGAGAACTTTGGCTAAACCTGCCATAAATCTCCTTGGGCTGAAATATTAGGTAGCAGCCTCTGTTCAACACTCTGCTGCTCCTTTCACCATGGAAACTTTTAATCACCCAGACAATTGCCCTTTCTGATAATAAGTAAGCTGTCCTGCCAGGGGTGAGACAACGCTATTCCTAGAGACTAAGGGGCAAGGACAGCATGCATAGAACTCATCTGCTGGAGGAGACACTCACTCCTTTTGATACAATGCGTGATTACCAGGCCCTTCCTCCCCTCCCATAGGATAAGCTACCAAACAAACTTGGGAAGGAACAGAACCCCACTGTCTCTCTAAGGCTTTAGAGACAGGTAAATGCCTAAAAATTATAATGCTATTTACTCAGACTGGGAATACTATGGGAAATGGTATGAAGTATAATATTAAAGTGTCCTTCTCAAATATATATTTTTTCTCATTGATTATTCATTTATTCTTCTGTTATGAGAAATAAGAATGACCTTCCCATGGAAGCGTGACATGTTATGTGCAAAACTAAGACCAAAATTTAAGGCTGCAGCCTCTCTTATGCACTTAGTTTATAAATTATGGTGGTTTTTTTCTCTGAGAAGAAGAATCTCAGGTTTGGCATAGCGGCTCTTCTTTGCTGCCATGTAGATAGGCTGGGAGGGCTTTAGATTATTTAAACTCTGCCTGCCATTCTCCTTGCAGAACGGTGGTGGGTGCTGGCAGGGAGTGGGCAGGTGGCTTTGGATCTTCCCGACTACAAGGGCACTTTGTTTGGTATTAACTCTTTTAAAAGGTGAATTTTGTTGTAGTTAGTGGTTATCAAACATTTTTCCATCTGAACCCACTGAGGGATCAGTTATATTCCCATATTAACAGTGGTTTTCAGGGAAAGGGGTACGTGGGACTATCATAATACATGTGATTGCTATAATGTGATGAGGTCTACAGCACTTGGCAAAAGTCCCTTAGGGGATCCAATACCACTGCTGAAAACCTCTGGTTTAAATAATCAACAATGATAGATTTGCGGGAAGAGATGAAGATAAAACACAGAAAGATGTAACAGGGTGATGGTATCAAAAATTAGACAGAGTGAGCTATCTGTGGTTTGATAGACCCTAAGCTTTGAATGTCAACCGAAAGATTTCATTATTTAGGCAAAAATGAACAGTAAGAGGTTGCATCGAACACCTCTGCGAATCTTTGGGGCTGCATCTCTGTCTGCGGTTTACACACTCGAAGGAGAACCTGAAGGAAGTGAGCTCCACTTTAAAGGACCATTTCTGACTATATGTTTAGCTAAGTGCCTGGGCTTGTCAAGGCTCCTTCTCCTTTAGAAGCGAATGTTCTAGCCATTATCTAAACTCTGCCAAACATAGCTGGTAGCTTCTCAAGAAAACCCCCATGTGCAGAGCTTTCTCCAGCTGGCAACACCAGGGAGCACAGTCTCCCTCCCTCTGCTCAGCCCTTGGCGGGCCGCCCGCTGCTGCGGCAACTCCTCCACTGACCGTGCACAGTGCTGCAGGCGGGCCACATAGGAGGCAATCAGTGCATGCTCATCGGCCAAGGGACTGCGCATGTCCTGGCTATACTGCAACCTAGGAACAGTGGAGGCAAAGACAGCAAGCACGACACACACACATGCAGAGCGAGAAATGAACACGAATTAAAAGGGGCCAATTCCAAAGACATACAGGAAAATAATAATAAATCATAATAAGGAAAACAAAAGACCACAATGCATAATGGAACAGTGTTAGGCCGTCAGGGGAATACATCTCAAATCCTTTGCACAAAAGCAGTCCCTCAGGAGACAACTTTAGCCAACTCACACTATAGCCCTTGAGAAGAGAAACCAAGGTAGGTGGCCAGGGAGCCTTGCCCACCAGTCTTGTCCAGGTTCCGGGGCTCTGGGATGGATATATCTTTTAGGGAATGCCCTCTGGCATGGAAACAGGCAGAGAGGGTCTACTTAGGCCCCCTAATGCTTTTATAGCTTTTGCCTACACATAAGAATTTTCGGTGTTACCTCATGATACCAGTTAAACCTTTTTATTTCTATAAGGATAGGCCTTTAGCTTCATTCTATTGTCTCTTATACAATTGGTACTTAAACCAAACTTGTTAGAATTGCATCTCATTGAAAGACAACACTGTACATTGAGTGAGGTGCTTTCACAGATATATGGAAAGTCCTGGAGCACTGATCTGTGTTTTAAACTTTTTATCACAGAAGTGTTAAAATATGCACAAAATAGAGAGTGATCTAATGATTACTCTTCATGTACCCATCACCAAACTTCAACAAAAATCAACAGTTTTCTACTTTATTCTTTCTTTCCCCAGCATTTTGTTCAAGAAAGGGTGGTTAGAGCAAATCCCAGACAATTTATTACTTCACTAGGAGAATACTTAATTTACATATAATCTCAATGCCATTATCACACCTAAAAAAATTAATTAAAAATTTAGTAACTCAGTCCATCTGAAAAATCTCCTCAGTCTTAAAAAAAGAAAAGAAAATCCTTTTACAGTTAAATATCAAGATCCAAACAAGGCCCACAAACCTTGTATTTGGTTGATGTTTCTGTTTTTAATCTATAATAATTCTTCCTTTTCCCTGTTTCTTTCATGTCATTTATTTGTGAAGAAAACAGGTTATTTTGTAGAATACTCTACACTCTGGATTTAACTGTTTATTGTGGTGTCATTTAATTTGTTTCTCTATTTCTCATGGTTAGATCTAGATGCTTGATTAAAGTCTTTGCTTTCGTTTTGTTTTTGAGAAGGGGCAAGAACCAATCATAGGTAATATGATGTACTTATAAATCAAAAAGGAGGCAAACAATGGACTATAAATATCGATCAGTGGATTCAGATGTTATCGGTTACACCTCTCCATTATAAAGTCCCCCATCAACTTTTCACTTTATGGTTTAGCATTTACTGATGATTCTTGACTAGATTCATTACTTCATTAGGAGCTGCAAAATGTTGATTTTTCCTATTTTATCATCTTCCCTGTATTTATCACTTTCCTCTATTTGTTTATCTTGAAATATTACTCATTAAGAAAAGGTAAAACAAATGGCTGATATTTCTCATGATTTAACAAAATTCAGAACAGTGAGTTAGTAGCCTAACAAACTCCAATGGTTACCAAGGATTTTTCTTTTATGAACTCATAGATTTTTATGTACCTGATGTGCCTCAATCCATTACAATCACCTTTTTGGTGCTCAAACTGTCCTATTTTTGGCCAGCGGGAGCCCCTGCAAGTAGGCTCCCATGTTCTTCTGACACAGCCATTAGACCTTATTAGCTTCCTTGCTGGGCACAACAACATGCCCAGTCTTATACTGTGTATATCCTGCCTCACACTTGAAATCCACTGTTCTTCCAGGATTTCAGGTTCCTTTTACTGGGAAAGAGTGTTTACAGACCAGTCAGAATTCGAGGGTGCTCGTTGTACCCGGGTTTTCACTGCTTCTAGACATTTTCAGTGGATAAAGCTAGTAAATTTATATATTTTAGAAAGAAGAAAAATAAATTCTCTCAGCACTTTCAGATGCTATCCCATTTTCTTCTAGTTTGCCTTGTTTTTAATGAGAAGTCATTGAAAAATCTTACCTTTGTTCCCCTGTATGTAACGTCTTTTGTTTCTCTAGCTGCTTTTAATATGTTCTCTTTATCGTTGGTTTTCAGCAATTTGATAGTAATGTGCCTAGGCATAGTCTTTTCTGTTTATCCTGCCTACAGTTTGTTGAACTTCTTTTATCTGTGGGCTTACGGTTTTCGTCAAATTTGTAAAAATTTATTTGAAAATATTAACTTTTTGATAAAAAAAATATATTTTTTCTCCCTCTCTGTTAGACTGACATTGTCCCACAGGTCACTGAGGCTCTGTTCATTTTTCAGCCTTTTTTCTCTCCGTGCTTCATTTTGGATAGTTTGTATTGCTCTTTTTTTTTTTTAAATTTAAGATTTTATTGGGGAAGGGGAACAGGACTTTATTGGGGAACAGTGTGTACTTCCAGGACTTTTTTCCAAGTCAAGTTGTTGTCCTTTCAATCTTGGTTGTGGAGGGCGCAGTTCAGCTACAGGTCCAGTTGCCGTTGCTAGTTGCCGTTGCAACTCTGTGGTTGAGAGGACATGCTCCAACCAACTGAGCCATCCGGGAGCTCAGTGGCAGCTCAGCTCAAGGTGCCCTGTTCAATTTTAGTTGCTGGGGGTGCTGCCCACCATCCCTTGCAGGACTCAAGGAATTGAACTGGCAACCTGTGGTTGAGCCCGCACTCCAACCAACAACTGAGCCATCTGGGAGGCAGCTCAGCTCAAGGTGCTGTGTTCAATCTTAGTTGCAGGGGGCGGAGCCCACCATCCCTTGTGGGACTTGAAGACTTGAACCGGCAACCTTGTGGTTGAGAGCCCACTGGCCCATGTGGGAATCGAACCACAGCCTTTGGAGTTAGGAGCACGGAGCTCTAACTGCCCGAGCCACCAGGGCCAGCCCCTGTATTGCTCCGTCTTTAAGTTCAGTGGACTTTCCTTCTGCAATTTCTGATCTGTTAAGTCTATCCATTGAATTTTTCACATCAGGTAGTATCCCTTTCTACTCTAAAAATTTTGTTTTTTTATTTAAATTTTTTTATTAAAGTAAAATATTTATGAGAAAGTTACAATTATATTTACACTTTTTTATTTCTTCCATTTTTCTCTTCGTTGTGTTCATATTTTCCTTTATATTTTTTGATATTTATCAATGCTGTTTTAAAGTCCATGTTTGCTAATTGCATGTCTGTTATTTCCGGATCTGTTTATATCGACTAATTTTCTCCTTGTTATAGGTCATAGTTCCCTGCTTCTTCCAATGTCTTTTAATTTTTTTACTGGATGATGGAAATTTTGAATATGATGTTGTTGAATGGCTGGATTTTGATGGTTTCCTCCAAAGAATCTGGTAGTCAGTTAATTTACTTGAGGACAGCTTGATCGTTTTGAGGCTTATTTTCAAGTTTCATTAGTGAAAATCTAAAGTAGCCTTTATCTAGGGCTATTTTTGTCCTGCTCCTAAGGCATGGCCTTTCTGGGGTCTTTACTGCATGCCCCAAGCATTCAACAATGTTATCTTTACTCTGGTTGGTTGAAACTCAAGCAACTATGTGAGCTCAGGTAGCTGTTCCACTTTCAAATTCCCCCAGAGCTGTTCTTCCCCAAGTAGTTCTTTGCTGGTCTTGTGAAAACTCATTCTGTGCAAAGACAGCTGAGTTTTCAGCCTCAAGGGTCCTCTATGCAGATTGATGGAGCTCTTTCTCAGCACACTTCCTCCTTTCTGGTAATCTGCTCAGCAAACTCCAGCTTCCCTGAACTCCAATCTCTGTGTTCTTATGCTCAACAATATTGCCTTGCTCTGCTTGTATCCTGCCTGGAGTTGGGCAAATGCCTCTCGGCAGAAAGCCTGGACAATCATAGCACTTTGCTCATTTGTTTCTTATCCCTCAGAGATCAATCTTGCCCTATTTACTGTCTAATTTCTGAAAGTAGTTGTTATATTCAGACCAGTTTTCTAGTAGTTTAGAGGTAATATGATCCCAGTTACTTCATCATAACCAGAGTGGAAGTTCTCTTTGTAGTAACTCATTTTTGTCATATTTCTGTAAAGTATCTGTACTTCAAACTAGAAATTAAAACAAAACTGCTTCTTTGTGACAGACAGAGAAGTACTGCTATGTAACCTTGTAGGCCATTGTAAGGGCTTTAGCTTTCACTCTGATATGAGAAGTTATTGCAGGGTTTTGAGCAGAGGTGAGATATATAACTTATATTTTAATAGGATCATTTGCTCTATGGAAGATAAAGTACCAGAGAGCACGGGAAGAAGCATATACTTAGAAGGCATTCCAGAGGAGAGACGAGAGGCTAGGAAAATAGTAGTTAACAGTAGAAGTGGTAAGAAATAGCAAGACCTCAGACAGACTTTGATGGTGTTTTTGGATAAAGCTGATCTAATAATCTGACAGTTTAGATGGGAGAAGAATCATGGATTCTGACGGAGCAACTAGGAGAATGGGATTGGCCTTAACTGAGATGGTGAAAACTATGGGAGAAGAAGACTTGGTGGGGAAAGATACAGAACTTGGTTTGGAACATGCTAATTGTGTGTATTCAATATCCAGGTGAAGGTACTAATTATGAAGAGGATATGAGGTTAGAGCTCAGGGAAAAGGGCTGGGCCAGAAAAGTAAGTTTGGAAGTCACCAGTATGTAGATAGTATTAAAAGCGATGAGTTTGGATGGGATCACCTACAGTGAGTACAGATAGGAAAGGGAAGTGGTCCCTCTGGTATACTAACATTGAGCGTTCAAAGAAGCATGGAACAACTAGAAGGAATGAGAGGAAAACCAGAAAAGCACAATACCTAGAGGCAAGTGCAGAAGTGTTTCACGTAGAAGACAGTGATCATCTATGTCAAATGCCCCTGGTAGACCAGGCCAGGTAAGTCCTGAGAATTCCACATTGGATTAGCCCTGAGGAAGCACTGGTCTCCTGGATAGAAATTGTTTTGGCAGAGTAACAGGAAGTGAAAGTCTGACCAGGGTGTGTTCCAAAGCAAATGGCAGAACAGAAATTGGAGACATTTACTACAGAAGCATCAGTTCATTAGACACCATTTTAGCTTTATATGAAGACTGCTGTTCAGAACTAGTGTTGCTTGCCAGGTAATCAGGGATCTAAACCAAAATGAAGAGCATTACCATAGCAGCCTAGAGAAGATAAGGAACTTAGGTGTCCAACAATTTTCTCACAATTTTGTTTGGGGTGAGGGTGTTATGTTGTTCTACTCACATTCACAGTCGTACCTGTTTTTCCAGATTTCCTTTTTGGATTTAAACTCTTTTTGTGATACAATAAAACATATATATTACTGTATATGTAAAATATAAATATATATGTATAATGTTTTTGTTTATACTAACTGAGCGAGAATTGCTAAAGGGTTTACCTTAAATGCTTGAGTGGAAATGGAATTGAATCCCAACCCAGAAGCAGTTAAAAACTGGAGGCCTGCCCGGGCTATCAGATGGACTTTGAAAATCTGCCAGCCCTGAGGACCCTGAAGTCCTGTAAGATTATGTGTTAATTTTCAATTACTCTGCTTTTTTGTCTTTCAAAAAAAGATTAGGAAAAAAAGATAATTCTGGTGTTGCCTTGGAGAGAGTCTCATGAATTCATACAAGCTAGCTGTTTCATGACCGTGCTGAAATCCTCATTAATTTGGGCTTTTCAACCGAGCTCTGTTTTCCTCATTTCACAGGAAGGGAGGGAATTATGGCCTGAGTCCACAAATGGATGGTTTCTGGCTTGACCCATTTCACTTTGCCTCCTTTCTCAGTTTCCCCAACATCTCTGTTGTTCTCAGTGTAAAGACAGCAGGTAGGGGCTTTTGTTATTCTACTATATTCTGTAGATAACAAGATAACGCTTTACCTTGGCACTATTAAAGAGCCATTTTAATACTATTATAGTGCAACTAATCACTTAACTTGGCCATGTTTTTACAGCTCAGAAATAATATTTTTACTGTGAGATCGTCTGGCCTTTAAAAACTGCTTTTCCTTCTTGTGAAGTATGTGTTAAAGTGAAAAAGTTCTAACTGATAATATTTTGCCTTTTCTTAGGTATTCCTAGCAACTGGTAAGTATTCAGAAGTAGTGGCTTTTGGGTGTTACCACCCAAAGATGGTGTTATGACCTCACACAATACATCTTCATAAACTGAACAGAACAGAAAGCATTATTTAACCCTTGAGAGAAATGAAAATGAGGTGGCCGGGAGAAAAAGGGTGTCCTGAAACAAAGCTAGGTAAATGGAGACACAATGTAATGTATTTACACACACATTTTTTTTTTAGAAACCACCCCAAACAATAAGCTTATAGTTATGTATCTCCTTAGTACGCTACCTCTCCAGAGACAGAAGACCCCATTTTGTTGAACTGACCCCCACCCATTCTAGATGGGGCCACCAAACAGAAAAATCACTTGGGTGGATAACAGGATCCAAGATGGACCAAACAGAACTTTGATTGGGAGTTTCAAATTGGAACTAAGAGAAGGGCAATCCCTGTAGGGTAGTGAGGTTATGAAATATGAACACATGGGTCTTGGGGCTATATTCTCTGCTGTGTGAAAAAGGTAGAGAAGAAGCTGACATGTAACTGAGAGGATCAAGGATCATGTAGGGGAGCTGAGGGGAGAAGGGAGGGAAGGAGGCAGGAAAACACCTAAATGAGTTAGAGTTCCCCTTGCTCTGGTCATCCCTGAGGCCCAGGCACGTACAACCTTGCTCTTCCCATTTTGGTGACAAAACCAAAAGTCTGGTTTTCTCTAAGCTAATTCATACTGAGTTTCTGTCATTTACAGCCAAGCATTCTGACTAAAATATAAACTGGTACCAGAAGTGGGGTATACCATGAACAGAACTGAGTCAAGTTGAGGTGTGGGTGGTAACAAAACTCTCCATCCCAGGGAGGGGAAAATACATCAGTCTGCTATATGGCTAAAGAGCACAGCAACTGGTAAAACTTTAATTTCTGGGATCCTGGGACTTAGATCTTGTGCCCCTTATGACTCGAGTTTCGGACACCTTGAAGAAAAACAGGATGTACCGTAAGAGTGATCTCTAAGTCTTAAGTATAATGTTGCAAGGGCAAGAGATAGGTTGTCTGAAAGTGAGTTGCCTCAGCCCACCCAGGGTGAGACAATGAAGCCAACTAGGGTTTTATGGCGGTTATACCATTCCAGAAACTCCAAACACAACCCTCAACTCTTTGGCAGAGTGAGGTAGGGGCAGCTGCCCAGTTATGTTGACAATCGGAGGCTCTCAGTGCTTCTTATACAAACGACCAGCCAACCATTCTGTACCCCCCTTTTAGGAGCCTTCTGATTCCTGGGGTGGGCTTTCTTCTGCGCTTCTCACACTGTCAGCTTAGGTTTTTGCTTTCGCCAGTTTGTAAAATCAGTTACCACTTATCCATCTGCTTTGTTGGTTCCAAATTATTGCTGCTGGTGTCTCCTGTTCCATTTTTCTTTGTTCTTGTGGGTTTTTACTTTACAAAAAAGTCTTTAGTGCTATTTTAGTGGCGTTCCAGGAGGAAACATAGGCAAGTGTGGCTTAACATGCTACGGTTTCTGTTACTTTCCTTTTCCCCTTCTCTAAATTATAATTATCCTATTTTTAGATCTCTACTTTTGTATACTGGGTGTTTGAGTGCTTAAAATATATCATTCGGTCCATGGTAGGATGGGTTAATGAACCACAGAAAACCATACCTAGACCTGATCTGGACAAATGGATATAACCTAGATATCTTGGAACCCATGCTGTCTACAGGATGTGGACAGGACTCCTGGGAAAGATGTGTGTGCAGTTGCAGTTGTATATGGAGAGCTGAATGATGTACAGAAGGGAAACTCTGGAAATGGAACTGTTTCGGGAAGTGTGTGTGGGCACGTGCACACTTATGCACATATCTGTGCTGGGCAGCAAAACAGCGTCTGCCAACGACCTCTGTTGTTGTCCTTTCCCAGGATCTTTCTCTTCTGTTCCTGACAGGATAACCTATTACATACACACAAGGATGAGCAGTAATAGAATCCTGGGAGTTTTCTCATCCAGCGGAGGAGGAGTACAGTCTCTTCAGTGGCGAGGCTGTGGGCGTGTGCCTGAAGCCAGTGGCAGGAGGAGAAGTAGCTGTTCCGCAATAGGAGGGAAGGACGACGGCACACTGAGAGAAGCCAAGAGATGGAGCGCATCCTGGCGGCGTTTCAGATGCTTCTGTGATCCAAGGACACTTTCTGCTCTTCCCTTTCTGCTTTTGCCTTTGCGGATTTATGCCATTTTTTTCTTTTCATTTATTAATTTTTTTCCTGGAGTAAGTACACATATTGTGAGCTCTAGCCTCTTAAATTTTTAAGGGCACAATACAGTATTGTTAACTATAAGCACGATGATAGATAGATCATTGGACATTTTTCATCTTGCTTAACTGGGTTTGTGCTTTTTAAAGTTAAATGTTAATACCTGAAATTAAGAGTTGATCTTCATATGCCAACGACATGCACAAAGCAAAACGTTTCATACTAAAGGTTTTTCATACTGCCGCAATGATATGAAATGCCCACAGAATTATAGAAGTTTAAATATTCATAAAGATAAATCTTGAGAAGACTTTCAAAAAATATTAGCTTCAGTTTCTCTAGTGGTCTGAATAGATGGTATGACTTAAAACAGAGCAACAGCAGAGTATCATATCCCAGGTCACACTCTGAGCCTGAGGGAAGAACAGGGACAGAAGCAAGCCTCCGGGGAAATCAGACAGGGGACGGGGAACTTGAGCCTCTGCCGTCAAGTTGTAGAAAGGTTTTCGTTGTTCGTTTTCAGGTGTACTATTTTGATTCCTTTAAAAGAAAGCAATTTAATATTTTTCCAAATTTTAGTTTCAGTAACATTTCCAGGAACTATTTAGCCTAAGGTAAAGACAAAATTCCTTTTTAATTATAGAAATATCAATATGGGAATATTAGAATAATATTACGCAGGGCAAATCCCTAGAGTGGAACCTCTCAGGAACATAATTCATGGTATCTCACATGATAACCAGCATCGTTGCCATTGGAAGGCTTTCTTCTGTAAGAAGTAACCCTTACATTTGAGACCATCTTCCTAGGTAATAGAGTATTATCCTTGACAACTGTGGCTATCACTGTAGTTTTCTATGCACTTGCTACTGAAAAGGTAACCTGGGGCTCTTAAATTTTTCCTGCATTTTTATATTACTCTGCATGTTCTTGTCTAATTCAGTGCTTTATATCTTACATTGAGTGCTAAACGAATCCTCCTATTTCTGGAGAGCAGCTTTATCCCCCGTGAGGATTCTCTGCCCCAGCAGCGGAAGGCTCTGGGCCCGGGATGACATGCTGGCTTTCCTGAGACTCCAGAGACACAGGTCTGACGACAGTCAGAGGAGGAGAGAAAAACTGGTGAGTCCTTGAGGAAGTAAACAGATTACTAGCTGGAAATTTATACCCTTTGGTAACTGAGGCCATGAAGAGCCAAATCTATGAATTATGCTATTAATGTCCATACGTCCTGTCATAATGTCTTCCAGAATATAAATGAATTCTCCTACAATTCCATGGCCTATATGTTTAGGCCGGGCATCTTGTTCCTGGGCAGCCTCTCCTCCCACAGTTCTTCTTCTTGGTGAGTTAGTGTTGTCTTCCTCTCTGGTCTGCTGAGGGCTTTGGCCGCCTTCGGTCTGCTGCTCAGCCTCCTGACAGCCTGTGATAACCACCTCCGGCAGTGACTAAGTCTGCCTGGAAAGAGGTGCTAGCTGAAATGCTAACTTGAAAACTTAGCATTTCATCCAGGCTGTGCTATATTTCCTGAAACCAGTTTCAAAGAATGACAGCGATTTTGTGACTGATACTTGCAGCTGGCCACTTACTATTAAACCTGGGGCTTAATAGTAAGGAAGCGGCTGTGGTCATCGTTATTGCTCCTGAGTCCCTTCTTTCGGTCTTCTCAAGCAATAAAACACCGTCCAGAAAGATGCCCTCCCTCCAACAGCTTCTAGCAGCTACATTCAGCTGTGCTCACTGAAGGTCTGCTGCCCTTGGTCACCAGGCACCTAGGGCCCTCAAGGATGCAGTGACTCAAGTGACAAAACAAATCAATGAAGTAACTTAGATGAAGTGAAACCCTGGTAGGTGACATTGCTAAAACTAACATGCAACCTACAAGTTGATTTCTTTCAATGATCTACCTTATCTTCCTAGTTTTGAAACGGAAACCTTCCTGAGACGATATTTAGATTCTGGGTCCGCATCTGAATGCTACGGGTGTTTAACATAAAAAAACTAAGGACTAAGGCCAGCAAGGGTCGTTTTCATATCTAGGTGGATAGGAGAGGTTTAATTATTCTATATTGTTCCAGAAGCTTTCTGTTCCTCCTTGAGAAGTATTATTTGTAAATTATTCTATTTCTTCCCCTCCTGTTCTCTCACTACAGTTTACTTCTTAAATAATGAAAACAGTATCTTAAGTTCTCACATAAACCCCACAAAGTAGATATTATTATCATTCCCATTTTATATGAAAAAAATGGAGGATACAAATATTGTTCAAGGTCAGGCATTCAAATGCAGACAGTCTGGGTCAAAAGTCTATGCTCTGGCACATGGTACCACTCAACTCTGCCCCAAAGTGGTAGCTTGGCTCTTCCTCTGCTCGTAATGTTTGAACAAGGCTGTGGGCAAGGACTCTTACCTGGTCAGGGTCTTGAGTTTCCACGGGGATAACACTGTATTATCAGGTCACTCTGACAATATCAAGGGACTTGTATTATCAAGTCCCTAAATCCTCTACTCCACGGTAGCCCTACAGTTTACTGCTTAGCTTCCTTCTAAGGCTACTTTTCCAAACTTGCTTAATAAGAAGAATCACCTGGAATACTTGTTAAATGTGTAGCTTCTCAGTATCTCAAGATCCACTGGGTCTAGTGTGGTCCCAGGTAGTTGTATTTTTAATAAGTGACCCAAGTGATTCTTCTCATCAGTCAAATTTGGGCAACACTGCTCTCGGAGTTTTAGCCAATGGGAACAAACACAGTTGATTTTAAGTACTATACAGTAAGTCCTCACTTAACGTCGTAGACAGGTTCTTGGAACTGTGGAGAAACCACTATAACGAAACCAATTTTACCATAGGTTAATCGATGTTAATAAACAAGAGTCAAGTTCCTATGGCATCTCACACCTGTTATAATGAAACGACACTGAATTAAATGATGTTATTTGAGGAACTGCTGTATATTACATATTAAGTATTATTAAGCAAATGACATTTCTATAGCTGAATTAATCCAAAGCAATCATACGCAGGACACAAAGTGGTTTACTTCAGGAAGGACTTGGGGAGTGGGTTGGAATTTCTTTGTTTTGTTTTGTTTTTTTTTTTTTTTTTTTTTTTGGTTTTTTTTTGTTTTTTTTTTATAATGGTAATCTGCCCTTTTCCCCCCAGGTTTTTTTTTTTTTTTTTTTTTTTTTTGGGTTTTTTTTGAGCGATGACTGTTAGAATTCTTTAATGGTTATAACCCTGAGGGAGTTTCTGCATTGCTCTGTTCAGGGAACAGCTTAAATCAAATAGAAAGTAAGCCATTTTATATAGTTTTTTTAAGTCCTGCCTAAGGGAATTTTGGAGAAAAGTAAATTAAATAAAGGGGAGAAAGGAGTACACAGTTCTAGTTCCTTGAAGGACCCTAAAGGAAACTCCTTGTATAACTAAGAGAGAGACTCAGGCTTTTCAACTTAAATGTTGAATCACATACAGAATGATTTAGGAGAATATAAGGGATTAACTCAATTTACACGGTCTAATCAGGACACAGAATCCATCTTTGACACAGAAAGAGATCAAATGCAAAACTGGTGAAATTCATGATCATCAAAATGTTAATGTTAAAAAAAACACACACACAAAAAAGATCTCAAACACGCCTAAGCTGCTTTGACACTATGTTTACTGCTTGTCACAAATGCAGAGTTTCCACCTCAGGCACCACTCAAAAGCAGACTCCTTTAGTTGCTACATGTATGAGTGAGGAAGTAAAAGAAACGACTAAGAGTAGAAAATAATATTAAAATACAGTCCAAGGAGGAGAAAGAAAGCCAGTCCTTTCTGCCAGAGGCCTGTCCCCAACTATGAGCAGCGACTGTGGCACAAGCCACACGTACCTCTTGGTGGGAGTGGGCACTCCAGAGCACATGTGGCTCACCATGCTGTCATTCATGTTACTCAGAGGGCGAGGAGGACTGGAAGAAAAGACATTTACATTATATTAATAATTACCAATGTGACTAAGGGAAACCAATGAAAGAGTGATAAGGGCAAAAGAACCAACTATCACTCCTGATAAGCACAGTGGGACCCACGAAGAGCGGGGGCAGAAATCGATACTTCCAGACTAAGCAAATTCAACAAGAAGGGAGGGTCCTCTGGAGCAAAGCTGAAGGACCAGAGCTGTGCTGTACGAGGAGGAGCAACGAATCACACACTCGCTGCTACAGGGATGTACCTTTGGTGCCCTTTGTTTTGTAGTTTTCGTACACAAGAATCGGCGTTCTGCCACTTGGTTAATTTCTCTGTATTTTAGGTGTTTACAGGCTTACTGAGTGTGTGGCATTTGTGGTGTTCTCACAAAGTTCACAACAGCAAAGTGCACACTTTTCCTGACACTCAGATTTAGCTTGCATACTTTTTACCAAAACAAATTGTTAAGCACTAAATTCTTTTATTCATCCTTTCCTAGAATCTGAACAATGAACCACATTTTATACGTATACTCTAGCTAGAATGCTTTCCTTTGTAACCTAATCCAAATTGCAATTTGAAGGTAAACATTTTTGATAATTTGTCTTTAGCTGCCGGTTTTCTGGACCTCAAGGTCTATTTCTTCCTCGTGTGAGTATATTGAATGAATGAACCCAAACTCATCAGAAGGAATCTATCATTGAGCCTGTCAGCCATTCTTCAACCCGTCTCCCTCCCCACTAGGCTCAGCTACAAAGGGTTTGGGTCTTGCATTTGGAGCCACATGACTATTGCTAAGTATTCCTCCTGGGAAATCTCTTACTTCCTCTCCTAAATTAAAAGTACTTTTCAGAGAAATATGTCCATCAAAATCAGAAAAGTGAAACAGAAAAATCCTTCTCTCATATATGTTTTGGGAACCACCTCCTGGTTTCTCCTCATCTTTAAGAGCTGAGTTAATTATGCAAAATGTTTTGTAGAGGTATGTTTAGCAAGTCTTAGTAAATATTAAGGGACAAGAGCCTTAATTATTTTGCAGGTTTCATAGTACATTCAAATAAAGGTTCAAGGGAAATCTTTCAGGTAGAGCCAAAGAACCTAGAGAAAAGGTTAAGAGGGATGGATGGATGGATCTATGTATCTCTACATCTGTTTGTCTATACAATTTTTTTCTAAAGCCAATTTCATTTCTGGATGGGGAAATCTTTACTGGTTTCCCATTTAATGGGGAGGATCTAAGATGGAAAGTAATTTGCAGGGAAAACATTTAAGTCTCTTGATTTTTAAGCCATGCACTACGCTTACTGTTACACATTCCTACCTACGTGTGACAAGTGTCCCTCTCTAAGTAAGACATTCAGAACTGAATAATGCCTTTCTAGGCTAGAATTCAATTCCACATTATTTACCTTACCACCTATCTTCCAGACAGATTCCAATTTTGCCCCAAACTTTCATGCCTGCTAACACTAGTGGCTGCGCTGAGTTATATAATCAGTTAACGAATGGGTTAGGTTGATTAATAATGGAAGTGAACACAGAGATTAGCTTAATTTTAGTCTTAAGTTTACATTTTTGCCACCGGTTCTTTTAAATCAATTGTCCAAATGCAACAAGGAGACAATTCCTATGAAAGAAACAAAGTCAGCATCATAGCTTTTCATACTTGAGGGCACCAGAAACATTCTGGTCCCAGAAATGGAATGGACTTTGCTTCTTTAATATATTATTATTAGCAACCCACTTCCAAAACAAGATAAGGACATGGTCATGTTGCTTTCAAAACTAATGCAGTTACCTAGTATATTTCAATATTGAAGATACTACTGCATTCAATTTCCTTTCTGACATTCTCAGAGGGAAAATGACAACAGAAAAGTATCTTTTTAATTCCTTAAACATGGATCCATGTGATAAAATTTCATGATTTGTAGCATTGTGTTTGACCTGATGTCGCAAAAGTCTTTAATAATCATCTTTATCTCTTGGCAAATATCATGCTCAATTATTATCTTATAGCATACATATGAAAGCCTCTTTTCTAATATTCAAAGCCAGACAATAATGATTATATTGTAAGCTATAAACTAATCATAACTGTCCCAATTTCATACCCCTTCTGAACTTCTAACATGTTTTAATAGGGAAATAGGTATCTGTTTGCAGTCGAAGATATACGAGTAAAAGGCATTTAAAAACTTAAAGGGCGTCTTTACTACAGAATTTACCAGTAGACTCATAATTCACTGTTAAAGCTAACAGCTCAGATGTCGTTTTAGGAGATGTAAATACAGCAAAAATGACTTCTGGCTTGAAAAAAAAAATCTTCATAGTTCCTGTAAGACATAGCTGGAAAGAATGCATCCAGGTGTGAAGTTAGACAGAAACTTACAAAGCAGTAGAATTGACACAATTCATCAAATCAGTTTTGTGGATCTTGTTGAACACTCAAACCCTGTTGCACACCTTGAATACATCACCAGATGTTCTGTATCTCCCTTTGATGAAGATCTCAGCAAGGTATCTTTAGACACTAGTGAGTTTCATGGCACCCTCATGACTACCAACCATCACTTGGTACAGAGATTTCGTGGGGTTCCTTCTGTGTTAATAAGACATGTCAATTGTTTTGATGAAGAAACAGAAGCAGGTGGATGATATGGATAAATCATTTAAATCGTAGCTGTTCGTTTGAGTATGCTTATCACTAAAAAGGTTCATTTCTAGGTGGAGCAGGATCGGTTTGGGAAAATATCTAGTAAGACAGTGGCTTAGATAATAGGTACAGAACTTCTGGTTACTGGTTACACACAATTCCTACTATAAACTGAAAATTTAACTTACTGGTACAAGTCATTTTCATATTACTTCTCTTATGACTAGACCACTCCAATTCTTTATGGTGGACGCTGTGGAATGTAAACTAACTTAAAATTAAAATATAGAATCTCTCTTAAGGTATTGAAAGCTAGAAATAGATGATGAATAACACCATGCCTCAAAAATCTTCCAGCCACAATTGGTTGGAGCGCATCCTCTCAACCACAAGGATGCCAGTTTGATTCCTCGATTCCTGCAGGGATGGTGGGCAGCGCCCCCTGCAACTAAAATTGAACACGGCACCTTGAGCTGAGCTGCCGCTGAGCTCCCGGATGGCTCAGTGGGTTGGAGCGTGTCCTCTCAACCACAAGGTTGCTGGTTCAACTCCCGCAAGGGATGGTGGGCTGTGCCCCCTGCAACTAGCAATGGCAACTGGACCTGGAGCTGAGCTGCGCCCTCCACAACTAAGACTGAAAGGACAACAACTTGAAGCTGAACGGCACCCTCCAAAACTAAGATTGAAAGGACAACAACTTGACTTGGAAAAAAGTCCTGGAAGTACACACTGTTCCCCAATAAAGTCCTGTTCGCCTTCCCCAATAAAAAAATCTTAAAAAAAAAAAATCTTCCAGCCAAATTATATATATATATATATATATATATATATATATATATATATATATATATATGTATATGTATAAAAAATTGTGTTATTTCTTTCTTTCATTTAGCAAATATTTGTTGAGTCTCTGCAAAGTGGTAGGTACTATACTAGCTGCTGGGAATAAAAATTAAAAAGATGAAAATTTAAGTCTTATGAAGAAGGCAAATTCAGAAAATTTTACAATATAATGTAATAAATATTTAATAGAAGTAAGAAAAACCACTACGTGCTATGGGAAAATACTGAGATCACTTCACCCCATGTAGAAAAATATATTTCCAGGGTATTAAAGGGTTAACAGTAAATGTTTAATTATATAAACTAGGGAAAAAAATATGTGTCTACGGATAGAGAGGATGTTCTACACTCAAAAGCAATAGAGAAATTAGGAAGAAAAAGACCAATTAAGTTGAATTATTAAAAAATCAGAAAAAGGGGCCGGCCCAGTGGCTCAGGAGGTTAGAGCGCCATGCTCCTAACTCCGAAGGCTGCCGGTTCGATTCCCACATGGGCCAGTGGGCTCTCAACCACAAGGTTGCCGGTTCAAGTCCTCGAGTCCCACAAGGGATGGTGGGCAGTGCCCCCTGCAAATAAGATTGAACACGGCACCTTGAGCTGAGCTGCCGCTGAGCTCCTGGATGGCTCAGTTGGTTGGAGTGCGTCCTCTCAACCACAAGGTTGCCGGTTTGACTCCTGCAAGGGATGATGGGCTGTGCCCCCTGCAACTAGCAATGGCAACTGGACCTGGAGCTGAGCTGCGCCCTCCACAACTAAGACTGAAAGGACAACAACTTGAAGCTGAACGGCACCCTCCACAACTAAGAGTGAAAGGACAATAACTTGACTTGGAAAAAAGTCCTGGAAGTACACACTGTTCCCCAATAAAATCCTGTTCCCCTTCCCCAATAAAATCTTTAAAAAAAAAAAAATCAGAAAAAGGAAAAGAAATACAAATTTGGGGAACTATTCCAACAAACGTGACAAAGCAAGAATGAATAGCCTTGGGGTGGCCGGTTAGCTCAGTTGGTTAGAGTGTGGTGCTTATAACACCAAGGCTGCCAGTTCGATCCCCGCATGGGCCACTGAGCTACGCCCTCCTTAAAAAAAAAAAAAAAAAAAGAATGAATAGTCTTACTATATATGGGATTCACACAAATTCATAAGAAAATTACTAAGATTTCAATTAGATAAATGAGCAGTGAAAATACACCTTTAAAAAGAATATAAGTAACATATTTTAATTATGAAAAAACCACAGAAATTGTTAAAATTGTAAACCACTTTCCCTTAAAAAGTAATAATAATTATTTTAAAGGTAATCCTTAAGGCTAAAGAAGGATTTTCTGACATAGGCACTTAATTTACTATTAGGCAAGAGTGAAAGTATAAAGTTAAGCAAAATTTCTAGAAAGCATTTTGGCAATGTGTCCATCAAAGATCTTTAAAAATGTTCAAACATTTGGACTCACTAATTCCCTTTCTAGGAATCTACTCCAAGGAAGTAATCAGAAATGCAAAGATAGTGATCAGAAATGCAACGGTTTATATTTTAAAATAATTAAGGAAACATTATTTATAGTAGGGTAATTTTAGAAGAAACATAAATGTTCAAATATAAAGGGAAGGAAAAGTAAACCATGGTACATCCATAATTATAGAATACTTTGTTGTCATTAAAAAATAATGCTTATGCGGACTTTCTAATATGGGAAAATGCTTAGTATGTGAGAGGTAAAGAAGGGCAAGATAACTCTAATAACTAACAATTACTGAATGGTTATATAAGTCTACCAGACACTGTGTTTTGAGCTTAAATACATTATCTTCACAATAACCCTATAAAATAAGATGAAATTATTTACACACATCACACAGCATGGTCTCAGCTAAATAATATAGTAAGCACACAAAAAATATCTGAAGAAAATATATCAAAATGTTAAGAAAAGTGTAATTATGGGTAACTTTTTATACTTTTCTGTACTTCCCCAATTTTTCCATTTTAATTTTTTTGTTTGTTTGTTTTAGGTATATTCTTTTGTTTTAAATTAGTTTCACTTGTACAAAACAATGTAATAGTTAGACATTTATCATTTATATCCCTCACAAAGTGATAACCCCCATCCCCCAAACTACTACCCCTCTGACTTTGCACACAGCCGTTACATTTCCACTGTCTCTATTCCTAATGCTGTACTCCACTTCTTGTAAATATATATATATGTATATATATATATGTATATAAAATTGCAGTTGACATTCATTATTGTTTAGCTTCAGCTTCAGGTGTACAGTGCAGTGATCAGGCATCTACCTCATCCCTGAGGTGGTCTCCAAAATAAGACCCGCGTCCATCGGATACCCTACCAAATCTTTACAACATTATTGATTACATTCCCCAAATTGACTTTCGTATCCCCGTGGCAGTATTGTGGATACTGACTGTGCTTTCTAATCCCCTCACCTTCCCCCTTATCCCCACCCCCCCTCCCATCTAGCAACCCTCAGTTTTTCCTCTGTCTCTGACACTGTTTCTGATTAGTTCATTCATTTATTCTTTTCTTTAGATTCCACATATAAGTGAGATCATATGATATTTGTCTTTCTCTGTCATTTTAATTTTTCTTGATTTTCAAAGATAAAGATGCTTAATGAAATATATATATAAAGTAGAAAAAAATTAAAACAAAAATTTGGCTTATAATACCACTGAGTCAAATTTTCTTAAGTGAGTCTGCAGTATTTTCGTTATCATTAAGGAAACAAAATGAAAAGGAAATTGTTTTACAAACCTAGAGAGAACTCTGAGACTGTTAGAAGAAAGACCTGTTAAATGGTTTGAGTAGATCTGAAGTTCCACAATCCCTCAACACCCCTGCCACCACCTTTCCAAAAAACAAAAAGAAAACATTTTAAGTTGCTCTATGTTACCTCCTCTACTAGACTATAAGAAATTTGCGTGATTTTTATCATTGTATTTCGAGTACCTGGCACATGTAAGACACGGAGTAGGCTTTCAGGAACTACATGGTGACTACATGCCGTTTAAAACAAACAAGTGCAGACTGTGTAAGAAGTCATCTTTCTGTTATATTTAGCTTTGGTTGAGACTATTCTCCAAGAATGGAATATGGACATACTTGTTATATTTGGTAGGTATGTTTGTAGGGTTTGCCGCCTATCAAGTTTTCATCTGTGACTTAGTAATGGAATCAGCAGAATAGAGAGTGTCTCTAGTAAGAATAGCAACCCTTACTGAGTGCTTAATATGTGCTAGACTCAGTTTGAACATTTCCCATGGATTCACTCCATGAGGTAGACACTGTTATCTTTATTTTCCAGGTGGAGACACTAAGGCATAGACAGAAGGAATGTACCTGAGGTCACAACCAAATCGTGGCAGCAGCAGAATTGGAACCAAGGATGGCTCTTGAATCTGTGCTCTTGATCATTATGCTGTGGTGTCTCTGCTACCTTTGATTGCTGTACTATTTCAGAAAAACTGACTTAAGACTGTTTAGTCTATAAACTAAAACCAATAGCATGCTGTCAGATTACAGTTCTTGTAAAGCTGTTTCTATAGGAAGGTAAAACAATAATTACCCCAGACTATAGTTTTTGGGTGATTTCTTCCTTCCCCTATCACATCATCAGAACTGTATGATAAATGCCTATCTGAACCCAAAACTTTTGGTTGCATAACTTCCATCCTTAACAACCTCTAGGCTGCCTCAAGGAAAACTAGATAACTTAGTATGAATTGTTTCCTTCAAAAACATCTCCCTAATTTATTAGAATGGCTTTACAATCTAATCTTAATTTCAAAGATCTTTTGTATTCCTCATCTCAGCCTAACAAAATACATACTTTTAATGAGCAAATTATCTGTTATAACAGCCAGAAGTTTGACACTAGGCTCAGAACCAACACTGAGTGTCATTCCTTGTTGTGTTTCTAAGTTGACTTAGATCCAGAAATAAACACTTTCCGGACAGGACTCTCTGGGTAACCAAGGATGTGAACGTATAATACTGTCGTTGTTTAAGCAAAATTTCTACTTAAAAATTGTGAGTTGAATAGAGGGGTACCTGATCAAAGCCAATCTAATGCCTGAGAGGACGAGTGAGACCTTGGGCACCTGTAAGGACCGTCACTTTTCTGAGCCCTCTGACAGAACCTCTTCTGTAGGAAGTCATCCAGAATGGCAGATAGTCACCCCCACCCTGTACTTTTAAGAGTATTTGCTCATTATTTTGCTCTTCTTCCCAGATTATTTTTAGTTGTAGAGGTGAAGGTTACAGTCCTGCAGTTCTGTCTTACCTTGATAGCTATCTGCCAGTCACGCACTTGGGGACTCTACCAGATGTTTTCGGTCTGTTTATTACTGTTAGTGTGAAAGGGGAAAAGACTGTATTATGCCCTAGGCTTTCATTTACTTGGTTAGTTTTTTTGGATTCGCCACAACAATGCTTTATATATGAGGTACATAACCGTTTTAGCTAAATACATTCTAATCACTTAAGATTTTTGCAGCCAGCTATTTTGCTTTCGAGATACCTGTATTGCTTCTGAAATCATCTTCCCTACTCACTTTGATGATACTTTTCTCATCTTTAAGGTTACGCAGCAGATTTCACCATTCTTTAAGACAAATTCAAAACCCACACTGTAAACTATTACATTCTTTTATCTGTCAAACTACTCAGGCTTTCCACATCTTTCAAGCAAGTTGTTCTTTTGCTTCTTCTAAGCCCCTGCTTTCAAATCGTCTCCTAGGTATGTATCCTGGAATGTTCTTCATAGGTTTGCCAAGGTGACACTCTTTCTCCCATCTTTCATCAGAGAAATGGCTCCTGAAATTTCAGTGTCTCCATAAAGCCCTTCTGATTACTACACATTTCGCTTAAATAAACAAGGGCCTTAGCAGTATATTAACAACTATCCATGGCTTCTTCATGCCTAGCACTGTTAAAGGCTTTGAGGAAAAAAACGACAAAAACAAGTTGAAGATTATCCTTTCCCACAAGAATTTTATAATCCAATTAGTCCTCAAAATCGTCAGTCTTCTCAACAGTAGGCATTTAAGCTGTAGTTTACCATATTAAAATTTCTCAGGTCAAATCTGATTTGACAATTACCATTTACAACCAAAAATGTGTATAATCATTTATAACAAAGACCACATACAATTTAACTATTTCAAATAATTGACCAAAAGACCAGTAAAACAAAACAATATGAAAAAACCCTATGAAATTAACACCTACAGGCAGACCTCATTTTATTGTGCTTCACAGATGCTCATTTTTTTTACAAATCATAGGCAAGACCATCCACCAGCAAAAAGACTACGACTCATTTCGTCGCTATACTTGCTTTATTGTGGTGATCTGGAACCAAACCCATGATATCTCCAAGGTTCTGCCTGTACAAGATTTGCTGTGTATTTTGCATGTATTTCTTTACTTTGAAAAACCCGGAGAGGGTGGGGAGGGAAGGGGTAACGCACTAACATTTTTTGAGTACGAGCACTGCATCAGCAGGGAGCTAGGTACTCAGATACGTTATCTGAATTCTTGCTACTACCCATGAGGGTATTCCTATTTTATAAATAAAGAAATAAAGGTCAAAGAGGATAATTAACATGTTCAAGGTCAGAAAACTAGTAAATGGCAGAGCCGGTGTTGGAACCCACTTTTATCTGGTTCTAAAGCTACTGAACAGATCAAGGCTACAGACTCATCAGCCTAACCCAGGCATCTCTGTATTATTCAAATGAATTTTTCAGATTAGAGTTCTCAGGGAAGAATACATTCTCAGGTTTGAGAAACACTGCCCTATTTTAAGACCATTGGCTTCAAGTCTAACTGGAAGTAGCTGAGCAAAAAAGAGGAATTTATTCAGTATCATAACTAAATTCCTAACCAAGCTTCATGATAGGTGAGGGTACAGCTGGCTTCCAGGACCCTGAAATGTCACTAGGACACTGGTTGTTATCTTTGCTGAGCTCTCATTTTGGGGCAGAGTCTATACAGATCTCACAGCTCATACATTCAACAAGAAAACAGCTTCTGCCTAACACACTGTAGCTTCACCACTGGAGAACAAAAGCTATTCATCATTCCCATCTTAAATTCCCAGAAGACACTCAAGATGATCCCCGTTGAGTCATCGGCCCACTCTGGTAGACAGAGGACCCGCTACTTTGATTGGCAGTCCTCTTAGAACCACATGGTTAGGGTGGAGGAGAACCAAGTCTCCAAAGAAGAGGATATTGGTCCCAATTGCAGAGCAAATCAATGAAAAATATCCACTTACTTAAAGATTAACTTTCTTCAAAAAAAAAAAGAAAGTGTCAAATGTCAGTGTCCAGGATCCAGGCACTTCTGGATCTCTGCAGGGGTGGACACTGCTTCAGGATGAAGGTGCTTTTCCCTTCAGCACTGTTTCCCTCTTCGTAGTCATTACCCTCCAAAATTTATTAACCTATTCACAGATCCTCACATTGAAACAATACATCATCTAATAAGAAAGCCAGCTTATCTAATTTATTCCATTATGACAAAGAGGATATATGGGATTTACACTGACCTATAATAATGACACCCTGTAGTTCTGGAGAAATATGAAGGAGAACAGATTCTCAGATCCGTTTCATTGCTATGATTCATTCTATTAGTCTCTCAAAAAGCACCCTGCCTCCAGGCAACAGTTATGACAACTGTGGATCATTTTTATCCTCGAGTGGTGTGATGTTTTGCTCTTTATTTATTTCTATGTACCAGACCAACCATCTCTTCTTATTTCACTAGGTTCTGTGGTTATCTGCCCAAGCAAAGAAGTTAAACAAAGAAACAAAACTGCCTTTTGGAAAACCATAAGGTTAAAAATTAACCATATGGTACCGTAAATGCAGTATAAATATCACATTATATATTGACAATGAGGTTTCTCTGACTTCTAAGTAAAATATTGAACTTTATTGGTTATATACAATCAATTAACCAACAGAAAAGATTAAAAATTTCCAAAAACTACTAATCTGAATATGTTGCAACTAATTCATTAATGTAAAAAAGCCTATCAACAGCCAGACATGCCTCAGTTTCTATTTCTCACAGTTCAACAGAGCCATTTGTAGTATAAGACTTATGATGAAACACTTCTCAGGAAGTATTTCACATCCTTATACAGAACTTTCACCACTAGAGAACATCTAGAGAGATTCAGAGGAACCCAGGTATCTCGCTCTAGCTCTGGAAAAGGACAGAATTATAAAATAAGGCAACAATTAGCAAATTATGTAATAATATTGCTGTTTAATATCATATTGAAAAAGCAGGCAAAGGGTCTTACAAAACAGGTAACAAAATCAACAGAAATGTACTATTTTAAAAACCTTTCCGTGATGAATCCCTCCTTTGTTTTTCTTGTTCATTAAACTTAGAAAGGAACTTGTCAATAGTTTACAGGATGTTGACTCCTATATTTCTAGAAAGATGAGAAAAGACGATAACTTAAATACTTCAACAGGTTACCGCTCAGAGAGGTCCATAAAATGTATGATGCAATGTCATTTCCTGACCTGTTCATATGGTCATTACTGAAATCAGCTTCCAGAAATGGAAACAGATACATTATTACAGAAGACAGGCTGTCACGTTTTTTACAATTAACCAGACAAAAAAAGATATAGTCCCCTTTTCAAAATAACTGCCTGGGAAGTTCCAGAGGCTCTAGCACCCTGCCCAAAATAAGCACAATTATCAACAGCCCAGCAGCTCAAGAAGCAAAAACATAAAGACAAGGAAAAAAAACTATCAAACCTTTACATTCTGTAGCAAATGCTTCTTCTTTCTCTATGGATCTGGCATCTAATGCATTACACTGCTGCTGTCTCTAAGGAAACAGAACAATCACATGACGAAGAATCTTCTCTACAAGGTAGTTTATCCCACAGAGCATTTTGGGAAAGAGCAGGTACAAGAGAACAATTCATCAGAAGGCAAATACACGCCTGCCCTCCGTCAGCAAGTCCATCAAGCAGCCGAATGCAGCCAATGGCAGGAAGGCAGGTGCAGTCCACAGAGCAGGTACCACACCTCACAAGCTTTAACATGAAACATACCCTCTTGCAACAGAATCCAGCGGCCCAATTAACCTAGTCAGCCATTCCATTCTGATGGGGACGTGAAAGAGCATTCCTCTACCTCTTCTCCCAGTGCCTAACTGCCAACTGCTTCATAAGAAAGCAGCCTGCAGTACAGTGTCTGCCAAGCAATCTAGGCAGTTAGCAACTGGGAGGTAGGGGGAACTACTAAGGCCTGATTCTTGTTTTGTGGAAGAGGAGTTAACAGAAACGCAAGTAGAGCGAAAAAACTAGGGCAGCGGTGTCTGCCTACCCCTTTATTGCAAAGAACTCCTGAATTCCTAAAGGCAGATCATAGGGGGCAGCTGCAACAGACGGGCTGTACTGGGCAAGCTGCTGAATGGGCTTCCAGTGACTCCGCTAGTAGGGCATTCACATGATGAGAATGTCCCTGACACTCAGTCATCCTATGGCCTCTTATCTATTTCACCTACTCAGTGGCTCTTAAATCTGGGTGCTTCTGGTCCCCGTCTCCACTGCCATCATCACACGCCAGCCCACACAGGGCTGGTGTAACTTAAATATTGGAATGGTTTCCTGTTAGTCCGCGGGTGTCCAGAGAACCTTTCCATTGTTACTCCTCTGATTTCTCATGGCTACAATTACTTCCCTAAGCACAACTCTCACATCACCAGTCTCCCTAGATCATCAATTCTCTACCAGTCTCCCAAATTAGGACAAACATCTTCCTCTCTATGGTCACTGCCGAGACACTACAGACTCAGTCTCTATGGTCACTGCCGAGACACTACAGACTCAGTCTCTATGGTCACTGCCGAGACACTACAGACTCAGTCTTCCAGTCTGTCTTAATCTTCACTAGTGCCTTACACTTCCTAAATGTTCTGGGCAGATATGGTACAAATGTTCTGGACCCTGGACTTTTCTGCTGCCACAGTAAAACAAAAGCAAAACAAAGATGGCAAAAGATATAAATATTTACACTAAAAATAGGGGAAGTCAAAATGAAACCCAGACTAACAACCTAAGTGCCTGCAAAAGAATTGTACCATTTGTTTAGATAATTGAAGAGGTGAAAAAAAGACAACTCAACAAATCAGACAGCTAACTAGTTAATATAAACACTTCGACATCAATAATAAAATCCCAAAGAATAAAATGGATGCAGGTGTTAGAATGCTTGGCAGAAAATGAAAGAGCTGATTTATTAATATATGACATATCAGAAATACAATAAAACAAAATGGGTGGGATAACATCTTTCAAGGCTAGAAACTCTAGGGATGTAAGAGGGAGTAGAGCACAGAATGTGAAGGGCAATGTGAACAATAATGGGTAAAATTAATATCAGGGGAGAAAACCTACAGAACACTTGAGATCGCAATACCTTAGTTTTACAACAAAAGCATATCAAAGGGGAGGAAGAAGCAGTGGAGTGTGGAAAGAACACCAGTTTGGGAGAATCGGGTTCTTGTTCCAATTTGGGTACTGAGTAGATTACGTGACCTGGACAATGAAGCTCTTTGTGCCTCAGTTAAACTGATCTGTGACATGAAGGGGGCTGGTTCTAGAACAGTGATTTTCACATGTTGTTTCTGGGGCATCAAAGGATTCCACGAGTTGCTCCGATAACCACAGATGAAAGCAAGGGGACCAGGCCTCAACCTCATTTCAATGAGAGCAGCTCTACTCCTCCACATAAGACTTCAGAAAGCAGTATGTTCCACTGCTGTTTTAAAAAGTCTGAAAACGCCTTTCCTTACTAGAAAATTTAAATTAGAAGCCTCTGCTATACTCACTCATTGTATCCCGTTCTTTTCTTTTATGGTCCCGATCCCGGTTTGTAATTACATATAATTAGCATTTACTTTTTGATTGGTCTCACTCAAGAGGCTGTAGGCTTCGTGAGAGCAGAACCCACAGGGTTTATTTATTCTACCAGTGTGTTCACACTGCATACCTAACATCATAACTGGCACACAGTGGGTGCTCAACAAGTATTTATTCAATAACGAAATTTTATGGTTTTATTTTCCTTTCCAATGTACTTAAAAGTGCAAACTGGTGAAGGACTCACCTGAATTGAATTTTAAATGGAAAACATGTCCTGACAAGGAATTCAAAGAAAGGTAGCTAACAGGCGTTTGGGATGGCCACAATGCTCACATGGGAGGAGGAATGATGGCTTAGGAAAAAGGTTTCTAGTCCTTTTTCTAAGTTTCTAAGTCCAAACACTATGTAAGTGTTTGACTAGTGGCTGAATACCAGTCTCTGGAATATACCTGAACACATGGAAGCAGCAGCACTTCTTGTATGTACTAAATGCATCAGACCAACTATGACTTTTGAATCAGTCTTGGTATTTAATCTCTGGGCCAAAAGAATCTAGAAGTAATTTTAAATGCCCTAATACATTAGGATGTTTGCCAAGATAATAAAGAACCATACACCACTACATTGAATGTGTATCAGTCTCTGCTAAAAATGGCCACAGAGAGACATTGGGACAATGCTATGACAGTGAATTCCAAATCAGATGAAAAAAAGCAGTCGAGGGACTTCTGGTTCATGGTGGTGGGTTGAGTACATGCTGAGAGCTCACCCTCCTATACCAAAGAGAAATGATTTAAAGATATAAAAATAAATTGATGCATGCATAGCTAGAATTAAAAAAAGAAAGAATGAAACTCTCTTTAAGGCTAAAACAAAAAAATAAAGAAGTACCCCACCCCCAAGGAAGAAAACAAACAAGAAGCCCTGTACTGAGCTGCCATGAGCCAAACACAAGGCCTGCAGGCCACCTCTGGGGAAGTTAGAAGAACTTAAACACCCCCACCCCCAGCAAAACAAAAACAAAAACAAAAACAAAAAACAGAGAAAAGAGAAAATCTAAAACGGTCTTTAAAATGAGTATACTTAATATCCTCAGACCTAAAGAGCAGTATAGCATCCATAAAATGTTATGAGAAATAACTAATTCGGGATTTAAAAAATTAAAATCATGATTGTTGAGATAAAAAAATATCTCCACAGATAGGCAGAATATAATACTGAATATAGCTAAAAATCAATGGTATATATTTTTTTAAAAGTTAAGAAACACGAGAGTTAAATCCTGTTTTAAAGTTTGTATCGCAAAGGTTCCAGAGAGACCAAAGGGAATGGAGCAAAAGCAATAGTATGTGAAACAGATAATGGCTGAGAATTTTTCACAATTGATAAAATAAAAGACATGAGCCTATTGAGAATAAGAACCCTCTGAGTATTAAAACAAATAAACTAACAACAACAAAAGCCCTCATATCCGGACAGATTATAGCAAAACTTCAAGATTGCCAACATTATAAAGAAAACCCTAAGAGTTACTAGTGAAATATGAGAAATTCAACAGAATCCAATTATTATCAGCAAAATTGGTTACAAGGTAATAAAGGAATGATATCTTCCAAGAATGAAAGGAAAACAACTTTTCCTAGATTCTAAATCCAGCCAAATTATCATTTAGTAGTGAGGGCTTACAACAATGAAGCAAGAAAGAGAAATAAAAGATATCCAAATTGTAAAGAAAGAAGTAAAACTATGTTTATTTGCAGGTGACACGTTCTCATATATAGAAAACCCTAGAGTTAATAAACAAGTTCAACAAACCTGCAGGATACAAGATTAATATAAAAAATCAGTTGGGTATCTACATACTAGCAATGAATAATCTGGAAATGAAATTAAGAAAAGAATTTCATTTACAACAGCATGAAAAAGAATGAAATACTTAGAAATGAATTCAATCAAGGAAATGCAAGACGTGTACACTGGAAACTACAAAACATCACGGAGAGAAAATAAAGAAGGTGTAAATCAGTGGAAAGACATTCCATGTTCATGGACTGGAAGACTTAATATTGTTGAGATAGTGATAATTCCCCAAATTGATCTACAGATTCCATGCAATCCCTATAAAATCACAGCTGCCTTATTGTGCAGAACTTGACAGGTTGATCCTAAATTCATATGGAAATGCAAGAAACAAAAAATAGCCAAAACAATCATCCAAAGTTGGAGGATATATGAGTATACTTCCTGATTTCAAACTCACTACAAACCTTTCAAAGTAGGTGTTTGCTTAGTGTTCCAAGGTTCAGAGATATTCATCAATTATCCATTATTCTTTCTAGTTACACAGAAGTCTCTAATTAATATCTGAAATTAGTGGCTTTAAAAAGGTTTCTAAGTCCAAACACTATGTAAGAATTGAGCAACGGATATGAGGGCATTTTAAGCAGCTATCTAACTGATGTTTCTGTCACTGCTGTGCACTCCAATCATAGCCCACACCTGCTTTCGTTGTATGCTGGGATGCCCAGAGTGGAAATACAGCTGACCATGGTACTCTCACAGCTTGTCCACTCTGGGTCTTCACTATTTTTCCTCTGTCTCCATGTAAAGGTTGGGGGAAATGAAAGATGGACAGTCACAGAAAGCTAAACAACGCTGCTGTGAGCTGAGAGTGACTTCGATGATGTGTTAGAAGAGGTCTAGGGGATTTTTTATTACAAAGATGTTAAATTGTTGGCTACACCAGTCCTTTTTCATTTGTAACTTACTCCGCATCAACAAGACATCGGACTTGCTTCAGTTAAAGGTGTGCATGTTCAAGTTAGTTTTGGAGATCCTTTCTTGGGAAAAATCACTTTATATTTGGGGTTTCTCCCCCTATTTTTAAAAGAAAAAATATATTAAAAGCATACTGTCACTTGTACTTCTACATATCCTATTTCTCTCCTTCCGTCTACTGCAACTTATGACATAAATTAGAAATATAACTTTAATTCACTTTCATCCAAACTCTTTAACTGCACCTTTGACATGAGAGTCTCTGTCATTACTGAAGGTTCTCTGCGTCATCCTCACCCAGTTCTCCAGAGAACGTACTGTGGTCATTTCTGTCCAAATTGCTTAGGAACAATTCCTCTGAATCTAATGCTCTCCATGCAAAACTTACCACAGGCTTCTCCCATGATATTAAGCCAGCTGGCATCTTCATCTATAATCACTTAATGCATTTTTATTTTTAAAATTAAATGTAATCGTTTTCACACACATAATTATAAGCTTAATCTAATGGGAATACAGGGAACACTGTTCTCGGTGATCTGAGAATCTTTTTAAGCATACAGAGGATGTTTAGAAAAACTGTTCAGATACTTGGCCCTAAAATAAATTTCAACTCTATCAAAGAATCAGTATTTTTGAGAATACCATCTCTGACCAAAATTCAAGAATATCAGAAAGCATCAAAGAAAACCCCCCAAAAATGTTTCATGTGTTTTGAAATTTGAAAAATCACCTTAACTGTGAACATTAGGAAAAAATTTTAATAAAATAACTCAATAATCATCTAAAGAAGTAAGAAACTAAATAACAGGGTTTGATCCTTACATGATTTCTCTATCTAAACATCATCTCTAAATTGCCAATTCTCAAATTTGTATTTTCAAGCCACACATGTCCCATGAATGCCCTCCACACTTACATAATGCCTATTTGACATCTCTTTTTCAGTACCAAACAAAACAAAACACTCAGCAAGTCCAAAATGGAGCTCTCATTCTACCCAAACTTGCTTCACCTGTAGGTATCCCCATCTCTAGCCTTCCAACTGTTTAGGCCAAACTAACTTTTTCTCTCATACTTCACATCCAATCTGCCAGCAAGATTTTTTATCCCTCCATATTATACCAGTTTTATATTTTTAAGCTTTTAAAGGGTTGAGCTCACATAAATAACATCAATGGCAGTTTAATCAATTTCTTAAAATGAAGACATTAAATATTCATCTCAAGAAACTTTATGGAGAAGCTCTAAAATAATGTTTTTCTTGTGATAAACTAGATACTGGAAAGGAGTGAACGATAATAGTTGGACTTCCACAGAATTAAATATGAGGTGGTGACAGCTTGGAAGAAATGACTAGAGAGAATAAAGTCACTTAAATTCCAAAAAGAATTCTACAAAAAAAGTGAAAAACTAAGATGGAAGATTAGTCAGTACTACAATTTAACAGACTATTTCCTTCGTTTCATGCTTGGAGGCAAGGTATCCGGTTTTACTCTTACGATGATCCCATTAATATGACCCAAAAGGGAAAAACTAAGTAAGACAAAAGAGAAAGGTCACTTTACCAGAGGAAAAGATGCCTTATTTTGACCTCATCTTGTCCTCTAGGATTATTTCGAGTAGTAAAAATAAGAATTTTGCCCCCAAAACCCATAAAAAATAACAGATTTTCACAATGTGAGTAACCTCTCTTTGATTGCCTTCCAGAGCTTCATTGAAATCAGCAAAGTCAAGTCAAATAAACAAGCAAGGTCCTATAATATGACCTTGAAGAGAGGGACTACAAGAAAATTGCCAAATTTAACCTATTTCAATCATTAGGGTGGTGCAAAAATAATTGAGGTTTTTGCAATTTTTTAAACTTTTTAAACTGCAATTACTTTTGCACCAACCTAAGAGAATTTACAACTGAGCTACATACTCTGGAAGCACAACAAGTCAGTCGAGTTTCATCCCACAAACACCTGGAATGTGCCAGGCACTAGACCTTAAGAAGTTGACGGTGCAAATGAGGTGTTTACATCTTCAAGACGTCCAGGTCCAATACGTACTCAAGAAGTCCTTAAAGAAGGAGACAGCCTTTTATTGGGTGTCCAAATGACTGATAAACCAACAAGAGCTAAAGGAATTTCGGGAAGGAAAGAAGAGATCCATATGAGGTAGCTGTTTCTAGGCTTCAACGGTTTTATGGCTGGAGCAGATTTTAAGCTTGGCTCATGCATACACAAAACGTGAAAAGTCTGACAGGGCCAAGAAGGGCATTCAGGAAAGGGGGTGGTTGAGCTAGGACATCATGGGCCAGCTCAGAGGCGCAGGAAGGGGTATAAAGTTTTAAAGGGAGAAAGGAGGCAGCTCTAACCAAAGCAGAGGCTTTGTACTGCATAAATTTAGCAGCAGAAGATAAGATTCAAAAAGTAAGGTGGGTCCCGATTACACAGGACTTGGAATTCCAGCATGAGGAGTGCCTCCTTAATTCTATAGCAGTGGAGTTTTTTAAATAGGGAAGTAATATGACAAAGGCAGTGATTCAAGAAGATTAATTTCGTTGAAATATGTCAACAGATTTGAGGTTTAAGAAGAATGAAAAGGGCTAATTTATTAGGTGCTAAACTTAGGCATTAGTCAAAACTGGGCAATATAAAGACCTGTAAAGGTGCTAAGAAATATTCAGATTATTCTAAAGTGCAACCAAATCACAGGATATACAGCCTATTAAGAAATGCCACTCAATGAATATAATTCTGAGGCTCAACGTCTGCATGAAATTACGTTATAGGTATACCCTAGGTTAGGCTAGGGAAGAAATAAAGCTCAAAGAAAATCAGATTTCTCCAATATTAAGAATAAATACTTTTCAAGGACTTTTTAAAAAAAGTAATCATAATGAAGTAGATGATCATGGCTTCCAACCTAATTTTTCACCCTTTTTTAAAATTATTGAGGTAAAATTGATATATAACATTATATAAGTTTCAGGTGTACAATATAATAATTCAACATCTGTATACACTACAAAGGGATCACCCCCAAAAGTCTACTTTCTATCCTTTATCATAAAATTGACCCCCTTTACCCATTTTTGCCCCACCTCCCAACCCTCTTCCCTCTGGTAACGACCAATCTGTTCTCTGTATCTATGTGTTTATTTTTGTTTTGTTTTGTTGCTCATTTGTTTTGGTTTTCTTCAGATTCCACGTATAAGTAAAATTATACAGTATTTGTCTTTCTCCATCTGACTTATTTCACTTAGCATAATACTAATAATATCCCAATGAAGTATGGAGCTCAGTTAGTAATAATATCAAAATCAGTTAATTTGTAAAATGTTAATAACCGAGGAAACAGTGCAGGGTACATGGGAACTCTGTCCTATCTTTGCAACATTTCTATAAATCCAATAAAACTATTCTAAAATAAAAAGGTTATTTAAATGTTTTCTTAAATGAACAAAAGATCTAAATAGACAATTATACCAAAGAAGATACGTGAATGGCTTATAAGTACATGAAAAGAACATCATTTGTCATTGGAGAAATGAAAATTAAAACCACAGTAAGATACCATTAGTCACTAAAATGGTTATAATTAAAAAGAATAACAATACACCAAATGCTGGCGAGAATGTGAATAAACTGGAGCTCTCATGCATTGCTGGTGGGAATGTAACATGGTACAGTCACTTCCAAAAACACTTTGGCAGTTTCTGAAAAAGTTAAACATACACTTACCGTGCATGACCCAGCAATTCTACTCCTAGGTATCCACCCAAGAGAAATGAAAACATATATACACACAAAGACACAAATGTTCAGAGCAGTGTTTTTCATCATAGCTAAAAACTGGATATGAGCCAAATGTCCATTAACTGGTGAGGTGATAAATAAAATGTGGTTTAATCATACAATGGCGTATTTTCGGCATTGAAAATAAATGAACTATTAATACTTGCTACAACATGGATAAGCCTCAAAAATATTACGTTAAATCAAAGAGCTAGAAACAAAAGACTACATATTATATTATTCTGTTTATATGAAATTTCTAGAAAAGGCCAAACTATAGAAACAGGAAGTACATCAGTGGTTGCGTTGGGGCTACAGGTGAGAGCTGGGGTTGACTACAAATGGGGGAACTTTTTTGGTTGACAGAAATGTTATAAACTGGATGATGGTGATGGCTGCAAAACTACATAAATTTACTAAAAATCATTTAACTGTCAGAGTGGGTGAATCTTATGGTACGTAAATTACATCTCAAGGACACTGTTTAAAGAAAGAAAAGACAAATCAAAACCACAATGAGATATTGTATCACATCCATTAGGGTGACTTCTATAAAATAAAAACAAAAATGCAGTGTCTCAAAGAGATATCTACACACCTATCTTCATAGCAGTTTTACTCAGAACAGCCAAAAGGTGGAAGTGACCCAAATGTTCACTGACAAAGGAATGGACAAACAAAATGTGGTATATATATACAATGTACTATTATTCAGCCTTAAAACAGGAAGTAAATCCTGACACACGTTATAACACGGATGAACCTTACAGACATTATGCTAAGTGAAATAACAGTCACGAAAAGACAAAAAAATATGATTCTACTTATATGAGGTATCTAAAGTATTCAAATTCATAAAAACAGAGAGCAGAATGGTAGTGACCAGGGACTTGTGTTTGCAAGTTGAAAAAGTTCTGGAGATCTATTTCACAACAATGTAAATGTACTTAACATGACTAAGCTGTATACCTGAAAATGGTTAAAATGATAAATTTTACCACAATAAAGAAAGAAAAGAAAACTAGGGGATGGTGTTTGGGCCATGTTAAATTTGGAGTTTAAAAGCAGTGCTTTATGGTAGTATAGTGGTAAACAGAATGAGAAAAATCCCAAGGGGTGGGTGAAACTCAGCAGAACAAAGTCACCTTCCTGAGTTTTCTTGATTAAATAATGCTGTTTCTCCTTACTGCATCATAATCGATCACCACATTCGCTGGTCACTTGGCTATCCCTCTCTTTCACACGTACACACACACAGGTACCACGTATATGCGAGTATACACACATGTGTCGGTTCATGAGTGTATGCAAGCCCTCCCCTCCCCAACACACACAGACACATGAAGTTCAGGCGAAAATCAGGTCCTGTTTCTAGGACTATCTTACATGACACATAACCCTTGGTATCAGTTCTCTCTGTGCTCCATCTTGCTCTTCATTTATTTACTGTTTTGGGAGAGACATACTTCCAAGTAACCTTAAGTCCAGAAGAGAATGACTACCTGCAACCTTCAGTCTGCAATGGAGCTAACCAGACAACACCCACACTGGGACGGGTGAAGCTCAAGGTTCTCAGAGAAGCTTGTATTCCTCAGCTGCTGGGCTCTCAGTATCATCCCAGCAAAATACAGGGCAGGACTAGTATTGGATGAGTTGTGACCTAAGAGCCATAAGAGCCTTCACATCCCAGGCTATAGCAATAGGAGAATAAAACACAGCTGTTTTTTCCTCAAAAGGTCAAAGTAGATAGACCGGAGAGTTTAGGGTTCTGATGGCTCACAGGTGAGCAAATTATGTCACCATGTCTAGCTAGTTCAAAAATTTTACAGCAAAATGCCAGACAGAATTAATAACAGATGAGCCATGAAGAGTCAAAGCGGAACACTTGCCTGTTGGACACAGCCCAAATTATAACCTTCCAAAACAGTTATAACCTTCTATTCTCTGGAGACCAAGACACCCAGAATGAATCTGATATTCCTTTCAGGTGACTAGAACATCAGACTCACCTCGTGATTTCGAGAAAAATGTCATCCTGTCAGCTTCCTCCAATGAGACGCCCTCAGCACCAAGCAGCACAGGCACAACACACATTCAGTAAAACACTTGCAGAAGATGGTAATTTCAATTGCAACCAACTTATCAATATTATAAATTCCGTAACATCCCACAATTTATTTGGAAATATAGTAAAGCCAGTTAATAACTCTCTTGGGGAAAAAAACCAAATTTGGCTTATTACAAAAAAGTTGCAAACAATGAGGCAGTCAGTTTGGCACATGACAATTAGCCAGAACCACCCTAGTCACAAAAGACATTTCCAACTCCAGAATCATCCATCATTTTAAAAGAAGTGTCATAAAAATGTGCTGTATTAAACTAAACCATGTAAGTTGCCCGGCTAGCTCAGTCGGGCATGAGACTCTTAAACTAAACCATATAAACAATAAGTTACACTTTTCGATAGGGTTTTTGATAGGGTTAAAATGGTCTTACATTATTACTGGTCTGATGAATTTCTATTGATCTGCCTAATGTCATTATGAATAAGAATGAAACAGGCAGAATTTTCATGTTACATGACTAAAAAGTTTGCAAACATTGAAAGCATCAGATGTTTCAAGTATAGCTGTCTAAGGTTCAAAAAAAAAAGCTATGAAGTTGGAATAGGAGTAACACAAGAGGACAAATATGTTTTGATCAAATCAAAGTGATGCATATAAAGCGTGTAAGCATCAAACAGAAGAGCAGTTACAATAGACAAGAGCCATATGAAAGTATTATTTTAATTATAATTTTATAATTATAGTATAATTTAAATAACAGTATTTACTTATTTATTATCTAGCTTAATTCTGTTCTGATGCAAGGTGTGAAAGAAACTGGTTGGGTTAGCTGTTCAAACATGCTACATACTCATATTTACATATGTGGAGATGGTGAGAAACAAGAAAAAGGCAGCCTAGTTTCTAGGTAACAAACTTTATCCAAATGCTTCAACAGAAGTTACCAATTGACCTTCACCCTTGGGTGAAAAAAGCAAACTGGACATTCAAAGAAGATGAACATTCAGAAAAAGGAATATCAGGAAGCACAAAGTGCCCTAAACACGCAGTTTTTAATCAATCCTTCCCTAAGAATAGGGGTTGGCAAACGTTTTCTATAAAGAATGAGATAGTAAATACATGTTACCATGTTTCCCCAAAAATAAGACCTAGCCGGACCATCAGCTCTCATGCGTCTTTTGGAACAAAAATTAATATAAGACCCGGTCTTATATTATATTATACCTGGTCTTATAGTAAAATAAGACCGGATCTTATATTAATTTTTTTCAAAAAGACGCATGAGAGCTGATGGTCCGGCTAGGTCTTATTTTTGGGGAAACATGGTAGGTTTCAAGGGTCATATAATATCAGTCACAAAGACTCAATTTTGCCATTGTAGCCTGAAAGCAGACACAGACAATACATAAATGAAGAAGTATGGCTGTGTCCCAATAAAATTTTATTTATGGATATTAAAATTTGAATTTCATACAATTTTCACAAAATATTATTCTTTTTGACTTCACGACATATCCTTTTTCTCTTCAACCATTTAAAATATAAAAATCCTTCCTAGATCCTGGGCTATACAAAAACAGGTGACAGGCTATAGTATGCCAAGCCCTGTCTAAGGGACTAGATCAATCACAGGTGTGTCCAATGGGACACTGGTCATGCCCTTCCTTGCTGGAATTCATACAAATAAATACACTAAGCCGACGTCAGGAAGTTTTGCTTTCTATCAAAAATAATAACACAAATTGAAATGTAATGGTGATTAACCACTAAAGAAATTAGGTATAAGGACTATGTGGTTAGATAATTAGATCTTAAGTTACAAAAAATTGCTTGAAATCAGGCTAGCAGAAAGGCTATCGGAGACATCAAGGGCTGGAAGTTTTATAAAAATGTTTTGACGAAAAGAAACAGCTAATTTGTCTCAGAGACTTAGAAGTAAGAAAAGTTGCTAGCGTGCTGATGATAAATGAATTGGTTTTGTCTGAGATTTATTTGAAAACCTTGTTTACTTAATATTCTCAACTCCCGAGCAAAGGCACACCATGAACCAATCAAGGAAATGTGCCTGACATCTAGTGGACACTTTAGGTACTGTACCTATTATTTTCTGAAGCAAAAAACAAACACACAAAAGGGTGGGTGAATGGGCTACATATGTCTGTTTACATAAATCATGTTTAGCGTCATTCATTCATGCAACGTATTTTAAGTGCCTACCATGCATGAGGCACGATTTCAGGCACTGGGAACTCAATGAAGAACAAGACAGAGCTCCAGCCTTTGTGGAGCTGACATTTTTGGGATATGATTTACTTTATTCTGAGGGAATGACTTTAAAAGTTTAGAATACAGTGTTTATGGCACCCTGAACTCTTAGAAGCACTTTCAGATGCATTATCCTTAAACAAGATCCTGAGATAATTACGATAAGTTTTATTATCACCATTTTTACAGAAAAGAAAACTGATATGTCTTGATTTTTAATCTAGTTTTTATCATTTCACATCGTCTCCCTTCTATTTTTCAACTACCCAAGTTACAGCCATTCATTGTTTTCTCTTGATTCTAAAACTAACCACAGGATTCAAACAATGGTTCTATTTTTGTGTGTTTCTATAACAACAATTTTTACTGAGTCAGCATGTTAGGCAACTGAGGTGCAATGGAATGAAGGCTGGGCATGGAGTCAGGAGCCCGAGACTTTCGTCCCAACTCTACCATATTGCAGCTGTGTGACCTTGGGCAGGTCATCCAACCTCACCAATACTGTTTCCTCATCTGCTACAGGTTAATGATATTTATACTGCAAAGGGTGCTGTGAGGGTTAAGGAGGATGTGAGCAAAGGGCTCGAACATTATGAGTGCTCAATACCGTGTTTCCCCGAAAATAAGACCGAGCCGGACAATCAGCTCTAATGTCTTTTGAAGCAAAAATTAATATAAGACCCGGTCTTATTTTACTATAAGACTGGGTATATAATATAATATAATATAATATAATATAATATAATATAATATAATATAATACAAGACTCGGTCTTATGTAATATAAGACCAGGTCAGGTCTTATACAATAGAATATAAGACCAGGTCTTACATTAATTTTTGATCCAAAAGATGCACTAGAGCTGATTGTCCAGCTAGGTCTTATTTTTGGGGAAACACGGTAGATAACAACAATTGAATCTCAAATTCGTGAAGATCTGAATAATTACTATGTCAATAATGAAATGCAAGCAATCAACATTACAATATACTTTATCTCATACTTAGTTTCAATTCCTGTCCCAAATTTCCACTGGAGTTTTCATTTGATTTCTGGGTATGCGACAATGGTAAAACCTAAGATGTTTTATATTTACAAACTTTTCTCCATCTCCATTACCACCATGATAAGTTCAAAGCACCATCATCTGTCACCTGGGCAATGGAATAAAAACTCTACCTGGCCCCTTCTGTTTCATCCTTGTCCCACTCCCTATTTCCACACAGTGGCAGTGATTTTGTTGTTGTTTAAATTCAAAATTCAACATGTCCCTCTCATATCTAAAACCCTCCAGGTTTGGGATAATGTCCAAAACCTGAGGCGGCCTTTGCCTACCTCTGCAGGCTTCCCCGGGCCCTCTGGGAATGTTCCTCCCACTGCTCTCTGCCGACCTAATCCCTAATCATCCTTTAGGCTTCACTGTAAATGTTATTCTTTGCGGAAGCCTTGCTTAACCTTCCAAGAAGATCAAGACAGAAGTAAAGATATTTTGTTAGAGAATTACTTTACATATAGAGGACAAGTAGGTGATTTATATTATTTCTCAGAGCTTCAAAGTGAGTATCAATTGCTAAAAGGAAGGCAAAATTAAACCTGTGATAACATCAGCAGGAAAATTATGGAGTTGGGACAAATGGCTACCAATTGGAAAAATAAACTTAAATTCTTATTGCATACCTGACCATACATGCACACACACTACATAAATAAGAAATTTTTTTATAGACAATGGTATTTTTATAATGGGGTGAGAACAATATTTTTAAATATGAAAGGAAAGCCAGAGACCATGAAGAAAAAAATTTAACAAATATAACTTTTAACCTAAAACCTTTAGTAAAAAAAGAAAGAAAAAAGTTGAGACATTTACAAATTCAGAAAAATTTTGCAGCATGTTTGACAAAAGGTACTTATTTCAATAAGGAAAAGAAAACTCAGATTAATTTAGTAAGAAGACAACTGACCAAAAAAGGTGTAAAGAACAAATGTAAATGGCTAAGAAATATATGAAAAAATATGTAGCTTTATTTGTAATGAAAGAAATGCAAATAAAAATAACAATGAGAAGTTATTCTCACCTATCAAGTTACAAAAGACTAAAAAGTTTGAAAATACCCCCAATAGATGAAGGTATAAAAAAGCTGCTGGTCTAATCTGGAAATCTTTCTGCAGGTCAATTTGGTAACATGAATTAAAACCTTTAGAAAGCACAACTCTTTGACCAAGCAAATTCAGCTTCTGGGAATTTATACCAACTAACTAACTAGACACAAGTGCAGGTCAGAACAGGAAGTGCAAAAATGTTTTCTGCAGCACTGCTTAATAGCAAAAAAACTGGAAACCACCTAAATACTCTATAAGAGATATTACTACATATATGAATCATAACACATGCATGCAATAGAAAAATAAGCACTATTTAAAATGATAATTTACATCTATGTTAACTGACACAGAAAGATATGAAAATACACTGCTTAGTTAAAAGAATGATTCACAAACAGCAATATCCCACATAAAAATACACAAGTGTGGGAAAAGACTGGGGGTAAGTGTACATACTAAAAAGTTAATGTAGTGGTTTCTGGATAGTAGGGTTATACACTTGTATTTTTCTGAATGCTTTTACAATGGATATGTATTATTTTTAACATACAAAAAATACTGAAAAACTACTCAACACAAAATATGTGCTTGTACGAAGTGTTACTAGGCACAAAGAGAAATCAGCTTTTTTCTTTACTCTTCTTCACTATGAGTTTCCATTTGAAACACTTAGCAACATTTCTGCTAAAAGGGAGAATCTCTCAGAATACAAGTGTGCTTCGGTGGCAGACTTTTTATTATGTAAAGGAGGAATGTCCACTTTATTCTATACTCAGAGAAAGATCCAGGTTCCAATTCTTAGCTGTCAGTCCTAGATTGAACTCTCACTTAAATTTCTAACAGAAACTAGATATGGGGAGGTGTTTTTTTTTCCCCAATAAATAGGGGAGAAGAGACCTGAGGTTGAATTTGTCCTGAGACAAGGGAAGTAGAGCCACAGAATGAATGCTCAGAAATTAGAGACGTCTGGTATCTCTTCAAGAGAGGGAGGGGCTACATTAAAAATTAGAAAATTGGTGGAAAAGTCTGCCTAAGAAGCAGAGAACCTCTCACCTCTTCCACCCCACGGCCCAACACCACACAGCCATTAGGCTGCTCTTTTCTAGGCCCAGTAGGAAACTAGAGGCTATTCTGTAGTGAAACTGACCAGACAGTCTTTGAACTCAGGAACACCAGGTAGAGGTGGGGGTATGGGGCCTAAAATGGAAAGACTAACTGAAAGTCCACACTAAATCACTGGATTCCCCAACACACTTCTCTGAATAGGACAGACATAACCTTTGCTCCAACAGCTGCATCCTACGTATAAAGAAATTCTTGACCAATTCCATTTGAGAAACATCTGAGGTATTTACTGCATGCAGCATTACATGTGGAGGCAGAGATCTGAATGCACCCTAGGTTTCCATTATAGGGAGAATGGATACATCAAATGTTGTTCATAATACCACCTAGGTAAATTTTTAAAAAGGACAATACCTAATTTTCAAGAACATATATTAGTAAAAAGGTACACAAGAAGCACGTGAGAATGGTTACCAATGGGTGGAAAGGTAACTAGAGTGGGATACATGAATAAAGGTGAATTTCAAAACATATGGCAGAGCACAAAATAAAACAGTTGAAAAAGTCCAAATATCGCAGTAATCATAATATTTAAACTATCATAATATAAATCAATTTGAATTATAAGTGACTAATTATAATAATGACAATAGTATGATAATACATTTAAATGGACCAAAGTTGCCAGCTAAGACAGGTTGTCAGGTCAGATTTTAAAAATCTAGCACACAATTTACAAGAAACATAATGAAAACCCAAAGACACAGTTCGAAAGTAAAAGGACAGGAAAAGTAATACCTGGCACATATATTAAAAGATAGCAAAAGATATTAAAAGATGTTACTAGCAGATAAAATAGACTTGAGAACAAACAGAATTATTAGGAATAGTCGTTACATAAGAATACGTTTTCAATTTCCTAGTGAAATGTGTACACGTAATTCTGAACAAGTAAGGCTGACTACAGAAGATTTGAGCAACATAATTAACAAATTTGACCTCATGGACATACAGTCATTCACTATAAACTCTGCACCCAACAAGCATAGAATAAGTTATGTTTCCAAGCTTACTTGGACCATAATAAGAAATTGATCACATGCTAGATAATAAGTATATCTCAACAAATTTGAAAGAACTGAATAACTCAGACCACTTTCAGACCAAAGTGAAATTACACCAGAAATAACAAAAAAGCAACTAGAAAATTGGAAATTAAGGAAGTATACTTCTCAAAGAAATCAGAACTTAGAAAATATTTAGGACTCAACTATAAAAAAAAATTGTATTACAGAACTTCGACCTTACTCAGGTAGTGCTCAGAGAAATTAACAGCCTTAGATGCTCATAATAAGAGGGAAAAAAATGAGCAAGCTCATGATATCTTTAAAGAAGTTAGAAAAAGAGTAAGTAGCAAAGTAAACCCAAAGAAACTATAACAAAAGAAATAATAAAGATAATGGTAGAAATAAGTGAAATTCAAAAATACAATACATACAATAAGAGAATCATCAAAACCAAAAGTTGGTCCTCCAAAAGTCCAACAGATTAGACAAACCTAAGATTTTTCAAATGAAAAAAACAGAAAAACATAAATACTTGAAAGTAGGAATGAAAAAAGTACATTAGTACACATAATGTAGATAAAACATTACAGCTTTGTGCCAATAACAATTTCCTACAAATATAAAATGTTCCAAAGTGACTCAAAAATTAATAAAAAATGAAAATAGTCTTACAATTGTTTTTTAAAATGAAATTAAGTATTAAAGATCGTTCCACAAAGAAGGCTTTAGGCACATATAGCTTCATTGGTGAGTTTTCTAAAAATTTAAGGAGCAAATAATTCCTATCTTAATCAAGTTCTTCTCAAAAATATTAAAGAAGAGACTGCTCCTCAACTTTTTGAAGACAGAAAAATTGGACATCCTTTGTCCTAAAAATAAGACCAAAAAAAGAAACAACAAGAAAAACGTTTGATAAAATTTGACAGCCACTCATGACAAAAAGAAAGCACTCTTAGCAAACTAGTAATAAAAGAAAGCCTCTTTTAGCTGATAAACAGTTCTACCAAGACTACGTCAAACACCATACATTGTCTTTGGGATTGGTGATAACACAAGAATGCCTACTAACCATTTCTATTCAATATTGCACTGGAGGTTCTAGCCAGCATAATAAGACCAAAAGAAAAAATAAAGTATGATTAATGCTTAAAAGCGTAAGGAGCAGGAAGGAGGAAACAAAGCTATCACTACTTGCAGGTGATATAATTATTTAGAGACAAGCCAAAAGACTCTGAGTACAATTACTAGAATTAATGAGCAAGTTATGCAAGATGACTAGATAGTGGATTAAAATACAAAACTGATTTGCATTTCCATATGCCAGCAACAAACTGTTCAGACACATAATTCAAAAAAGATACCATTTGCACAACTATATACATTTGCCAAAACTCATGGAATTGTACACTTAAAGTGGGTGTATTTTATTGCTTCTAAATTATACCTCAAAAAGAACTGGAGGAAAAAGTCACCATTTGAAACAGCAATAACAAATGTAAAGTACACAGGAATTGATCTAACATATATAAGACCTTTCTGGGGAAAACTCTACAGCTTTATTGAAAAGCATAAAAGGATATTTAAATAAATGGGAAGACATAATACATTCACGGAATGAAAGACTTAATATTGTAAAGACATCAATTGTCCCAATTTGAGCTTTAGATTAAATGAATCGCCAATCAAAATCCAACAAAATTTTATGAGAAACTCAGTTAGCTGATTCTAAAATTTATATGAAAGAGCAAAGAATAGACCACATACCTTTAAAACAGATTATTTAATCCCTTAATCAATACAGTGTGATATTGGCATAGAGATAGACAATTTAACCAAAGGAACAGAATAAAGAGCGCTGAAATCAGACCATGTATATTTGGAAACTTATTTATGACAATAGTGGCATTGTAGATCCGTGGGGAAATGATGGATTATCTAATAAATGGCTCCGAGACAAGTTATTAGTCAAATGCAAAGGGAGAAAGAGAATTACATATTCTACATCACGCCACACACAGAAATCCGTTCCAGATGAATTAAAGACATATGTGAAAGGGACATCTTTAAAATTTAAAAAGAAAGAGAGAGAGAGAGAGAAAACCATTATAATGTTGGAGCAGAGAAGGACAGTTTTTAAAAATAAAAAATGCAACATAAAAAACACTAACCAAAAAGGGAAAAGGTTAACAAATTTAACCAAAAAAATGGATTTACAAGCAATAGGTAAAATTCACTACGGAACATAGCAGGGATAGAAGCATATTTGTTCCCCCAGCAAAAAGGAAGCAATGGGAAACAAGGAAAAACAACAATCAGAAGTCAATCCAGTTATAAAGTTAAAGGCATGATTTTGAGCAATCCGTGGTGTGTGAGAGAGAAGTACAGAGGGATCACAACACTGGAACCACACAAAGTAATACTCAGCGCGCTGCTTGACTTTGTAACGAGTGGTATTAACTGTAAATGCTGTTATTTGGTTTTCAACTTTTAGATTCAATCTGTAAGAAATCTCAGAAGACTCAGTTATGATCATAGAAAGAACAGAAATATTATCAATTTTTGACAATATAAAGTAATGGCATAGATGACAGAAGTCAGGAGGCAAAAGGAGAAGGGAGAAGTAAACAGAATGTACTAATTTTTTCTTTTAACATAGTGGAAGTTGAAAGAAATCACAAGAAATAGAGGTTTAAGAATATTATTTAAAATTACAAAGTTAACCAACTTAAAAAATGGTGATATAATTATGAAAAACTGGGATGGGTTGAAATATAAGGTTGGTTCCTTATACCACAAAAGGAATTCAATAATGTCCCAAACTGATAGGTCAAAAAATGGTGTTCTAAATACCAGGGGTGCCAAAATATATATACAAAGGGACACTTTGGTCAATGTTGCTCAAGCAGTAGTTCACTGTAATCAGACGTGTCTGGACGCTGATGGAAACCACTTTGAGCACCTCTTGTAATTGCAGAAGTCCAACGTGACTTGTATTCATCTTTTGTTATTGGTTCATGTTGAGCATTACAATTTTAATACAGTTTTCTTTTCTTAAAACGTGTATCCATTTTTTTGGCACCCTTTTCTTAGCACCCTCTGTATATTATTCAGAGCTATTCGGAGGTAACCACTACTAGATCTAAAACCTAGACAAAACACAATGAAGTGCGAAAGGATATGTTTGTTGTGTTTCCTTTTAAGCTCCTCTGTATCCCTGCATTTTTAATCCACATGCTTGTATAATTTTAATAAATACGAAAGTTTGAAAAATGATGGAATGTAAAAAAAGAAAAGCTCAAGAACCCTAAGAGATCATTTAGTCCAACTTCCTACCACCAGGTAGATAAAAGAAAAGGAGTGTCTACTCCAACAGGAGAACTTCTCAACACCTGATAAAGCCTTATGATCCAAAAGTCTACCAACTTTACTCAGCAGAGTCAACTTAATGTCATCATTTAAGTCAGTGAACAGATCAGAACAGAGGCCGAATCCTATCTTCCTTGTCCCCCCTCTTCACTTTTCCTCTTTCTGTGACTGTTTTGGTCCCTCTAGCTTTCTAGCATGAATATTCAACATATATATGTTTTGCTTATAAAACATAACTTTATGTTTCCTAATTTCCTCTCAATACAAAGAGCAAATCAGGTTGATTTTCATTTTCGTGTTGTTTAAACTAATTTTTAAAATCTCTACGGGCATGACTGCTGTAGAGAAGAAATCATCACTACCACGGATTTAAGGGAAGAACACACGAACAACAAAAGGCAACCTTGCTGAAACCCAGCAATGTATTACTGTTTCTGTTGGAGACTGCTATGTATTACGTTAGACTTCAGGGCTTACGAGCTAGGTTTCCATGTAGACATTTATGGTGATTTAAAGAGATGAAAGTTTGTAGTCCCCAAAAGTAAAATAAAACCCAGAAGGTTAAGTGTTCATGTTAGGTGATACTTGGTTTTGATCCAAGACAATTTAGCAAGGTGTCCATCTCAGCCTAACCCACATCCACATACAGGTGTATACTTACACTATATTTGCAAGGTCAAGTGGTTTCTCTGGTTGCTCAGGGAAAACAGGATGCGGGGGTTCTCTGGTGGGTACACACCCCAAAGATTTACTAATTGCATGGCTCAGCTTCTTTGCAGGGGATTTCTGTGTCAAAGTAGAAAATAAGGAAATAAAGAATTAAATCTTCAAAGGAATGAAAAAGAATTGCAACAGAACTTGGTAACAAGAGCTGCAGAAAACATATTTTCAAACACAAGTTTCGTTATAATCCACATGAATGGGTCCTGCAGAAAGGAACCTACAGTCGTTCCAACGTCATTTGTGGCCCCCTTCTTTTCTGTGCTTCCTCTCTCACCTCTCATGCAGTCACATTATCAAGTTAATGTTAAGTGCTTTTGAACATCTCTATGTTCCCTTTGCATAAACTCCCTCTTTTGATGCTTCTGGATCATTTTTGGTAAGATGTTATAGTGAATCAGGAGTCAGAAATTTTTGTTGGGCTAAAATACTATAAAGTTAAGATAATGCTGAGAGTTCATGGCTTTGAATGCAAATTAGCTAAGCCACATGACAAAATGTGCATATTAAAAGAATATTCCCAAAATAAACAAGTGGCAGAACATTGGGTGTTAAGGGTCTAGCTGTGTATACAGATCCAGATGAATGCAGTCAAGTACACAGGCAGTCTGTATCAGACCGGGGACTCTAAATTACAATATGCTGAAGGTACGAAAGTAAGTTGGCATACTAGCACATTTCTCTGGAAAGTAGAATAATTACACATCAAACCGATCAAGTCTAAAATTCAATAGTAAATAGGCACCGAAGTAAATACTATGCCACAACTAAGTTATGTAGAACATTCGCAATTTAAAGGAAGCTCTTTCTAGGATGCTGATTTTGTTGTCCATCCAATTCCCTTTAAATAACACAGCTGTCTGAGATTTCCTTGGCAGAATATTAACGGCAGAAAAGATTAAGTATTTTATTGTACTGCTGCTGCAGTGTAGCACTTTAATTGGAAAACAGAGCTTGTTTGCAGCAGTGTATCTCATCAGTACCCTGTCTCCACTTAACTTTTATATGCTGCTGCCATATTATTTTAACACAAAATAAGTGCAAATCTGTCTGCCTTTAAGACTCTATAAGTAACTTAGTTAATACCTTGTTATAATAAAGACTGAATAAAACCAGTTTCTTCAGAAATGTTATATATTGGTTCCAAATCACCTACCACTACCCCCTACAACACATTAAATTCTGGGAAAGTCTAAATGTAATCGAATTTCCCGAAAATCATATGAAGCTGGGGCGGCCAGTTGGCTCAGTTGGTCAGAGAGTGAGCTGTTAGCAATGGGGTTGCCGGTTCGATCCCCACATGAGCCAGTGAGCTGAGCCCTCTACAACTAGATTGAAACGACTACTTGATTTGGAGTTGACGGGTCCTGGAAAAGGAAGGAAGGAAGGAAGGAAGGAAGGAAGGAAGGAAGGAAGGAAGGAAGGAAGGAAGGAAGGAAGGAAGGAAGGGAGGGAGGGTGCTCAGTGGGAATCTGAGCTTTAAAAAGAAAAAAAATCATATGAAGCTAAGCAAAGCAGAAATTCTGAACTTCCCCCAACTTCTCCCCAGTGTCCCGTTGCCCAACAGTTAACTGTAATATGACTCTGCTTCTTCCCCAGCTAATCCACCGCCTACAATGCCCCCAGACATCACGTGAGTCTTCTGCTTAAAAATTTTCAAAGGCTGACAGTCATTTACAGAGTAAGATCTAAATGAAGGCCATCATATTCCATAGCTGCCATATCTGGCTCCCTCCTGGGCCACCTTTCACCTCACCAGCATAAATGACAAGCTGCTCAGGTAACACACCATGTTCTCGTAGCTCTGTATCTTGGCACATGCCGTTCTGAGGTCTCCCTTCCCAGTCTATTTCTTTGTACATCTTCTGCTCCTCTCTGAAGACTGCTTGCAAGTTTCCCTTCCTCTGTGAAGACTTTCCTCACTACAACACACACCAGTGCCCGCCTTTGCAAGCTACCCATTTACCACATACATATTTCCACTGGTACACTTTCCATGCTGTATTGCACTTTTTAATTTACATGCCTATCTGTTAGACTGGTGCTCTTGAAGGGGAGGATCTATATTTTATTCATCTGTGTTTTTCTAGAACCTGTCCTACAACAGAGTATGTTATTTGAACAAATTATTTGCCTAGATGAATTTTCTAGATTGCTTTCTCCTGGGCCAAACCACATACTTTATATTTTGAGTTATGATACAAACAGAAGACAATCGGAGGACATCAGAGAATACCTTAATTCACCTTTACAACTAAACACGGTATCTGTAATCAGTGTATTAACTTCATAGTTTTTTTTGCTATATCTGATAACCACGAGGACCATTAATTCATGAATCTATGTGAGATGGATTATCATATAGACTACTGTAGCTGCATCCTCAGTGACACCAGCCATGAAATCACAGGTCCCATATGTATATTTTATAATAAACATTAAAATAACTACATAACTGTTAAAATAAAAAATGTTTCCCTTGCACCACCTAATATTCTCTAGCAGTATGCTTGCTGTGCCTTTGAAAACAACTGCTGTAAGTCAAGGTGGAAGATTAGATCCAATTTCAGGTCTCAAAATTATAGCTAGAAAGGTAAAAATCAATACATCAGTCAATTCTGAATTAATAATTAGAGTACATCAAAAGAAGCTTCATATGTATGGGAAGGAAAAAAATTAAAAATAAATTAAAATAGGTAAACAAATGATTTCCTTATAGAGATCTCAAAGAGTGGATTATGATACAGACCTGAAGTGAATCGTACTGTGGAGTCAGTTTAGGAGGTTACAAAGCCTGTAAGCAAAAGTTTGAAAACTGCTGTAAATGCCAAGATGGGGACATTGCCTCTTCTGGCTCCTTGGCCCCTGGGACAATGCCAGGGATGTGGTAATCAGTCGCTAAATATTTATGGACGTGAAGGGAGGGCAAAAAGCACTCAAGTCAGGGTACTGGTGTCTCCTACACTTCATTTAGGCTACTATGCCAGATAGGTTGCTTAGGTCACTGTATCTCTCCCCTCACTCAAACTCTAAATCTCCTCCAAACACACTGAAGTGATGCTTTTCAATCTTTGTGCATTTTCAATATGCTCATCTACTTCACCCAATTTCAAAACATTTCCTACCATCTCTTTAAAATATTACAAGTTACAATTTTTTAATAATATATTAGAGAGTATAAAACGTTATGTGTACAGTTTAAAAAATTATAAAACATACCCATCTACCCATGATTCTGCCTGAGAAACAGAACACTGTAGTCACTGAAACCTCGGTGTGGGCCCTTACCTAACAGAACCCACTCCCATCACACCTGCTCCTCTCCTGGTCATCAGTGTCCTGGATTTTGTAAGAATCATTTCCTTGATTTTATTATTTTAGCAATTATGCATAAATACAATTCACTTAATACATGTTTAAAACCTATACAGACTTACATATTTTTTCCTGCAACTTGCTTCTTTCACTCAAAATCATGTTACAATTGATCCATGTTGATGCACATAACTGTAATTACTTAATTTTTCACTGCTTGATTGTATATCATTACTTAATTACATCGTAATTTATAGATCCGCTGCACTGCCGATGAACCTGTGTTGTTCCCATTTTTCCCCTCTCATTCACAAAGCTGCTGTAAACTTTCTTGTGCATGTCTCCTGGTGGCCATGTGTAAGAATTTCCGAAGAGTGGAATTACTGGATCCTAAGTTATGCACAGTTTTACTCGGCACTGCCAACTTGCTTCCACTCAGCTGTGTGAGACTTCCTGACGGTCCACATTCTGGCCAACCCTTCTTGTCAGACATTTTAACATTTGCCAATCTGGTGGGTGACAAATAATACTGTGGTTTTAATTTACAATTCCCTGATTACTAAAAAGATTGAACATCTTTCCTAGGTTTATGGGCCATTTGTGTTTTTTTGACTGTGAAATGCCTTTTCCTATCTTTGGAGTAGTGTTTCGCTGGGTTGTCTTTCTCTTACTTATTTGTAAGAGTTTTTTATATATTTTTTTGTATTTTAACCCTATGGAAGTTATGACTTGCAAACAACTCCTACTTTAAGGTTTGTTTTTCACTCTGTCGTTTCTGAGGATAAGTCATCTTTAAATATAATGTCAGTCCCAATTTAGCAATCATTTCTTTTATATTTTGTGGGGTTTTTTTCTATCTTAAGAAATATTTTCCTCTCTGAGATATTCTCCCACATTGTCTTCTATAGTTTTATAGTGTTTAACCTTTCATATTTAAATTTCAATCTACTAGGCCGGCCCGGTGGCTCAGGCAGTTAGAGCTCCATGCTCCTAACTCCGAAGGCTGCCAGTTCGATTCCCACATGGGCCAGTGGGCTCTCAGCCACAAGGTTGCTGGTTCAATTCCTGGAGTCCCGCAAGGGATAGTGGGCTCTGCCCCCTGCAACTAAGAATGAACACGGCACCTTGAGCTGAGCTGCTCCCGGATGGCTCAGTTGTTGGTTGGAGCGCATCCTCTCAACCACAAGGTTGCCAGTTCAATTCCTCGAGTCCCGCAAGGGATGGTGGGCAGTGCCCCCTGCAACTAAGATTGAACACAGCACCTTGAGCTGAGCTGCCATTGAGCTCCTGGATGGCTCAGTTGGTTGGAGTGCGTCCTCTCAACCACAAGGTTGCTGGTTCGATTCCCGCAAGGGATGGTGGGCTGTGCCCCCTGCAACTAGCAACGGCCACTAGACCTGGAGCTGAGCTGTGCCCTCCACAACTAAGACCGAAAGAACAACAACTTGAAGCTGAACGGCACCCTCCACAACTAAGATTGAAAGGATAACAACTTGACTTGGGAAAAAAAAGTCCTGGAAGTACACAGTGTTCTCCAGTAAAGTCCTGTTCCCCTCCCCCAATAAAATCTATTAAAAAAACCAACAACAACAACAAAATTTCGATCTACTTAGAACTGATTTCTTTGGTAGGTATGAGGAAAGAATCCAATTTTATTCCATATGGATAACCACCTGCCTCAGGATCACTTAATAGTCTACTCTTCTCCTATTAGATATTCTATTGCTACCCTTGTGCCAGCGTCACATGATTTAATTGCTGTAGCTTCCTCTTATCTTTGCAGGACGTACCAGTGCCCCAAACTTACCTTCTTCTTCAGGAGAGTTCTCATTATTTTTGTCTCTTTGCACTTCCACTTAAATTTTAAAAGCAGTTTGTTGTTTACCACAAACAATCCTGCTGGGATTTTGATGGGAACTGATCAAATCTATAAGTAGTTTTGGAGAGAAATGACGTCTCTGTAAACTGAACATTCCTTTCACACATGTGTTCCTCTTTTCATTCATTTAAGCCTTCTTTAATGTCTTTCAATAAAGTTATAAACTCTTATCCATAAAGAATCCATGCATCTCTCTTATTTATTTCTAGTAATTTTATAGGTTTTGTAACCAGCAACCCTGCTTTCCTTTTACTTTCTTTTTTTTTTTCAGTTGTGGTAAAATATACATAACATGACATTTACCATCTTAACCATTTTAACGTGTATAGTGCAATAGTGTTAAGTATATTCATATTGTTGTGTGACTAATATCCAGAATGCAGCATCTTGTAAATCTGAAACTCTCTACCCATTAAACAACTCATTTCCTTCCCGAGTCCCTGTCCACTTTTTGTTTCTATAAAATTTACTACTCTAGATACCTCATATAAGCAGAATCATACAGTATTTGCCTTTTTGTGACTAGCTTCTGTTACTCAGCATCATGTCCTCAAAATTCATCCATGTTGTAGCATACGTCAGAAATTTTCCTTTTCAAGGCTGAATAATATTCCATTGTAAATATAAAACATGATTTGTTTATCCATTCATCTATCAATGGACACTTGGGTTGCTTCCAAGTTTTAGCTATTGTGAATAATGGTGCTATGAACATGGGTGTACAAATATCTCGAGATTCTGTTTTCAACTCTTTTGGAAAAACCCCAGAAGTGGAATTGTTGGATCATGTGATAATTCTATTTCTAATTTTTTGAGGAACCTCCATACTGCTGTCCATAACGGCGGCACCATTTTACATTCCACCAACAGTGCGTCCCAATTTCTCCACATCCTTGTCAACACTTGTTACTTTCTATTTTCTTCCAAAGTTGTCATCTTAACAGGCATGAAGTGGTATCTCATTGTGGTTTGGACTTTCATTTTCCTAATGATTAGTGATGTCAAGTATGTTTTCATATGCTTATTAGCCATTTGTATATCATCTTTAGAGAAATACCTATTCAAGTCCTTTGACCATTTTTTCAGTGGTTTATTTGTTTTTTGTTGTTGTAGTTCTTTATACATTCTAGACATGCACCCTTCATCAGATGTGTGGTATGCAAATATTTTCTCCAATTCCATACTTTGCCGTTTCACTATGTTGATTGTGCCCTTTGATGCAAAGAAGTTTTAAATTTTGATGTAATCCGATTTATCTATTTTTTACTTTTATGGTCGCTGGCCTGTTTTAATTCTAATGATTTATGTGGAGAGTCTTTCAGATATCCTAAATTTACAGTCATTGTCATGCAATGACAATTTTGTTTCTTTTCAATAAAAACACCTTTTTTTCCCCCTTGTTTACTATGTTGATTAGGACTGACAATAAAATGTGAAATAGATGTGGTGATAGCAAGCATCAATATTAAAACATAGTTTTCAGTATATGTTATATATAAGACATTTCACCAGTAAATATAATGCTTTAACAAATATCCTATATTATGCTAAGGAAGTTCCTTCAACTCCCAGAATTCCAAGGTTTGGTGGGGGTTTTTTGTTTGTTTTGCGTGTGTGTGTGTGTGTGTGTGTGTGTGTGTTTAAATGATCAATAATGATTGCTGGATATTGGGTTATATTAAATGTTTTATATGAGTCTGTTGAGATGATATGGATTTAATCCGTCCATCTATAAATATGGTTAAATTATAATAATCTTGAATTGCTGGAATAAAACCAGTGTGGTCATGATGTATTATCTTTTGTTTACATTGCTGGATTCAGTTTCATAATATTTTGTTTAGTTTTTCATTTATATTCATGAGAATGGCTTGTAATTTTCCTTTCTTGCTGTCCTTGTAAGGTTTTGGTACCAAGGTTATTCTAGCCTCAAAAGTGAAATTGAAATGCTTATTATTTTTTCTAAAAGCTGGGAAATTTTACATAGTATTGGAATTTGACTTTCTTTGAATGTTTGCTGAAACTCATGTAAAGTCATTCAGGTATGGTTACTTCCTTTGTGTAAAGATTATAAGTTACTAATTCAAATTCTTTAATGATTATACTACTAATTGGATTTTTTATTCCATCTTAAACCAGTTTTGGTAAGCAAGGTTGTTTTAAGAATCTGTTTGTTTAAATTAAGCTTTCAATAACCAATGTATTGGCTGTTTTCTTATCTTTTTGTTATTAATTCCTAACTCAAATGAACTATAGTCAGAGAATATGGTCTATATGATACTAATTCTCTTTGGAGGCTTTCTTTATGTGGTCAATTTTTGTATGTTTGAAAAGAATGCAATCATTAATTGTTGAATACAAATCTTTACAGTCTTTGTTTTTTGTCTAATAATTCTAACAACTGTTGAGAGAAGTGTGATAAAATTACCCATTTTAATAATGTATTTTCAATTTACTATTGTGCCCTTAATTTTTATTTATATATTTTACAGCAACATTATTAAAGGTGTATCTGTGTATAATTGTTAATATCACCTTTTTGTCTTTGGTAAACTTCTGGTTAAAATTTTTTTTGTGATAAAATATACATAACATAAAATATATCATTTTACCCTCTCTGGTAAAGATTTTTGCACTGAAATCTATTTTCTGAGATTAATATAGTTTCACCAAATTTATTTTGGTTAGTACTTTGCAAGGTATGTCTTTTTTTATCCCCAACTTTCAACTCTTCTGTTTTTTTGTTTGTTTATTAGTTTGTTTTGTTTTTTTGCTGTCTCTTATGAACAGTATAGAACCCAATTTTTAAAAAATACCCATCTGACAACTGTTGTTTTTTTCCCTGGAAAATTTAATTTACTGATTAGTAATATATTATTTATTTTTATAGCTTATTATATCATTATTTGTTTTAGTGTTTCCTTTTTTCTTTTATGTTTGTCTTTTCTTATCTGCTTTTTAGGTTTTGTTTTTTCTCCTTTTATGTTGTTTTCCCTTTTTGGCAATTATACTCTTTGAGTCGACTCTTCTAGTGGTTTCTTTTTTTTTTTCCTGAAATGGAAGTAATGTTTACTAAGAAATTAGTGTCAGGCACATGATAGGTGCTTTGCACACATACATAGGCTCATTTAACCCTCCAGTCTTATGAATTAGATGTTAACAGACTCAATTTTATAGATGTGAAAACTAAAGCTCATATATTACTAACTAGGGCTGTCTTACTCTGTTCCTGGTACAACATAGCCCTTCAACAGGTAAAATTACTCAGAGAAAGAACATACATACTGGGGCAGTGAGACATTTTTGCAAGGAGTCAGTGAAAAACAGACTGGGGATGCCAAGTACCACACGAAGGTCATGAAGGGGAAGCCGGGTGGCGACACAGTTTCCAGTGGAGGGCAGACTCCAAGGCAGGGAGCACGAGGGGACTTGCGCTGCAACCACTGCACTGTGTGTCCCTGTGCTGGAGCCAAAACTGTTTTCCTCAGGTCACTGTGGACCAGGCACTAAGACACTCTGAAAAATACCTTTCTTTTGGACTCGGATGACTGTATTTTCAATCAGCCTTGAGCTAATTCCTTGAACAGCACAGCCTTCAGCTCAGGGTACCTGCTGACAGGCCCTGACATTGGCAGCACAACAGTCTAATGGAAAAAGCTCAGGACTGGTGCCTCGCAGGCCATTCCTGTCATATTCACTTCAAATTATTCTGAGTACATCACCCTGAGCATCAAGCTACCAACTGAGCAGATACAAGCAGAAACATAAGCCTATTAAATCCCCGGATAAGTCAGGAATCTCCTCTATTTTAACATGAACACTCACCACCCGTAGTCAGCATCTCTGCTCTCATCGTGCAACTTAAAATCCTATCATTCTAATCATGTCTCAACTACATGCATGTCAAAGTGGATCAGCACTTTAGCCGCATCTTATTTTAAGCCTACCAATTAGTCATTATTATTTTACACAACATGGTTATTTACATTTACCCACATTTACCAACTGCACCGTGTACCATTTCTTCTTATATCCCATTTCTTCCTCACTTCTTCAATTATTTTCCCCCCACAGTATATCCTTTACTAGTTCCTTCAACAATGGTCTATTGGTGACAAACCCACTGTGACCTTTTCTGAAAATATATCTTTATTTCTTCTTTGCTCTTGAATAGATCAGCGAGGTACAGAATTCTAGGTTGATCTTTTCATTCCACAAATCCATTAATTGCCTTTCACATGTTCCATTTCCCTATATCTGTGTTTAATATTCGGTATCCTGGTTAATTTCTTCAGCTCTATTTTCCATTCCCTAATTTTTGCTGTAGCTGTCTCTAATTTGCTGTTTAACCCCTCCATTGAGCTTAACCTTAATATTTTTTTATTCCTAAAAGTTCAGTTTGGTCCTTTCTCCATATTGGATTGTTCCTTTTAAAAATGTCACTCTTCCTAAATTTATTTCTAGTCAATATTGCACTGGAGGTTCTAGCCAGCATAATAAGACCAAAAGAAAAAATAAAGTATGATTAATGCTTAAAAGCTTAAGGAGTGGGAGGGCGAAAAGAAAGTTATCACTATTTGCAGGTGACATAATTTACAGAAATTAAGCAAGATGACTAGATAGTGGATTAAAATACAAAACCACTTTGTGTTTCCATATACCAGCAAAAAACTGTTCAGACACATAATTCAAAAGAGAAACCATTTGTACAACTGTACACATTTGCCAAAACTCATGGAATTGTACACTTAAAGTTGGATGCATTTTATTGCATGTAAATTATTATATCTCACCAAAAAAATGTAGGAAAAAAGGCACCATTTGCAGCAGCAACAACAAATGTAAAGTACACAAGAATTAATCTAACATACATAAGACCTTTCTGGGGAAAACCCATAAAGCTTTCCTGAAAGACTTGGCGGAATCAGGAAAAGAGGCAATAGCTGAGCTGAACCTTCGAGGCTATAGAGAAATTGGCAGGGGAAAGTTGGGAGGGTGGGGAGGAGAGGAGATAAAAGCAGCTTGAACAACAGATTCAAAGACATATAGGTAAGAAAATAGGGTGGAAGAAGCAACTACAAATAGTTCACTTCTGTCACAGTGCTGCCTGTGAGCAAAAGATATAAATAAAAGTCCCAGACCAAAGACATAACTGTAAAAGCTTTCAAAACATTATCCATCAGATTAAACTTCAGTGTGCTATACATCATCTCTGGTTTAGAAATTGCTCCTAGCATACACTGAGCAGCTAGATCTCTGGGTCAAATGAAGGAACAGACTGCATGGCAGGATAGCATGAGGAAGGAAAAGTGTGACCAATACTTCAGGCACTGGCAAACAAAGGGTCTAATTAGCTACAACAAAAAGCAGAGCCTAGGAGCACTAGGAAGTAGATTCCCAGGCAGCCAGAGTCTCTGGAAAGGCTGGAAGTTAGAGAGGGCATGAGCGCTGGGAGCCACGAAGACTGGCCATGTGCTTCTTTGTACAGCAGCACTAGGCGGGGCCTGGAACATAACAGGCACTAGACATGTTTACCGAAGAAATACCAGGGCAGAAAGCTCTCTGCCTGGTGTAGACGGACCACTGTATGACTCCCCCCTGGGCACACAGGAACTCCAAAGCCTGTTACAAATACTGCCATGGTCAAGGCAGGAACAGAGCCAGCAGTCAATCAACTTCATACGTGATTCGGGTACACCAGTCAGGAACCAGAGACGGCCATCACTATTCTTCTAGCACTGCTCCGCAACAGCGTTTTCTAAACTTGTCCGAAGATTAAAAGAATTCCTGCAGTACTTGTTTAAAAAACAAAACAAAGCAGATTCCTCTGCCTCAGCCCAAACCTATTAAATTAAAATTCCCAGGAGAAGAGGCTTGGTACTTTATATATTTAAGAAGCAGCCCATATGATTCTTTTCCGGCAATTTTTAGAAGCACTGCTCTAGAAGTTGTTCCCAACACAGAGGTTAAAAAAAAAAAGAGGTATAACAACTAGAAAATGACCAAGTTGTGTCCTATAGACAATACAGCTATCTACTTAGAAGTCCAGGAAATTTGACTGAAAAATTATTAGAACAGTGTATTGACAGAAAAGCCAGTGAGACTTCCAGAAGGAAACATCCATTAAGACCACTGAATGTAAGAGTCTTAACCTAGACAAAAAGCCTAGGCTGGAATTAAAATTTGTAGAAATTTATCACTGTCCAGGGGGTCAGCGAAAACCTGGAACTGTGTGAAAACATTCAGAGAGAGGGCATTGCAAGAGAAGAGCTCAGGAGAGCCGGGGAACATAACATCTGGTCTATCGTAGGTAAGCAAAAAGTTTAGTGAATAAACAACATATGAACGTATCATAAGTGGGCATTGTGTAGTCACTAAATGGAGATAAAATGCAATGAATATACAATATACATGTATTCAACTTATTTAGAGCAACAATTCTACCCTCAACAAGTTCTATAGATGTCAGAAAGTACTAGATAAAAAGTCAATAATCACTGATGTATTTAAGTTAATGTAGGAATGGACAAGCAAGTCACACTGCTGGGTCACAGAAAACCCAAATCCTCCCACACATGGAGGAGGACACACATTCTCCAGTTCAGCTCTGGTGGCCACCTGTAAGCATCAGAAAAGATCTAAAGCTGGAGAGAGGGCTGTGGCTGAGTGACGACTGCTAGAGGAAATTGCTCATTTGAAGAACTGCTTGGTTTGGGTGAAGTCATACATTTCTCTGCAATGGAAAACCTTCCTGTCATCTCTCTGCTCTAAGAATAATCAGGCTAGAGTGGAAAAAGATGCCTTATTGTTTCATAAACTGTACACCACTACTGTCTTTGGTAAGCGTCCATCTTTTTAAACAGCTGGTCCATTTCAAATGGTCTGCCTTCAAACTCAGCACTTTTGCAGCTGTAAATGGGTGTAAGAATCATTAATGCACGCAAATACCACGGTCAAACGGGGGCAACATTCAGATGCTAAAAGGAGCAATATTGAAAACATCCCAGCCAACCACTGAAAATGCTGATGCATGCTGTCAGGACACCCCTAGCCTGGCCCGTCTAGCTCTCGGATGGCCCTGGTAAGTCCATAACTTCAGAGGGAAGGCTCTGGTCAGTGAAGCAGTCAGGTTAGCTCGGGGTCAGGAGAACTTCAGGGCACTTCTCCCCAGGCCTTCACACCACCACCAATAGGAGTAAAGAGAAGAACCCAGAGCTTTGTGTGCTCCTGGCAAGACCCTCTCCCAACTAACCCTCACGGCGGCGGCACCGGGATCTGCCTTGGACACAATCTGGAGCCAATTCCAGCACAACTTTTATCAGAAGTTTTGCTTGTTTCGTAGGAAATCCCAGACTCCCGCTGGTGGATTCTCATCCCCAGAAGGCTCTGTACATCCCCTCACATGACTCCATCTCTCACTAGTCCTCAACTCTCAAAACCCTTCTACTTCTTCATGGTACACCATCAGCAAAATCCCTTCTCTACCTGAGACCGTTTTCTCTGAGTGTTGCTTTCACCTTGCATTGGCTTTCCCTGAAGGCTGGGCTTTCCCTGAAGCCATTCAAGTGGCAGCTGCTTTCTCTCTCACACCCCTCAAACCTCTGGGTCTCCAGGTGGGGGAGAGGTCCTCCTAGAACCTCACTGCCACTTTCAGATCCTTTTCCCTTTCCCTTAAAACCCCAGTTTTGAGTGACGTGTCATCAGACCCAAACCCTAAACATCCCTTCACAGCGGAGCCCAGTATCACTGCCACAGTCCTTACTGATTTCAACATCCACATAGTTGACCTTTTCAATACACACGCTGCAGTGGTTTGAATGGTGCCCCCTTCCAAATATGTCCACATCCTAATCTCTGGAACCTAAGACTATTACCCTATAGGGCAAGAGAGTGAATATTACCTTCAATGGCAAAATATGTAAGTTAAGGATCTTAAGGGGAAAAATTCATCCTGGATTTTCTAAGTGGGCCCAAAACACAATCACATATATCCTTAGAAGACAGACACACAGAGGAGAAGAGAAAGAGGCAGTGTGACCAAGGAGGCAGAGATTGGCGTGACACAAGTCAAGGAATGCCAACAGCCACTAGAAGCTGGGAAAGGCCGAGAATGGTGTGATGGTTAATTTGATGTGTCAATTCTGGGCTACAGGGTACCCAGATATTTGGTTAAACATTATTTTGAGTGTCCCTACGAGGATGTTTTTGGATGAGATTAATATAAATTGGTAGACTGAGAAATACAGATTTCTTTCCTTAACATGGCTGGACCTCATCCAATCAGTTGAAAGCCTGAATAGAACAAAAAAGGCTGACCCTCCCCTGTGTAACAGAGAATTCCTCCTGCCTGACTGCCTTTGAACTGGGGCTTTGGCTTTTTCCTACCTCGGCCTTGAATTGATACAGTGTCTTCCTGGGTCTCAAGCCTGCTGGTCTTGAGACCAAAACTACTGGTCTAAAGGCCTCAGACTTGGCCTAGTATGATCCATCAGCTCCCCTGGGTCTCTAGCTTGCCCACTCCAGCTGCAGCCCTTGAGATCTGACAGCCTCCATAATCACGTGAGCCAACTCCTTATAATAAATGTCTTCATAGCTATGTATCTCCTCTGGGTTCTATTTCTCTGGAGAAACTGATGAATACAAATAGATATGACCCTAAAGCCTCCAAAGGGAACATGGCCCTGCTGACATCTTGATTTCAAACTTGTGGTATCCAGAACGATGAGAAAATAAATTTGTTTTAAGCCATCCAGTTTGTGGTCATTTCTTATGGGCCACCTAGGAACTTACACACCCGGTCACCCTGACCTCCCTCCTTCAACAATCCTTCCCCCACTCTACACTGGCCACCAGTTTCACAGTCACATCCTAGAACATTTTATTGCCAATCAATGTACATCATCTAAAGCAGGGGTGACCAAACTTTTTTCAATGTTTTTCACCAAGGGCCATATGCGGTAAAACACACAAACAGCCGGGCCACTCATCGAGGTGAAGTACGTATTGCCTCACCTGGTTTATTTAAGTAAACTAAATATGGAATTTGCTGCAGGCCAATTAAAAATGGATTGAGGGCCACAGTTGGCCCGTGGGCCGCAGTTTGGACACCCCTGATCTAAAGGCTCAATTTAGAGCACCCCACTCTCCTACCAATTTCTTTCTTTCTAGCTCACTCATTCTAGTACCTGCCTTCAACAGTACTTCAACCCCAGCGGGACCTACACTCCTCTGAGCCTACCACCTTCAGTTACCCCTTATCTCCTTCATGGCCTCATCTCTCTCTTTAAACAACCTACATTCCATGGTTGTTTATGATCATGAGGTGTGATCATAAAATACAGTGAATGTTTAAATAAAAAAATTATTACAGTAAAAGACACATTGCCATTTACCCCTCTCAAAATATCCCCCTCGCTTTGAACACGCTTATCCCATCATTCCTGCCACTTTCTGAAGCAGTTCTGGAAGTTCTCTTTCGTGAGTGTCTTTAGTTGTGCTGTGGTGGCTGCCTCGATGTCCTGAATCGATTCAAAACGTTTTCCTTTCATGGTCATTCTGACTTTTGGGAAGAGACAGCATTCGCATGGTGCCAGATCCGTTGAATAAGGTGGATGAGGACACACTATAACGTTTGTATTTGACAGAAACTGCTGCACCAGAAGCGATGTGTGACATGCAGCCTTTCCATTGTGATCACAAAATACAGTGAATGCTGCTGCCAAGTGCCTTCCAACGGAAAGGCAGGAATTTTCAATACGGGAAGTGGCAGATCGAACCTTAGTAACAGTGTGTGACAAGTTTCAACTTGTTTGGTACAGTCAGTTGGGTGTGAGCTACGGTTGAGAGACGGTGTGTTTTAAAGTGTGCGGTAAATCATCCTCCATTATGACAACACTCCGTGTCACACATCACTTCTGGTATATGGCAATTTCTGTCAAAAACATTATGGTGTGTCCTCATCCACCTTAGTCACCGGGTCTGGCACCGTGTCACTGCTCGCTCTTCCCCAAAGTCAAAATTACTCAGGACATTGAGGCAGCCACGACAATGTAACTAAAAAATTGGACTCACAAAATTTAAAATGTTTAAGATGGTAAATTTTCACGAAATTGGACTTCCAGAATTGCTTCAGAAAGTGGCAAGAACGACAGATAAGTACGTTCGAAGTGAGGCGGAGTATTTGAGGGAGATGAATGGCAATGCCTCTGTTACTGTAATAAATTTTTTTACTTAAACATTCTCCGTATTGTTTGATCACACATCATATATTCATTTCTTTGCATTTTACATTCCCACCAGCAGTGTATTCGGATTCCTGTTTCTTTACATGCTCACCAGCACTTGTCATTATCAGTCTTTTTAAATTTTAGTTATCCTTGTGGGTATAAAGTAGCATCTCATTGTGGTTTTGATTACACATTTCCTGAATGACTATGTCGAGTATCCTCACGTGCTTATTGGCCATTTGTATACCTCCTTTGGAGAAATGTCTGTTCAGATACTTTGCCCATTTTCTCCCAAAGCTAATTTAACTTTTTCTTTTACTATAGTAAAAAATATGTGACATAAAATTTACCATCTTAAACATTTTTAAATGTACAATTCAGTAGTGTGACGTATACTCACACTGTTGTAAGACACATGTCCTGAACTTTTTCATCTTGCAAATCTGAAACTCTATACCAATTAAACTACACCCCTTCTTTTTTCCCACATACGAGCTCCTAGTAACCACCATTCTACTTTCCCTTTGCCTATGTTTAAATTGAGTTATTTGGTGGGGGTTTTTTTTGTTGTTTTTTGGGGTTTTTTTGTTTGTTTGCTAAATTGTAAGAGTTGTTTATAATTCTGGACATATCATTTGCAAATATTTTCTCCTTTTCAGTTGACTGTCTTTTTTACTTTCTTGATGGTATCTTTTGAAGCACCCAAGTTTTTAATTTTGATGAAGTCCAATTTATCTGTTTTTCTTTTGTTGCTTGTGCTTTTAGTATCATATCTAAGAAGGTGCTGTATACCCCAAGGTCACAAAGATGTATACATGTGTTTTGTTCTAAGAGTTTTCTGACAAAAAAATAAGTCAACAATCTTAATTGGTCAAGGTCCATAATGTAATTTACTCTGACTCCTTAAAGGAAATGGTTTCATATCACTAATGCCCAAACAACTACACTGGACATATATAAGATGCCCATTAACATTTATGAAGAGGAAGAAGATGAAGGAGAAGGACAAGAAGAAGAAGAAAAGAAATAGTATTAACAGAGATTGTTAAACAAATTCTACTTTCTCATTTATAAAGTAACTGTTCAGAGGTGGAGCCTGCCATCTGCTGGGAAGAAAGGTGAAATTTTCATAGCATCAACTGCGTTATATAACTACCTCTAATGATACACTCGACCAACAAACTGCATCTGTGTGTTTCATATAAATAAACACATACCCACACACACTTCCTGCCAGAGAGTAACCAAGTGGGTATTGGTCAAAGTTCTCTTGGTAAAGTGAAGACCAAGATAAGTAGAGATCTGAATGTAAGACACTGGTGTCAGAAAGAGCGGGTAGGCTTATTTACTCCAGCCTCTTTGTAGTCTATGAAGAAGGGCTAAGAGTTATATATTTTACCATAATTAACAGAAAGGAAGGAAGGGAAACGGGATTAATTGGGCCACCAGGACGCTCTCTGCCCTCACGCACTCCCCTCCCAATCAGACTGGTTTGGTTTAGAGAAGGAATGCACATGCCTGGCTCAGCTTCTTCCCCTCCCTGATTTCCTAGGATCTGCAAACTCCACAGAGCACCTATGCCCCCTGCTTCCAGAGCCACAAGCTTCAAGGCTCTACTCCCTGCTGGAAAGGCCCACACTGGGTGGAGGTATATTCAATTCAGGGGTTACTAGCAAGTCCATTTTTTCCTCACAATCAAAACCACTGTCTCAAACAGACTGCCATCTTCCTAACTCCCGGCTACAATCCTGGGGGGGAAAAGTGAAGTAGGATCAATTGGGTTTCCTAAAATCCCAGTAAGAACTACTATTAGAAAAAGCTGTTAGCAATAGATATTCATTGACAGAGTTGTCTATACTTGCTGTCTCCATCTCTCTGTTCTTTCCCTCTTGAACCTACTGTATCAGGTTTTTGTCCCCACCACTGTTTTCATCACGATGATCCTCACATTGTCAAAGGGTCAGTTCTTACACAGGGTCTTCTTACGTGAGCATCAGCAGCATTGGACACAGTCAATCGCTTCTTCCTCCTCAAAATACTCTCTTCACTGTTTTCCACACACCACACTCTCTTGGTTTTCACCCCTCACAGATTGCAGGCTCTTCTCCCAGGTAACTCAGTGTAACTCCAAGGGTCAGTTCTTTTCTGCTTTCTTCTCTGTTTTCACTCACTCACTTAGTGGTATTGTCCAGTCTCGTGGCTTTAAATATCACCTATATGCCAATAACTCCCGAATTGATATTTCTATCTCAGACATCTCTCTTGAAGTCTAGACTCATATACAATGGCCTACTCAACAGCTCCATGTGAACATTTAATAAGCAACTTAATTTCAACATCTCCAAAACTGAGCCTTTGATCTAACATCTAAATATGCTCCATTCACAACCTTCCCCATCTCAGCTGATGACAGTTCCATCCTTCTCATCGCTTAGGACAAAATCTTAAGAGCTTCTCTTGACTCCTTTCCTCTCACAAGCCACACTCACCCCATTAGGCTGATTTATAACATATATCTTAATTCAACCCTTTTTACTATCTCTACTGCTACCATCCTATCTTGTTTTAATTTATTGCAATCATTTCCCCTAAATGGTCTCTTTACTTCTATTTTTTCCTTCCAGTTTACTCTTTACATGGCATCCAGACTGATCATTTAAAAATATAAATCAAGTCATGTTATTCTTCTACTGAAAATCCTATAAAGACTCATTTCATTCCGAGGAAAAGCCAGAGTCCTCACAATGGCCAACAGGCTGTCATTTAACTCTGTGACTTCCTCTCCTACACTGCTCCCCTGCTCATTCCGCTCTGGCTTCTCTGCTGTTCCCTGAATTCATGGGCACACTGCTGCCCTCGGGCCTTCACATCAAACATTCCTGCTCTTGTCCAGACATCTGCCCTGCCAGAAGACACCTAAAACTTAACTCAAATTTCACTTTCTCAACAAGACCTATGTGACTCTCCCAGCCCTACTCCTGACTCCTCTTTCTGAGTTCTTCCTCACATGAGAGTCCAGTGTAAATTGACAGGGAGGCTCTGATCCATCCATTCAGTTACCCAGCCTCCTGTCATCTAAGCGCTTTCTCCTTTGTTAGTTGCTTTGGAGACATTTCCATTTGGCCAATGTGTACTGGGAATGGGAAGGGTTAAGAGAGAGAAGATGGAGAAGGCACACCTGTTTTCAACTACCTTGACCCAGAAGTAACATAGATCACTTCCAAACAAATGCCATCGGTGACAATTAATCATTTGGTTCCATCTGGCTGCAAGGAGGATGGGCTATATAATCTAGTTCCACATCCAGGAAGAAAAGGAAAAACTGAATATTGGTGAGTACCTCTAATCATTAAACATCTTTTTGCTCCCTTTTCCTATACATAAACCCACTCAAACCCTCCTGCCCACCAAAGGAAAACCTGAAGTCCCATTCCGTCAGTGCATCTAATTACAAGTCCAAGGTCTCTGGGTATGGCACCGTCTTCTCCATCAAGACCACATGCAGCTCCTTATGATGCAATCTATGAACTAAAAAGGCAACTCACCTGCACCTTCCCTCCCCAGCCCCAACATACAATGGTGGAACAGGATCAGGAGGTTCTTCCTTATCCAATAGGTTGGCCAAGCAGGTACTGCATGCCCTCCTCAGGGGCCGTGCAAGCTTCACAACCCATCTCCTGCCAGAGCAAGTTCTGGGTCTTTAAAAAGTGGCTATTTGGCTCAAATAGTCAATGGCTTGTTCAGTTCAGGCTCATGGTTCTTGCCTACATAATTCCCCCCACAACTTAGTAGACTTCTGATATACCAGGGGTGCCAAAAAATGTATACACATTTTAAGAGATGTTATCGATGCTCAAGCAGTAGTTCGCTGTAACCAGAAGTGTCTGGACACTGACGGTAACCACTTTGAGCACCTCTTGTAATTACAGAAGTCAAATGTCGCTTGTACTCATCTTTTGTTATTGGTACATATTGAGTATTACAATTAATAGTTTCTTCCTTTCTTAGAATGTGTACGCATGTTTTGGCACCCTCTGTATTTGTTCCCAGTCAACTCCATGTGCCAGTAATGACACACAAAGTTCTTCCCTAGACATAATTCTCAAGCCTGACTTATGTCTTTGCCTCCATGCTGCTTGCTTTTAACTTTAGCTGCAATAGAATCACCGGGGGGAACTTTTAAAAACTGAGAAATTGTAGTCTAGATGTGCGTCCAGCAAGCACAGGAAACACCGACCCTGGTGAGCCCCAGCAGTCTCTCAGACCCCTTAAAATTTAAGCTCCACAGGGCAGGACGCTTTGTATGGTTTGTTCATAGATGTATCCCTCACGCCCATTAACAGTGTCGGACACAAAGTAGTTGCTCAAAAACAAATGTCTCCTGAATGAATAATGAATGAACAGAATGAATCCCGCATACGATACCATATGGCCTTTTTTTTGTAATAAAGGCAAATGAATGAATTGATGACTGGAAGAATAATGAATTACACTGCACAGATACTTAGATTAAACATTAAACAGCACCTTTTGGAAAAATCAAAATAAACTTCTAAGTACCAACACTCCATATAAAGCTACAACGCAAATTCATATATGAGCTGGTTAAATACACACTAAATTCATCTACTGTGAACACAAAGAAACATTTATTCAAAATATTAGCACAGACCCGTGGACAATCTTCAAAGGACTTACTATTAAACTGATCACACACCTTTTTGCTAGGTGGAAACTACCCACATCAGTCTCAAAATTCCCCACATCTTGCTTTTTCTGCCATCTTGGGGCCGGTGGAGGCCTGCTGGGAACAGGCTTTCTAAAACGACAAATTTGTCTGGAAGGCTGTGGGCCACAGCCATTTTTGCTGGCTATAAGCAGGGTCTCTGGAACCAGAGAGAGCACGCAGCTCTTCTTAAAATTGAAGGTGTTTATGCTCGAGATGAAACTGAATTCTGTCTAGGCAAGAGCTGTGCTGATGTGTACACAGCCAAGAACAACACAGCGACTCCTGGTGGCAAAACGAACAAAACCAGAGTCATCTGGGGAAAGGGAACTCGTTCTCACGGAAACAGTGGTGAGGTTTGTGCCAAATTCTGAAGCAGCCTTCCTGTTACGGCCACAGGACACAGAATCCATGTAATGCTGCACCACTCGAGGATTTAAACTAACTGAAGAATAAATAAAGTGGATTTGTTCTCTTGTAAAAAAACAAACAAAAAAACCCCCAACTCACCCACATCTTTCTCAAACAGCAAGGAGACTGCACATACAAAGTCCTAATCTTGAAAACAAGTCACACACACACACACACACACACACACACACACACTCTACTAAAAGACCTTACCAGTATACATCTACCATATAATGCATACAATCATCAAAGTTCAGAACTGATACATTTGTGACACCCACTTCAAAATTATGCATGCTGATCACACTTGGATTTTCTTCAAACCTTAGGTCATTATAATAAAAATGAATGAAATAGAAAAAGCTGAAATAAAAATAACAACAAATGGAGCCAACACTCACGTCACAAGAGTGTTGTGAGGATGAAATTGAAATATAAGAATTCACTTGTGATTTCCGTACTTTCCGTTATGTATGTTATAGCTCAACGAAAAAATTCAAGAGAGGGTATGAAAAACTGCTTTGTAAGTCATAAAGCAATATTCAAACAGTCACTTATCTTTAAATAAATGTAAAATTCCCATTTCTAAAATGGTTATAAATTAGTTAAATGAGCAAATCCAAACTAAGGTGAATAAGTTCCTCTTTCTCCTAGCCCCAACATCTAGAATGAGAATTTTCAGTGGAAACATCCCAGCGCATCCGATGAAAGGTAATACAGCAAAGAGCTATCTCAGTGTAAAGTTAGACTCTAAACAAAAAACAATGGAAGAAACATTAACAAATCAATGAACACAGTGGGATACTTGTACTTTAGGAAAGAGAAAAGTAACAATTTCAAAATCTGTAAATTCTCTCTATTCAATGAAAAAGAGAAGAAACTACTAGGTTTCATTTTTTTCCTTTGCTTATTTAAAAAAAATATTGGAATTTACAACACAACAGACCCAGGATAAGATATCCAATAAAGTTTTGTTAACTGTAACTGAAAATCTATCTAATTAAAAAAAATTATCTTTAACACATTGTCAGAGGTGTAGTAAGTAAAGGGTTGAAGTTTGTTGTTGTTTTTAAAAGAACTAATCCCTGATATGAATTTATTTGCTTTTTTTCTTGGTTGAGTTTTAAGTGGGCTAACTAGAAAAAAAATCCCCCAAACCAAAAACCTGGTTATTGAAGTTTTCTAATATTAAAGTCCAGTAGAATGACCAAGCTTATGAACCCAGATCCTGAATTATACTTATAACCCTATATACTTTTCTACCCTTTAGCAAACCAACCAATGAACCAATCAATGAAAACTAGAGGAAAGGTTTTAAATAAGGATATAACAACTTATTGGAAATAAAAGTGTGGCATTTTTAAAAACTATGGAAATTGCAAAAAGGGAAGAAAAATGATTTCTGCTAAGCTTGCTGCATGACTTATAAACACCACACAAAAAGCAGACATGGACCCACCTAAATATTGTTATTTAAAAGACTTTGAAAGTAAAGACACACCAATGTGGCAATTATAAAATACAGTATTTTCCCCAACCTTAGAGAGGCAAAAATTTAACTCTTTTATTTCATATGGCTTTCTTTGCAACATTTAAACCTTATAAACATGAAGAAAATTTGCTTGAAAAAAAGAAGCAAGCATTTGGAGGGATACCTTGTACAATTGTAAAATAAAAAGAAATTTACGTTTCACTTTGGAAAGGGAGCATTGGAACATTCCATTTTACTAAATAAAGAAGGACCATGACAAATGGAATAATAGCTCCATCTCCCGGAACTTTAAAAATTCTGCTTTTAAAAATCAAGTGATGAAGCCAACATATGTGCAACCCGAAATGTCAGTAGTAAGATTTTATGACACCACATCCTTATTTGTAGGCCTCTACCCGGAAACAGGCCCAAGTGCTGTTACTGATGAAACAGATTAACAGTTGGGGACACAGACTGAAACACAAAAAAGTTACCCAAGAGGAATGCTCCTTCATCTGATGTTGGTTGCTGTGAGGGCCACTGGCATGGCCACGCCAAAAGCAATTTTGGCAGAGCTGGTAGTTGTGGCACTGCTGGCATCGGTACCGGAAACCCATCATACTCTCACACCGGCAATAGGAACACTCCACAGGATGGAAGACTTGGAGAAGGAACAGAAAACAGGGCAGAGTGAAGGGCAGGGGAGAAGGGGAAGGACAAGGAGAAAAAAATCATTTTCATTTACGAATATATCAATACAGTGGAAAACCAAATCTAATATTAAAAAGCCAAGGTAAAAACAAAATTAGAACTAGATTCTAAATTGTCTCCTACTTAGCTAATTTAACCAGCCACTTACTACAATAAAAGGGAAAGAAAATAAATTAGAATAACATATTGTCAACTTAGAATACTACACTCCAACCCACCTTAGAAAACAGTTAATTTCTTTTCTTTAAAATGAAACTCACGTTTCTCAAAATTTAGGTAAGACACAGGTAAGGAGGCGAGAAAAGACTTCACTCCAAAATTTCTTTTTGAAACCTACTGCTTAGTGCTTTTTAAAGAGATGTATCAGTGTTAGTTGTATGTATATTTGTTTACCTGACTAACATAAAATCTGTGAGAGCCAGGACGATGAACTATGCACCTCTGTTACCTGCAAATGGTATTTTACACAGTACCTTGGCCTGCATACGTTTGCTGAATTAAATACTACCACAGACCTGAACATCAATGGTAACTGGTAAAAAATAAAGTTAGATATATTAAAATAGTAGTTTTAGGCAAGAGCTCTAAGTAACAGCATAAAATAAAGTACTTCAGACCAATGAAGGGACAATGATTTGGAGGAAGGGAAACTCAGTGACCTGCCTTTCCAAAGCTGTGTGCGACCTCACACAGCTTCTTACCTTATAAAAAACTGCCAGGTGGCAGTCAGGATTCATAGAGATTACTGGAATTCTCTAATAGCCTGAAAGTCTAGTTCACTGAGTAAGAAGAAGGCAATGCACACCTGTGTATTGTAGATTGTTATTTATACTTTTAAGTGTTGGTAGCATAGTTGTTCCCTCTGGCAATTCAATTATGAACACAAGAAATGGAAGTCAACAGGAACAGTATTCAAATCTTCATCTGAAGGACTCTTTCTAGCACTGTGTATACAAAGCTAGTCTTACTTCAATTAAGAAGATTTTTAGTCCTGCTTCCAAAAATGTATATTAACTAGAGACTCAAGACTCAAAAACACAAACAAACAAGTAAAATTGAGCGCTAGGTGAGGAAAACAATATTATAACAAGATCACTACAGACGAAAAGAAAAGTAAAATAGAGACGGGAAATCAAAAGGACATATTTCCTCTAAGAAATTCAAGCTTTTGTCATCAAAAAATTCCTAAGGACTCATGAAAGTGCTAATAAGAGTCTGTGCTCCAAATTAAAACTACACAACCTCACAGACTTCCATCACAGAACATACTCCCAAATCACTCTGGAACTAACAATGCAGCCAACCATTATAATTTTTCATAATAAGTTGAAAATTTATATTGGCATTAATATTTAATAATACATGTACATTAATTTTAAGTAATTAAATAATTCTGATAATTCTAGTTGAACGTGTGTTATGCGATTTTTCTTCTCTTCTAAATCAGCAAAGAGCCAGAGCTTACATTAGTCAGTGGAATGTGTGACCAGGTGGAAAATGCAGAGAAACAAAGAGAAAAGAATCGACAAGTGTGCTGGCTCAATTATAAACAAGATTAGGTTTTGGTAAAAGTTATTTTCTTTTTGGGGGAAGAGTATATAATGTGGTAGTTATCTTCTTATACACCATACACTTGGATCAGTAAGCAGTACACAAAGCACAACTTTTGCTTAAGCAAATGAATATTTGCCCTTATAAATAGTAATACCAATACAATTCAAGTGATGAATTTCATACAAAGGGTCCAAAAAACAAACCAAAAAAACCTAGAAATACCGTAACTTTAGAATTTGTTTCCTGCCATAAAAATTAAGATATATAGATAACTGTTAGTATGATAGGTAACATATTTTATTTCTAGATGTTTCAATGATTTCATAATATTTCTCTGCCTCTGAGAAAAATGATATCACTAACCACATAAGAATGTAATCAGTAACTAACACACGAAATACAAGGTCACGAAAATGTTCATCTGAACAATACATCCTGACAAACAAGATTTTCTCTACTTGGTAGAGCAGATCAAAATGATTTTATGAAAATGAATTAGATATGAAACTACTAAAACATTTAAGACTATAAAAGTTGCCCTCATTAGAACTAACAGTACTATAATAATTTAACAATATAAACCTCTGTCCAAAAATCCTGTTAAAAGATGTAGCTGTTTTGGTCTAGACAAGAGATTCTGAACCTTTAAGAAAATAATCTTGATTGTAAGGTACTTGTGAACAAAAGCCAGAGTTGGGCAAAAGACTGAGAAGTTTGAAAAAGTATGGCTAGGAGGAGAAAATGAAGAGAGTACGGGAGTGTATTTTGCTCTCACAAAGGGAAGAGGGAAGAGGACTGCTCTTCAGTGCCTCTCAGCAACTGCTGGTTCTCGTGTGTGCAGCGGCAGCGAAAGACGAGAGCCTTGAGAGATGGGAGGTTACACAGAAAAACCACAGCCTTTCCTTTCATAAACTCAAACAACCTGAACAAGGAGATAAACCGATAGTAACAGCAGAAAAAATTAAGAAGATACTAAGAGGTAAGAACCATTTCAATTCCAAGTGAAACAAAGATTTAAGTGAAATTACTGAAAAGGATACTCAAATACTGAGAGTAATTCAAGATTAAATAGTCAAGGAAAAAACTGAAGAAATGTGAAAAACAGGACTAAATTCTATCTTAGCTATTTTCCTTTAAATGATTCCAAAATATAGTTTTAGTGATGGACATTGCATACAGCCAAGTGTTTAGATCTACGATTTCTATAAATTAAAGGAAAAAAGGAAGCCATGGCTAAGTCAGGTGGGCTCGAGCTGGAAACAACCACCTGGAACCTCGGGGCAGGGGGTGGGGCGGGAAGCCAAGAGTTTGAACCACAAAGTTTTATAACCCTACATTACTACTTCTTGGTAAAAAGCCCCCCACACACACACCTCTTTTTTGTTTTTTTGAGCAATAAATATTCTTTTGAAAGCTAAAATCACAAATTCAAATGACCAAGTGTCAACAAATGTCAATTATAACTGTCAATGACAATAGCTAAGGGCGTTACAAATACCATTAGTTCTATACTTCCTATAGCGTAAGTTCTGCTTACCATTCTCAACATGGGCAAGCCTGTGCATGAGAGGCAGCCAGACAAGGCACTGAGGAGGAGGATCGGCCATCATCGTGTCTAAAAACGTATTTAGCATTATCTTTTTCTGTAAAGAGAAGAAAAACAAATACATTGCATACTTTTCAAGTATCTCTGAACTCTAAGATTACGTTAATTTAGGATTCTCCCAAACAAGTTATAATGAATTAGGTGTGGAATTTTATAGCAAAATAAAATGCTTTACATTATGACAGACACCACTACACTATACTACTACACACTACCACTCTTTTCAAATGCACTTCCACTTACATTATTTTATGTGAGTTTTAAAATTATTGCATAAGGTAAGTAGGTTAGGTAGTACTATCTTCATTTTGCAGATGAGGAAATAAAGGAACAAATCATTTAAATGACTTGTAATGGTTTTGTCCAAATCAGACAAAGGGCAGGACGAGAACTCAGGTGTCCTTCAAATTACTGTTCCTGCTATCCAGTGGGGGAGCACCCAGCCCACACCTAATTATAAAACAACATCAACGAGAACAGGAACTATGGCTGTCTGGTTGTCTACCATATTTCCAGCATTCATTCATAACGGTGCGGGGCACACAGCAGGTATTTAATAAGTAGTTGTTGAATAAATACTAACGTGAGAGATAAACACTCTTAGAAATCATTTAAAAACTTTCTCATTTACAGAAGACAAAACTGAAGCTCAGAGTGGCAAAATAATTTGCCCAAATCACAGAGATAGTTATAAAGATGAGATTAGAACCTAAATATCCAAATGTCTATCACGGTACTCCCTCCATTTTACCATCTCCCTAGCAGGACTGCATTTCTCTGTTCTACCTTTAAAACAAAATATATTAAATAAATATATAGTAAACTTCCACTGTATGGGAAACATGAATATACTTCCATCCCATGTGGACATAGAAAATTAGAAAACAGTCTAGAGAAAACAGTCATATGATGTACATAGAACAGATTCTCAACAATATTCCAAGCTAATGAATTTTCTTTGTATTTCTTCTAACCCACAAAGCACCTTTCCAGATACAAAAGAAAAGAGGAGAAAAAAGCAGTGCCATACAACTAGATGTAAGAGTTCTATAACTGTAACCTGGCTATCTAGATCCCCACCTCGAACTTTATTCCAAAAGAAGAACAAACAGAAAGGCAAACACAGGAGAATAGGAAATGCACTGCACAATAAGTAGGCCTCTTCCAAGCTCTGGTCCCACCATTCAAAGTGTGGGGTGGGGGAGACACTGAGTATTGGGGGTAGGGTGAAGCTCAAAGGCACCCGGAATTTCAACTCACTCTCTCCCAAGCACCTGTGTTCTCAAGCCCACCATTTTACTTGAAGTGAAAAACAAGGGCATAAAAATATGTGTTTCCCCATAAAAACTTTAAAATATTTATTTCAGGGGGAAAAAAGTAGAAAAGGTAAAATTGGTTAGAGTTGACCTAAAGATTTTGCCAGTTGATTATAAAGCAACTTCCATTTTACCACAAACATATTCAACACAAATTGGAAGCAAGGCAGTGTGGTGTTTCACCAGGAGCATGGCAGCCTCCAGGATTTCCAAGTGATCCATCACACTACCTTCCAACAATGGTCCCACCACGCAAACATGAAACCACACGACACAGACTAACTTCTGTGTATCTTTTTGGCAACTGTGCAACTCCTGATTCCAGGATATATAAACTGGAAGTCATTCTCATTGAGAATAATCTTTAAAAGGAGAAACTGGTAAATAGGGAAGAAAAAAGGGAGGTAAAATAGATGGCAGAGCAAGAAAGAGGCTTTTCGCAATAAAAACCTGAAAAAGATGAAGAAATATGAAGGAAAGTCTCAGGTCCAGGACTGACACTGTAGGCCAGCACGAACTGGCCAGATGGGGAGAGGGAAGCAAGTTCTGAGATATACGCAAGACAATGATAACAGTATGATGTCATCATCCGAAGGCCCTTTGTATACCGCTGTGCATTTGTGGTGACGCTTGAGAAATGGCTAATCAAAGAGGTTCAAGTTTTCCAAAGTGTTTTCCATCTCAGACATCTATGTCACTAATGTTTCTGAAACCTCAGTGGAATCTGGGAGGAATAAATGAACAATATTAAAAACAAAGCCAGAAAGTCACCGAACTTTTGAATGGAAGTCCAGACACGGAAAATGCCTCTTACAATAGATGGATAAATGCCTCTTATGATAGATAGATAAATAACTGCAACAAATCAAAATGAAATTAGGAGTGTCTATTTCAAATTACTGACAAAGAAGATGCTAGGAAGCTCTTTATCTAGTAAGAGGTAGTAAACAAAAATTAGATGTAGCATATTATTTATTATAAATTTAGTGTTCAATATTTTCTTTATCTTCTATTTGTTAAAAATTGCTTTTTTACAAATCCACTTATGATCCTAATGCTCCTTTCTCTAAAAAGTTTTGATTCTCCCATCATGGAGGTATTTTTCTTTGTTTAATATTCAAGATGAAAAGGAACAATTATATTTGATACCTCAGAAGACCCTCATAAGTTCGTTCAGGATCAGTATCCAAAAGTTGTGCTCAGGTCATACTGTAATTTGAAGTTTTCCAAAAGCATGAGAAATGAAACCAGAACTGTGTCCCAGTGCTCTGTTTTCCATTAGCCATGTGATTCAGGGAAAATCACTTAACGTTCTGGTTTCAGTTTTCTCATCTTTTAAGGGCTAGAGCAATGGTTCTGGAACTGTGGTCAGAGGCCCTCCCTGGAAGGTCCCTAAAACATTTTTAGGGAGTCCATGAGGCCAAAACTAATTTTTCAGAATAATACTAAGACATTACTGACTTTTGCAATCTCATTCTCTCATGAGTGTACAGTGGGGTATTCCAGAGGCAACGTGGAATATCCACAATTATCTGAAAAAGTTATTAAAATACTCCCTCTCTTTTCCAACTATATAGCTGTGTAAGGCTGGATATTCTTCTTATACTTTAATCAAACCAAAATATCACAACAGAATGAATAGATAAGAAGATATGAGAATCTAGCTGCCTTTGACTGAACCAAATCTTAGAGAGTTGCAAAAATATAAAACAATGGCATTCTCATTTTTTTGTTTTACAATAGTTATTTTCATTAAAATATAGTATGTTAACATGTAATCGGTTTATCATTTTTTTAATGATTTAAAAATAAATTTTAATTTATCAATTTTAATTTTTAATATGGAATTACTGATAGATATAATCCACATAAACAAAACCTCTTTGGGGTCCTCAATACTTTTTATTGTAATGAGGTCCTAAGACCAAAAAGTTGAAGAACTGTGGCCAGCTCACAAAACTCTGTGACTTATTAAATAACTGTGAAAGATAGATTGGCTCTTTTTTCTCCCTTTTTATTCTATTTTTGCTCGAATTGAACGCATTCTTTGCATTTCTCCTTATTTTTATAACACAGTATTTATAACAAAACTGTAATAAAATTGCGAATAATGTAAATTCCCACAATTCTCATTTTTCTGTATTTTCCTCTAAACGTATATGTGTCTACATGTAATTATGTGCATAGGGTAGATAAAAATACATAATCTGTTTTTTCACTTAACATTTTATTAAATATTTTACTGTTTTGCTATAAGGTCTTCATGTCTAATCATTTTAACAGCTGCCTGATCCACTGAGCAAAAACGCCATTTTTGCCTTCCTCAAACACTGAAGCTGTTTCTATCTTTGTATGTACGCACTCTCACATTTTTTTCCTTAGAAAAGCGTTTGTTACCTACCTACACACCCTTTGTCATTCTAATCCTCAGTATTGACAATTTATTACTCTAGATGCCATTCTCACTTCCCTCTTTCCAAAGATGGCTATATCTTTCCTGTTTTAAAAGAGGAGGAACCATCTCTCAAAAATGAGAAATCGAGTATCACTAAACTAACATGAGAACACAAATAAAATAATTTAACATTAGATCATCATAGTTGCAATTTCCAATCTCATTATTTCCATTAAAAACTCCAATTCCCGGGGCCGGCCCGGTGGCTTAGGCGGTTGGAGCTCCATGCTCCTAACTCCGAAGGCTGCCGGTTCGATTCTCACATGGGCCAGTGGGCTCTCAACCACAGATTGCCAGTTCGATTCCTGGAGTCCCGCAAGGGATGGTGGGCTGCGCCCCCTGCAACTAGCAACGGCAACTGGAGCTGGAGCTGAGCTTCGCCCTCCACAACTAAGACTGAAAGGACAACAACTTGAATCTGAACAGCACCCTCCACAACTAAGATTGAAAGGACAACTTGACTTGGAAAAAAAGTCCTGGAAGTACACACTGTTCCCCAATAAAGTCCTGTTCCCCTTCCCCAATAAAATCTTTAAAAAACAAAATTATTAAAAAAATAACAAACTCCAATTCTCTTATGGGCAAGAGGTAAATATTTCTTATCCATTGCCCTATCACTTACTTGGTAATCAGTTAAACAATATATGTCATTTAGCTAACAGAATGGAAAACAACATTTTTTAAAACTTTCAAATAAAAATGTTTTCATGCAAACTTTTTGTGTAGTTATAGAAATATTTTACCTGACCAGGGCAAACATACATTAACTCTTTATAGGACCAGTGCCATGGGTCAGCCTTTAAATTATTATTAGATGCTGAATTTGTCCACATCGCAGATTTATTTTGGACTTTGAAAATTAGAGTACTTTTAAATGAAAAAATAATATGTCGCTGTGCTTTTTGCAAGAGGTATTTTTATTTATTATAGCTAAAAGAAAGATTGGAAAAACTCCTCAAAAATTCTGAAATGCTTCATTTTCCTCATTGGAAAGATCGTTTCATTTGAGAAAATCATGGAATAATATCAATGAAAACAACAACTTGCAAGTACATGCATAAGCTTTCCATCAGAATTCAAGTCAAAGACACTTTCTCATGCCTATTTGATTTAAAATCATTATTCAATTAATCCAACAAATACCTAGTCAGCATCAATCATTCTCCAGACACAGTTATCAAGGGGACATAAACATCAAGTTGAAGGAGACCAAGGTGCATCCCTCCAGGGCATAGTGAGCTGGATGTAACATGCCATGGGACTGCAGAAGAGGGAACAAATTAAACCTACATTGAATGAGGCAAAGCATCAAAGAAGAGCATCAAAGATATTTTAGCTGGGATTTGAAATATGAAGCCTGTTGGAGGAGAGAGAGAGAGTCAGGGCTTAGATGCATTTCAGTGAGCGCTAACTGCACAAACAAAGAAGTATGCTACTTTTGCTCACTCAAAATGCACGTTACTCAACACAAAAGAAATGCAAATCAAAACTATACTGAGATAACATTTCTCATCTATCAGATTGGCAAAAATTCATAAATGTAAGAACATATGCTGTTGGCAAGACTGTGGAGAAATAGATGCCCTTATGTATCACTGGTGGGGATGTAAAATGGTCCAGCTCCTGTGGCACTGTGGTAATATCAATCGGGAATGCGGGGGAATAGCTCGGCTGGGGTTAGATGGATAATCACTATGGGGTCATGCTAGAAGCCCTATCCAGTAGGCAACAGGAATCAGGAAACGATTTTTTAAGAAAAATAGGGACATCAACAGAGCTGTATTTTAAAATGATGACAACCCAAATTTGCTTATGATTAAAAGGAACAATAAAACAAAAGCAGTATGTGAGCAGGCATCTTCCTCTCCTGTAGGCTGCCATTAGGCTACTAAGTAAAGTGACTAGGAGAACAAGGTCTTCAGTTTTTTGGCGAAGAATTTTGCTGCTTTACCTGAAGACTAGTAAACTATAAGGCTCTAGGGCAGGAGGGGTAGCAGACATCCGGAATGGGAGTGCCACCAGTGAGAACCAGAGGAGCTGGGCCAACAGTCCCTAACACTCCGTGTCCCGCAGGATTCAGCCTTGCCCACGGGACGGGGAACCAGGACTGGACACAACAGAATGTGTTTTCAGCTCGTGAGTAATAGCTGAGGGGGGTGTACTTTTCCTGTAGCATGTATACAGTAAGCATTGCTACCTCACAAAACCTTTTTTAAAAAAAGAAAACAATATTGGAGCCACTCGTCATTTCTATCTAAGGAATCACTTGCTAAGACACTCTCCTCCAGAGGCCCAATAAGAACAAAATCTCACTTCCAGGTCTCTACAGTTTTGTTCCATCTAATTAATGCCAGTGATACAGGCCTCATTACGATATACCTGATCATTACAAAATCCATTTTATATGCTGTATTTCATCCAATCTAAGACACCATCACTTGTAAGATGTGCCATTATTTTCTACCACTAAGAAAGAAAAATACTCAGCCAATTAAACTAACTCAAGGACTTAATTAACTATAATCCTTCATGACATGTAAATCAGTCACACCAACCTCTCGATGAACTGAAATATCTTTCACCTATTCAGAAGGATTTGGCAATTTCGTCAACCTTCATTTCTGACAATAAATTATTTTGGTCATATCTCAGTAATAAAAAGATAATATAGCACCATCTATTTATGGATATCTTTCTTAAAAAGAAAAAGAAAAGCCTCAGTAAAGCACCTAGTTGTTGCTTTGTAGAAAGTAAGCAATTCATCCAACGAAGAATATTGATCTCACTGATATCAAATTTATTCCCTTCTGCTGTGTGTGTCCATGGCTTTCTGTGCTTACAATAACTTTTTGTTCAATGCCGAATCAGAGTGTACTCTGAGGACATTTGAAATAACACATGCAGTACCAAAAGTGGACATGATTTAGCTGAAGTGATAAGAACAGCTATGACCAAGTTTATACATCCACAGGAAATGACAACACATCATAACCACTGCCTAGACAACTGCAATTGTAAGATGCCATGGGATATATGAGGTATCTTGGTATCAGTGATGTTAAGGTGTGAAAAAAGTCTTGAAATCAATGAAACATGGTAATCACCCACACTAGATAGATTATACTGGTAATGAGGGGTTGCTACCAAGGACTACAAAATCTGCTTAATCAGAATACTATGACGTACACATATACACATATTTATGTGCCAGGCAATTCTTGCCAAACTTTAGTCAATGTCCAGGAAAACAGTCAAAACATTCAGAAAATGTCTCATTTCAAAGATACAGTGTGTGTGTGGGGGGGAGGGGAAGCATTCTGGCACAGAATGGAAAAGGATATACTGGTCAAAGTATAATCAAAGGCCATCTCCAGACATGAAATATTCTTGCTCTTGTGAAAATCCACCAACAATAATGTAATCCCATCTCTACCCACTTCCACCTCCCCTATGAATCAAGGAGAGTGGGGCGCAGTGTCCAATGACATGCCAGCAACAGTATCTCCTGCAACATTCATTGCAAGACTGCGTCTACTTTCTTATCTCACTCTCTTCCCGCACTCTGTGCTCTACTTATTCAGGCTTCCCTTCCATAACGATCGGATCAAATTTAAAGTCCTCTGCAGGGTGGACTGAACTCTTCAAACTAAAGTCAATATGAACCTAGAAAATAAATAATAAAACAAAGAGCAATCATCTTTCTAAGGAGAAATACAACATACCCCCAAACTCTGAAGTTTGGAAAAACTGGGGAGAAATTTAAATATATTCACTGCTTGTTTTTAATAATGTTTATGTCTCTAAAGTCAGTTTATTAGTTTATAAACACTGAAGACTCTTATTATTTCCGGACTACCCACCAAAAGATTCAGCTTGAGGTGCTTTATTCAGATAATAATCACAACCACAAATTTACAACTATAATTTTTCTATCATTAAATTCTAGTTTTATCATTATGGACACCTCGGATGCTTCTGAAGCCGATAAAAGCATTCTTGTAAGAGTCTTTCTGTGGACGTAAGTTTTTATTTCACATGTGAAAAAACTTAGTAGAATAGCTAGGTCAAGAGCAGGTATCTGTTTAGGTTTAAAATAAAATACCAGGGCTTCTTCCAAAGTGGCTTGTAGGAGAGTTCTGGTTGTTCCAAATCTTCGCCAATATCTGATGAGAGCAATTGAATTTTAGCTATTGTAGTAATGTGTTCTGTTGAATTAACTTATGCTTTTAAATTTTGTTGTTTTTAAAACTACTAAGCTACATAAATCCACATCCCTTATTTTGGGTTAGTTTGTAATTAATAAATATTTTATGAGGAGATACATTCAGACTATGTCAACAGCCTATTTCCATTAATCCTTCACCCATTAGTTTGAACACAGATTTTTTTTTTTAATTCCTTGCTTTCCAGAACTTCTTCCAAGTGTGGCATCTCATCTCTACTGGAAAAAAATGGATGCTACAGCCAGTGTCCACTCTGTTGTGAGTCTTTTGAGGCACAGTTAAGATCTTAGGAATACACTCACAGCAACCTATAGGGAAGGGCCACAAAAGGACACCCACAAATAATGAGGAGACCAAATCTATCTTTCTTTGATATGAAAATGGTAATGTACCCTCGAGGGATTTGGGGCTGGCAGTTAGGAGCTGTACAGTATTGCTTGTCTTCAGTGCTCAGGAAACAATGATCCAGTACCGTACAGAGCTTTATATCAAAATTCCTGTATTTCATGGTTTAAAGATCTCAGGGACGGTCATAATACGACTGGTACAACAACACAAACACTTCATCTTGAACATTTTTCTTTACGTTTTTAGTAATTTAAAATAGTTCAAATGCTACCATTTTTTCAGAAAAGACTCCCTTCCACCCCCTCAAAAGAGTTATCAGGTGAATTTGTTTATCCCCCCTCTTTTAACCCCCTCCCACCTCTACCCCAGACTTAAAGCTCTGTTTGCTCCCCTACTCAGGATCTGTAGCTCTAGCCTGAATCAATTTGGTGAAATCTGACAAAAGGTGGAAAGGTGGATGAGTGCTCTTCTAGTCCTAGATTCTGTAACACTGTCCTTACCTGCTGTGGAAAACAGGTGCGGACTGAGTGCTCTGTGTAACCAAAAGATGGCCCTTCAAAGACAGCTGTTGGGAGCTTCAGAACTTCCTTCAGAAACTGGTCAAACTTGCTAAATATCATTAAGCCATTGGAATCTGACATCTGGGAGAAAACATCTATGAGAACAAAACCAAATAAAGTCAAACTACAAAGAAATATCAACTCTTTATAAATGGCTCTATGTCATTTGCATACCAGTCAAAAAGTATCATTAAAAAGTACCATAAAGTTATCACGATTTCTAGTTAACATATATTCTCATTCTTAGTATTAACATTGTGTGGTTCCTTAGTTGATGCGGCCCCTCTCCCCCACCCACTTAATATTCTACCTAAACATCAAATCAAATAACCACTCATGTATGTCTACCTGCCTACTCTTTTTGAGTGTACATACTGGATGATGTATAACTTTTTTTTTATTTATATATCAGTTTGTTCCAAGAAGAATTTGTAGCAGCATATCTTTATCTCTTTATATATAGAGAGAGAGAGTATGCGTGTGTGTGTTTATATAAGACACATGCATATTTGAGTGTATGACTATATTAGCATATTGGTGATGGGGTATGAAAGAAATTGTATTATATTTGTATATTCATGTACTAATGATGTTAATATATTCCCATGAAGCAATCAATTGGGAGAAAGCACGCAGTATGTTTAAAATACTCCATCTAGTGAGTCCAAGCAGAATAAAAAGAACTCATATAAATTCTTCTATCACAAGATATTTTGACACTGGAAGACCTGATTTTTACATAAAATCTGACCCAAGCAGATGGGAAAAAAGTCTCCAATACTACTACTATTTCTTTATCTAAATGGAGAGAGTTTCCTGTCTCCAGTTACTTATTCCTCTTTTCTCATCCTAGTTGTTTTTGGAGAGAAAAAGAACTAGGAGCTCAAAAACAACTTGACAAAGAAACATGACTTAAGCTTCATTTCAAACTACTGAGCTTCCTTACCAACAAATTGGTGAGTTAAATATGCACATACAAAAAAATCATTTCCTGAGGCCTTTCCAAACATAGCATTTTGAAAAGTCATATTTTATATACTCATAATGAACAGGTATATTAAGAGGTACATATGTAATAGATTTATGTAATGTACATTACATAAATGTACATAAATATGCATTACTCTTTAGGTTCAGTTTGGGGAAGCTATCCAAAGGCACTAGATGTAGGGAAAAAAACATTCAAAATACATTAATCAAAGAAAGATAAAATGTTAGATTACAGACTCCACAGGGTAACTTTTAAGGCATTAGAAAACAGGAGATTATCAACAGAATAAAAATCATCAGTATATCCTCTCGCGTCAGCTGCTAGTTTGTAGCTAAAGGAAAACTATTAAATACCCATATAGGTGGGAAATATCCAACAAAAGGCTACCAGACGTGTGGTCCTAGTGGAAAGTAAAATCAATTAATTAACCAATACTGGGCATCCCAAATTCTTATTACGAGGTCCAAGTACCAAGCACTCTACTAGGTGTTTTGAAACATAGCAAAGAAGTATGATACATGGTTCTGGTTCTTATCCCCCAAGAAACTTTCAATGTAGCTGGAAAAATAAGTTAAAAATGAAACGAGAAGAATTAAGTGCTAAGCTCACTTTCAAAAGAACAGCAAGAAGAGAGGCATAAAGATATATTTGTCAAGCCTCATCATTTGCCAGGCATCACAATAGGTAACTATAGCTGAGTCTGACTGCAGCCACCCAATATTCTTATCTCCTTCTTCTTTAGTAATAGAACAATTAATTTTATTTTGTGCAGTGGTGTACTCAACCAAGAGATTAAACTTCACAGCCTCCTTGTAGTAAGTTGTGGTCATATGACTAAGTGCTGGCCAATGAGACTATAATCACAAGGGCTGTGAGGGACTTCCTGGAAGGCTGGTTAAAGAAAGCTGACTAAGCTAGAAAGTAGACACTTTTTTCCTTCCTGCTTTTGCTGTCTGGAATACAGCTATGATGGCTGGAGCCCTGGCAGCACCTTGGACCACATGGTAATCTAAATTTTGACGTACAAATTATTCACTACAATCGCAGAAAAGGCCTGGGTCCCAGATGAACATGCAGCTACCATATCAGCCCTAAACTACCTACTCCTCGACTTCTTTTACATAAGAGGAAAATAAACTTCATCATTGTATAAGATACTATTATTTTAAGTTTCTGTTTTCACGCAACAATCCCTAAATACTAAGTGCTACTATATTTTACTAAACATTACCTCATTTTACTTTCAGAAAAAGATGTGTATGTGTCTGTGCACACATGTGTATGCACATAATTTTTTAAAATTTATAGCTAAGGAAACTCACTAAGGTTAACTTGCTTAAGGTAAAAAAGTTAGTGTCTATATCAAATTTTAAACCCACACTTATCTGGGTTTAAAATTCCATTATATCACACTTCTTCAAAATACAGTTTAGAATAGATACCAAAACACATGGGCAGGAACGTCAAAAAAGGAATTTAGAGGATAGGCCTTGAAAGATAGGATTTAGAATGATGAGGTCAACACAGGATGGGAATGGGTGTTTGGGGACCATCTGGCAAAGAGATCGAGAAAAGTCTCTATGACAGAGTGTATCTGTTACTGATCATAATAAGCAGGAAACAGCGCATTGAAGAGAACATTCTAGGATAAACTATTTATATTGAAAAATAAAGGTAAATAAAGATTAAATAAGAAAAGCAAGTTATGAATGAAAACTTTAAATGAGGAAAGCAATTTGGATTCGTTTACAAGCCGTTAAGTAGGGAAGAAATATTTAGAAAGCTAGGTTTCAAGAAAATTAGACTGAAAGAAAATTAGACTGTTAATGACTGGCAGAACGAACAGGAGAGGAATAGGATTGGAGACATCAGCTACAAAAACTTGTAAATAATAAATAAACGAAGAAGTGAGAGTCTGGATTACAGTAGTGACAGTATTGGAGCAGGGTCAAGTCCAAGACATTTCAACGCAGGAAACTGCAGTTGATGGTAAGCTAGATTAGGGAATACAGGAATTTAAAAAGTTAGGATTCAGGGCAGCTAGATGGCTCAGTTGGTTAGGGTGTGGGCTCTTGACAACAGGGTTGTCGGTTTGAGTCCCATGTGGGATGGTAGGCGGCACCCCCTGCAACTAGGATTGGGAACGGCGACTGGACTTGGAGCTGAGCTACACCCTCCCCGGCTAGATTGAAGGACAACGACTTGGAGCTGACGGGCCCTGGAAAAGCACACTGTTCCCCAATATTCCCCAATTAAAAAAAAAAAAGTTAGGATTCTTCTACGTTTCTAGCTTGGGAAAATGCAGACAACCTTGAGTGAAATAAACATACTGAAGATAATTATACTTAGCTTTGAACATAACTGTATTTCAACTAATCAGCAAATTTCCAAGTGGAACTATCCTGCAAGCAGTTAGAATATTGGGCCACGGTTCGAAACTGCAGATACAGATCTTTGAAGATCTTACCGATTATGTGAATAACAGGCCCTCTGAGGGAGGGAAGAGCATAGTGACTTAATTTTTACATAGCTGGCTGATACTCTTATAATGAGGGAAATAATCATCTATTAAACCTGAATGGAAACAAAGGGTCCACATGGGATGTGGCAGACATTGCAAGGTGCCTACTGCTCAGCATCTACTTTCCTGTTCTCACTCACCAGCGGAACCCCGATTGTGTTTACAATGGCAATGTGCTCCACTTAAAAAATGACTTCACAGCCTCTTTCACACATTGTAACTCTGGAGTGGATTTTTGAAAAGGCTTTGCTTTCCTGATAGGGGCATCGCTTTCTTCCTTCTGCTTGGAATGAGGACACAAGGCTCAGCGTAGAGCAGTCACATCTGATCCTAAGGAGAAAAGCCCTGTGGCAGAGTAGGAAGACCAGAGGGACCCAAGTCTTTGATGACGTCCCTGAGTCATGGTACTAACTTTGAACTTACCAGCCTGTGGACTATTTTGACAAGAGAAAAAAAAAATCCCAATAGTTTTAAGCCACCGTTAGTCAAGTTTTCTGTTGCCACTCAATGTGTTCCTGAAAAAACAGCAAGTTATTAACTTGTGGCCATTAATGGTAGAAATATCCAAGACCAGAGACTTGAGCTACCAACTCTATAAATACGCATATATCACAAAAACATGTGAATACACCCACAGCAACAAATCCACACCTCACTCAGAGCAATAAAAGGAAGTGATTGGGTAGTGAAATGACTAAACTTCCCCACTCAATAAAGTATTATTTTCAGTTACATTTAGTTACTATGTCATATGATAGATGCAAAGTAGTAAAAAAAACTTTTTTTTAATTCAAGGGAAAAAAAACTTAAGAGGCCCACATTACAATAGTAAAAGAATAAGTAGCAACATGTTGGTTGGTTGGTTGGTTGGTTAGTTGCTTTTAATACGAGAAATACTGCTAGACCCCCAAATTGAAGACATAGTTAAATAATTACTTAATTTAGAAGTCATTACTTCTTTTTTTTTTTTTTTTTTTTTTTTAAAGATTTTATTGGGGAAGGGGAACAGGATTTTATTGGGGAACAATGGTCAAATTGTTGTCCTTTCAGTCTTAGTTGTGGAGGGTTCTGTTCAGCTTCAAGTTGTTGTTCTTGCAGTCTTAGTTGTGGAGGGCGCAGCTCAGTTCCAAGTCCAGTTGCCGTTGCTAGTTGCAGGGGGCACAGCCCACCATCCCTTGCGGGAGTCGAACCGGCAACCGTTGTGGTTGAGAGGACAGGCTCCAACCAACTGAGCCATCCGGGAGCTCAGCGGCAGCTCAGCTCAAGGTGCCGTGTTCAATTTTAGTTGCAGGGGGCGTTGCCCACCATCCCTTGCGGGAGTCGAGGAATTGAACTGGCAACCTTGTGGTTGAGAGCCCGCGCTCCAACCAACAACTGAGCCATCTGGGAGGCAGCTCAGCTCAAGGTGCCATGTTCAATCTTAGTTGCAGGGGGCAGAGCCCACCATCCCTTGCGGGACTCGAGGAATTGAACTGGCAACCTTGTGGTGAAGAGCCCACTGGCCCATGTGGGAATCGAACCGGCAGCCTTCGGAGTTAGGAGCATGGAGCTCTAACCGCCTGAGCCATCGGGCCGGCCCTAGAAGTCATTACTTCTTGTATTACCAGACTAAGACAGTATTTTTTTTTAGCTCAGGCTTCTCTTATATATAACAAAAATACTGAAAAATGACTACTAATTTTTTTTTTATCTTAAATGCAGTATAACAACGAATCTAAGTTAGTGTGACTTACCATATACATAGATAAACATATCTTACCAAAGAAATAAGAGACAATATATAGTCAATAATGTTATAAAAACTAGGTATGGTGTCAGGTGGATACTAGATTTATGGGGGATCACTTCATAAATTATATAAATGCCTAACCACTGCCCTGTGCATCTGAAACCAATATAAAATAATATTGAATGTCAAAAACAAAAAAAGAAACGAGACAATAAAATTTGATAAAAATATCCAAAAAAAAAAAAATTAAGCTCATCCTCTAATTAAAGCCCTAAACCTTTCTGGCATTAGGGACTAAATTATTTCCCAGATCACTGGTTAATGTTCCCAGTAATTCTCTATTTATGTACCTCTGAAAGAAAGTATGCTAATTCCCCATCAGTTGTTTCCAGATAAAAATATAGGCTTTCTTCCTTGTGAAAAACCCACAATCAAGCCCTTAAATGCACATGTGTACACGCTTTTAAAAACATTCTGTCCTCTGTGTAGTGGCAAAATAATGCTACTATTATGCCATCCCCACGTGCATTTCGATTTTTTTTTCTGGTGGTAATGACTCTGGTTTTACTCATTGCATCTGTCCATCTGTCCACTCCCTTTGCCCCACCCCCCACACGACCAACCATACACTTTTGAAGATGACAGGCTGTTAACAATAAAGACTCAAGTCTACAAAAGGAAAACCATTTTCCTTTATATGTTAGCTTTCCCTGGCAAACGACTCTCGTTCCCTGTCATCTTTCTACCAACTGAGCAACCTAACCCACAGGAACATGTATATACATTTGCATGTTAGTAAATACCTACAGGTAACTAAATCCAAGCACATATTTTCTTCCTAAACTCATTAATATCCCGACATCATTCATTCAGTCAGAGTGAGGCGGGAGGATGGGAATGAGCCTGCTTGGGCTTCCGGGGCTGACTCAGCCACAACTACCTTCCACAAGGCTCCAGGTCTCCCTTAGTTTTTGTTTGTTTTGCTTTTTCTTATTCATAAAATGCAGATTCAGGACTTAGCTCTTATCTGCTTCCAGTTCTAAAGCATTTTGGTTGTATGAGAAACGTAAACATGGGCATCACTCATTCAAATTAAACAGTCACTTCCATCCAATCAAGAGAAGGAATGGTTAACAGAAAGCAGCCAGAATAAATATGCACTGACAGGTGGTTAAAAGGCTAGAGCGCAGGAGGCTAAATTTTGAACAGGTAAAACTGCTTATTTATAACTTCAAAGGTTGGCCTCCTACAGTCTGTTAATGAAACATCAAGGAAGCAAACAGTTGAAATGTCAGAACTATTAGTTCTGGGTAAAAACAGAAAGAACCACAAGTCATAGTTTCTCTAGCTACTCAAAGTGTTGTCTGTTAAAAACATGCGAAAACATAAGTGATACAAATGATTATTACTATAAAACCATGTTTATGCTACAAGAAAATACCTGTTATCATTTTGGTATAATTCTTTCTTTCTCTATGTGCATAATAAATTTTTGTTTAAAACTGTCTTACATTTATTTTGACCTGAAACATTTTTAAAGGCATTGTATTCAATTATGCGGGTATCCTAAAATTAAACTGAGCTCTCACTTTTGGACACTAAAGCTGTTTCAAGTTTTCATATATTGTAAAAATTGTTGCAACAAATGTACATAAAACTTGGGATATACCTCTGATTAATTCATCAGGATAAATGCAAAATGGATTTGAATATTTTTACAACCTTCCTGTTATATACTGTCAGACTGCCCTTCAAAATGGTAGCACTGGGTTTTTAAAGAATTTAAGAATAAACTGCATGAATCATCTGCTCTTATCTTTTAGCAGATGGGGTTTGAATAAGAGGAGATTAAGTTTCTTAGAAAACAAATAGCAGAATTACACAAAGTAGAGAAATCACATAGAATTAAGTATGATTTAATAGATAATGGGCTTTACAGTCTGTAAATTTTGTTCTCTGAATTATTCTTTGGGTTTCTGACATTATTGAGTTCTGATCATGCTTATAATTGAAGTCTGTATTCTGATTCTAAATCTTTGGTACTATATTTAGAATCTTACCCTAAGTTACCTTTAAATCTAGGATACAGTCCCAAACGGTCACCCACAACAGTGAACCATTTCTATAAATGAATGATATCTGGGGACAGAAACTCTCTTAAAAGAGAGCTGAAAAATCTAATTAAGAAATATTTCAAACTAAAAGCACAAATATCGGTGAAGTCATTTCAAATGTTATCTTGACACTAAAACAAGAAAATAAACAAAAAATACGTATCAAATTTTAAAAAGGAGAACGGAGAAAATCATAGGAAAATAATCTAAAAGATAAAAAGCAAAAAGATCAAAATAAGAAGAAGAAAAGTAGAAACACTAAGGCATATTCCATAAATTAGAAAACCTTACTTAAAAGAAACATTAACAGAGGTAATGACAGAGACTACACAGAGTCAGTGGCAGGAAGGTGGAGAAACTAAGAACAACATAAACAATGGAACAAATAGGTAGAAGAAAGTGAATAAACGGTCAAATATCATTTAATGTTACAACACAGTGTTATATCTCACTTCCGTCAACACAATTATTCAGCCACTTCAAGTAAGCAGGAACTGAGAACTAGGAAGCCATGGAAAAAGGGATTCTCACATGAGCCAAAACGGCGAGTCATACTACAAAAGCTCCTGTGCTTCTCTCATGGTATGTGAGTAAACACTTATGTCCTTACTTTAAATAAAATGCTAAGAAGTTTGGTATGGTTCCTCTGTCAGTAGCCTATCAAAAGTAAATCAGAAGCAAAGAGATTTGTAGAGACTGGTACACTGATAATACCATCGTATCTACCAGTGATAAAGGATAGACACACACACACACACCCCATCACCATCACCGTCACCACCACTATAACCAACTATAACAACAAAAACTTAAGAAAAAGCACAACAGTTTAAAAACATGAGATGGGACAAACAACCCAGAGCCTCACAATTAGCCCTAAGTCATCAGAGAATGACATCCGTAGAGATGAAAAAAACGTTTACGTTATGATCAGTGAGCTCTGTTTAAGATGGGAGGTACAGACCACATTTAAAGTGGTCTCGACCCTGAATGATTAAAATTTAAAAGGGGAGACAGGCTTCAATACCTAAAAATTTTATTATCTTTAACATCTCATTCTCTAGCCAAGGAAATTATGGTACAAAAATAATGAAGCAGAGCTACAGATGGTAAAGAAACTGCAACTTTGAATATGAAGAAAATAAACCATGTTTTAAATCTCTCTGAATAATATAAACATGGTAATGAGTGACCTAGCGTGGCTTGTATCTCATCAATCCATACACAGTGTGCAATGACCTGGCATTCTGAGCACACTGACATGTCACATTTGACTGGACATGTGTACTTTTGTGCCACTTGAATACTGGTCACTTGTGTTCCTCCACGAAGTTCAAAAACCACATAAAAAAAAAAACAACCCAAAAAAACCCTGCTGTTATCTGGACCCCTTCCATATTTCATGTAGCACTAGAAGTTGTATTTTTCCACTAACAGAACAGAGAATGGCAGTAATTTTACTACTCAGTCAACAATTTATATCTGGTAAAACTTTGGCACTATGTGCCAGGTACCAGCTCTATGTAAATGTAACAGATTTAAACACAGAAACTTAAAGACTCCAGAGTCATCTGGAATGTGCGTTTATATAATCGATTTTCTATTTTTATACTTGTTTCCCCAGTACTAATAAAGATGCAATGCATATTCTTTATCTCTTATTATCATCATTAAAAAACAAAATCCCAACTTTTTTCTTTGTGTTTGAATGAAATATAATTGCATCTGTATTATATTATCTTCCTCAGAAAAACACCATTCTAGAATTTTTAAAAATTACGAAATTTCAGCCCAAAAGAGTAATATTACCATATGAAAAAAACTCAGAACTGAGTATTTAAGTAAAACTATGATTTTTTTCACTACCAAAAATTTGTTTTACTTAGCAGCTGATTTTGAAATGAAGACAAACTGGATAACAGTTTAACCAAACACATTATCTAAGATCTTTCTTTAGAATATCGAAATCTGTATCTAGTGAGCCATCTAGCTTTCCAACTTTCAATGTCATGGTAACATGTTAAAAAAAGCACAGAAAGCAAATGCACCTCTGAAGTAACGTGGCCCAAAAGCTTGTATTTGAATCTAATCAAGCCTCTGTATCTTTCAATTAAACCAAAAAATATAGGGCACAGAGGAACATCATGGGGACACAATCATCAAAATCCAGCCTATGAGAAATGTTACAGGACAGATGACCCAGTTTCTTCAACAAATCAATTCAGAGGGTATCTCAACACTTCAATAAAACCTACAGCTTCAATCTTACCTCCCTGAAACCTGCCAGTTTCCTACTCCATGGCACTTGTATTATGGTACTTTGATCACTGTACTATATCATATGTGTCTCTCCCATTACAGGACGAGCACAGCGGAGTATGACAAAGGAGCTTAGCACAGGGCTCTGAAGCTAGACAGCCTGAGCTGAAATCCCAGCTTCACCCCTCAGTTAACTCATCTATAAAATGGAGAAAAGACCACCTGCTATGCAAAGAAATTGTAAGGATTCAAGTGACAAAATATACGTAAAGCACCTAGCACAATGCCTGGCATATCTTAGGCAGTTAGTAACTATCTATTGAGTGAATAAATGAAAATCATAAGCAGAAAAATTAAGTAATTGTGAATTTCACCTCCTTTGATTTCATCTAACCTCCTTTTTATAGTATCTACTAAATAGTAAAATGCCAAAATGGCCAATAGTCAGAAAAAAATTAAGAAAGATAACTGAAAAAAACAGGGTGTCAACTTCTAAAAACTGTGCTTGGCTCTATGGTTTTAAGAAATAGTTTAATCACAGCAAATACTACCTGACGAAGAATGGAGTTATATTACGAAAAAGGCTATTCTTGACCAAACCTGGTAAGAGTAATCAAATTTATTTTCTAACCAAAAATAGTCAACATAATCATCTTCAAGCATAATTTCTAATAATATGGAAAACATTTTTTAAAGGATTTTTTAAATGTCAACGTTACTGTTCTGAAGCTCCTCAATTTTCTTGCTTTAAAAAAATAACACCAAACAAATTAATTCACCTAACTTTTCCATCTGAACAGTAGGTGGCATAACTTAACATACTCTGAGCCAGGTGAGTGATACAGTGGTAGTAAAAAAACAAAAAAGGTTCAATATAGCATCATCCAAAATTCTGATAACAATCATTTATAACTCTTTCAAAGTCCTAATTTGAAAACAAAATCTTTCAAATAATACGAAAATACTTACATCTCAATTTGTCCAGCATTTTTCCACCACACATGGTTGCTAACATAGCTTTAACTGAAAATACCGTCAACTTGCCTCGGCCCTCACTGCAAAATAAATTATATTAGAAACAATTGCTATCTGGAACCACAAAAGGAATCAAATGTATCACTAAATGTCAAGCAACCAGTAAAGCGGCCCCCACCCTTATTGCCACTATGTTACCTTGGATTTTTAGAAACCTTGGATTTCTTCTTTTTTTTCCTCAGGAGAATTAAGGCTTCACCTATGCTTAGGTGAATAGTGCTAAAACTAACTTGAATTATTTGGAAATGACATTTATAAACATTCTGTAAAGCAATTTCTGCTGGCTGTGTAGGCAGAGGCCAAATGGATGGACCAGAAGTAAATTTCCTATCGACTGAGCTCCACATCGACATTAAATCGACATTACATCCACAGCTCAGGCATTTTTAAGTATTCAAAACTGAGGCTGTTTTGAATAATAATTACGAAATGTGTCCTTCCATCACACTATTATATAATAACAACACTTGATTGTTATGTACTAAACCAACTGGGTGCACGCACACAGCTATAAAGATTTTATAGGACATTCATCTTTGTTTTTACTGTGACAACCTTTATGTTACCATGTGTTTATTCTAAGAAGCTCAATCACATCTGCCTCAGAGCTTTCCATACCACAATTGTGAGAAAAGGAAGGGTAAGGGATGGTACTATGAATTTTTTTCTAGGAATTTGGAGAGATGAACTGTAGAAGAACATCAGTGAATTACCCAAAGTAAAGCGGCACACCCCCTGCAGATCCAAGACAGTATCAGCAAGCCCCTGACCCACAAGCCCACTGCTCCATCCACTCAATGCTGCCCTGGTTTCACAGAGGATGCAAACGTCACTAGCTGGTTTTTAAAGTCATTGTATATACATTAACAAGGGGCCTTTGTGCTAATTTTACACAGTTTGTACTTACAAAGTTTCATAGCAACTTAGTAAACTACCTTTACAATAATAAGAACTATTATTATCTTCGTTTTGAAAAGCAAGTGTCATCCTATTTATATTTACTAATGGTCCTACGAGAGTGTCTTCCATTTTTCCAAAGCTTCTTTGTATATATAGTAACATCACACCTGAAAAAAAGGAAATGGCCTATAAGCCAGGAGGTTCTCAATGGTAGCAGCGCCAGGAAATGCCAATGTTTGTTACAGTCCAATTTTTAACTATAACATCCATTGAGTTTATTCATAAGGTAAAATAGGAATCCCCAGGGCCGGCCCAGTGGCTCAGGTGGTTGGACCGATGACTGGCGCCGACTGCCTCAGCCGGGGAGAGCGCAAGGCTCATAATACCAGCATGGGCCATGGAGCTGTGTCCTACTCAACTAGACTGAGAACAATGGCTTGAACTGGAATGGGACTGGGAGGTGGAAGAAGGGGAAAAAAATAGGAATCCCCAAAGTTAGCTAAAATTAGGATGGGGGTTTTAAAAATATATAGCTCTTCAGAAATACAGATACTGACCCCGTCTTATACAGTACCTGAAAATATGGCACCTGGAAATGATAAGGAATATTCCTACGTCAAATATCCAACTATCCTTTACATTACGCTGACATGAGCAACGTCGGTGGCTATAGAGTGCATCGATTGTATTAAAAGGAATAGATTGATACAGAAGATACGACTGATATAGAAATTTTACAGTGGACATTTCTTTTTGGTCACCAACCATTCAAATGCTGAGTCTACATTTTAAACAGACCAAAGAATGAAGAATGAAGGAAAAGAAAACACCCAGATATCTGCTTTCCCATCTTTCTTCGAAACTAAGACATGGGCACGTGCGTGCACAAGCTCCACCCATAAGATGCACCCTACAGACTTCCAATAGAAAAGGAATAACTTTTAGAAGTTGGAACTCCAAAGAATCCCCTGGCAAGGACGGCAGCAGTTACATGCAGTGTCCTGAAGCAGCAGAGACAGAATCCTGTGGCAGCGCCCACAGCCCAGCATCAGAAGTGTCTGGAGCATAAGCAGCAATAGATTCGTGGCAGACGTGCTTTGTGAGACCATTTGGTGTGACTCTGAGCTTTGTTCTTGGCGCTGGGGTCTTCAAGCCTAAACTTTCCCAACCCTCTCAGAGTGTCTTTAATAAGACCCACATCCTTTTAATAAATCAGCCAGAGAGAGTTTCTCTGCTCATAACCAAGAACTCTGAGGGATACAGCTTCTATCCTGAAGTAAAGTGGCCCAGAAAGATGAAGCGACCAAAGAAAACATTGCCGACATCCAGAGTGAGAAGAAATATGCCCAAAACCAGCACAGCAAGAATGAAGTATTCACCAACAGAAGAGTCAAGATTTGCTGTACAGCTAATGACATTTTTAAAGGTAAATGTGCTCAAAACCTGTTTTGCAGACACAGATTTCATGTTGCAAGAATATCCAGGAAATTCCACAGGGAAAAGTAAAAATCAATCTTAAGAGAGATTCCCATAAAAATCATGACCCGGATTACATGTGGGAAAAGAGAGGGCCGGAACACAGAAATGAGCTTCTGGGGTGCTGACAGCATTCTTTCTTGGCCTCTGTAGTCCTTACATGGATATTTGCTTCATAACAATTCATTTTAAACCATGTTTCATTTTCTGTATTTTTCTGCAGTTGTTTTCTATTTCTCAATAAAACTTTTTTTTTAATTAAGATTTATTGGGAGTGACAATGATCAACAAAACTACATAGGTTTCAAGTGTACACTTCCATAACACATCATCTGTTTATTGCATTATGTGTTCATGATAAAAACTGTTTTAAAAAATGAATCTTGGGGAGCGGCCAGATGGCTCAGTTGGTTAGAGCGCGAACAGGGTTGCCAGTTCGATTCCCACATGGGCCAGTGAGCTGCGCCCTCCACAATTAGATTGTAGGACGACTTAGAGATGATGGGCCCTGGAAAAACACACTGTTCCTCAACATTCCCCAATAAAAAAATTAAAAAAAGGAATCCTGGGAAAGTGAAGGTTACCGTTACTGAACAAAGCTAATAGTTTAAGGGGGAAAATGATGAAGGGGAAACCTACAGGTTAAAAGGCACTTAAGATATATAAATGAAATGCATAAAATTTTCCATAACAAAAGTTTCCATAACAAAAATGTACAAAAAGAATAAAAACATTAAAAATACCAAGGCCCAGGCCCCCACCTTAAATGTCCACTAGTAGAAGATTGGCTATTCATGCTCTCATAAAAAATAATGAAAAATAATATATGAAAGATAGAAAATATATTTGAGCTAGTTTACTACGTTAAAAAAGAAAAAGCCAGGCATGGAACAAAATAATTGCTAGAATGCAGTCTAGCAATTATGGTAAAAAGAAGAGAGTAAAAATATTATCACATACAGACACTCCCCAACTTACGATGGTTCAACTTACAATTTTTCAACTTTATTATGGTGCAAAAGCGAATATTCATTCAGTAGAAATCATATGTCGAATTTTGAATTTTGGTCTTTTCTCAGGCTAGTGACATGTGGCATGATATTCTCCCATGATGCTGGACAGCAGCCGTGAGTCGCAGCTCCCAGGCAAGCTTACGATCACAAGGGTAAACAACTGGTACTCTACAGTGTAGTATGAAATGCATCTTGACCTACAATATTTTCAACTTAGGATGGGTTTATTGGGACATAATCTCATAAGTCGAGAAGTATCTGTATTTGTTTGTATATGTGTAAAAACTATCTGTGAAAGGATATTGAAAAAATAACATCGGTTGTCTCTGGGATAGAAAGTAGGCAGTCAACAGAAAGTGATGAAAAGGCAAGCACTTTTCACTTTATAAACATTAAACATGGTTATACTAGAAAAGAAGGTTCTCAAGTCATAATCTAAGCTTCCAATTAAGACACTAGAAAATACCAGGAAATTAAACCCAAAACAAACAGAAGGGGAAAAAAATAATGAGTAAGAGCAGAAATCAATAAAATTGAAAACAGAAAAAAAATTAATGAAACCAAAAGCTGCTTCTTCAAATAAATAAATAATATTGATAAAGTTCTACCCAGACTAAGAAAAAAACAGGGAAAATACAAATTATCGATATTAAGAATGAAAAACAGAATATCACCAAGTTCTACACACATTACAGAAAAAATAAGAAAACATTACAAAAATCTTCATGTCCATAAATTCAACAACTTGGATGAACCGGACAGACACAAACTACTCCTTGAAAAACACTAACTACTAAAGGTCACTCAAGAAGAAACAGATAACCTGAATAGGCCCATATCCATTATAGAAACTGAATCTGTGTTTTTAAGCCTTCCAGAAAAGAAAGCTCTGCATTTAGCAGGCTATACTGGGGAATTATAATGCAGAAATAATTACATTTCTACACTGACTCTTCCAGGGAATAAACAAGCATTATTTTGATATCAAAAACACATAAAAACATTATAACAAAGAAAAGTCAGTATCCCTCATGAATTTAGACACAAAAATCTTCAACAAAATGTGAGCAAATAAAATATAACAATATATAAAAAGGGTAAAAATCACAACCGAGAGGGCTTTATCCCAGGAGTATTAACACTGATTTAACATTTGAAAATCAATCAATATAATTTACCATGTTAACAGACTAAACAAGAAAAGCCATATGATCATCTGAATAGATGCAGATGACAAAAATTCAACATTTAGTCCTGATAAATACTCTCAGAAAACTAGAAAAGGAAGGGAACTTCCTCAATCTGATAATGGGCACCTTAAAAAAACAGTAACAGCTAACATCATGCTTAATAATTAATGAAAGACTAAGTTCATTTTCCCTAAGGTTAAGTCAAGGATGGCTGCTTTCACCACCAGTAATTCGCATCACACTGGAAAACCCACACTGCTGCAATAAGACAAGGAAAAGAAATAAGACATACAGACTGGAAAAAAAAAAAAAATTATGTGTAGTCCAGACAATATGAGCGTCTATGCAGAAAATCCCAAAGAATCTACAGAAAAATCTATAGGACCTACCAAAAAACACTATAATAAAGGATTTTAGCAAGGTTGCAGAATACTAAGTCAACATACAAATTCAATTTTATTTTTACAAACTAGCAAAAGATAACAGGGACTACAATATAGCACCAAAAATATGAAAAGTATTGATACCAAAAAAAAAGTTCAAGACCTATAGAATGAAAATTACGAAATGCTGATGAAAAAAATCAAAGATGTAAATAGAGATACACCATGCTCATGAAATGAAAGACTCAATATAGTTAAAATGTCAATTCTCCCTAAGTTGATCAGAATCCTGTTGTGATTCAATGCAATCCCAAACAAATTCACAATAGGATATTTAGTAGAAATCAACAAGATGATTCTTTGCATATCCTTAGAGTTGTAAATCCATACAAATCTCAATGAGATATGAGAATAGAATAGATGCCTAAAGTTTTACTATTTTTTTAAAAGTTCCTCATGTTATTTTAATATACATCAAGAGCTGAGAACTACCAACGTGGAACTTTGAATGCAATACTAAGACTGGGGTTTCTATTTTTCAGGCAATGAAAAATAAAAGGCCATAAAAAATTAGAGCGAATTAATCATATTGTGTTTGTATAACTCTTTCTGGCTCCGAATCTCACATTCTTCCTTCAAAGAGACAAAATAACATCTATTCCATACTGCAAAGGAGAAACTGGTACCATCTATGCAAAGAGACAGGAGAGTGTGGCAGAGCCCAGCATACCAGCAGGAGAGCCAGGTCAAACTTTCCACTCTGCCCTGGAAGAAAGATTTAATCTATAGTACCCATCAATAAACACCATACAACAGGTCTTAATGGGTACTATGACATCTTTATTTCTAAAAATTAGTATAATAATAGCACTTAACACTTTTTCTTAATTTTCAAAATGCTTTAGAAACTAATATTTACAAGAGCAAGCATCCCTTATTCAAAATATTCTTTAACTCAACTCTGTTGCAAATAATAGCCCTAGATTCAGAAAGTCTTACATCCAAATGCAGAATAACAGATATACTTGTCAATCAACCTGGATCAGCACTAAAACACCTGTATTCTTGTCCACTCGGTAGGATTATTACTAATCTCAATGGCTAGTCTCAGGTCAAGTAGTCTGTAGGTGCATGAACAGAATAAGGCATTAACCCCTCAACCAATTATTATCAGTAATGTGTGGTCCCATCTCTCATATCATTTTTCCTATTCTCAATAGTGACAGAGCAATCTCCACACATAATCTCCCACCGAACAAACCATAGATCTTCTCTCCTCTCTGCCTGTATGCAATTTGGGGTGTGCAAATGTATGTGTGCTTAAAATTGCATGCATATTGAGGGTAAGGGGATACACCACTAAGTATCAATGTGTAACTCAACAGGATAAAGGGAATATGGAAGTAAGGCTGAGGGTGTTTTAAGTAGGGGGAAAGGAGAAGTATCTGAGCTTAAGCATCACAGTAAATGTGAGGGGAATGAACGTGCAGACAGGAGGGATTCGGGAATGCTGCTTGGTGAGCCTTTACGTCTAAGAGCCTGTTTATAAATATGTAACCGTGCATCCTGAGAATGGGGGAGTGGGCTCGGCTCTTCATTATGAACAAATCTTCCCCACTTATAATGCTTACCATCATTTACAACTTTAGGCTCACAGTTTCAACTATCAAAAAGTTTATTCACCCTTCCAAAGGGAATATTAATATAAGCAAATTAAAAATGGATATTTAAATATACTTATAAGTACTTATTAAAGATACTTATATAAAAAGCTAAGTATAACTTAGCATAAAGAAATAATTATGCAATAAAATTATTAAAGGGATAGTTTCACAATTCTCACCTCCTCAAATAATGTTATATTTTTTGCTTCAAAAAGAAAACCAGTTGGCTCCCTCCTCTCAACTATTTGCTCTGAATGCTTTTCTTGGCTTTGAAATCTTTCGGTCTAGCTTAAGCCTAACAACTTCCTATAACTGCTCCCAAACAAAGCAAAGGGAAAGTGTCCCTTTTACTTTTCTAATGTTTCATTAGAGCTCCTGCATTCTTCCTCTCCAATTAGAGGCAGCAGAGAGAAACTACTAATACCCTGTGATTATGTCTTTTATCTAATTGATTCTTTTTTCTTGGAAAAACTCATTCTTGATCCTTCCCACCAGACAGACATTTGAATTTAATCCATACAGGAGTACACTCACTGGTAAAGCTATATTTAAAACTGAACAGTTAGCTGCCCCTGGCCATGGCACATATAACCTCACCTAAGTCCATGTTTTCAGTAACTCCAAGGTCAAGTCCAGGTTCGTACCAGAATCAATTCTCTTCAAACAAGATTTGGGGAAAACAGTTCACCTTATTTCATCACACACACACACACACACAAAAAGTGACTCACTTAAAATCTGGCCTGAGATACGTCAATATTTAAGATGTAACACAATGAACCGTGAAGATGAACCCCTACATACAGACGCTTAAATGAAAGGATAAACAGGTAATGTGTGTTGAGGGTGACAGGAGAGAGAACTTGTTAGTTTAACCCCGCCCAAACAGAATCTCTCCAAGGAGCAGCCTCCCTCAATCATGAAGAGCATGACGGTCCTCTTTCTCAGACATCTCTGCATGATTCATTTCCATAGACGTATCATTTTACAGTCTGACAACAAACGACGCACATGGCTTCGAAAAAGAGTTCTTATTATCCAACACTGAGAAAACACCATGATTAGCCCTGGGCCACGCTAAGCAGACAGTGAGTCACCCTGCATAAACACCTATGTTTGGACATGCAGGTAGGTACCTTCAGAAACCTCTGCAGTCCTCACCTCTGCCCTTTGGATGATGGGAACTGCTCATTTCAGTTACGTAAAGTCTCAAATTCTGCCTATCTTTTGATATTGAAATTCACCTATCTGCATGATGTTTATTTATACCTTTGCACTATCTCGTGAGAGCTTGCTATTCAAATTAATATATTTGAAAACAAGACTACGGGGAGCATTTCTTACTTAATAAAACAAGCTTTTTCTACATCTTTAGCAAATAACTGTGGATGCTGCCAATCATAAATCAGTATTTTTTACATGAAAATAGACTACTACTTTAAAAATACTATTACCAGTCTAATTATCAAATATAGTAAGAGTAATAAGAGCATTTCTCTTTGATTTTCAAAAACTCTTATTTTTCCAATTACAGTAGTCTTAATTTATAAAACTTCACCATGAATGGGTTATTCAATAATCAACTGCAAATCAAGACTCCATTTGGCAAATGTCAAATAGCATAATCAAGTAAAATAAACATAGAATATTATTCAATTTTATCATAATCAAAATGCCTAATTTTCATTGCTACCTTACAAATGTTATTAAGAATCCAGTGGTGTGCTTATTGAGAATTCAAAGAGAAACGCAAGATAGAATCTCTGCTCTCAAGCACTTTCTGTCTTGTTTGTACCCTTATGAAGCAGTTCAGAGCATTACGCAATTCAAAGTCAAAATAACGATACAGACGAGTACTGTAAGTCATTAAAGGGATGAAAATGGCGTTGATGATAATAAGGAAGGCTATAACGGAGGTGAAAACTTTACTGCAGGGGTGGGGGAGCAGGAAGGACAGACAGGAGCCCAACCAAAATGCATGGAAGGAACAACGAGCATGTCATATTGGAAAAACTGCAAAGTACCTCAAGTAGCTTAATTAGAGCTTGGTGTGAGCAGGGAATTCAGGACAGATATCGTTAGACCTAACTTCATCCAACACCCACAAAGTTTCTGAGGTAGGAAGTTACATGATGAAAACAGTGCCTTAATAAGATTAATTCGGAGGTGCCTATTGAATGGACTCTGTGACTGCCTCTCTTTACTTTCACAGAAAAACAAAGGCAAGGAAAAAGCGACAATTCAGAAAAAGTACTCCCCTTTCCCTTCCTTAAAAAAAAAAATCTTATAAAAAGGAAATAATAAGGCCCAAATAGTAAGCAAAAACCAAATTTTCTGAAATATTAGCTAATGGTCAAACTCTTTGTAGGACTGCATATCCTGAAAGCAAGAAGATTCCTCTTTGAAAATTAGCACAAATGCATGACTTCTCTTGGAAGAAAAGCAAAGCTATAAAGAGTAAGTGATGGGAAGAGTAATAGGTGAACTTCAAGTTCACAAACTTCCGCTCCCTGAACAATTCTGCCACTGAGCGCTTAGACTGGGGCTTAGAGAATTGGTTTTGGTGGTGTCACAGCACACACCACACCATGATATCCACAGTAGGGCAGGGGATGCAGGCCCCTCCTCCTCTACCAGAGCAGCTGTTTTTCTCAATTTTGCACTAGGTTTCCCCTTAATAGGATTTCTCCTTTTTAAAATATTCAAAACCCCTAGCTCATCCTCCACCATCCCATGGAAACTTCCTAAAAGAGCTACAATCAGATCCTCATAAAAATGTGCTACTATTGAGGGCATCAAAAACTTCCCATTCAGCACTAGCTCTCTCCTATTTTTATTTGGCTGACTTTTCCTCGTCATCTTGAATCCATCTAAGAACAGGCAGGAATATAAGTAAATACTGTACGTAAATACAAGAAATGTTTCTGCCTCCCAGGAAATTCTAGTTTTTGTTTAAAAATCACTAAAGGGGAAGACTATAACTTAATTATTATCTTTTTTCAGCAATGTCCATTCCATAATATGCTAGCTGGGCATATTCAGGATTTAAGAACTATATTTGCTTTTATTTAAAATGAACTAGTATCCTTTTGCTTTGTTTTTTATATTGTTTTGTTTTGGCATTCAGTATTAAGAGGGGACTTTTAAATATATCCAAATTAAACTGCTAGAACAAGATTTAAAAATAGTTCATAGCCACATTTCCAAACTACACAGGAATTTTTTCATATAAATCCATCATAAATTAGGTGTATGAAAGTCTTTACCCTAAAGAAATCTTTTGCTTTCTGTGAATATGTCCAGGAGACCTCTGTACCGTCTACTCTAAAGTTTGCTATCTCTTCACTCTTCCTTCTCCTCCCCTCTATAGCCCTAAATTTAACTTATTTGATATAATTATGGAATCAAAGTTTATAATCTCCGCTTTATCATTTCAGTAAGATGATTTTTATTTCCAACTTAAAAATGTTGTTAGTTGAATTAATTTGTGTTGTGCGACCCTGAATTGATTTACTCAGTGAGTCAGTGTCATGATAAGATGCTGCTTGCACACCACAGAATAACAGTTTTTATTAAGGTTTTTAGATTAAGAGTCATTCCATGGACAGTACTAAAATTAACCTTATGGATTCACTAATCTAAATTGCTGGGGGGGGAAAGCATCAGAATTCTGGAATTTATGTCTCATGCACACTCTTGTTTTAAAAATTCAAATTTCTAAAACTTTTTTCTATTCAATGGATAGGGTATCTAATTTGATAGCATCTTATAAAAATATGGATTTATTGAGTGCATATGTTGTAGCTTAGCTTTAACACTTGTATGGTTTTACCATTAATTCACAGAATCCTCAATATTATAAATTATAACGAATAGTACCCTACAAATGTATGAACTCAAAGTAGGTAAACAGAGAGAACAACAAAGCGGAGAGAATTAACCCAAACAAATCAGGTGGCTGAGAGTATGCAGGGATCAAAAATCTGAACTCCTGGTTCCTGGAATACAGCCGTCAACCTCTGTGCCTACATCATTTGTGATTTCGTTTTTGTTTTTTTCTAATACCAACTTAAATACAAATAGAGCAATGCATTTCTGTTTTAATTCAGAGTATGTTTAAATAGTTTTCTTGTGTTGTTTTGAGGTTTGTAAGATAACGTTCTGCATTGAAAAAATTAAAAATAGGATCCTAAACATGAAGAGAAAACAAGGTACAATATAGTTCAGGGGCATCTGCTGCTATATAATAAAGACAAGCTAGAAACCCTCATCATCCAATTCATCACTTGGCTCTATTTCACTGGCAAGAGAACAGCTATCTTAAGGCACCTGTACTTTTTACCCAGCATTATGTCTAAAGTGTGTGATTCTCCGTATTACAGAGCTTAATATGTGACATGCCCCAGGACAGTACATCACCATGGCATTTAACCAGTCTTTAGAAGGGCCTTACACAGAATAATTTCCCCTCTAACTGTGATTCTAAGTTGACAGCCCTTAACAAGGAAGCATGGAAGAAGGATGACTAAGGGACAAACGTTCTTACAATGAAGTAAGCGTGTAAGGTACTGACCCGTCGTAAGCAGCAATCATAAAGTTAAGGAGGAGGCTGATGGACTGTTCCACACTGATCTGGTGAGTAGAAGGAAGGCGCTTGTTCAGCTGGTAGTAAATGGATGAGATGACAGTTTCGAGGCGGGACACGCTGATCTCAGTGCTATGGTCCAGTGTATTAAGGCCGTTGTCTCTGAAGGCTTCAATCATGTTCCAGATATCAACAAGATGGACTAAAACACAAAGAAAATAAACTGTTGACAATTTAAAAGTTTTAATTCATCAGAAAGCTGTAAGAACTTTACATTAATTTACATTTGATAGTGAAGAGTGAAGGGAGGCAGAATGAATATTCCACCCCAAAATAAGTCAGTTTGGCATAAGGGTTCTTTTGAGCTAAAGACAACTGGAAAACAGCAGGTGCCAACAAAGCTCTCTGACCTCCCCTATGCTTCCTGAAAGCAGAAAATAAAACTCTCATGTGAGAGATGCCTTCCCCGGCCCAGGAGGAAAGTAACATTCTTATCATCAGAGACAGTGAAATGAGGCCGAGATTAATCTGTAAAGACTTGTAAAAATAACTCTTATCTTCTCTGGTCTCCCTACATATATATTTTTAATTACTCTTCCACAATTGCTACTCTTTGTTCAACCTAGTATAGAAGCACTGAGACCTTCATTTGGGTGATTTTCCTATGGGGGCTCCCATGTACATGTAAAAATTTGTATGCTTTTCTCCTGGTAATCTATGTCAATTTAATTCTCAGGGCCAACCAGAGACCCTAAGAGGGCACAGGTACAGTTTTGCCTCCCCTAAAATAGACTGAAAAATATATAATGCAAAATTTAACAGAATGTCAGAGAGACAAATTCACAAGCTTTGGGGAAGATATTAACACAACTCTCTTAGTAAATGACAGAGCAAACATAAAAAATTAGTATGGACACAGACAATTAAACCTTATGACTGAAAAAAATAGGCATAATGGACACTATATGAAATGCTATCAAAAGATACGGTGGATGTTGAAATAAAAAAAATTTATTCCAGTAAAAGACACATTACCATTACTCCCCCTCAAAATACTCGCCCTCGCTTCGAACACATGTATCCCTTCATTCTTGCCACTTTCTGAAGCAGTTCTGGAAGTCCTCTTTCATGAGTGTCTTTACTTCACCTTCCATCATGACAACACTGCATGTCACACATCGCTTCTGGTACAGCAATTTCTCTCAAATACAAATATTACGGTATGTCCTCATCCACCTTATTCACTGGATCTGGCACCGGATCTGGTGACTTCTGGCTCTTCCCCAAAGTCAAAATAACCATGAAAGGTAAACATTTTTAATCGATTCAGGACATGAAGGCAGCCACTGACAGTGCAACTAAAGACACTCACGAAAGAGGACTTCCAGAACGGCTTCAGAAAGTGGCAAGAACGATGGGATAAGTGTGCTTGAAGCAAGGGAGAGTATTTTGAGGGGGATTAATGGCAATGTGTCTTTTACTGCAATAATTTTTTTTATTTAAACATTCACCATATTTTTTTACCACACCTCAACTTATGACAGAGAAAAGTATAATAACTCTGTCATAAGTTAATCAACCTTCATAGAAATTAAGACAGGAAAGATTTTATATACTTGTGTGTGTGTGTATTTTATTTACTTATTTTATAAGTAGCAATTATGGTAGCAATTCATTTTATATTAAGTTTAATCAAGAAAGTTAATTCTTATTATACTTCATCAAAATATTAATGCTTTTTTTTCTTTTCCTCCAAAGGCTGAAAAATTGCATTAATTCTGTATAAAACTTTTCATTAAAAAAAGTGACAAGAAAAACAATCAATTCTCTCATTTAAGGAACATTAATACGAGTTTCAAAACTACTTATATTATTGAGTTTGTTCAATATTTTGAGGGATACACAGAATAAAACACCAAGTTCTTTCCGTCACAAAACTTATATTCTGACAGTTAAGACAAAATAATTCAAATAATAGTACAATATGACTAAAGGATATTAAAATCCTTTGTTTTTTATTATCAAGAGCTCTATCCAGTTATCACAGAAATGACTTACGGTTGCATCGTTTTTGTACAAATCGTAATTTGCAAGCTGTTCTGTAAGTTGATAGTCGTATGACATCAAAATTCTGAGCACCTGAGAAAAGGGTAAATAAAAAATGTACAAGTGGATTTACTGTTTAATTTCTAAATGCTTGGAAGTGACTCTCTTCCATTGTGTGCGCACAGTCTCTATATAACACGTCAACCAGGCCTTGTGATAAGACACAAAGGCAGGAGGAAGGTTAGGGACTTTTCTGCATGCCCACTCCATGCCAGGCACCATGCCAGCAGTTTTGCTACTAGCCTAAGAAAACTCTGAGGGCAGGAACACGCATGACTGCAGTGAATTACTGTACGTAGCAGGAAGGGGGGATGAAACGGTACAGTAGGGAAGACCCTCGCCTGGAGTCAGAGAGCTAAATTCCAGCCCCAGCCTGACCACCAACCACAGAACACAACCGTGGCCACGTGACAAACCTCTTCTCCGCCTCAGTGTCCTGATCTGGAAAAGGAGGGAAACAGACCAGCTATTGTCTAATGTCCCCTTCCAGGTCTGTGGCAGCCTGTATTTTTCAAAAAATGGCCGCTATAGAATTTCCAGACCAGTATTTACGTGCTTCTAATACACTGTCCCTCCCCATCAAGAGCTAAAGATTATTTCCCTCTACTTGCATCTGAGCAGGACACTGTGACTGCCTTAATGAAGGGAATGTGGCAGAAGTGACGACACTGCACAACTTCTGAAGATTGGTGATGACAGGTGGTACAGCTTGCCCCTGCTCTCACTCTCTTGGAATGCTTACCCACGGAACCCAAACTGGTTTCCACTCTGTAGACATACCTCAGGGGCCAACCCAGGCTAGACTCCTGCCTCCCCTCTCCAGCTTCAACTGAGCAGTACCAATTTTATAATCATCATATATTGAGGGTCCTTGTAAGATCTAATTTGAAAAAGAGTACATACTTTTAATGCTTTTAAAAAAGTAAATGCTTTTAAAAGGTTTCACAATCACTGGTCCAGACCAACACCCTTATTTCATGGCAGAGGAATTTGAGGTCCAGCAAGTATGAGTGCAGCAGTCAAGGCCACAGTCAAGGTCACATAAACAAGTAGTTACAAAGCAAAACAATCCTTCAAATACTGGGAATCACCCCACTCCTCTCAGCCATCTCTTTTTCTTTGTTCAAGTTTTATACAATAATGCAATTCTGAACAGAAGTTTTAACACTGTAAAGTAATACACCAAATTTGTGCTTTCAATTTCTCCTATGGCTCTAAGTGTTGTCCTAACATTAGTCACCTCTACATCACTGTGAGGTAATTTATATGATGTAGTAATTATTTATCAGCACCTACAAGCTCATAGCAACAAAGGAGTTACAGCAAGATGTCTAAATTGACTGGCACACCTTGATCTTACAGATATTTTAGGTAACATTCCTGCCTCATTATTTATGACTTTGCTTTAAAAAGCAATTCAAGTAAATTCAATTAAAATATATACTCTAACTTGCGGTTCTCCAACTTCATGATCTTTTAACGCCCATTCTTCCCTTTCTAAAGCTTATAACATAAAACTTCTGATTAAAGCTATGACGTGATCAGGAAAAAAAGCCGTCCCCACACATGCAAACAAGGGCTCCAGAAGCGCTCAAGACTCACGCATTTCTACAAACAGCTGCCTCTTCTCTGCCATGGTCTTCCGCTTGTTCCCACTTTCCTCAATCATCCTAGAGACAAAGGAAAATACAAGAAACCATTATAACTGGACAATTTAACCAAGTGCTTCTCATTCTATTGTGAAGAGAGAAACCAAGTTGCATATGCACATACTGAGAGAGCATCCATAAAAAGAAAATAGAAGAAAAAGATAAACTACTATCCCTTTATTTGGCAGCTTTTAAAATATTAAAAGTCAGTACTTAAATGAGCATATACTCTTGCTTCCTGTGCTGAAAATATGGGGCTATGTCTTATTTCTAACTGTCATTAGTTCCTCTGCAGAGTCCTAGATTAGTTGAGACACAGTTTCCCATATCCCTACTGTTTTACATAGATAATCATGTTACTAAATATAATTTAGAAAAGAACTATAAGGCTGCCATAAATAAGAACAGTTAGCTTATACATAAAAGACATAAGTAAAATACTCTATTTTTATTTTAAACAATATTAAACAAAACAAGGTATCCATCCCCACACTCAAAGAACTCCTAAACGTAACTTTTTATCACACGGTAATAGTAGTTTTACATTGACAGACTTAGATTATTCCAGTCACTTTGTTAAAACTCTTTCCACGCATTACTTCATTAAATACTCCCAACAATGCTAGGTGCTGGTATTATTATTATCCCCATTTTATAGGTTAGGAAACAGATGCCTAGAAAAGGGCACACAACTCAGAAGTGGGAGAGTGAATCTCAACCCTTTCATTAAACTTCTTACATAATTGTTGCTTTTAGATGCATATTTTCAAATACCTAGAACACAAATAGCCCATTGCACGGACCCTACTGATGCAAAATTTATGACAATCTCAGCTGAACTTTGCCGTATCATATGAAGAAAAAAATATCTAGACAAATAGCATGAGCCAAATAACTTCGCCAAGCAGATTAAACTGTCGTAAATCATTCTCAAATACATTAGAATCACAAATTCAATGATGACTACACAAACTACATATCCATTAAAGGAAGACAACTGGCGAAAGTTTAGTTATAAATATGTCCTAAAGAAAATTTAAAATGTAAATATAGTCCTTAATATTCTGCAATTAATACTTTGATATTAAGACTGGTCCTTTCCTAGACCATTGAAATGTTAAGCTTCAACACACATGATGGTTACTTAACAATTTGCCCCCAAGAGGAAAGAATTTTAAACAGAAAGAAAGTAAGCCAAAGAAAAAGCAACCGAAACAGCAAAAAAACTAATGAAATTTAGATCCTAAAGAAAAAGCAGGAGTACCATTGCCTATAATCACAGAGAAAAAAAGATATTCAGAAAGTTGTTCCCTCCTTACTAATCTCGGTCCCTCACAGATTTTAAATGCTCAACACAGATTAAGACAGAGAATACCATAATGTCCTTTATAATATATCTCATTTATTGCATCCTTTTTCTACTTTTGCTATTTCTTTACACCTCTTTTTCTCAAAGGAGGGTCTAAGAATTCCAGCAGATTCCTAAATTCTTCATGACAATTTTTTAAATTTTGTCTTTACTTCCAGATTAATTTTGAAAAAACAAAAGTAATTTACTATAAACATACTCTGGATCATCTGGATGACTACAAGTGCGACCAAATACAAGTACTGCCACGCCATTTCAGGGCACATATCTGACCGTGTGATTAGTGTGGCACTGAGAACAAGAGACAACCTTTTTTTTTTTTTTTTTGCAGGGTGAGTAAATTAGAGAAACTATACTACCCTACGCCAGATCCTATCTGCCACCTGTTTTTGCAAATAAAGTTTTACTGGAACACAGCCACACGTATTCGTCAATGTACGCCGATGGATGCTTTCATGCAGCAGTGGCAGAGCTGAGTAGCTGTGACAGAGAGCATCTGGCCTGCAAAGTCTAAAACGGTTACTGTCTGGTCCTAAAGTTCGCCAACCTGACTGAAAGCAATAGTCATTAATATTGTATTACTACGCATGTCTGGCTGCAATTAGATGAGCACGTCCCCACTGTCAAGATGACAGTGATCACCCCACATGGGCTTGAGTTCCACCAGTTCCAGTTCTGGAAGTCTATACTTGGGCAAGAGCTTTCATCACACTCAGATTCAGTCCTCATTGCTGAAAAGGCATAAAAATTATAGATACTTCACTAACCATTCACTTGACAAATATTTATTGAGCAGCTCTTATTGGCCGGCACATGTAGAAGTACTAGGAAAGATTGCAGTGAATAAAAGAGACAAAGTTCTCACCTTAATGTAGCTTATATTCTTGTGAGAGGATTAAATGCAGTAATTCATTTAGGCAGTGCCTGGCCTCAGGTAAGAGAACAAACAGAAGCTGCTATTCTTATGATTACAATTATTATTATTATTATTACTAATACTATAGCACAGTTTATAAATCTACTGGAGACTCTCATTTGTAATTAAGGATACCATGATAGACATTATTTAATGTTATGTACTTTCTTTTAAGAAAGTCCTTGGGCTTTTTGAAACTAATGACGTACAAAGTAAACACTTTAGAAATGTAACGATCTAAACTGACACAAAATGATGGTATCTTCAAGTCACACAAACTTGCATCAAACAGCACATAAAAACATATAGCAGAGCAATCTGAGATACCAGTGATAAGCCGATAATGCACAAATCGACTTTTTAAGACACCTGTTTTATAAATTGGGTCTTAATTTTGTGTTACTGTTACTTAGACTACCCAAGATTTAAAAAACTTACAGTGGAGTTGTAGTTGACTTACATTCAACTAATACCAATTCAACTACATGAAAGAGAGAAAGAGAATGATTTAACTAACGAGCAAAATTCCACACCAGGATCACGTCCCAGGAGAGTGTCAGAAAGAAGGTGCACCTGCAGTGCCCTGCTGTGGTCTCAGTCCCCTCTGGCCTCTGACAGTAAGCACCCCTTTTCCTTCTTTCCCTCTCTCTTTTTTGTTTTTCAGTTTACCTTCTCTTTTTTTCAAAAACAGTTCAACTAAAGAAAAAGTAACCAGTTCCAACATGAAGAAAAAAACCAGCTGTGCTAGATTTAGAACTACTGTGTATGTTGGTCTCCACCATGGTGCCGCTCCTGAGGAAATGTCAAAAGGAAGTTTCATCTTTGTCAGATGTGCCCTGTCAGTGATTTCAGAAACTGACTCCCAAGTAAGAATTGACTACAGTATAAGAAAAATAATTAAGATATGCTCAACTACCAGGATTAGATGCTAAAGCTTCAGAGACAATGTTTCTAAAGTTACGATTGCTCTGGGAGAACCCTTTTCCTTAAAAGTTTGCAAAATTGTCCATAGTACAGAAAAATCCTCAAAATTCAGAGCTATAGCATAAGGCTAACCATAACCAGTTCTTTTACAAGTAATCATGAAACATAAGCAACATGCCAACCTGCATATGACGTCAACAAAGTTAAATTGTGTTCATGCTGCCGTAACAATTATTTAACCATCAAACATGTACATGAATAAAGATTAGAAGTAAATTTGAAAGTGAAAATACATATATAAGGTATGGGGTTTTATTCCCTCAAGTTTTCATTTGTCGCTGTGCTGTTTGGCAATTTTTAGAAAGTTGAGTAAGTTTGATGCTTATACTTAAAAGAATTTTAAAGTGTCCAAATATGTTTCCTTAGAACCAACGGGGAAGCAGACACGCTCATAGACTGGCAGTGAATGTGTATGTACTGAAACAGTATTTGGGAGGGCAATTTGGCAATAGCTACCAAAATTTTAAATGCATACCACCTTTGGCCCAGTAAATAGGTGTATTTATTTGTTTAAAAAGGAAAAGAGAAGAGAGGGGAGGAGAGAGGAAGAGAAGGGGGGAGGAAGGCAGAGGAGGAGGCAAGAGGGAAAAATCCAGTATGAAACTGCTTAAATAACTAATGGCACAGCCATACAATGGAACAGTGTAGCTGACAGGTATTGAAAAGAACGACGCAGTCTGTGTAACTTATGAAAAGATGCTCAAAACATGTAAGCGCAAAGGCAAGTAAGGAAACAGCACCACAATGTAGTCAGTGCTGGCTGTGCCCGGCCCGACACCCGTACCGGGCTGCTCATTACTCCCGGCGGCACTCTCCTCTGGCGAGTGGTCTTCAGTTGACTGAACCCTCCTTAATGCAGAACCGCCTGGGAAGCAACTCACCCGCCCTAGGGGGCCACGGGCCACTGCCTCAGACGACTGAGGGGTACAGGCAGAAAGCCCAGCCGGAGTTCTGGGTCCTGGGAGGATGTAGTGAGCACAGCACCAGCCTTCCTCTCCCACTAAAGACAACTATTATCCTGCACAGAATGTGTGCTGGAGCTACCTAAGGTCTGTGAAAAGTAAATATCAGCAGGTGGATCGGGGAAGAATACAGAATTCAAAGTACCACTGAACAGGTGGCGAGTTCACCGTTTTTTCCCTCTTCTATCAGCTGGCTTGAACTCAACACAGTGCGAAACCCCGAACCTGGCACTGTGGTACACGCACACAGAAATCCTCAGAACCCTCTAGTTCTAGCTCAAAGTAAACAAGAACTAATGCCCAGACAGAGTGGAAGAAATTCCCCAGGTCTTTTTCTCTCTCTACCTTCTTCATTTTCTCCCACCCCAACCAGCAGGCAACCAGTGATGGAGGAGGCGGCAGTAGCAGCAAAAGCAGCTGCCCTGGGAAGTGAAAGGAGTCAGAAATGGGGAGAAAAGGACCCCTCCAGTCTGTTCAGTTAGCTGCGGCTCCAAGAAGGACCCCATTCATATTTTCTCCCCCCTCTATCTTTCTGCCATGGTGGTACAACTGCAGAAGTGGACAGTTTCTCGCCAGAGGACAGAAAAGGCGTGTCCAGAGTAGCCAGAAAGTATCAGGGCACTAGCTGAGCTGAAGCTCAGGAAAGCAACCCCATGTAGCCGTTCATGAAATACTGGGATATTCTCCAACTCACACATTCAGGAATCTGATCTTAATTAGCATACCAACGACTTTGAAAACTAAGCTTACAGAAAGACCTCTACCTGGTTCCAGACTAACCAGTGGGTGGCTACATGTGGCATAGATCTGAACACCACTGAAAAAACTTGAAAACTGAACTGACATTAGAACAAAAGCCAACAGAAACTCGTGGACTAAACCTAACCAGGTCAAGCGCTGAAATAAAAATTAACAACATTCTCCGTAAGATTTAAATAAGGACCAAAGTATTATAACATAATGCTCAAAATGTCCAGGAAACAATACAAACTTATTTGGCAAACAAAGAACCATGAAAATCTTAATTCACAAGGGAAAACACAATCCACAGATGCCAATGACAAGATGACACAGGTGTGAAGTTAATGTGACAGAAACTTTAAAGCAGCCATTATAAAAATGCTCAAATGAGCAATCACACACTCTCGAAACAAAAGTTAAAGTATAAAATGTCAACAAAGAAACAAAAGATAGAAAGAAGAACCAAATAAGAATGTTATAATGAAATACACAGTAACCTAGGGAATAAAATTCACTGGATGGACTCAACAGCAGAATGGAAATAACAGAGGAAAGAATCAGTTAACTTTAAGAAAGATCAAACAGAAATTACCCAATCTGAACAACAGAAAAAGATTAAAAGAAGAAAAAGGAATAAAGCCTCAGAGACTAGGTAGGCAAAAATGAAAGATTTAATATTCATTACTCCATCAAAATCCCAGAAGGAGAAATGAAACAGTGTGGTGATACGGTGTGAAAACAATACATGAAGATGTAACGGCTGAAAACTTACCAAGTTTGGTGAAATACAGATTCAAGAAAGTAAGCAAACCATAAACAAGTTAAAGCCAAAGAAATCCATCAAAATGAAAACATCATAATCAAATTGCTGAGAACTAAAGACAAACTCTTAAAAGAAACAACACACACACACACAAAACACATAAAAGGGATCAGCAAATTTTTTCTTAAAGGACCAAATAGTAAACATTTTTGGTTTGCAGGCTATCTGGTCTCTATCACAGCTACTCAAGGCTGCCATTTTAGCATAAAAGCAGCCAAACATAATATGTAGACAAATGGGTGTGGCATTGTTAAAATTTAATTAGAAAACAGGTAGCCAGCCCACACACCATAGTTTGCCAGCTCCTGCTAAGGGGAAATAATGATACGAATTACTGTGGATTTCTCATCAAAGCTATCGAGGCCAGAAGGCAGTAGAGTAACACTTTGAAGTGCTGAAAGAAAAGACTCTCCCCCAAGAACTCTGTATCAAGAGACCATATCCTTCAGAAATTAAAGAGAACTAATAGAATTTGTGGCCAGCATACATGTTCTAAAAGAATTGCTGGGAGTAGCCGGATGGCTCAGTTGGTTAGAGCACGAGCTCTGAACAACAGGGTTGCAGGTTCGATTCCCGCATAGGCCAGTGAGCTGCACCCACCACAAGTAGATTTAAGACAATGACTTGGAGCTGATGGGCTCTGGAGAAACACACTGTTTCCCAATATTCCCCAATTAAAAAAAAAAAATGTTTTTAAATTAAAAAAAAAAAAAAAAAAAAAAGGAACTGCTAAAGTAAATTCTTCAGAAAGAAGGGAAATAGTTCCAGAAGGAAACCTGAAACATTACAAATGAAGGAATAGCCATAGAAAAGATGTTGGGAGAAATAACACCAATGCTACACCATCTCTTCCAGAAAATACAAAAGAACACCGTTCAATTCATTTCAAAAGGCTAGTAATAACCCGATACCAAACTACTCGTAGACAAAGACAGTACAAAAACAAACAATATCCCTCATGAACAGACACAACAATCCTTAGTAACAAACAAAATCCTCAACAAAATACTATAAACTGAATCCAGCAATATATAAAAACACCAAAAGAAACTGGGGTTTATCCCTGGAATGCAAGGCAAGTTAACATATGAAAATTAATCAATATAATCCAACATATTAACAATCTAAAACAAAAACACATGATCATATCAGATTCAGAAAGAGCATCTGACAAAATACAATGTCTGTTCATAATGATAAACTCTCAGCAAACTAGAAATAAAAACTTTCTCCACCTAATAAAGGGCATCTACAAATAAAAACCTACAACTAATGTCATGCTTAATAGTGAAAGACTGAATGTTTTCCCCCAAAACTGTCCACTCTTACCACTTCTATTCAACATTATATGGGATGTCTTGGCCAATGAAATAAGACAGGAAATAAACGGCAAACATTGGAAAGAAAGAAATGAAACTATCCTTATTTGCATGCATGATTATCTTTGTAAAAAATCCAAAAGAATATACAAAAGAGCTCCTAGAACTAAAAAATAAGTTTAACAAGTGTCACAGGACACAAGGTCTAAACACAAAATTCAACCACAGCTCTATATACTAGCATTGCACAATTGGAAACTGAATATTTAAAAATTAGCATTTATAATACCTCTAACAAAAATAAGATCCTTAGGTATATACACTAAGAAAATCTGTATAGGATCTGTATACTGAAACTACAAAACATGGGTGAAATAAAGTTTTTAAAAGATCTAAACAAAAACATACCATCTAATCAGACAGTCTAATCAAAATCCCAGCTGATTATTTTTTGTTGTTGCTAACGTAGATGACTTAAAATTTTATATGGCTGGATAAAAGGAGCAGAATAAGACAATTTTGAAAGGGAAGAATCAAGTTGTTGGATCACACCACGACAGCTGCTGGACCTGAGGATACGCACTGGCAGGAACTGGGAGAACGAATCTGGCCACGGATCTGGAGAGGGCTGAACTTGGGAGCCAAGAGTAAGGTTAGTAAGGAAAGTCTGTTGCTGTGGGGGCACTCACCCATGACCCAGGACTGAACGTTCCACAAAGGGCACCTGCGGCCAGCCCTAAAGTGCCGCTGGGTTGGTTCATATAAGTCTGGGGTAGAGGGAACTGATGGCCTATAGAAAATGAATTGGAGATGGTGGGCCTGCACGGCAGGGTATTAAGGAAAGAGCCAGTATCCCACCCACGCCCTTTTACCAATGCTGTCTATTCTGGACTGACAGCATCTGCTTAGTTTTTTAACCTGAGGGCTTTCTCTTACCTCTGAAGTCCATTTTGTTCCCTGCATGGCAGGCCCGAACTACTGAAGTACTATAGATTTACCAGTGATGGATGGAGTTGGTATATAAACACTCCACCTACTCACCCCCTCCAGGGGTGTAACTCTAAGGACATGATTTACACTGCCTCCTCGAGCTCCCCACTCCCCAGCAGAAATAAGCTCCAGTTACCCACAGTGATAACTTGCTTGATAACAAAGGCTTTATTTGCTAACTTCCCTTCCCTATCTCACTTCCCGGGCCCCTCCTGGTATTTCCTGGGATAACCTCCAAAATGAAATAGTGTACTCAACCCTTGTCTAAGAGTCTGCTTCTGGGAGAACTCAGAGTAAAACATAAAGTCTTTTCATTTCAACCAAGCTTCTAATTCAGATGACATCAAACCCAAATTGATGGGGTATGCATAAACTAAGGTCACTATAAATGACTTCCCTAGCTGCAAAGTGACTCCCTCCCAGGGCTCTGTGGATAGTAGGACCTGCATCTTTGTAAGTATGATTTTAACAGTTTCACTCAACAAAGATCTAATCATCCTGCCACACCTGATTATCTGTCCTTGCCTTCCTGCATAACCTTAAAAATCAACACTGACATGAATGTAAGTACTCTCTCTACTTCCTTCCACTTGGACTCCTGGCACTTTGCCTTTTCTTGGCCTCAAAAGCTAGAGATAACCAACCTCCTACCATTCCCTTCAGAGAGTAACTCTGATTTCAAACCCTGCCATTTCCTTCCTCATAATCACTCTCATATCCACCCTTTTTTCCCATCTCAACTGCCAAAATCTTTGTCCACATGCATGCACAAATAAAATTCTATGACGCCACGATCTCAGGACTCTGTGCCCCTTCTTCCTGTCGCTCATCCTGTGGACACACAGAGAAATCCACTAGGTACAGTTATTCAAACATGTTCGATCTCCAGTGGCTCCTAATCACTCTGTTCAGGAGCCTTACTCCACCCAATTAAAAACAAACCAGAACACAAAGTGAAACAAGCCAGATAGAGAAAGACATACTGCATGATCCCACTCACATGTGGAATCTAATAACACACATACAAAAAAAAGTCAAACTCATCACAGCAGAGCAGAATGGTGGTTACCAGGGGCTAGGGAGTGGGAGAAACAGAGAGATGTTGGTCAAAGGATACAAACTTTTAGTTGTAAGATGGGGACTGAATGTACAGCATGGTGACTATTCTTGACAATGTTGTACTGTATACATGAAATTTGCTAAGAGAGTAGATCTTAAATACTCACACCAAAAAGGTAACTATGTGAAGTGATGGATGGGTTAATTAATTTAATTGTGGTAATCATTTAACAATGTATATGTATATCATGTTGTATACTTTACATATATACAATTTTATTTGTCAATTATACTTCAATAAAGCCGGGGGAAAACTTAACAATATATTTGAACACCTTTCCATGTCATTGAGTACTCTTCAAAAACAGAATTTTGAATGGGAGAATGGAATTTTATCACATTCATCCAACCCTTGATTAGTGGCAATTATTTATGATTATTTACTACTATGAACAATGCAACAATAAACGTCTTTGAAGCAAAATTTAAAAAAAAAAAAAAGAACCAGAGCACAGCCTCAGTCTACAAAATGTAAAGAAAACCAGAGCCCTGAGCTATGAGAATGTAAGTAAAGTATCTTCCATATAAAGGGAATGGAAACTAGAAGTTTCCAGAAGAGGCTGTTTTCATGTCCTGAGCCCAAAGTCAAACTGAATGAATAAATTTTTAGATACAACACTAAAAACACAATCTATAAAAGAGAAAAAAACAATCGATTAAGTTGGATCTTATCAAAATCAACTGCTCTGCAAAAGACACTGTTAAAAGAATGAAAAGACAAGCCTCGGAGTGAAAGATTCCAAAACACATACCTGATGAAGGACTTGTATTTAAATTATAAAAAGAATTCTTAAAACTCAACATTAAGAAAATAGCCCAATTAAAAAATGATCCAAAGATCTGAATGGATACCTCTCCAAAGAAGATACATAGATGGTATGTAAGTATATGAAAAGATGTTCAATATAATTTATCATTACAAAATTACAAATTAAAACAATGAGATATTTAGAGAACCATATAATTTCACTGATATGTGGTATATAAAACTGAACACGACAAAGGAACAAGACAAACAAATGAAGAAACAAAAACTCACAGACACAGACAATAGTTTAGTGGTTACCAGAGGGTAAGGGGGGAGGGGGCTGGTAGGTGAGGGTAAAGGGGGATCAAATATATGGTGATGGAAGAAGAACTGACTCTGGGTGGTGAACACACAGTGTGATCTACAGATGATGTATTACAGAATTGTACCCTGAAACCTATGTAACTTTATTAACAATTGTCACCCCAATAAACTTCAATTTAAAAAAAAGAGATACCACTACATGCCTATTAGAATAGATAAAATACAACCCAATTGTGTTGAAAACTTACATTCACACAAAACCTGCACACAGATGTTTGTACCACCTTTATTCACAGTTTCCACATACTGGAAGCAACCAGGATGCCCTTCAGTAGGTTAATGGATAAATAAATCGTGGTACTTTCATACATGGAATATTGATCAGCAATAATAAATCAGCTATCAAGCCATAAAAAGACACGCAGGAAGCTTAAATGCATATTCCTTAGTGAAAAAAGCCAGTCTGAAAAGGCTGCATACTGTGTAATTCCAATTTTACGATCTTCTGAGAAAAAACAAAACTAAAGAAATGGTAGAATGATCAGTGTGTGCCGGAGATTTGGGGGGAAGGGAACAGGGGTGAATAAGTGAAGCACAGGGGATTTTTTAGGGTGCTTATTTCCATATGGTACTGTAACGGTGGATCCTTGAAGCCATGCATTTGTCAAAACTGAAAGAAAAACAGAGTGAACGTTAATACATGTAAATTTTGTAAAATCCTTTAGTACATCAGAGGATCCAAATATGAAATGCAGAATATAACAAAACAATCTAACTATATCACAAATGTATGCAACAACCTCACTGAAGGGCGGGGGGGAAGATAGGGTGGGCAACCTAAGTAACTTTGGAAATGGTGTCTGTAAGATTAAGGCAAAACAAAATATATGTAAGTACTATACTCTAGTTTCCCACAGCCTGTAAGTTAACAATACTAATACTGCTATGCATGCATACTGGAACTGAACAATTAAGTAAATGGATGGCTGAGGGAGTGTGAGGTTACTACAGATAAGCAAGGGAAGAAGCTAGAATGATCCATGTGGTAATGGATTACAATTGGAGACATCAGTGTAAGATCATGTTTGGCTTAATATAAATGCATAGTAGTTACATATAGAAGTATTTAGACATATGTGTATACGCATGGGTTAGTATACACACATGTCCTTACTCTGTCAACTGAGAGGGAGTAGAAACAATGACATCCCAATAGCAATGAGCATACCTAGTGACCAAATTTTGGTTTATTAATACCATTCTCCAATAAAAGGAGCCAGGGATCCTTGGAGAAATGATTGAGGCAGGACATATATAAGATGAGCCTGGAGTATAGAAAGTAGAGACGTTCTGGGAGAAAAATATCATATGATTGGGGTATACAAGTATCAAAGGGACACAGTAGCCAACTGAAAGCTCCCAACAGCCAAAGTTGGAACAATTACAGCAACAAAATAAAGTAGTATTAAATATCAGTCAATACTGATATAAGTGAGTCACGAAATTAATAAAGGAAGAATGACAAATATCCTGTGGAGAATTCCAAATAAGCTATGTAGATACGCAGTCATGAAGAAAGTGAAGCATAACGCCCCCTCCGTAAGTATGGCTGCACACAGCAACTTCCTTACAAAGACAGTCGGATGGAAGAAAGAGAGGGGAAAACACCTTACAGTGGAGAAATCTGATAAACACTACCTCGGCCAAAGCAAGTTCAAAATCAGTAGTGATAAATCAGGTTGACAGTATGTATTCTTGACATGAAGTGATGAAAATGGCATTTTACCCCTGTGGTCTTCCTCCCCCAAAACCCATAAACCTAGCTTGATCATGAAAAAAACATCAGGCAAATCTCAATTGCGGGATAATCTACAAATACTCCTCAAAACTCTCAAATTCATCAAAAACTTGATCAGAATAGTCTGAGAAACTGACAAAGCCAAGAGACATCTAAGGAGACAACTATTAATACATATAATGTGGTATCCTGGATGGGATTCTGGAACAGAAAAAGGCCATTAGGTAAACACTAAGGAAATGTGAATAAAGTATGGATTTTAGTTAGTCATAATGTAACATCATCGGTTCATTAACTGTAACAAACGTACCATACTATTGAGAGATGTTAACAACAGAGAGAACAGGGTATGGGATGCTATTATTGTTCAGTTTTTCGGTAAACCTAAAACTGTTCTAAAAAATAAAGCTTTTCATTGTTTTTATTTTTAATTACGGAGGGGGAACTGGACTTTATTAGGGAACAGTGTGTACTTCCAGGATTTTTTCCAAGTCAAGTTGTTGTCCTTTCAATCTTAGTTGTGGAGGGCGCAGTTCATTCCAGGTCCAGTTGCCGTTGTTAGTTGCAGGGGGCAGAGCCCACCATCCCTTGCGGGAGTCGAGGAGTTGAACCGGCAACCTTGTGGTTGAGAGCCCACTGGCCCATGTGGGAATCGAAACGGCAGCCTTCAGCGTTAGGAGCACGGAGCTCCAACCACCTGAGCCACTGGGTCGGCCCCATAAAGTTTATTTTTTAAAAAGACAGTACAATTACATATTCCTTTTTCTTTATACTCTGAACTGATTTAAAAAGCAATTGTGTAAAACAATACCTGTAAAGTTGTATTATTGGGCCTGTATCATACAGAATTCCCTAAGAAGACATAACAACCCTGAATGTTTACATACCTAACCTTAGAGCCTCAAAATACACTCAGCAAAACTTGATAGAACTGAAAGGAGAAATAGACAAATCCACACTTTCACTTGGAGATTTCAACATTTCTCTATAATCACCATAAGTAGAAAAATCAAGAAGGATGTGCAAGGACTGAACACCACCAGTAGCCAACTAGATCTCATTGATATTTATGGAACACTCACTCAATAATGACAAAATACAAATCCTTTCCAAAGTGCAGATGAAACATGCATCGCCAAATTCAGAAAAGCATAATGTGACTGTAAAGGGATACCAAATCTATTAGCTATGTTTTATTTATTAGGCTGGGTTCTAGGTACATTGTATTATTCTTTATACTATTGTATGCCCAATTAAACAATAAAAATTTAAGTCATTTCCTTTGAGTATTTTCTCTGGTACATTTTTTCTTTAGTGGTTTGGGGGGGGAGGAGGCAAGTCTCCATATATTTTATTAATAAAATGGTGTATACCCAATACCATAAGCTCTGTACTTTTATCCAAACGTACAGAAACTCTCATAAATTCCATAATTTGGCATAATGTTTATTACTTGAAATCTTCAGCAATGTCTTCTATGAGTATCCCACCAATATTTGCTAACAAAGAATGCATTTTAGTTTGTTAATTTGTCTATATATTATTTCAGCCACTTTTACCAAAAGAGGAACAAAGGTGTGTGACATGCTTTTTGCTTTTCACTCCTAAAGTAAGAAATCTACACAAAACTTCTAAAAATATATAAGTAATAAAATCTTAAGGTATTAGATTAACCAGCACATGACTGTGATCATCACTGAAAAAGCTCAGTAAGTCAGCCCTCATATTCCGAATGCTTAGTTTTAAAATATCTCAACTGAAAATATTAGCCTCATACTACCATTAGCAAGTATCTTAAGGCATAATATACTCAATGGTGTTTGTGAATCCATATACCAAATAGTGTTTTTAACAATTTTAAGGTTGTTTTTACTGATTCCCCTTTAATCTGCTTAGATCATTACTGTTTTATAATTTGCATTTGACAGACGACAAGCTTATAATTATAAACAGAAGTGTCAGCTGTGCTTTTTTCTTGCTGTTCATGGGTCCTGGTATTATTACTTCAATCTTCAGTTGAATCCGAAATGTCAATCTGCCGTTTCTTTGCAGGAATCTTTTTAAACCTTTTGCCTATTTAGCAAGTTTCATTTCATTCAAATCATGTAATAGAATCAGAAAGACCAGTAAACCAGGCAGAGGTGAACTTTAATGTATCTGAACAGAATGTAAACAAATAAAAAGGAGGCTCCTGTTATCGGCCCCCGCAGGTTGAGGTGTCCCCACTATGCTCTCAGGTCACCTTGCTTACCATATCTGATGTGAATCAGCAGACATCAAATGGAGTAAAGTGTCAACCTATGGAGTAAATATTAGTAAAAGTTAATTGCCCTTATTTTCTTGTTATACCCTGCCTCAAGGGTCATTTTGGATGCCTACGGTACCACTTTATAACCATCGCTCTTAAAAACAAAACAAAAAGAAAACTAGAATGAGAAGATGGGATTATGCTAGCCTGGAGGAGCAAATGAGAAACATGGATAGTAGAGTTAGATGAGGAAATTTAAAGCCTAACTGGTTAGTTAACTTGGCCTAAAGTTACAAAGCTAGTAATTTGTGGAGTTAGGGAACCCATTTGACTCCAAAGCCCACTCTCTGTCGGCTGTGCCACATCGCCCCCTTCAGGGCAAACACCAGGACTCCAGGAGTGAGCAAAGAATACAGGTACCCAAATTGTGGTGCTAGATCAGAACTTAATTCACACTTAAATGGTGTCTGGAGGTTAGAGCAGCAAAACGTCTGGCCCCTCGTTAGTCCTATCTAAAAAGCAATATGTTCCAGAGTTGGACTAAGTCTGCAAAAGGTAAGTAACTTCCACAGTAAAAACTAAAGGAGAGAGAACAGGTTCTAGAAATGTTTCCATGTCCCTGTACTACACCTAAATGTTAAATATTCTTCATTTGCCTTGAAGCTTTTTGTTAATGTTTTAACCCTTCCAGCTCTCAGTTACTTCAAAGCATCCAGGTATCAAAACTTCTTGTGCAAGTTCCCTTTCTCCCGCAAAATTCCTGTCAGTTTTTCTCTGGATGTCCATTTAATTAAGAAGTCAGAGATGACCGAGATTGTCACTAATAAGTACTTAGCTGTAACTACTCAAAATTCCCTGAAAGAGAACTAATTTCCTCACTCATTTCAGGAAAATTCTCAACTGTTCTTTCTCTAAAACTACTTCCTTTCTCTTCTCTTTCAAACAGAAAAAAAAAAAAAAAAAAAAAAAGCCAGGAAAAGTAAATGTTTGTAAATCCTAGAGATTTCCTATTTTACAAATCTGAAAAAGTTCTCTAGGTTCCAATAAAAGAACATTCAATAACTGCACTCCACTACACAAGAGTTCTGAATAGCAAATATAACTTCATATAACTGTGGAAACAAATTATGTAACACATTTAGCACAATTTCTTGTGCAAAATAAGAGCCTAATAAACAGTTAGTTGCTATTACTACTACTACTACTGGTGTTACTATATTACTACCTTCTTGGATGATACCTAGACTAGAATTCTAAAGGCAAGGCTACTTTGTCTTTAATTTACAGTTCTTCTGATTTATTTAAAAGTATAAAAATAGGGGCCGGCCCGGTAGCTCACGTGGTTGGAGCTCCATGCTCCTAACTCCAAAGGCTGCCGGTTCGATTCCCACATGGGCCAGTGGGCTCTCAACCACAAGGTTGCAGGTTCAACTCCTCGAGTCCCACAAGGGATGGTGGGCTCCACCCCCTGCAACTAAGATTGAACATGACACCTTGAGCTGAGCTACAGCTGAGCTCCCGGATGGCTCAGTTGGTTGGAGCGTGTCCTCTCAACCACAAGGTTGCCGGTTTGACTCCCGCAAAGGATGGTGGGCTGTGCCTCCTGCAACTAAGATTGACCACGGCACCTTGAGCTGAGCTGCCTCCCAGCTGGCTCAGTTGGTTGGAGCGCGAGATCTCAACCACAAGGTTGCCAGCTCAATTCCTCGAGTCCCGCAAGGGATGGTGGGCTGCGACCCCTGCAACTAACAATGGCAACTGGACATGGAGCTGAGCTGCGCCCTCCACAACTAAGACTGAAAGGACAACAATTTGACTTGGAAAAAGTCCTGGAAGTACACACTGTTCCCCAATAAAGTCCTGTTCCCTTTCCCCAATAAAATCTTAAAAAAAAAAAAAAAAAAACAGTAAAAAATATAAGCTTGGAAGAAGACTAAATACTTTGTTATCAATCATTTGCAACATTTGATATCTGGAATAGAGAAAAGGTTTTTAACAAAAGTGAAAGGAGGTAAAAGAGGTGGAAATGCAATGTGCCCAAGGAATCACAGAATAGAACATAAGAAAATAGGGGAAATAATATTGAATGTCAATTGTAACTGGAAAAACTAAATTATTAAAAGAAAAAGAAAAGAAGGGACAGTAGGTCACAAAAAGGGGAAACGGGTGCCTGTAATATACCAAAAACAAACCTCATCATTTCTCCTAAAACCTGCCATGGACGGCTTAGTTCATAAGAAATCTCAGTTCTAAGCAAAGATATTAAACCACGTATCTAAAAAGGAAATATTAAAAGCATATGAACAATAAAGAAAAAGGTACACTCTTAAAATGACCCATAAAGCTCTAGTTTTCATAGTCATAGCTTAGAAAAAGTATCCTTGTTAGTTATTTCTATAGTTAAGTTTGTCTGTAGAGAGAATTTTTTTAGAAAGATAAATAAGAATTACATCCTCGAATGATTTGGGAATTAATGAAAATAAAATAAGACCAATTAAGTATGTTCCAACCTAAATCAAATTATTTGTATTTCTTTTTTACCATAATAGCAGTGCTCAGCCTTCACATCTACATCCTGGATGTTAAAAACAATTTCTTTTCTGAGTTCTCATTATCTTTAATTTCAATTAACACACTGAGAGTGAGGATTATGAGCTACAAAAACCACAAGCAAAGCAGGAGAAGCAGAACGTGAGGGCTTAGAAATAATCTAACCCAGACCCCACATTTTGCACATCCAAATAAATAAAACATCTTGTCCCAGCATGTAGCTGTACTTCACAAAAAAGAAACGGAAACAGAAACGCAGAATACCACCTTTCTATATGTGAAGATTAAGGTAATATTTCTGTCTGTGATCTGTAGGGAAGATTTCATACACAATAAATTAAAACCACACATTTCAAACTATGGTGCATCAAAAGATTCTATTTTTAAAAAATTTTAAAAGTATAAAAATATAGACTTCAAAGAAGAGTAAATACTTTGTTATCAATCATTTGCAACATTGGAAATCTGGAATAGAGAAAAGATTTTTAACAAAAGTGAAAGGTTCGCTTTTGAAGAAGACATTTAAAGTCATCTAAGTGAAATATTAGTATCCAAAATATGATAAGAATTACAGTATGAAAAAGTCAAACAACAATAGAAAAAATAGGTAAACGATGAAAACTAGCAAATCACAGAAGAGGAAACCTTAAGAGCCAATAAAAACATGGAGCAATGTTCAAACTCACTAATAATCAAAAAACATATACTGAGGGGCGGCTGGTTAGCTCAGTTGGTTAGAGTGCCATCCTCGTAACACCAGGGTTGCCGGTTCAATCCTCACATGGGCCATTGTGAGCTGGGCCCTCCACAACTAGATTGAAACAACTACTTGACTTGGAGCTGATGGGTCCTGGAAAAACACACTTACAATAAAAGTTAAAGAAAAAAAAAACATATACTGAAAACCAAAATAAGATTACATTGTACATCAAGCACATTTGCAAAAATGATAAAGCCTAACAACATCAACGGTTGACAAGGCTGGGAAGCAACAGAAGCCACTGGCATGAATGGTAACTGGTGAAACCACTTCAGAGAGGAATTTAGCAATTCCACTGACGCTGAAGATGTGCATGGCACACAAGCCAATGTGGTTCCTCCTAGGTACCCACTCTAAAAAACAAGCATGTGTGAACAAGAATATTCATAGCAGCATTCTTTGTAATCGCAAAAAAAAAAAAAAAAAAAAAAAAATCAGAACAAACTAATTGCCAATCCTCAGGAAAATATAAAAGCAAACTGTGATGTAGTCACACAACAGACTCCTATTCAGCCAAGACAATCAATGCATGAGAGCTGCACATGTCCATATAAATGAGTCTCACAATATTGAGATAAAAAGTTACAAAAAGATATATTAATACTGTTATTAGAAAGTCTTTTAAATGCAAAACAATATTCTACATTGTAGGGCTATTTATATACATTATAACAGTATGAAAATATATACGTACAGGGATGAAAAGCATCAAATTCAGAATAGTGGTTCTCTCGGACGGGAGACTACAATTGGGAAGGAGTTACATGGGGGTTCAACTTTAAAAGGAGCCTAGTTTCTTAATGTAACTGGTGTGCACACAGGTGTTCACTATTTATATTCTCTATACCTCTTTGAGGGCCAATATTTCATAACGTTAGAGAGTTAAAGGAAAATAAACTCAAGGTCCAACCAAAATAGTTTACTACAGAGCCCACGTGCTTCACCATGATGCTACTGATTCTATGTTTGTTTGTGCAGTTAAGAAAGGTTTAGTCATTGTAAGAACTCTCTCAAGAAGATACAATAAATCAGATTGGTAAAAATCAATGAAGTACTTGTCTAAAGAAAAAAAAAAATCCCTCAAGGGAATCATATTGGGGGCACAAAGTGGTCATATCACCATGCTCAGCAATCATGTGAGTGAGCCAAAAGCCAAACCCAAGTGGAACTTGGACCATAAAATAGTCTTGTTTAGAGGCAGCATGTAGAAAGAACATGGGCTTTGAAAGCCAAGCTGTCATCGATTAGCTGTGTGGCCCCAAACAAGTTTTAACTTCTCTGAGCTCAATTTCCTCACCCATTCACTGGAGGTACCATACCTGGCTTCCAGAGTTGTAAAGATTGAAGAGTAGCATTTATCTGTGAAAGTCCCTGACACACAGTAGCATCACAATAAATAACAGTCATTATCACTTGCACAAGAAAGTCTCTCTCTGGCAAGAGGAGACAGAGCAGGGAGAGATAAAGTTTAAAAGGAGGGAATTAAGAGTCTATAAAAAAAAGCCAGGGAAAAGCTGAAATGGTTAGAGGTTGAAAAAGTCCTTGTAGCATCCCTGAAGTTACCAAAAAAATTTTTTTTGCCAAGTATTATTTCATGATAGTGAAGCTTAGTTACAAGAATATTTAGTCCAAACCTAATTATTACAGCATTTCAGTCCTGTTTACACACACACACAAACACACACACTCGTATATACCGGGGGTGCCAAAAATATGTATACAAGGGGACACTTTGGTCAACATTGCTCAAGCAGTAAGTAGTTCGCCATAATCAGAAGTATCTGGACGCTGATGGAAACCACTTTGAGCACCTCTTATAATTGCAGAAGGCAAACGTGACTTGTATTCATCTCTTGTTATTGGTATATGTTGAGAATTACAATTTTAATACAGTCTTCCTTTCTTAAAATGCGTGTACTTTTTTTGGCACCCTCTGTATATAATGTTGTTGGTATATAAACATTCAAGATCAAACGTGTTTTCTTTAAAGATTCATTTTTTAAAATGTATTAGCAAGTAAATCTTATATAATGTATGTTTCGCTGTTATTTACAACTCAGTAAGGTGTGTCCTACTCTTAACATATTAAAGAGAAAATGATAATTTCAATACATGCCCCCCCCAAAAAAAAAGCCCTTGATAAAATTCAACACCCAATAAAAATACAAACCAAGAACGGAAGAAAACTTCCTTAAGTTGACAAAAGACATCTACCAGAAACCTTCAGTGAGTACGGTATCTAACAGTGAAACACTGGAAGCATTCCTATTCAGGAAAAAGATAAAAGTACCCATTATCATCACTGCTATTCAACTTTTGTACTGGAGTGTTTAGGCATTGCAGTAACACAGAAAACAAAGTAAGTGGTATAAAGTTTAGAAAGAAGCCTGGCCAGTTAAGTATTCTAGTCAAAGCAGCTCAGTAAGTAGACACGTTGATGCATCCCTTCCACTTCAAGTAATAAGAAAATATCTTAAAAATATATTTTAAAAATGACTCAGGAATGTTCAAAACGAGACGAACCTCCATTTGGATCAGAAACAGTAGAGCTACACAAAACTATGAGCAGGACTGAGGCTACAGGCTTACTGGACACTGAGTCCAGAGCAGGTGTATACCTCCTGCAGGGCAGTGGTGACAGAAAGCAAAGGACCTGGAGAAACAGGGCACATCTGCGCCAGAGTCACTGCTTAAAGCCAAGGGTGAGGCTGGAGCTGAAAGGAAGCGAAAAAATACTATTGCCAGTCTCTGCCTAGCACTAAGGTTTATACAATGCTCTGGGTTTTAAAAAGTGGGAAGATAAAAACGCAGACTCATGACCAGGAACTGAAGCAAGACATTCGCATACTTCTGTGAGCAGATCTAAAATAGCCCTAATTACCTCAAGGAGCAGGACCCCAGACCCACCATTATCACATCTGACTCTTGGTTAGGGTCCAGTAGGTCAATGAAAGCAGCTGAAATATCACCACACAGAGAAGGATGAGCACAAAGAAAAATAAAATCAAAAGCACTCACACTCAGAAGAGTGTAAATCAACACCTCGAAACACAAGGAAAGAGAATGCTAAGAAAGACAGCCAACAAAAGCAACAATTAGAATATGAATTTATTCCGATGAAGTTTAATTTTACAGAATTTGACAAATACTTATTTTTTTAAGTACATTTAGGGTGCTAGGATGAAAAGTTTTTTAATTATTGGGAATGCAAAATTGTACAGCCAGCCTCTTTGGAAGACAGCAGTTTCTTACAAAGCTAAATATACTCTAACCATATGATCCAGCAATCATGCTCCTAGGTATTTACCCAAAGGAGCTGAAAACTTATGCCCACACAAAAACATGCACGTGAATATTTTAAGAAGCTTTATTCATAATTACCAAAAACTGGAAATAACTAAGATATCCTTCAATAGATGAATGGATAAACAAACTGTGAGACACAGAAGAACCTTAGTACATAATCCTAAGTGAAAAAGACCAATCTGAAAGACTACAATATTGTCTGACCCCAGCTATATGACCTTCTGGAAAAGGCAAAACTATAGACACAGTAAAATGATCAGTGGTTACCAGGAGCTCAGGAGGAGGGAGGGAAGAATGAATAGATGAAATATGGAGGATTTTTAGAGCAATTAAATTATTCTGTGATATTGCAACGACATTACATGTAATGACATTAACGATGCACGACATTATACATTTGTCAAAACCCACAGAACTGTGTGACATGAAGAGTGAAACCTAATATAAACTATGGGGCCAGCCCGGTGGCTCAGGTGGTTGGAGCTCTGTGCTCCTAACACTGAAGGCTGCCAGTTCGATTCCCACATGGGCCAGTGGGCTCTCAACCACAAGGTTGCCGGGTTCAAATCCTCAAAGTCCAGCAAGGGATGGTGGGCTCTGCCCCCTGCAACTAAGGTTGAACACGGCACCTTGAACTGAGCTGCCGCTGAGCTCCCGGATGGCTCAGTTGGTTGGAGCGCATCCTCTCAACCACAAGGTTGCCAGTTCGATTCCTCGAATCCCGCAAGGGATGGTGGGCTGCGCCCCCTGCAACTAGCAATGGCGACTGGAACTGGAGCGGGGCTGAGACAACAACCTGACTTGGAAAAAGTCCTGGAAGTACACACTGTTCCCCAATAAAAGTCCTATTCCCCTTCCCCAATAAAATAAAAAAAAATCTTAAAAAAGAAAAAAACTATGAACTTTAGTTAATAATAATGTATCAATATTGATTCATCAGTTCTAACAAATGTACCGCACTGATGCAATATGTTAATAAAGGGAAACTGCACATGAGGAAGACGGGGCATATAGGAACTTTTTACACTATCCACCCATTTGGGTCATGTTCAGTTATGTATAGAATTTTTTAAATTATAATGCACAGCTCCACTTCTGGGTATGTATACAAAAGAATCAAAAGCAGGGACTTGAACAGGTATTTGCATGCCCATATTCACAGCAACATTACTCACAACAACCCAAGTGTCCACTGATGGATGAATGGATAAACAAATGTGACATATACATACAATGGAACAGTGTTCAGCCTTAAAAAGGAAGAAAATCCTGACGCATGCAACAATGCAGATGAACTCTGAAGACATTATGCTAAGTAAAATAAGCCTGACACAAAAGGATAAATATTGTATGATTCCACTTACATGAGGTACCACAGTTGTCAAATTCATAGAAACAGAAAGGAGGAGGGGCTAGAGGGAAAAGAGGATTGGGAGTTAGTGTTTAATGGATACAGAGGTTCGGTTTGGGAAGATGAAAAACTTCTGAAGATGGACGGTAGTGATAGCTGCACAACAATGTGAATGTATTTCATGCCACAAAACTCTACTCTTAAAAATGGTTAAAATAGTAAAATCTATGTGATGTATATTTTACAACAATAAAAATAATGGGAAAAAGTGCTGAAAAACTGGTTAGCCAAATATTTTTTAAAAAGTAATTCTCTTCAATTATAACATAAAGAAATTCCACATGGGGCCGGCCCGCTGGCTCAGGCGGTTGGAGCTCCATGCTCCTAACTCCAAAGGCTGCCGGTTCGATTCTCACATGGGCCAGTGGGCTCTCAACCACAAGGCCGCCAGTTCAATTCCTCAAGTCCCGCAAGGGATGGTGGGCTCTGCCCCCTGCAACTAAGATTGAACATGGCACCTTGAGCTGAGCTGCCTTCCGGATGGCTCAGTTGTTGGTTGGAGCGTGGGCTCTCTACCACAAGGTTGCCAGTTCAATTCCTCGAGTCCTACAAGGGATGGTGGGCTACGCCCCCTGCAACTAGCAACAGCAACTGGACCTGGAGCTGAGCTGCCCCCTCCACAACTAAGATTGAAAGGACAACAACTTAACTTGGAAAAAAGTCCTAGAAGTACACACTGTTCCCCAATAAAGTCCTGTTCCGCTCTTCCCGAAAGCGGCCTGAGGTGACCTCTGAAAATGGTTCGCTATTCGCTTGACCCAGAGAACCCCACAAAATCATGTAAATCGAGAGGTTCAAATCTACGGGTTCATTTTAAGAACACTCGTGAAACTGCCCAGGCCATCAAAGGGATGCATATCCGAAAAGCCACCAAGTATTTAAAGGATGTCACGTTACAAAAGCAATGTGTGCCATTCCGTCGTTACAATGGTGGAGTTGGGAGGTGTGCCCAGGCCAAACAGGGTTGGACGCAGGGTCGTTGGCCCAAAAAGAGTGCTGAATTTTTACTGCACATGGTTAAAAAAGCAGAGTAATGCTGAACTTAAGGGTTTAGATGTCGACTCTCTGGGTACTGAACACATCCAGGAACAAAGCTCTCAAGATGCAGCGAGGGAACTTACAGAGCTGGTGAGCAGTTAAACCACACATGAGCTCTCCTGCCACATTGAGATGGTCCTAACTGAAAAAGAATAAATTGTTCCTAAACCAGAAAAGGAGGCTGCACAGAAGAAAAAGATCTCCCAGAAGAAACTGAAGAAACAAAAACTTATGGCCCGGGAGTAAATTCAACATCAAATAAATGCTAACAAAAGGAAAAAAAAAAAAAAGTCCTGTTCCCCTTCCCCAATAAAGTCTTTAAAAAAAAAAAAAGAAAGAAAAGAAAAAGAAATTCCACACAAAAAGCAAAATTTTGTTTTAATTTTAGAAGAAAATACAGAAATATATAATTCATACCCTGAGACAGAGAAAATTACCTAACCAGACACACACACACACATCTTTTTTAATTTAAGGGAATTTTTTTTCGTAACTACAACATTAAAGTTTATAACTTGTAAACAACCAAAGACACTGTTAACAAAGGGAAAAGGCAAGTGTCACGCTGGCAGGATGCATTTATAACACATGTCCATCAAACAATTAGCATCCAGAGTAACCTGACTGTCCCTCGGTGAGTGAAGGATACACAGTCATTTCAGGCTACAGCTGAACACTACTCAGCAGTTAACAATAAATGAACCAGATCCACAAGTAGCAACATGGTTAAATCTCCGTCAATTAAAATTTTAAATGTACACCCCCGTGACCCAGCAAGTCTACTTTTCATTCACTGCAGCAATGTCTGCAATTACAGTACAATAATACTACATCTGAGACTGCGTAGGCGTCAAGCAGAATCTGGTAGACCCCTATGCTGTCACATGGAAAGACCTCAGACATTCTGTTAGAAAACAAGTTGCAGAACAATATGTATAGTGTCATGTCATCAGCATGGGGGGGTGGGGGAAATTCTTTATTACCTATATATAGATGAAACTGCAGCGAGATGGGTCAGGAAGGCTCACAACAAACTGACAAGTGCAGTTTTGGTGGAGAAGGGAGCGGGCCAAGGTGCTTTTATTCTGTCTGTACTGCCTGAGTGTTGCAGAAGAGTGTGCCCTCATGAGCCATTTGCAGAGCTGCACTGCCCAGCCACACTGACTGCACAACACAACTCCAGAAGCTGCCATTCACAGGGACCCCCGAAGGCTGGGCGGTACACGAGACAACACAGCCCTGATGCTTGTGTAAATTAGAAACAAAATCAGCACTGGGGAACTTTCTGAGGTGACGTAGTAAGTTACTACATCCCGATCGGGATAGTGGTTACAAAACATACACATTTTCAAAACTCATGGGAATGTACACGGATATCTACGCATTTTATCATATGTAAACTATCCATTAATAAAGTTGATTTTAAAATAAATAAAATATATAAGTAAAATACAATATCATTGGGAGAACTTGGAACAAGGCTCCCAAAATTACAGGACCAAAACAAGCACTGGTAGACGCCTACTGGTTGCACTCTGAAGTACAGTTGTAAACTAAAGAGAAATTAACTTCATTCTTCAAGGCTTACCAAATTGGATTAATATTACTCTTATTTTCTATATGAGGAAGAAAGGCTCTGAGACATTTCTAGTACAGACATAAAATAAAGGGTAACTTGGCATTCTATTGGCTCTAAGTCTAATTTTCTAACTAAGTAGAAATTTTGTCTCTCACCCACAGTGGACACGCAAAACCTTGCCAGCACTACTTTGACTACATAACCTCCTTCAAAAGTAATTCCACTTACGTATGATAAAAATTCTCATAGAACTCATAAAAGGTCAAGTTTTAATTTGGCAGACAAAGTAACCTAACAGGCACTGCAACCCAGGGAACTGAAACAGCAGCCTGGAGCTAGAGTCCAGAAATCCAACCAAGACAGAGAACAGGCAGAATTCCAGCCTTTACAAAAGAGCAGCGATAGATTCTTACTACAAACCTAATATCCAAGGAAAAGGATAAAAGTGGAAAATAAAAAAAATGTTCTCTGGGCAACAGTACTCCGTTCTCAAGTGATAGAAAATAGAAGGACCAAATGGGATGATTTGAAACAATGTCACAACATGAAATAAAGACATGAAAGTGGCAGCATGATCACAAGAAACCGTGACTCCATCACCTTAGCCATTGTCTTAAATGCCCAGACCAAAGAACCTGGTTTACCTTACATGGCAGAGAGAGAGAGACAGAGAGAGAGAGAGAGAGAGAGAGAGAGAGAGAGAGAGACAGAGAGAAAGACAGAGAGACAGAGAGAGAGAACAAACAAACTTTAAGAACAAAGGAAGTCCATCAGCCACCCCTAACACCAGAGTAATTAATACTGCTCCAATGTAAAATAAGGCAAAACCTTGCTTGGTTCATTCATTCATTCATGCAATAAATATTTCCTGCATGACTGTTATGGGCCAGGCACTGTTCTTGTCACTGAGGATTTAGCAGTGAACACTCATGGAGCCTAATTCTAATTGGGAAGGAAGGGAACATATTTTCTCTTTTCAAATTTCTTTTCCCTTGCTCTCCCTCCCTTTAAATGTTCCGCAGAAGAGCTTTCAAAACTCTCCTAAGTTTCTCCCACAAGCTTCTTTGACCTTCCTGCTTTATCCTCTAACCAAGCCATTTAGGGCTCCCAATTCCCAATACGGGTGGGGGGGGGGGAGATGAAAGAGACATAAAGTAAATAAGGTATGACACAAAATTCAATGCTGCTCTGTATTGTATATGCGTAGCCTCACAACCAAATCGTCAGCACCTAAACAGCAAATTATGGCTGTGTTTTATACTATTGTGTGGCCCCAGTGCCGACCACGGTTGTCTAGCCAGGTAGCTAATCAATAAAGGTTTGCTAAGAATGCTGGAAGGGCTTCCTAATCCCCAGGCCTGGCACAGGAATTGAACAAGCATTCGTTAGCTGCATCCTCCCTGCTCTTAGTACACTTTCCTTTCAAGGGTGACCCAGTGCACAGGTTCACAGTTAGGGATCTCGGGAAACAGTATTTTGGGGTGACCTGAAATATATTCCCTTCCCTCTGCCAGGGCCTGCCTGCTTCACCTGCCCTCTGCCAGGACCTGCCTCCTTTGCCCCCTTCAGCACCTAACGCAGAGCCTCCTCCCAGCGAGCGGGGCTCCAGCAGCATCAGCCCAGCGGCCGCAACCCGGCTCCCCGCCCGGCGACCACAGCGCGCTCGGGACCCCGGAGACCCCTCCGCTGCCCGGGGCTCAGATCCCGGCGGTGCTGGCCCTGGACTCCGCTGCATCCCCTCCGCTCGCCCCTCCAGGGCCGGGCGCGCGGCGGCGTCCCCTCTTAGCGCGCGCGGTGCAGCGGCCCCGGCTCCCCGCGCGCCGTCCCCACCACTCCCGGCCCTGCACCCCTGCAAGCTCCGAGGTCCGGGCGCTGCGCCGTCTCCTTCCCGCTCCTCGCGGGCGTGAGGCTCCAGCACCGCGCACCTCTCCCGCAGCCTGCGGCCGCCGCCGCACACCCCCACCTTACTCACTTCCCGGCCGGAGCGGGGGGCGTCGAGAAGGTCTACGGCGGTCGCAGCCCTCCGCCTCCTCCGGCCAGGCACTCGCGGCTGAGGCGGCAGCAGCGCACGCTCAGGCCCTGGAGCCGCCCCCGGGGCGAACGTTCTCAGCGACCGGCTTGCGCCGCTTCCCCGCCCGGCACGCGCGGCGAGCCCGCCCCCGGAGCGAGGGCGCGAGGGCTCAGGGCTGGAGACGGGCACGCGCCACCGGCGTGAGCGCGCGGCTGGGGGCGGGGTTCCGCCGCGCCGGGGAGGGGGCGGGCGAGCCGGCCGAGTTCGCTTCGAGCCCCGCCCCCCGCGGCCGGGCGGGACCCGCCCCCCAGCTCGCAGGCCGTGTTCCCGGAGGACGGGGGAAACTTGCACCCTGTGGTGGTATCCCGCACGCCAACCGCGGGTGGCGGAGGTGCGTTTCAAGTTCGCAGGTATTTGCCAGGCCAGCTGGATGCTCCGCCCGACGTGACTACTAGGTAAAGAATGCAAAGAACCACCCCATGAATCATTCATCCGCGCCTCCACCGCGAAATCCTGCCCTGAGTGATTTTTCCAAATTAATTCAACGCAGCAAGCGTTTACTGAGCACTGACTTCGTGCCTAGCGCTGCCCCAGAGGCTGCGTAGGTACACCGTCACGGTCATGGTCCCTGGTTTCGAGGAGCGCATAATTTAGTGGAAAAGCAGCCGTGTAAACAACCCCTTCTGCTGACCCGTGCAAAGCCAAACCACAGTGAGATGCTGTGGAGCGCAGAGGAGGAAGAGATTACTTCCGCTTGGACCATGTGGAAAGGTTCCTGGAAGAGGTGGCATTTGTGTTCAGCCTTGAAGGAAGGAAAAGAAAAGTCTTAGGAGAAAAGGGGGAGAGCATCAAAGGCTAGGAAAACAGAGGGAGACCAAGGGTTACCATCTCACCATGAGCTTTTTTGTTTTAATATTATCCGTATTTGATAGAATCATTTCCAAACCGTTGAAACAGAGGAGATGATTCCAAATTAGGAATCAAAGAATCATTTTTTTCCAATGGCTCAAAGAATCATTTTTCTCAACATTATTTAAGGCTCAAAACAGCAATGTCCTTGCAAGACTGTTGGTACGAGTGAAGGATGTTAAGTCCCTACGCGAAGAGCCGGAAAGGCAGTACGCTTTGAGTCTGGTTTTTCATTGCCTTTTGGCACCTTATGCTGAGGCAGATCGTGCCACCTCCTGCTGCTGTCTGCCTGCCTTTAGAACATCCTCTTCCTCCTCCTCTCATCTTCCTATTTTTAACCTCCGATGGTGAAGGGAATGCTGGTAACAGCTTTGTGAGGTAAGAGTGACAGGGTCCTCAGAAAAAGGCATCACCTTTCACACGTGAGCTTCACGACTATTTTGCATGCTTAGAAGACTTTTTTACTTGTAGGCAGAGTTTTGACTATGTTCTAAATATGTTAAGATACTCAGAATATAGGTAAGAGACACCTTGTTTATTCTTTTGCCACTTTTTGAGCACCAACTATGGAGGAGGCATTGAAAGGGTAAAACATTGATCCTGTCCTTTGGAGGCAGGATGTGCAAATGATGTAAATAAATATGTAAATATTGCTTGCTTATTTGCCCTATTGACTGAAACCAAGTTAATTTCAACATGTGGGCGAGACTGTTATAAGCCATTCTGGGAACTAACTACTTGAAGTACTCACATTAGCATCTCTCCTTCTCGGTTCTGTATTTCATCACCTCCCACGTCCTCAGTAAACTTCTTTCAATCATTTCCCCCGTCTCACTCCCAAAATCATCACTCCTTTTACCTACTTATCCTTTTCCTTCACCATCTACTCATGTTCAAGCTTTTCCTGTCCTAAAGAAAAAGAAAGAAACCCCTCTGTCATTCCAGATTGGGCTCTAGTTACTGCTCCCTCTGTAAATTCCTTCACAAACATCTTCCAAGTAGCTTATCTCTGCCAACTCAGCAGCTTTGCATTCTTCACCCCATGGTCTGGCGCTTCTGTCTCGACTACAACACTGCACTTCTCTCAGTCACTGAGGGTTGTTTAATCCTAAATGCCATGGGCCATTTTTGAGTCCTCCTATTACTAGAACTCCCCATGGGATTTGATAACACAGAGTACTCCACTCTTTTTGAAACCCACTTCGTCTTCACAACATAACTCATCTCTAACCCCTCTGACCAGGACTAGTCTCCAGGATTCTGTCCTCCGCTTTCATCTCACCCCACACGTTCTCCAGAGCCATTTCATGCACTCCCTGTCTTCATCTGCCACATGTATCAACAACTCCCAAATGCATTATGGAGCTCAGACCACCCACTTGAGTTCCATATACACAAAAGCCTACCCGACTTCTCCACTGGGGTGTCCTAGAGCTACCTCAGGCTCTACGCGTCTAAAACTCCTCAGCATTACTGTCCACTCACATGCCCAGTTCAGAAACTGGGGTCATCCTTAATTCCTTCCTCCCCTTCCCACCACACTCAACAATCCTGTTGATCGTCCTCATAACCAACTTGAGAATCTGTCTGTCTTAGTCCCTCACCTAGACTAATACAGTAGCCTTTCATCTTGTCTCCCTCTTAGTCCTGTTCCTTCCAATTCACATTCCATACTAAGAAGTGTCAGAAGTAAGTTTCAAAAATCTGCTGCCCGTGGAGTCACTGCTCAGCATGGCACACAGTACCTTCCGTTTATCTAGCCCTTGCCTATCTTTCTACTTCATCTCTTGTTGCTTCCTACACACATTCCCTCCAAACTCCTGGAATGTTCCTCCTTTTCTTTCCCTCCCTACCTTTGTGCTTGTTTCTCTCTCTCGGATGTCATTTGAACACAAGTAAAGAATGTCCAAAATAAGTTCCATTACTAATGAATCTATAACCCAGGAAACTTTCTGGAAATAAGAACATGTAAACCTACATAACGAAATGGCCTGCACATACTTGGGGAAATGACCACAGTATGATCAATTCTGACAGCTAGCCTCTTAAAACTATTAGACAAAAATAATAATAATCTTCAAAACTTCCATGCAAACAGTCTCAATTGCTCAAAAGGGTAAGAAAATTAGGCAGCAATATGTTAAAATTGGCTGCAAATTCTTTATCTCTTCTTTTGATCCAGGCTGGCCTGAGGTGAATTGCTTGACCAAGAGAATGTGGGACTTCCAAACCCTGTCATAAGAAGTCTTGAAGAGTCCAGCTGGGTCTTTAGGAACACTTGCTGTTGAAGCCCTGAGCCACTGTGTAAAAGATCTAACTCCACGAAGAGGTTCTGAGCCTACACAGAAGAGAGGGGCCTAACTGATCCCAGCTGATAGGCGTGAACCCCCTCTATCAGTCTGACCATCAGCTGAATACCACTTTGTGGCCCCAGTTGAAGTCATGTGGAGCAGAAGAACCCCTACCCAAATTCCTGACCCCAAAGATTATGAAATTATAATCAAAACATTAAGCCATTACTTTTCAGGGTAGCTAGTTTGTTATGGTAACCAAAACATTTGGCATCAAATTCCTCAAGAGCAAAGCAAGGCAATAGTGATGTAACATTTTCAGCATTGTCTAAAAACTCAAGGCATGAAGATGCAAGCTAAGAATTTTATATCCATCCATCATGCTGTTTTTCAAGCAGCAAAGGCTATAGGAAAAAAACCTGTTTTAAAATGCAAGAACTCAAAGATTATGAGCCCATCCTAACTATCTACTAGAGGAGGAATCTTCAAATTTGTTCTAATGCACTAGATAGTACACATTTTTGGTTTGCAGGCCTAGCTATTCAACTCTGCCACTGTTGCACAAAAGCAGTCATAGATGATATGCAAATAAATACGTGTGGCTATGTCTGGATTTACAAAAATAGGCAGCAGGCTAGATTTGTCACATGAGTTGCAGTTTGGCATACCTATACTAGAAGCAAAGAAATAAAGTTATTTCTCTCAAAAAAAAAACAAAACAAAAAAAAACACAAAGCCCGTATGATTTAAGAAAATAGCATACCGTGACCAAGTGGGGTTTATGTATTATCTGCTAAAAATACCATAGCAAAGTACCACAGACTGGCCTAAAGAAGAGAAATTTATTTCCTCACAGTTCTGGAGGTTAGAAGTCCAAGATCAAGGTGTCAGAAGGGTTGGTTTCTTCTGAGGACTGTTAGCTTGTTGATGGCATCTCCTCCCTGCGTCTTCACATGGTCTTCCCTTTGTACTATGAAGGTCTGTGTCCTAATCTCCTCTTTTTATAAGGACACCAGTTATATTGGAGTAGGGCCCACCCTAATGACCTCATTTTAACTTAATTATCTCTTTAAACACCCTATCTTCATACAGTCACATTCTCGGTACTGGTTAGGACTTCAACTACCTAAATGTAAAAGCTAAAACTATAAAATTCTTAGAAGAAAACATAGGTGTAAATCTTCATTACCTTTGGTTTAGCAAAGCCTTCTCAGATAACCACCACAAGCACAAATGACAAAAGAAAAAAGAGACAAATTGGACTTTGTCAAAATTTAAAATTTTTGTGCATCAAAAGACACCATAAAAAAAGGTGCAAGACAGCCAACAGAATGGGAGTAAATATTTCCAAATAATATATCGGATATGAAAATTCTATCCACTATAAATAAACAACACTATAATTATAATACAAATAGCTCGATTGAAAATGGGAAAAGGATGTGAGCAGACAGTTCTTCAAAGAAGACTTATAGATGGCCAATAAGCACATGAAAAAATGCTCAACATGACCAGCTATTAGTGGAATGTAAAAAAAACAAAACAAAACAAAAAAAACACAATGAGATACCACTTCACCCACACTTGGGATGGCTATAACCAAAATCACAGACAATAATGTTTTGGTGAGAATGTGGAGAAATTAGAACATTGATACCTTGCTGGTATAAATGTAAAATTGTGCAGCTGCTCCAGAAAATGGCGTGGCAGTTCCTCAAAATGTTAAAAATGAAGTTATCATATGACCCAGCAATTCTACTTCTAGATATATACCCAAGACACTTGAAAATATACGCCCATACAAAACCCTATGCACAAATGTTCAGAGTCTTATTCATAAGAGCCAAAAAGTGTAAACAACCCAAACTCTACCAACTGATGAATGGATAAACAAAATGTGGTAAATCCATTCATACAATGGAATATAATTCAGCAATAAAAAAGAATAGAGTATATGTTATAACATTGATGAACTTGAAAACTTTATTCCAAGTGAAAGAAGCCAGTCACAGAAGACCACATATTATATGAGTCTATGTAATACACGAAATGTCCAGAATATGCAAGAGACAGAAAGTAGATTAGTGGTTGCCTGGGACTGGGGGCATTGGAAGGATTGAGAAAGGACTGTTAATAAGTATGAGGTTACTTTTTGAGTTGATGAAAATGTTCTAAAGTTGATTGTGGTGATCGTTACACAACTCTATGAATATACCAAAAACCACTGAATTGTACACTTTAAATAGATCAATTAAAAGGTATGTAAATTGCATCTTAATAAATCTGGTTCTTTGAAAAAAGAAAACTATAAAACAATCCTGAAAAACACAAAAGTATATCAAACAATACGTCCCTTGGTTTGGTTAAAATATCTCAACATCGTTAAAATGACAGTTCTCGGTGGTCAGTCCGGTGGCTCAGGTGATTGGAACTCCATGCTCCTAACTACGAAGGCTGCCGGTTCGATTCCCACATGGGCCAGTGGGCTCTCAACCACAAGGCTGCCAGTTCGATTCCTCGACTCCTGCAAGGGATGGTGGGCTGCACCCCCTGCAACTAAGATTGACAGGACAACAACTTGACTTGGAAAAAAGTCTTGGAAGTACACACTGTTCCCCAATAATAAAGTCCTGTTCCCCTTCCCCAATAAAATAAATAAATAAGTAAAGATGACAGTTCTCTTTAATTCATAAATTCAATATGATTCCCCAAAAAAATATAAACAAGTTTTTTTTCCTGTAGCTAGACAAATTGATACCGAAGTTCATATGGAAAAAACAAACACTCAAGAATAGCAAGTAAACTGCTGTAAAGGAAGAGGTATGAGAAGTGACTAGCCCTAGCAAATGTCAAAACATACTACACAGAGCTCTTGAATAAAAACAAGGTGGTTCTGGCACATGAATAGGCAGACCAACATAACCAAATGGAAACAACAGAAGTCAATCTAATTACATATGAAAATCCAGTATATGATAAGCAGTCAAATGGATGAGGCAAAGAAAGACTTTTTAATAAATGGTGTTGGGGGCAACTGGACAGCCATACACAGCCTCATGGTGTTGGTGAGGATATGGGGAGACAAAAATTACTAGAGAGAATGAAAAATAGTACAACCCCTATGGAGGGGCATTTGGAAATACCTAATGAAATGATTTGTACATTTACCTCTCGACGTAGCAGTCCCACCTATGGGAATTTACCCTCAAGATACCTCCAAAAATAATATGTACTCTTACATATCTAAGCTTTTACATTGTACCAGTAGTTGTATTTACAGAATATTGGAAACTACCTAAGTACCCAAACATAGAAGACTGGTTGAATAAATTTTGGTTCTTACACATAATCAACTACTAGGAAGCAATAAAAAAGAATGAAGAATATCTTTCTGAACTGATATATAGTAATTTCCAGGGTTATAAAAGTGATAAAAGCAAAGTACAAAAGCAAATATATAGTATGTTACCTTTTGTGTAATAAAGACAAGCAACGAGAAAATATAATGGATTTGCTTATTTTAGTAAAAAGAATCACAAGAACAATAAACCAGAAAACAACAAAATTGGTTGCCTATATGGGACTGAGTGAGGGGAACAGGGTGAAAAGCATAGGAGAGAGAGGGATAATTTTGATATACATTTTGGTATAGTTTTGGCTTTTGGAAGATGTTAATGTTTCACACAGTCAAAAAATAAAATTAAATCACAAGCATAGGGAAAAATTTAAAACCTGTAACTGAATGCAAACAGAAACAAGTGAACCCAATTATATGTCAAATGAATGACACAACCACAACGAGAAGAAGAAAGAAGTAAACCAAGTAATTTTGAATATGGTACTTAGATATACCTTCAGTCTAATGCAAATACTAAAGTGGGGGAGGTGAGGGGAAGAATCAATACCAGGAAAAGAGGAAACACAAGGCCCAATAAACATATTTCTAAATGTTGATTATCTTCATTGCTAGCATTTACAAATTAAATCAGCAAAATATTTGAAATTTAATATTCAGTGTTAAAGAGGTTTTTTGAAGAAATGTAAATTACACAATTTTTCTGGAAAGTAATTTGGAAACACATATCAAAATCTTTTAAAATGTTGCTGTCATGGGACCCAGAAATCCAAATTCTTGCAACTTATTTTATGAAAACTTTCAGTGATGTGTAATTAAATTTATGCATTAGGGTTTCTTACCAGAATTCCTTCCAAAACTAGAATTGAAAACATTTACAGGCTTTGATTAATTAAATTACAAGATATCCATGAGAGAGAAGATGCCACAAGCATTAAAATCACAGTGTAAAAGAATGTTTTATGTCATGGAAAAGTGTAAAACAGTGTGTGTAGTATGATTCAAATTTTGCTGAAAACATGTGTGAGAGACAAGCAACCCAATAGAAAAGGGGGCAAAAGTATAAACAGACATTTTATAGAAGAGCAAACACATATGGCAAGTAAACACATGAAAAGATCCTCAATTTCATTAGTGTGTGTATTCAGGAAAATATAAATTAATACCACAATGTTATACACCTGCTAGAAAGGCAAAAGTTTTAAAGTCTGACAATTTCAAATGTTGGAAAGGGCATCAATCAGTCAGGACTCTCCATGCACTGACGCTGGGAATGGAAATTGCGGCAGCCATTTTGGCAATGCCTCATAAAATTGAAATTGTGCATATTTTATATCCAACCATTTCACCCCAAACGTACTCTTGACATGTACACCAAGAGGTATGGAGAAGCACTGCTTATAATGGTTAAGTACTAGGAACAGACCAAATGTCCAGCGACAGAAGAAGGAATACAGAAGTTGTGTCTATGGACATACTAAACTGCAGCGGAAATGAAAGAACTATCTCTACATAACAGAACATGGATAAAGAGAACCAATGTATTTTTTTGAGTGAAAAAAGCAAGAGACACATGATTAGAGAATGGTACTATTTTTATAAAGCTTAAAATCAAGTCAGCCCCAAACAATTTGTAAAGTGACTTTTATAAAGCCAGGGGATAATAAACCCAAATTTTAAGAAAATAGTTACCCCCTGGGAGGAAGTAGTAGGCTGGAAGAGCACTTCGGTAAACAACAATTAACGCCAATTATTAAATGCTCTATTTCTTAGTGTGTAAATGTATAATATTACTGTGGGGACAGAGTCCCAGAGAGCAGTTTCCAGGCTTTCAGCCTCGTGGGAGGTGCTGGCTCCGGTGGTGAATGACCATCAACTGTGATTGGTTGGCCATCAGTTGTAACTGGTTAGCCAATTGGCTACTGATGTAACTGTGGGGCTGCGTTGATTGGTTGGTTGGTTGGTTGGCAGAAAAGAGGACAGCAGGTCACACATTGTGTGAATCCAGCCTCCAGTGAGACTAGAGTGGTATGACTCCCCTACCTATGGCTCCTTGGGTGTTCCTTTTTGGCCTCACCATGTCCTGCGTTCTTATGTGGGGAGCGGGAGCAGAGACCCTGCAGGCCACCCCGCATGACAAATGGTGCAGCGAGCAGTGTCTCTCACATGACAGTTACATATATTCTTTTGTATCAAATATCATATTTATTTTTAATTTTTTTAACTACACTTGACATTCGATATTACATTAGTTTCAAGTGTATGGCACATTGAACATCAAATATCATATTTTAAAAAGATAAAAGGAGTTTGTGTGTGTGTGTGTGTTGTGCTCCCTGAATAAAAGACTGGGAGAATATAAACAAAAATATTAACAGAGATTATCTCTGGGTGGTAGGATTAGGAATGATTTTAATTCTTTGTATCTGCTTATATTTTCAAAATGTCTTACATGAACATGTACTTTTTTAAAACCAGGAAAAAGTATTTTAAAAAATCTGTGCTAGAACCTGTCCCATTTTCGTTCTGCAGTCTGAATATCCAAGTCTTACTTTCCATGGTTATAAACGATCCAGGGAAGAGGGACACAGTGGAATCTCCAAGGTCATTTGTGACACCACGTTTGGCCAGGTAGTGAGCTGACAGTGGTGGGAATAAAGCCACAGAAAGCTGTGCAGAACGCGGAGGAGGGCAGACATCTGCCAGCTGGCGTCAGTGTCAGCGTGGGCAACAACAGGAAGGTGAGGACAGCTCAAGGAAAATAATTTAATGAAGCTGAAAACCATTCCTTGAAATCATAAATCCACTGCGCTGTCCTGGTCCCCCACCCAAAACTCTAATAACATGCGGATGAGAATACCGGAAACAAAATGTCACAATCCCATCCTTGTATCAAATTATGGTAAATTGGCACCATAATGTGTGTCATTCTGTTCTCTGGCACTTACGATGACATAACAGGCCTGGAAAGGATCCAATAGAGAGTAATTAAAATGACAAGCAGAAAGAGTGTTCTTTATCCGATGACAAGCAAAAGCCAAACTCTGGTCTTCAGAGAAAGATGAGAGCTGAGACGTGATATGCCAAAGGTGTGCACAATTGGAACACGATTCTGGACAGTCACCCCATCTTATAATACCAGCAGTAAGGGGCAGTGCTGGTGGTTGAAAGATGCAGATTTGGAAGAAATAAGTAGGAACTGCTCATTTGCACGGTGAGTAGCAATGTGGAAATCCTTTCCCCCCAGCGGCTGAATCATTGGTTCTCAGTCTTGTCCAAACATGGGATAAAGATGGCACAGAAAGAAACCAGGAGGCTCTGGATGGGGACAAGATGGCCAGGAAGACAGGTGGTGCTGTTACTCTCTGTAACAGCTTGTGGATTCTTAGAGACTTTGACAAAGTGCAGGGGAAACCCTGATGAATGCAACTTTCTAAGATTTACCATGTGGACATCAGTCGTGTTCTTCAACAAAACTGTCCTTGGATGTCGTGGAGATTGGACTGGGTGGGACCGACAGCTACACTGACCCACTACAGTGGATTCTGTGTGATCACAGGGCCCGTTACCACATTCCCATACTGTGGAAAGGTCAGGAGGCCAGAAGCTAAATGGCTCCCCCGTAGGCAACCCAGAGGCCACAGTGTCCACGGAAGGACATTGCCTTGGTTTCGCTAGCTTACCAAAGGCTAATACTCATTTATGTGGTATTTTCAGACACTTGAAAAAATTAACAAATTCTGTGTTGACTAAACTTTCTCGACTGTCTCAAGACTAGTAATTCCAGCTGTTCTCAATCTGACTACATACCAACCACCTGGTATACTTTTGAAAAAATATTAATAGCTACCTCTGGAGCCCACCCTAAATGAACTGAAATTTCTAAATGTGTCCCCAAGTGTATAACGTGTATAACGTGTACATATAACGTGTAGCCAAAGTAGAGAACCACTGAGCTTCTCCATTTGTTAAATTATTCAGAGAGCTTCTGGTTGTAGTGCAAAGGGCACTGGCAAACAAGCTAGGGTGGAAAAAAGAAAACAGTTCTGCCAGCTCACTAGTGCCCACATGTGCTTGAACCCCGTCCAGGCTGTTCCTGCATGGTGATGGGTGGAGGGAGGAAGCAGGGGGCTGAGCTGCTATACATTCCAGAATGTTACCAGCTAGCCTTGGACATTGGAAATATAAGGCTCTCAGGTGTCCCCCCACACACATACCCGTGTGAGGAAGGCAAGAGAAAAGAGTTATGTGTTACCCTCCCTCTTCTGGGCTCCTTGTAGAAATGGAGAGAAGGACACACGAGGCCAGCAGGCCCCGGGAACAGGAAAGTGCTTTCTTGTCACCAATGCTGAGCTGTTCCTTTTTTTTTTTTTTTGCTTCTCAACACTTGCTAATTTCCTTGTCTTGGGGTTAGCCCCTTTTGCTCAGTGTCTCAACACACTGAGTTCTCCTATCTCAGCACTTCAGAGCTTACACTGTAACATCCGGCACCTTTTCTTGGTCCCCATCACAAATTCTTCTAAGGCCCAGGCCACCCGTTAAGCACCTCTCTGGGCCTACTCAGGGGCCTCTGACTTCATTTCATGTTATATTAAAGGTGCTTCCAATATGGCTTACAACCACTGTGTGTCTAGAAAAGTTGCTCCTTTTCCTCATATTGAGATGTTTCCATCTCGTGCAAAGGAGCAAAGAGCCCAAACTGCAAAAAGGAAAAAAGTCACCCCGTTGGCACTGGAGAGGCTACAACAGCTATCGCAAACCATGTGGGACTCGGGGAAACCCAAGCCCCACACTTCCTGCTGGCGACTTCCCAGTCCTGCTGCACAGAGCTCTGGGCTCCCCCTGGGGGCAGCCATCCCACCTCCTTTATTTCTCCCTTATATGTGTAACACTAGCTCTTCAATTGCTTCCAATGCAAAACCACAGCACCGTAGGGGAAGGAACTCTCCAGAAACAAACCTCATCCACAGAGGCAATCTCGAGTACCCAGATGACCCACTGGGTACAGTATGATTTGATTTGCTGAGGCTTCTAAACACATATCTATCACCTCCCTTTATTTCCTCCACCATTTCCTCCTGTCTCCACAATCTGCCCTGTGACCACATGTAAGGCCACCAATCTAGTCTAGTGGAAAATGAGGGGCCGTGAGGAAGAAAACTGAGGCATCCTAGCTGTTGGTCATCACCTCCTGCCCGGCTCTGAGTGAGGCTATCTTGGACAGTCCAGTCCAATGGAATTAGAGTTTCAGTGCAGTCCCGTGAGTGGGTCCTCGTGACATCAGCAGAGGAGCCTCCCAGCTGACCTGCAAAACTGAGAGAAATAATAATATTGTTTTAAGACTCAAAGTTTCGGGGTGATTTGTTATGCAGCAATCGATAGAGTAAGAAACTGGCACCTGGAAGGAAGTAGGGCCATAAGGAAAATACATGACACGTAGTGTTGGCTTTGGATTCCGTGGCAAATGGTGGCTGGAGGGTGAAAGGAGACGCTGAGTGCGGCCTGGGAGTTCCAGCGGGAAACACCACTGGAGGCTGCAAAGATAGTCGCCTGGGCCTTACAGGAGTGACACGGTTATAGCAGTGAAAGTAGAAGTGCCACTGTCACCTGCAGTAAGTGGGAAGATAGAAAACATACTAGTGAATCTGGCTCAGGAAATGCCCAGGCAGAATGGTAAAAGTATAAATTGTCTCTTTTAGCAGCTTGAACCATAAGGCACGGGCAGGAGGAGCTGTCTGTTCAGTGTGCAGGCAGAAGTTAGAAGGAACATGGGAGGTCGGCGATGTGCTGGGTTCCAAAATAAATATTTCATATTTCCAGTCTCTCTGACCCACAAAAGAGTCGCAACGGGAACCATGGCTTCAGGGTGAAGATCAAATTAGTGTGAGGCCACGACAACAACCTCAGAGGATGGCCGGCGTTGCCCAGGAGCCCCTCCCAATTAGGAAAAGGGGCTTCTAAGAATCTTAAGGTCATCACCCATGACTCTTCAACATGCTGCCCAAAGGGGAGGAAGGACCACCTCTAAAATCATAGTGGGTGTAGCTTTTGTCTAATCAAATAGATTAATCGCTGATACATAAAAAGCTGACATTTTTAGGGAGTGGTGGGATAGGGACAGGTCAAAGTGAAAGTTCTCCGGGTTCCAAAGTTTCTAGAAACAAGTGAGAAACCAACTCAGCCACATACATACAGGCCAGTTCTTACTGACAAGGAAAGTGTCTCAGAAGGTAGAGCCAAAAGCCCAGAGGGCAAAGCGAAGAGCCAAGAGAACAATGATTGAAGAATCACTCCCAGCGAGCTAAGAGGGCCCTAATACAGGAGCACCCCTTACCTCCAAACTGGGGGCGATGGTTTTTCTTATTCTCATAGGTTGCCCTCATCATAAAGCTTTTTTTTAAAAGAACTCTATTTTCTCTGTCTCTGCTCTTCATTCTTGTCACTAATCAGGTGTTCCTGTGGGAGCAGAACAGGAAAGCCCAGCACACGTGGTCTGGGGGTGACCTGGAGCCCTTCAAGCTGCAGGAACCCTGACACTGGCACTCCTGGTAGCATGCAGCATGCCCAGCAGGGACCCAGAGGGGCTCACCAGGAGTCCCCAAGCTATGAGAGGGCCATTTAGGCTACGTATAACTCCCTCAAAGAGGGTGGCTCAGGAAGACGGTACCAAGGCGATTCTGACAGACCCTGAGGTGCCCAGCCTTTTGCCCAGGATGGTTCTGGCAGGAGACCTGAAAACAAGGGACTGCGCTGCCTGAGAGGTGAGCTGACCAAGATATTTTTATTGCTGGAAACCAGAGAGACACTGAGAGAAGAGATATCACCTCATCCCCACAACTGAAGTTAAATCATCTTGTCCATTCAAACCATCCAGCGTTTGTGAGCATCTGGTTTGCATAAGACACTGAAGAGGATATAGGGATGATTAAGAGGGTTGTTGCTCTAAGAAGTTTGCATTCCAGCATGGGGTGAGGGTGGGAGAGGGGTCTCAGGAGAAGGAGACAGAGGACTATGCTATAAGGCAGAACATTTAAAAGTCAGGAAATGAGTGCTACCAGTCAGGAAGTGAAGAGCTCCTGTCCAGCTGGAAGGATGGCTTACTCCGGGTCTTGAAGGATGAATTTTGTCAGAGATGATGACTGGGGGAAAAGCCTTTCAGGCTGAGTGGTCAGTGGAAGCAAAAATGCAACAGTGGGGAAGCCCATGGTGCACTTGGGCAGTGGTGAGTGGTCCCATTAAGCTGAGTCACAGAACACACAGTGAGGACAGTAACAGATTAGGCAGGAAGGGAGATTGGAGCCAGGAGGGTCACACCTTGAATGGTCGGCCTGGCTGTGCTTTAAAATAACACCCAGTGACAGGAGCCTGGAGAGGCAGAGCAGGGAAGACAGGAAGGAAGCAGCTGAATGAAAGGGTAAGACAGGTGTGAAGGAACTGTGAAGGGGCAGGACTGACAGGACGCGGGGACTGACTTGTGTCTGGTGGGAGGAAGATGGTCGCTAACTCCAGGGCGTGCACCTGGGGAAGAGGGCTGGCGATGCCGACAAGGGGCCTGGAAACCAGGAGGGATGGGCTGGAGCAGGGAGTGAAAGGAAGGGTCGAGCTCAGGCCGCAGTAGGTTAAACGCAAGTGGCCACGTCCAACAAGCAGTTGAACATTAGGTGCGCTTGATACGGCAGTCAGGGTTCGATTTTAAAGCAATCCATTAAAAGGCTGAGGCTGGAGAGGTAGAAGAGTCTGAGAAGAGAGCTGAAAGCAGAAACTTAGAGAATACTTAGGGGTCAGAGGAGAAGCAAACGACAGAGAGAATGGCAGAGCAGCGGGGACAGAGGCGATGCGGGGTCCTGAAGGCTTAGATGAAGAGTGTTGACTTGCTGGCCCACGGAGGGCAGACCAGGAAGGCAGCTGGGGTCTCAAACTACGAGTTTAAGGTGGGGCAGAAGCCAGACCACAAGGAGCGAAGAACACAGTGACAAAGTGGGGACAAACTTTGATAACTTTTTCATAAAGTTTGGTGGTAAGGAGAAGAGCATTGGGATGGCCAGCTGAATGGGTTAGCAGGGTCAAGGGGAAGTGTTTTAGGGTGTGCACCCTGGGGGAGCACGTTTGTAGGTAAGCAGGCGATGGATGAAAGGACAACCGAGCATCAGTGCCCAGGAGAAGAGGGGACTGGGGCATGGGTGATGTCATCTCTATGGGAAGAGAAATAACTTAATTCTCCAAGGCAATACTGTTTAAAAAATTTTTTTTAACAATAGAAACTTTCCTTCAGGTGAACCTTAATCAGAAACCCAATATGTAAACTCATTGATGCTGAGTTGAAACAGGGAACAGAGAGGACCATGGAAAGAAAACCCTCGTGGCCCTTGGACGGGGCAGCTCAAAGCAAAACAAAGAGTGGGTGGAGACAAGATGGAAAAGAACGTAATGGAGTTAGTGAAACAGAAAGGGAGATCTTTTGCTGTGGGCATGACGATGATGTTGGAAAACTGAAGTTTAAAGACAGCAGAAAGAGTTTGGAAGAGTCACAGTGAAAAATGAGCTCCTTTTTCAACTTGGGCTGGAAAACATGGGATTTCCAAGCAACACAGAGGTCCCTGTTGAGTTAGAGAGCGTGAATCCGGAGGGCAGCCAGCTGGCACGCTGCATTTCTCCAGCAAGGTTGGCAGCCTCCAGCAGAAGCAGCATCTGATGGTGATTATCCAGGTTGGGGGCTGACACAGGTCTAATGGAAGGTGGGGATGTGAGGGGATTTCAGGAGCTTTCAAGGACATGCTAGAGAGAGCCAGCTGTTTCTGGGGTCCCTATTTGCCAAGTTAGACAGCCGGGTTTTCCGTTGTGCCCAGGGATACGCTTCTTTGGCTGCTCTCAGTGGGAGACAAAGCTGCTTTAAAGGACAGGAAACTAACAACTTTGGACTGAGACGTTCAGTGAAATATTAAAATTTTTTTAAATTGTGGTAAATTTACATAACATAAAATTTACCATTTTCACCATTTTAAAGTGTACAGTTCTGTGGTGTTAAACACATTCACTCTGTTCTGCAACCATCACCATCGTCCATCTCTAAAACTTTTCCATCATCCCCAACTGAAACTCTGTCCCCATTAAACACTAATTCTCCGTTTCTCCCTCCTCCTGCCCCACCCTTGGTAACCACTGTTGTACTTTCTATCTCTATGAATTTGATTATTCTAGGTATTTCATATAAGTGAAACCATACATTTGTCTTTTTGTGATCGGTTTGTCTCAGTATAATGTCTTCAAAATTCATCCATGTTGTAGCATGTGTCAGGATTTCTTTCCTTTTTAAGGCTGGATAATATATGTATACATTGTATGTATACACATTTTGTTTATCTATTCATCAGTGAATGGATGTTTGGGTTGCTTCCACCTTCTGGCTATTCTGAATAATGCTGCTATGAACATTGATATATAAATACCTATTCAATCCCTGCTTTCAATTTTTTTGTGCATTCACCCAGAAGTGGAATTGTCCATGACATATTTGTTAAAATGATATACATAACTGAATAAAAATAGACCAATACAACTTTGACCAAAAATGGTGGTGCTGGACACGTGAAAGGAGACCTGGGTACCAGCGCCCCTGTCTGGGCAGGGCTGGTGGCACGGCAGCCACTCATACCCATTTCTAGAACCCTAGGCTGGGAAGTCTGGTCAGTCATTTAGGATTCGAGGCCTGATCTTAAAGGGGCACTTGGCTACATCAATTTCAGGAAAGAAAGTAGTCATGCAGACTCCCGAAGCCCATTCTGCAGGCAAAAGCACACACGTAGCTGTGTGAAGCGAAATACACAAACAGCTGTGGTTCGGATACAGATAATAACCAAGCTGGCCATTTGTAAAAATAAAGCCAAGTTTTAGCGAGGCACCCTAGGCTTCCCTTTGTGTGTCAAAGCACAGGCTTGAGCATCAAGACAGCCTTCTGTTAAAATCTGTGCTCCACTAGCCTTAGCTCTATTATTTTAGGCAGCTCATTCTATCTCCCTGAGTCTCAGTTTTCTCATCTATACATTGGATAACTAGAAGGATTAAATAACATATGCACGTGTAAGTGTTTAACACATAATCTAGCACAGAACAGAATATCAGTAAATTTCGCTTTCCTTCTTTTCCCATTTCAGTGACTTCCTTCAGTGCCCCCCACCCTCTTTTGGACTTCGGGAGCTTAAGACCCCTCTGCTCTCTGGCACCTTCCCAGGCAGCTTTAAGCCACCAGAAAAAGAAAAAGGTAGAAACACTGCACCTTTGCCTTCTAGTGGTGAAAGAAGCCCCACGCAGGTGCATACAATAAATCACATGTTCATACTTTATTGGTTGATAAATCAGAGGTCAGGTCTAATTTACAAATACATACCTGAGTCATCAGCAATATATCACTGTACCTAGAGTTTACTGTGTACTATTATTCATGATTAATACTGTCTAGCAGAATAATTATGAGACATCATTAAATATACCCTATAATTCCTAGGCCCTGTCCCAGACCTACTCTTCGGGGGTGGGGGGGGACTAAGAATCTCTGCATTCAGTTCTCCTCCCCAAGGTGATTCCCATCCCTTTTCCTAAGGCCAGTTAACTCTCCCCTGACCAGCAGCAGGATGGTCCCAGGTGCTTGGGTTGGGCCAAGTGGCTGCAGCTATGGAATAAAGGGCTGGGGGAGCAGTAAGTCTGAACACTACTCACGCTGCGTGACCCAAAGCCAAAATGCCAGCTGCAGCCTAGCTGGTCCTAAGACCCAACAGAAGTTTTACCCTGTGTTGACCAGTGGGCTCTGGCTCTGGAACCCTGAGAGGCCACCGTCTGATTCATGCAGGACTAAAAATAGTACATGCCTCAGCACCTTTTTCTTTACATAAGTTTTTCTTTCTTTCTTTCTTTTTTTTGATAAAGCATGAGTTGATGTACTTAGTACCAGGATTAGTCTCGAATCAAATAGGTGAGTAGTTTGCTTTTGGCATCCTGTTACAAGCCCATCGCAAAGGTACCCATTGCCCTCACATAGCAGTGGGACCCTTCTGTGGGCCCCTTACCACCTCCTTAAGGAATACTACATTCTCTGGCACCTTCTTCAACTAAATGACTTCTCCTGTAAAAACCTAAATATGCAACAGGCAAGGAAGTGGTATGGCATCTGTGATACTCATCAATGCAATGAATTAGGCAGCCATTAAAATTATCATAAAGATTGTATAGAAACTTAGAGAAATATTTATAAAAGAATATTAAATAATATGTATTATTAAGTGTAGAAAATATTGACATCATTATGGCTATACAAATATGAAAAACTAAACAATATGCAAAAAAATGAAACTTGTAAGACTGGTGACTTTTGTTTCTTTAAAATTTTTTAAAATGTGTTATAGTGTGACAGTTATTAAAAACACTCTTCTATTGTCCCTTTTCTTCTCTGAATTATAAGATGATAAGCAATATTCAGGACTGCAACCTTCAGTAACAGAACTGTATATAACTGCTGAGTATTCACTAACCTTGAAAGGTCAAAAAACATCCCCAGTGAAGTCCCCGATAGACCGGCTGGCTGGCAGCTCTGAGCGCAGCCTGTTCTGTTATTGTTTAAGCAGCTCGTTAATGGCCTGACACAGAGGCCAGTGAAGATGAGCAGCCCCTGAGCAGCTGCTTGAGCAGCAGGTTGGGAGATGCTCTACTGACAGCAAGAGAAGATGCACTCTGGGCTAAGTGGTGTGAAGGGCTAAAAATCTGGCTTTTTATTGGGACCATTTCTGGTTGAGTTGTACTGTGAGTTGCTTCATGCCTCGTCCCATACTTCATTCCAGAGCGACAGATTTGAAGCCTCTGCCTGTATGTGGATGGAGGGAGAAGTAAGGTTGAAAGTACCAATTTCCTTTCACAGCCTGTAAGGTGATGGGAGCTGTGATAACAGCCTATAAACACCCCAGGAGAGAAATGCCAGGGGCCGGCCACTTCTGGGTAGAATTACATAAACAAGTGGTGTTGTTATGCAAGGAAACACAGTCTGAAAAAAAAATATTCTCCTGAATGTCAAGTTTTCCTACAGTGAACTCAGTGAAACAGCAGAATCATCTTTCCTTGGGGAAAGAGGGCGTAGGAGAAAATACCGGTTCTTGAGACTAATAAGAGATTTGGAGGACTCTGTTGGAAAGAGAAAGCCAACATGGCACACGCAGGAGATGCCTGCGTACTGGAAGAGGCTTAGTACCACAGTGATGTTGGATGCTCTGGGGAAGAGAGTTGGGTGGAGGTGAGAAAAGCATCTTTGTCAGAGGGAAACTGTCTGACAAAGATATACAGTCTCATTGTAATGCTTCCCTTTCAGCCTATATCTCTTCCAGCCTCTAGGAATCCTAAGAATATAAATACTCCATCATTGAGTGAATTCCACCCATCGGTCTTAAAAATGGTTCCAGAAAATGGAGGCGACTAACTAAACAAAAAGTTGCTGGCTCACAGATAAAACTTCAAACAGGGATACACTGAAATGAAAATTTCACATGTAGTCTTAAGATTATAAAGTCTGTTAAGGCTTCTTCCTCCTACACACAGCATCTGTAATTTGGTAACTGACAGGAGATATGCAATGGAATCAAGCTTTGCCCTGTTAGCACCATGGTAAGACACAACCTAGGTATGAACAACTAAAAGAAAAGAAAGGAAGTTAATACACAGAGTACACTCTCTTTATAAACACCATCATCCTTAATTCATGGCTGCTAGCTTATTAAAATTTTCAGTAAATTACCCTTACTCATTAAAAGTGAGGAACCTATTTTATACATTCTTTTTATCTTCAAAATTTCAGTAACTAGGGGCCGGCCCGGTGGCTCAGGCGGTTAGAGCTCCGTGCTCCTAACTCCGAAGGCTGCCGGTTCGATTCCCACATGGGCCAGTGGGCTCTCAACCACAAGGTTGCCAGTTTAATTCCTCGAGTCCCACAAGGGATGGTGGGCTCTGCCCCCTGCAACTAAGATTGAACACGGTACCTTGAGCTGAGCTGCCTCCCGGATGGCTCAGTTGTTGGTTGGAGCGCGGGCTCTCAACCACAAGGTTGCCAGTTCAATTCCTTGACTCCCGCAAGGGATGGTGGGCTGTGCCCCCTGCAACTAGCAACGGCAACTGGAGCTGAGCTGCGCCCTCCACAACTAAGACTAAAAGAACAACAACTTGAAGCTGAACAGAACCCCCCACAACTAAGATTGAAAGGACAACAATTTGACCATTGTTCCCCAATAAAGTCCTGTTCCCCTTCCCCAATAAAATCTTAAAAAAAAAAAAATTTTTCAGTAACTAATACCTACATAGCAAATTCAAGGCAAGCCTTAACATACAATAATTATTTTTTTTAAAGATTTTATTGGGGAAGGGGAACAGGACTTTATTGGGGAACAGTGTGTACTTCCAGGCCTTTTTTCCAAGTCATGTTGTTGTCCTTTCAATCTTAGTTGTGGAGGGTGCCGTTTAGCTTCAAGTTGTTCTTTCAGTCTTAGTTGTGGAGGGTGCAGCTCAGCTCCAGGTCCAGTTGCTGTTGCTAGTTGCAGGGGGCACAGCCCACCATCCCTTGCAGGAGTCGAACCGGCAACTTTGTGGTTGAAAGGATGCGCTCCAACCAACTGAGCCATCCGGGAGCTCAGCGGCAGCTCAGCTCAAGGTGCCGTGTTCAATTTTAGTTGCAGAGGGCGCTGCCCACCATCCCTTGCGGGAGTCGAGGAATTGAACTGGCAACCTTGTGGTTGAGAGCCCACGCTCCAACCAACTGAGCCATTTGGGAGGCAGCTCAGCTCATGGTGCCGTGTTCAATCTTAGTTGCAGGGGGCAGAGCCCACCATCCCTTACGGGACTCAAGGAGTTGACCCGGCAACCTTGTGGTTGAGAGCCACTGGCCCATGTGGGAATCGAACCAGCAGCCTTCGGAGTTAGGAGCACGGAGCTCTAACTGCCTGAGCCACCGGGCCGGCCCAACATATAATAATTTTTAAAGAAAATTTAGCACAACATACCAAAATTTATGGGAGGCAGCTAATGCACTGCATAGAGGGCAACTTATAGTTGCCTACAGGTCAGAAAAATGGGCAAGAAAATGAAAGATAAGACTTGCAGATTGGAAAAGAACTAAAGAGAATTTAGATTTTAATTAAATATAAGTGTTACAGGTTGAATTGTGTCCTCCAAAAAGATATTTTGAAGTCCTAACCTCCAGACCTAAGAACGTGACCTTATTTGGAAATAGGGTAGTTGTAGATGTAATTAGTTAAGATGAGGTTGTACTGGAGTAGGATAGGTCCTTAATTCAATATGGCTGTGTCCTTGAAGAAGAGAAAATGGAGACAAACAGGGAGGAGACCACGTGACAACGGAGTTGAGACTGGAGTGACACTCTTCTAAGCCAAGGAATGCCAAGCATTGTTGGTGACACAGAAGCTAAGAGAAAGGCATGGAACATATTTTCCCCTATAGTCTTGGGAGAGTATGGCTCTGCCAACACCTTGATTTCTAGACTTCTAGCTTCTAGAACTGTGACAGAATAAATATCTGTTGTTTCAAGCCCCTAGTTTGTGGTAATTTTTACAGTAGCCCTAGGATACTAATACAATAAGTAAATACCTTCTTCCATTAAGCTGAAATAAAGGGGCTAAGACAGGGGATTGTAATGGTGGCACTAAATCTTCTATTTTGAGATTTGGATCTCTGGTATAATTTGATTTAACAAGTGTAATGTAGCTTGGGACTTTCTGAAAGCTTTCTTTTCTTTGCCTCTTAATGATTCCTTCTTCCTGTACATTTACTATGCAGTGTCAATGTTTCTATTCAGCCCAGTGCTGGCCCAGTGACTTGGGAGAGGTTTTGCATCTGTATGGGATCCACTCTCCTGGCTCCAATTTAAATCTACATAACTTATGCAACGGTTGCAATAATAAGCTTAACTGCATCTTCTCCCACACCAACAGACAAAGCAGATATCAACAGAAAATTCCAGTACAGGCCAAAGCAATTTACATCCTGGTTAGAAAATATGAAACTTGAGATCAAAGACTCCGTGCAGTAGTTTGCAGTAGTTTCCAGCAGACTGCCCCATCGACTCGTCTCTTACTTTAATAAATCTTCCTCCTATATTTCTACCTGACACGTGAATTCCTTCACGGCCTGCGAGCAAGCAGACACAACAGGGACCCCAAGAAAGGTGGGAATCTCCTTGTTGGCAGAAAGACACCCAAGCTACGTGCCACAACCCTATCCCTGCTTTGGTCAGGAGTAGACCTCGTCTTTGTATATGGCCAAGGCCTGTGGCTACAGGGCCACTCACACCAAGTTCAGAAAAGTAATTGGACTCTTACGGACTCTCTGACCTACCACATCATGGCAGACCCTATTTGGGTGTTCCCCCATTTCTTCCTCAACAAACAGAGGCTCAGTTGTCAGAGAAGATAACGCTATTTCCAGCTCAGGAAGAAGCCTGATTAGTCTTCTCCAGTAATCCTATTGTTTTCACCAGTGACTGGTTTAGAGATGGGCAAGTGAGGGGAACTCTGCTGGAGAGCTTTCTGCAAATGGTCTTCTCACTCTTATTGGAGGATTCCTCTTTTCCTCTTCACATTGTTATATCTCACCATGAAGTTGGGACTATAGCAAGCTTCGCATGACCAGGAGGAAGGCCAAGGTCAAAGCTGAAATGCTGAGGATGAACAAGCATACAAGTAACGTATTTCCCCAAAAATAAGACCGGGTCTTATATTAATTTTTGCTCCAAAAGACGCATTAGGACGTATTTTCAGGCGATGTCTTATTTTTTCATGTACAACAATCTACATTTATTCAAATACATTCATGTCATCTTCTTCTGGAACATCATCATAACGTACTAAATGTGTCCGTCTGGCTGACGATCTTAACTGGGGCTTATTTTCGGGGTAAGTTTTATCGCCAGGGAAACATGGTAGGAAGACTGGTTAGAAGATTTTGCAGGTGAGAGATGAGGGCGTCGTGGCCAGAGTGGTGACTGTGGAGGTGGGGAGAACTTGCTGGATTCAAGGTGTATTTTGAAGATAGTGCCCAAAGGACTTGGAGGCTGGCTGTGGAGTGTGAAAGAAAAAGATGAGTCAGGGAAGACTCAAACATTTTCAGCTTGAGTACATGGAAGGGTGGTGTCACCATTTTCTGAGATGGGAAAGGCAATGGAAGGAACAGCTTTCGGCAGGAGCAGGAGTTCAGCTTTAAGCTAAGTTTAAGTTAAGTTCGAGGTGCCACATCCAAGCGGAGAAGTTGAATAGGCAGCTAGATATGTTTGGAGTACGGGAGAGAGGTCCATGTTGGAGCTCTGAATATGAGTTCCCAGCATACAGATAGTTATAAAGACTTGACACTAAATGAAATCACTTACAGAGCGAGTAAAGAGAAGAGACCTGAGGCCTGAGCCCTGAGGCGACACATAGGCTGAAAAGGAGAGACCCAGTGGGTAAAAAGAGAAATAACCCCCAACGAATACATAAGAAAAAACACAAACATACCAACATGTAAGGTCAACATTCAATTTTTGACTCAATCACTGTTAATAATAATAATAGCTTACTATATGCCGGGCTCTGTGCTATGGTCTACGTTATCTAATTTAACCTCGTAAAATTGCATTCGCAATTGAAAAGTACCAATGAAACTCCCAGGTACCCTTACACAAACCAAAATAAATAAAAATGAAACTCTTTAGATGGGGCTGTGGGAAAATCGATGCCCTGAAGTGTGGCTGGCGGCACTTAAGCTGGAGTGGAATCTGGCAGCAATGTAACAAGGGCTCTGAACTCAGCACAGCTTTTGACCTTATAGAAGGAGGAAAAAGTCACTATCAATAAGCATAAAACTCTGGAAATGACCCAAGTCATTGTGAAACAGGCTATGATACATTACCATGAAAGAATGGCCATTTAAGCACCAAAAATGACAAGTATGTGGGTTGTGTTGATACAGGTAAAGTGATTTATCTTAGTGATGGCTTCCTTTTGAGGACAGAATTCCAGCCAATTAGCTTAAATACAGGAAATTTTATTATGAGAATATAGAGGTATCTGAGGGCTCCCAAGAGCAACAGACAGACTCGAGGCTCTCGAAGGACTGGGACGTGGACCTGGAAAGTCATGAGGGACCAGGAAACGCAGCTGAAAGGTAACAATAATTGTCTCCTTCACCAAACTCTAGTCAGGCTCCTCTGAGCCCTTCCTCAACTAGGCCTCAACCCTGGCCTAGAAAGACTTGAACAAACACTGACATAGTTTCTAAGGGCTCGAGGCCACCTCCTTAGGATGACCCTATGAAGCCCCTGCCTGAGAAAGCTCAAGGCTACCCAAGGAATCTACTGTTTGCTCCAGCAAACACCTGAAGGACCCCTGGTTCCCAGTCTCTGTGGGAGGGTAGGAGACCAACTTTGATAAGTTAGTATTCTAACTTTGTGAGTTAGTTTTAAACTTCGATAAGTTTTCGGACAAAAGCCAGAAAAGTTGAAGTGATACATACAAGAGACATTTATCAAATTCCTTTTTTTTTTCCTGTAAAATTTCTTGTACCATAATTTAAAAAATACATTTCTGAAGAGTTAGATAGTGGTACAAAGGGAGAAATGTTCAACTATCATTGGCTGTATATGAACACGGAATTAGACCCAAACGGTGGAGTTGGGACAGTCAGAAGAACTCAAAGAAGGCTGGTTGGCAGCTAACTTGAGGCTAGCAATTCTATATTTAGAGGGAAATTGTCCCTTATCACACATTACCAATTTTTGGTTCCCACAGTCCTTTGTGAATGACTCCTAGCTAGCTTTCTCCATGAAGCTCAGTGTTTGTTATTTTGTTAATGGAACCACAGGAGGGCCAAGACATCTGTAAGGTAATAAACAGGGATGGGGATGAGGGAGTGCAGGCCCCTAAACAAGGCATTTTCACATCTTTTCTCCTCTGCCTGGAACATGTATTCCTTTTTCTCTGTGAAATTCCTGTACATCCTTCAAAGCCCAGATCAGGTGATATTTACAAATGGAGCCATCTCTAAACCACTAGTCAGATTTAATACCTGCCCTGAGTTCCTATGGTCCATTTGATCCTATTATGGAATTTATCTATTGTTTTATAATTGTGTGCACATCTGTCTTTCTTCAAGGTGAGGGAATATGCTTAGCTATCTTTGGCTCTTAAGTATCAATACAGTGCTTGGCAAATTGTAGGTGCTCAATAAATGCTTGATGACTAAATGAACCCCGTGTGTATTCATTCATTCATTCATTCATTCATTCCTTAATTGGTAGATAGGGAATAAATATCAGGACTCATTTAGTCTGGTCTTTCCTGCCCAATGCAGCACCTCTCCACTTGGAGGACAGACAGAAAAGTAAACAGGGTTCCCTTTTATATTTCCTGAGGAGAGACTTAAAAATAAGGCAGGACGCAGAGAATAGAATGCGGGCAGCTAAAGGAGAAAAAGGAGGTCAGATTCCTGCTCTTCCATGAGCTTCTTTCTCTAGACAATCCTATCATTCTTCCTGGCTTCCCAAACTGAGTCCTGCTCTGCAACCAGATAGCTAGAAGAGATGGAACCAGAAGGAGGATTCATACATTTTTCTGTTGTGGGGTCTAGATAAAAATACACACGTACTGGTTTCCTACTGCTGCTGTAACAAGTTACCAAAACTTAGTGGCTTAAAACAACAAGAAATGATTTCCTTAGAGTTCTAGATGTCAGATATCCAAAATGAGTTGTACATCAAGGTCGTACCTCAAAGTTGTACCACCTAAGATCAGGGTTTGCTAGGCTCTCTCCTTCTGCTGGCTGTAGGGGAGAATTCATTGCCTTTCCAGCTTTTAGAAACCATCCCATTCCTTGGCTCAGGACCCACATCGCATTGCCTTTCTTCCTCTGCTTCCGTCATCCATTCCAATCCCTGCCTCCCTCTTATGACTCTTGTGACTACATCTGGGCCCACCCAGATAATCCAGGGTCATTTTCCCAGCTTAATCACACTTGCAAAGTCCCCTTTCCCTTTTGTTATTTCAGGTAAGACTCACACGTGCCAAGGAGGAGGAAGTAGACATCTCAGGGGACCCTTATTCAATGGATTATAACATGCTACAGGTGACAGTCTTCAGCATCATCACCACCACCACCACAGAAAGCCTGCCTCTCCCAAGAGCTCTTACCTGGTCTGTCAAGCCTCCTTAATAACTGTAGCAAATCAATGACATAACTGACTCATTGATCATGTATATAATTTAACATTGCTAGAGAAAAAATGATAGGACCAAACACCAGCCCACCGAAAACATAGTAGCTAAGAGTCAAGTGCCACTGCTGAAAAGAGGAATACATCCACTTACGGTTCACACTCGATCAAGGGAGAGCATCATTTATCATGGGCTTGAGAATATCGAATAGAACAATAAATGCAATAATTCAGGAAAGTCTAATGCATGGTGGTCATTGCAGAGATATGAGTCTCCCTACCTGGAATTATCTTACTTGTTTACACATGTTTGTTTCCCACTGTACGCCCACATCAGAATGCCACTGCCATGAGAGCAGGAACCTTATGTGTCCTATGTCCCTAGGGTCTGGAACAAAGCTTAGAACATAGTCAGTATCAATAAATGTCTGAATACATATATACATATATATACATATATATATATATGGATTTTTTTAACTTTTTTTTATTTTATGTGTGTTTTCCCAGGACCCATCAGCTCCAAGTCAAGTAGTTGTTTCAATCTACTTGTGGAGGGCGCAGCTCACAGTGGCCCCAGTAGGGATCAAACCAGCAACCTTGTTGTTAAGAGCACCGCGCTCTAACCAGCTGAGCTAACAAGCCGCCCCTGAATATATTTTAAAAAATATATACTACTAACTTTCCATGCATTAAAAAATAAATGAGAATGAAGGACCTAGCATTTGAGTTCCTCGGCACCAACAGAATTGATTAGTGAAAGAATAAGAAATAATTTTAATATGTAATGGGACACGAGTTCACATTATGAAGGGAAGGGATGTAATAGGAACAACTGTTCCTATGTTATTGTCCCTGCACAATTAAGAGAGCATAGCCTGATGTGAAGGCTATGAACACATACAGTGATGTCCTGTCAGGCTGGTGTGTCCCCTCAGTGTGAAATAGCCCCTCTGGCTGTGTGGAGGGGGTGGGGCACTGCATCCCATGCCATTGCCCCATCTGCCACCCTGACCCCTTCACATCAAGTGATCGCCTGTCCAGGAAGCACACACCCCCTTGGCTCACATCTGGGGATGGGGTGGGGAGGTGCTGACACCATTTACTCACTTGGACGGGGTTTCTGTTCTATTTCCTTTAATTCAGTTTCCATCTCCAAAAGCAGACCTGGCTTCCTCCCTGCACTGGGGTTCCCAGTTCAGGAAGATGGAGTCACTGTGCCCGACGGCTTCTCCCTGAATTAAAGCATCTTGGCTTCAACCATCTCTGCTAGAAATGATTGTATGTTCGGCTTCTCTCACCAGCTGGACTCCTGGTCCCTGCTGTCTGCCACCACTCGCTGACACACATCAGCAACCAGACTGGTGACCACACAACTGCCCAAAGCATAACATTTTTTAAAAACAGAGAGAGCTCTGAAAGGAAAAATAAGGGGGTGATATGTATAAGGAACACTCTCCTGTACCCAGCTTTCTTCCCTGCGAACATTTGTGTACACATGTAATTAAACACGCATGCTCCCCGCGTGGCAGGCTGCCAAGCCTCCTGGCTTATCTGATACCGGGCATCCTGCTCTGGCCTCTTTAGGAGACAGCGATCCACTCACGGTCCTGACCTGGGTTCTGCCTCACCTTGTTCCACTGTGCAATAGATGCTGCAGTGGTTTGCCTCTGCCTGTTCTTCCCAGGCCAGTCCAGTCCTGCCTGCTCATCCTGGCATGCCTGCTGCACTCCAGCTTGGCACAGCTTACAGACTGTTGGCTCCAAACCAGGTCCTGTTCATCTGCCCCTCCCAAGCCCACACAAGAGAAAATGTGACCCCCCACCCCCAGCCATTGAGGGGATTGTAACACAGTGCACGTGGGCACGGCGGTCACTGGCTCTGCTCTGGGCGAGTATGTGTGCACTGGTCCGTACTGGCTGGCAGAGGATGGAGTCGGCCCGGCCTTGCATGGTTCGAACTGCAAGTTACCACAAAGCAGCTTTCTGATGTCAAGAAGTCATGCAACCTATTTGGGCCTCATTTTCCTCATTTATACCATAGAGATGATACCATAAAGCCTCAGCATAAGGCGATGGGTGGGGGGAAAAGAGGTCAATCTTGTAAATGCAAGGGCGCCTGGCTAAGTTAATGAAATGACTTGGATTCCCAGGCTTCTGCTGTGTGAGCCAAATCTTTGTGGTCTCAGCTGTGGTTTGTTGCCCCCTGTGCAGCGTTTACTCTGGTTTAAATATTGACAGGGACAAGTATGGGTCCTGCAGCTGGCTCAAGTTCCCAGGACAGCAGCAGTAATTCCAGGGATCTCCTCGTTACCTGGCACCCATGGTGTCTTTGGGATCCCAGGAAATTTGGCTGGAAGAATACTGAGGACATAAGGACTCACACTCTGCCCGCCCGCTTTCCCGGGGGGCTGCAGCCCTTCCCACTGGACTTGGTAAGAACTTTAGCTCATCCCATTTGAGAGCAGAGGCTGGGGGAAGGACAGGAACTAGAAGGCAAATCACACTATGTGATAACTGAATTTGCCTGATTGAAAAGTTTTACTTTAAAGCCTATTCTCTGAGTGTCGTTGCGAGGATCAGGGTTAATACAGGAACATGCGATAGTGCTTCGCATGGAGTATTTGCTCATGAAAGGATGCATTCGTTCCACAAAGGTTCATTAAGCCCCTGCTATGTATTCTGGGTCCTAGGGCTACAGCGGTACGTACGATCCATGTTGTTCCTGCCCATAGGAAGCTTATAGCTGAACAGAAATAACAGCGTGGAGCAGCACTTTAGAAGGACTGCTGTCATCATACTTTTTCTAAAACACCCTCTTTTCCCAAAGACTTTAAAACACTTAAGATCTTATATGTATATTTTGGGACAGAATATTTTATCCCCTTCTCTTAAGAAGTGGTTCTCAACAGGGGTCAGTTTTGCTGCCCAGGGAACACTTGGCAATGCCTGAAGACATTTTGTTGTTGTTGTAACCTGGAGGCTGCGGGCCATGCTACTGGGATCTGGTGGGTGGGGGCCAGGGACGCTGCTAAGCATCCTGTAACGCACAGGACGGCCCACAGCACAGATTCACCTGGCCTAAGGTTTCAATATGTCAAGGTGAGAAACCATGGTCCAGAGGGGACCTACTTGGTCCACACTCAGGTATTTTGGGGCAGCAAAGGGAGAAACATACCTCACCCGCACAAGTCTTAGAAACACTGGACCATCTGTGCTCTGCTCCATGACACTTGCCCGTGTTAGAGGAGGGGGCGCTGAGAAGGCTCTCAGGGCAGAGAGAATCCACCTGGGAGTCTGTTTTCAGAGGATTCAGCATTATAACCGCATTTGGTGAGTGTTATATTTGATTCTCTTATAGAAATAAGTTTTCAAACAAAAAGCTCCTGGAAAAGACCTTGCTTTTTTTACCCTTGGAAAACCCTACCAAGACATGCAAATGAACCAAATTATATCAAGGCCACTGAACCCAAATTTTCAGTTCATTTGGTTTTCTTTCTTTCTTTTTAAGGTGTTTTAAAAGGTTGTCTGGGCATAATTAATCCAATTTAATCTTTAGGGCAGCCCAGACTTCCACAGTAACTGGGCTTTGATCTGATGGTTTTCTCACATATGTGCGGCGAAGCAATACAACTTTGGACAAACCAGAAGATGAGGAAGAGTAAGGCAAAAATAAAAGGAAGCCAGAAGGAGATAAAGGGAGGGAGAGAATAAGGAAGAGAAGGGGAAGAGGGAGGGAGAGGAGGGCAGGGAGAGACAGGGAGGCGGGGGGAGGGAGAGAGAGAGAGAGAGAGAGAGAGAGAGAGAGAGAGAGAGAGAATGAGAAAATGAGAGAGAACACCAAAGGAGGGTGTGTGTGTGTGTGTGTGTGTGTGTGTGGTAACAAGCACAGAGTGGAAACAGCCAGTCTTAAGTCTCTCAGCTTCAAGAGCCCTGGTTTCCTGCCTCCACTTACCTCGTTGCCTTCCTAGCTGCATTCGTTCCCAAGCGTCGCCTTGGATTCTGGCCTTCTTCTCTTTCCTCCAGCCTCTGGGAGAGGTGGGAACTCAGGTCTCCCAGGTGGGCTCTGAAGCAGAATCCTATGTGGAAACAGCATATGTCTCTGAAGGGAAGCTAGGATGTGTGTGTGAAATTCAAGGCTCTTTTGCCATTCCCACTCACCTTATCATAGTGGATTATCAGTAAATACATACCGTTGTTGTTGATAAAACTTCAATATCCATTAGCGAGTACCCGACACAGGATGACTGAATCATGTCCCCATGCATATGGGTTGGATGATGATTCAAACTATGACGTGAATCCTTTGAACTCCGTATTTCATGTCCCATTGGCTGAACAAGCTACATATTCCTTTTCTTAGAAATGAGATTTGATATTAAAATTTGCAGACATCTGATCTGAAATGTGCAAACCATTTTTCCTAACACAGTATTTTACTTGGAACTTGCTGCAGGCATTAAATGTGCTATTGCAGATTCTTTGACATAACCATGTCTGAGCCCACCTGCAGATGTCATGCCTCTCTCGTCAAATCATCCATGACAGAAGGTAACAACTTAATCAGAATCACTTGTAATACTTGTGGTTGACAGCACTGTGTGTTATATGAAGCATAATTCTTCACTCTTTTAAGAATTTTTGTTACTGGCTGACAAAAATTATTCTATAGCGTTTCCCTAATATACGTGCAAATAAGAATTTCATAAAAGCTTCCTGATATTTCATTGCTCACACTTGCCCCTGACATATTGGCCTTCAGTGATGAAACTCTTCTTTACTTCAGAACTTCCTGGAATAAGCTCATGTCTTGACCAAAGTTTCTTTCCTTCTCTTGAATTTCTCCAACTTTGGTTTTGAGTTCAACTCTTAGAAATTCAGTGAAAGTTTCTTTTGGTTTCCCTACAGCATATTTAATAAACTCTCCATATGCCTGGCACACAGCATGTGCTCAGTAAGCGTTCGTTAGATGGGAGAACAAGGAGGCCTTTGCAAAATGGGTTGTCAATACATTATGCAACTGTCAGGCTGCAGTGTCTACTGAGGACTTTCCCTTGTTCTCTGTCTCTCATCTGGGCCTTTCCAGGACTGGGGGCTCTCTCACCAGGCCACTTCTAAATAGAGTCATTGTGCTGGAGGAGGAAGTAGTATGGTCATCACCAGAAGCTTCCTGGGCAGGCCAGACATTCCTCAGTCAGCAAGCACGTCTGCTCTGTTAGTGTTTGTCTCCAGGCCTGTAGGTCAGGCCGATTACAAGGAAGCGCAAGCTAGTGAGAGGCATGGAAATGATGGAGCCTGAAAATTCTTCACTCTGTTCCTCTGATGGGTGACAGGATAATTAGTCCAAATGAGAGGCAGTCTCTTCCTGACTATATTTATAGTCTAATTGCCGAGCTTTCTTTCCCCTGAAGGAGCCTGGGATTCCTCCCTAGTCCATGGTAGTGCCAGAAGGAGAACAGAATCAAGCAGCCGCTGCAGCCATGGCAGGACACGCTCGGCCCTTCTCAGAAGTTGGCATTGTGTACCTGTGTCCAGGAGTCAGGAAATGGGGCTCCACCCAACGAGAGCGGTGTGACTGCACAGGCCCCTGTCCCGTCTGAATTTTGATGTTAAATAGGATGATAATCTCTATCTCACGGGAGAGTGATGCGGATGAAATGTGATGAATTGTGTAAAGCACTCTGAATTGTAAATGTGTGATACGAAAGTGTGTGTGGTGCCATAAACAATAGAAGTGCCCAGATTTCCCCCTTTACCAAGGGCCGATGCCCACTTGACCACGACATGGCAGGCTCTATCATACTTAAGAAGTAAGTTTGTCATCATGGTCTCTCCTTTCCTCCTCTCTGGGACCGCTGTTTCCCAAACCTCAAGCTCATGGTTAATGCTCAATAAGTATTTAATTGCTAATACTATTATTGGCAATTAAAATACAGAAGTACTGATTCTGCAAACAGAAGAGATACACTGTATATTTAATTGTCTAAATACACATATTTGCAAATAAATTGAAGAGGGGTGATACTTAGAAGAACTTTTTTTTCATTCTCAAGTACACTTAAAAGTACATCATGTTGATATGCCTTTGTCTATCCTTTCAGTTATATATTTTTGAATTTAATAATTTTTATATAATTTGCAATTAGAGCATTTAATTAACTCTTCTCTCTTTCTGATTGGATTTTTTAAAAAAACTCCCCTCCCCTTCCTGTCTTTTGTCCCATTTCCCTACCTCTTACATGGAAAGAAAAGAATTTTAAAATGCAAATGAAGAATTGTATTTAATCAAACATATATTTACTGGATACACACTATACACAACTGAAAAAGACTGAAATCTGTGAGGTTTTCTTCTCCAACTCATCCCATCATAAAACTCATTACAATTTACACACGGACTTGCCATTCGATACCCTGGGTCTCAGTGCTTTTAACTTCTTCTTCAACCTATTTAACACCTGCAATCCTCAGTTACCAGATAATCGTGTACTTTCCCTGCTTAGTAATGCATCCTTTCCCACCCTTCAATCCCTGCCAAGCTCTTTGCCTTCCAAAAGAGGATGGGCACTGACTTAAAATCAGGAAGTTAAGGCTCAGCTTTGCGCTGCAAACTAAACTTTTAAAAAGTTCATAGTGAAACAACAGTCTTGAAAGCCAGGGTTTTTTGAGAAAGAAAGGGGTATTTCTCAGAAATTAAAAAACACACACATATCTATGTCTGTGTATCTATTTCTATCTATCTTAGTATTCTGGATTTTTCAGAAGTCTTTAAGGATTTGAAAGCTGTCAAGCTCATGGTGGCAGATACACCTTTTCCAACATTCTTTCACTTGAAAGCTCAAATTTTACTACTGTTAATAAATACTGTCAATTGTTTTTCTGAAGTGACAGGTTCACTTTGTTCATTTTCAAGAAAATTCCCAAATCTGAATAACCAGTTTGTCAGTTGTACTCTTATATGGTTTTCTTTTCTTTTTTTTTTTTTTTAACCTTTTAACCACCTTCACCCATTTCTTAAACACAAAATAGGGCAGCCAGTTCAGGTCAAATAACTGCACAATGCTTTTTTTCAAAATAACTACTATACTTCTGTATGCAGAAGTGTTTTATGTGTGAAATCCTCACTTTGCCACACGTACTAAAATGAAAGATACCCAGGGATCAAGATTGAAAATGAATCATAGGCCTAAATGTAAAACACAAAACTATAAAACTTCTATAAAACAACAGGAGAAAATCTAGATGACTGGGCATGACAATGACTTTTTAGATACAATACCAAAGGCACAATCCATAAAACAAATAATTGATTAACTGGACTTCATTAAAATTTTAAAAATCTGTTCTGAAAAAGACACTGCCAAGAGAATGAGATAAGCCACAAACTGGGAGAAAATATTTGCAAAAGACATACCTGACAAAGGATTGTTCTCCAAAATATACAAAGAATCTTAACTCAGTAATAAAAAAAGAACACCTGATTAAAAAATGGGCAAATAACAGCCACCTTACCATATATAAGTGGCAAATTAGCATACGAAAAATGTTCAACATCACGTCATTGGGGAAATGCAAATTAAAACAATGAGGTACCACTAAATATCTGTTAGAATGCTGAAAATCCAAACACACTAACACACCAAATGCTGGCAAGGATGTGAAGATACAGGAACTCTCATTCATTGCTGGTGGGAATGCAAAATGAAACAGCCTCTTTGGAAGACAGTTCGACAGTTTATACAAAACTAAAGATACTCTTACCATACCATCCAGCAGTCACACTCCTTACTGTTTACCTAAATGAGTTGAAAATTTATGTCCACACAAAAACCTGCACATTGATGTTTATAGCAGTTTTATTCATAATTTCCCAAATTTGGAAGCAACCAAGATGCTTTTTAGTAGGTGAATGGATAAAACAAATTGTGGTACATCCAGACAATGGAATATTATGCAGCACCAGAAGACATGGGTTATCGAGCCATGAAAAGATATGAGGACACTTAACTGTATATTACTGAAAAAAGCCAATCTAAACAGGCTACACACTATATGATTCCCATTCCCAGATATTCTGGAAAAGGCAAAACTATGGAGACAACAAAAAGAACAGTGTTTGGCAGGGGTTATGGTGGGGTGAGAGGGATGAATATGTGGAGCACAGAGAATTTTGGGGACAGTGAAATCATCTATATGACACTATAATGGTGAATATATGTCATTATACATTTGTCAGAACCCATAGAAGGTACAACACCAACGTAAATATGCATTTTGGGTGATAACGATGTCAATGTAGATTGATTTTAACAAATATACCATCTGGTGTGGGATGTTGATAGTGGGGAAGGTTGTGAATATGTGGGGACAGAGGATATATGTTACCTTTTCATATTTTCCCTTCAATTTTGCTGTGAATCTAAAACTGCTCTAAAAATCTATTTAAAAAGACACATGCATCGAAAACTGACAGAATTTCAAGGAGAGAAAATCTCCCCTCGTAGTTGAAGATTTCAGTATTTCTCAATTAATTCCTAGAGCAAGTGGAAAAATCAGTAAAAATATGGAAGAAACAAACAACTATCAACCAAGTTGACCTAATTGACATTTATGGCACACTACCCCAACAGCAGCAGAATACATGTTTTTCTTCTCAAAAGCACACAATCATGGACTATAAAACAAATCTTGAAACATTTAAAAGGATTCAAGTCATGCAAAATATGTTCTCTGACTACAATGGGATTAAAATAGAAATCTATTTCATATACCTGAGATATCTGATAAGTCTTCAAATATTTGGAAACTAGATAACATACCTCTAAATTACACATGGTTCAAAAGAAATCAAAATTGAAATTAGAAAGTATTTTGAACTGAAGATAAATGAAACAACATATCAGAATTGTTGGGATGCTACTAAACCAGTACTTATGGGGGAATTTATAGTACAACATATTTATATTGAAAAATAAAGATGTCAAATTAATGACATCAGCCTCCACATTAAGACATTAGGCAAAGAACAAATTAAACCTAAAATAAGCAAAACAAGAGAAACACAGTAATAAGTATTAGAGTGGAAATCAATGAATTAGAAAACAGGAAACCAATAGAGAAAATCAAAGCCTCTAAAGGTAGTTTCATATTCTGAAGTCAATCAATGTAATTCATTAACAAACCGAAAATTCCAATTCCTGATTTAAAAAACAAAAAAGCAACTCTCAGTGGGTCATAGTAGTAGGGAACTTCTTCAGCCTGATAAAGGGCATCTAGGACAAACCTTTAGTTAACATCAGACTAACTATGAAATACTAAATGCTTTCTAAGATCAGGAACAACAATGTCCACTCTCACCACCACTATTCAACATTGTACTAGAGTTCTAGCCAGTGCAGGTGAGAGAAATTATCCAGAATAAAACAACCTGTCTTTGGAGAAAACACTGTCTTCTATATAGAAGATCCAGGGGAATGTACAAAGAAGCCACTAAAACTAAAGAGTGAGTTTAACAAGTGATTTTAGCAAAATCAGTATAAAAATATAAATTGAATGTTTATACCCAACTATCACTCAGAAATTGAGTGAATTTTAAAAATTTCTTAAATTGTTACAGTCATTTTTTAAAAATTAAATGTAGGTTAAATCTGACAAAGATGTGAAAAATCTATTTGCTGAAACCTACAAGACAATGCTGAGAGAAATGAAAAAATAAATAAGTGGAAACAAGGATTAATGGCAAATACTAAGATCACAAATTTCTCCAAATTGATATATACCTTAAATACAATCCCAATCAAAATGTTGTATTGATAGAAACTGACCACTGATGCTATAATTCATATGCAAAGGACCTAAAACAGCCTACCTAACATTGAAAATGAAGAACGGAGTTGGTGGACTAACACTACCTGGTTTTAAAATATTTATAAAGCCACAGTAATTAAGATAATGTAGTACTGATGCAAAGATATACAAATATGTACATTTCCACCAGCAATGCACAGGGGTTCCAATTTCTCTTCACAAGGCCAACACTGTTATTTTCTTGTTTTTTTGGTAATAGCCTAATGGATGTGAAGTTGTCATTGTGGTTTTGATTTGCATTTCCCTAGTGATAAATGGTATTGAGCATCTTTTCATATGCTTATTAGCCATCTGTATGTATTTTTGGAGAAATGTCTATTCAAGTTCTTTACTCATTTTTAATTGGCTTTTCTTTTGTTGGTGAATTATAGTTCCTTAATACATTCTGAATGCTGATTTCTTATATATGATTTGCGAATATTTTCTTCCATACTATAGATGTGGGTTGCTTTGTCACTGTTGATCAAGTCCTTTGCTGCCAATGTTTTAATTTTTAATGAAATCCAATTTATCTGTACTTTCTTCTGTTGCGTATGCTTTTGGTATCATATCCAAAAAATCATTGTGAAAGCGAATTATGAAGTTTTCCCTGTTTTCTTCTAAGAGTTTTCATATTTTTAACTCTTGATGTTTAGATCTTTGATCCATTTTGAGTTCATTTTTGTATGTGGTGTAGGGAAGGGTCCAATTTCATTCTCTTGCATGCGGATATCAAGTGTTCCCAATATTTATTGACCTTTTCTCATTGACTAGTCTTGGCACCCTTGTCAAAAATCACCTGACCATATGCACAAGGGTTTATTTCTAAGCTTTCTACTCTATTCCATCGGTTTGTGTATCTGTGTTTTCGCCATTACCAGTTTTGATTACTGTAGCTTTGTAGTATGGATTTCCTTTTCATTTTTGCAATACACACATTCTTTCTGGCTCATGTTGAGTTCTTTTAATTCTCTTTGAGTGTTGCCTGAAAAGACTGGCACTTTCTGCAGTGCCCAAATTTAGCCAGAGCCCAGGGACACTTGTGCCTTCAGGCACAGGGGAACATTCAACAAGAAGGTAGTAAGGAAGTCATTCACACAGTGTCTGGTTTCTGGAAAAGAAAAGGCACATTCGCTAGAGTAAAACTGTATGCCTTTATTCAACATAAAATGAGTCATTAAGATAAATTACAGTTTGTCCATGTGCAGAAACATTATTATACATTCAATTTTGAAGGTAGTTTTATACAACCAATTAAAGGAACAGTCTAAAAGTGAGAGGGTTAAAGACAATAGTAAGGAGGAGCTAAAAGGCAGAGTTTTATCTGTCAAAGTGCTAAGGCCTATGTGCACAAAGAATTCAAAGTGAACAAGAGCAACATAAGGTCATTCCTTCCGTTCTGATTTCTCTTGGTGCTGGTGAAAGTCTTAAGGTGTGATACAATGAGTCACTGAATTAAGATGGGTTCTTAAAAAAATAGGTCATAGCACTTATGGCTAAGAGAAAAGTTTTCAAGTTCTAGAATTTCATTTGTCATGTACTCTGGCTCTTTCATGGACTCCATATATTTCATGAATTCTCTAAGAACAAACTGTCAGGTTCTTCCCAGCCCAGAATCTATCTTCTATGCAACAAGAGGGAAACCAAACTTGAGACTCTGGAAGAGTTTCATTAATTTAAAACTTGTGCAGTGATTAAATAAAGGTTCGGCTGGGTCACTACCGAAATCTTCAAACTGCTACTGCCTAAAAACCTAAAATGCAAAGAATTCCTGATTTAGGGACAAAGTCCAACTCCATTTCTAATCTCTAAGTATTTGGAAACATTAGACACTGGTCTTTGAAAAGAACCCAAGAAACATGAAATTTTATGTACCACATTTTCCATAGGAAGAACACAGGCTGTGTGTAAAATAATAGTTCTTAAGTATCTTCAGATATTTTGATAGCATTTAATACATCACTTTCTTATTGGGTTGAGTTTTCAGTATTTAAAAAGAGGGTCCATGATTAAAGTTAATACAATTGTTGTCTGAAGCTTAATAGTGTTTATAAGCCAATGTCTGCGTCACTTAACAAACACAGACAGGTACACAGACCTAAATCATGATCAGTGGCTAGGGCTGCCACTAAATTCAACAGAAAACAATTACTTAGCCCACAAAATGTGTCAGATCAAATTCCATGTGCCACTCACAGCAATTTAACATCATGTTATCAGAACCCAAAACCTTAAGAAAAAAAAAAATCAGTTTATTTAAATTTATCTTAAATCCAATCATGGGTTTACCTTTCTTCTCCCATAGACATTGTCTAGGTTTTGCAGTCAAGATGAAATCAGATGTTTTTAAATACCCTGTGGCTTCTTTTGAGTTTCAAGTTACTCTTCAGGAGAACCCACTATCTAGTCACAGCCGACCTTTGGCTCTCTTCCAGGTTGTCTGTCCTTCCTGTTACAAGGAAATCTTTCTAGGAGATTCTTCTTTTAGATTAAGACTGAAAGTTCCATGGAGGTATAGATTCCTTAGTTCATACAGTCTCTAGGAAAGAAGCCCAATCTGTTTGTCACCAAGTCCTAGGAAAATACGTGATATCCATCCTTCTACTTCCTGGACAGAGTTGAGGCTACATCACGTAGTGGAATACACCTAATACCTCTAACTGAAAGGTGAATGTGGATATTTTTGGCATACAGAATTCCAGTTGCAAATCCAATAATCCAGGTTCAAGATAAATGTTAAGAAAAATTCATTAATAAACACTGACAAAACATAATGATATACCCTTTTATAACTTTCTACCAGAGAGTATCAAAGAATTAGGATTTAGGCCACTGAAAAGGGCTCATGTTCTGCGGAAGTCTCTTTTAATTCAAGTTCACTGGCTTAGCGATAGAAAAAAAAGCCAATTCTACAGTATTAGAAAAAAGAACACTAATTTTATCCATTATGGAGACAAAACAGGGATGTAACATCTCTTCAGGGATACACTTCCCTCTCACCAGACTACCAGATGAAGATCAAGGTATGGTTTTTTTTCTTAATTCTTTATCTTCTTTTGGGTTATTTACCCACATTATTTGAAAGGGTTAAACATAAGATAAAGAATTTTTTACTGACATTCTGACCCAAGTTAATGGGAAGGGATTGCTTTCAGCCTAATTCTGTTAATGTAGATATTACTAAGAGATTTCTTGAAATTTTTATCAACAACTGTAGGTCTTCCAATGATAAGTCACCAAAAAAGGTAAATTTTATTAACATGGCTCCTCACTTCCATTGTTGTTTCATTGAGGGGCAATGCCCTTTTTCTTCTTCATGGTTTGCCAGTTTCACCCAATGCCTCCAAACACTATTTCATAACTCATTTACACTTAAACTTCCAACGTCTTGGGAAATACGTAGCATATATTACTCCTCGAGCTCTGAACTAGACACGTGCTGTATGATTACCACTTGAGCAAGACCTTTCACAACTTACATGGATGCTTGTTTACCCGTGCAGAACCGTAACTTTAGAACAGCACATAGGTGTTCAATAAATATTTGAATTAGTAAATAACATGATTTGTACAAAAATAGCTAGAAACATGCAAAATCTGATTCCTGAAGACCATTTGTGGTCCAAAGTAGTGTCAAAACCAATGAACAGGTTTCTCAGATTGTAATGTCAACCAAGTTGGGGATTCAAGTTGACGCTGTGTTCTGGTGTATTGCTCTCTCTCACCTGCAGACCAACTATACCTTTAGGTTCCTGGCATTAGCTGAATATGAATTTTACTTCCAGTGAGGTAGGAGGCCCATTTAAATAATGATAAATATGTACCAGAAAGTGGGTGGGGAAGGTCTTTGTAAATGGTCATCATGAACTGCTTCACCCACTTAAACACTTCACCTTCATTCCTATCTACAATATACGGTAATTACGAAGATGCAGATGTTCCCTGAGATTTAAGAAATTTCCTTTAGAAATAGTGTATTTTCAGTAAAGATTTAGAGTTCTGCTTTTTTGGACGGCGAAACTATCTTCACTATCTTTGGGCAACCCCCGATGTTTGAAATTTCAATTTTTGAAAAATAGTAAGGTTGTCTTTTAAAAAGTATTCTATGTATCCTTATTAATTCCCAAAATATGCTATTTTTATCAGTGAAAATAACCACAGCTGAGCAATTTCAGGGAGAACTAGAATAAAAAGTCAGTTTCGTGGGTCATTAAGATACATTTTTGAAATCCTGACCTTATTTTCTTTCAGGTCATCAATAAATCTATATATTATTAATGTTTAAAGAATGGGCTATATACCTTTATTGCCAAAGGCTATCCAGGTATCATTTTGCTTCCTTAAGCACATCCTAAAACCAAGTTTTTACAACCATAACGTTACTTCTCCTGGACATCAGGATTCCAGATTATCTCCTGGTACAGGACTATAGACAATTAGGCTCTTCTAACATCTGGCTCAGTCCTCATTTTCATCAATGCCCTCCCTGACACTAGGGAGATTGAAATCCAAGTCTGCCTAGCTCTTCTACTGTCCAGACCAGGGACAGAAAACTGGCTCTGAATCTCATTTCTCAGAGAGAAACTGGGAAACAGAAAAAGTGTTCTATTATCTTCATGAGATTATTTCTTCACATACCCCTGGCCTGGAAGGCACTGACAGTGAATGTCTGCTAATGAATTATTAACCACTGTGAAGAAAGAAAAACCTATTCCACCCCCCCCCGAGATATTTTCTTACCATTCTTTGTTCTACAAACAAACAGTGGGCACATGAAAAAAAAAAGAATACACCATGGTTTTGTTTTGTTTTGTTTTACTTTCCCAGTGACTGACATTAGGTGGTTAGGAGACAAAATAGTTCAAAGGTGAAAACAGACAGACAGATTAAGAGAATTTAATTTTTACCAGAGTTGTGAAAGAAATATGTTACCCTGATTCTCATCAAATGACTCATTTTACTCCCTTCTATACAACCTGTGGCAATCTTCCAGCAATAATATAAGGCAACAACTGAGGGCCCTTAACCACACCACTCAGATAGGTATATGTTAGACCTCCAGATTCACCAAAAACTCCAAGGTTTTCATTTTCACTTTAATTATCTTTTACTTAATAAAATGAAAAATAAGAATATATGAATACATACAATCTATATACATATATTTATTGCAAATACTTAAAATTCTTATGTAAAATGATTTCTCTATATTTGTGAAAAAATACGACTTTTTAAATGGTGTTGACACCAACTTCTCTGTACATACCCTCAATTCCAACGTTAACAATTCCTTTAAAAAAGCAAAAGACACAAAAGGTTAGCATTTACCAAACCAGTCTGTACAAACCTTATAGCCAGAAGGAAAAAAAAAAAAGCTTGTGGTAAATAAGTCAATTTTCTTTTAAAATAAACAATAAACTCCAAAACTATTCCCCTTATTGCATTTCTTTTGAAATAATCTGAGTGTCTTTAGAGTAACTTCCTTTGAAATCATTTGTGCCTTAACAGTGAGGTCCTACATTAAACATACCATATATGAGAAATTCAAAGTCTTTCACTGTCACTTTTTACATAGATATTAAAATATATATTACTTAAAATATATTACTGGAAAGCTATTTTTAAAATTGATCTTTAATAATTGTATCAAATGTAAAGCATTAAAAAAAATAAAGTAACCAAGAAATCTATGAAGCTCTTACTTCCAACTTTAGGAAATGTTTTACCTATTGTTTTCTTTCAACAGGCATGTAGGTAACGAAACATGATAGGAAAGATCCCTGCCTATCATGTTTCTCAGAGTCTCTTTGGACTATTATATAAATTGAGTGAAAACTACCCTGGCCAAGTTTATTACTTAGCACTTTGTTGTAAAGCAACGGGGAGACTTTTCCCTCCGTGCTGTGAAGTAAAATCTCCAGGTCATAGAGAAAACCACCCTGGCACTACTCACTGACCATGAGTTCTAGAAATAAATAGCAGTGTAATGACCAGAGAAGACCCCCTCATTTTAACAAATCATTTCATTCAAGAGTGTTTTAAAGACTCTAAGGCGGAGAAAGGCAATAATAAGCAATTAGGATAGTGACTGTCGTGTCATTAATATGTGTGAATTTATACCTTCACCTGGAAGGCGATGAGTTCTTCCCTTTATGTAAATCCAAATTAATTCCTGAAACAGCTGCATCTGTGTGCCTTCCTAGCCCATGCAAATACCCTCCTCCACCCCAAGATGAATTTCACATGTGTCAGACCTTATCCTTTAAAATGTTACATGGGATACCACAGCTTCAGTGTCTTGAGCACAGGAATCAAGGAATAAAAGTAGAGCAAACAACTCCAGGTTATTTGGCTTTATTTCCTATTTAATAGGATGGAGAATTTAAATTAAAATTCCTTAATATTTAAGATCCAGGGAACCTTTTCTACTGGAAAACTTAGAACATTCATAAGCGAGACTGAGATGATGTATTGTTAATGCTATCTCCCCAAGGTGACCTGCAGTGGAAGGTCTGGGAAGAAGGCTCGAGAAGCACACCCTGGAGGCATAAGCATCAGGCACACTGCCTGACTAGTCACTGGAAACAGTGCAACTTAACACCATAAACGTAAGCTTAGCACTTACTAGAAACATTTCAGATTGAATGGAAAGGTAAAGTAATTCCGAAAACCTAAGATAAAAATTGCTTTAAAGGTATTGGAGTACCATCCTCTAATAATTTAAAGATTTTCTTATTCCTACTGCTTCCTTTTCAAAAGGGCCAGTTCGTAATTTTTTCCCCCTGTTCAGCTCATATTAACTTTCTACTTGAAACCAGTGTTTTGAAACAAATTGATAAATGGATTCAATTTACTACTGGCCTAAGAGAACCCAACTATTCTCTCATTTGATCAATATCGAGGCAGTGTACCTGGTTGACAATGTTTTAACGGGCATTCACAAATGCAAATATCTTATTAGCTAGGTCTTATTTGTTAAGAAAATCTGGTGAATATTAATACTTAGAATCACCTGCAAGAGGCTGGGTCAAGACGAAGAGGCACAATATGGTTTGCTCTCTACATGGACTTGAAAAATCCCTGATGCTTTTCCTCCTTTCCTGATTAGTCTGTCCATCCTCAGATTAAGGGAACCATGGAGGAGAAACTTTCTATGACAGGCAAGGTGCAAAGAAGAAAAATCACTTTAATCAATCCAAACTGGTGATTAACGTTTAGCATGGGGCAGTTCTGCCACCCCCAACCACTTCCAGCCTGCAGACCAGCCCTCAGTCCTGCCACTGAAGTGGAGAGTGTAGAAGCTGGGCATGGGAATTCTTAACCAGCAATGTCTTTTTAAGCGCCCCTGGACTATCCAGGATACCAACAGTTTGGGAACAGACCCATGGTTTGTTTCCAACTGGTTCTTGAATGAAGAACTTAAACCTTATCGCTGGATCCTTGCAGGTGTCATGTCTCTTAGCTATGTGTGTGCTGGAAGAAAAAGGGGAGTTAGAAGGACATCTAATTGTCTTGGATGAACCTAGAACATAGATATTAATCCTAAATTTGCTTTGGGCCATACACACACAGAAAACCCCCACAGAAATCTAAAACTAGTGAAGTAATAAGTTTCTTATAAAGCTTGAAAGTATTACAAGAGTGTATAACACAGAGGGTGGGGAGGAGAGGGTAGCAGAATAGGAGCAAAGCAAAAATTACAGCCTCCTTTCTCCTAATCTGGAATGTGACTTCATTAACAACTGTACACTGTTCTGCATGTTGTAAATATCACATCCTGAATATTAAGTACAACTATAACTGTACTAGGTCACAGTAGTTTTTACTTTTCACACTTGAGATTAGGAAACTTGAAATCAACATGCAAATGATGCACATTGACAACACCCAATTTTTAAATACCAAATTCTGGTAAATTATAGATTTATTTTAATATTCTTTAACCATGACCTAATATATATACTCAAAAATTCTTTAGTCACTAGATACAGGATTGAAAACACAACAAAAAAGGAAACAAAAATAAACAAAAACAGACAGAACTTTGGGGTAATTTCTCTCCTTTCTAGATGCTCCCTTAGCCATTTACATCAGAAATTTCTAGTGCATAGGCAGCAGTAATCCAAAATAGGGGTCATATTTTCTAAAACAGGAAAAGTGTCTGATTTTTATTGCGTGTAGGTGTGTGTTCAAAGTACTACATAATAAGATTACTCCATACCCCTCAAATGCCTGGGAGGTCAAAGCAGGTTTAACAGGGTGGGCCAATGTGGCATTAATGAGCTTTTCTACCTGCAGCAACAGCTGACTACAGAACATTAGGTAACAGTTCGGGAGAGAAGAAAAAAGAGGCCACCTTGTTACTAATGTTGAAATCCTTTTCCAAAGTTCTTTATGTTCAGTTTAAAAGTTTTTGCAGCTTCATCTCATTGCCCAACAAAACACTAAGTTCAAATCAACGCCATCAGTAACATTTTTCTGTTAGTTTTCTACGAATATCTCAAAGTTGTTTGTAAGCTCCCATTAATGACTAGGTCGCTGGATATTACTTCTGACTGTTGCCCTGCCCAAGCTACAGTAACACAAGGGCCAGAGAAGCACACCCATCATGGACCAACTGCATTCACTGTCTCAGGGCAGGGGAGTGAGATTAGGGAACAGCAGGGACCCACAAATTGCAAGCAGAGTGCTTCGCAATCAGAGCTTTCAAAGTGTGAAGTATTAGCTGTGGAATTAATACCTTATTAAAAATTTGAACTTAAGAATGTTGCATCTAAGGTAAAGAGACTGAGTAAACCCTGAATCCAAATTATGCAAAGGCTGAATAATCCATATAAAGCCTACAGTCAGACGGTCAAAACAATCAGCATGAATGGTCACTTCTCATTTCTCCAGACCATTCCCTCACCCTTCCCAGCTTCTCAGGAAACGGCAGAAGGGAGGCAAGCTTCCTTTCACCACGCATGGCGTTACATTTCTCTCAGAGTCTGTGAAATAGAACATAAATCTGAATCCAAAGTAATACATTATTACCTAAACATTTGGAAAAATGTTAGAACAAAATGTGACATATTTACATGATTTTGTAAGTGCAAACTTGTCACAAATTCACCGTCTTGCTTGATTCTATTACTATACAAGGTGCTCTTTCTCTAAAATGTAAGATCTGTACTCTGTATTCCTGATTTAACATTTGTCTCTTAAGACAAGTGAAACCTTTTATCTCTGTGATTCCAAAAGGATGCAAAAAACACATCTTGTCAACCCTTCCTGTTTCCTTTCCAGTGTGTTGTTCTCTTTCCAGTCTTGTTACCGAACGACAAGGCAGGAAACACACAGTTTAGAGGGGCCAATGCAATCATCGTGGCAGAAGGCTCCACACCCCTTGCACATGATCATGGCTTTCAATCGGCAGTAACATTTTGAAGGCGTGTCCTCGATGCTGTTCTCCTCAGGAAAGGCCTGCACAGGAATAGTCTGGCCATGGCTGCCGGGATTCAGAGCTTGGCCAGCAGGGATGGTAGTGACAGTCACTGAAAAGGACATGACATCACCTACGTTGCTAGATACCTGGCTGCAGTCAGGCATCCCCGGTACGGCTGCGTTATGGTCCATGTCAGAGGAGGTGGAGACGTTGATCATGCCCCGGTAGCTGGGCCCGACCTGGGTGGGGCTTCCATAGAGCTTTGGGGTTTGCAGTGGTGGGAGGAGGAGAGGCTGATGGGTGGGACTGTCTGCAGGGGGAAGAGCCGTGGAATTGAAAAGCTCAGGGCTGCTATGCATCGTCTTACCTCTCGCTGCGTGAGCCATTTGCTTCTGTGCTGCCTGAATAAAATCTCTGGCTAGAGTCTTCTCATCAAATGTTTGGCCTCTAGTGAACAGGTAATTCTCCTTGCTTAAAGTGGTTAGCTCGTGCATTGGTGTCTCTGCCATCACATTCTTTTTAGTTAAACAGTCACTGGTGGACAGGGTTTCTCTACTGTGGGGTCCTGAACCTGCTTCACACTTGCCCGAACTCTGGGAAGCCTGGGGCTCCTGCTTCACCATGACAGATTCTTGCTCATCATCCGTGCTTTCCTCATCAGTATCTTCTTCTTTACCACTGCTATCATCTCCGGTTGCATTTTTACAGTCTGCATATCCCATTTTCAAGGCCTCATTGGGGCTATTCAGACAAAAACGGTCTTCAGGGTTTACAGAATGGGTCCTCCTAAAGCTCTCTGAACCCCGGCCATAGGTGGAAATGTTAAGTAAGTAGTGACCTGCCATTGCAGGCTTTGATGTCCTTCTGCCAGCAAAACCCAGCATGAACCTCTGGCTTGTGGAGATGTTTTCTAACTGGAAACCTGAGTGAGTGAAGTTGAACTGGGAGGGCTGTACAAAGGAGAGAACGTTCTGCCTCTGCACATGAACCCTCTGGATGAGAGTCTGAAGGATCTGGTCTTGGGTTGCTTTACTTAGTCCTTCTTGGTGTTGGTGTGTGTCAATGCCAGAGTCCCTCAGATCCTTACCTGAAAAGAGCTGAAGGGGTCTCGGAACCTGGGGGAGATGCTTACTTTGCAAGGTTTTACCCAGCTGCTGTATCGCTGGATGAGACGGCCTCTCGTGAACGTCCTCTCTGGTGCTGTTATCTGTTATGTTGGTGCCTGTGGGTGCTCCTATCCCTATTTCCTCTTTTGCAGTCAGTGGAACAGTTTTCATTTCAACTTTGGTGAGAGGTTTAGGCAGAATCTGCTCCATGGGCACATCTTTGCCCTGGAGCAGCTGAGTGACCAAAGGATTATTAGCAGGAATACTAGAGCTTGTCCTTGAAATGGGTCCATTTGTATTTGAAGAAGTTCCTGGAGTTTTAAGGCTAGAAGCTGCTGGCAAAGTGCTCAAGGAGGGAGCCAATCCAGTAGGTGCTACAGTTACACTGACTGGGGGTATAGAAAGCTTCTCTAAAGTGGCTGCTATTAATAAAGATGTTAAAGGAGAGGACGTCATATCCACTGAAGCCCTAGCCGTTGTCTCTGCTGAGGTTGAAGGGTTTGGTGTATTCTTACTAGAACCTGCTTTGGGCTCAACTGTGCCATCAGCTGCAAAATGAACAGGTGAGGCACCTGAGATTAGAGCAGGTCCTGTTGGAGTAGAAGGAACTTTCTCCTGCCTGCACTGATTGGGCCCTTGCGGGTGGCTAAGAGAGGACACTGTGGCTGGTGCCCTGGAGGGATTCAGTTTCTCATGACACAATTTCCCTAAAGCTGGTGGGAGTGTGTTAGTGTGAGCTGGTGATGGGACACTTGTGCCTGTTCCACTGATGGCAGAGGTTGGAGGCACTGAGGGGGTTTGCTGTAGTTGTGCTCCAGAGACACTGCGAGGCTGTGCCTGGCCTGTGGTCTTGCTCTCAGATTGGGGCTGAGTCTCTGACCCACAGGGTAAAAGCTCTCTCGTACCTCCCCTGCTTCCAGGTCCTGCCAGTTCCAGTGTGGGGCCCTTTCCAGTTTCACTGACTCTGTCCGAGTCTGGGTGCCCCCCTCTAGCAGTGTTCCTTTCACCACCCTCTCCTGGACCTTGTCCACCCCCGGGGCCAGGTCCTGGAATGGTCCCTCCAATGGAGGCGGCTGCAGCAGCTGCGGCTGCAGCGGCAGCTGCTGCCCTCTGTGCTTTGACCAGCTGGGCTTTTGCTTTGATGTCTGCAAGAGTTCTGGCTCCTGTTCTGTTAGGACTAGTGATGGAGACTGGAAAACGAGCCCTGGGAGAGACCTGCGATGTAGGAAACGGCATGGGGGAGATTCTGGAGACCGGGATCTGAAAAGAAGTAGGGGGGAAAAACCAACAGAGCTTAGTTTTCATTTACAAGAATAATAAAACTTCATTAACACATTTTGACAGTAGGGTACACACTACAACACCTGTGACAAAGATGGGATGTCCCTGGCTGAGAGACCAAACCATGGAGACAGCAATTCAATTAGGTTTCTAGGGTCCTCCCACCTCCTCTACTGGTGCCAAAGACTCTCCTCCCTCAGCACCCACTCTCCCCCCAAATCCTCACACCTCTTCTCCACTCTCTCCTAATGTCACAACTACGCACGGCTGCTTATTATTTAAGATACAGACCTTTCTGTGGTTACCTGCAGTTTAAAATGTGTACGTGAGAAAAGAGAGAAACAGAAAGAAAGGACTGGCATATCATTACCATCTTTTACTTCTTAACTTTACTACCAAGTTCCAGGGGAAAATTCTTGCTCTCTTCTGTTCTACACAAGCACACACGCACAGTTCAGCATATAGGCTGAATTATTTCACATTGGAGCGGCTTCTAGGTCACACTAGAAGACAGTGCGTGATCCACAGGTGTACCCCATTCTGCCCACCCTGATAAGGGAGTATGGATGTAACGTATATAATGTTTACAATCATTCTCATCCCTGGCTAGCATTATACTTACCTGTGGAGCTTTTTAAAAATATATATGCTCCGAGTTCTACCCCAAAACTGACAAATTAGAATCTCTATGGAAAGAAACGCTTTTCTGAAAAGCTTCTTGTGAGATTCTGATGCATCATCCGGTTTAAAACCATTATTTTTCAGGTCATAAAATAACGTATCTGAAAGGAATGTGACTCTTGCTTGAAACAATACTTTGAGCTACTGGAGTTTTAGAATGCATCAAGATCAGATCCTCCCAGTAGTTGGTAGAGTTTAAAGGAGCAAATGATGTTCTAGGGCATTTAATTAAAAAAAAAAAAAATCAAGGCACTGAACACTAAGAAAATGCATGTCATTTTTCTAGAACTTCTAATTAAGAATAATGAGGTCCCTAGGGATTTTCATTTGCAATTGTCATTCCTCAAAAGGTGTAATCCTGAAAAAAACGATTCTGTCACTCAGATGTTAGAACTGTGAGATTGTGTAACAGTTGTCAGAAAGTTCACGTATTTCATATCATGAGATACACCTATTATCTCTCTTAAAGCTGAATCTATTTTACATCCAATTGCACAGTCTTTTAGAAGCTGCCCACAGTAAGAAAGAAGCAATTGTTACCCCTTAGAAATGTCACCCAGAAGAGACCACTAACACGGGGGTGGGGGTGGGGAATCAATAAAACTAGAAAATTAAATACAAGACAGTATAAGCATAGCTTTCAGGGCAATTGTACATAGGGACAAACAACCTCAAGAATAATCTTAGAATAACAACACACCTAGCATAATAAACAGTATCTATCACAATGGATGAAAATCATTAGTAACAGGACAATCATTAAAAGTGGTTAAAATTAAGTTTTAACAAAAAAAAGCTTTAGTTATTCATGTAAATAGCCCTGTTACTTGTTTATGTGGAATAAATGAGATATTATACTTTCCTTTTAAGTACACAATCACTCAAAGTTGTCTAGGCACTGACAACAATTTAACTTCCTGAGAAGCCCTACCCCTGTAGAGCAAATGAATTAGAAAATATACAATGTGTGTCTAAGTTTTCCATCTCTCTCTCTGTCTCACTCTCTCTGTCTCTCTGTCTCTCTCTCTCTCTCTCTATATATATATATACACATGCACACATTATGTTATAGACATGTACACGTTATAACATATATATGCCCAATATAAATTTTATATACATATGTATATGCATAACATTTGTAATAAAATTCAAATTTTGTTTTTCTACTTAAATTTTGTTTACAGTAACAAATTAAGCTTTGTGCTCTTCTAAGAAAGTGGGATTTGAGATAGTATCTAAGGTAAAAAGCAACTTCTAGTAGAAAGTCTTTTGGTGGGGGATAAGAAAGAAGAAAATAAAAGGAAAAATGTTAAATAATATTAACTTGGTCACAATGGATTTAGGTTTTCAGTGTTGCACCTCTTTGGAAAAGCTGAAAACAGACTGAATGTGATGTAATTCAGCCTCTTTACAGATGAGGAATATAAATGATGGATCTTAACCAGTGTCATTTATATACAGTAAAATCTAAACTGTACCTCAGCTCTCAGGTCTGGAGAAGTTCTGACTGACATTCATTACAGAAAGGTTTCTAATATTTCTTATAAGAATAGCAAAAATGATTATCACATAAATCAGAATCTTTGGTAAAGCATGACTAAGTTTGTTATTAGTAGAAAAGTATCAAAAAAATAAGAAAAAAAGAGATTCCTAAGTGCTAAAACCATAAATCTTAAAAATAAAAAGTAATGAAGAATGTTATATTATTAGTAATAAGCAAAAAGAGAGAGAGGAGGCACATGGTGCATGAAAAGGGTTGAGTACAAGCAACTGAATGTTTCCAAGGAACATTTCCTGATAGACCTAACTTTGGTTCATCTAACAAAAAAAGGGGGGAAAGTATTTCTATTTGGCTTATTTTTCTACTTAGATCCTAATGTGAATGAATAACACCTAGTGCCTGGACTCACAGTAGACACAATTGCATTAATAAATTCTATTAATAAAAAGTATCAATAAATAAATACTGTTTATTAAATGAATGAATGGACTGCAAACTGATACTAAGCACAGCCTAAGTATTAATAAGCCTGTAGGTCAGAAGTAAAAATGTGTTTGGGCTCATAACTGGTTAGATGCAGTCTTTCTACACAAGATAGAAACACTGCTACAGGAATTTGAAAGATTTGACACATAGCAATATTAAGTTAAAATGGAAGTCAATGACATAACCTAAGCAGCAGAGCTTAGCAAGGCTATTCCATCTTACCCACGTTTTTCAAGTAACCAGTGGTGACTCATGGTAGCCACACACTTTCCGTTAGAAGGGTGGAACTAAAGGTAGCTCTAAGACCCACAGAACATAAAATCACTTATGGCAGAAAGAAAAGGGCCAAGCTCAATGGTAAATATCACGGCTCTTGGTACAAAGATATGGTCTCTTGATCACACCAATGAACGGTCTCCTCATGTTTATCATTATTCTTATTTTGTCACATGAGACAGAATATTTTCCATAACTGTCTTAAAAGACAAGAGTAGCCAACAGGGGGTGGGGGAGAGAGGTGGTTTACATTAGATATGCAAACACCAACAAAGACCTGTAGGAATACGGTTCTAAATGGCTGTTTATTAATAATTTTATTCATAAGACCAGTTACATGCATATCAAATCTACACAACTGCTTCTGCATTAAGAAATACCACAAATTACTTGAAATTTGGCAGACATGACCAAAACCTTAGTGCTCAAGTCATCTCTTGTTTTCAGTTCTTCCCATTCTCTTACCTTGAGAGGTGGTACTTTTCGCACCTGGATCCTGTCCCCTCTATTGAGAAAGGGCTGCGGCGAGACTGGAAATGGCTGCTGGTGCTGGCAATTCTCAGTGACACGCGGCCTTTTCTCCCAGCTCGTAGGGACCTCCTCTTGGGTGAGAGAAGACTTCCTCTTGAGGCTTTCTGGGCTGTGATCAACCAGAGTTGATGAAGGCGCTTTCATAGAGGTCTCCTGTGGACCCACTTCTGTGATGGGCTTCATTATTGATTTCTCCACTCCAGGACTCTTGGATTTGCTTGGAGATGTAACTAAAGCCTCTTGTCTCTCACTTTTGTTATGATTAGAAGCTGTAGTGAGATGACTCTTTTTCTCAGGCTCCTGTTCAGCAGAGGCAATGGGCTTCTGCTCTGAGACATCCTCATCCTTTGGGCACTTGATGGGAAGAACGCTGCTAAGCTCATATGTATCGCTAGCTGAGGAAAGGAGGGGCTCCGTGGATTTCGAGTTTGGATACACCTTATCTTGGCTTTCGTACTCTTCTTTTCTGACTGGTGATGGCATACACACTACTTCTTCTTTAGACTCTAACTGGGGCATTACTGGGACTATACTGACAGGAGAGGCCTCTGAAGGAAGCATGGATTTTGGCTGCTCTGCTGGGCTTTTCTTTACTTTGGGATCGATGGGTGAAGCTGTCAACTTCTTTGAATCCTCAAGGCTCAGGCCAGAACTAAAAGGTGGAGGAAAGAAATATTCTAGATGAGAAATGGCACATGTTATTGAAGGCATTATGAGATAATGGTATATGGCAAAGCCTAGAAGAACCTGACACATAGTAGGTATCCTTCATATATTATCTTCACTATTATTGTTTTTATTGTTATTATTATTAGTGAAGATTCTGGAGCCAGCGTGCCTGGATTCAAATCCTGGCTCTGATACTGACCATCCACGTCATACTAAATGACTAGCCTTCTGTACCTCAGTTTCTTCAATTGCACACTGAAGTAATCACTTCAGTGTTGCTATAATTAACTAAGTTAATGCATGGAAAGTACTTAGAACAGTACCTAGCCTGTAATAAAAGCACAATAATGCTAATTATTATTATTACTTCCTGTTATAAAGGGGCCACACTGTCTAGAGATATGCATCACAGAGTACCCACAAGGGAAGTGAAAGAAGGCCAAGACCCACGCACCCTGAGATCGTGGATGTGGACTACGACCAGCTGTGCTCGGCAGTACCTGTGGAAAGGCTACCCGAGAAACCTAAGTACCCTGAGGAGACAGTAGGAGACTTGGCTGTCAGTGTTCTCCAGAGGTTGAGAATTCCAACTCTGAGATTCAAAACAGCCTGTTTAAGTGTCACATGGTAGAGCTCTAAGATTCTGTGATCGAGGGCCTCTGAGCACTCCTTGAGTGAAGGCCGCCTGGGACTCCCCTGGTGCGGCCCAGCTAAGAGCTAGGCTACTCTGCGGGATCACTAGCGACTCCTCTTTGTGTTTTACAATTTTGTGTAACAGGCAAAAACAAGGTAGCTTTCTTTGGGGACTTCAAATAATCAGTACTGCACCTGAGAGGGGATGGCGAAGGACAAAACTGGACTGTCAGCAAAAATAATCCATCTATAAAAATCTGGCAAAAAGTAAGAGCTGAAAACTGAGGGACCCAAGAACTAATCAGGAGGGCATGAACAGTGTTTATGGAACACCTGATATCTGCGATAATGGTCTAAATGTATACACACCATTTCTGTACAAGAACTCAAAGCTCACACCAAGAATATAGAAAAATCAGTGTACGAGACTCTTAATCTCAACAGGAATCACTTCCTAAATGATCAGGAAGGGTCAATGCACTAGTTGGAGCTAAGGAAGAGAGCCAATAGTTCTCACGCTGTGGTTATTGAGTCTCCTTAGGGCTGCCATTAGGTATGCAGAGAAAAGGGAGGGAGACTAACAAACAAGTAAGACTCTGGGTGTTCAATCCTATTTCAAACAGTACAGCTCCACTGTCACCTATTTAAATATCCCCCATTAAGATTTCATTTGGATTTTTTGTTAGAAAAAAACTGATTTAAATTATAGCCCCTTGAGAACAGGGTTTATATCTTCTTTCAGCTGTATACATCTCCCAGAGTGCTTTCTACGGAGGAGAGGCTGTTTTAATGACATGTTAGATATAACGGTCCACATTATAGAACTCTAGGATTCCTTGGTGATTCTGATAAGTTATCGTATTGTGGGATAATTAACTACCATAAAAAAATATACCAGGTATGATCAAACAATACGGTGAATGTTTAAATTTTTAAAAAAATGTAATACAGTAAAACACACATTGATATTAATCCCCCTCAAAATACTCCCCCTCGCTTCAAACACACTTATCCCATCCTTCTTGCCACTTTCTGAAGCAGTTCTGGAAGTCTTCTTTCGTGAGTTTCTTTAGTTGCGCTGTCATGGCTGCCTCAATGTCCTGAATGGATTCAAAATGTTTACCTTTCATGGTCATTTTGACTTTGGGGAAGAACCAGAAGTCACACGGTGCCAGATCCGGTGAATAAGGTGGATGAGGACACACTGTAATGTTTTTATTTGACAGAAATTGCTGCACCAGAAATGATATGTGACATGGAGTGTTGTCATGATGGAGGATGATTTAGGGTACACTTTAAAACACACCTTCTCTCAACCATACCTCACACTCAACTGACTGCACCAGACAAGTTGAAACTTGTCACACACTGTTACTAAGGTTTGACGCACCAGTTCCCGTATTGAAGATCCCTGTCTTTCCTTTGGTTAGCACTGGGCAACAGCATTCACTGTATTTTTTTTATCACAACACAAAGGCTCCGTGTCACACATCACTTCTGGATCAGGAATTTCTGTTAAATAAAAATATTACAGTGTGTCCTCATCCATCTTGTTCACCGGATCTGGTATTGTGTGACTTCTGGCTCTTTCCCAAAGTCAAAATGATTCAGGACATCAAGGCAGCCACGGCAGTGCAACTGAAGACACTCACGAAAGAGGACTTCCAGAACTGTTTCAGAAAGTGGTAAGCATAAAGGCATAAGTGTGTGTGAAGCAAGTATTTTGAGGAGGATTAATGGCAATGTGTCTTTTACTGCCATAATTTTTTAAATTTAAATATCCACTGTATTTTTTTATCACACCTCGTACAGAACTTCAGTATTCTTATATCTTATAGTTACTGGAAGAAGAGCCAATCTATTCAAAGAAAGGGACTAATTCAAGATAATAAAATCTTTTTTTTCCCTAAAGAAACCATCCCACCCACAATGGTAATGTGTTAAGAATCAAAGTAATCCAATTCTGTGTACCTGAGATTCATAAAAAGAAAAAATTTTCTCAGTAAAGAATAATTGGTTAAAAAAATAAAAAAGAAGGAAATCGGTGAAAAAATAGAATGGAAAACATGACACACTAAATTTTCTCAAAAAGTTGTAAGATGAAGCACCACATGACATGTAGGAATTAACATGTGATTTATAGAACCGATCTTGATATTACCTCTGACCATAGTAGCTTTCAAAGAATTGTTCTTTCCATGGCTCTACTTTTTTCTCCTTCTCAATCTCTTGTCGAATTCTCACCTGCATCTCAGGTGTAAACTCACCTATAACATACCCCCCCAAGAAACAAAAAGGATATTCAATAGAAATATGCTGTTTGCAACTTTTAACTATTTGTGAATCATGAAAGACTTGTGAAGGAGTCAGAATACTACCCTGCAAACAACAGAAATTTCCCCAAATTCCTCACTGTAAGGGAGTACCAAAGTGCCATTAGGTGAAATAAAAAGACTTGCACACCACTCCATGCAGTTTTCAGTGCTCACTGAGGTCCACTGGGCCTCTTTTCTGGGTTTTCCTAGTACAGCACCTCCCTCCTGCTCTAAACCTTTTATTCCATACAGATTTCTTGTATCACTAACCTCGAATTAGTAATTGCTTTCCACTGGAAAAATACTCATGAGCTTTCAATAAATAACGCCACCAGGCATTTTATTATTTTAAAGCTCTGCTTCTCCAAGGCAACTTGTTTTAGGCCTTTTCTCTCTACCTGCATAATGAACAGCTGTGGCCCTGATTAAAGGCATTTGAAGTTCCAGTAAAAACGTAGGGAGTTATTTTGGAGTTGTCAGTTTTCTAAGTTTCCAAAAATTATACCAGTCTAGTGCCCTAGCAACAAGGAACTCAATATGCCAAAGACCCAGCTGCTCTGAATATGCCATTTATTTGCATATACTACCAACCACCTGAAACCTTCCCACTCCATCAGCAGAGAACAGTCAATGTGCTTGGTAGGCCATCTTCAAACTTGCAGCTCAGAAAGGTCACTCCCTTTTATGCTCTAATACCCAGGACACCAGGGAGTAAGAGGTGGAAAAGGAAAAGTTTTAGAGGACAGTGGAAATCAGTCCTGGGTATATGACAAGGAAAAGAGGAATCTGGCTGTCAAAATCCAATCCAGAACTTCTGTTCTTTTGTTGCATGTACTGTGCATAACAGAATGAGGAATAAAAAGTACCAAACTCTGTTCACAGTGCAGTGTTCAAAGATTTTGCTACTCATAAAATATAATCAATCACATGACTATAGGTATAGCAGTGACTGCTTTTATATATATGTATATGTGTGTGTGTGTATATACATACATACACACACACACACACACACACACGTATGTATATATATCACTAATGCTGAAAATAATCAAGGTATCTTTGTTGATAATACCTGCTTAAAAACAGTGGGGAGTTGAAGAGCATAAATCCTTTACCAAATTAATCTTCAAGAAAGGTAATGGTAATGCATGTATTAAAGTGCGTGTGTGATTTCAATTCTTTCGGAAAAAAGGGATATCTGCTCAAGGAAATCTTTAAGAAAGAGAAAGGACCAAAGTAATCAGCAAGAGATCCCTTCTGCACAAAATTTGTTTTAAAAGAAAAATACGAAGGGAAAAGTGAACAATTGCAGTGAACAATATAGATATTAATTAACTGGTCAATGAACTCTAACTGCAAATGATCTGACAAAATGTAAGCAATGAATAGTACTCCTAACGTTCTCCTTATAGAGGTACTTATTTTGAAGCTCCTCACACTTGTTTGCAGCTATGCCTTGGCGTACCTTTATATGACTTTTCAAGTGTTAGTCTATTCCATGTGTACTGAAAAACAAATGTAAGATATGAAATCAAAATAATACAGCCAGTGGTTTTAATAATGGCTGCATATTAGAATCACTTGGCGGAACTTAAAGAAATAACCACTGAAGCTTGGGCACCATCCTAGATCAATTAATACAAACTCATGAGAGTGAGACCTGGATGTCAGTAGTTCTAAAAACACTACAGGTGATTAAAATGAGCAGCCAGGGTTAAGAAGTGCTAATAGTGATTGATACTACATGCTGTGCAAATGCAATCAATAATTTTTTTATGGTTTATAATTTACCATCAGTAAATTTGCTAGATCACAATGAGAAACATGGCATGCATGGCAAACCAGTGACCAGTCAGCAATTCTGAGTCATAATCTATATTTATTAAAACGCCCTGACTGCCACCGAACTATACACTTCAAATGGGTAAATTTTACAGTACATGAAACATTTCTCAATAAAGCTGTTTTTTAAAAAGTTCTCAGTGATTGTTTTCACTGTTAGTTTTATTGAGGTTGGGGAGTAATAAAGAGGTTAGTTATCTCACTGTTTACCAAACCATAATTCATAGCACCATAAAAATAATTCTAATTCTATATTCTGCTTATTAGGGAACTTACTGAAATTTCAATTCCTAGACATTAACCTAGAATTACTGAATAAGAAGCTTTAGGAATAGGGCCTAAACATATTTATTTTTTAGCTTCCCAGATGACTCTAATCCCTAAATAAACATATTGTTGGCCTCCGTCTGGAGCCAAACCTGGTTCTCACACTCCGGATGAAAAGCCTAGCAGTGTGATTCACACAGGATAGCGAGGCAGCATCCTGTCTTTTGCCTGCCAAGACAGGTCAAATGCCCAAGGAGGCGCAAGGGTCCTCAGAGTGGCTCCAAGTGCACACAAATGCGAGGAGTCATAAGGGAGAACCCTTACCTTCTGAGAGTCGTTCCTTCCAGCCTTGTGCCGCTGAAGTGAAGAATTCATTGTTAAGGGCTGAGCCGTTTAACTTCATCAGACCATCTGGACCAACCTGGGTCAAATAAGCCAAAGAAAAGTTACAAAGAAAGCCAAACATATCATATGGAATATGACTTTCCTTTTAGAAAAGAATGTATGTACATTATTTAATTTATAGAAACATGACTTTATCATACTATGCTGCTTATTATGGACACCTCTAATTTTATAATGTAATTTTTTTCTAAAGAATTACTTTTCTATAGACCTCTTTTCCCTTCTTCCTCTCCTTTCAATTCCATTCCCATTGATTAATTATACTTAAAACATCATCTGCAGACAAATAAATACATAAGTAAGAGGTTTTCTACTGAGAGGTTTATTATTTGTTTATAAAACTGTGACCAAGTTACATACACTGCTCTGAATCTTACTTGGCTCATGTAATACATTGTGTAAGTCTCTCCAAGTCAACTGGCATAATTTTAGTTCCCTTATAATAGCTGCCTATTACTTCATTGCATAATGTAAGTCAATTCATTTACCAATTTCCTAATCATAAGCATACACTTTCTTTCCAAAGCTTTCCCACAGTCAACAAAGTTGCAATATGCATTCTGATAAAATGAATATACTAGTGCTTTTATCTCTATGGGATCGGTTCTGAGAGCCAAGAAATATTTGTGTGCAATTAGATATTTTCTAAAAAGGCTACCTACCACAATTCACATTTCTACTAGAAATTTATAAGCATACCTTTTACCCTGCAAACAATAGACGTTAATACATTATTTAAAGTTTGCCAATCTACTGGGTTTAAAATGGTAAGAATTTCCCTTTATCCTGACTACTGGAGTTTTGTGCATCTTTTTGCATGTTTACTGAATATTTATATTTGCCATTTTGCAAAATGCCAATTCCTATTATTTGCTCATTTTTCTATGAGGTTGCTCATCTGTATTATCAATCTGTGAGAATCCTTTATATTATTCATAGTAAAACTGTTTACATGTCAAATATATTTCACCCAATCTGTCTATTGACTTGATTTATGATGTCACGATGTCTCGCCAAAATATTTTGGTGTTTTTTTTTAACTTTTTTGAAAAATTATTTATTTTAAGTGTGTTTTTCCAGGACCCATCAGTTCAAAGTCAAGTAGTTTTTTCAATCTACTTGGGAAGGGTGCAGCTCACAGTGGCCCATGTGGGGATCGAACGCCGGCAACCTTGTCATTAAGAGCAGCACGCTAACTGGCCGCCCTGCTAAAATGTTTCAAGATTCTTCTTTGTAATAAGAGATTTTGGATTTTCTGTCTTGGTTTAAAACCACAAAATCTTATTTAAGGACATAAAACACAAGATCTGAAAAAATCCGGATGCAGAAATTTAATAAAATCACCATTCTTCCCAAAGTTAGTATCTACATTCCTATCAGAATCCATCTGCAGATTTTTTATTAATAAAATGATCTTAACGTTAATATGAAAAAAATTTAAAAATTGAGAGGGCAAACTGCCTTTACAGTTGCACCTATAAATACATACTGTATAGAAATGAATAGAATATATAACAAAGATAGTATTTCAAACTGCAAGAAAAAGATGATTATATAAATATGTAGGGCTAGAACAACTGGCTATCCAGTAGAAAATAAAGTTGAACCCCAATTTCAGGGCAATTCAAAAAATGCCAGACGGATCAAAAACCTAAATGTATGTTTTAAGTCAAAAACAGTATTTTAAAGAAAATTTAGGTAACTATTTGGACATCCTGGAGATTGAGAAACTCTTCTCAACCCACATTATTTTCTAAATCTACCTGGGCCAACATTATTTTCCCCTGGCTCTAGAGGAGAAATTGGTAAACATTTTTTGTTCAGAGACAGACAACAAATATCTTAGGTTTTGCAGGCCATACGTCCTCTGTTGCAAGTATTTAACTTGAACATTGTAGCACGAAAGAAGCTACAGACAATATGTAAGCTAATGGGAGTGCTGTTTGCCAATAAAACTTTATTTACAAAAATCAGGCAGTGGACTGAAATTAGCCAGAGGGCTAGAATTTGTTTAACTCTAGAGAATTAACAGAGGGGTAAGAGATTTCCCAATGAGAACAGGTCATCCAATCTTTGTTTGAATATTCCAGTGATGCCCAAGTCTCTCCATTCCAGTTTAACAGCTCCAATTGTTTAAAAAAACGTTATTTTAACCCCATATCTGCTTTCTGGGGAAACAAAGAAGTTATCCTCTTCTATATGATAGACCTTCAAAGAGATCTGAAGAAAGGTGTTTTAATCCACTCCCTTCCCTTATTCTTTTCTCTGGTCTACATAATGTGTTTCTACTGTTCATTGCTGGGCACTCCATATACTTCCAATGTACTTTTGAATGTTTCATCCTAGTCATAACCAGAATTCTTTATAAACACTCCCAATTTCATCTGACAGTGAAGTTGCATTTATTTCATTTGAACTCTATACTCTCCATACATAAGGACAGTCTCAGAGGACTGTGGGCTCCCTCCATAATAACTGGAAAAGACAGACCAAGTAACCTCCTATTAAGAATACCCCATAGCGGACGGGTGCATAGCGGATGGGTGGCTCAGTTGATTAGAGCAAGGGCTCTGGGAAACAGGGCTGCCGGTTCGATTCCCACATGGGCCAGCAAGCTGCACCCTCGTCAACTAGAATGAAGTCAATGAGCTGCCGCTGAGCTCCCAGATGGCTCAGTTGGTTGGAGCGCATCCTCTCAACCACAAGGTTGCCGGTTCAACTTATACAAGAGATGGGGGGCTGTGCCCCCTGCAACTAACAATGGCGACGGGACTTGGAGCTGAGCTGCGCCCTCCACAACTAAGATTGAAAGGACAACAACTTGACTTGGATGGAGCTGATGAGTCCTGGGAAAAACACGCTCCTGTTCCCCAATAAAATAAAATAAAAGTCCTGGAAATATACACTGTCCCCCCATAAAGTCCTATTCCCCTTCCCCAATAAACTCTTAAAAAAAAAGAATAACCTCTCGATGAGAAGTTGAATAGATAACTTCTAAGGTCCCTTTTAATTCTAAAATTATATGTGGCGATTCTTCCTGAGAGGTGAGGGACATTAGTCAAGACAGGTCTGAGGAACCTGCACTACAGGTCTACCCACAGTCCCTCAGTTAGGTCCTATGTCATTATTCCCAACCTAATAACCTGAGTCTTTTAAAAAGATGAGAGCAATCCCTAACAAGAAGTGTTCTAAACACTGCCAAAACATTAGTCTCTTAACTTGTTCTATACAAGAACTGAGCATCCAAAATCTAATTTCTCCAAGAAGTGATAAATCACGTGGGGAAGGCAGTTGCTGGAAAGGATTAGTTTTACTTCTTTGTCCACATGGCTTATGGTGGACCTGACTTATTTGGACTCCCTGGACGTGGAATCTGACCGGCTTCCCCATGTGCTCCTTCACAGCCCTATACAACTGACGCAATATAGTATAGTAGAAAGAGGATTTTCAGAGTTAGAAAGATTTGGTTTTGACTTTATTGTCAATTAGCTATAATGATTTGTGTAGCTTACTTATTCTCCATTAATCTTACCATAAACTAGGGAATATATTTAGTACTCTTACTGTAAACTAGGAAAAACAACTCTCTCTAATGTAGTTTCTAGGATGAGAAAGGTGGATGGAGGGGAGGCTATCAGATTACTTAGAACATAGTAGGTTTTTGGAAATAACAAAGAATAAAGAAAAAAATCTCAGAATTGAATAAACCTTAGAAAATCACAATGGTCCTACCTTCCTCTTGCAGAGGAGGAAACAGAAAATCGGGGCGCGGGGGTGGGGGCACTTGCTAGTCACTCTTTCCTTGATGAAAGCCTAAGTCTCATACCTTTATCTTACTCCTGACCAAGCCAAAATCTCTCTGGTCCCTGCCTAGATTCTTCCCAAACCTTTGGTATTTCTTCTAGCTACCTGTTTTTTAAAAAAAGAGTATAACTTATACTCAATTTTTTAAGTTATTATGAAAGCAATATTTAACCAAAGAACGAAAATAGCATTCTAAATCACCTCAAAAAACTCCATTCTAAAACCCCTTTTTAATGTCTTAAATAACTCTTCCACCTAACTATATTTACACTGTGGATACCTATATCTACTATGACAGCTAGACAATTTTAGTCTAGTCTTGACATTCTGACAAGAATTTTTTTCCTTTATAAGCCTTATAGGGCACCTATTAAGAACACTTACATAAAAATATTCTTATTTCTTATGTATTACCTTTGATACCACTTCTTTATAGGTACACATAAAAAGCTATTTAAAAAGTGTTAAGGAGTTCTAAAGGGGGTGAGTGAAAGCAGCTTCAGAAGGGTTATAAAAATACTTGTGCTTGAAATCCCGTACCTGTCGATCCACCTCTGGAAGTAGTAAAAGCAGTCGCTGTTGGCAATCTCCAGGAAGAACTGAAAAGGTGTGTTTGTTGATCAGTGCTCGAAGATTTGTATTAACCAGAATGGAGTCTGGTGTCTCAACATCAATTTCAGCACATTTCGTCCTTTTCATCTGCCCTATAAAAATATGAAAGAGAATTATTTAAGCTTCCTTCACATTCCTGTTTCTATCTAAAGTACAGCTTGCTCTGTACGGCAAAAAAACCCACAGTTATAAGTACTTTAAACATCACATTGTGAAGAAGGTAACACTTAAGATTCTTAGAAATTTCTTCTAAGACTAACAAAGCAAGTTTTGTTCATTCATAAAGGATAAAAGAATACACTTTAGCTTCTGTGCAAAAATAGAACAAGGTCTGTGAATGTGAAGTATTTGAAACACTAAAAGTTCATTTTGTATCTGAGACTTGATTATTTCCCAAATAGAATTGAGGAAGTTTATGATAAATGACACATACACAAAATTTGACTGAAAAAAAATAGAAAAACTCAAATATATATCATACTGAGACCCTGTTTCTCTTCCCATGAGAACTTTTTTCATCAATCTTAATTTGCATTACCTAAAAATGTTATGACTGAATAGCTTAACAGTTTCAGGAAATCTGTTCATAATCAGAAGGTTAAAGTCTTTCAAAAGACTGACAGATTTGAGTACACAAAGGTTTAAAATGTAAATGGAAAAAATATATATAAAAATAGAAGACTAACTTGGAAAAAATATTTGCAAGCCACAAGAAAAAGATCACTATTCTTCATATTAGAAGTGAATTTATAAATCAATATGGAAAAGACAAATATCACCAAGGAAAAAAATGAGCAAAGGGAATTAATAGGCAATTCATAGTTGACTAACCATAACAGAAACTTATGTGTTAATATTTAAAGAAATACCAGTTAAACCAATGATCATTTTTTTGTCTATCAAAATGGCAAATATTGCAATATAGTGATGGGACTATGTAGGGAAAAAGCAAAAACAACTTTCAAATACCGCGGGTGGGGCAGTATAAATTAATATACTCTTATTAGAGGAAAATTTAACAATATACAGGAAAATTCTAACGTGCATAGGAATCTAGGACCCAGAAATTCTACATTTATAAATATTTGCACAAAGCGACACAATCCTGGATGTTGATAACCTCTGGCTTCAGGCCAAACAAAAAGTACAAACAAAAGTAACCTCTCTTAAGAGGAAAGAATTTCCCTTAAATTAAACCCATAGAATGCCTACAAATTAAAATCCAGCACTATCTCACAAAGATTACCCTGACAAACTAGAAGGCATGCCACCATGACAGAGTCAACAGACCAGAAAGAAAAGATTAAGACCTAGAACTACTGCTATCACTGAAACTGTCACATATATAGAAAACAGAATAGTTATGTATAAAATGATTAAAGAAATAAAGTGTAATCATAAAGACAAGGAAAATTAGGAATAAACACAAAGACGAAAAAAAATGAGACTTCTACAAATGTAGAATAAAAATTGTTGAAATCAGATACTATGAATGGATTAAAGAGCAGTTTACACACTGTGAAAGGAGGGATTTTAACCTAGAACAGCCAAACAATTTATCCAGAATATAGGAGAGACAGATAAGATTAAATATTTTGAGAGCTTAAGCAGAAACATGAATCATAGAATGAGAAGGTTTAATATATGCTTGATTGAAGACCCAGGAGGAGGAAAAAAAAAAAAAGAGGATGGGAAAAGGGTATATTTAAAGAATTGATAGTACTACGTTTACCAGAACTGATGAAAATTACAAACCTAAAGATGTAGAAGCATAACATAGTCCAAGCAAGACAAAAAGAAATGCATGCTTAGACCTAGATTAGTAAAACTGCTTATGAAAGACCGAGATAATAGCTTGAAAGCATCCATATGGAAAGATTTCATTAAAAGGAACACAAAATAACAGCAAACTTCTGAACAACAAGGAAATCCAGAACAAATTATATAATAAACAAATCAAGAATAATTATAAAATGTTGAGAGAAAATAACCATCAACTACTAATGATATGTATACCAAATTCTCCTTCAAACATGAACATGAAACAAAGACTTCTATAGAGATAAGCAAAAACTGAGAGCATTTACTACCAAGAGACCGGCTCTAAATAAAGTTCTTTAAAAATTATAATACAGGGGAAAAAAATCATTACAGAAAGATGGGCTGGAATATAATGGAGAAAGGTAGATAAATCTACATCAACATTGTATAAAACAATAGTATTGTAGTGTCTGATTTGTGAGATTAAAAACAAAGAACAAAAATGTCAGACAATATTATTTAAGTCCGGAAAAGATCAGTGCTAAATTGTTATCAAGTACTCCTGTTTTTCCGGAGAAAAATCAAGATGGTTACTTTTTTGCTAAGAGAGTAGATCTTAAAAGTTCTCAGCATTAGGAAAAAAATTTGTTTATGTGAGGTGATGAATGTTAACTAAATTTATTGTGGTGATATTTTCACAACATATACATATATATCAAATTATCGTATGTACACTTAAAACTAATACAATGTTACATGTACATTACAAATCATTAAAACTGGGGTGAGAGTTACTTTTAAGAATTAAACATGCATGGTACCATCTAAAGAATCAACTTTAAAAGAACGGGAATAGGGGCGGCCGGACAGCTCAGTTGGTTAGAGCACAAGCTCTCAACAAGGTTGCTAGTTCAATTCCCACATGGGATGGTGGGCTGTGCCCTCTGCCACTAAAGATTGAAAACAACAACTGGACTTGAAGCTGAGCTGCGCCCTCCACAACTAGATTGAAGGACAATGACTTGGAGCTGATGGGCCTTAGAAAAACACACTGTTCCCCAATATTCTGCAATAAAATTTAAAAAAATAATAAAAGAATAGGAATAGAATGTATACCAAACTCATCAGAGAGAAAAAAGGAAAAGGTAATTAAAATGGACATACCAAAAAAGCTCAGTCAAGTAAAAAGAAAAAAAATTTAACTGGAAAAAAAAAAGAAACAAGAAAAACAAGCAAGACAAAAATCAACAAATAACAAGACTGTAGAAATTAGTTCAAGTAGTTTAACAATTACAATAAATTTAAGTGGATAAAACTCACCAAATAAAAGAGATTGTCATGTTAAATTAAAAATTTTTTAATTCAGCTAGTTATATGCTCTGTAAAGAGATATACCAAAAGCACAAGGACCCACAAATGAACAAAGATATACCAGGCAAAAACTACCAATAGGAAAGCTTGTGCATCACTATTAATATCAAATGAAAGCCACTTTAAGTAAAAAACCTATTCATTGATTAAGAAGGTAAATAATGACAAAGCGTTCAATCCACCAGGAAGATTTTAAACATGAAAATATCTAACATAATATAGTTTCAAAATATGTGAAATAAAAACTGACAGAACAGGGAGAACAGGACAAAGACACTATTAGGAAATTTCAACCCATCTCTCTCAATTATTAATAAATCAAGTATACCAAAAGCAGCCCAAAAAAGAAGATAAAAAGCTGATCTACTTTTCAGATTGACAAGTTTGATTCAATAAACACAGAATTTTGTGTTTTACAACTAGAGCAAACTTATAAAATTCATTACTATGATTCCAAAAAAAGATCTCAGTAAATTTAAATTAGTAGTAAAGACAACAATGATCAATAACAGCAGCAGTAAACACTTATATAGGGCTTTCTGAGCGCCAGGTGCTAAACACTGCCATTTACTAACTCAATTATTTTTCACACAACCCAATGAAGTAGGAAACCATTTCAAGGATAAAGAAAGTGATGTCCAGGTATGGTAAGTAACTTGCTCAACATTACACTATTAAGTTCAAGTGAGGGAATTTGAACCCAGACATGTGGCTTCAGAATCTGCTATTTCTCCTACACTACCAGGGTTGCCAAAAAAATGTACACATTTTAAGAGATGTTATCTATGTATCACTTTTTGAAGTTGAATTGAATTACGGTAGCAATGTGTATGTAGAAGGACATTTGCTCAAAAGATGGCGATGATCAAATGAATGCTAGCATCATTCATTGTATTATAATTTTAATAGATTTTTCCTTTCTTAAAATATGTATACATTTTTTTCTGGCACCCTCTATATACAGGCACAGGTATCATATAGTACATGATCTCTGATCTTAAGGTATTTAAAAGTTCAACAATAACACAAAAATGCCTATATATGTGGATATTTTAAAAGAAAACTTCAAAATAACTTCTGGGACAAAGGAGAAATCACAAGAAAAAAAATTTTTACACTTTTCAAACCAAATGATAATAAAAACAATACCTAAAAGATAAAGGTGGTCCCTATTGGAATAATAACAAAATATATAAAATGAAAAGTAAAGGTTTCTGCATTTAAATCCTGGCTTCATATCCTTATACATATCAAAAAATGGCATTTTTTTATTTGAAAAAATGAAATCACGATATACACACTAATCGTATTGTTTTTTCTTTCACTGAATATCTTGATCATCTTTCCAACCTATCACCTACAAATCCACCTCTTTATCTTAAAAAAGTTGCACCATATTCCAAGTATGAACCATGATTCACTTACTGGACTCCCAGTGATAAGCACATAGGTGGTCACCAGTTTTTTATTTGTATGAACAATGCTGCAATGGCTCTATAGGCCCAAAAGCAACCTCCTGGTTTCCCTTTGCCACATAACTGACAGCATGGGAGTGTCAGCATTCCGTGAATAGTTTTTAGTATTTTTGCAATTATGGTGTACCTTCACATCTGAATCAAACTTAGTTAAATGTTAACTTAAGTGAAACTGAGAAGCAGTTGTAAATTATTATGATCAAATAGTGCCCTGAAGATACTTTTACACGCTTCAAAGAGGCTCATTTTTTAGAATTTAAAGCTTAAGTCCTCTAATTTTGGTAAAGTTAACCTTACCTTTTTTCCAGTTTGGGTTGCCTTATTTTATATTATACTTGGAATCTGAGCTATGTTTACCCTTCTGACTGAATCTGGGATGTAAAAATATATGACATACTATTGATTTTATTGAAGTTAAAACAAATTATACCAATGTTAACTAAAATAATTTGACGTAAATTAGCTAATTTAGCTTTATCACTTATGTTTTACCAGAAATGTACAGCTTCTTCCTTATGTTTTGAAACTACTCATTGTAGCAAAATGTTGTAAAAATGCCCATATTGTTTCCTTTAATGCTTATCTGTATGAAAGCAAGTGAACTTTCATTTACTTTTTGGCCATTAAGTCAAACTTAAATACGGCATGCCTTTTTTTTTTTTAGATTTTTATTGGGGAAGGGGAACAGGACTTTATTGGGGAACAGTGTGTACTTCCAGGACTTTTTTTTTTTTTCCCAAGTTGTTGTCCTTTCAATCTTAGTTGTGGAGGGTGCCGTTCAGCTTCAAGTTGTTGTCCTTTTAGTCTTAGTTGTGGAGGGCGCAGCTCAGCTCCAGGTCCAGTTGCCATTGCTAGTTGCAGGGGGCGCAGCCCACCATCCCCTGTGGGACTTGAACCAGCAACTTTGTGGTTGAGCCCACTGGCCCATGTGGGAATTGAACTGGCAGCCTTCAGAGTTAGGAGCATGGAGCTCTAACTGCCTGAGCCACCGGGCCAGCCCTTGCCTTCTTTTTTTAATAGTTAATTTTTCCTAGTTTTGTATGAAAGCTGAAAATCTCAGTACATAATTGCTTGATTTTGTACATCCACATTTCTACTTTAACTGAAGGACGAGACTAAAATTGTGACTTTAACTGAATCGAAATTTAATATAGGCTCCAAAAGGAAGAAACTCTGTTCATCACCATGTCTCTTAGGTCCTAAACCTGTGCCTGGCACATTAGTGCACCTTCTACAAGTATTTGTTTAATAAATGAATATTTTTAATCTTTGACAGTGGAACTGATCATCAAAGAGCATATTCAGTGTATGGCAGACACTGTCTCTAAGAAAAATACAACAATTTATAATCCCACCTAGAATCAAACCAGAAAGTTGTCTGAAAATATTATGAGTTCTAGTCTCAAACCTAATAGTTTGGAAGGGTCTGGAATATTTATATATGTATGTGTGTGTACACACACACACACACACACACACACACACACATATATATTTATATATGTATTTATGTATGTGTGTATATATTTACATATGTATGTATGTATGTATGTATGTATATGTGTGCATATATACACATACACACATGAGTTTATTCATGTTTCTTAACACCAATTATGTACTTTCAGTCTGAAATCTGTAGCCTTCGATTTTATGGAAATTTTCTTATATTATTTAACATTTACATTATCAATTACCTTATCATGCTATAAAACAGAAATATTCAATTACTCTTTTTATTTCTGATAGTCCTACTATTTAAGACATTGAACAGCCTAGATTGGTGCTCCAATGTTCTTACCTTCTCTCTCTTTTTGAAATTCTCCTTTGACCTATGCTCTGGGAAATTTCTTCACCTTTAACTTTTTGTATTTCTGTTACAAATTTTTATTATTGCTACATGGTATTTAATATCCTAGAGTTCTGTTTTCTGATTTTTAAAATAGCATTCTGTTCTTTCATGGGTGCAATCTCATCTTTTATTTCCTTCTGTGCATATTATAGTTTTAAAAGTTATTTGTTTTAAATTTTCTCACGTATGTTTTTCTCACTGAATTGTCTCTGCTTCTTCTGAGTCTGTATTTTAGATTTTGTCTCTCATGATGGAGGTTTTCTTCCAAGGTGATCCTTAGTAATCATGAGTAAAACACAGGCAGTTAAAAAAGCTGACTGGAAATTTTGGGTGCATGGGTGGGTCTTATAGACTGATAAGCTCCAAGAAGTGTGATTAAGATGATCTCTGTTTAGCTAGTAATCTATAAATTTGCCTGCAGCCTTTTTTGAAGTTATTCAATTTCTTTAGGTCTCAATCCACCAATCTCCTGCTGGAGCACAGGTAGGGAGGAGGAAGGCAGTGGTGGCGGTACAAATATGCCTCACTACTAGCATCCTGGAAGCCAAGCAGGAGAATGAATCACTGTTCAGTATTTGTATTCTACTTGATTTCCCTAATTTCAGTACATTGCCTCATTGCCTGCCCTCAGCTACACGCGTGGTTTCTCTGAATTTGAAATCTGTATGGTTTTATTTTATTTCAAAATAATCTTCCTGTCTCCTTCTAAAGTAAGCCATCAAAATGCTTCTTACTAACTTTCAAGAGAAGGTTCTTCTTTTCAACCCTATGCCTTACGTTCTCTATGATACATAATATCACCAATTCTGGAAACTTTCTGGTATTCTGCAGCCTTAGCTAGCTTGCTTATTACTGGCATCTGCTCCTTAGCTCTGAGAAAAACTCCATCTAGTTTTCATCTTTCAAAATTGTTGACATTGCCTGCCCATCTGCTGTTTCCTTTGTTTTTTTCACCCTTGTAAGATTTGCTCTTTTGTGTTTCAATATTCTCATTTTAGTGGGATTCATATGGAGCAGGAAAAGATTCAGTTACCATGTTTAATGATAAGCCCTTCTACCTTTCTGTACACAGTAAGAAATGAAATGTAAATAATGCTGGACAAAGCAACCTACTGTCAGGAAAAGAAATAAACCACAAAATGGCTGATAACAGATCTTACTGTGAAATAGAGTTTGATAAGAGCAGAGCAGGAAGATAGTCAAGACCTCATAGGTGAACAGGAAGTAACAATTAAGCCAGGCAGCTGATGAATTTCAGACATAGAGTTGCTAAATTAAGGCATGAGAATTGAAGTCTTTGTAATTAACTTACTTGTGTGTAGTCTGTCAGACCTTTGGAATGACTTCTTCCCCGAGCCTAGCAAAGGATTTTCCACTTTAACTGAAGAAAAGCTTGAGTTTGAGTTCTGAGAGCTGCTTGATTGTCCATCTGATTGTTTTCCTTCCCATATTGCTAGGGGAAAATTATATAAAAGACTGGTGACATTGAGTTTATAGATAGAAATCAATCAAGTCATTGAACACTAACTAAACGGAGTCACGTATGAAGCAATGTGACCTTGCAAATGTGCTTTAAGACTGAGAATTAAGACTCAAAAAGTAAAATAAAATCCCTTCCTTCCTTCTAGCACATTATTTGCTTCTGGTGGTAAATTTCCTTCTGAACAAAAATGCAAAGTTCTTCCAGACACAATTTAAATCTGGCAGGCCCATACAATCAGCTGGTATCAAAATGAATTGTGTAATAAAACACAAACTGTATCTAGAGCAGTTTAGGTAAAAAACAAAACAAGCAACTACAACAACAAAAATCCAAAGGTCTGTACATATGTCCAATGGAAACTCACAAGTAACACATATTCTAAGAAAAACATTTATTTATTTATTTATTTATTTTTAAGAAGGGCGCGGCTCACAGTGGCCTGTGCCAGGATTGAACCGGCAACCTTGGTGTTATCAGCACCACGCTCTAACCAACTGAGCTAACCGGCCACCCCGAAAACCTTTTATTTTTAAAGAAGGTAATTGGTGAAAAGTTCACTTTGAGCATCTTTTGGAAACATCAGCTTTCTGAGGTTACTGATTAGATACTTCCAAGTATTAGATAAGACATCCTGGAAGTTAGTCATTGATCTCACAAATCCCACTGATGTATTTTTTAATAACTGCATGATTATCCTTGTACATATTTTCCATTTACTCTGGAAGGATTTATATTGATAATTTGGCAGTACAAGGATTATGTAAGTAAATATAATAATTGAAAAAGAAATTATATAGAATAAAAATTGGAAAGCCAACACAAAAATACTGTAAAAAAACTTCCAGTGAAAAGATACCCAGTCTGCCTACCAGGTTTGACAGTTACAGAGTCACTGGCTGCTTTGACAGTCTTCAGAGAGAGATGCTGACTGGAGGAGATGGACATGGTTGGCCTGCATTGCTGCTGCTGCTTCTTCTGCTGTTGCTGTTTTAGAGCCTATAAAGAGAAAACTGATTATAAGAAACGAAACAAATCAGTTTTTAAAAATAACAAAAAAATGACTTCTTTTTAAGTGGCAAAGAGCATGCTGATCATCCAGTTTCTTTGAAATCTAACAAAGTAAACAACCTATATTAAAGCAATTAAACACAAGGCCTCAATGATCCTTAAGAGTTTGGATATTTTTGCCAGCAATATTCCTTTATAAAATATGAAAAACAGTCATTAACATTTTTTAGAACTTAAAAATCACCAGTAAGCCACGGACTTCTCATACTTGTAGTAGCATAGAATTCAATGTTTTCGGTCATTTCTAAACATAGAATTAATTTTAGACGCTGAACTAAGAAGAGTCCCGTTTGCATCAACTCTATGCAGAAATGTAAATTTTTAGCTTATGCATGTTTTAGAGGTGTTACATTTGAACAAAAGGTTGTAAATAACTACTTGAGTTTGAGCTTGTGTAAGATTTGGCCCAATGATCAAATCTCACCAATTTACAGCAATGCAGTAAATAGAAGGGAAGTAAGATTAGCAAATACTGGTTCTAAGAATAATGTGGTTCCTTCTGACTATTTCAGAATATTTTTATTACTGTGATGTTCTTAGTTTACAGAATACACTATACTAAACTATTTAGAATGAACAGAAAGACAAATAACATCCCAGATTTTAATCATGAAGATACACGAAGGCAACTTTTTAACTCAAAGTTTAAGGGGGGAAAAAGACAAAGAAACTGAGAAAGTGAAGCTACATTTCAGGAAAAAGTTGAAAATCTAGGACCTTGCTAAATGGTCAGTGTAAGCTTCAACCTTCAAGACCATTGTGCAGAAATAACTGGCTACTTGTTTCCCATGATGCTTCACAGTCTAGTTTTCTCGTGCTTCACATTCATACGTATCTCTGGCTCTGCTGTAAAAGCACAGTGAGAACATCTGATCTCCTTCATGTAAGAGGTTCATGAAGAAAAGAAGTGAGACAGTCAGGTGCCTGGCTCACATTCCCTACAACATGTATAATGGGAGAGGCAGAAGCACAGTGTGTAAAAAAATGTCAATGTTGTCTGATCATCGATTATAGCTTCTCTCTCATTCTTTACAATCCAAACAGAAAATGTTCATGGGCTTCCTGGTAGCAGCCACTAATATAATATATATTCCTTGTTACTCCCAGTATCCAGGTCATCCTGAGTTAACGCAAAATTTCCACAGAACCATTTGATTTCACCTATTTTTGCTGTGATCATGTAAATTCAGACACATGATGCAAACAGAATAACTTATAGCCTCTCTATTTAAGAATTGTACATACTGTTTTCCCTCCCTCAGTGTTTTATAAACCCTATTCCTAATTTTATTTTAAAATTTAAAAACAACAATAAGCCTTCACTGTGGTAAAGGATAACTTAGATTGAAGTAATTTTCCTCACCTAATAAAACTATGAAAAACACAGTGGAGACAAGGCCTTACTTTACATACTAATAATTTATACAATTTTCTATACTGGTGTTCCCTAAAGAAAATACAACATTTGACTCCTGGAATTACAGGAGTATAATACAGGAGTGGTATGCATGTCATGAATTAGCTAACAAGGTTCAAGAAAATACTTGCCTTTTCTCTGTGGAAAAGAAGCATCTTATACTTCTTAAAATCTTTCAAAAAGCTTACAGAAATATAAGTGCTACAGGATACCAAGGCAGGCAGTAATTAATGTTATCAAATTGCTAGACATCTCTTTAAAAAAGCACTTTTGGTTTAAATATTTTAAGACCTACATAATTTTTAAATTTTTAATTAGATAATACATGAATACATTCTACCATTTAAATCAAATATAAAGCTAAACTCTCATTTGACCACCACTCAGTCTTGGTCTCCAATCCTTAGAAGTTAAAACTTATTGGTCCTTAATAAGCTTTTTTTTACACTTATGTGTATTTTGTATATACATATTCATGTTTATATTAAAAATATAATATTGTCTTATAAGTATGTATATTTTTTATTAATGGTATGAATGCTCTACATGTCATAATACAACTTAATTTTACCAATTCAACGTTATAGTGTGATATTTCCATGTCTATACATATAGAACAACCTTTTTATAAAGTAAACTTTTATATAAAATTTGTATAGTTGTCCAGCATTTGAATATGCCATTGTTTAGTAAGGAGTTCCCTAACTGATATATATAGGCTACTTGCAAATTTTTGCTATTATAAACTTCAATGCAAATATTTTTCTGTGTATTTATATATGTTTTTCTAACATTAGTTACAAAATGTTCAAATGCTTAGTTGTGGGGTCTGGGCATTTAAAATTTTAATAGATGTTACAAAATTTCTCCCCAAAGTAACAATTTATATTCCACCAGCAAACTACCAGTATCCACTTACCACACACTTGCCAGTGCTTGATATAATTAAGATTTTTACACTAATTTGAGGATAAAAGTAGTCTATTATTTAATGTTTCCTTAATTACTAGTGAGTTTATATTTACTGACCATTTGCATTTCAAAAAAATCAAAAGCTAATTATTTGAAAAGTTCAATAAAATAGCAAACCATTAGCAAGTAGCAACAGGAAAGAAGATGATACATTATAAATGAATAACACTGGAGACAAAAAAGACTTAAAAGAATACTATGTACAACTTTATACCAATATTTGGAAAAAAAATTGGGTTTAGTAGATCATTTTCTAAGTAAACTAAACTTCCAAAATTGGCTCAAAAAGCAGAAAATCAAAAGAAACCAGTAAAAGTAGATAAAACAAAAGTGAAGTGCTAGGAAAACAATTTTAAAAAGTGAGATTTACAGAACTTTCAAGGAAAAGATAATTTCTACAAATTTTTCCAAGAATCTAGACAAATATAGAGCTACACAATTTATTTTACGATGCTGGAACAATCCTGATTCCAAAATTGTACATGGATAGTATTAAAAATGAAGAAGAAAAAAAACAAACAAACAGAAAAATCCAAGCTGAAACTCTTGAAAAAGAAAATTCCATACATGTTTAAAAATATGTAGTTTATTTTAGAGACCTAACTATAGATTAACATTAGAAAATCTAACCATGGAATTCTGTAGCTTTAAAGAGAAAAGCTTTTTGATCATCTCAATAAATGCTGAATGAAAACAAACTTGGAAAATTCAACACCTATTCATAATTTAAAAAACAAACAATCTCTTAGCAAATTAGGAACAAATTAAAATATGATAAAGAGAATCTACCACAAACCTATAACTTGGAGGTACATAAATTATTAAATCCAAATTGGGAAACTGCATGAAATTTCTCCTTAAAAGGACATAATGTCCTTTCAAGAAATTTTCAACAGCTGTCAGAGTCATGCATTTTTAACGTAGGAGATTATACTTCTGATAAACAGACTAGTTTGATTACCTGCTTTAGTGCCTTCTTGCTGTGCTTCTGTGATGGAGAAATGACTTTACCTGCTGGAATGGTGGGTGATGGGCAGCCTGACTGGGGAGAGGATGGCTGTGACAGTCTAGACGATACTAGGAGGGGAAAAAATGACAATGAAAAATTTTGTTATCAGAGTTGACATCTAGCACCATTCCTTCCCCAATCATATGCTGCTACCTGTATTAAGAACTGTGACCAAACACTTTTGGGAAGGATCTTCTTTTTGGAGTTCTACGGCAAACAGCCTCCCTTTTCAGTTTATTTCCTCAGAAAGCTCTAGTGAAGGATGATAGGATGGGGAAGGCATGGGTGTTAGTATTCATTACTTTTCATTCTTAAATTTTTCAATAGAATTGATTGAAGAAGCAGGAAGCAGAATATAAACCGTTAGTCATGAAATTAGATAAAACTTAGAAAAGATTCTAGAGTCCACTGGCCAGTATGTATGTTCCCAAGGTAAATTCAAAGGACATGATTCAGTAGAACCCCACACTGAGAGCACAGGTCCCAGTTTTGCCTAACTTTAAAATGAAGGCAATAAAGCCATTCCACCTCAAAAACTCTACCATAGCTTGAATACGTATATTCCTTCATCTCTGAAATCAATAGTTTTAGGCTTGCTAGTGTGAGAGGGCACCATGAGGATTTCTCCAACAGAAGCAACGTAGGCGACAAAACGTAACCACTCTCTGCTTCATCACTAGCTGTTTCCTACCCCAGAGCTTAGCTGAACCTTAGTCTTATGTGAATGAGGGTCTTCCCATTTAGGACCTATACGTCTCCTAATCGAGAGCAATTGCTCTTCATCTTCTATAAAATGCAACGGTGTATTATTTATGATAAGAGACAAAGAAACTGCTGATTCAGACCCCTTTTTAATAAAAATAATAATCACTACTGCTAGTGATGACTTTGACGAGTATGTATGTGTTTACTAATGACTTCTTCTTTCATAGTAGTTGGACTAAAAAGGCTTGGATAGCAAAATGGCATCCTGTGGTATGGCTAAAAAGCTTTAAGATACCATAGAAAGTATGTTGGTAGGTAGATAGCTACTTAACATGAAAATGCAGAAGCATGGTTCATTGGAACACACAAGTTTTGGAATACAGCATTTCAATTGACTCTTAAGATGTCCTAAGAAAGGAATACACAGTAGATAACACTTAAAGAGGACAAGAGCAGACAATATTAAGATGACTTATCTAGCATCTTTAGCTTTCTATCCCAACCCTTATGATACGATTTATATGTGGAAAAGAACTGACATATAGTAAGTGTGATATTAAATAAGTTGCTTGTAATATATCATACAAAAATAAAGTTGGATAATTCTGAGATGGTTGCAACAAAAAGAAACCATATCCTCTACAGTTAGATGTTGAACAATTTTTTTTTAAATAACAGCTTTACTGAATGTAATTTATATACCAGCCAATTCACCTAATGTATAAAATCCAATGGCTTTTAATATATTTGCAAAGTTGTGCAAGCATCACCACACTCTTCATCACCCACCAAAAAAACCCTATACCAGTTAGCTATCATTCATTCCTCTTTCCCCTAATCTGTGTTTGTAGTCCTAGGCAATCACTAATCTACTTTCTGTCTCTACGCATTTGAACATTTCATATAAATGGAATCATACAATATGTGCTCTTTTGTGACTGGCTTTTTTTACTTTGCATATTTTGAAGGTTTATCCATTTTAAGCATGTATCCATATTTCACTCCTTTTTATCATCATATACTAGTCCATTGTATGCATATGCCACATTTTGCTTCTTCATTTAGCTGGCGGACATTGATTGGGTTGTTTCCACTTTTTGGCCATGAAGAATAATGATATGAAAAGCAACAGTTAGTGGAATTTTTTGATGGACATGTTTTCAATTCTCCTGGATTCATATTTAAAGTGGAACTGCAGGGTCTTACAGTAGCTCTGTTTAACTTTTTGAGAAACTGTTAAACTGTTTTCCAAAATGGTCAAACCATTTGTAAAATTCCACCAGGAATGTATAAGACTTCTAATTTCTACACATCCTTGCCAACACTTGTTATTGTCTTTTTATTTGACCAATTTTTTTTAAATGTCATAATGCAAATATTTAAAAACTATTAATATTTAACTATGTTTATTTTCTTTTGTAATAGTTTGCATAAATCTGAGAATATACATTTCCTCACCTGCCTCATATACTGCCTGAAAATAAACAGAAAACCAACCAACCAAAATAACCCCATTAGAGAACATAAAAATTCTACTTTGCAGCCTAGAAAAGAGATAAAAAGCTATCCTAATTACCAGGGGAAACTGTTTGGAATGCTTCCCCTTACAGGAAAGCCCTAACAAATAAAACCATAAACATATCTCAAAGCCAAGTGAACTAAAGCATGAAGATTCCAGGACCCACCAGGGAAGAACATCTCCTAGAGCTGACTTAATGCCAACTTCTAATGGTCTTATAATTTCTACGAAACTTTATTAAACTTTGTCCTGACTTTTAAATATTAAAGGCTCAGAACTATAAACGGCAAACAAGATTTAAAAACATGTTGAGAAACTTTTAGTGGCTTACTCTGTCTTCAAAGACACATAATTTTATTAATTAGAGCAACCAAGAATTACGTATCTTCTATGTGCCTAGCAATCTGTGCTGGGTTCTTTTGAACAGGATTTCACTGAACTCTCATCAAGACCCTCTAAGGTGGGTTATATATTTCTACCCCCACCAAACTTCTCTAATTTTACACTCTGAGATAACCAAATAAAATGGTTGGGTTGACATCCTTACTGGTATTTTTCTACACAAATAAAAATATGAAAAGATTTTTTACCACGTATTTATAAATTTTAAATATATGCATTCACATGAATGTGATGATTATCTAAATTTTATGTATTAAGGAAATTTAATAAGCTTGCTAAAGGGCACATAGCTAGTAAGGGGCGCAGCCAAGATTGAAACTTGGTATATTTGCAGAATGAGTAGGTACCTGTAGAGGGCTGAATGGTGGCCACCAAAAAGTTACGTGTCTCCTAATCCCCAGAACCTATGAATGACAGGTTATTTGGGAAAAGGGTCTTGGCAGATGTGGTAACTTAAGGATCTTGAGATGCGAAGATTATCCTGGATTATCCCAGTCGGTCCTAAATCCAGTGACAAGGGTCCTTAGATACACAGAGAAGACAGACACGGAGAAGGTGACGTGAAAACAGGCAGAGACTGGAGTGATGTGATGTGGCCACAAAGCAAGTAAGTCAGAAGTCACCAGAAGCCAGAAAATACAAACAACAGATTTGTCCCCTAGAGGCTCTGTAGAGGGTGCAGCCCCGCTGACATCTTCACTTCGGAGCTGGCCCCAGAACTGTGAGAAAAGAAATTTCTATTGTTTTAGGGTAGCCAGTTTGTGGTAATTTGTTATAGCAGCCTCAGAAAACTAATACAGTACCTAAAAACTAATTTTCTGTTTTAAAGTATCATTATCAACTCATGGATGTTTATATCCTTGAAATGTTTAAATCAAAAGCAATTATTTTAGGCCACTCAAATTGTTCCCTTTCGGGACAGTGGGAGCTCCTTCAAGTCGTAAACCGTCTTTGGGCCGTGGCCCCAGCAATACCTGATTACTCCCATGCTATCTGGCACAGAAACAGTCTCAGGCAAATCTTGCATATTTTGTTGCCCAGAATTGGATCAGCTATAATACTTTTCCAAGGAGCACTGATATCTTTTAATTGGAAATGGTAGTAAGATACCACGCCCTGCATACTCGTGGTGCTCACTGCTACTGGGGTAGCTGGTTCTAGGGCTTTTCAATGGTTACAACAAGAAAAGTCTCTTTTTAAAGGAGAAAAATAAATGTATGCATAGATAGCAAATTCAAACTAAGATTGCAGGACTGTCCCTTAACTTTTCTGATTTTATATTGCTATCACGTTTCTTCACACCAATATGATTGCTGAAAATAAGACTATTGACTGCAGTTTAAGATTTTCTTTGTGTCTGGTCTCCCACACCTAAGATATATCTCACAGTAACTTACCTATGTGATTATGCAACAAATTTTATGTACACCTGAGCTTGCTTTCAGTTGTTTCGTATTTCTAAAAAATACATCTTAAAAATTTAATTGTTTTAATTATGGAAAGGTATAAAAAAAAGTTACTTTCATGTAAGTTCAGCTCCCTCCCTTGTCTACAGCCCTTTATTACCTCTCTTCCTCTATAGGAAATGAATTATATTATTGTTTTTTTACTTGTATTTTTATTTTCGTGAAAATATAAGTGCATACATTTTAATTCTTTCACTCATTTTTTTAAGCAAAAAATCACGTACTATAAACTACCAACTTGATTTTTTTATAACTTAATATAATTAATATACTCTGGGGAATATCCTAGAACAGAATATAGAGATCTTCTACATTCCTTTTAACAGCTGCATAGAATTCTACTGTACAGAGGTATCATAATTTCTTCAACCAGACTTTGATGAGTATTTTGGTTCTTTCTGGTCTTTTGCTCTTCTTACTGCAGTGTCTTAACCAGTGATTCTTACGGAGTTGGACCAAGAATACCACCACCACTACCTAAAATTCTGTTGGAAATGGAAATTACTGGGCCTCAGCCCAGACCTACTGAATCAGACTCAGATTTCTGGCCCAAAAATCTTCATCATAAGCTCTCCAGGTGACACTAAAGCACGCTCGAGTTTGAGAATCATTGGTCTTAAGCTGTGCTATGCTCTTTTGTATTGTTGACAGTGTATCTGAGGATTGACTCTTAGAAGTATGTTTGCTAAGTCAAAAGATAAAAGCCTGCTTCCAGAACCAAGAGAAAAGTTTCACCATTCTCAGGTTTTAAAATGAATTCATGTGGTTACCAGAGGGTAAGGGGGTGGGGGGTGGGAGATGAGGGTAAGGGGGATCAAACATATGGTGATGGAAGGAGAACTGACTCTGGGTGGTGAACACACAATGGGATTTATAGATGATGTAATACAGAATTGGACACCTGAAATCTATGCAATTTTACTAACAACTGTCACCCCAATAAATAAATAAAATAAAATAAATGAATCCATGCCATGTTTTCCTTTAGTACCTGGTTTCAAGTCTTATATCTTTAATTTGTTTGGACTTTATCCTGGAGTATGGTGTGAGAAATAAATCCACTTTCATCTTTTTGGCTATTTAGTTGTTCCAACACCTTTGCACACACCATACACAAAGGTCAGAGTTTTTGTTGTTGTTGATGTAGTTATTGCAAATGTGTTCTTTTTTTTCATTGATTATTATCCTTGTATTTGGTGGCCATTTGCCAATGCTAAAATTACATCCTGCTACTTTACTAAATTCCCTTCTTCATCAATTTTTATCTCTGTTGATTCTTTTGAGTTTGTCAGATACATAATTATATCATCTACACACAGAGGTAGTTTTCATTGTTCTTGTCAATTACTGTTCCACCTGCTTTCTCTTGCTTACTTTTGTTGAAATAAACACCCCTAACATAGTATTAAACAGGTAGGCCTCGGGGACATTGCACGTTCAGTTCCAGACCACGGCAATAAAGTGAGTTGCACGAATTTTTTTGGTTTCCCAGTACATATAAAAGTTATGTTTACCCTGTAGTCTATTAATTGTGCGACATTATTAAAAAAACACAACATACATACCTTAATTAAAAATACTTTATTGCTAAAGAATGCTAACCATCATCTGAGTCTTCAGCGAGTCGTAATCTTTTTGCTGGTGGAGGGTCTTGACTGGGTGTTGATGGCTGTTGACTGAGCAGGGGGTAGTTGCTGAAGGTTGGGGTGGCTGTGGCAATTTCTTAAAATAAGACAACAGTGAAGTCTGATGCATCGATTGACTCTTCTTTCCATGAACAAATTCTCTGGAGCATGTAATGGTGTTTGGCAGTATTTTACTCACAGAACTTCTTCCAGGATTGGACTCACTCCTCTCAAACCCTATTGCTGCTTTATCAACTAAGTTTACGTAATATTCTAAGTCCTTTGTTGTCATTTCAACAATTTTCACAGCATCTTCACAAAGAGTAGATTCCACCTCAAGAAATCGCTTTCTTTGCTCATCTATAAGAAGCAACTCCTCATCCATTAAAGTTTTACCATAAGATCGCAGCAGGTCAGTCACATCTTCAGGCTCCACTTTAGCTCTTGCTGTTGCCACCAAATGTGCAAATTACTTCCTCCACTGAAGTCTTGAACCCCCAAAAGTCATCCATGAGAGCTGGAATCAACTTCTTCCAAACTCCTATCAAGGTTGGTATTTTGACTCTTCCCACATATTACTAATGTTCTTAATGACATCTAGAATGGTGAATCCTTTCTTTCCAGAAGGTTTTCAATTTACTTTGCCCAGATCCATCAGAGGAATCACTATTTATGGTAGCCATAGCCTTATAAAATGCATTTCTTTTTGGTATGTTGACATTACTCCTTGATCATGGGCTGCAGAATGGATGTTGTTAGCAGGCATGAAAACAACACTCGTCTCGATGTACATCTCCATCAGAGCTCTTGGGTGACCAGGTACACTGCCAATGCGCAGTAATATTTTGAAAGGAAACTTTTTTCTGAGCAGTAGGTCTCAACAGTGGGCTTAAAATACTCAGTGAACTATGCTGTAAACAGATGTGCTGTCATCAGGCTTTGCTGTTCCATTTACAGAGCACGAGCAGAGAACGCTTAGCATCACCCTTAAGGACCCTCGGATTTTCAGAACAGTAAGTGGGCACTGGCTTCAACTTCGAGTCACCAGCTGCATGAGCCCCTGACACGAGCCAAGTCAGTCTGTCCTTTCACGCCAGGCACTGACTTCTCTCTAGTTATCAAAGTCCTAGACGGCATCTTCTTCCAATAGAAGGCTGTTTCGTCTACACTGAAAACCTGCTGTTTAGCGTAGATGCCTTCATTAACGACCTTCCCTAGATCTTCTGGATGACTTGCTGCAGCTTCCACATCAGCACTTGCTGCTTCACCTTGTGTTTTGATGTTACAGAGTTGACTTCTTTCCTTAAACCTCATGCACCAACCTCAACTTCAAACTAGCTTCAAACGTTTCTTCTGCAGCGTCCTCACCTCTCTCAGCCTTCACAGAATAGAAGTTAGGGCCTTGCTCTGGATTAGACTTTGGCTTAAGGGAATGTTGTGGCTGGTTTGATTTTCTTTCCAGGCCACTAAAACTTTCCCCATATCAGCAATAAAGCTGTTTCACTTTCTTCTCATTCGTGTGTTAACTGAGATAGCACATTTCATTTCCTTCACACACTTTTCCTTTGTGTTCACAACTTGGCTATCTGTTTGGTGCAAGAGATCTACCTTTTGGCCTACTGTCTTGGCTACTGACATGCCTTCCTCACTAAACTTACTCATTTATAGCTTTTGATTTAAAGCGAGAGATGTGAGACTGTTCCTTTCACTCGACCACTTAAAGTCACCACAAGGTTACTAACTGGCCTAATTTTAACATCACTGTGTCTCAGGGAATAGGGAGGCCCGAGGAGAGGGAGAGAGGTGGGAATGGCCAGTGGGTGGAGCAGTCAGGACACACACATTTTATCGATCAAGTCTGCCATCTTACCTGGACACAGCTCTTGGTGCCCCAAAACAATTACAACAAGAACATCACAGATCGCCATAACAAGGATAATGATAATGACAAAGTCTGAAACACTGTGAGAATTACCAAAATGTGGCTCAGAGAGCAAATGCTGTTGGAAAAAATGGTGCTGATAGACTTGCTTGACACAGGGTTACCACAAACCTTCAATTTGTATAAAAAAATGCGGTATCTGTGAAGCCCAATAAAATGAGGTATGCTGTATAAGAACTGAGATAGTAGAATGGAAGTGACTTCTTTCAACCTATATACCAGTGATTAGAATTAACGGAAACAGTAGTAAGTAGAAAAACAAATCAAAGAAGCTAGTATATTAACTCATACTAAATGGACAAGAGAATAAAACCAACAGAAAGCGGTCTATAAACAAAAATCTTGTTCCTCTTGGTATGTGGCTATGAAAATTTGAGTCAACAGAGTTGCTATTCTCTGATCCATATGACATATCTTAATTTCCCCAAGAAATAACTTCATGTATTCCTACCACCTGTAAATAATGGAGATCAGCACTAAATAACAATCTGATCCCAACTTCTTTCCCCTTTTTTCCCCAAAAATCCCCTCTTCCAGCCAAACTTTTCTTACCATTGCTTCCTGAAAACACTGTACACACATTTCCACCTTCTTGCCTTTATATGTTTTCTTTCCATGATATATCCTGTCATCACTAGAGGTTATACTCTCAAGGAAAGGACAGTATATTAAAATTTTCTACAGCTCATACAATACTTACTAACCCAGATAAAGTTAATTACTCTCTTCTCTATTGATGGTATAATATGATAAACTCCTGTTACTTATGAAGTTATTTTCTAATCATCTGCTCGTTTTTCTATACTTCTAGATTATGGGTGGGGCCCATACTTTACATTATGGGTGGGCCCACACCTACCATTATGGAGGGGCCCACACCTTACTCAAACTGGTTTCCCAAATACCTGGCAAATAGTACATACTGAAGAAAGACTAACTAGCAAATAGTTTAAATAGAGATGTTTCCTTGGCTTTGTAAATAAATGAATGGCCTAAACAATACTTCTCAAGATTATATCCTGATCTACTGGTCTTCCAATATGAGCTGCTCAACAGATTAAAAGCACTCATTTAAAAACATAATCTGATTAGAAACAAAAATGCTTGCTTTCATATAAACAGATAGCAACAAAAGATTAACAGATTATGGTCAAAAGATCAGCAGTTACTTATTATTTAACTTTTTAAAAAGTCACCCAAAAAAACAGAGCAATCTAGTCAAGAAATGACATTTTTTTTAAAAAAAAAAGCTTAAAATTGTTTTTAGAAAAATATTTAAAACAAATTTTATAGCTTGTATTCATTAAAGCCAGTTTTACATAGTTTACTGAAGTAGTTTCAGATTGTTGGATATTTATGTACCACCCACTGAACATATATATTCAGAAGGTACTACTCTTCAGATATATTATACTACTGAGAATTTTAAATTTCAACAGTTGATTATTATATCGAACAAGTCAAAAGCATATTATTATTCATATTATATACATTTGAATTTAAAGCTTTAGTAAATAATCATTGACAATGTTTTATTTTGTCCTGAAAACATTCAATGGGTCCCTCTAAAGTATTAGAGAGACTGCCAGAAATAATGGAGCAGTAATATCAAAATTAAAAATTAGCTTTATATAGTTGAAGGATTAACAGTTAAAATACTGGTAACTTAAGTTTCAAAAATTGTTTTAATCTTCAAAAATAGTAATCATTCTCTTAAAGGAGAATTCTTATTTTCTGGACAGTCTTTCTTTAGAGGAATTTCATTTCCAAAAGTAACAGACCCTTTTAGCTCTAAATACCTTCTTCCCATAGCAAGTGCAATCTACTCCAAATTGGGCAGACTGTGGCTCTTGATAATATTCAAACAGCCCCCTAACGAAAGATGGAGAGGCCATAGCTGAACTGTCCTTTGCTCCTGGGTACCCTAACTATCCAAATCCCAACAGCGCAGTGTCTTCAATACAAGACAGAACTAAAGCCTCCAACTCACCCACCAACCACCACAGAAAGAAGATAACATCTCTCCCAAAGGTCTCTCCGCACATAAATTTGCCTAAAGGATTTTTTCTCCCCTGCAAACTTTTTAAACAGATGTTTCTATACAGAATCATCTCCTTCCAACTTCACATACATATATATAAATAACATTAGTGGGCAGGGGGTCTGTGGTAGTCCACATAAATCCAAACACAGTATGTATCAAATGTCCTGATTTAAAGTAGTTTCTGAACAAGCAGTAAAATTAACATTACATCATGTTCCTGGAAAGAATTAATAATTCCTTATAGATGAAAAGGTTTATTTCAGGTAATTAATTTTTTCTTAAGACACTTTAAAAGCAGACCAAAATCTAACAAACTTTTCACTATCAGAAGATAAAAATAATACTGTAGTTGCTTTATGCAGCAATATTTGTATTTCATTTGGGGGGAAAAGGCAGAGACATCACTTAGCTATGATCCTACCAAAAAAAAAAAAAAAAAAAAAAGCAACAGAAAGTGTTGATTTTAACTATTTTTCTGGAGTTATTTCACCTTACCTTGGCTTGGAATTCCAAAAAGCTCTTCTCTGAACATTGTTTCCTGTCTGCAAATTAGGAATCCAAACTACAAACTTCTAAGTTTTTCCACTTTACATGGATATCAATAAACTAGTTTTAATATTGGACTGAATGTCAAAGTTCTGTTCTCTGTTCCTATTTGGCTGAAAGGTATACCTATAACTAGATACTTTCTATCGATTTTCAACTACTGAAGTATCAGTTTTGCTGTCAAGGCTCTTTATTTTTGTACATAAAAGGAAGTGGGTTTGATACTATCTCAGTGTTCTTCCTGTCTTACAATGCATTTGAAATAAAGTGATGTCAGATTGAGAGTAAAAACCCAAAATAAGAAAAAGGACTCCGCACAATTAGTTTGCTTTACCTTTATTTGTAATGCACCTGATTTAGAACTGCTTTGCTGCATGCTGCTATCACTACTACCAATTTTCTACTTCAATTTGCACTGGACTATAAAAACATTGATAAATGTATAATATTTAGCTAAAAATATACATAATCTATGCCATATGAATGACCCATGAATGACAGAAGCACATTCTGTGAGACTAAATCATTCTTCATTATTGGTAGGTCAGCATTTATCCATTTCTTAATATTAGAGCTGCTAGAGTAAACATGAATTCCATGTGACATGTACACCTCTCATCTCCAAATAACCATGTGACAGCTACTACTCAAATCTGCTACTGTAGCATATGTAGCTATTGAAAAGTAAAGACCTCCAAACACCATGATTTTGTTTCCAGTTTATTAGTCTGGTCTCCTTTAATATTGATTTCCCTGTTCCCAGCCACATCCATAATTTATGAATATTGCTGTTTCTCTAGCCTGATGACTTGGCTTGGTTCCTAATCTTAGATCAACAATTTCCAAATTTGAAAAGAAAAGTTTAAACTGGGGAGGTAGAGGGGAGAGACAGAGCCTTAACATGTTTGGCTGCGCCTGTCCAGAAAATGTCCTTAGTGCACACAGGGATACAAGCCCTGGCCCACACCTCCTTTCACTACTGACAGGGATTACTCTAAAAATAGGTATTAGAATATTGGTCAGAGGTCTTGACTTTGTCTTGAGATCTGGGTTGCTCTCCAACTGGTTGGGATCTTAAAGCTAAAATCCTCACAATCACAAAATTTGGCCAAATTGCAAATGCAGTCACAGCACCAGAGAACACAGATGATGCCACCAATTATCTCAATTATCTCCAGGAGCAGCACACACATTAACACAAGGATGATAGTGAATAAGGTTTTTTTTCTGATATAGTTCTATTATCAGTAGTTCTAAAGGCACTTAAAATTAACGAGTCAAGTATTCTAACAAATGTGACCCCAGCCTCTAGATCCAAAGACAGCTCACCTAAAACTCAAACCTAAGAGGATATCCAAGCTAGGGAAACTCTTGGATGTCTGCTTTGCTCTGGAAAATCAGTCCAGAGCGAAAAACCTTTGCGTCAGTCCTTATAAAGGAACCATCATGAATTGGCTGAAAACCTGTCTTGCCATGTACGGCTGTTTGGGTAAAAACAATTCGACCTCTTCAAGACTTTGACAAGAAGCAACAGATAAATTAGTAAGAATAGGAGCTAAAAATGTATCCTTAGGTGGAAAATCCACCCCAGGGAAGCTGCAGCAACAAAGACATTATTCTTCACAGGAAGGTTTTCGGGTAAGCTATGGAGCAGACATCAAGGAGGGCATGAGAGCAAAGCCCAGCAGATTGAATGCAGCCTTTGCTTGTAGAAATGAAAAGCATTCTTTTCCTAGTAAGGAGAGAGTTGTTAAGAGTAGCAAGTGCTGAAATTTCAGGTGAGAGGATTTAAGAGGCAAAGAAAATCCGAGTGAGCCATGTCGTCCAATGTCGTAGCCCCTAGCCAGAGGTGGCTATTTAAATTTAAGTAAAAATCAAGTTAAAGCTTTCGTTCCTCGGTCACACTAGCCATTTCAAGTGCTCGGTAGACACATGCAGCCAGGGGCGGCTGTGTTGGGCTGGACAGCATACATACAGAACGTTTCCATGACTGCAGCCATTCTGTTAGACAGTACTGATCTAGAGGGCGAGGGAAAAGAGACCGACTGACGTGGGGCTTGGAAAGGAGGAAGTCCTAACACGGACATTTGTCCTACAGTGCTCAGTACTTTATTGAGGGATCAGGTGGATTTACCTTTCCTTTTCCACCTGCTCTTTTTTCCCTCCTTGTTGCTGCCACCATCACTGCTGCTGCTGCTGTTCTCAGAACTCTGGGAATCTGACTGACCATCACTGCTTTCTTCTGAACCTTCTGATAGCTCTTTCACCCCATCCGGCACATCTTTCTGAAAATGCAGCATCCAATTAGGATTAGTCATCACCATTTCAGCAAATAGCAATTAAATCTCTGACATGCATTGTTGCAACTTAATTGTGCTGATTAATTTTCAGTATTATAGGATTCAGTAGCAGAACCAGCAATATTTTCTGAATTCCTGTCATCTCTCTTCTTTGGCTCAAATTAGCCAATGTTTCCATCTATGGCCAAAGGCAAAAATATTACATGACAATCGCAGGCAGGCACAACACAGAGGCTTAAATTAGACAAAAACTGGGTATAGGTAAGGCCAGGTAAATGATTAACTGTTCAGGATAAAAAAATTATATAATAATTTTGTAAACCATGTATATACATCCATCATCCATGTAAAAGATATATGAATTTGTATGTATGTTAGTACCATTACGTACCATTAATTTTGAATTCAATTAAGAGTCTGGATAGCAAGAGATAGTGCATTATTTGAATCTAATTGGTTCCTGAATATTGGTTAGTAAGTAGCAAGAACCACATATTAAAAAAAATCTTCTTTTTTTTTTTTTTTAATCACATGAATCTTTGGTTTCTGAACTGGATAGTGAGGATGTTAGTCAGAAAGGATACCTGTGTCAGCATAGTATGTACGAGAGATAACAGGATAGCTGCGAGATCAAGAACGAGGAAATTAAGACTTTTGGGTTTAAATTCTGGCTTTTCAACTGTGTAGCCTTGATCAAAATTTTAAACTCTCATGCCTCAGTCTCCCTGTCTATGAGGATAATAGTACCTACCTTAAAAGATCACTCTGAAATAAAATGAGTTAATAAATGTAAAATGCTTAAAATAGTGCCTGGCATATGATAAGAGCCCAACAAATATTAGCCACTATGTATTTATGTAACATATTAAAATATACACATATAAATAAACACATTAATGAATGTTATTTCTAAGTTACAAAATTATGGATGGTTCTTTTTCTTCTCAATATACTTTTTATCTCCCCACATAATTTATTTCTATAATCAGATAAAAATTTAATTCTGACATGTGACCCTCCTACTTATAACTGGCACTCCTAACATAGCCAAGATAGTAAACTCTGATCCAGAAAGGAACTGTTCTTTTCCACTTAAGTTTATATCCTAGTGCCATTTCTTATGCTATACACTTTCTTAAAATACATATCCCATATTTTTCTATTCTTTCCTTCAAAATGCAGGACAACTTTTATAGAGTTAGTTGCCAGCCAGACCTCTTGACCTGTAAGTTCAACAAGTATTTTAAATCCAAATATAACTAATTTCTTAAACTTGTGATCCCTCCAGGATCAACTTGCTCATGCCCTGAATTTTGGAATCATTTTATGCTTTCTTTCACTCATTCCAAATAGTATATATTTTATTTCTCTAATGTCCCTTGCCTCCATCTCTTTAACTACTCTCGTATTTCAAGCCAATTATCTCTTCCAAACAACCATAACTATCTCTTTGACAAGTCTTCCTGCTTTACTCTTAAACCTGTCCTACTTAATTATCTTCCTAAACACGATTTGACCATGCTCTTCTCCTGAAAAACCTCTGCCATCTCCTCAACACACACATTCTCTGCTTCTGTCTCTCCCCCCTTTCCACCTTCCTCCCTCTCTCCCTTTCTCTCTAATTGGTCAGTTAGGCTTTCAAAAGCCTCCAAAGTTTGATGTTGACCTAATGTTTACAACCCTTGACTCCTTACCACACTAGCCCAGAGAGATTATGGTCTAACCGCTCCAATTTACTCTACTTTCAAATTCATTCTGAATCCTTCTATTGGTGCCTTTGCTTAATCGATTCCCTTGTTTTGGAAGGCCCTTCTTCACATTACTTATCTGCTCAAATCTTGTAAGTTTGAAAAACAAATTCAAAAACTTTCTAGATCTCATTATTCAAAATTAATCTTTCTTTCCCTATACTATTGCAGTACTTTATAGTACAGTATTTTATAATACAGTATGTTCTGTCACTGTGCAATTATTTTAATAACTATGTGAGCTTCAAGGATTCAGGGACTACATTTATCCTTTATAGCCTCTACAGTATCCAGCATTTAATACATGTTATTAACAATGTTGAAAGTCTAGAACAGCTAAAACCTAAAAGAAATGCAGAAAGCTCCATGTGGGACTATAGCCTTGTAACCCCAGGAACAAAGTATATAAAAAGGAGGCATTATGGGTAAGTTAGATCTTTTTAATGTTAGTGAGCTACACACAACCACTGAGCATAGTGATGACTACAGCTCAAAGCTAAAAAGGTAAGAAGGACCGAGTCCCACATACACATGGGCATAGTTACTGCATGCCAAGCATTAAGTCTCCTGCTGATAAATTTCCTTCGTGAAGCAAGCCTTCTTCTCAATATATCTGGCTTCAGCTGGCTTAACCTCAACCTCACATTAAGGGTGATCATGAACCTAAGAGATCAATACATTCGGCAACAGAATCATTCATGTATAGACACATGGGCCAAGCCAAACCAAGTCAGCCAAATCAAGATTAACTGAAGGACTCCTGCTTTAGTGCCTCAGTCTCTTTGCTCTTCAGACTTACAGCCTGCAGAATAGGGGTGGGGTGGGTGGGGGGAGTGACGTCATCTACAATGAGGAGAAAGCTTGCCTGAGAAAGAAGCCAAAAGAAAGTGGACAGATCTGGTAACATCTGTTATCAACTGTTACCCATTCCTCATCACATCATTTAAGCTCCTGGATGTAGGCAGAGTTTCCTAGAATTTTCGGATATGTGAACCAATAAATTCTGTTTTACTCAAGCTCATTCATCTAAGTTGGTTCTCCTGTTTGTGACTGAAAAGACACTGGTATGTCAAGGTCCCTTCTCAGTGCAGGAATTAGAAGTTAGCAAACTTGCTATGGTAGAAAGAACACAGGCTTGGGAATTCAGTCAGATCTAGGTTCAGATTCTGTTCTGATATTATTTGGCCAACACTGGATAAGAAAGCCAATCTTCTGAACTTGGGCTTTCTCATTTATAGCAAGGGAATAATAACCACAATTCTGAGTTGTAACAATTCTGAATTAAATGAAAAGGTAATATGAAGCATCAGGGCTGTATTGCTCCTCGGTAACTCTCAGTATTATTCAAATTTATGTGGCCCTTGAAAAAGTTACTGGAAGTCATTTTCATTTCATCCTTTCAAGATAATATTATCATAAAGAATAAAACATAAATTTACTTTTCTGATCTACCTACAGATGGTTACAGATTAGTTAAAAAATGCATTAAATACAGGTTTGAAAATATTCTCTCTTCCTGAAAATAAGCTCTTCAAGAACAGAATTTTGTCTTTATGACGCAAAATATTATTTATACGTGGTCACTTCATGTTTTACTTTTTCAATGAGTCCCTAACAAAAATATTTACCTTCAACGTATATACTCCCATCCTACCAGGAACCTTATAGAAGATGCCCTCTTCACCTCGCGAGTTGGTGTGCAGCATTGCATTCAGGCACGCAAGAGGGGAAGTCCCACTGCAAGGAAAGAACAGGAAGAACAACACAAGGATTAGCTTCCGTTTCTGAATATCCAATGTAACACTGACTTAAGATATAACTAGTCAACACCCATTTAATAAACTATAAGTCTATCAATCCATAGAGAGACTGCCATGGATGTAGAATTCATTTCCATATGTCTAAAGAAAAAATAGTTCTTTAATTTTCTTAATCCTCATCCAGTATCAAACAATTAAGCCAAGAAAAGCTTTTATCTCGCAGAAGTATCAAATATATGGTATAAAGATTCTATTTCACTTACAATTTTGTCAGTTATATCTCAATGAAGCCGAAATTTTTTTAAAAGACTATTTCATTTAGTACAAGCTTTAAATGTCCAGAAGTAAAACAGCTGGAAAGCACACAGATTCAAATAAAAACCATTAATAATCTCCTTGCCTATTGCTGCACCAGATTAAATCTGATTTGTGTAACAAATACATTTCCATGGTCTCTTGTTTTTGTTTTTTATTTTTATTTTTTTGCTGTGATATAATTGACATATAGTTTCAGGTGTGCAACATAATGATTCTATACAGAGGGTGCCAAAAAAAAGGTATACACATTTTAAGAAAGGAAAACTGTATTAAAATTGTAATACTCAATATATACCAATAACAAAAGATGAATACAAGTCACGTTTGACTTCTGCAATTACAAGAGGTGCTCAAAGTGGTTACCAGCAGCGTCCAGACACTTCTGATTACAGCAAACCACTGCTTGAGCAACGTTGACCAAAGTGTCCACTTGTGTATACATATAGTTTTTTGGCACCCCCAGTATTTGTATACACTGCAATGATCTCTTGTATTTAGACCTATCATGAGATCACTTAAAAGTAAGCTTTGGAATATTTATCTTCTATGTAACAACTTAGTTAAATGTTTACTAATTCTAACATGCATTTACCATATTTTTCAGAGCTTCAGGTACATAATAAATTTCCTGTAAAATATATTATTTCCCCTTCTAATTTTAATCAGATTTCATTTTCCTATCGTCTTGTACTTATCTAACAAAATAAACCGTAATGGAAACGGTGATGTGTGGCATCCTTAAGTTGTTTCTCAGAATATCTGAGGGACTAGGCAGTTATGTGTGCATTTCCAGCTCTTCTCCCCCTTGGTTCACTGCTGGTTATTAGGAACCCTAATACGCCTACAGAAGAGGCTACTAGGTTATCTAGGGTATTCCTAAAGATAAGAGTTCTCTGTGGGGAAAGCAGGGTCATGCGTCCACTGTCCTTTGGTACTGTGGAAATGTTGAGGGTCAAAAACTAGAAAGAAGACGGAGGACAACAAAGAAAATAAAGAAAAACCTTTTGCTGATGAAAGTTTTGAGTGTCTCCACGTTGATTTTCATAGTTATGTTTATCTAATTTGGTTATTTCCACGTTAAAAATACACATAATGCAATTCTAGTCAGAATCCCAAAGTTTTTATCAAGAAAATATATAAAAATTGCCAAGAAATTTGGACGGATAGGGATGATGGGAGAACTACTTAAGAAGGTATTAAAATGCACCCTACGCCACTATTAAAGCAGTATGTTTCTGGAACAGGATAAATAGACAAATGCAGAAATAGATCCTAATAAGGTACTATTTCTGTGTTGTAGGAAGAAGACAGCATCATGACAGTCACCTGTGGTTTGACTACCTGGCATCTGTTCCCTCTTCTTCTGGAAACACTACCTAAAATTTCCTGTGAAAGGTTATCCCTCTCCCACCCTCACTCATGTAGTTGACAGGGAACTGATCCCATGCTCATCACAGGTATAAATCCAAACTGTTAAAGCACCATTTTCTGGTTGCAAAAGCCCATCAGCATTTCTGTATGTACCCTACTCCCCATCTCCACAGATTCAGGAACATGACCTGATTAATCCAGGCCGACAAGCTAAGCTGCTATTTACTTGGGCATTTGGGAAAGGAAACTTGCTCTCCAGGGAAGCTTTAGAAAGAGACTCTTCCTCTGAGTGAGTATGAAGAAGTCATGCCTAAAACTTTCAGTCATCATGTGATCGTGGGGGAATTATCTGGAACTGGAGTGGAACAACACACAGGACAGACTGAGGAACACCTAGGCAAGGATTATAGTGAAAAATTCAACACCCAAAAAGGCAGAATTGAGAAAAGAGGAAAACAGAAATGTGTTTTTTCAGCAGTATTACTTTTGCCACTGTATCAAGCCTTGTCTTAAGCCAATCTTACCTTTGTAATTTTTTGGAGGTTTTAAGTCACAAGAACTGAAAGAGTCCTAAATAAAGTAATTTATTTAATAATTAGTGTTGACCTATCATGTTGTACATCTGGGGAAAATAATTCTCACAATATATACAAAAACATAGCCAAATGGATTAAAGCCAAAAATGTAAACAGTAAAAGGCATTAAAAGAAAATAGTACAACCTACAGAATACAGAAACCTGTATGTATCTCTGTTCTACACGAGAGAAAACCTAACAATCAAAAACAAAAGAAACTGAATAAAAATTTTTATACAGGAAAAAAATATGATCAACAAGATTATAAAAGTATATGAAGCTGGAATAGGCAACTGCAAGTCAAATGGCAGACAAAAAAATTAATAGTTCTAAGAGAGCTTCTTTTAGGAAAACACAAGGAACCAAGTAGAAAAAATGGATAAATATGAACAAATGATCATAAAACACGCAATGTAAATGGCCAATTGCACACACAAAAAAAGCCCAAACGTAATAATAGTCAAAGGAAAACAAATTACATCAAGATACCATTGGTTAGACTGGGAAAAATCAAATGGATTCAAGTCTTGCAGTATAGTACTACAGTTATGTAAGATGTTACCACCAGAGGAAACTAGGTGAGGTATATACATGGGATTATTTTTACAATTTCCTGTGAACCTATAATTACTTTTAAAAAAAAAAAAAGGAGCTGCTAAGATCTACTCTGATGGCAAGGTTCTAGGCAAATGGACACTCTTACAGACTGTTGGTGGGACTGAAAACTGCTACCATTCCCCACTCCATCCTGCTATTTCTCAGTTCTGCCTTAGGAAAGTAACATGGAAGTATCCATTAAAATAATATATATATATATATATATACGAGTATTAGGGGCCACTGGTATGACAATCCCACTTTAATCTATCCTACAAAAATAAGGCCACAGGACTTAAGGACATATATGCAAGGATTAACTACAGCATTGTTAAAAGTGTCAAAGCACTGAAAATGACCTCAAAATCCATTAATGAGGGAATGGTTGACTATATGTTAGTAAAGTAACCAACAGGATATGAATCAGTAACAGCTACAGTAATAGTAAAGGGAATGTTAAATTCCAGGAAACAACTTTGTTTAGCCCTCACAACAATCCTTTGAGACAAGCAAAATGATTACACAATTTTTACCCAAAAAAACAAAGTAATGTATAAAGGTGTTGGGTGAGCTGTTCAAGAGTGAATTAGTAAATGGTAGAGCCAAGATTCCAGTAAGAAAAAAAAAAAAAAAAAGAACAGGAAAGAGACTGCTTTTTAAAAGAACATATAACCAAGTGAAAAAATATGCTATAATCTTCAGTTCAATAACTTATCTGGGTAGAAGTCTGCCCCAATTAATGGTATTCAATTTCAACATTAAGTATCCACCCTGGTTATGCCAAAAACCTAGGTCTGTAGCTCAAAAGAGGAAAGCTTTCTTAGCTTGGACTCTAAAAGGGGAGAGAGAGAAGGGAACAAATAACCACAGAACACTGTAGTTCAATCAGTGCTATTAATATAGATATAGGTCAATAACCCCTGACCCAAAACACTGCAGGACAAATGCTTCAGACATAAAAATCTTTTGGGTTTTAAAAAGGTAACACAATACGCCATATATGATGTAATACCACCAGAAAAGTTAGAGGCAGCATCCCATAACCAAACACAATGAAACATGACTATTCACACAAAGTGAGATAAAGATTACATATGGTTTCATGTCAGTTCAAAAGAAGTGTTGTCACATTAGTTTTGGTAACAAATGCATGGAAAAAACTTTTTCACACATTTTTAATTTGGGAATTACGAAATCGAGACTGCAGACCTGTATATGTAATATGCTGTAAGTCAGAGAGAGAGAAACAATCTGGTCTAGGGTTTAGTACCTAGAATCAAAACAAAACAAATCAGAAAAACCCCAACCCAAACCAAACCAAACCAATAAAACCCTTAAAGTAAAACCCATAAAATGAAAGTAAATGGCACACACGTCTGGTGAAAAGATGTGGTAAAAGAGATACAGACACCATCATAGTATCTCCTTGTAAATCTGAGTATAATTTTCCTTTGAAGGTAGTAAGAAAGTTTTGAAAAACCCACAAGATATACAGAACATGGTACTGTTTAAAACAAAAACTTAGATTTTATTTCAGGAAAATATAAAAAATCAGAGAGTCCTGACAGTTTAATTTTGTAAATAATGAATCAATGGCAGAGAAGAAAAATAGGATACACTGCCCATAATGGAAGGAATACAGCTCAAGGGAAGTAACTCCAGAATTATACAAGTAAATAAATGAATAACTGGAAGGAATAGGCATCTTCTGCAGGAATTAAACAAACCCTGGTACTGAGGACATCAATACCAATGTAAAGTCAAGTACAGTTGACCCTTGAACGATGCAGGAGTTAGAGGTGCCAAACCCCCCACGCAGTCAAAAATCCACGTGTAACTTGACTCCCCAAAACTTAAGTTGTCCCTTGGTACATGTGGGGGATTGATTCCAGGGCCCCTGTGGGTACCAAAATCCCCTATATAAAATGGTGTAGATAAATGTATTCAGTTAGCCCTCCACATCCGCGGAATGCCATCCCAATCGTGGATGGAAAACAGTACAGATATTTATTGGAAAAAATCCACTTTTAAGTGGATTGTGCAGTTCAAACCCATGCTGTTCGAGGGTCAGTTATTGGAATACATCCTTAAATAACTGTGGTTATGTTATATCATTTTAATGTGCATTTATCACTTTATTTTTTTTGCCAATGACTTATTACTTGTTGTTTATTTTATATTTATTTTAGACTATGGACATTATGTTAGATAAAAATCAAATTCGAGCTATTTTCTTATTCGAGTTCAAAATGGGTCATAAAGCAGCAGAGGTAACTCGCAACATCAACAACGCATTTGGCCCAGGAACTACAAACGAACATACAGTACAGTGGTGGTTCAAGAAGTTTTGCAAAGGAGACGAGAGCCTTGAACATGAGAAGCGTAGTGGTCAGCCATCAGAAGGTGACAACGACCAATTAAGAGCAATCATCGAAGCTGATCCTCTTAGAAAAGTTGACGAAGTCAACATCGACCATTCCACGGTCGTTCGGCATTTGAAACAAACTGGAAGGGTAAAAACTCGGTAAGTGGGTGCCTCACGAGCTGACTGCAAACCAAAAAAAATCATCATTTTGAAGTGTCATCTTCTCTTATTCTACACAGCAACAACGAACTATTTCTCAATTGGATTGTGACGTGTGACGAAAAGTAGCTTTTATACAACCAGCGATGACCAGCTCAGTGGTTGGACCGAGAAGCTCCAAAGCACTTCCCAAGCCAAACTTGCACCAGAAAAGGTCATGATCACTGTTTGGTGGTCTGCTGCCGGTCTGATCCACCACAGCTTTCTGAATCCCGGCGAAACCATTACATCTGAGCAGGATGCTCAGCAAATCTATCAGCTGCATTGAAAACTGCAGCGCCTGCAGCCGGCACTGGTCAACAGAAAGGGCCCAGTTCTTCTCCACGACAACACCCGACCGCACGTCACACAACCAACGCTTCAAAAGATGAACGAATCGGGCTACGAAGTTTTGCCTCATCCGCCACATTCACCTGACTTCTCACCAACTGACTACCACTTCTTCAAGCATCTCGACAATTTTTGCAGGGAAAACGCGTCACAACCAGCAGGATGCGAAAATGCTTTCCAAGAGTTCATTGAATCCCGAGGCATGGATTTTTACGCTACAGGAATACACAAACTTATTTCTCGCTGGCAAAAATGTGTTGATTGTAATGGTTCCTATTTTGATTAATAAAGATGTGGGTGGAGCCTAGTTATAACGATTTAAAATTCAGTTCGAAACCACAATTACTTTTGCACCAACCTAATAATACGGAATAATTTCTGACACCCAAACCAGCTGAAAGAAGAACACCTCAAAAGATTACATAACTATCATGAGACAATGCAGCTTTTAATTTTTCTTGTCCATGCTCAAGAGACCCGAGATGAACAAGTGGCAAGGGTGGGGTGGGGGGGCGGTGCTCTTTTAAGGAAAGGAACAAGTGCAGCCTTCTAATTTTATGCTGAGTCTATCTCAGGGAAGGAAACATACTCCGATGTTTCATACACAAGGCCCAAGAAGAGAAGTAACTTCACTCATATTGCCAATAGGCTGATTTAGTTCCCTCTTTAGTAAAAATACGTAGTTCCTTAGCAGTAGCTAGTAGGGTAGGGCTAAAAGACCTGATGTCTATAATTACACACTGCACAGGTGAAGCAAATACAGTAACTCATGAAAGGAGACTTTCACTGTGTGGCCAAAAGAGCTAGGTTTATGTATTTATACCAATCTGAATTCAGATCTGATTATAGCCATGAGCAAGTCATTTTAAACACCCTTAACCTTAATTTTCTCATCTCCAAATGATTTTTTCCATCTCTATTTCAAAGTGGAGTGAATACCACCTACTTTGTAATTTGGGACAAAGTGTTTTGTCACAGAGAGTCAGTAACTGTGGTAGTGACCTTAACAACTTGCTCCCCTACTCTACTCTCGTGGTATTCCAACGTTCCCTACCTCAAGCAGTAGTAGAGAGTTCACCCTCAGCCCCATCAATGCCCCACTCTGAAGCCAGAGTGACAAAAAAAATCATGACACCTCTGCCCAGATTAAACTTCATCCATGACATCAGAATGTATCTTAGCATAAAGTCCAGAGTTATCAACGTGATCTCACCACGCCCATCCTCCCACACCCTCTCTGACCCAGCCTTCTTTCCATTGTGTAACTTACATTTCTTCTGACTTCTGGACCTTTGCACTAGCTACCCTGTTTCCCCAATAATAAGACCTAGCTGGACAATGAGCTCTAATGCATCTTTTGGAGCAAAAATCAACATAAGACCCAGTTTTATTTTACTATTTTACTCTTATTTTACTATAGTATATTTTACTCTTATTTTACTATAGTAAAATAAGACTGGGTATAATATAATATAATATAATATAATATAATATAATATAATATAATATAATAATGTAATACCAGGTTTTATATTAAGTTTTGCTCCAAAAAACGCATTAGAGCTCATTGTCCAGCTAGGTTTTATTTTGGGGGAAACAGTAATGATTCTCTTACAATGATAACCCTCACCTTTTCTCCTCACAAGCTCCAATTCACTCCTCAGATTTCAGCCTTAATGTCTCTTGTCAGAGGAAGTCACCCCAATGCTGTACAGAAACCAATACTTCTCCTAAATACATATAACTATGTATATTGTAATTTAAAAATTTTTAATTTAACATATGACTCCATTGTGGGCCAGCAGATTCAATGACATGCGATTTAATTTAACCTCTCTGGGAAGCAGATTCTCTCTTCTCTTCTATATTTGAACCCCAAAGCAGAAAGGTTCTAGGACCTACAAGCGTAATCCTGAAAATATAATGGGTGAGCCTGATGAAAATGGAATAAAAATGAAGGAAGTAGAGATGAGATACTTACTGATCAAACTGCTAGAATACCTGGATCAAGTTTTGCCTGTGTTTTTTTTTTTTCAACTTATATTACATGAATAATTTCCTTCAAGGTGTAAGCCAATTTATATTGCATTTCCTATTATTTATAACTAAAATATCTTAACTGACACAAAACACCTAGGTTAAAGCATTCAAAATGACAGATAGTGAAACAAAAGAAAGGTAGAGGAGAATATTCCAAGGTAACAACTCCCTTCTACCAATGAGAAAATATTACATTTATGAATAATAATGATAATGTAAAAGCCTTATTAACATAACCATCATTCAAGCCTATGCTCCAACTGCAGAGGCTGAAGATGAAATTGAAAGCTTTGATGCAAGTATACAAGAAACTGATCACACAGCAAAATAAGACATGTTGATAATTATAAGTGACTGGAACACAAAAGGAGGAAATAATGCAGAATCGAATGTTGGAAAGTTTAGACTACAGGTTAGAAATGAAGCAGGAGATTGGCTCGTAGATTTCTGCAAAGCCAACAACTTGTCCATTGTAAACACAAGCTTCAAACAACCGAACAGACAATTGTATACATGGCCATCACTAAACGGCCAATACAGAAATCAAATGGACAATGTAATTTGAGGCAGGAGATGTATTCTCGCTCCTAAAACAAGACCAGGAGCAGATTGTAGTACAGACTACAAACTATTAATATGGAACATTACAGTAAAGCTGAAGAAGAGCACCAAAAGAATCATAGTGCCAAAATATACAGTAAATAACATTCCCGATGGATTTAAAGTCTATATAAAAAACAGATTTGCACTGATAAACTTAATTGACCAAGAACCAGAAGAATTGTAGACTGAAACTAGAAATATTATTAGGGAAGAATGAGAAAACAATGCAGGAAGTAAAAAGGAAAGAAAAAGTCAAGGTGGATGATAGAAGAAACACTGAAAGTTGTTAGGCGACAGACAAAAGTAAAAAGTGACAAAAAAGCAGGGTTAGAATCCTGAACGCAGACTATCAAGTAGAGATAAAGAGAATTATCACAATAGTCAATGTAAACAAATAGAAAAGAACAAAAAAACCGAAAAACAAGAGATCTTCGCCAGACTATTCAAGAAATAAAAGGGAATTAATTTCTACCTTATATGGAGCAAGAAAAGCTGGATGTTCAAGCCGGATTCAGAAAAGGATGAGATCTAATTGTGAGCATTCCCTGGATATCGCAGTGCCCCCAAGAACTTCAGAAGACATTAGTCTGCTTTGAGACTACAGCAAAGCCTTTGACTGTGTAGATCATGAAAAGCTATGGGCAGCTCTGACAGAAATGGGTGTGGCCTCAGCACTCGATGGTCCTCATGCGTAACCTGTATTGTGGACAGGAAGCCACTGTCAGGACAGACTATATGAAGAGACAGCAGGATTTCCTGTAGCCAAAGGTTTTAGACAAGGGTGCATTTTATCTCCCTATTTGTTTAATAATGCGTACGCAGGACATATACGGGAAAACTGAGCTAGACTCAGAAAAGGGTGGAGAGAAAATTGGAAGAAATATCAATAACTTAAAATATGCAGATGACACCATCTTACCAGCAGAAAGTAACAATGATTTGAGACGAGATCAGGGTATGGCTGTAGACAGTGACAATGATTTGAAACAACTTCTGATGAGAGCGGAAGAAAATGCCAAAGCAGGACTGCATTTGAACATCAAGACAAGTCATGAGTACAGAGGAAATCCACAAGTTTCACACAGACACCGAGGACACTGAGAGTGTTAAAGCTATTGCTCACCATGGTTCAGTCATCAGGTCAAATGGAGACCACAGCCAAGAAACAAAGAGAAGGCTGAGACTCAGGCTGGTAGCAATGGAAGAAATAGGAAGAAAGATCACCCAGAACAAAGATACGTCATTACATATCAAGGCTAAGATTACCCACACCCTCATATTCCCAATTAGTATGCATGGATACAAAAGTAGGACAGTGAAGAAGACTGATAGGAAAAAAATGGATTCATTTAAACTATAATGTTGGAGGAGAGCTCTACGGATACACTGGACTTCCAGAAAGATGAACCAATTCCGCCTAAAATATCACCGGAGGCAAAAATGACAAACCTGAAACTGTCCTACTTGGTCATCACGAGAGGGCAGGGTTCTTCAGAAAAGACAACAATGCTGGGAAAATAGAAGGCAGCAGGAAGAGAGGAAGACCAAACATGAGATGGACTGACTCCATAAAAAAAGCTACAGGCATGAGTCTACAGGAGCTGAGCAGGGCTGTGAGGACAGGACACTATGGACATCCTTCAATGACAGGGTTACCAGAAGTCAAAGCCACCTCAACAGCACATAACAGGAAGAGGTAAGGTGCTATTCAAAACTGCACAGATTAACTTAAGCACTCAAATACTCAGAAATATGTATCTTAATTTTTTTCTAAATCTTGAACTTCCAAGGATTAAGAAACAATTAAGCCAAGATCTAGGCATGAAAAGCAAAAGTGGCAGATTAAATTACTGTTCATAATTCATCATTTACTCTCTCCATCATATTACCTTGCAGTACATAGAGTACGTGAAATACATTTTGTTGCCCAACACTGATGCTAAGCTTGGCCACAAGACCAGATTTGGTCAGTGAAATGAGAACAGACATGACAGAAAGAGGTTAAAGTGTGCTTGCATATTTAGCTTACACCTGAGACTGCCCACTAATTCCAGAACAGAGAACAACCCACAGCCTAGAATCAAGCCTAGGCAATAATAACTGAACCCCAGCGAATTTAAAGACACAAGGAAGAAAAGGAATTATGTGTTGTTGTAAGCCACTGAAATTTTGACATTGTTATGCAGCAAAACTGACCAATAAAAATAAGCCCTGTATAATGCAGGAACATCTGCTTTCTTAGCGATACTCAATACCAAAAGACAATAAACAAAGTTGTTAAGAAAAGTTAACAAAAGTATTTATATTCAGTCAAGATGTCATTCAAACAAAGAAGCAACAGAAGACATTATTAAGCCCATAAGAACTCAGGGAAAAGATCACCCATGGACTTAAATCCAGCCAACAAAGAAATGTACCAAAATAAACAATTCAGGAATGGAGAAAATGGTTTAAAGGGGGGAGAAAAGTAGACAGTTGCAATTATGGTAATATACATGTAAATGTTTTCTATTCTTTGCAACTTTCATTTTAAAAATGACAACACACCTTCAGAATTTTTCTATTTTCTTTTACTTCTACTTCAGAGATCATTTAGGAATATCCTAAATGAAGTATATTAATATACTTCAGTGAAAAAAACTGAAGCATATCAATTTTCTTAGTTTCTTCAATTAAATGCAATAAACAATGGTTATTCTTAGCTAGTGAATTTCAAAAAAACTTTTTCCCACTGTATATTTTTTCATTATTAACTTTTTTTGGGGGGGTATCAGGAATCACTTTTACAAAAATATTAAACAGGCCAAAAATATATGAATTATTAAAACAATGTAACTTCTGAAATAGAGTAAAGCTCTTTTTCAAAATCACTTTCTTTGTCACATCCCATGCTATGAAAAACAAAACAAAAACTAGAACAGCAGGTAAGAAACTCTATTCAGATTGAAGTGAACGACATCCACTCTAAGAGAAAAGACACAGTGAATAACAAGGTACAAGAAGGAAAAGAGAGTCCGTCACAGATGCCCACAAATACAAAGAAAAGGGACACCTACATGTGACATTCAAACATCAAGGGACAAGCGGAAGATGAAGGTGAGAGGATCTAGTGGTTTTAGAATTGAGTGTATTTAGATCATATCACCAAAATTTTTAATCATTTCAATTATACGGTAATGACTTCAGGAGAAAAAATTAGGTTTTCAGTTAAAGAGTATCAATATAAAAGCAATCATGACATTTTGATAACTTGAAACTCTGTTATATTGAAGTATGTTTTCAAATAGAAATACAAAGGCTTTTTTGCAAACCTGTAGTAGAATAATTTACGGGTTAAAATTTATCTTTAATCTAAAGTATATTTGACAAACAATTCATTATACCTCAAATGTGTTTACATACCCATACTAAAGATTTCTCTTAATGATGTTTGTACAGGGATTAAACTGATGTTTATTCTCGAACAATAAAAGATTATAGTAAAAAACAATAATCCATAGAATAAGAATCTATGAGTTATACTGATATAGATAAATGAACAAATCAATGAATGAAGGAGAATTCTTTGCAGTAGTATTCCAACTAAGAAATACAGATGAAATAATGGAATTAGAAAATCACCATTATGTGGCAACCACATTTCAAGCCAATATTACCAATGGATGCTGTGGCAGACATACTCTAAAATGACCCCCCGTTAGCCTCACTTCCTGGTACTCACACCCTGTGCAATCCCCTCCCCTTGAGTGTGGGTGGGACCTGTGACTTGCTTCTAACTAATAAAATACAACAAAGGTAGTAGGATGTCACTTCAGTGACTGTTACAAAAGATCTCAGTGTCTTTGAGAGGTGACTCTCCCTTGCTGGCTTTGAGGAAGCATGTAGGTCAGACAGACCCAGGGCAGCCTCTAGCCAACAGCCAGCTGGGAACTGAAGCCCTTCAGCCTGAGAAGCCCCCAGGATCTGAATCCTGCCACAACCACTTGGGCTTCAAAGTGGAGCCTTCTCCAATTAAGCCTTCAGATAAGAACCCAACCCTGGCCAACAACTTGACTGCAGCCTTGCAGAAGACCCAGTAAAGCCATGCCCAGATTCCTGACACACAGAAACTGAGATAAGAAAGGTGTGTTGTTTAAAGCTGCTAAGTTTGTGGTAACATTTTTAAGCAACTAATAATGACATGCTAAAACTAGTGGGCAAAGGCACAATGAGGTATCCGCCCTCCACAACTAGATTAAAAGACAACAACTTGGAGCTGATGGGCCCTGGAGAAGCACAATGTTCCCCAATATTCCCCAATAAAAATTTTAAAAAAAGAAATGAGGTATCTACATATTATCAAAATATCTACCCCCACAAGATACTTTTTCTTTTTTTTTTTTTTAAGATTTTATTGGGGAAGGGGAAAAGGACTTTACTGGGGAACAGTGTGTATTTCCAGGACTTTTCTTGGGGAACAGTGTTTTTTCCCAGGACCCATCAGCTCCAAGTCAAGTTGTTGTCCTTTCAATCTTAGTTGTGGAGGGCGCAGCTCAGCTCCAAGTCCAGTCGCCGTTGTTGCAGGGGGCGCAGCCCACCATCCCTTGTGGGAGTTGAACTGGCAACCTTGCAGCCGAGACCATGCACTCTAACCCACTGAGCCACCCGGCTACCTGGGAGCTCAGCAGTAGCTCAGTCTTCATTCTAGTTGCAGAGGTCGCAGCTCGCTGGCCCATGTGGGAATTGAACCAGCAGCCCTGTTGCCCAGAGCTCACGCTCTAACCAACTGAGCCACCCATCTGCCCCCACAAGATACTTATTAATTACAAAACAATTATACCTTTACAGTAGGGAAACTTGGCAGACATCACATAAACCAAGGAATAAAACTTACCTACACCAATAATGGGACAAATTGAAATCAGTGCCTCCTGATATGATGTAATGAAAATGACATATCACTTCCATGACATTCCCGCCAAAAATGCACAACCTGAATCTAATCAGGAGAAAACATCAGACGTATCCAAATTGAGGGACAGTCTACCAAAGAGCTGGCCTGCACACTTTAAAAATGTCAAGGTCATGAAAGACAAAGACTAAAGAATGCTTTCACATTAAAGATATAAAGACACATGAAAGCTGAATGCAAATCAATGTGTGAACCTGGATTAGGTCATTAGCAGAAGAATTACCAAATTTGAAAAAAGTCTGTTAATTAGGTAGTAATGTTATAACAACATTAATATTCTGATTTTGATAGTTACACTGTGGTTACATAAAAGAATGTAGTTGCCTTAAGAAAATACTCCAGCGTGTTTAAAGGTGACTAGGGCATCATGTCTACAATTTATTCTCAGACATTTCAGAAATATAAACTAGGTAGGTAGGGAGGGAGGTAGGAAGGTAGAATGATAAAGTGTATAAAATGTTGACATTTGGGGAATCTAGATAAAAGTTATAAAAATTCTTTATATTACTTTTGCAACTTTTCTTAAAGTCTGAAATTAATAAGTCAAATAAATGAATAAAATAAAAAACTAAAGACATGTGCTATATATGAGAAACGTCTATAAAAATATGGACCAATGAAAAAGGATGAAGTACTGATAAATGCAACAATGTAGATTAACCTCCAAAGACCACACATTATGTGACTCCATTTATATAAAATGTCCAGAAATGGCCAATCTACAGAGACAGAAAGTAGATTAGGGGCTGGCAGTACTGTGTTTCCTTGAAAATAAGACCTACCGGGTAGCCAGACCATCAGCTCTAATGCGTCTTTGGGAGCAAAAATTAATACAAGACCCGGTCTTACGGTCTTATATAAGACTGGGTCTTATATATGATACCATACGATATGATATGATGATATGATATGATACAGGGTCTTATATAATATATATTATTGATACAATATATATTAATTTTTGCTCCAAAAGATGCATTAGAGCTGACATAGTCCGGCTAGGTCTTATTTTCGGGGAAACAGGGTAGGAACAAATATTAACCGCGTACAGGTATGAGGCATCTTATTGGGGAGATAGAAAGAAATGTTCTAACACTGGATTATGGTAATGATTGCACAACTCAGTAAATTTACCAAAAATCATTGAATTGTAAATTTAAAATGGATGAAGTTTATGGTATATAAATTATACCTCAATAAAGTTGGATTTTAAAAATTATAATGTGAGAAAGAAGCTAACTTGGTTTATCATTCATTGAACATTTACAGTGGAGCTATCATGTAGCAGGAGAGTGGTAAGTGCTGGTGATAAGAAAAAACTAAGTGGAGGGCGGCTGGATGGCTCAGTTGGTTAGAGCGTGAGCTCTGAGCAACAGGATTGTCGGTTCGATTCCCACATGGGCCAGTGAGCTGTGCCCTCCACAACTAGACTGAAGACAACCAGATGCCGCTGAGCTCCCGCTGAGCTCCCAGGTAGCCGGATGGCTGAGTTAGTTAGAGTGTGAGCTCTCAACAACAAGATTGCCGGTTGGACTCCTACAGGGGATGGTGGGCTGCGCTCCCCGCAACTAGATTGAAAACAGCAATTGGACTTGGAGCTGAGCTGCACCCTGCACAACGAAGATTGAAAGGACAACAACTTGGGCCAGCCCGGTGGCTCAGGCGGTTAGAGCTCCGTGCTCCTAACTCCAAAGGCTGCCGGTTCGATTCCCACATAAGCCAGTGGGCTCTCAACCACAAGGTTGCCAGTTCAATTCCTCGAGTCCCTCAAGGGATGGTGGGCTCTGCCCCTGCAACTAAGATTGAACACGGCACCTTGAGCTGAGCTGCCTCCCGGATGGCTCAGTTGTTGGGTGGAACACAGGCTCTCAACCACAAGGTTGCCGGTTCAACTCCCGCAAGGGATGGTGGGCTGTGCCCCCTGCAACTAGCAACAGGCAACTGGACCTGGAGCTGAGCTGCACCCTCCACAACTAAGACTGAAAGGACAATAACTTGACTTGGAAAAAAAAAGTCCTGGAAATACACACTGTTCCCCAATAAAGTCCTGTTCCCCTTCCCCAATAAAATCTTTAAAAAAGAAAGAAAAAAATGAAAGGACAACAACTTGACTTGAAGGTAATGGGTCCTGGGGGGGAAAAAACACTGTTCCCCAATAAAGTCCTATTCTCCTTCCCCAGTAAAATTTTTTTAAAAGTGGAAGTTTCTTTCCATAAGCACACGTCCTTATATTTTAATGTAAAAATAACTGAACTGAGACTGAGCAAAGCCAAATGATATGGTCTCTTTATTTCCTAGTGCAACACACACACTGCAGTATCATTTAATTTATGATTTACATTTTCCACGAGAGAGGTAAAGCAAATTAGTACAAATTTTAAATGTGTAGTAATACAAAAGCTTTAGCCACATTTGAATTTTGCTATCAATCAAGAACTGAACAAAATCAGGAACTTAGATTTAGAACTCACTATGTTTTCTACTTTGTCAGTGATTAATCCCTATGTATTACATGGATATATTCAACTGTAAATACAGTAGCACTTGCAGCAAAATGTTAATTCTTAATGTTTTATAATTTTGTACTTTTCTTGAAAGAAGAGATCGCTTCCAAAAAATAACTGGTAAGTTTTCTCATGCCTATTTCTCCATTGAAAGTCTTGATATTTTCACTGTTGATTTACTTCATTTTTAGTTTCTGGAGCTTGAAGATACAAACTAAAAATGTAAGTAAAGACTGCAACAGTTTTCATAAATATACAAGACCCAGATACTCTCAGTAAAAATCTTTAGTTTGTTTTATCTTGTCTATAGCCCGCCTAATTCTAACGGTCCTTGCTGGTAGTCTTAAAGAATTTATTCACTTGTTATACCTATTCTGTATCATCACATTGTAGGCAAAAATTAATAAAAATTCATATTCTTATCTTTCACTTCTACAACCTTCTATCACTGCCTAGATTTTAAATTTAACAGGGCAAAATAAACATGTACTACCTTCTACAAAAATTTAATGCAGTACCTCTGCTCATCCCCCCGTCTTAGGTAAATGTTCAAATCATTTCCTACTAATAGAAACATGATGATTGTTCCTTCCCACAGTAGATTAAAAATGTGCCCTACTCAAATAAAAACAAAATCCTGTATTTTATTGTGGTATAGATAATATAAAATTTACCAACGTAACCATTTCAAAGTATACAGTTCACTTACACTTAAGTACATTCACATTGTTACACAACCAAGCTCCAGAACTCTTCTCGTCTTGAAAAACTGAAACTCTATATCCATTAAACAACTCCTCATTTCCCTCGCTACACTCAGCCCTGGCAACCACCTTTCTACTTTCTGACTCTATAAATATGACTACTTTAGGTCCCTGATATAATTGGAATCATACACTATTTGTCCTCTTGTGTCTGGTTTATTTCACTTAGTATAATATCTTCAAAGTTCATCCATGTTGTAGCATTTTTAGAATTACCTTCTTTTTAAAGACTGAATATTATTCCATTGAATGTGTATGCCACATTTTGTTTATTTATTCATCTATCAATGGATGGTTGGATTGTTTCCATCTTTTGCCTATTGTGAATAATGCTGCTATGAATGTTGGTGTAAAAATATCTATTCAAGTCCCTGCTTTCAATTCTTTTATGCATATATCCAAAAGTAGAACCGCTGAGTCAAATAAAATCCTATAACTTTTAAACATTTTTTTTTAAACTTTTATTTATTTTAATTGTGCTTTTCCAGGACCCATCAGCTCTAAGTCAAGTCATGGTTTCAATCTAGTTGTAGAGGGCACAGCTCACAGTGTCCCATGTGGGGATCGAACTGGCAACCTTGGTGTTAAGAGCACGGAGCTCTAACCAACTGAGCTAACCAGCTGCCCCTAAACATTCTTTATCTTACTCTCAGTTTACACAACCATCTTTCTGGTACCAACACCTACAGACAAGAATCACGTAAGTCCACAGGTTGCCAAGGAGCTTCATAGGTCATCTAGTCCATCATATTCCTTTCTGAAACATCATAAACCCATAATTATACAGTCTTTTGCAGAAGCATATAATGTGGTTGAGACTCACTATGTCCTCAAGCATTTCCAATTATTCATCAATTCTTCCTTAAGTTAAGCCAAGTATATCTTCCTGTAACTCCTATAACTCCTGATTCTATGCTAGAAATCAGAGGTTATCATGGTGGGAAAACCTGGGAGGATCTTTTCCTTCCTCTTTGTGATTTTTCTGTACTGTTTGAATTTTCCAAATGACCTTGCAATAAATTATCTTTGTAAATGGAAAAACAAAAAGTTGATTATTTCTTCATTATTCCGAATAATATGCCAGCCCTTCAACTATTTAAAGACTCTTCGTGAAACACTGAAGTCCACTACAGCTTTTCAGACTTTTGGTCTCTCCTCACTGGCATCCCCTCCTGCAACCAATCTAAAGAAGTTTAATATAATAAACTTTTACAGTCCATCCTCAAAATTCACCAGTATCCTCCAATATTTATTACCCCCATTTCAAGTCTTTGATAAAGAGCTCTACGGGACTTTACCAGTCTAATTTATTTAATCCTAGAGATATTCCCCTTTGCCATAGATTACGCTGCCTAGCTCTACTTTAATCCGAATCTCTTCTTCATTTTTCTGTACACCCTCCTACAGAATAGCCTTGTCAAAACTAGGCCTTAATCAGCTTGCCTATCCCTGACTGAACTATTAAAACTCTATGTTTATCCTTCAAAGCTCAATCCCTTGAATTTTAATAGAATTAAATAACAGACTCAGACTTTCAAGATTAAAAGAAATGTAGTCATCTAGTTCCCCAAACAGATGCTTGAATGCCCTATTTTCAGGTCAATTTAAATGTAAAAAGATAATAAACTTAGAAGAATCTTTCACATGATACACATATATATATACTACACAAACACACGTGCGCACACACCCACACACTGTAATCATTATCCACAAACTAAAAATTTGGCACTAAATAACTTGAAAATCAAGAACTGTATTTATAGCATGCTTACCTGAAGGCACACAGAACAAAACTGAACGCAACGGCACCCTTATGTTGGAAAATAGTGAGTTTATGAAGCACTAAATTAATAAATAGACTTGGTAGGCCTTAAATTCACTGAACATTTTTGTATTATTATAAAATTTTGAAAACCTTTTGCTTGCTGTCCCTTGGTCAGATTACCTGCAATTCTTCCAACAGTAAGTCCAGCAGGGTTAACAACTATGTACTTTTTTAAAAGAAGTAACATAAATGTGGATTTTAAATGCAAAAAGTAACAGCTGACTCATCAATACTTTAGGAAATAGTCTCTTCAAACTGTTTTCCTCCACAAGCATACCATGAAACAAATGGGAGTGAAACCACTGGAAAAGAGAAAAGAGGATATGAAGGGAAATTTTTAAACAAGCATTTTTGGAGAAACCCAGCTGGGACCCCAAAATGAGAGGTGTGGATTAAGAGACCAGCACAAGGGTACAAAACAAATAAGAGATTAATCTGGGAATAGCCTGGAGAGGGAGGTCATAGCAACAAAAAAAGATTCTTTGGAAGACCTGCTTGTATACTCTTTCTGTCCTCTTAACACTTCACCATAAATCTTCACTCTATCTTCCCATTATTGTCTTTTCTCCCCACTATTGTATTTTTAAAAGCATAGTGTGCCCACTACCAATAAGATATGAGCAAAACCTCTGAAAGGGGGATAAAAACCCAGTCCAGTGATTCTGTTTTATTTTAAAGTAAACATATGGATCAACAAAGTTTAGTTTTATTTAGATTAGATAATGACAAACTCTTGGTATATACTAGAAGGATCTTGGAGAACACTGTTAACTTCTCACCTAAAGAAAAACACAAAATAGTTCATTAACAGCCTTACCCAATTTCCTGATCCTACTCAAAAGTGAGGCAACAGAGCAGCACTTATGTTTCGGAGTCAGACAGATCTGGGTTAAAAAGTTTTATCTCTAGAGGTGGCCAGCTGGCTCAGTTGGTTAGTGTGCAGTGCTCATGACACCGGGGTTGCTGGTTCGATTCCCACATGGGCCAGTGAGCTGCGCCCTCCACAACTAGATTGAAAACAACAACGTGACTTGGAGCTGGTGGGTCCTGGAAATACACACTGTTCCCCAATATTCCTCAAAAAAAAATTTTTTTAAATATAGTTTTATCTCTAACTAGCTATACAACTTCTCACTGCTTCAATGTCTTTATGAAATAAAGATTTCAGAGGGTTTATTTAAGATGAAATAGATCATATGCATAAAGTACCTGAATCCTACCTTAGTCCATGGCCATTTCCACTGTTTGTTTACTAACAGCATCTAGCTTTTCAATCTTATGAGAAACAAGTAATAAAAAGAAAAAGTAGGGCCGGACTGGTGGCTCAGGCAGTTGGAGCTCCGTGCTCCTAACGCCGAAGGCTTCCAGTTTGATTCCCACATGGGCCAGTGCCAGATGGCTCAGTTGGCTGGAGAACGGGCTCTCAACCACAAGGTTGTCGGTTCGATTCCTTGACTCCTGCAAGGGATAGTGGGCTGCGCCCCTTGCAACTAACAAGGGCAACTGGACCTGGAGCTGAGCTGTGCCCTCCACATAGCTCAGGAAAACAGCTTGACTTGGAAAAAGTACTGGAAGTACACACTGTTCCCCAATCAAGTCCTGTTCCCCTTCCCGCCCAAGAAAAAAAATGGACCCATACCTCCACCCAAACTTAAAAAAAGAAAAAGTAGACTTTAAGAAACATGATGCTTCTAAGAAAGGTCAATCTGTAACTACTGCATATAAATAAATATCAACTGCCTTTATTTGAGCTGATGAAGATAAGATGCTAACACTTCTTCACTGACTGGGCCAAGTGTCTATACTGCACGCACCTCTGAACTAAAGAGGTGACCATGGCTGCATATGAGGACATAGTATTCGAGGGTAAAAGAAGTATTAGTGTGTGAAAGAGAAAGGAAAAACAGAAAACTTGTCAATATAAGCTATGGACATAGTTCTGAAAGAGCTGGAGAGGGAATAAAATGCAATAGATTTAAGTACGTCAAAAAATTAGACTTTGTTGTAATTTTATATCTTTGTCCTACTTGGTATTTCTTGTTCATTTAGCAATATAGTTTATACATCTAAACAGCAAAGCTGTTTATTACAATTATTTTCTGCTTTTGAACAAGAGCTCAGTCTTGACATAGACACTTAAGTCGAGATTCAGAGTTTTGAAGGAGTCAACTGATTCTTTCATTTGAACAATTCCTGGCATTTTCCAACTCACAGAAGTAACTTAGAGTTATGGTAAAGCTTATATAATTAAATGGCTTTGACTGTGAGTTATCTTACCTCAAGCAGCAAAAGTAAAGACTAAAATAGTCAAGGCAAGGCGGCGCCAGCAAGTGGGATCAGACCACAGGAGCAGCGCAACTCAGGAAGCCTCTTTGTCTTGTGGGTCTGAGCCAACCAGTCCCCTCCCAGAGACGCTGAGCAGCCCAGTGGCATAAGCAAGGAGGGGTCCCATCACAAGCACTGGTCCCAGGAAGCCTCTCTGGTCCCATAGGCTGGAGACTCCCTTTTCTCCACACCTAGAGGCCAAAGGCAGCTTGGGCTCTGGAAACTCCTTCCACCCCCTCAGAAAGCAGCAGCAGAGATCATTGGGAGCCTCTGTGTCACTAGACAAAACAAGAAGACCAAAACAGCACAGCAAAGGCTCTGAAAATTAAACTGGTATTTAACCACGGTCCACCAAAGGAGTCCAAGACTCACATGTTAAACCTGAGTAGTGTGAATGCCGGCTTAAATAAAAGATTTAAACTTAACAGAACTCACCATTTCCTAACATGATAGCTAAAACATCCAGGATTCAACAGAAAAACCACCCATCATACCAAGAACCAGGAAAATCACAAACTAAATGAGAAAAGACAATCAACTGACACCAACACTGAGAAAGATGTTGAAATTGTAAGACAAGAATTTTAACACAGCTGTCATAAAAATGCTTCAGTGAGCACTGATAAATTCTCTTGAAACAAATGAAAATACAGCAAGTATCAGCCAAGAAACAGAAGTTACCAAAAACGAACAGAAATTATAGAACTGAAAAATACATTAAGAAATGTAAAAACCTGCTAGATGGACTCAATAACAGAATGGAGATGACAGAATCAATGACCTTAAAGGCAGATCAATACAATTTACCCAGTGTGAACAACAGAAAGAAAATAACACTGAAAAAAGTTAACAGAACCTCAGGAAGGTGGGAGATAATAACAAAAGATTCAAAGTGCAAGAAGGAAAGGCAAAAGAAAGAGTATTCAAAGAATTAAAGGCTGAAAGTTTCTCTTACTTGGTGAAAAATAAATATACATATGCTAGAAACTCAGTGAATCTAAATGGATAAACTCCAAGAAGTCCACACACCAAGACACATAATTAAATTTCTGAAAACAAACTACAAAAAACAGTCCTGAAAGGAGTCAGAAAGAAACAACACATTACCTATAGGGAAACACTAATTCAAAAAACAGCGTATTTCTCATCTGAAACCATGGCAACCAGCAGGAAATGGCACATTTTACAAGTGCTGAACGACAGCAAATGTCAGCTCACACATTTCCAACCCCTTAAATGTTTTCATTATTAATCTGCAGTGTACTAGGTATCCGAATTGTAATAAGTCAAATGATGACTTAATGAAACTAAATGTAGACTGCGTATCTATAATTATGACCAAATGATTACAAACTGCAAGAACAAAAAAAGTACATACAATAAACATTTACATCGTAATGTCACTCTTACTTAGTTTCTAGGCTAATTATTTAGTTTTATAAAGTAAAACTAAGGTAAGTTCAATTAAGCTTGTAAAAGAGTACTTTATAATTGTATAATATTTCTTTAGAATAAAATAATACTTCTTACCTTCTGGAGTTGGAATGCACCCCAAGAAAATGAAAGGAGGGAAAAAAAAAGAGCTTTTAATTTTTCTTTACAAAGCACCCGTAAAGCCACAAAACAAACTCTCCCTCTCCCTTCCCCTCCCAGTAATAGCCATAATTCTTCAAATTAGAACCCTCCCCACTTTGCTACACAAAACATTAATTTCTTTGGAATTTACAAGTTAGTCTAAAATATTACTGTCTAATAATACACAATTAAATTCAGCTAAGTAATCTAAACTATTTCAGATAACAGTTGTAGTGCCCTAAATATGTGACAGAGTAAAACTATTCTATCACTTTAGAGTTAAATGTGGATACAATGAGTATTCCCCATTCTTTAATATTCTTCCCATGCATTTCAATTTCAAGGAGCCATCATAAAGCCATCAGCTATGGACACTAAGGTTTAGTAGCCGCCCTTTGATCCATAATGGAACTCACTGTGAAGCTGAATAACAATGGATAGGAATATTCTTTTCTGTCAATACCTAAGCATTTTGATTTTTCATTAGTCCTTTTTGACATCCCTACAAGGTTTGCGGGCTTGAAAGCAGACTGCAACTAGCAGTAAAGAAAACACAGGCCAAACTTAAAGGTATCAGTCAACCTTCGATAAATGTGGTATCAATTTAATAATGTTCTTCATTCTTAAAGTGAGTTCTTGTTAATGAAATCACCTCAAAGAGATTCAGCTTGGCAAACAGTCAAACGATCTACTCTGCAGGAGATAATGATTTCTGCTGAAAAACAGTAGAGAGTGTTGAGTTTATTTCCATTGCTATATATCTTTACGTAAGAAGTGGGGGGGAAATGAGGTAATGGGATTTGTTTGGGACATGAGGTGAGCTAAAATAAACTTAAGTAAATATATTAACTAGTCAGGTGCAATGGAGACTCCTCCAAAGAAGTAAAATTTCAATCTGGCAAATGTTTATTAAGCATGATTTTTGCTAGATGGTTCCCAGAATTCTTTACAATTCCAACTCTAAAGGAGCTTGCTTGGGATACAAGACTGAAACGTAAGAAAAACTCCTTGCTAGGTAACAATTTAGAGCTCTGCAGAATAACAATACAAAGATCTATTTAAAAGGTCTGTTAGGATAAGTGCTTTAAAAATGTACTGGCCCTTTCAGAAGCTAAGGTATTATAAGGGCTGTGGTTTTCATTTCAAATTCTTCCAGAAAGCAATGTACAATTAGAAAGCAACTAACCTAATATTGTCATATGTCAGTGCATGATATAGTTTGACTTGAAGAATGATAGAGCATATACACAATCAGAGGGTAGGGAGAACTATGGATGTACAGGTGGTATAATATATTGAAAAGAGCAAAACCGGAAGTAGTGAGCCTCTGTTTCTAGTTTCCCTGAGCGAGCTGTATGACACTGGCCTCTCTATGGGCCTTAATTCTCTGACAATAAAAAGAGATGTGAGTATAATATCCCAATTATCTTTTGCAGCTATAACATTCTATGAATGAAATAATGTGACTGGCTTGGAAAAGGGGTTGGGGAGGGAGGACAGGATAAGGAATGCAGAAGAGACCACCCCCGTGGGGGCCCTGTGCATCAGGGGCATCGGGTTGTACCAGAACTAAACTTCAATTGCAAAGAATGCGTCTCTAAGTCATCTGCTTGTCCCCACATCTGCTAGTACTACTATATAACTAGCACTTAAAGCTTCCTTTCCAGGTCTTTCTCCATAAAGAACCAATGCTTTTAAATACTTCTTGACTTCTTTCACAAGTAACAAATAACTAATGATCAACCTAATTTAAAAGCTAAGCAATTGGCTATACTCACTTATTAACTATATAATTTAATGACCCACATCAATCTAATGGTGTAAAAGATTCAAATTCATGACTCACCAAAATTACTAATTATTATATATCATGGACCCTTGGGACCACTCATGAATGGACTAATTCAGAAAATACTCAATCTATGGATGATACATTCATGAACACGAAGAATCTTCCTGATTCCTCTTCCCTCCTCTACTCATGAGTGGAAAGACAAGAAAAACCAGTAAGAGGATAGGCTGTCGGGAAAGTAATACTTTGCTATTTTCTCTAATTTTCTAAAAACTCTCTTTCCCTATTAGCTTTTCTAAGAAAAGTCAAGCCAATACAGCTAATAGGATGAGCAAAGCAGGTTAAGAAAAATTCTACAGCCAGGGAGAAGGAAACACTTAAACGCAATGGCTACTTAGAAGAAAGGCTTGGAGTCCTACACTTAATTCTGGGAAAGCACATTTGTAAACATTAATAGCAGACACAGCTGATGAAGAGAAAAAGTCTGCTGTACAACAGATGAAGGATAGAAGTAGCGATGAGTTGCTGGTAATAGTAAAGGATTAGCAGGAAACGGTCTCAGAGTATACATACAGTAAGTACTTGATTTATGTACTATTCTATGTCTGTGTTTTTATCAGTAACGTGTATGCTTAATGTCTATGCTTAGTTGCTTTATTTTTTATAACAAGCCACAATATCCAAATTGCACACAAATAATCTCTTGAGTTCTTATCTGTTAGATACACACTAGAATGTTGGAAGTAAAATGCCTGAAGTTTACTTCTGGGGTAGGAGGACTATTTATAATTTATGCGGGAGGATACATACTTTTGTTTTAATTTAGAATTTTCCAAAAGTAAAAATTTATATTTAAAAAACTGTCTTTAGCACCTAATTCATAAACCTAGACTTGTAACGTATGTGAAAGTATATTATCACAGGGGGGGAAAAAGGATTTTTCCGTTCTATTACACACCAGGAACTAGGCACTCATTGATGTCCAAAACGGGTATTAGATAATAATCTCTGAAAATAGATGCCTATTGTGGGGACAGAGCCCCAGAAAGTAGTTTACAGGCTCTCGGCCTCACGTGCAGGAGTGCTGGCTCGGGTAGTAGATGGCCGCCAGCTGTGGCTGATTGGCCGTCAGCTGTAGCCAGTTAGCCAATTAGCCGATAATATAACTGCTGCGGCTACAGAGGAGAGAGAAAAAGAGAGAGAAGAGAGGAGAATGTGGGCTAGCAAGAAGATGGCGGCTGGGCTGGCAAGTGTGGATGGCGGTTTGCGGACAGTGTGGATCCAGCCTCCAGTGAGAGTATAGTGCCGCCAGAGAGAATATAGTGGTATGACTCCCCTACCTATGGCTCCGTGGGTGTTCCTTTTTGGCCTCACCATATCCTGCGTTCTTGTATGGGGAGCGGGACCAGAGACCCCGCCGGCCTCCCTGCAGGACAAATGGCGCAGCGAGCAGGGTCCCCCGCATGACACCTATTCTACAGCTCCAGATCACTGTTACCTTTTAATTGCTGTCTTGACATTTATAACAAAACCACTCCCCACAACTGACACCTCCTCACCCCTCATGAGGATTCAATTTTTGAATCCACAATATATGCTCGATGAATCCTTTATTAATCAACCCCTTCACTTTACCAGTTTCATTCCTCAGTTCTTCCTCTCTATGATGTACGGCAGCTATTCAATGAGGAAGCCTAGAATTCATTATTTCCTCCTTCCTGTCGCCTCCCACATCTAATCCATCAGCGAGTCCTGAAACATGTATCTCAACTCTGTCTGTCCTCTCCAGCTCTACTTACTTTCACCCTAATCCAAACCACCACATTTTGCCTAATCTACTAAAATAGCCTCTTTATTAGTCTCTTAAGCCCTTCCACTCCTGGCTGCTGTAGTCCATTCTTCATGTATTACATTTACCTAAATATATATATTTACCTCAAACATAAATCAGACTATATATCATCTTGTAATTATCAGAAGGAAATGTTGGAGGTATGTGCATTATTTCCCTTTGAGGACTGACTACACATTTGGCAGAGCAATGCTTAACCATTTAATCATGCCAATGGATTTACACTGGTTTGCTGTATTCTATTTGCATTCACTTACTCATTTGGTAGAAAAACCAGGCTCTAATTATGGAACTAGTCAACAGTGAGGTTCTAAACACCTAGTAATAAAACACCTGTGTTAGATGGCCTACATCAGATCATTTGTGATACCATCTCCCCTACTGGAACTTAAAATTGACTGGAAAACAAAGGTTACACCAAAATCTAGAATTCTATTCTAAGCCAAAGAAAAACACAAATGGTTCTGACTTGAAATCTGTGGATTAATCATGGAAAGTTCCATGAATTTAAAGCACAATCCAATTTCATGATTTAAAACTGACTGGGACTTCCATGCTGGCGAAGGCAGAAGAGGCCCACAACGGCCTCTCTCTGGCTAGTTACAACAAAACGCTGTGGGCGAAAATACAAAAAGCCACTTACCATGCAGAAATCTGTACATAAATGTTCATACTACTATTATTCATAATAGCCAAGAAGTGGAAACAACCCAAATGTCCATCAATGAGTAAATGGATAAACAAAATGTGACGTATGCATATGATGGAATATTATGCAGCAATAAGGAATGAAGTACTAATAAATGCCACAACATAAATGAACCTTCAAATCATTACACTGTGCCAAAGAAGCCGGTCACAAAAGACCACACATATGATTCCAATCCAAAATTTGCAAATCCATGGAGACAGAAAGTACACTACACTAGTGGTTGCCTAGGGCTGGGGCCTGTGTGAGGGTGGCAAGGAAGGGGAGAGATAGCTAATGGGTACAAGGTTTCTTTCTGGGGTGATGAAAATGTTTTGGGTGCATTTGCTAAATAAAGCCACTGCATGCTTTAAAAGGGTCACTTTTATGATGTGTGAATTACCTGTCAATTTTTAAAAAGTAACTACCTCGGGGTGCCAGTTAGCTCAGTTTGGTTAGAGCGTGGTGCTGGTAGGTAGCACCAAGGTTGCCGGTTCGATCGCTACATGGGCCACTATGAGCTGCGCCTTCCTTAAAAAAATAAATAAATAAAAATAAAAAGGTATCTACCTAAAATACTGAAGATTAAGAAAGCTAGCACACTGGGAAGTCAAAACCTGATTCGTATAGGGGTATGTAGTAAAGACCTAAAGACAGGTCTGGCCTTTGCCCTTGGCTTTTAGGAGCTAATCCCTAGGCCCTACTGGGGCCTTTGGCCAGCCAGGTAATATCACTGTGATAGTGGGTGCTTTGAGCCATACAAATAAGATTATTTATGGTGAGGGCTGTGTCACAATGTGTCAGTTGACCTCTAGAGAGGTTAGACATTGGAAACAGACGAGCCATGGGGGTAATGAATCATGCCTACACGTGGACCCCCAATAAAATCTCTGGACAACGAGGCTCACCTGAGCTTCCTTGGCTGGCAAAGTCCTATGCATATTAGAACACACTGATGCTGACAAGTAACACTGTCCTAAGTCACGGGGAGAGGATCCCTGGAAGCTGTTTGGCACTTTACTTTGACTCGGCCCAGTGTGTCTTTTCCCTTGTCTAATTGTAATCTGTGTCCTTTTCCTGTATGCTTCCCATAACCATGAGTATAACAGTTTTCAGTGAATTTCCAAGTACTTTGAGCAAATTATTGAGCCTTGAGAGTAGCCTTAGGAACCCCTGAATAATGCAGTTGGTCTAGTAAGCGAGGGTGATCACGTGAACTGTTCCCTCTAATTTCACAGTTGGCTAAACTCTCACACAGTGAGTTTTCTGGGTTTTTCTCTCACCACTTTGGCTAAAGAGCAGGCCCTAGTTAAGGAGGTATATTACTATAGGGGATAGATACACTGCAGGCTGAGGGGCAGGGGGATGTCCAGAGAGAAGAGAACTGAAGAAAAGAATCCCCTAATTCCCACACAAAGCCTGGACTCATCCCTGCACTGTGAATACTTGGGACAGTCCCAACCAACACAGCAAAAGCTTTGAGAACTGAACCACTGGTCCCATCTCAGACTAACTGTGAGTGGCACATGCATGGAATAGATCCAAAACAGCAGAGCAGAGGCCTTGAAAACTAAACTGATTAATGATCCAACACCTACATGAGGCAGACCATGTACTCTGAGAACAACTGGATTGATTGCCTACTTTAAAAAAATAATCGCCATTCTCCAGGGAAAAGACAATCAACAGTTGCCAACCCTGAGATTACCTAGGTGGTGGACTTAAACAAAAACTTTAAAGCATTCACTATTACTACATGAGGTAAAGATAAGAGAACTTAAAACTAATGGAAAGATAGAAGGTTTTGGCAGAAAAATAGAAATTATACAAAAGGAACAAAACAAGAATTTTAGAATTAAAAGATATAACATCAGAAATTTTAAAAAAATTCACTGGACGGGCTCAATAGCTGAATAGAAAAGACAGAGAAAAGAGTCATGAATGTGACGATAGAGCAACAGAAATTATCCATTCTGAAATCTGGATAGAAAAAGTAGAAAAAAAATGAGCAGAGACTTGGGGAACTGTGGTAAAATACTTGGAGGTAATCATGTCATTAGAAGGAGAGAAAGACTGTGGTAAAGAAAAAATATTTGAAGAATGGCTGAAAATTTGCCAAATTTGGCAAAAGACATAAAGGTACAAAATTCAAGAAGCTCAATGTAATGCTAAACAGATCAAACACAAAGAAATTCACACCTAGACACATCAAATATCAAACTACTGAAAATTAAACAAAGACATTATCAAAGTCAGAAAAAAACAAAGCATTACTTCTATGAAAACAATGACTCAAATGACCATGGATTCCTCATCAAAAACCATGGTGTCAGAAGGCAGTGGAGTGACATTTTTTAAGGACCAAAAGAAAAGAACCATCAACAAAGACTTCAATATCCTGTAAAACAAAGAAAAAAAAAGAAATCCTTCAAAATGAAGGCACACAAAGACAGTCTCAGAAGAGGGAATACAGAGAATTCATCAACAGCAGACATGCTCTATAAGAAATACTAAAAGGAAAGTTTTTCAGGATGAAGGAAAATGATACTAGAGGGAAATGTGGAACTTAGGAAAAGAAGGAAGAACAAAAGAAATGGTAAACATCTGGGTAAATACTGCTAGTCTTTGAACCATTTATGACTGAAATCAAAATTTAGTGACATTGTCTGGTGGGGAATTCCATGTATGAGATGTAACGCCTGTGACAACTATAAAAATAAAGGATGAATAAAGGACTGAAATGGTTGTTAAGGCTTGTACATTTTATTTAAGGTGGTAAAATATTAACTCTAAGAAGTCAATAAAAGGTTTGGATGTCTATTATAAACTCTAAAGCAACCACTTAAAAAACAAACAAAAAGATATAGCCAAAAAGTCAAAAAAAATAAAATATACTGCAAAACTCAAACAATTCAAAAGAAGGCAGTAGAGAGGGTATGGTGAAATAAAAAATAAGAACAGAAAATAAATAATAAAATGGTAGACTAAAGCTAATCATGTCAATGATTCTCAAATTGCATTTTTAAAACTACATGCTATCTATAAAAACCCCACTATAAACATAAAGACATACAGTGTTTTCCAGAAAATAAAACCAGGTCTTTTATTAATTTTTGCTCCAAAAGACACATTAGGGCTTATGTTCAGGGGATGTGATCCTGAAAAATCATGTTAGGGCTTATTTTCCAGTTAGGTCTTACTTTTGGGGAAACACGGTAGATAAAAGATTGCTCAATGTGCTATGGGTGGAAAATCTTAGATCCTATACAGGGAACAGCAGTGTATCCGTTTGGCTGGGGTGCAGACACAACTAAATCAAGCAAACAAAAGTATGTAGGACCAATGATCTCAGTTATTCTATGGAAAAACTACTCTCAAGGCTTCTGTGCCAGTTATCAATTTGACTTTTAGTTCTAAATCCAGCCTTCTTTGCCCTTCTCTGTGACAGCAGAGCTGGACCCTACAATACTTCTCCTTTGCCAACTGGCTCAAAATTAAGTTTTGTTAGTAGAGTGCTGAAGGGACACTGCAGAAAGGGGGCAGGCGGGGAAGGGGGCTTTTCTTTCCAGTTTTAGTGTGCTCTTGCCTGCTTGCTCTTGTGGCATACACACCCAGCAAAGTGAGGGACTCACTGGCACTCACCCTTCAGCAAGGTTCAGCAGAACGCATGTGAGTAGCTTCCCAGAAAATTCTGCTGGTGCCTGAGCTGGAACCCCAGTGACTTGGACAGGCGCCCAGCAAGAGGCTTTCCAGCAAGTTCTTCTAGTACCCAAGAGGCGGTTTCCTATGTGTCCCCAGGCTACAGCACCAGTAATTTTGTAATCCACTGGACCAGAGCCCAACCTTCTCCATGGAAATCTGAATCACAACCTAGGGACATGGAGGGGCCTCCTTGAAAGCTGGTTGTGGCAAAATATACATAACATACAAGTTACCATTTTAACCATTTTTAAGTGCACAATTCAGTGGCATTAAGGACATTCACAATGTTATGCAACCATCACCACTGTCCATCTCCAGAACTTTTTCATCATCGCCCGAAACACTCTGTACCAATTAAAAAATAAGTCCCTATTACACCCCTCCTCTCAGCCCCTGGTAACCTCTATTCCACTTTCTGTGAGTTTCTGTAAGTTTGCCTTTCTAAGTATCTCATATAAGTGGAATTGTACAATATTTGTTCTTTTGTGTCTGGCTTATTTCACTTAACATGTTAAGGCTCATCCATGTAGCATGTATCAGAATTTCATTGATTCTTAAAGCTGAATAATTCCACTGAATGTATATATCACATTTTATTTACCTACTCAACTGCTGATGGACATTTGGGCTGTTTCCACTTAAATATATTGTAAAATAAAACAATCTAGTATGGAATAATCAAAATTAAGCAAGTTTCTTCAAAATGAGAGAGCAGAGGGAAAACTACAAAGGGAAAAGGAAAAGCCATGTATTGAGGACCGAGAAATAAAAACAAAACTGAAAAAAGCAGTACATCCTCAATAAGCACCGTATCGATTTCATTCCGTAATCTGTCTAGAAACTTTAAAGACTATAAGACGACCATAGCTAACAAGCAGGTTTTCAATACCTATCATGCGCCCAGCACTATAAGGAGGGTGGGAGGCGAAGAACAGACAACGTCACTGCCCTCGTGGAGCCAGCTTAATATAAGCTATAGTGAAGCTGTATGACTTTTTTTTAGGATCACAAAAATATTTAATTTTAAACCTAAAGTGCAATGAAGAAAGGACAGAGAACACTATAATAAACTAAAAAGGGAAAATGTGATCTAGACCGGAAAGTGTCAAAATTCTCTGAAAAAGACATATTCAAACTGACACCTGATAAATAAGAATTAAGAGGGAAACATACTCGTTGCTAAGGGGTCAGCATGTAAAAACGCTGAGGTGAGAAGCATTTTCCCTACATATTTGGGAACTGACAAACCAAAAATGATACTTAAATCTATGAGAATGGACAAAAGTGCATGTAAGCTTGAGAGAAGGTGATGAAAAAAACTGTGAAGGACAGCGTAGAGAGGAAAGAAGGAAAGCAGCAATGTTTATGGACATTTCAGGTAACAAAAAGAGTTTCAAGAAGGACGTAGTAGTCAGAAGTGTGTTAAATAACGCTGAGAAGTAAGAGAGGCAAGAACTAAAAGCCCTGAGGAGTTGACTAAATACAAGTCACTGGTGACTTAGAAAAAACTGCTTTGTGGTCATGTAATTGCATCACCACCACAATATACTTTAAGCAAGAATAGCTACTTGTAAACTGTTGTCACTAAGTGAAGCCAGAAGCTATTTTTCATGACTCTACCGTCTTATTGTTTTTTACAAGCTCTTCCTTTTCTTCCTTCTATCCTTTATTTATTTACTATTTTTGCCTGCTCCCCATAAATAATAATGACAAGTTTAAAGTCACAGAGCCTTATTATGTTAGAGCTGGATGATAAATCCTACAATTGGCATTTTGACCAAAGGGACAGATGGAGTCTGATCTCTCTATACCAGATTTCCTGGCCTAATTCTCCAGTGTGTATCAAGTCTAATTTTATGAAAAGGAATGAAATCTCTAGCTCATTCCTATTCAATAAGACCTAATAGTGTTAATGAGAGGATATTAGGACACCTTAGCAAAATTTGTTCCTCTGAGTCACAATAATCATTATCCTTTTCTCCTGTAGACTTGTAAAAATTGATCTGAGATTAAATGGGTATTATGCTTTATTTTTAATCTAATTCAAATAAAAGTTCACAATTATATCATCAATAAATCTTTTAAATAATTTACAAAACTGTTTAAAAGCTAATTCTTTAAATACATTTTAATGTTGTAATTTACAAATGTTCACACAATTTTTCAGGGACATTCACTATATAAAGTGGGATATACCAATTGATACTTCATTGTTTCATATTATTAAAGAGAACTTAATTCAGTCCCAGCCTACTGACATATGGCCATAAATCAAAACAAAACTTTATTAACTGCGTTTGCAAAGAAAGGCCAATAAAAATCACAAATTGAATTTCATGTTAAAGAAAAGAAAATGAGAATTAAAACCTAGCACATGCAATAACTGTTTATCAAAAAATATGCTGTCCATTTACGAATATATCAGCATATTTCTCAATAGGAACACTACTGATATCTGAACTGAAGAATTCTTCAATGTGAAGGACTATCCAACACAATGCAAGACATTTAGCATCCCTGCAACCTGCTCATTAAATGCTATAGTGTGCCCTCCTTTCTAGTCACTGAGACAATGAAAAACAGCCCCCCAAAATTCTGAACATTTTTCCTAAGAGTGTTACACAATACTAGCCCCAGTTGAGAACAACTAGTAGCAGTTTGAAAGCACCGCAACCTTCTCCTATCTTAATGAAAATATCCCAAATGCAGACTCCCAGATTTCTGCCTTAACATAATTGAATATAGTTTTAACATTCTTGATGACAAAGGGTCTTGATTATGAACAGTGACTATTATATGCTATCGTAGTATCATAAGGCTTTTAGGAATTACAGTGTATTTTATCTTTGGTCCTATATTAGTTGACCCCAGGCTGTTGTACTTGAACATAATAAAACTACTGTTTAAATATATACTCTTTATATATCTTTTTCCATTTTATTCTTTTTAGCTAAGGTTATTTCTTCCTCGACTATCTACTTCTAGCACTCCCCCTGCACTAGAGTCCTTTTTATCTGCTAATGACCAAGCTTAAGTCAAAAGCCTGACTTGATAGATGAAGGCTTGAAGATGGCTCCAGGCCTTCCTAAGAAGTAAAGTGCATGGGTGTGGAGACAGCTGCCTTCTAAGAAGCTTTTTCAACTTACTTTTGGTTTTGTAACTGTGCTATAACTGAATACTCCAAAGATCTGACAACTGGATAAATCAGAAATTAACAGTGCATTTATTACTGAATAATCAATCCTTAGGACTAAAGTACACTGCTGTATACTATAAAATACTCTAATGAAGTTTATAATTACTAATAATATTTAAATAACTCACCTGATTTCTTTTAGTCCTTCTCTCTGGATAACTTGAAGAATTTCTTTATGACTCATAGGTGTATTGGGGTATTTTTCTAAGACCTGAGAAACAAGTATATAATAATAAATTATTTCTTCTTATTGTAAGTTCTTCTTATAATTATATATGTAATTATATTTCTTATTCTTATTATAACTATGTATTAATTTCATCCAGCAAATACATATCCAGAGACAAGACTTTTCATCCCTTATATTCTGGGGTAGTAAGTGGGAAATTAATGAAATATAAACAGCATCTTCTCTCCTTTAGTCACAAACAAGTTAAATCCTGAAGCAGAACTAGATGGGAAAGATTAATAACTGAATTATTCATTATTAGTGCATAACATGAAACTATGTTTACTTTCTGCTTCCACCCTACATCCCATGCCTACCTGTGGATCTACCGTAAGCACCGTAAACAGTATTGATCTTCACACTTCCAACAAAGCTTAGAACAGCATGGATGCTTAAAAATACTAAATCAAAATGAAGTAAGCAGTTTATCCTGTTTCTCCCGCTGAACATGTATAACTAAAAACCTGGACAGAAGGAATGTAGAGCTACCTGAAGACTCTAAAAACGGTAGCAGTTAGCTGAGGAAAACACGACTAGAAGTACTACTGATGCAACAGTGAGTTTCCTAGTTTTGACTCCTCTGGGACCACTCAGCCTAAAGTCAATGACAGTCCAAACTCAGAACTACACACTAAGTGCAGACAGAAATGCCCCAAGAGAAGTCATCTCTTTTTTGATCGGAGGAGCAGTAAAGGGAGAGGGAGATCCTCTGGGGCTTTTCCCCCTTTCTCTTGGCCCCTGTCCCCAAGCAATACAAAGGCAGAAGCTGTGGCATTGATGATCTCGGCAAAGTCTAGACAGGGACCTAAACCTCCAAGAAAGAGGTTCCCTTCTGGCCCCACAAGTGTGAAGGAAATCCCCATGGTTTATATTCTTTCTCAACTATCCTTCAGTGAAGGCAGATGCAGTTGTGTAAGTGTGTAGCAACAGAGAAATGACAACCCCAGTTGTCTAAGTCACATGATAAGGGGAGAAGGGTCTCTTAAAGCCAGCAAGTGTCAAGGAACTTGCAAAGAGAAAGGAGCTTAAGAAAGTGATAACAAGAAGTTCTACAAACACACCTAGGGTCACCTCAGAGCTATGCACATGTGGATCTGACCCTAAACATACTATGTGTTCCCAAATTAGCCACTTGGTGGCACACATGCAGAACATATAGGAACAGCTCAGCAAAGACTATGAAAATCAGACATTGGAATTTTAGTGCACAGAAGGTAGATAGAAACATGACCTGAACCTAACGAGGTCAAAGGCCTGCTTAAAAAATCCTCCCATCCCTCAAAAAACAAACAAACAAACAAAATTTTTTTAACATTCTCCATAGGATTCAAAAAAGACACAGAGTATCATAACATCAAAGTATTTAATATACAATCCAAAATTACCTGACATATGAGAAACCAAGAAAATCTCAATAACTCACAAAGGAAAAGACAACCTATACACAAGCCAAAGATGGCACAGATGTTGGAATTATCAGACAAAACTTTAAAGCCACTATGACCATGCTTCAAGAAATCAGGAAAAATCTTCTTAAAAAAATAAGAAAGTTTCAGCATATAAATAAGATTACAATTTTGTCTGTGTAAAATGAAATTTTGGGACTAAATAATGCAATAACCAAAAAGTCCTTGAGAAGCACAACTGCAGAATGGAAATAACAGAGGAAAGAGTAAGTGAACTTGAAGATAGAACAATAGAAATTATCCAACCCAATGAACAGAGAAAAAATTGATGAAAATATAAATGAACAGTCATTTCTATGACTCTGTTCAATATCAAAAGGTCTAGCATTCATGTCATCAGAGTCCCAAAAGGAGAGGAGAAAGAGAAGAGCACAGAAAACACATTTGAAGAAACAGCAGCAGCAAACTTCCCAAATTTGGTGAAAAACATACACTTACAATTTCAGGAAGGTCAATGAATCTCAAACAACATGAAGTCATAGAAATCCATACCCAGATATATCACAGCCAACTAACTAGTGAAAACTAAAGACGACAACAACAAAAAATCTTGAAAGCAGCCAAGGAAAAACAACATCCCATTTAGAACAACAATTCAAGTGGCTGTGGCTTTCTAATCAGAAATCATGGAAGGCAGAGGCAGTGGGAGAACAGGTTCAAGTGCTGAAAGAAAAGGACTATCAATCCCAAATTCCTATCCAGCAAAAATATCTTTCAAGAATGAAGCAGAAATCAAGACATTCTCAGAGAAAGGAAAACTAAGGGTATGTGCCACTAGCAAATGTGTTTAAAATAATTTCTTTAAAGTCAATTCTGGTCTCCTTTTTTTTTTTGGAAAGAGAACCGATAACATTTTAACTTAACTTTAGGTTTCCACTTTTTTTTTAAGATCCAAATTTTAGGCAGAAACTCTTATACCTAAATCGCTTCCCATTCTTACCATTTAAAAAATAAAAATTGGCAATTAAAAGATGCCAGTGAAAGCTAAAATTGAACCAATTCTCAAGAATCTATAGGACACCAACAAAAGAATATTAACTAGTATTGCAAGTTAGTAACAACAGATACAGGACTTGTGTAATAGAAATCATTAAAGTCAGATATTCTAGATTGGCCATTAAAGTGCCACAATGTGATATCAGCAACTACCACTTATGAAGAAGATACAAACAAGTGCTACCCTGTTTCCCTGAAAATAAGATCTAGCCAGACCATCAGCTCTAATGCATCTTTTAGAGCAAAAATTAAGACCCGGTCTTATATTATAAGAGAACTGATCCTACATTATATTAAAATAAGATTAGATCTTATATTAATTTTTGCTCCAAAAGACGCATTAGAGCTGATGGTCCGGCTAGGTCTTATTTTCAGGGAAACATGGTATCTATACATGCTATCAGTTAAGTCTCAGGAGCCTTATAAGGGAAGCATTACGTCCATCTGAAAAGTGGGATAACTAATGCTCAGTAGGTAAATTTCCAAACATAGTACTGCAAGAGAAGTGGTGGCAGGATTCAAACTCAAGTCTATCTTGCACCACTACAGCACACGTGTCCTGTGTCTGCTATAGAGAAATCCAACAAATATGTTTATCATCTTCCTTGATCTCTCTGCTACATCTGACAATGTTATTAACCTTCCCTCCGAGACATTGCTCTTCTCGGACTTTCTTTTTTCCAAAATGTTCCTTCTTACTCTTCTTTGTGTTTTTCTATGCCCATCCCTTAAATATTTTACAAGCATCAACTTGCAGCTTTTGCTTTACACTCCATGAACTCTCCCTGAATGACATTATCTATTCCCAAACCTTCACTCTCCCCTGTTTTGACAATTGAAAGTGACAGCACGGTCTGCATATAACTGTCTTGTAAATTAAATATCAATACCACTGGATGTTCCATAAGCATCTCAAACTTAACATGTGCAAAATTTAACTTATTATTACTTTTATCCATCTTAAGGACCATTCAGAACACTAGGCCTTTATCGTCTATACTCATATGCCAAAAATGTGTAAAATTACTGAAAATGAAGGAAAATATGCCACCGACATGAACAGATATTCATAAAAGAGTTAATACAACTGGATAAAAACCATATGAAAAAGCATTTGCATCCTGAAATATTTAGAGACAAAATTGTATGATGTATGGATTTGTTTCAAAATTATAGAGGAAGAAATTTGGATAGGGGTTTAAATATAGTGAGATTGGCTATAAGTTGATAATCATAGAAGCTAGATGATCGGTACAAAGATATTCATTATATTGTCTACTTTTATGTACACATTCAGTATCTCATAATAAAAATTTATGGAGAAAAAAGAAACAGAATGTTTGACTTTACTAACAATCACATACGAAAATCATATTTCAATGCTTTTTGCCCCTGCTAATTTGGATAGCAAAACCTTGGCAACAATAAATGACTCCATGAAATGAATATGGACACATAATACAGTACTTAAACAACTGACAATTTAAGAAAATATTGTTACTCAATAAAGAAAAAAAAATAAAGGCTACTTATCCAATAATAGGATATTAAAGAAACTGGTATATCTACACAATTGAATGTTATGCGGCCATAAATGATAAGGGAACATGACTTGCAGGGCATGTGGGGGAGGTCTGACCTCTCTCAGCCTCCCTCAAAACTAGGTAAGGAATACCAGTTCTGACAACAGAAAATGAGGGGGAACGATAATTCCAACAACCCAGATCTGCAAAGGGCAGAGGCATATCCCTCTTTGGCCCTTTCTTCACGCTGCTTGTTTTGAAAATGGAGGAGGTGACAAGCCATTCTGAACCATACAAGTAAGGGCACATCCTAAGAATGATGGACTGACTGTACCTCCAGATTGTTGCATGAGGAGAAATAAATTTCTCAATCATTTAAAGAACTTCTATACACAGTCAAATCTATACCTAATATGACTCACTTTGTCTAGTCACATGACAGTAAGTGATCTTCTTAAAACTTAAATTACATTATTCCTCTGGTTTTAAGCTCCCTATCACTTTTTTAAAATTAACTAAAATTCAAATAAAATCTGAATTCCTTCACACAGCTTAAAAGATTCTACATGAAACTGTGTCTCGCTTTTCTCACATTACCTTGCCCTTCCTTAAACATAATACATTCATTCCAAATTCAGGGGCTTTGTACTTGGCTCCCTCCTCCTGCAATGCTTTTCCCCAGAAAATCACTTGACACTCTCTTTTCATTTCCACAGATACTCTTACCCACTCTAAAACATACATTCACAAGTACTACCACCCCTAACTGTAAAAATTTTATACCTCTCCTTTAATTCCTACATATTGATAACTGCCTTATGGTTTACAAACATTGCAAAGGCATTCTATTTCTTTTGATCCTCACAACAACCTCAGGACAGAGCACGGCATCGGATTAGTTTATGTCTATTTTACCAGGAAGTAAGAATCAGAGAAGTTACACAGCATAGCCTGAGCTTAGATGGCAGAATTCTTAATTCCCCAGAGTGAAGAAGGTAATAATAAAGCTGTATATAAAGCAAAGAGTTCAATGAAGAAAAACTTTTATTTTGTTAACTAAAATATACATTGGAATGATGAAAATTATGCCTCTGCTGAATGATGGGTAGGTTATTACTTGTTGAGGCAGAAAAACAGGATTGCAGAAATTCCACTTGCTATTTTGATTAAGAGGGGGATGGGACCATCAAGCATAAAATCAGATAGAGACCTTCTTCTCACAGTCTATTCTGAAACGTGACAAAACTAGCTTAATGAAAATGTCAGCCCCCATGTATGTCTATAACTAAATCAATACCTTAAGACATGGGTTCCTGGCCCTGTCTTTGATAATGAGTACGAACATAAAACTGAAAAACAAGATCCTAGTGGGGCCTAGTCCTGAGTAACTCTCAAACTGTGTTTCTCAAACTCTAGTGTTAATTAGGCTAGTATTCTACCAACTTCCAATGATATTTCATGGTATTCCACATACAAATTGATTCTAGGTGCTGAGTTAAACATACATACAGTCACAAACACCATATATATAGCAAAAAGGATTTCCCAAACGACAATACATATTCATTCTAGCAAATTTAGAACAAACAAAAAAACAGGTTTTGTTTAATTGTATGCATGGGGGGATTCTGCTGTGAAAGAACAGGATTTAAATTTTGGCACGTTCTTTTCCAACATTTTGCACCATTGAGATTCTTCTGCATATACCACTAGTTTGTATATCATAAGCCCTTTTTGCAAATTTTAAGACATTTATTATAATATGTTTCATAGCAGCATAATACTCCACTGAATGTATATACACATATATATTTACATACATACACACACACATATATATGCATCCTAAATCACTTAAGCCATTTCCTATGGCTGCACATTTAGATTGAATAAAGAGGTAATATATCGCGACATTTATCAACACATGCTTAGAGTGAGATAGGTCTTAATTTTATTCCTGCCTCTACCATTAGCTCTGTAACTTTGTAAAGTTAATCTCTGAGCTTCAGTTTCATCAGTAAAAGGAAAATAAGAACAATATCTATAATCAATGGAGTGGCCATGAATATTAAACAGACTATTTTATTTTGAGCTGCTTAGAATTTGGGGATGTAGTAAATTCTCTATAAACATATGCTATTGTTTCTTTTCTTTTTTTGTTAACTTTAGCAAATGCCACCAAGTGTTTCTGATTATTTTTAAAGTTTTACAACAAGTGGAATTGCTGCATAAAGCTCTTTTTAATATATAACACTGCCTAAGTGCTTTCCACTAGGTGTATAGGAGTTTCACTCTACCGTTAACCCGTATTTATATATTTTTTAAATCTTTGGTAATTATTTAAAAAATACATATATAACAATTTAAATTTTTTATCTACTAATGAGGATGAATATTTTATGTCATTACACATTTATATTTCTTTCTGAATGACCCTGACACAAGACAGTAAGTTACTTGATCTAAACAAAAATCAAATTTAAAAGTAAAATTACAAAATGTAATGACTACATCACAAAAAAATCTGAACACCAGAAACATACTGTTTTTATTCCATTACAAAAAGTAGTAGTTTAATGATTTGCCAGATAAAATCACAACTGGACCTAAACAAAATTTGTGTTTACCAACAAGTTGAAAGAGTGAAAAATGTACAACTTATTGGCAAAAGCAGAAAACTGTATTGAAAGCATTGGTATAGATATAAATGATCTCTGTATTTAGTTGCTACTCCAGGCAGATTTAGTTCCAACATAAAACATGCCCTCAAACAATCCCTTTGGTTGCTGGAAAGAAACATACTGCCACTGGACTCTCAGAGGAACTGTGATGCTACAATATCTGCTTGAGGGAAGTGGGAAGATACAGAGGTTTTTGTGAAACATACTGAAAAACACTGACTGGAGTTGATATAATAAAAAACACTGTGCAATAGATGTTGTGCTTTCCCTAGTCAGAAAATCAGAAAGGATTTCTAGGTAAACTGATACAATCATCCACCTGGCAATTAAATTTCATTCTGCTACTATCATTAGGGAATTGTGAATACTAAAATGTATGACACAAATATAAATGGTACAAATGAGGGATCTGTTTGATTTTCTTAAATGGCATCAAGTGCTTAGAACAAATATTCTACAGTCCATACCAACATATAATGATGCTGAAGAGACTCAGTTTGGGTGTTCTCTGTAAAGGCTGCAAATATAATCAAGCGGTTTCAATAGAAAAAACATTTTTAATTGATGCAAAATATGAAAGTGTTTCAAAGTGTAGGTGTAGAGGTCAAATAACCTGCATCTCATCGCTTTAAGAGATAACATAAGTGACTAAAAGCTTTAAAGCCCAATCCCTCATGCGCATGGGGAGGGTCATAACATCCTCACAGACAGGAACACTAAGTAGAATATTTTGCCATATTCCTAACCTAAGTGACTGAGGTTACCATTTAGGTAACTTTTGTTATTATTAAGCAACTGTATATATAAAAATCTTTGCCACTTCACATTTCTGATATCATCCTCATCTAAAATGTTCCTAGGGGGAACAGGGAAAAATACAAAAGACAGCCTACTTTTCTCAGGATACCTGCCCTTTGATTTTCCCACTATTTTAATCCCAAATAGTTAATGATGCCCTATACTAATTCCTGCCAGTAACCTGATCCAAATGTTACAAAGTTTCCCACCAGGAATCCAATCTAATTGTTTTAGTTACCACTGATGCTCACTACCTGCACTCATTTAAGCGCTGAAAAACAGCAATAGTCTATCACTCCTTATTCATTTATAAGCTAGAATCCTTTTTTTAAAAAATGCTTTCCTCTAGGTAGTATTTGGTTACCTGAAGTACACACAATTTCACATAGAAAAAAGCAAGATAAGTACTTAATTCTGACCTATTCCCTAATTTTCAGAATAATTAGTTGGTTTTACCAGTATGCTCCAAAGATGTAACTGATTTTTTTGCTTATTTGAAGTAACAAGAGGATTATGGATACCATTTTATGGAATACCATTATGGATCTTAATACATTTTTGTGCTTTAATTACTACATTTCCTCACTTATAAACTGGTTATTCATGACCATTGTCCACTTTTTTATATACCACTTGTGTGAGCTCTATTTTTCATATTAAATATATTAAAACCTTTAATGTCACATTTACTACAAACACTTTTCCAGTTTAGTCTTCATGTTTTCATCACTGTTTTTTCCCATAGGTTTTTATTAACTTTATGTATAACTAGTCTTTTCTTTTTATTTCTTTTACTGTGTCTACATTTAGGTGTACCTCCCCTCCCTTCAATAGCTTAATATTTTTCCATCTTTTCATTCTCATTTGACTCTTTTAATTCACTAATTTTTAATAAAAAAATGTTCATATACAGAATGAGAGAAATGTGGAGACACACTAGAGAAACCCAAGAGAGAAAAAAATGGAGAAAAACAAAATGGCCACAGATATTTCTGAGCAAAAATACTGTATTCCATTGCATTACTATTACAATACTATTACTGTATTGCATTCCTGTTACATTGTTTTACCACAGGTTTCATGTAAGTGGAAAGACTTTTATGAAACATTTAGCTTACTTTAACCACAAGAGGGCAGTCTTTATTAAACAAAATAATCCACTGGAACTGTTCATGGAACTACATGGCACAGGGTTTAGAAACACCTTTATGGCAATCTGGGTAACTACTCACAAAGTTACAAGCAACACTACACAGAATTAAAGCTTGATAATGTAAATTGTTTTTTAAAGCATGTTTAATATATCTGTTTACGTACAGATTCCCACATCCAGCTAATAAAAAGGATATAAAAATTATACTTTCTGAGTACTCACAAATAATCTAGATAGTCCCTAAGATTTGAGTTTGATTCTAGACTAAATGACAGCAGTATTTCAATTACTGCTGCACTTATGAGTTCATTCCAGATATCCACAGATATGTAGAAGTTTGTGTGATCCAGATGATTTTACTTTACATTTAAAATGTACAGGTAAAACATGGCAATCTTTATAGACCTTATTTCAGTGTTATATGGCTTATTTACTGCGCAAAAGCTTAATTTAAGGTAACCGATGTCACAGCAGTGAATGAGGTCACCCAGGAAATATGCAGAATGAGAAGTGATGAGAGCCTATGCTACAGAACCAATGTTCAGGAGTCAGAGAAGCAAAACTAGCAAATACACTACGGAGTGGCCAAAGAAACGAAGAAAATTAGAAGAACATGGTGCCTCAGAAAAGGCAAAAGCATTCTGAGAAGGATGAAGTGGTCAACAATGTCAAAAACTCCCTAGAAGTTGCGATAACTTCAAAATCCACTGTATTTAGCAACAGGAGCTCCTTAATTAGCTTTACAAGTTCAGATTCCACTTAATCAGGAGGTAAGAAATCAAACTTGAGGGGGTTTAGCACTGAATGGGAGGTCCAGAGGTGGCAACAGGCAGCTAAAACAACTCCCTCTAGAACAGTGAAGGAACTGTGGAGTCAAAGAATAATTGTTTTGTCACAAGTTTCACTGGACCAGGACAAATGGAGACAGAAGTATCCTTAGCTGTCCCAACTCTCCCCATCCCACCATGAGAGGCAAACAGATTCAGATACAGTTTGATAAGTCCCTCGTTATCCAAACTTGCACTAATGTGACACTCGGAAACAAAATGAATTCAGAGGATGCAGGATCCCTCACCAGCCAAACTCACTATACAAACAGCGTGAGTTCAGGAGCTGAACAGGTAATAACAAGGAATACACGGACTCGAGAAGAAATAACTACTAATAGAGCCAAATATGTGAAAAGGAAAGAGGGAAGAGGACCGTACCTGGGTGCCTGGCAGTATCTGTTGATCACTACCTCTGTCCTGAGATGCACTCCTCTCTCTGTTCAGCTTCTGTGACACCAGACTCTCCTGGTTTCCCTCCTACCTCTCCACCAGCAACTATTCATTCTCCTCAATCTTTTAATGTTGATCTTCCTCGGGATTCTCTTCTTGTCTCAATTTCTGTTCTCCTTGACCATTTTATCCTCCCATGGTTTCAAAAATAATTATGCTCCTACAGCAGCCCTCTCTATACACCTCCAGCAGTGCTTATCACACTGTATTTATGATAATTACATTTTAAGTCATCTGTCCTGCCCACTGGCACGTAAGCTCCAGGAGGGCTGGGACCACCTGCCTTGCTCACCTAGTATCCCTAGTGCCTATCTATGGTCGGTCTAAACCATGAGATGCTGACTGATGGAATTACCAACAAGGCTTTGTATACAAGAGTAAAAATGCCTTTAAAAAAAAAAAAAAGAAAAGAAAGATGGATGCAACTGTAAATAAGTTTGTAGATTTGGGGGCAGAAACTTGAATGTAAGAGGTGAGAATATTTAAATACAAATCTATACAGAGAGGCAGCTACAGAAAACCAGAGAAGATTAAAGTCTGGCTGGGTGAGCCCGGGGTAGTTTTACCTCAATTCTGAACAGCTCTATCAAGTCATCCTGATACAGTCCATTCCTCGCTTAGATTCTTTTCACCTGAGTATCCAAGAAGTCTGGATGTTATGCAGACTCCCCAGTTAAAGCAACAACAAAAAGTTCTCAAAACCTGGTTTTCCCCGAACTCTGAAGAATTACTAATAACAGTTAATACTTATCCAGCATTTAAGTGCCAACTACTGTTCTAAGTGCTTTGTGTATATTAGTTCATTTAATCTCTACAATAAACCTATGAGGTAGATACTATTATGGCATTTTCTCAGATGTGAAGACTGAAGCACAGAGAAAATAAGTAACTTGACCAGGGTCACGTCAGCTAATAAGTAATGAAACACAAGATTATTTGCTCCTAAGCATTATGCTGTACCACCTCTGCATCAGCTACACAGCCATACTTCTCCTAAAATTAACTTACTTTAATCAACATTTACTAAGTACTCCTTAACTGCCAAAAACTGGGTCACATAAATGAGTAAGAAAAAAGCCCTGTAGTTCCCAACTAGGGTAGAGAGAGTGGGGGAAGGAAAAAATGGACAACCATGAGAGAGAAAATATTTTAAAAGATACAATGAACTATAGAAACAAAGGTAAAGAACATTTAATTCTTCCTATAAAAAATTACATAATATTCCAAATACAGAGGACACTACAAAATAATAAAACACTATGTACTAACTAAAAAGCTTTGTCAAATCTGCAAAGGGAAATGAAGGAACTTTCTGAAAAAAAGAGAACTGTCCTATACCTTGAGTAGAGTAGTGGTTACAAAGGTGTATACATCTGTCAAAACGAATTCAGCAGTACACTTAAAATGTATGCACTGTGTTACATGGAAAATACACCTCAATAAATCTGGCATTACCTAAATAAGTTCATTTTTTTAAAGACATTAAAGCAAAATGAAGGAATAGTGGGAAAATCCTGAAATTCAAACGCAAACACAAATTAAGGTAAAAAAAATTTGAAAATGGGTTAGGATGGAAGTTATGACTTGTATTAAATTCAACTTATTCATATCTGAGATTTAGGCTGTTTTAATACCTGAAATGACCAAAACACCAGAGGCAGGGAGGCAATAACCAACAGAAAGGGTTGGGGGTAATGGGTGTGTAATGAGCAGAAAGAATAAAGTTCTATGCTTGCAAAAATAAACGAATGAATGAATGAATCCTTAGGAAAAAAGATATTGCACCCGCTGTATCCATCAAACAAAACTAAAAATAGGATGCCAAGAAATAGTAGACAATATATAGCAGGTCCCTGCATTTAGGGAAGTTAGCATTCTAATGGTAGAAACAGACATAAATATGTATGTAAAAATTTTACATACATAAATATGTATGTAAAAAAATTTTTTCAGACAGCGGTAAGTGCAGTAAACAAGACAAAAAAGGGTGATACAGTTGACAGTGAATGAGAAGAGAACAATTCTGAGTAGTCAGGCCTCAATGACAACCCAAAATATAAGCTGAGAAGAGCGTGACAAGTTGCCAGGCACGGTAACAAGAGTAGGCTTAATAAGCCAGCTGTGTAAGGACTAAACTAGAGCAGGCTCCATGTCCTACAGCACACTCCCCCTGCCAGCCTCCCGCCTTTGGCACGCTGCTCTCTGTAGCAGACATAACTTCCCTACTCCGTTCTGTACCTCAAAGTCTGTCATCTAACAAAATAGCAACAATTTTCAAAAATGGTAATATTCAGGGGCGCCCGATGGCTCAGTTGGTTAGAGCGCGAGCTCTCAACAAGGTGGCAGGTTCAATTCCGTCATGGGATGGTGGGCTGCGCCCCCTGCAACTGAAGATTGAAAATAACAACTGGACTTGGAGGTGAGCTGCGCCCTCCACAACTAGATTGAAGGACAACGGCTTGGAGCTGATGGGCCCTGGTGAAACACACTGTTCCCCAATAAAATAAAATAAGTGGTAATATTCAATCCTTCATGGGTTCAGTAAGACAGGTACTTACACGCTACACAGCTGGGACCGTTAACCGATACACCTTTCTGGGAGGCAATTTGGTAACATGCAACTTGAAGGGCCTTTCAAAGACTGACATCCTCTTACCCAACAACTTTTCTTCCAGCAAGCTATAAAAGCAAAATAACAGAAGTACCTACAAGATCTAGGCACAAAGGTGTTCGCTGCAGTATTATTTCTAACAGTTATAAAATTAAACAATCAAAATTCCCAATATGAAGATAATATCATGTTTCCCCGAAAATAAGACCTAACCAGAAAATAAGCCATGGCATGATTTTTCAGGATGCTCATAATATAAAATAAGCCTTAATTTGTCTTTTGGAGCAAAAATTAATATAAGACGTGGTCTTATTTTCAGGAAAATACGGTAGGGCTTATTTCATATTACGAGCATCCTGAAAAATCATGCTATGGCTTATTTTCCGGTTAGGTCTTATTTTCAGGGAAACATGGTAACTCAATTCCCCTCCCAAAGAGATCTTTAATTCAAGAGCAAAGCAGAAACTATAGGTCTGTTTATCTTTATGGCCCTTCAATTACACAATACCTGAAACACAGAAGGAACCCAATAAGTTACTTCTAAATTGAAAATGATTTTTAATATGCTGGTATTAAAGATATCTTTAAGCAGAGTTTTCAGTGATGAGGACATGTTTATGATCTACAAAAAACAACATGCAAAAATGAATACATAATAAGATTTCAATTAAGTAAAAAAATAACCAGGGTGCAGCGGGTTAGTTCAATTGCTTAGAGCGTGGTGCTCTTAACAAGGTTGCCGGTTCGATCCCCACATGGGCCACTGTGAGGGGCACCCTCCACAACTAGATTGAAACAACTACTTGACTTGGAGCTGATGGGTCCCGGAAAAACACACTTAAAATAATTTTTTTTAAAAGTTAAAAAATAACCAGAGAGAAGGATTAAAAATAAATGTCAAAATGTTGATGGTACTACCATAGATCAGAAACATTAACTTACGATCTGCCCATAGGATACACAACTGCCTTCAGGATTCCACAAACCCCCATGGAATTATGTGTTTGTATCTTTTTCCGGAGAGAAGATCCACCGCTTTCATCAAATTCCAAAAGGGAACTCTGACTCCAAAATAACTAAGAATACTCCTCTATCTGGCAAAATTAGGATTAATTTTTTTTCCTGCTTCTTTGTACTTTTGTTTTTAAACTTTCCACAGTGCACATTATTAGCCAGATAATCAAGGGAGGAAAAGCGGGGAATTACTAAGTCAAAGTGTCCACAGTTCACAAAAATAAATGATTAATCCCTCACAGAAAAGTTAAAGGACCCACTTATTGAGACACTTCTTAAAATATTTCTATCAGCTCAAAACATACAGTTTTCATTTGTCTTAAATAACACTTCAAATTTGCCCGATTGTGGCCACACAGGAGATCAAGAGTTCATACCGGGTCCAGCCAACGGAGGAGAAGGAATGGGAGTAGAAAGCCTATGCCGGCAGTGCTACTCTACAAATATAATAATGTGTTACTATCACAAAAAAATAGATTCTACATCTAAACTAAAAAGTAGGTTGCAAATTCTAGGGTTGTTTGGCCATCTCTTATAAAAATTTCCAATAAAATGAAGTGGGCGACACCATCCACTAGAAAAAAATGGAGCTGGTATAGCAATCTTAGATCCTAATTAAAGTCAGGGTGCATTGCTCATTCCAACCTCCCCTCCTCTACAATTCTCACTTATGATTACAATACAGAAATGAGTATATCAACAATCAAATCAATAAGGTTGATTTCAAACATACATCAAACTTTAATTAAACTCTTCAAAAATTTTACATTTTTTCCCAATCACTCTAACGGAATGGTTAGAAAAACTGCCTATTTACTAGGAAACCTCAGCAATTACAAAAACCATAAAGAGTTCAAACTAGTGTTCTTGCTGTAATGCAATAAAACCATACAAAAAATATGTCTTTAAAATTGTTTTTAATCTTCACCCCCCAAATATCTTGAACGAAGAAGGAAATCACAACTATAATATTTAGAGACAAGAGGAATAAATGAAAGGTCTAATTATGGAGGAAAGGGAAGGAATTTTATTATTTGTAGATGTGTTTCTCTTACTCTCTTAAACTACTTGATTTTTTGCCATATTTAATTGATTTCAAAAACTATCTCAGCAGGAGCCGGCCCAGTGGCTCAGGCGTTTGGAGCTCCCTGCTCCTAAAGCCGAAGGCTGCCAGTTCGATTTCCCACATGGGCCAGTGGGCTCTCAACCACAAGGCTGTCAGTTCGACTCCCACAAGGGATGGTGGGCTGTGCCCCCTGCAACTAGCAACGGCAACTGGACCTGGAGCTGAGCTGCGCCCTCCACAACTAAGACTGAAAGGACTTGACTTGGAAAAAAATCCTGGAATTACACACTGTTCCCCAATAAAGTCCTGTTCCCCTTCCCCAATAAAATCTTTAAAAAAAAAAAAAAAAAAAAAACTATCTGAGCATCTTCTATAGTTCCAAAACAAGTCACCTGAAACACCCAAATTTACTCTATTATGCTCAACCTATCTTCACAGATTCAATTCCACTAATTCAATTCCAATGTCTCTCAAAAATGATTCTCATGGTAATAATGTACCTATTCTCAGTCAACATGCTCTTTTCTCCCCAGACCCATCTCAATATTTAATCTTTTTTTATGGGTACAGACCCCCCTTGAGAGTCTGTTGACAGCTATGAATACTCTTCTCAGGAAAAACAATTGTCATTTTTATGGTTAGTTTCTGTGGGTCCACAGACCCCATGACGCCTAAGGTAGATTTGTGTTTTACCAACTTGCATAGCATTCAACATTCTTCTAGTTAAAAGGCCCTGCTTTTCTTCTGGAGATCCACCGGCTCCTCCATTCTCAATCCATACAATGGGAACCAACACCAGCAATAAAGTATGAAGCCCATTAGCACTTTCCAACCTCCTGTCCGCAGTAATTGGTTTAGAAATGGGCAGAAGACTGAAACTAAGGTTAAAGGAACAGAGTAACAGGTAGAAGACATTCTTCTTCCCAGCAGCTACTGGACTTAAATTTGAATGATGTGAGAAAGAAGCTAACAGTTTCCTAACTCCCCAAAGACAAACAAAAGGAGAGAAACAAAATCGTGATGCCTTCATTTAAACACTGAATGCAACCACACCTGAAGCTCTTCCTCCAGATTTTTCAGTGACAAACAGTAAATTCCCTTTTCTTCCTCCTACCACTTTCACATACATTTTCTACCACTTTCAAAACAGTCCTGAGAGACAGCCCATTTCTCAATCAAGATTAAGAACTCCGGAAGTAGATGACAAATCTATACAGGTGACCCTTGAAAAACGCAGGGGTTAGGGGCACAGACCCGGAGCAGTCGAAAATCCCCGTATAACTTTGACTCCCCAGAAACTTAACCAGGGTAGGCCATTTGCATCTGCAGATTCAACCAACCACAGATGGGAGACAGTATTTTTGACCGGCAGTTTGGGAATCTGGGGTTGGGAATGCAAACAGTTTTCAGTCTGTGATTGGTTGAATCCACAGATGCAAAATCTGCAAATACAAAGGGCCAACTGTATTTACTGAAAAGAAAACCATATATAAGTGGACCTGTGCAGTTCAAACCCATGTTGTTCAAGGTCAACTGTATTCTGAACCCATGCACATGGATTTATAACAGTAGACGAACAATAATTAGAGCCTATTTACTCACAAAAAGCTTTTAACCATACTAAAAAAAAGTCGTTTGATATTTTTAATTAAGCTTTTTAACTTGCTGAATACATATATGATGAAATATTCCCAGAAACCAGCCAAAGCAATGCCCTGAAGCTACCAAGACAAAGTAGTTGTCTCAGGACTGTAGTTCCCAGTTGCCAGACACAATCTGGACTTCTCATCCTTGCTCAAAAGAACCAAGTTCAGAGAAAATTTCACCTCTTCCAAGTCAGCTCACATTCTCAATGACACCCTTCCTACTCAACTACATTAGGTACTTAAAATGGGCAATTTCAGCAGTTAATTATATGTTGTTTTTTTATCATTCCTAGTTATTTTAGTCTCTTACTCTTGTCTCCATCTAGTGAAATGCTCTTATTCATTGAGACAAAATAGTCAAGGTTTTAATCATAAGAAAACTAGAAGGAAATCTTCTGAAGAGGACAGATAACCAGGTAATCCCACCTTAAATTTCCTGGATTTCACCTTTCTTTTAGGAGAAAACTCAGTTTTCTCACTGTGATTAACACTGCCACTACAGCTCCCCAGAAGTCGATTTCTATTTAAAGCTTCCAGTTCAAAGGTGGATTAAAAGACCCTTTTTCTGCCCTTGCATAGTTTAAAAGAGAGAAAGAAAAACAACTGCAGGCACTGTAAAAAGAGAACTTTACTAAATAGTAAAGGAAAGTTGCACAATAGAAGGAAAAGAAAACTTGTACTCAGTGTTTATGCACCGATTTCTAAATCTCATCATAAACTTCTAATACCAATACTCCCTGCTTTAGCTTCTGCCCTTCCTAACTCTTTACTGGCTGACAGGTCTAGTGAGCTGCACTCGAGTTTACACAAAAAGTAAGAGGCATCCATTCCTCCCAATCAGTAAGTAGTGTTATCCTCAAGGTCAGGGACCATGTTATGTATTAATGACTCTCCACAAACTAAAGCAAGGATAAGTAGGACACACTGGCAAGACAAAATGCTGCAATATCAATGGCAATTGCCACTGGCTGGGAGGATTGTGGGTGATAGTCTTCCTTTTTACCCTCCCTACATTTTCTATCATGCTCGTGTTATTTTGATCCAAAAACGTGGTTTCATTTATATGTAGTCAAATTTTGTCTTTTATTGATTCTGCTTTTGTTAAGTGTGCTTTCCAAAGAATGACACAAAACCCAGAGCAATGAGGAAAAATATTACCAAATGTGACTACAAAAAATGAAAAATTTGGTACTGCATATATACACATGCATACCCATAAACAAAATCTAAAGAAAATATGCCACTGGAACTGTTCATGGAACTACATAACACAAGGTTTAGAAACACCTTCATGACAATCTGGGTAACTACTCAGAATAGTTACAAGCAACACTGCACAGAATTAAAGTATGATAATATAAACTGATTTTTAAAGCATGCTTAATATATCTGTTTACGTATAGATTTTCACATCCTGCTAATAAAAACGATATAAAAACTACACTTTGAGTACTCACAAATAATCTAGATAGCCCCTAAGATATGAGTTTGACTCTAGCCTAAATAACAGTATTTCAATTACTGCTGCACTTATGAGTTCATTCCAGATATACACAGATATGTAGAAGTCTGTGTAATCCATATGACTTTACATTTAAAATGTACAGATTAAACATGGCAGTCTTTATAGATTTATTTGAACTGTAAACATATACATTACACAGCCCTACATCAGCTGTCCCTCCTACCACAAAGCTAATATTCACCTTACTGACATCTAGTTCTATGGCTTCATTTTTACATTAAAAATGTGAACTCTTCTGTAAGTTGTTTTGGTGTACAATATGAAACAGATATATATACATTCCCCCCCTTAAGATGAGTCGGTTTCTAAATACTACCTGTATACTGAATTCTTAAATAAATTTGACTGTCTCTGGACTATCACCTCTATACTATTCCCCAGTCTTGTCTAGTCCTAAAATCATGCCATGTTGCTTTAATCACTGTATTTTTGCAATACATTTTAATATCTAGTAATACGTTATGCCTTTTTTAAAAAGTTCCACTTCTATTTTAAAATGTATTTTTAGTTGATCCCAGATGAACTTTTGATTTCTTTTGCCAAAGTAGAATTACTTTACGTTTATAAATTTACTTGACAAGGACTGAAATCTTCATCATATTGATTCTTCCCATCCAAGTATACAAACTGGCTCTTTTCAATTTTTCAAGTCTTTTTCAGGGATTTTATTATTTTCTTCACCTAGATCCTTCATATTTCAGAGGGTTTAGAGTTTTCTTCACCTAGATCCTGCACATTTCTTATTCAACTTATTCCTAGGTATTTTATATTTTTCATTATATTTTTTGTTAACTATTTGTGTATAGAAACTCCACTGACATTTTTTATTTACTTTAACAACCACCTTTCTGAACTCTTACCGAAATCTCTAACAGGTTTTTAGTTGCTTCTTTTGGGATTCTAAATAAGCAATCACAATATATGCAAAGAGCAATACTTTGTCCCTTCCTTTAATGTTTATACCTCATTTTTCATGCAGAACTACATTTGCTACAACTTCTAAAACAATGCTGAATAAAAGGAGCAATAGCAACTTTCTGTATTATATTTCTAATTCTTTCATATACCGGGGGTGCCAAAAAAATGTACAAAAAAATGTAAGAGATGTCATCTATGTATTACTTTTCAAAGTTGAATTGAATTACAGTAGCAACGTGTAGTATGATGTTCACTCAAAAGATGGCGTTAATTGGGGTGGCTGGATGGCTCAGTTGGTTAGAGCACAAGCTTCTGAACAACAGAGTTGCTGGTTCGATTCCCACATGGGCCAGTGAGCAACGCCCTCCACAACTAGACAAGGACAACGACTTGACTTGGAGCTGATGGGCCCTGGAGAAACACACTGTTCCCCAATATTACCCAATAAAAATTTTAAAAAACAAAAATTAAAAATTAAAAAAAAAACTAAGCAGTAGAAATAACAATTAGAGCAGAAATCGTTAAAGCTGAAAACATGAAATTACAGAGAAAATTAACAAAACCAAAAGCTGGTTCTTAAAAATATCAATAAAATCAATAAAGACACAAATTACTAATATCAGAAGTGAAAGAGAGGATATCACTACAGATTCCATGCACATCAAAAGGATAATAAAGGAATATTATGAAGAACTCTAATTTGATAACCCACAAATGTGATAACCCAGATGAAATAGACCAATTCCTTGAAAGACACAATCTGTCAAAACTCAACAAGAAGAAATAGATAATATGAATAGGCCTGTCTCTATTTAAAAAATGAATCAATAATTAATAACCTTCCAAAACAGCAACAGGCCCAGACAGATTCCCTGGTCAATTCTACCAAACATTTAAGGCAGAAATTATACCAATTCTCTATAATCTCTTCCAGAAGATAGAAGCAGAAGAAATACTTCCTAACTCATTCTGAGGCCAACCATACCCTAATACCAGAATCTGCCAGAGACATTACAAGAAAACTGCAGATCAGTATCTCTCATTAACATAGATGCAAAAAAATACTAGCAAATAGAATCCAACAAAGTAAATGGTAGCAGGCAGACTAGGGAAGACCAGAATTCAAAGTACCACAAAACTGGCTGTGAGTTTAGCAATTTTTCCCCTCTAGTGTCTCTCAATCTGAACTCAACACAGCCCAAAACCTGGAAATGGACATCAGTGTGGCTTGAGTTCCATTAGGACAGGAGTCTCCTAATGTTCAGAAACAGCAGAAATTTCCCCATTTTCTTTCTTGATTTTTCAGTTTTCCTTATTCTCTCATACCTCGAACCCCAAGTAATCCTGTGGCCACAAGAGCCCAGAGTAAGCAGGTGCCTAAAATTCTGAAGGAGGGAAACCGCCTGCAAGCAGAGGAGCTAAGGTTCCAAGAGATGAGATAAAACCTCTTTGCTGTCTTTCCCTCTCTGGTCTCCTGCTGTTTGGCCTGGAGAGGGCATAGTAGTAGGAAGTACACAGCAGAGTGGGATAAATAAAGCCCCAAATTTCTGGCCAAAAACGTGAAAAGGGGGAGCCACAGGGAATCCGAAAATACTAGGACAACTGCAGACAAAAACCTCAGAAGAGTGATCCCTTTAAGTTGCTTGTGAATTCTTTGGTTAACACCTAAGTGAAATATAAAATTGTACAGCTGATATGGCAAATAGTTTGGCAATTCCTTAAGAAGTTAAACATACAGTTAACATATGACTTAGCAATTCCACTCCTGGAAATATACCAAAAAAATTAAAAACACATGTTGAAAAAGTTGTACATGAAATGTTTATGGCAGCATTATTCAACAACCAAAAAGTGGAAACCACCCACATATCCATCAACTGATGAATGGATAAATAAAAGGTGGTATATCCATACAATGGAATATTATTCAGCCATAAAAAGGATACACGTTACAATATGAATTTTGAAAACATTAAGCTAAGTGAACGAAGCCAGGCACAAAAGGGCACATACTGTATGATTCCATTTATAATAACTGTCCTGAATAGGCAAATCCACACATACAGAAAATAGATTAATGGTTCCCATAGGCTGGGGGATGAAGGGAGAATGGGGGGTGGCTGCTAATAATAATAAAGGTAAGAGTAAACATCAACGAGACTGAAAACAGAAAACTTAATGAAACCAAAACTGGTTCTTTCAATCGATGAATAAATTTGATAAACTTCTAACAAAAGCGACAATGGGGAAAAAATACAAATTACCAATATTGGGAATAAAGAGGGGATATCACTATAGATTCCGCAAATAACAAGGGAATACTACAAACAACTCTATGGACATAAAGTCAACAACTTAAATCAAATGCACCAATTCCTGGAAAATCACAAACTGCTAAAACTTACCCAAAAAGAACATAAGTAATCTGAATAGTTCTATGACTATACAAGAAATTGAATTCATAACTTAAAAGCTCACACAAAAGAAAGCATACAGCCCAGAATATTTCACTGGTAAATTCTAACATTTAAAGAAGAAATACCATGAGTTCTACATACAGTCAGTTGTCACTATTCATAATAGTTATGTTCTGTAAAGTCACCATGAACACAAATTAGCAAATACGACACGAACGCTTTTAGAGGAAATATAGTTAGGTTCCTGCAAGCCTTTGCGGTCAGATTATTGTCAACTGATCAATAGACAACCTTGTTTTTATGTGTTTCTGTTTAAAGGTATCTTATTTAATACATACTATTAATTCATTAACATTGAACTCATGGCCAACACACTGTAACTCACGTTTAATCAAAGCTTATCTAACATAGGTATTTTCTCCAAAAGGCACCTCAGTTTTCCTGCATTAAGAATACCAGACAGCACTTCAGCGCAGCACTACGGGGGCATTTTAAACAGCAAAGCACCAACAAAAATGCAAAAACATAGCACTAAATGGATGACAAAAAGGACTTGTTTCCACTTGAGAACTGAAACAAGAAGGCAGAGCATCACCTTGTTTGTTCTCAGCAGGGACCTCAGCTGGGAGTGTCTGCATCAGGTGATCAAATTTTTTGTCACTCTGCATATGTCCATGAATGACCACAAAAGTGTCATGAGTATTGATTTGGGCTTAAGAGTAAATTTTGGCAAGTAGGTGAATTCACAAATACTGAACCCACAAATTAGGACCAAAGTTCACGAATAATGAGGACTGGCTGTAATCTCTTTCAGGAATCAGAATAGGGAGGAAGACTTCCAACTCATTTTTGTGAGGCCAGCATTATCCTGACATCAAAACCCAGACACAGACAGTACAAGAGAACTACAGATTAATATCCTTCATGAACATAACCGTGAATATCCTCAACAAAATATTAGCAAGTCTAGCAATATATAAAAAGTATAATATACCACAACCAAGTGAGATTTGCCCCCAGGAATGCAAGGCTAATTCAAAATTTGAAAACCAATGTCATCACCACATCAATAGTCTAAAAATTAAAATCAAACGATCCCATCAAACGATGCAGAAAAAGCATTTGACAAAATTCAATATCTAGGGCCGGCCCGGTGGCTCAGGCGGTTGGAGCTCCATGCTCCTAACTCCGAAGGCTGCGGTTTGATTCCCACATGGGCCCGTGGGCTCTCAACCACAAGGTTGCCAGTTCAATTACTCGAGTCCTGCAAGGGATGGTGGGCTGCGCCCCCTGCAACTAGCAACTGGCAATTGGACCTGGAGCTGAGCTGCGCCCTCCACAACTAAGACTGAAAGGACAACAACTTGAAGCTGAATGGCACCCTCCACAACTAAGATTGAAAGGACAACAACTTGACTTAGAAAAAAATCCTGGAATTACACACTGTTCCCCCAATAAAGTCCTGTTCCCCTTCCCCAATAAAATCTTAAAAAAAAAAAATTACAATTGTCACCCCAATAAATTTAATAAATAAAAAAAAAAATTCAACATCTATTCATGACATAATGGAATTTCTTCAACCTAATTAAAAAAAACAAAACTAGAAATAAAAGGGAACTTCTACAACATAATAAGTGTTGACAAAAAACCCACAGCTAATATCCTTAATGATGAAAAGACTGAGCTTTCCCCTATAATCAGGAAGAAAACATATCTGCAAAACACATCTAGCAAAGCACATCTAGCAAAAAAAAACACATCTAAATGCAAAAAAAACTTGCATTTAGAACACATAAAGAATTCTCAAAACTCAACAGCAAGAAAACCACCAGAGGATATTCAGGAGGCACATAAGGCATAAAAAGATGTTCAACAATAGAAGCCATTAATTAAAATCACAATGACAAACCACTAATCACCTACTAGAATGGCTAAAATGCTGATAACACCAAGAGCTAGCAAGGATGAAGAGAAACTGGATTTCATAAATATTGCTGGTGGGAATGCAAAATGATACATAGCCACTCTGAAACTTTGCAGTTTCCTGTAAGTTAAACATAATATTTATCTCATTACCCAATAATCCCACTCCTAGAGAAACAAAAACTCACGTTCAAAGGAAAAGCTGCCCACAAATGTTTACTGCAGCTCCATTCTTAATTGCCAAAAATAGAAACAACCTACATCTTCTTCAACAGTGAATAAATTTTTACACATTGGTACGATGAACTACTCAGCTCTAATAGAAAAGCAAGAACTATTTATACACAAAATAACGTGGATGAATCTCAAAGGCATTTTGCTGAAATTAAAAAAATCAGTCTCAAAAGGTTATATTCTATATGATTCGATTTATATGACATTCTCAGAAAGACAAAAACACAGTGACGAAGAACTTATCTGTGGCTGTCAAGATTTGGGGCAAGTGGAAGGTGACTACAGCAGGACAGAATGAGCATTTTCTGGAGTTTACCCGACTATGCTGGTGGTGGTTACATGTGTTAAATTCACACAACTGTGTAACAAAAAGGACAATTTTTGCTGCATGTTAATTTTTAAAATAAAAAAAAAATTAAATCCAAAATATTGGGATGAGGTACCAGGTGCATGTGTACACGTAAGTAGGAAAAAAACAAGTCACTACAACTTAAAATGCTCGTTTTATCAGATTTTGTTCACAACATGAGTGGGCATTTATGACATAACTACATAATGGAATATCATCAGCCATTCAAAAAGGGTTATTAGCAAAACTGGAAAATGACACATAAAAATACTTTAATACATAAAAAAGCAGATTAGAAACCGAGAGAAAAAGATTGATTACAAATACATAGAAAACTGTATCAAAGACTAGAAGGAAATATCCCAAAATGTTAAGGTATATTGTGTCCGATGGTAGTGATTTATTTCCTCTATTTTCCAAGTTAATCTAAATATTATTTCTACACTTTAAATAATTCATGAAACCTTTGTGAAATGGAGGAAACCTATATTACATATTAATATAACTAAAATACATTTATTCTAAATCTCAGCATTAATAGATCAAAAAATAATAATTAATCCTAACTTAGGACCAAAGTTCACAAGGACTAAAGTGAAGGAAATCTATAAAATGTAAAACCTCTCTAGGTCATTAATAAGAAAGAGGACTGATAAGAATGTTTGATTAGATATTAAGAAAACATCTTAAAATGATACAAAGTACACTGAAGCCATTCACAAATTACAGTGAATTCAAATTACAAATATGTTCATACAACTTTTAAGATTAGCATTAAAGCATAAAACTTAAATACCTTCACAACTTTCAGAACCCCTTGAAATAATATACCAATTCCTGGTGGGAAGTCCACAAAAAACCTAGTCTGAGAAAAATTTTCATTAAGCCTTTGTCATTTGCTACCTCTTGTCTGCTAGAAAACATGACCTGGGAAACACGTACGAAGCAAATCCAATACTAAATGAGAGACTGGGAAAGTTGTCCTTGCCCCCCATCTGTTCTCAAGGTGGCTTTTATATCACAAACCTATAATAGATAGGTTTCTCCTTGTAAAATGTCCTTAATTTTTCATCATAAATAAATACATCAATACTTAATGGTGTTTTCACAAGAGCATCACGGAATCCAGGACCACGACGGTGGACAACTCCAGGAAGCAGTAATCACATGAAATACAGGAGTGGTTCCTGCCTAGAGTCAGTTGTGCAACACACAGCCCTGACTGATTCTATCATCTGAACAAACCTGAAGACCAGCAATACAGAGGACGGTGGTGTAGAAAGAACCGCAGTACAGGAATTAAAAGAAAAATCAACATGGGCTAGAAAAACTGGCCTTTCGCTTTCTTTTTTCCCTTCAACAATGGTAGGATTTTGTTGTGTTGAAGAGCATTCCAGAACCTCCTATATGTCTGAAGACTTCAGGAGACTGGCAGAATTTAAGGCTTCTGTTGGACAGCTGTGAGACAAGTGTAGGTAGAGTAGGTATGAAAAACTTGAATGACATGAAAAAAAAAACATGGGGAAAAAACAAAACACACCCCCTTCCCATCCTTTTAATTCAGAGTCCTACTCTAACTTTCATAACCTCTCTATAGCTACACACTTTAGCCCCCTACAATAAATCCGACGAATGGCCCAAGATACTTAAAACACAGATATAATGTTATCTCCAGCATAAAAACTCTAGAATAAAAATCTAGCCCCTAGAATAAAAATACCAACAGCCCGAATTCAGTAACTCCCCACATTTTGGCCCCAACCTACCTTTTCTGGCCTTATTTTTCACTACACCTCACAATACTCAAAGGTAAATTAGCCATGGATCAAACATACTAGGCATTTTTCAGTCTTCCCTCTCTTCAGCTCTTCCCTCTGCCTGGAATACCTTACCCATACCCATCATCCCTTAATACCCAGGACAAACCTTTAAGACCAAACCTGACACAGTCTCCCTCCACCAAACTTTAGCATTACTACTAGTTTGCTATTATACAGGCTCAACAACACAGATTTATTTTGTGGTTATGTTTTATTATGAAACTTAGGTGGAAAACACACCAATTTATCTCACAGTTTCTGTGTGTAAGGATTCTGGACATGGGTTAACTGGGTCTTCTGCTTAGGGTCTCACTAAGCTGAGATCAAAATGTCCGTTGGGACTGTTGAAGTGTCTGAGGCCTGGGCTTCTTTTCCAAGCTTACCACCAAGCTTACTTACTTGTTGTTGGCAGGTTTCAGTCCCTTTCTGTTTTCTTGCTGCCTCTTGACCAGGAGTCACCCAGCTCCTAGACTGCCTGCCATTCCTTGCCACATAACCTTCTCCATCGGCAGTTCACAAGGTCTAAGTCAAAAGATTGGGATTTTGTGCAGAATCTCCTGAAGCAGGAAATGGATCTTTCAGTAGATTCCCAAACTTGTTCATAGCTACTTTAAGTCTCTGTGTGATTACACACTGACCTTTGGAACAGTGGAGTCCCTGAGGTAAAAACGCTTCCCGTTAGAAATGTCTCAAACATCTGCAATTCTGGGCTAAGAAATAACATCTTCACAACATATAGTTTTCCCAGTCAGAAATGATCTACATTTATTCATTTTTCAGTAATATTAACAATGCTCACAACATAAAGAACTTTTCATACATTCTTACCTAATTATCTAAGATTCCAAATGGTAAGTTGTACTATTTTCTCTATTTTAGAGCTGGGGAACCTGAGAAAGCTTACATAGTGTGAATCGCCACAACTTCAAAGGTGGTCCTGAGACCAAGGCAGCAGCATCACTGGGAACTTGTTAGAAAGGCAGAATTTCTAGCTATACTGCAAACCTACTGAATAAAAATCTACACTATAATGTAGATTTATAAAGTCTCCAGATGATTCTCATATATATTAATGTTTGAGCACTGGTTTAAATAACTTGTCCAAGCTGACACAATAAATGGTAGAGCCAAGATCAAATCCAGATTGTTAAAAGTTATTCCCAAGTTGCTATTAAAAATAGTCCTTTTTTCCCCCATTATGTCTTTCATGGGTAATTAATGATATATATAAAAAAATTTTTCTATTATCTTCTTTTGTAACCCATCTCATTGTTACATCTCTCACACATACATATTACATGCGTGCGCACACACACACATACACACAATAAAAGAGATGTTCCTAACACATTAATATATTTCATGGGTATCATCGTTTAAACTTAAATAATTTGTCAGAACCACTCAAATCATATAGAAAACTAATCAATAGCAATACATTTAAATTTTTGTTACCATTTAGAAATAAGTCACTAACACCAATAAGCACTTTATTTGAAACTGAATATGGCTAAACCAGCTACTGAATAATTCAGTTATCAGTGGGTTAAAGATTCAAGATGATTTGGGCCATTGCAAGCAGTGAACTTCAATGACAGTCCATTCTAAACATAGTATCGACTGCTAAATGTCAGTAAACCAAAGCATTATCAAATGAAAAGTCTTTAACAACATATTTTTCACCAAAAGATGGATCGAATTAACTTAGAAGTCACTATAATTAATATGGTTTACAGTGTTCCCTGATGACCCAACACATGTGTAGGCAGCATTAACCAATTTTAGTTTTGTCAAGCAAGGTCAAAGTAAGAACTATAACAGAAATTTCCCAATGTCCAAATGTAAATCAAAAGGGTTTCTGGTGTGTCTTGGAATAATTTTCTTTCACAAACAAAAGAGATACTCAACCAGTTTTCCTGGGAAACACTTAATACAACTAACTTTATTCATATTGTGCTCTTGAAAGTGAGAACAGTGTCTTCTCTTTTACCTCCAATAAAAAAAGGTTAAAAAAAATTAACACTCGTGCAAGAAACTGAGTTAAGCTCTGCAGGTAGAAACATTTTTTAAAAGAAAAGTCTCTGCCTTCAAGAAGCATAGTTTTACTAACATATAAACTGTATTTCTAGTCCACAATAAAATATGTATTTTATTTAGGGAAGATATACCTTCAAGGCTAAACATTTTTTAAAAGCACTCAATTTATAATCCTTAAATGGGAAAAGCTTTTCTTAATAGGATTCAAAACCTAGAAAAGCACAAAAGGTAAAATTAAAGATTGATAAATTTGTTTACATTAACAGGAAGAATGTCTGAGCAGCAAAAAAAAAACAACTGCATAAATTACATCAAAGACAAAAATGGGAACAGATCTGAAACATATATGACACAGGGATAGTAGCTTCCTTAATCTAGAAAGCAATCTTAGAAATTAGTACCGTGTTTCCCCAAAAATAAGACCTAGCCGGACAATCAGCTCTAATGTGTCTTTTGGAGCAAAAATTAATATAGTAAAATAAGACTGGGTCTTATATAATGTAAGACCGAGTCTAATATAATATAATACAATATAATACTGGGTCTAATATAACATAATATAATACCAGGTCTTATATTAATTTTTGCTCCAAAAGAAGCATTAGAGCTGATTGTCCGGCTAGGTCTTATTTTTGGGGAAACAAAGTATAAAAGAGACCATGAAGCAAAAAAAAAAAAAGATGTGGACAAGTTCTGTGAAAACTATAGAAACAGTAAGTCTAAGAAGTTACTTTACACCGGCACTAATGGTATCAATAACGGTAGCCACAAGACAAACGTGGCTACTTACACTTAATTAAAATTGAATAAAATTCAAAATTCAGTTCCTTAGTCACTCTAGCCACATTTCAAGTGCTCAATGGCTACATGTGACTCATGGCTACTATATACATGTGACAGCACGGACACAGAACATTTCCATCAAGTTCTACTGAACAAAACAACAAAATAAATGTTTTGCTACTATATCAAAATGGCAAAGAGTAAAGATTGATTATTCCTTGGATTACAAAGAAAAGTGGGGGGAAAACAGGAAATTTCAAATTTTTGGAGGGGAATATAAATTGGCAAAAACTCAAGTTTGCAAACTCTTTATCTTAACTATTCCATTCACACAAATGCATATACACACACAATGTACATGCATACGTACATCCCGAGATGTATATATTGAAGTATTTGTTACAAAAGGGGGGAAAAACTATAAATGGTCTATCTCAAATAATCAAGGACTTTTTAAACAATGGTACATCCAAAAACAATGGAATGTTAAGAAACCGTTTCAAAGAATGAGGCAGATAAGTAATGGCATTAAAAAGGCATCCATGATATTCATAAAGAAAGCAAGCCTCAGAACTGTATATGAAATATACAGGTATACATGTTTATGCATATTTCCACATAGAGGTTAAAAGTCCAGAAAGCTATATTCAAACTATCAACTATAGTTAATTTCAGTATAATAACTCAATATTTTCAATATTTCAGTATGCAGACTTTCACTTAATCAGTTTTCATCCAAGATTAACTCTTTATATACTTTTGTTCTACTTGTTTTATAAAGTAATAAGCCTAAGTGACTTTAATAAACTGAATTAAAGTTTAAAGCAAGTAATACTATTATTTTTGAGTCATATTTAAAGAATTTAAAAACAGTACATTCAAATAAATACCTTTTAAAAACATGATAAATCAAAGTGCACTAAAAATACTAACTTGCACAATACTATTAAGCTATGAGAATGGCCTCTATGAGACCTGGGAAGAAAGAATACAGAACATTCAGAGGTCTTTTGTAAAAAGGACAAAAATAGGTTTTAGCAAACCCTACTTGGTCAGTTCCCTGTACTTAATTTTCCATATACGGGCCTCCTTCTAGACAGTTTTTGTAATGAATACATAATAAACTTTTACTGACAGTAAAATTGTACAGCTTTTTAAGAGTGGATAGATTCTGTGGATGATGAAACCACAAGGACTTCTGCAAATCTGATTTATTTTCTCAGCTCCTCTCAGAATTCTAGGAGATGCTGCAGCAGCAACAGCAGCAGCAGCACCTTTCAGAGAAATGTTTAACTTGCATTCAAAAAAAGATTTTGATTTTTTCCTTCAACAAGAGGTTTTGGGGCTCTCAAGATAGGAACATAAAAACAGAACAGAAGGAAGGATGAACTGAAAATAATAATACAAAATTCAAGAAGCAAAACAGAGGGAAATTTTACTTCGTTATCATCACCAGAAGGAAGCTCACTCAAGAAAAAGTGTTACATAAAATCACCTAGCACAAGGGGCAGCCCGGTGGCTCAGTTGGTTGGAGCGCGAGCTCTCAACAAGGTTGTTGGCTCGATTCCCGCTTGGGATGGTGGGCTGCGCCCCCTGCAACTAAAGATTGAGGACAGCAACCGGACTTGGAGCTGAGCTGCGCCCTCCACAACTGGATTGAAGGACAAGGACTTGGAGCTGATGGGCCCTGGAGAAACACACTGTTCCCCAATATTTCCCAATAAAATTTATTTTAAAAGTTTTAATTAAAAAAAAGTAAAAATCCATTTGTTTAAAACATATTTTTTTAAAAAATCACCTAGCACAAACAGACTTGCAGATAGCAATTTCATAAATGTGTCAAATGTCTTACAATTGTATGTCAATTATACTTCAATAAAGCTGAAATGAAAAATAAATGTAAATATGCAGCTATTGTTTTGAAAATTGTGGATCAGAGCAGTTTCTCAATTTTTAACCTATGTCCCTTACAATGCTTTCTCACTATTTTTTTTGTTTGTTTGTTTGTTTTTAAGATTTTATTGGGGAAGGAGAACAGGATTTTATTGGGGAACAGTGTGTACTTCCAGGCCTTTTCTCCAAGTCAAGTCGTTGTCCTTTCAATCTTAGTTGTGGAGGGCGCAGCTCAGCTCCAGGTCCAGTTGCTGTTTTCTAGTTCCAGGGGGCGCAGCCCACCATCCCCTGCGGGAGTCAAACCGGCAACCTTGTGGTTGAGAGCCCATGCTCTAGCCAACTGAACCATCCGGGAGCTCAGCGGCAGCTCAGCTCAAGGTGCTGTGTTCAATCCTAGTTGCAGGGGGCGCTGCCCACCACCCCTTGTGGGGCTTGAGGAGTTGAACCGGCAACCTTGTGTTGAGAGCCCACGTGGGAATCGAACCAGCAGCCTTCGGAGTTAGGAGGACGGAGCTCCAACCGCCTGAGCCACCGGGACCAACCTCACTCTATCTTTTAATGTACTCCACAAACTAAAAGGATTTTACCCAGTTTTACTTTCTATAGTCTATATTACAAAAACAATAGATTTGTTTAATGTGTTTTTTCAAAATGCACTCTCTCCTGGAGAATCTAATACAACTACAAATATAATACAAATACGGACTTAAAAGGATTCTAGCCTGGTATAAATATCCAAGCAGCCATAATCAGGCCTGGCCATACTCCTAGCCTTATTTTTTATTTATTTATTTATTTATTTTAAGAGGGCGCAGCTCACAGTGGCCCACGCTGGGATCGAACCGGCAACCTTGGTGCTACCAGCACCACTCTCTGATTCACTGAGCTAACCGGCCACCCTCCTAGCCTTATTTTTTAAGAAAAAAAAATTACTCATGGTAAATTAAGAGTACTTAAAAATCCTAATATTAATATATCTATTTTTTTCTAAAGTGTATTTTGTCAAGATGTTTTTCTAAACTGTCTAATCATTATATATTTTTATACTTTTAAGCAATTATTCTCCATTTTCTATACTTCTTATATAAAAGTAATTAGCCTATGAGTGTTACTCCTTTAATAGAAATTTTCTCTCTTCCATCTTGTTCCCCAAAGTTAAATAACTTTAGGTAAATGACAAAAATAAAAAACTATATACATTCAAAATAATATTAACCTGTAAGTGAAATCTATATAGATACCATCCAAAAACAAGGAAACCACTTTCTCGTCAGTCTGCAAAACATTATACTAAAGGTCTATACCACAGACTGCTGTGCTCCTCACCTTTAACACCCATACTTGACTTATACTTTGACCACTTTACTCCCAAAAGATACCCAAAGGTACCTCTAGTGGCCAGTCTCTGAGGTCTGTGTCTCTGTCCCTTCCACCTACAATCACAACAAACTTGTCCTGTTAGGACCTTTGTCCCTTTTAATGCTTCCCTAGTTGTGGTGGGTGACAGGAGAAAAGTCAAAAAGGAAACAGGATCAACAAGATTGTAGTATTTCGAAAGCTCTCCTTTGCAAAAACAGCTAAATTCCTCGGGGATGTCATCAAGTATTTAGATGATACACTGGTTTTTGTTTTGTTTTTTAAGAATAAGTATAACTTTGAACATTACAATCAAATGTAATGGTTAGTAATGGTTCTCAATATTTCTGGCTTACTAGAAATTTTTCTATTTCAATTGCACCAAACACTATACATACTACATACAGATCTCTCATCCAAATCATTTCATCACAACTATCATTGCCACCACTGAAATTTAAAACATGTGAGACTGCTAACTAAAAACTTGAATGATGCTTTTCATAACTAGCATATTTATATAGGACGAATATAAGTAAGATCATCAAGGAGACTCCATTATCCCTCTTTCTGGTGTTCTTAGTTATTGGAACCGTCTATGCATTTAATCAGACTTTTGGAATAATTTTACTATTACATAATAATTATGAATCTTATTATTTTGCTTTTTCAGATTGTTCACAGCAACCTTACATCAATCCATGTAGCTCTCTCACACATACATGCACACACCATATCATATTATGTATATATACACATATAATTGATTAATTTTATTTATCTGTTACTGTATTATTGGTCAGGAATACAATGCCATTTTAATAACGCTCCCTGCTCTACAATGCAGGTACCAAAAACAGTAAGAAGCAAGATATTGCCTGTATTCATAAATAATTTTATTATTTCCTTGCTGAAAATGAAACTGTTCCTAGAACATCTGACCTTAATGCCTATCAAATAAGTTTAAAATTACTTCTCCTCGTCCTCTTAATCTTATAAATATATGCACTATTTCTTACCTTAGATCAAAGTTACTTCCATTTGTCAAATCACTAATTTTGTGATCCCACTATTCTACAGTCTGAAATATTAAACATTTACTTTTGCTTATTCCTCCTACATTTACTTCTATTCCTCCTACAAACAAATCTTTTGAATACTGAGGTTTAATTCCTCACTTTATAGATAAAACAAACCAAAAAAGGGAGGGTATTTTCTAAATTTTGGCTACTAGAAAAAGAAAAAGAAAAAAGTTTTAGTGTCACCATTCTCTTTCTAAAATTCACTTTTACTTAGACTAAGGCTTTATACATTAGCCAGAATCAAATAAAAATACCAAGCCAATAACACACTGATTCCACTCAGAACGCTATTGATTAAACTAGTCTTTTCATCTTTAAAATACTATTCTTCACATAGCTAGCTAGGGCATGAAATGTTTATTATAAATGAGCAAACATACTTAAAATAGGAAAATCTAAATAGTAAATGCACACAAATTTTTCCTATTTGTCACAATCTCCCAATGATTAGACTATTTTATCCAAAAAGATCCAAATTCAACAAAGAACTCTTAACAGTCTAGACACTTAAAACTAATGAACATAATTGGGGTTGGGGTCACCTTACCTATAATTAAAATTTACCATCCTTCTTTTAATAAAAGGAAGGTCTTTAGGAATTCATCAATTAGAAGCAAAGTTTTCTGTGAAGAGGCAATCTCCCAACCACCAAAAAAAAATTTCTAGAGCTTTATCTTTTACAGGGAAACTACCAGCAGTCACAATTAAGATATATTGCAAATGAAAACACTCAGTAAATAAAACATGCTTTTATAGTTACTTTTTCATATTTCCAACTAAAACAGAAATACAAGTTTAAGACTCATCAACCCCCGCTAACGCATAAACTTTCCAAAACAAATGCACAAGACTGAACAAACACTGGGACCCAGATAGGGGGAAATAAAAAAGACAGGACGGTAACGTACCAAATGTTAACAGATAAAGATCTGAAGGGTGAAAAACGTGATTTTTTATTTTCTTCTTTATACGTTTCTATAATCTTCCAAATTTTCCCACAGTGAACATTGATTACTTTCATATTCAGAAAAATCTCATTTAAAAAATAAACCATACATCATATAGTAAAGGTTCATTTAGAATGGCTCTCCATGTTGTACAAGTATTATTGACCTTACTCACTATTATAGATAATGCCGCCACACCTTCTCACTTTACAACACTAAAATAATGCTGTTTTGTGTCATTTTCTGCTGCACCCTCAACGATGGAATGAACTTTACTTTCCCCTAACGTTTAATTTCTACATATATATACGCTTTTAATTCTTCCATAAAACAAAGTTCTCAATAATCCTAAATAGTCCATTTTTTAAAACCTACCTCTAAATTTCGTTATACCAAAATTAGAAAGAAAAAAAAATGATGGTTTTACCCACTAAGTACAACTTCGTGAGGCCACCATCACTTTACGGAAAAGTCAAGGCCGGGTAAACTACACGTCCCACCATGCATTGCTGCCTTGTTCAGAGTAGGTCTCTACGGAAACAGAAAAAAAAAATTCTACAAGTCCCACCTGTTACTTCGTTTCTAAACACCTCCTGCACTTTCAGCTCCAACAGCAAACAAAAACAAGAGCCTCGTGACCTCACGTCCGATCTTGGAGCCCAGACCAGCAGGGAGCCCGAGGTCAAGCGGCTTGTCTGCTCTAGCGGGTAAATTCTACCAAGCTCCGGCGCCCCTTCTTCCTGGGGCTGGGTGCACGCACAAGCCTTCTCCTATCTGCATCCAATGGGGGCTCTTCAGCCGCACAAGGGCGAAGAACCAGTTACTGTGTAAGCACAACAGACTTTCCCATGCCGGGGCGGGGGCTACCACAGAGTGAGGGTGAAAGCGACCTGACCCCGAGAGGCAGCTTCAAAACACCTAGAGGACTCGTCGCAGACGCAGGGAGAAGCCACAGCCCCGGGGAGACCCTCTTCCGTTGAGCGCCTCCATTCCCACAGGGATCACAACCCCGACACTAACCACCGCCTTCTCCGCGCGGTTTTGTGCCCCCTCAACGGGGTCGCTGGGCCAATGACCTCCCTTCCCCTGCGACTGTCGGGCGGCAAAGGAACGATATCCTCCCGGCCTTCCCCTGCGCTCCCTCCCCCTTACCGTCTTGGCGGCCTCCGCCCAGGTCCTGCCCTTCTTCCTACGGCCCTTTTCCCTCATGTCGGGTCTTGAACTGACTGGGAGGCTCCCGTGTCCGGGCTCCGGCCGCCCTCCCTGCCTGCTCTGCCCTGCGCTGCTTTTCCCGCGGTGCCGGGAAAGGTGGGAGAAAGGGGAAGTCAGGCCGGAGGAGCACCCAAACAGAGGAAGCGGCGGGGGTGTTGCGCGGGGGGGGTCTATGGGGCGGCCGGTCCTCCTGCTGCCGTTGCCACTGCTACCGCCGCTGCCATATTGGGTCCTTACTGTACAGGCAGCCGATACGGTCATGTGACCGCTCCCGCGCGGCCGTCACTACTGTACGCAGCCGGCCTCGTGGACGAGCGCGCGCGCGTCCTCGCCGCGCGCGCGCGCGCAGCTGGAAGAATAGCAAGCCGGCGGTCCGCAGCGCCTCGCCACGCCCCCGCCCTTCCGCTCTCAGCCGCTTCTCGGGAGCATGCGCGTGAGGGCGGTCCGACGCTCACTCCTACCCCGAAAATCTGCCTGCGGAAGCGGAACTTGATCCATCCCGGAAGGCTTATTAAGCTGATACCAACCGCGTGCGAGGCGCCGCGGTGGCTGTAGAGACTTGGCATAGGTAGACGTGCTCTTCCCTCAAGGCGCGACCCTCTCAACTGTCACTTTCAGTAAACCTCATACTGGTGTTTTTTCATTTGTCCATGTTCATTTTTACAAAAGTTATCTTTTTAATTTGCGATCGTTCTCTCGTTAATTTCCGAATGCATGAGGCAATTTGAGATTCAATGACTTACCAACTTCATGAGTCTAGGATGTAGAGAAACCAAAAATCAGATAGTCAGTTCAGAATGCCTGTCAAACTTAGGTGACCTATTTTTAAGGCCATCAATAAGTACATTCGTGTTTTTATATGTGAATCGTCTCATTGGGTACACAAATGGTGTCTTTTTTATCTTGGTGAACTCAGTCGCGGCACAGTGCCTGTACATATCAGGCGCTCAGTAAATATTGCTGAATGATTCAGCTATATCTGCGGTCCGAAACCATTATTTGTAGTGTCCATAACAGCCTCTTGAAAGATCCAGAATGGGTCATCTTCCATCGCATTCTCCATGTCTTTATACTTTGCAAAGTAAGAAGAATGTGTAACAACGCCTACTGATCTCCCAAATCCATCTGCTTTCAGAAGCTTCTTCCGGTCTAGTAAACTTAATTGTATTCTAAAATAGGACTGAGAGTTTGGCTGCCTCTTGGGAGGAAAAACAGGTGAGAGCAATACTTGAAGTTCATGGACGGGTTTCAAAAGTTCATGGGCCCCCTAAAATTATGGGCAATATTTTGTGTGTGTTGTGCATTTTCTGAGAAGAAGGATTCATAACTTCTCAATTTTTCAAAAGGGGTCTGTTACACCCAAAAAAAAAAAAGTCTTAATAGGGAGTTTGAGAGGCCATCTAGATACTTCCTAATATTTCTCTTTAAGTCATTGATCAAACAGCCATTGATATGGATATATTTTCACAAATTCTTTAACTCATAGCATGATCCATACCACTAAGGCATGTACGATCTCCCTCTAAAGCCTACATCCAGAGTTAGTTCAAGAAGCACCTCTCCATCCCCAGCTGTTGACTGGGGCTTGCCACCCAGCCCTGTTGCCTGGGCAACCTACTTCAACTTGTTTTCAGACTCTACTAGGCCACTATCTTTATAGTTACACACCATTTTGGTCATCACCTGACAGCATATATAACGGTGGTCCCAGAAGATTATAGTGGAGCTGCAAAATTCCTATCACCTAGTGACATGGTAGCCATCATAATGTTGTAGCACAATGTATTACTTGTATGTGTGTGATGACACTGGTGTAAACAAACCTTCACTGCCAGTCTTATAAAAGCATAGCATATGCAATTATGTGCAGTACATAATACTTGATAATAAATGACTGTTACTGGTTTATGTATTATACTATCCTTTTTATCATTATTTTAGAGTATACTCTTTCTACTTATAAAAAAAAAAAAGTTTGCTATAAAACAGTATCCCTTGTTACACTGGCAGCAACCTCACACATCTTGTAATTACCAAGTCTCTTGATTGCATCATTTTCTCTTGTGCTTGATTTAATCTCAGGTTGTTTTCTACAGTACCGTGTTTCCTCAAAAATAAGACCAGGCCTTATATTATTTTTTGCTCCAAAAGACGCATTAGGGGATGTCTTATTTTTTCATGTACATCAATCTACATTTACTCAAATACAGACATGTCATCTTCTGGAACATCATCATAAAGTACTAAATGCGTCCATCTGGCTGACGATCGTAACTGGGGCTTATTTTGGGGGTAGGTCTTATTTTCGGGGAAACACAGGACTGTATACACAGGCTTTAGCCTAGGATCAATAGGCTACACCATACAGCCTAAGTGTGTAGTAGGCTGTACCCTCTAGGTTTGTGTAAGTGCACTCTATGATGTTCAAATAATGATGAAATCATCTAATGATGCATTTCTCAGAATGTATCCCTGTCATTAAGCAGCGAATGGCTGCCACTTTGCATTTCTGGAGCTCTAGCCCCAGATTTTAATTTCAAGGGTGGGGAATGTGGTATTGCAGTTCCTACTTTATCATCTTCCACAGATCTGGGTAGTTTATTATTAAATTATCATTCCCCAGAGTATATTTTTGTCCCAATATCTATTCAATTTGTTATGCCTATTTGCATCTCTTGTATCATTTCCACTGCAGTTCTGGATTTCCCTAAATGTTCTATCTCTATTCTCACCCTACTCAAGCCCATCCTTCGAAGGATGTCTTAAAATCTCTCTTCTTAAAATCCATCCACCCACACACATATTACAATATGATTAAGTCAAAATTTCTTAGCCCTACTCCTCCTTTTGCCTCATTTGGCTAATAACACTGATTCATATATCATATAAAAATTAGTGGCCACCAGGTACAATCTCACCTTGCCTTCCTTTAGCCCCTAAATTTACCTATAAACTTGCTAATTCTAGCCTCCTTCTTGCCATAGGTTAATCCCTCCTTGAGTCCATTTCATACCATACTGTATACAGGACCCCATCCCTTTTACCTTCTTTGGAATGTTAATGTTGCTCTATAAACTATCCCTATTTATTCCATTATTTTTTATTTCTGTCTCCCCTCCACCCCCTCTTACAAGCAAACCGAAGATCCTTCCAGTTTTAATAAAGAAGTCTCTTTACCCAACTACCAACGCTACCAATTATTTTTCTCCCTTCTTTGTCAATAAATATGAAAGTGTAGCCTACACTCACTGCCTCCACTTTTATAGTGTTCATCCACTCTTCTGCCCTTTTATCAATACTTTCCTCTATATTAAGAAATAACAGAGGGGCCAGCCCAGTGGCCCAGGCGGTTGGAGCTCCGTGCTCCTAACTCCGAAGGATGCCGGTTCAATTCCCACATGGGCCAGTGGGTTCTCAACTACAAGGTTGCCAGTTTGATTCCTCGAAGGGAATCAAGGGATGGTGGGCTCCACCCCCTGCAACTAAGATTGAACACAGCACCTTGAGCTGAGCTGCCGCTGAGTTCCCAGATGGCTCAGTTGGTTGGAGTGTGTCCTCTCAACCACAAGGTTACTGGTTCAACTCCCACAAATCGGGATGGTGTGCTGCACCCCTGCAACTAACAACGGCAACTGGACTTGGAGCTGAGCTGCGCCCTCCACAACTAAGACTGAAACGACAACAACTTGACTTGGGAAAAGTCCTGGAAGTACACACTAACCTCCACCTTATAGCCTACTTCCTGGTAGCCCCACTTTGCAACAATGCTGGTGTATACATATAAAATTTCTGGAAGGATACACAATAAGTTATTAAAAGTAATTATCTCAGAGTAGTGGGACTGGTGTTTGAGGATTATGGGAAGAAGACTTTGTTTCTTTTTTAATGAAAATATTAATTGTGATTATTAGTGAGAGCTAATTAATAGATTTTTAAAAAGAGGGAAGGATTTTACTCCATCCTAGATTTGCTCTGCTGCCATATGGGAAGCAATTTAAAAATGTTTAAATTAAGTTGTTTTTATCCCATGAGAAAAAGTACACTCTAGTACCCTGCTAAAACATCATACTGTGTCCCTGAAGTGAAAATGGACAAATGTGAACAGAAGAGGAAATTTATTAGGTAATAAATCTTTTAAAATAATATCTACTTCATGAGTATCAGTGAAAGCTAAATTAAAATATAATTAACCAATAAAAGAATTCATTTAAGAATCCTGATTAAACATACTTGTATAAAAACTAACAGGTGTTTCCAGAGGGAATTATTATTTAATGGGTACGGGGTTTCTGTTTGGGATGATAAAAAAGTTCTGGAAATAGATAATGGTAATGGTTGCGCAAGTATATGAATGCCACTTAATGCCACTGAATTGTACTTTTAAAAATAACATCTGCTCTGCTCTTTGTTAGTTTCTTCCTTCTGTTAACTTTGAGCTTAGTTCATTCTTCCTTTTCTAGTTCCTTGAGGAACTAGACAATCTAAAGTTAGACTGTGTATTTGAGAGCTTTCTTTTTTCTTAATATAGGAGTTTATTGGTATAAACTTCCCTCTTAGAATTGCCTTTGCTGTATCCCATAAGTCTTGGTATGTTGTATTTCCATTTTCATTGCCTCAAGAAATATTTTGATTTGTCTGATCCAGTGGTTGTTAAGGAGCATGTTGTTAAATCTCTGCATATTTGTAAATTTTCCAATTTTCTTCTTGTAATTGATTTCTAGTTTCATACCATTGTGGTTGGAAAAGATGCTTGATAGGATTTCAATCTTCTTAAATCTATTAAGGTTCATTTTGTGGCCTAACATAAGATCTATCCTGGAGGAACGTTCCATGTGTGCTTGAGAAGAATGTGTGTTCTGATGCTGTTGGATGGAATGTTCTGTAAATGTCTGTTAAGTCCATCTGATCTGACGTGTCAATTAAGTACAATGTTTATTGATTTTTCTGTCTGGATGACCTATCCACTTTTGAAAGTGGAATATTGAAGTCCCCTACTATTATTGTATTGCTGTCTATGTCTCCTTTTAGATCTGTTAATATTTGCTTTATACATTTAGGTGTTCCTTTATTATGTATACATATTTACAAATGTTATATTGTCTTGATGAATTGATCCCTTTATTATTATATAATGACATTCTTTGTCTCTTGTTACAGTCTTTGGCTTAAAGTCTATTTTGTGAGACATAGGTATACACTTGCTTTCTTTTGGTTTCCATTTGCATGGAATATCTTTTTCCATCCCTTCACTTCCAGTCCATGTGTGCCCTTAAAGCTGAAGTAAATCTCTTGTAGGCAGCATATAATTGGGTCTTGTTTGTTTGTTTGTTGTTTTTACTTGCAGCCACTCTGTATCTCTTGACTGGAGAAGGGAAAAAAATGAAACATTTTTTAAATTTCTTCTGTCCATATGTTAAAAAGACACTCAAGTACTCCTTATATTTCCGTTTTATGTTTCAGTTTGAGCCTAGGTTAGGTAAATAATTGCAGTAAACTTAAATAACTACCCCAGTTTGACAGAATTTATTCAATTGTGTCTAATGGTAGTCCAAAGACAATTTCCTTTTTAAGAAACTTCTTCCTGTAGTCTCACAGATAGTAGAACCAACATTAATTCCAGGAGGAAATAGATTGATCGATTGTTTTAAAAATACAATATTAAATTAACAGTGTAGTATGAATGCGGCAGAGCACATGGTGCTAAGGCCCTCATTAACTGTCCTAGCCACAGACTTCAGCCTTAACCAGTCTGCCATCTGGTTAAACGCACTTGCCTTGAGTTAGGTCATGACTAGGAGGCAGGCTGTAGGTGGATCCTCCTCAAAGTCCTTGCCTCTGACCCTATGTCAGTCAATAGCAGTGGCTGCACAGAGAAAAAGGTACTAGACTCAGACTGCCTGGGCTGGAATTCCCCCACCTGAATACATTCTACCTATTGGAAATTGGGCAAGTCACTTAACTTCTTTAAGCCTCAGTTCTCTCTTCTAAGGTTATTGTGAGATCTGAATGGTGTAATACATGTAAAGTATTAGAACTGTGCCTGGTATATTATAAGCCACTGATAAATGTTTATAATTTATTTTCTATTGTATCTTACATATTATACCTGACTAGAAAAGAGGGCAAAAGTAGACCTTCTCAACTATTCTTCCCTCCTGCAAAACTTATAAATACCTAGCTATTCCCATTTCCCTACTATGCAATGAGATTTAGCTTACTTGGTGAGCACGCCAACAAGAGCCTAGAAGAAGAGAGGAAAGGAATTGACTATTGAATGTCTGCTATATACCTGGCAATTTATATGAGGATATGAAGATTGAGGAACTTCTCAATAAATATTCCTTTAAGTTTCAAAAGGACTTTAGAATTTGTCTATTTTCATTCCTTCCTTCCTTTGTCCACTATGTATTAACTGATCATCTCTTATAAGCACTGTATTAAGCCAATAAACCTAGGGAATATAAAAAAGGGAAAAAAATATTTCTTTTAGGTACAATTTTTGCCAACTAGTACTATGACCGTGAAATACCCAATCTAACCCAATTAAACAGATTAAGTTAGTATCTTTCAATGATGAGCCAAATACTGAAGACTAGAAAGTAGTGCAAGACTGCAAAGAAGTTGAGGACAGGGATGGTGTCTGTCAAGTCATTATTATATTTGCAGTGCCCAGAATAGTGCCTCGTAATAGGAAGTGCTCACATTTTTACTGAATGAATGAATAAATGAATGACTGGTCAAGACATAATCCCCACTCCCAAAGAGCTCGTATTAAACTAAGACAGACCTATCAACAAATTAAATACCATGCACTGTTATACATGTAATCATAAATGTATATACAAGATCCTAAAATGACATAGGGGAGAAGGGGATAACCCTATGGGGCTTAGGGCTGGGGAGATGTCCAGCAATGCGCCAAAGAAGAGGCCTTTAGATTGTGATTTAAATTGACAGCCAGTGAAGAGAGTAGTCCGGGCATTATATTCTCAGTTTCTAGATCAGGGTTCCGAACCTGAGGTCCAGGGGAGGTGTCCGTTAGCTTAGATAGAATTATGTCTTTATTTTCACTAACCTTAAACTGATTTGTCACCTATGACTTTGTCACCAACAGAAATCACTGATATTTTTATATCATAATACGATATAATGTAAAAATATCTAGAGGGGGTGGCCGTTTAGCTCAGTTGGTTAGAGCATGGTGCTGATAGAAAGAGTCATATTTATCACATCTTCACATTTCAGTATTTCAGACCTGCCACTAGATATTGTTATTTGATGCATTAATAATGAAGCACATACATCACCATATCACAGATTTGTTTTTCTAATAAGTTGGTCACTCACTATATATCAATATAAATGTCTTTCTTTTGTAATTCTATGTATTTTATTTACATTGAAAGAGATTCTGAGAAGGGGGCCATAGGCTTCAACAAACTGCCAAAGGAATTCATAACAAAAACAAAAAACAAAAAACACAAAAACAGGTGGTTGGAGGTGGTTAAGAACCCCTACTCCAGAGTCAGATCAAGAGAATGAAATCCTTCTTTCACCACATGTGTGACTTAAGGCAAATTAAAAAAACAAAAACAAACTTTCTTGGCCTCAGTTTTCTCATGTGGAAAATGGGTGTAATAGTGACAATATCTATTTCATAAGTTTGTTGTAAATATAAAATAAATACACATAAAGAACTTAGAATAATGTCAAGTATATAATAAACATTCAATAAATGATCATATAAACTGTCTAGATCTTGGTTTCTGAAGAAAATCCAAGAAATGACCCCTGAAATCCAGCATTCCTTGAGACTCTAGCCTATTTGTGAAGATTTTCCTAAATGCTATTTAAGGCAGCAGCCAAAGAATCCTCATGTTTTTCTCCTTCCCCTTTTGTTTATTAGTCAATTTGAGGATCCATGAAGTGTTAACACAAGGTTCTCATTTTCTGCAAAGAACTAAAAAGGCAACCTCCTGAGAATTAAAGCTGATGTATAAACAGATTTAGAATTGATAAAACCCCTTGGAAAATATCCCATCCCAGGTTTTCTAAAGCATGAATCTGGGTACTATTGACAGGCATGAAGTAGCTCACTTCACGGGGATGAAGGGAAAACCAGAGCTGATTAAAACTGTGTTGCACTGCTGGTTTTTCAGAGACTCAGAGATGTAGGGAGCGAGAAGGAAGGCAGAGGAATTGGAGGCCAGCCAGGAGCAAGCTGGGAATAGCCAGGCTGGGCTCCCTAGTTACCATGGGCCTTGTCAAGCCAGCATCTCACTGGTGTTCTGCCTGAGGAATTGGACTATTCATTTGGAAGTTGTCTTACATGCTGTCCACATTCACAAATACTCTTCAGAGGCCAAATACATTTCAAAATATTCATCCCAGCAAGAGAGTTTTTTACATAGATGGGGATACAGCTTGGACCTAAAATGATTCAGGTTCAAGTCTCAACTTTGTTATTTACTACCTGAGTGAACTGAAGCAATTTATTTAGATTACTTTAATCTTCAGTTTCCTCATCTGCCTAAAGTTGGGAAAATTTACTCAATGAAAATTTATGTTGAGCCTGTTATGTGACAGACTCAGATTTGGGTGTTGAGAATACAGAAGGAAACCAGATAAGCAGGCCCCGCTGTTGTGGAGCTTTATTCAAGTGGAGATAGGAGAGAAATAAGTAGACAAGACAGTATCAGATGTTGATAAATGTTTGGAGGACAATAAAGCGAGTTGATGTGCAAGAGAGCCACTGAGTGTGAGCATTTTAGATTACACGGAAGCTTCTCTGAGAATTTAACATTTGAGCTGAAACAGAAGACAAGAAACACGAGAAGGAATTAGCCCTGTGCAAATCGGGCTGTGGAGAGGTCCCATTAGAGGGAAGGGGAATTTCAAAGGCTCTAAGGCCAAGGAAAGAGATTGGTATATCTCTGGAATATAAGGAAGATCTAGAATGGAGTGAGGTGGAAAGGGATCTAGGAAGTGGGAGAGGTGGGCAGGGCTGAGGAAGTGGAGGAGGATGTGGCAGATTTGAGGAAAGCAGAGAATGTGTGAAATAATTGGAGAATGGGGAGAGAACATACTGGGGAAGTGTAGTAGGGTTGCTTGGCAGCATTGAGAGACTCCTTTTGAGATGTGTGGTCATGAATTTAAATGAGAATTAGTTAGCATAGTGGATGTTGCTCTAAGGATTAGATAAAATGAAAGGCAGTTTTGGTACATGGTGGACAATCAAAAAAGTTAAATAGCTATCATAAAAGGTAGGAAAAAAAGATGAGGAAAACTAAAAAAAAATCTCATCTATTTTTGGCACCATTTGCCATTCACAAAAATGGTAAATAATACACTATGTATTCTGATCTTTGGCTTAAGACAGGATTTCTTCTAAGGTGAGGTTTTTGTTTTTGTTTTTTGTTTTTGCATCTGGATATTTTAAACCTGTATGTTTTTGCATACCTAATACAAAATGCTGTGATTTTTGCTCTTGTGGTCTTAATAAACTGGAAGTAAAATTTTTTTTGGTCAGGCGCTTACAGAACCACTTCCTTTATTCCAAATACAGGAACACAGCTCATCTTAGTAAACACACAACATGTACTTCTTTTTATCTTTTTGAGTGTTCAGACAAAAGAAAGATTTCTTCTGGTCTTTCCAAGATGTTTTGAAATGTTAATTCACCACATTTGGTACCTGGGAACAACTCTGCAGCCTAGACTACCACATCTATTGCAACTTTATAATTTTCCTACAACACAGAAATGGAGATAATCCCATCTGAGATTTCCTGTAATTTTGTCTCACTGATGATGTCTTTTTTGACAAATTCCTCTTAAAGATTTCTTAAGGTTTAGAAGTTCTGATACAGGAAAAGCACTGATCCTGATATGGAATATAGCAGAAACGCTGACTGAACTAGATTTGAATAGCACAGGATCTGGAGTTGCTGGGGACCTCAAGGGCAGCGGCTGGGAGACAGGTAGTTGCTGAGAGGTGACAATGACACCTGGATTGCTAGGAGGCTAGTGAGGAGTCCAGCAGGGGGTACTAAGTGAGCTCACCTGCTAGGAGGCAGAGCAAAGGAGAGGAATCTGAGAGCAAGCAAACTGTGGCATTTCAGGCACGCAATCTGACAGCAACAGTGCGAACTCCAACTCTTACAGCCAGAGAGCCGAAGAAAACAAGGTCGGCCCCCAATCTCAGTCCTTGAGAGCCCGACTTCTGTGTCCTGCAAATTCTTCCCCTAGGTTGTGGTGTCTCCCAGAGGCACCATCCGCTCCGATGTTCTTGGTTCCTCAAAGAAACCTCCTCCTATCCACCACCCACCCCCATTCCACATGTGTTTGCAAGTTGGAGAAAAAGAGGTTCTGAGGTTGTAGGAAATGTGGCTGGTTTCCAACATACCGCTCAGCACTCTGTTCCTGTATATGCTGACAGCTCCTTCCTGCAAGCATCTGGGACTCTGCCGGAGAGTTTTCCCTGATCACTGGAGCAGGTTTGACTCATGAGCAGGGCAGACGGAGGTCTGAATGCTCTTAGGAGCAACTGTCAAACAATGATTGACTGGAGTTAGTGTGGAAATGTATATTTCAGTTACCTATTGCTCTGTAACAAACTACCCCCAAACCAGTGGCTTAAGACAACAACGATTTGTTATTTCTCATGATTCTGTGGGTGGGCTGGGTGGTTCCTCTTCTGCTTTTGCCTGGGTTCACTCACATAACTGCATTCAACTGCAGAGTTAGCTGGGCTGAAAGGTCCAAGCTGACGTCACTTCCATGTCTTGCAATTGGCCTTGGCTGTTGGCTTAGTATTCCTCCACTTTGGTATTCCTTTACATGGCCTTTTCTCCTTTATTGGGTTTCCTTGTCCAGTGGAGATCTCAGCATATCAAGAGGGCAAAGGCAGAAATTGCAAGGAGTCTGTCTCAAGGCCTAGGCTCTGAAGCTGGCACGTCACTTTTGCCATTTTTATTGGTCTAAGCAAGTTACAAGATCACCCTAAACTCAAGGGGCAATGGCTAATAGACCATGGTGCTCCTAGGAACAAGATAGACAGGGAGACAATAGGATGTTGCTCAACGTATATAATAAAAAAAAGATCAAGAATGAATTTGGCAGACACACAGACACACTCTAGTGTGAGCCTCCTTCTCCATGAGTCCCACTTGTGTATAATCCCCTCTCCTTGAGAACCCATGCCTTGCTTCTAGCCAATAAAGTACAGCCGAGGTGATGGGATAGTCACTTCCTTAATTAGGTTATAAAAGACTCCATCCTACTCAACTGGACCAAGTAATCCTCCTGCTGGCCTTGAAGAAGCAACCTGCTAAAAGGTGAAGTGCCTATAAGAGAAAGGACAGTGTGTCAAGAGCAGCCCCTTTGTCCTATGACTACAAGGAACTGAATTTAACCAACCATGTCAACTTGGAAGAGCACTCCAAACTCCGGAAAGGAGTTCCATCCAGAAACGAACATAGCCCATCAGAGACCTTGATCATAACCTTGTGAGTGGAGGATCTAGCTAATCCATACCTAGACTTCTGACCCATGGAAACTGTAAAACAAAGCAGGGTTTGTTTTCTGGTGCTAAGTTTGTGGTAATTTCTTAGGCAGCAATATAAAACTAATACAAGTGAGTAGAAAGCACAGGTCAGCCACTATGATGGAAAATCACAATCCCTCACAAAGTTTCCAGACCTGAGCCAGTTCTCACACCTAGAGCCCATCAATTGAAAGAGATGTTATGTTGAGTCCCCTTAGGAAGGACCCTGCAACAAGTATATACATTAGTGACTCCCTTCCTACTTTCACAAAAGGATTTATGGCCACTTACTACAATAACTGAACAATGCGAGAAAGGGAATATCCAGATTTTTCAAGAGCTCTGTGTTGACAGTGATACCAGGCAACTCAAAAGATCAGCAGGGCTCCCTATTGGAGGATCCACTAGATTGGAAAACTTGGTTCTCAGGTGAGGGCTCAGTAACCTCAAAGATGGGTGGGTGTCTGATGCTCCTCAAAAATGGAGGCAAGCAACAAAAACCAGAAAAGGGGTGACTGAGGGTGAGGAAGATGAAGAACGAGTGGTAGAGGAGGGAGATGATAAATGTCAGTGCAGCTGGGACTGGGTAATCAGTAACAGGGACTGAGACTAGTTCCATCAACTCACCTGAATTAGTTTTTATTGTAGATATTGTTGCTGGCTACCACTTTGAAGACTCAGTGATAAAATGGACTTCATGTGGGATGCGAGGAAATCGGAGTGCAACAAGGTGCGTGGGTGCTGCTTGCCACACACCTCTCCTCATTCTGAGGGCTTCTTCCTGCCAACACCTGCAACCTTGTTTTCTCTGGCCCTAGGTGCCTATGTGGCTCACACTTGGGACCCACTGAGATTGCCAGGGTGTTAATGTACTCAGCTTGCAAGCAATAACTGAAAGGCGTTGGTGTGTAAATAACCCAGCTCTGAAACAGGTCTGCACAGTCTCCTGGAGCTTCCCTGTGGGACTGAGCTCTGCAGTCATTAACTGCTCTGCTGGCTTCCTCTCTTCTGTGTTTCCTTCCCCACTCCCTGAAACTGAAACACTTAGGGAAGAGCTTTATTCTGGGAGTTACAAAGTTGGAATTCAAGCCCCAGGAGCTATAAGATCTGGGGAGAAATGAAAAAGAATATTATCTGCTAACGTAGTGGTCCCTCATGAGAATTGGATGAGAGAAGGCAAATAAAAATGTTTTATTACTGCAAAATGCCACATGAATTTAAGACATTACTAGCAGAAAATAATTAATAATAATTGTAATTGGGGGCAGCCGGTTAGCTCGGTTGGTTAGAGCACGGTGCTCTTAACAACAAGGTTGCTGGTTCGATCCCCACATGGGAAAAATCTAAAAAAGATTGAAACAACTACTTGACTTGGAGCTGATGGGTCCTGGAAAAACACACTTAAATAAAGAAAAGTTTACATAATAATAATAATAATAATAATAATTGTGATTGATAGGCACACAATCTATTTACTCTCCCGTGAATTTTAATACCACACAAAAAAAACAACCAAAAAAAAAAAAAAAAAACCTCTCTAATGGTGATACTTGCAGTCTCTGTGGCGTTGAAGGAAGACATTTCAGAGAGAGAGAGTCTATTCTGAGGGCCAAGAGAGGGTCATCTATCTATTCTACATATAAAGTAGTTCAGTCCTGTTCGGGTATTTCAGTTTTCCATTGAGACTTCTTTTGGAAAGAATCAGTGGTTCTTTCTACACGCACTCCCTCCCACAATCTTTGTAGTTTTGCCTAAATCATGGATTGTAGGCCCAAGAGTCAGGAATAAGGAGCTTCCCATCCTGCTGTGCGCCACCTAAGTTCCCTGAGGAGCCTTTTCTCACTTAGGGCCTGAGTCCAGCTCCAGCCGGTGTAGAAGATTCCCTAGGGATCCTTCTTGCTGGCCTGAGCTCAGAATTTGTCAAAGAGAAAGGCAGACACAGAGGAGGCCGACCTTTCTGCCCTCTGTGAGCCAAGGAGCTGGAGCTTCAGCAGAGCACTTATCACGCATGTCTCATCTCTCAGGTTGGCCTGGTTGGCCTTCGGCAGGGCAGGATTCCCTGGAAATAAACCTTCGTGCACTTTGGAGATCGATAACCCCTCCTGTGCGTAACCATAGGAAGGGTAGCTCTTATGGCACTTTCTTCAAACAATGGGTAACACAGTGTCTTCGGGAAGCAGGATTCTGTTTAGGAAAAACATCAGTGACTCACTTACCTTTTTCCTCTAGCTTATGAGTAGAATGGTGATCGCATCTATTGACACATCAAAGACAGCAAGAAAAGAAACAAATATTTGTCGAATGCTTATTATAATGGTAGCTACTGTGCTAGGCAGTGTTTTTCTCTTTCAAACTTATATTATAAAAAATTCCAAACATATACAGAAATATAAAAAAGTGTGTAATGACCTCCCATTTGTCCATCACCCAGTTTCTTTTCTTTTCTTTTTTTTTTTAAAGGAAGGCGCAGCTCACAGTGGCCCATGCGGGAATCGAACAGGCAACCTTGGTGTTATCAGCCCCACCACTCTAACCAACTGAGCTAACAGGCCATCCCCATCACCCAGTTTCAGCAAGTATTCAGGGCCAGCCTCACCTCATTTCATCTTTATCCCTACCCTTTCCAACCCTTCCCCATATTATTTTGAAGCAGATTCAAGGTATCATTTTATTTGGGAATATTATATGAATATGTATCTCCAAAAGATAAGAATTTTTCTACAACCTAACCACAAATCATTAGCATGCCTTAAAAATGAACAAGAATGCTTAATATCAAATAGCTAGTCAGTATTTCAATTTCTCTCTATATATACACATACACACACATGTGTTTTTTTTAAACCAATTCAGTCATTTCCCTTACCCGTTTTTGAACCCTTCTCTGCCTTTTTTCATCCACGTGCTTTCATATTGGTTGTCTGCCCTGCCTAGATCGCCCTTTCTTGCCTAACTAGCAAGACACAGCCTTCCACATCTGTTCCATTATTACCTCCTCCAGGAATGTCCCTTGCCAAACTCAGCAGTCGGCCATTACCACAGCACTAGTGCTCAGCTCTGTGGTGCATGTATCTGTCTCTCTTCCACGCTGGGAGCTCCTTGAAGACACGAACTTTATTCTCCTGGTCTTTGTAGCCCCAGTACCTACATGGTACCTGGCCCATAGTATTTGCTTTAAGCCAGCATATTATTTCTAAGAGGAGTTCCATTGTTCTCGGTGGTGTTGATCCAACCTTTTCTAAAGTTCAATGTCTTTTGCAAAGATGGTAATTTTTTCTCACTGATTTGGGCTGCGGGTTGACCTGGTGTTTTCAATCCGAAAACTTTTAGAAACCACTGTACGCAGGATTAATTGATTCACGTCTTTTTTTTAAGATTCCAGGATTGATTATATATATAGGAGCCTCCCTTTTTCAGTGGGGGATACATTCCAAAACCCCCTGTGGATACCTGAAACCACAGCTAGTACCGAACCCTATATATATACTATATACTTACATACCTTACCGCTGAAAGGAAGCACTTTCTGGCTGTTCATTGGCATATCTGAATTGCTAGCATCACTACTCTTGCATTTTGGGGCAGTTATTAAGTAAAATAAGGGTTACCTGAATACAAGCACAGCGATACTGCAACAATGGCTCTGATAACTGAGATGGCTACTAAGTGACTGACAGATACGCTGGACAAAGGGATGATTCACACCCCGGGCCAGAGGGCATGAGATTCTATCATGTAATCATAACGGCAGGTAATTTAAAACTTATGAATTGTTTTTTTCTAGAATTTCCATTTAATATTTTGGGACCATGGTTAACTGGGTAATTGAAACCACCGAAAGCAAAACTGTGGCTAAGAGGGGATGATTGTAAAACAGAAAGACTCAGGGAAGAGAAAGCCGCTTTGTCAATGAGCAGCCAGCTCTGGGATTAAGGTAGTAAGAGCTGCACAGAATCTAAAAGAAAAAGATATTATCCTTGCCCTCTAATTGGATACAATCTACAAACCTTCTGGTTCTCTGAGAAGGACTTTGGAATATTCTCCCAGTTGCCAAACTATAATTAATTAATAACAGTTTAACCATAGTTTTCAAGCACTTCTTTAACCTCAGAACTCCTTCAGGTTTATCTAGTCTGCAAGATCAATATGTTACACAGATTAAAAAAAAAAAAAAGGCTCCGAGGAGAGACGGTGAGCACATCTCTGGGGACCAGTCCTACTGGGCTTTCTGCATCCTGGGCCAGACTTGATGGTGGGGGAAGGGAAGTAGCCATGAAAATGGCGATAATGGTAAGCTATGCAGAGGTGAAGACTTGTTAATGGGAGTGACACTTAGCATAATGCCTTGGTCCTTGTAGGCCTTCAGAAAAAAAAAAAGCCATTAAATAAATGAATGAGTGAAGCTTCCTTCCTTTTTGAAGTGCCCTGATTATAATCCTTCACTGGTGAAATGAAGAATACTGTAAATGATCATTCCCCAAACTGGATTCCATTTTGTAGTTAGTAACGGGTTTTGTACAGGTGTGTGGGTGTGCACGCGTGTGAACTGAAGTTTTTTGGATAGCTTATCCTCCTCCACTCTCAAGCTTTCTTTTTAAATATTTCACTGATACCCTCCCCCCTTTTATTTCAGATAGAATGCAAGTTCCCAACAGCTTTTGCTAGGAATTATTTTCCCTTTGTAAAGCAAATTGAGTGGCGGCAGCCTGGGTGCTCTGCAATTCCCCTGGGAGGTATAGAGTTGGTGGTGGTGGTGGGGGGGGCTCTCGTTGCTGGGAGAGGCTGAGAATGACGAGTGACACTTCCCTGCTGCACTGAAGGCAAAAATCAATTTATTCCTTTTAGTCGTTATCACTGAACTGTTTTTATTATCCTTTCCACTGCATCCCATCCTACTAGAACGAAATGCAATCAAAACATGGATGTAATGTGACAAGGGGAAAGGGCCACGAACACTGCAAATTTTCTGTACTGTGACATACGACAGCCCTGATCTCTGCAAGAACAAAGATGAGTCAAGCCACTTTTGCAGATCAAAGGGAGCTGTCATTACTGCTCCACTGACCATGCTGTTAGGTATGGGAGAGAATGTCTGAGACACAAGTCACTCTTTCAAATGCTAGCTGAACTTTTAGAGTTCCCTGGTTCCCCATTGTTTTAGCATTAAGTTTTTAAAAGTTAAATACACAACAATAAAAGCAGAGAACCAGTTTTCCTTTGCAGAGATGACATTAAATCTTGCACCAGGCAAAAGGATTCGAAGGTCAGCTTTAACTTGCTTTAGCTCCCAGGACCCGGGAGGGCCGGAGGGTGGTGCTTGAGCACAAAGCGTTTCCTGCTGAGTTCCTTCTTCCTCTTCCACTTCTTTGCTCTTTGTGTCTTGGCCTTCCTGAATGTGAACTATTTACTCAATGATGTCCCTGATAATAGCTCTCTCACATAGCTCTTTCTTTCGTTCCTGCAAACCCGTTCTCTCTCTCTCTCCTCCTCCCTCTCTCTCATCTTAATCAGCCAAATAAATCAGTCGAACTGCAGAACTGAAGTTGGTTTTTTGTATGTTTAAGTATTCGTTTTATGTTATTCAGTCTTCATTTAAAAGGTATATAAGTAAAATATCATTTTTTTCTCAAAAATAAAAATGTTCTGTTTTCTTTTGAAATCATAATCCCCTCCCCTCTGCCTGTGGGCCACTGGCCCTGAAAAAAAAGAGAGAGGTGGGGAAGGAAGAAGGAAGAAGAAAGGAAGGAAGGAAGGAAAGAGGAACCCACACACTTAAATTCCGGCCTGTGAGAGCAGCCTGTATGCGTCCTCTAAAATAAAGGTGTTCTTTAATCAGCAATTCCAGGGTTGGCATTAGCTCAGGAAAGGGGGGTCACAAAGACTGGGCATCAAGAATAGCCATTTGATTTTAACAAATGTTTTTTAAATGACTGTTTGTGTGAATATATGGGACTCTAAAAACTGTTCCTTCTCTGCTCTGGAGAGACCAAACACGTGGCTGTGTGAGGAAGCATGTGATCAAAAGGCATCTTTGAAAGAGAAGAGTGCCCGCCAAACAGAACACATGTTCTACACAGTACCTGGTGTGTAGCACAGGTGTGTATACCTCTGTGTGCACACATGAGCGCATACACGTGTGTGTGTCCACATGCACACACCTGTATGCTAAGCAGCAACACTCTGGAGGCTTCCATGAATGCTGCCTGTAAACGGGGACCGGGCACCGTCCCAAGGTAGGTTGGGCAGCTCTTTGCTACTGATTCTTAATAGTCCCAAAAATACATAGATCAAAATATTAAAAGTATTATCTAGTTATTGTTTCATTTCCTGTGTGTGTGTGCATATGTGTGTATATGTTTATTTCAAATTTTCTGATTTGGCATGTATTGATCTTATAAATAAAAAAAATAATTTTACATTAAAAGATGTGTCTATGGTGATACTTGCCTACTTCCAGTCTCAATCAGGAGGAGAGACATCTTTGGGGTGGGGGTTGGGGGGTAAAGTGGCTCTGAGGGGAGGGCAGAAAAGGCAGGGCTAGGCTACCAAAGGGGAATGCAAGGTTGCTTTATAGCTTGAATCACTGCCTTAAAAGCTCTGGCCTACACCTATGGGGACATAGATAGATTTACTATGAAGCCCCTGCAGCTTAAACCTCAGGACTCCCGCCCCTTGCAGGGCCCTCTGGGGAGTCCTGACAATGCATTCATATGGTCATGTTTCTTTAAAAATTCTACAAGAGGGCTGGCCCGGTGGCTCAGGCGGTTGGAGCTCTGTGCTCCTAATGCCAAAGGCTGCCAGTTCGATTCCCACATGGGCCAGTGGGCTCTCAACCACGAGGTTGCCTGTTCGACTCCTTGACTCCCACAAGGGATGGTGAGCTGTACCCCCTGCAACTAACAACGGCAACTGGACCTGGAGCTGAGATTGAAACTAAGCTCCACAACTAAGATTGAAAGGACAACAACTTGACTTAGAAAAAGTCCTGGAAGTACACACTGTTCCCCAATAAAGTCCTGTTCCCCTGCCCCAATAAAATCTTAAAAAAAAAAAAATTCTACAAGAAAGATGTTTGAACTGTAGTCACTTAAGACCACGCTTTCCACTCTTACTTCCCTCATATTCTCCTGGCACGGCTGTAGGCATTTTTGAGGTGTAGCTAAAGGGAAGGGACATATCTAGTTTGGGCTAGTGGGATATATTTATGTGGTTCCCAGTCACTAGCATGTATAGATAAATTATTGCTAGATGACCTGGTGTAGGAATGGCTGCCAGGCATACGATTATCACCCATTCTGCCAACTCATCCACTCTAGTGACAAAACATGATGGTGAAGGGCCAGAGATCATAAACTGATAACAAATGGTCGGTATGACAGTGCCTGGCACCAGACATCACTGGGTAGTAAGGGAGTGACAAGGTCTGAAAGCTACAGAGCCAAAAGCTAATCTGTGGAAAATTCTTCCAATTATCAGACACACAAAACAGTATATGTGGAATATTTGGTTTTCATCAATGCCAGATCAAAATGGAAGTGTCCTCCTGTCAGGAATGTATGTGACACGGTGTATATGATCAGAAACACAGAATTCATACGTTTTCTTATTTTTGATGGAAATTGTGCAAAAGAGGATTTATCAGAATGCTTGTGTTTACAGGCACCATCTTGTAGCACTGCCAAAAGACCTAGTACATCTGTGTGTGTGCTGTATGTTTTCTGCATCCCCACAAATACATATGAAGATAATACATAAAATTTCTAGTAAGCCGTTACAATCAGGACGCTGTGAATAAACTGGCTAATGAGCATCATTATTTCAAACAGTGTTTAAGATTCGTTACTTTGTGCACACACACACACACACTTAATCATAATTCTAAAAATGTATGTGACATCACCAATAACAAGCTGGAGGAGAAAGAAACTTTTCTAAGGTCTTAGTAATAAAAAGCTTTTCAGTCAACAATGTTAAAAGAAAGACTGAATTCTTTTTTTCTATCTTTTGGCTAGAAAATATTATAAAATTGTTGGTATTTACAGAGGCATCCAAGAAATGCACAGTTGGAAAATACAGGGCAAAAAGTTTTGGAGAGGTTTGGCAGGTATTTAAATAATAAAAATATTATTTTTCTGAATTTTGTGATGCTGTGGTATTTGTCAGCTTTTCAATTGTGTAATTTGTAGTTTATTTTTTTAATTCTAAATAAATATTCACTTTTTTACCTAATTTTGTCCCATAATTTCATTCTTCTTAATAAGAGGTCTCCTTCCTCTCCCCAAATTGTGTACAGCCCAAGCTCTGCTGTCCATGACAGAGACACAGCTGGACTTCACAGAGGTCATTATGAAGAGCCCCAAGAACATAGGGCGTGTCTTGTGAACAGGAACAGGGCCAATACATACAGGTGGCCGTAATAAAACCCCTGAGTAATAGCCAACTAGAATGAAGACACAGATCCCCTCCTTGACGGTGGATATGACAAAATTCTGGCCAGTGGGGTTATGCAACTTCCAGGTTCCTATAAAGGAACAAGCCATGCCTCTCCTTCTCCTTTTCTCCCTTTCCACTGACTGGAATACAGACGTGGGGATGAGTATGTTGGCCGCGTGGACAAGGATAATACACTGAAGATGCTGAAACAACAATATGGTGGGAATGGAGGTCTCTAATCCTACGGGACAGACTTACCGGTTCCAAACACAGCCCTGGTCCACTTATCCCCATATTACTATGTGAGAGAGTAATAAAACTCCTATCTCAATTAAGCTCAGTTATTTTGGATCTCCATTAGGCAGCTGATCTTATATCCTAACCGATACAACCATGATAACGAGAACCCTTTACATTTACAGGGCTCTTTATCCTTTGTAAAATTCTATAGTATCTCTTATCACAAATAATTGCTGGTGAGGGGTGGGGTGGGGACAGTTCATCACTTTGACCTTTTCTCTGAGAAACTTGAGGCCCAGGGGCTTGAATGACTTGCCAAGGGTCTCTAATACACCCACCTGCCAGTGAGGACAAGAACCAGGTGGAAGCCAGATGTGCGCCAGTGAGCAGCTGCCTGGGCGATCAACATACTGGCTATTTTGCTTTTAGCTTTCAGAAATGTCCCCGACTATTTAATTTGTAAACCCCTAGAATAAGGTCAGTTCACATCCTTTCTTTTCTCATCCTCTTGTGCTTTTCTAAATTTGGTGTCGCACAGAGAGGAATATAAAATAGGGGAGGGTCCCTGCATCAAATATAATGTGTCTCTCCCTCCTCCTCTCCCTTTCTTCTTCCTTGTCTTAGTAATTCTGTCAAAAAGCCATTAGGCATGGCTGTGCAGAGCAGGTACTTGGCAGAGGTCAGTGCCCAGGTGAGAAGGGCAACCGAGCAGGGTGGCAGCCCTGTGCGGGTCAGGAAATTGGCCATGTACAGGGAATTGGACAAATAAGTCAATATATTTGGGTTATAGGAAACCAGGTTTCTCAACTGTCAGAGAAAGGAATTGTAAATATGAAAACAGGGACACCAAAATAAACCCTGAGATGTAGGTTGGAATTGGAGGAAGTGGTGTGAACGCACGGTTAGATAGGTAAAGGTAAAGTAAATGTAATTGTAAAGTGTGTGTGAATGAGCAAGTATGTATATACTCAGAGAGCCTGGGAGTAGAGCCAGTCATAGCAATAAGCATACCATTCTCCACTAGAAGAAATCAGGACTCGTTGGATGAGTCTGGATCATCTTTCCATGCCATAAAGTAAGGAAGTACTCAGAGAATAATGTGAACTTTTCAAAAGGACACAGAAGCCAGCTTGAAGGCATAGCCACTAACCCAAACTGGAATAATTTCAGCATCCAAATAAATAACAATAATAGATTATAATCCGTTGAATAAAATAGGAATCCATGAGTCCACATTGATATAAACAAACAAATAAGAAAGGAAAGCAGTTTCTCACAAGTGAATGTCAACTAACAAATGTAGAAAAAAGTGATAAAATTGAATGCCACCATTTAGCAACCATATAGCAACAATTAATTCAAGCAGGAAACATCAATGAATGCTAAAACTCAGTGGGTGAAATTTACAGTAGGACATTTACATAGTTTCACAGTTACCTCCTCACAAAATGCCTACTAATTACAAAGGGATAAAGAGTAACTACTTTACAGGGGAGAAGCCTGGCAGACACCACCTTAATAATAATAATAAGTGATCAAAGTTAATGTCACCACTAATAGGACAAAAGCAATGCCATCGCATCCAACCTGGTGGGATACAGTGAGAAAACCAGTGTCACGTCTGTGCATCATGGATCTGACCATGAGGAGACATCAGACAAACCTGAATCAAGAGACAGTCTACTGGGCCGGCCCAGTGGCTCAGGTGGTTGGAGCTCCGTGTTCCTAATGCTGAAGGCTGCTAGTTCGATTCCCACATGGACCAGTGGGCTCTCAACCACAAGGTTGCTGGTTCGACTCCTGGACTCCCGCAAGGGATGATGGGCTGTGGCCCCTGCAACTAGCAACGGCAACTGGAGCTGGAGCTGAGCTGTGCCCTCCACAACTAAGATTGAAAAGATACAATTTGACTTGGAAAAAGTCCTGGAAGTACACACTGTTCCCCAATTTCCCCTTCCCCAATAATAATAAAAAAAAATTCTTAAAAAAAAAAAAAGAAGAGACAGTCTACTGTCTGTTCTGTCTGTAAATTAAGGGGCCTGTAATATCAAAGAACGTTTAAGGGCACAAAGGTCAAGAACAGACAGAGGCATACTGAGGCATTCTAGATGGGAGACCAGAGATAGGACAGCCAAATGCAACACACATCCTCGACTAGATCCCTTTGCTATATGGGTTATTCTTAGAACAGTTGGCAAAACTTGAACAGAGACTTTTGGTAAAGAGTACATGGGAGCTCTTAGTATGATTCTTGCAACTAGTCCGTGAGTTTAAAACTATTTAAAAATAAAATAAACACACAACAAAAAACATAAACAGCGTGGTATCTGACTAGCAAGTCCCTTATGCCTTCCAGGCCCACCTTGCCTGTTAACCATTTGTGTGACTTTGGAAAATCACTTTCCTTATCTGTGTCTTCTTTTCCTTATTGCGAATGGGAGCTTCGGATGTGAACAAATAATCTCTTTGGTTTAACAGTCCAAACAAGGTTGCACCCCGTCCCCTCGCTCCACTCAGTTGTGAAGAAGAGACATGTGGTTGAGCACAGGGGCTCCAGGGGCTGTGCCCTCAAGTGGCTTTGTGCCCTCTGCCTCTACTGTCCTTGAGCACAGTTCTGGTGTCTACACAGGCAGGTGGCCCAGCGTTGGCACTTGTTGAAGGGCAGGCTCACCTATGAGCATGGGCATGAACAGAAATCACAAGTGGCTGGAACTGAGATTCTGACTTTAGTGCGTGTTTGGGGGAACCACCGCCTGCAGGTGCTGGTTTCAAATGCAGATTCCTGGCAAATCTCCCTAACACTGGCCTGAAGGGGTCTGTCTGGCATCATGGTAAGTCTGTAAGTGGGCAGACCCAGGTTGGTGCAGAAGCACAACACCCCCCCCCCCCCCCAGGGACTTGGATCTCTTGTGTCTCCACCCCGTCAACCTTTAAATGCTGTGCTTGTTGCCCCAGGGTTGCAATATGGCGGCTGCTCCTTGAACAAGCCTGGTGCACTCTTATCCACCAAGTTTGCATTTGATTCCCCTCTCCTGGAGTCCTCTTCAGATATCTGCACAGTCCACTTCCTTTCCTCCTTTGGGAATTTGCTCAGAGGTCTTAGTACGGGCCTTAAAACTGCACCCCACCCCCATTAGTACTTGGAATTCCCCATCTCCCTTCTCTATTTTTCTTGACTGCACTTATCACCATCTGATATGCAATGTGATTTTCTTGTTTAATGTCTTTCTCCCCACCCTAGAATGTAAGCACTGTAAAGACCTGGACTTCCGTGTGTTCTGTTCACTGCTGCATTTCCAGTACTTAGAACAATACTTGGAATATATATGGGCAAGAGTGCTCAATAAATATTTGTTTAATGAGAGAATGCACTTCCAGGAGGCATTTTTAAGTTCTAGGCAGAAAGAAGAAAAATGGGTGATGTCTAAATCAGAAAAGCAAAAACACTTCCAGAAATTCCTAGCCAACTTCCACTTACATTTCCTTAGCTAAAACCATGTCACATGGCCACCCACTGCTGCAGTGGCGTCTGGGAATATGAATATTTTTAGTTGAGTCCATTGCCCTCCACAAACAAACTGATTTTGTAAGTAAGGCAGAAGGGAAGAATGACACTGGAAAGGTAACCTATGTGTCTACCACACGGATCTTTCCCGGACCTTATGAAGTATAATCTCTGAGGGTGGTAATTCTGGTATAGGTGATCTGTTAGAATGAAAATGGCCAGAATAATAGAATGAGCCATCCTGGGTGACGGACACACTGGTCGTGGACATCTGTTTGGGTGACTGCCCAGAGCACACTGCACCCGCACTGCTCCCCCCATCATCTTTCTTGAGAAATAGTTTTACTTCCACCCCGGCCCCCATACACTTGGTTATAGCCGGACTCTTGGAGGTCTTGTTCATATATCATGTTCCCACCCACCTGACCCAAACTACTGAGTTGGAATCACATTACCATGAACTTGGCACTGGGACTGAGATCCTAAGTCTCTCCGGATGACTGGATCATGTAAACAGAGAGCTTCTGGCAGGCGTATCTTCTATGTCATGAACTAGAGCAGCTGAGGAAAGAGCATGAACCCCACACAGAAAGAAGTGTGATAAATAGAGACGGTCTTGGTTGTGTTTGACTTCCCAGAGGTGGGCCATTCGTGAGGCCTGGTTCTCTTCTTGCCGTTGGGGTCCACTGCACGCTTCTGGGTCCTTATTTTGTTCAGGCCAGTGAATCTTTAGTGGTGGCTAAGAGTTCTAACTAACACACCCCCCCCAGCCCTGGGCACTTGAAAACAGAAGGAAGTAACTCGAGATCAGGTGCCCGATCTCGGAGGTAGAAGTGAAACATGTTAGTTTCTTCATCAACAGTCGACAAGACACGAGTTAAGGGGGACTTCCTCTGGCTGTTTCGTGGGGCTCTGAAAAACCACCCTTGTCAGACACACAAGGGAGCCCACTGCCAATGGGGGAAAGGAGTGGTTGTAAAATAGGACATCTAGGTCAAGGGTCTGCAGATTGGGTTTTATTTCCAACCAGGCTGCCCTTCTGTTCCTGGCTTCCACTACTTGCAAAACATGGAGGGTGCCTATGAGTTCTCCTGAGGGGCAGCTGGCTAGAGAGGTGATGAGGCACAGAAGGAGAAAGCAGGGGCTTTAGAGTCTGGAAGTCTAGCTTCATTACTAACTTTTGGTCAAGGAACAGGCACACCTCATGTCATTGCACTTCACTTAATTGTGCTCCACAGCATAGATGCTGCGTTTTTTCACAAATGGAAGGCAAGCCCCTCCACCAGCAAAAAGATTACGACCCGCTTTATTACTGTGGTCTGGAACCAAACCTGCACTAGCTGAGATACGCCTGTAGTTCATTTCCCTAAATCTCATCTATAAACCCGGGACAATTCCCACCTGGAAGGATTAAATGAATTTGCATGTGTAAAGCTCCCAACACAGCACCTGGCAAATCCCTCTCCAGCAGCAGGGCTCCTCCATCCCCGGAACCCTGTTAAAACTTGGGGCCAGAGCCTGGCCCAGAGGCAGGGAGCCAGCCCCTCCAGAACCGTCAGTGCCAAAACAACAGGCTCACTGCTAACCTCTGTGCTCTCCCAGGAGTCAGGGGCTTTGTGTTTGTTTGTTAACAGCAACTACTTTTCATTACCTGTTAAACTACCACGCTACAGGGAGCTAAAACCCAGAGGGAGGGAAAGAAGCCGTGGGAAGAGAGGATAAGGGGAAGGCAGTCATTAAGTTATTTTAATTCAGCACCCACCGCGTGCCAGGCACATCTACGTACTTTACACACATTATTCGCTGTTTTAATCCCTCTTGGCTAACAAAAGGAGGTGCAGAGAGGGCAGAGCTGTCAAGTGATATTGACAGCTAATCTGCACAGCATCTAGGCAGTTTTGAAATCTGCTAATAGGTCAGAATTAACTGGTAGGGACTGCTACTTAGAGCATGAACAGCTCTGGCACAGACTTCAGATCAGAGCCTGGCACCTTCCTGGGCAGAGGGGTCCCGTTTTATTAAGCAGCCAAGGTGCTGATAACAGCAGCTGGGCTCCAAATGCTGCTGAACCTCTATTGGAAAAACAAGGGAGAGAGAGAAGGGAGAAAATGAAAAAGGGAGTAAAAGTAGGAAGAAATAAAGGGAAGAGAAGACAGGCAACCAACTCTGTAACGATACTCATTCCTTTATTATCGACTGTGTTAATTTGAACAGGGCTGGGGCCTGCAGGCTGCTCGCAGCGCTGAGCTGCAGCGCATTTCAGCTCAACCAAGGGGCCTCATCCTAAGCCAAGGAGACAGAAGGTAATGTTTTATATATATATTTATATATTACATATGTAATCTATGGGCCACTGCATTGTTAACTGTTGTCCTAAATTAAGACCATAGCAACAGACATGGAAATTTGGTCTTAATCAAGGCCCTTACTTTATCAACCAAATTCTGATACAGCAAAAGGAAAAGAAGAGAGAGACAGAGAGACTGAGCTCCAACCACCCCAGTGGCCCTGTTCCCAGCATATCTTACACTGAGTGTAGAGTGTCCCCTGTGGAGTTAAACACACACACAAACACACACACGTACACAAAACTGCAGGCAGGAGCTCCCCCTCCAACCACACCTCGGGCCCAGCCCTCAGACTGGGGGGGCGGGGGGTGGTGGTGAAGTTGGGTAGATTGTGCTGTACGACTGTGAGGGTCAAGTGACTAAACAATGCAGAGTCGATGTGTCCAAGTGGTGAATGGGGGCGACACGTGCTGCTTCACTCACAAACAAGAAAGAGGTCACTGGGAGAGGCTGTTCAGTGCAGGCCCAGAGGTCCCTCTGTGCCCGGGCCACCTGGGGGGTTTCTATACAGAACTCCTGTCCCAGCCACAGCCGGACCTCTGATCTGAGTTTCAAATAATCTCCTGGGCTCTGATGAAAAATGTTATTTCCTTGACGGACAGCAGCAACTGGCAATTGAGTTGCCCAACCATCTAGTCCAGTAATTACAGCAGAAATGACAGCATCATTGATGGAAACCAAACCATAGCTTGGTCCTTAGAGCAGAACTTGATTGTGTAAGAGGGTTCATTTCCTGATGGACAGAGAATAACCAGGTAATCAGCCCTCACCGCCACCGCTCCCACACCAAATTTCAGGCAAATCAAGTCAGTTTTATTCTTTTATCCCAATGACTAAAATCCTCATATTCTAGGAACTGGAGACCTGCACAATTAGGGTATTTTGGAATCCTAAACCACTATTTTTCTCTCATGATTACCTTTTCACCCCTCCACCAAAATACACATTTACAAAGTAAGCCAATGAAAATTCTTCTTCTTTTTGGTAGAAATTTACTTATCACTTGAGATACCTGGAGACATCTTGGGATGTCACAAGGGAAGTGAGGAGTACTTCTGTGCGGACCAATTTGCACAATGCTGAAGAAAGGGTCAGTTTTCAATAAATAGTGCCCAACAAATGTGATTCAGAAACAGGGGTAATAGGCAAAGGGTAGATTGTGCCGAGGTCTCCATCTCTGGTGTTAAAGGAAGGGGCAAGCCACAGATTTATACCTTTGTTTAGCCAGGGAGCGGATGACATCGCTCCCTCCCACTGGGAACTGGGGTCCAGGCAGCTGCAGGGAAAATGATCGAAGCTGGAAGGAGCATCTCAAAAATGGAGAGTTCCTTGATGGTTTGTTGACCAAAGTTACTTCGCAGAGGGAGACAGAAACAAAGGGCCTGGAGGTGGGACTTCAACTGCCCACGTTGTCTCCATTACTATCCCATTTCCTGCAGGTCCTGAGGAGGCAACAACTGGTTGGTTCACAATCCCCACCCAAGGCTTGGGAAGGTGGGCAGGAAGCAGAGTGTGGGAAGCCACGAATTCTTGCCGAAGCAGAAGAGCACGGGCTGTGTCCGTGAGGTCTTTTAAGTCCTTGAAAAGGAGTCCAAGAAGCCTCATGAGTTTGTCTGAGGCCCAGGAAGTGCTGGGAGCACTGGCAGGATGTCTCTTATCCTCAGGGGACACCTAGCATTTTTCTAGTCCTAGAAAGTGCATGGGAGCCGCTTACTGTCAGCGTAGGAGGAGATGGAGATTATGGAGGGAGACAGGTAGAAAAAGTCCTCTCTTATCAGGCACTGGCCACCTTCCCTTCTGGGGACAGCTGACAGGGAGGAGCTTGAGGTCTGAATGGGGCGGGGGTTCTAAAGTCAGCAGGAAAGGAGGCTATGCAGTGACCAGGGCTGGCTCAGGCGAGGGCCTCTCTCCCACACTAACTGAGCTCCACGAATAAATAACATGAATTAAATAAAGGAGGCTAAGAAGAGCAGGCAGAGGCACCGTCTGCCAGATTCTCACCCTCTCTCTCTCTCTCACACACACACACACACATACGTGCGCACACACACACACACACACACACACACACACACACACACACACAGCGGCAGATGAGATGATGGAGGAGGGCTGGCTGCCCCATCCCAGGACGGGCAGATGGGCAGCCTGACCGAAGGTTGTCACTCATGGTCTAGCACAGTCGCAGGGCGCAGAGCAGCAGAGGCCATTGAGGCATGTGTGGTGGAGGGTGGAGGCCGCTGAGGACTCTGGCACCTGTAGAGGGTGGGGGTGGGGACGAAGTGGGTGAAAGGGAAGGTGGGGAAAGCGCAGGAAACAGAAGAGTGAGGATTTTCCCTCCTCCCGTTGCCGCAAGATCTCCTCCCCCGCCCACCCTCCCCTCACACCCTGCACATGCGCCCACGCCGCTTCCCTGCCTCTATCCTAAGTCCACTGGCCACTCTGACGGGGTGGTACTGACCAGGATCTGGACTTTCGGACTTTAGACGTGGAAGGTCTTTCCAGAAAGCTGTCCAACCGCATGAGCCTCTCCATGTGTAGTGCACGGGGATCTTGTTCTTGGTCGTGAGAGAATTCCATCTCGAAAACAGCCGGAGGGGACACATCCAACTCCAAAAACATTATGTTTTCAGCCTGTGGTAAGAGGATCGTGCCAGATGTGAGCAGCTATCACGCCCGAGGGCTACCTCTTGGCACTCAGTACCTATTAGGTGTAGCAAGAGTGATGAGGTGGGAGGAGGCAGCAGAGGCCCTGAATATCAACTCCCTTGGGCTCTCTCTCCCCTCCCCCCTTCTGCTTTGCAGCTTCTTACCCTGTACCTGGGGTGGGACCCCATTGCCATGGCAACCCGAGCATACTGGCTGATAGGTCTCTTGTAGCCCACTGCAGATGTTGGCCGCTTCTTCATTTGGCTGTTATTGCTGTAGGGAAGAGGCTATATTAGAATGTATTTCCTTCAAACACAAAGGGGAAATGATACTATGAGGAATTAAGTATCATTTAGGTAGGCAGGAGGCCATGCAGACTGCAGGTCCTGGAACTTTCTACTCTTTGCTCTAATACAACCTGACAACTAAACTAGCATAACACAAGGAGGCACATATTTCATCACTCTCGTTGCTTCAATTTTTTTTTTTCCCCACAGTAAAAAGGGTTGACTGAGAGCAGGAATGAAAAAAAGGAAATTCAATCTTATTTTAGCTTTCAGATTCATACACTGATTTCATACATACTACACAAAACCACTGATGATTAGTGGTTCTGCTTTTCATTTTCCTTCATAGGAGTTAGCACAACAAAATGACTGAAAGCTCAAGGTTGCAATGGAAAGGTCCCAAAATAGCCAAAACAATCTTGAAAAAGTCCAAAGTTGGAGGACTCACATTTTCCAGTTTGAAAACTGATTACGAAGCTATAGTAATCAAGGCTGTATGGTACCGGCATAAAGATAGACATATAGATCAATGGAATAGAATTGCGAGTCTAGAAATGAACTCTCATATTTACCATAATTGATTTTCTATGAGTACCAAGACCGTTTAATACAGAAGAATAGTCTCTTCAACGAATGGTACCGGAACAGCTGGATAGCCACAGCTGTTGAATGAAGTTGAATGGTTACCTTGCACCGTACATAAAAATTAACTCAAAATGGATCACAGACTTAAACGCAAGAGGTAAAACGGGGCCAGCCTGGTAGCTCAGGTGGTTGGAGCGCCATGCTCCTAACGCCGGTTCAATTCCCACATGGGCCAGTGAGCTGCGTCCTCTACAGCTAAGGTTGTGAACAACATTGTGAACAACAGCTCTCCCTGGCGCTGGGCTGCGGTGAGCTGCCATGGGCTACCATGTATTGCCATGAGCGGGGCCGGTGGCCAGCGTGAGTGGCCGGCAGCCGGCGAGAGCTGCCATGAGCTGCTGTGAGCAGCCAACCGACAACTGGTGACCAACTGCCTGGGGTGCGGGGGGAAGCACAAGGCTCATAATACCAGCATGGGCCAGGGAGCTGTGTCCTACACAACTAGACTGAGAAACGACGGCTTGAACCGAAGTGGGGGAGGTGGGGTTGAGGTGGAAGAAGGGGGGAAAGAAAAAAAAGCTAAAACTATAAAACTCTTAGAATAAAACATAGGAGTAAGTCTTCATGATCTTAGATTATGCATCGGTTTCTTACATATGATATCTAAAGCTCAAGCAACCAAAAGAAAAAAATAAATAGTATTTTGTCAAAGCTGAAAACTTTTGTGCTTCAAAGGACATCATAAAGAAAGTAAAAGACAACCTACAAAATGGCAGAAAAATATTTGCAAGTCATGTATCTGATAAGGGACTTTTATCCAGAGTATATAAATAACTCTTACAAATCAACAATAAAAAAAAAATTGAAAAATGGACAAAGGATGTGAATAGCCGTTTCTTCAAAAATGATATACAAGTGGCCAGTAAGCACATTAAAAGAATGTTCAACATTATTAGTCATTAGAGAAATGAAAATCAAAACTACAATGACGTACTACTTTACTCCCACTAAAATGACCATAATCAAAGAAGACAGACAATAACATATGTTGCTGAGAATATATGTAGACAAATTAGAAGCCTCATACATTGTTGGTGAAATGGAAAAATGGTGCAGCTACTTTGGAAAACAGTTTGGCAGTGCTTCAAAAAGTTAAACACAGAGTTACCATGTAACCCAGTATTTCCTCTACTAGGTATACTCATATATTCAAGAGAATTGAAAACATCTTGCACAGGAATATTCATAGCAGCATTATTCATAACAGCTAAAATGTAGAAATAACCCAAATGCCCATCAACTGATGAATGGATAAACAAAATCTGGCATATCCATAGAGTGGAATATTATTCATCAATAAAAAGGAATGAAGTACTAATACATGCTATGTAATACGGATGACATTTACAAACGTTTTGCTAAGTGGAAGAAGCCAGACACAAAAGACCACATATCGTATGATTCCATTTATATGAAATGTCCATAATAGGCACATTCATAGAGACAGAAAGTATACTGGTGGCTGCCTAGGGCTGGGGGCATTGGGCGAACAGGGAGTGACTGCTAATGGGGACGGGGCTTCCTTTCGGGGTGATGAAAATGTACTGGAATTAGACAGTGGTGATGGTTGTACAGCTCTGTGAATATGTTACACCCACTGAATTATGCACTTTAAAGTGGTGAGTTTTATGACATGTGAGCTATTTCAACACAGCTGTTATGCATGTTTTTATATTTACTTATATATGTGGGATTCATAAACAATATATACGCTTATTTCTAATTTTTTGTACACTTATTTCTATTTTTGTATGCTAATTTTTCAATTGTACGCTTATTTCTAATTTTTTAACTATATGGTGTAAGGACAACAGTTTTTTGTGCTTAACAAACATGTTTTTAGATTTATCCATGCAGCTCTAAAGTTTAAGTATATAGTGAGTATTTTAAGGTTTCAATATAGCAACATATACCTACATACACATTACACATATATATATATATAAATATGTATACATTCTGTTGTTGATGGATATCTAGGTTGATTCCTCCCTGTCCCTTCCCCCCCATTAAACACAGTGCTGTACCTTTAGTACATATTCAACAGTTTCCCTGGGGTATATACCCAGGAATGCAATGGTTGCATGGTAGGGTATGTGCATTTCAAGTCTACTAGATATTGCCAAATTGTTTTTCAAAGTGGTTATACCTATAAGAGAGTTTCCATTGCCCTACTGTATCCTAGCCAACTCATTGTATGTCAGACTTTTTTACTTTCAGCAATTTGATGAGTGTGATGTATTACGTTTATTATTCAAAACAAACAAACAAAGGTAGGAAAGAAAGCAAGAAAGTTATTTCCATTAAAAAAAAATTACACAGGTCTTAGAGTAAGATAGGCCCGGATCTGAATGCTGGCTCCGCCTCCTAAAGCTCTGTGACCTTGGGAAGTGCCTTCGTATCTCTGCACCTCAGCTAGCTCAGCCCTGGACAGGCTGAGATGAGAGCAGACAGACATCGCACAGAGCACAGTACACAGCAAGGGTGTCAGATATGGCCGCTGAGATGATTATTTATTCTCAATGCCACTTGCTAATTTCAAGCAGGGATACAAATGAGCAATGAAAGAAGCCAAAAGGCAGACAGAAGACAGAAGAGGAGATGAAAGAGGCCGAGTAATTCAGATAGGACGTTCTGTCCTTGAACAGCAGAACAAGCCGTGCAGGAGCCAACAGAACAGTGCCTGCGTTCTGCAGCAGGGAGAAATAAGAATGTTCATGTGGTTCATTTTATCAAGGGTAACAAAGAGTGCTGGACCCCACTCGGGGTCCCTGCTGACTCCTCTTTATAGATGAAAGGAAGAAAAGACGACACTGTAGAAAGAAGCTCTAGCTCAATAGCCCTGCAGCCCGTGGGGCCTCAGAGGCCGTGCTTGTAGAGAGAGCGCGGTCAGTGACACCTGAGGGGAGGAGTGGGAAAAGCAGAACAAAACTTCTTATTTGGAAGGTGCGCCTACACATCCCATTTGAACTTTACAATGACCTCCTGAGGTATAAACAGGGCAGACACCATGGTGTCCAAGGTCAGACAATTAGGAAGAGACTAGGAGCAGAACCTTCCCAGATACTCTTTAGATGCTGCTGTCCTGTCTCTCAGGAGTACACACGGAGCGTCTGGGGCTGAAACATGCCTTGACGGCTGCAGGTTCTGGGAACAGGACAGCAGGACAGGGCTGGCCAGGCGAGCAGAGCAGTGGATCAGTGTGAATTGGCAGCCTGACCCGATAAAGATGCCAGGGCTATTCTGGGTGGCATGCGGGAAGAGGGGGCTGGGTGAAGGGGAGCCTGGAATTGGGACACCAAACTCTCCATCTACTCCCTCTTCTGCCCCGGGCCTACTTTCCACGATTGATCCCTCTGTAGTAAGCCGCTTGTGGCCAACAGCCCAGAGCGGAGGCTGGCTCTGCATACATGCACCCCTCCCAACAGAGACCTGCACCAACAGTCGGCATGTGCTTCGCAGACCCTAAGAGTTCTCTTAGGACTCCCCCTCCAAATGGCTACCATCACAGTATTTTTCCCCCCTTAATATTAGAAAGTCACCTCTTGGCTCCATCGCAGGGGCTGACCCGATTCTCATGACCAGACTGGCTCTGTCTGATCGATCACCCCCTTTCCTCTCCTGTTCTGAAAACAGGCATCGAGCGGCAAAGGGTGTGTTTTCCTCCCCGGTCTTTCACAGGTATCTACCACAGCAAACCTGACTTTTCTCCAGGATCTGGTCCCTCCGTCCCTGCAGGTCAGCCGTTCACTTTACAGCAGCATTTACTTGCACGTTGGAACTCACTCTCCACGTCCCTGCTCACTGCCCCAGCACCCAGCCTGGAAAGGCTGCCGCATCTCCCTGCTTCAGCTTCTTCACTGCCCACAGGTCCTGAGAAGAAGTCTAGGGATGCAACCCAGAGCTGAGAACGTTCTCGCTGAGGTCAACTCTGCCTCTGTAACAAAACCAGTTTAACTTCCTATCCTGATTCTATTTAGAGCAAGGAATGCTTTCTCTTTAAACTTGGAGGTAGCCTAAATAAAAAATGAAGAGGTGAAACAAAAACAACAAACCAGGGGGGGACCAGTGAGCTCAGTTGGTTCGAGTGGTGCTGCTAATAACACCAAGGTTGCCAGTTCAATCCCCATGTGGGCCAATATGAGCTGTGCCCTCCTTAAAAACAACAATGACAACAACAAAAAACAACAACAAACCAAACTGCCCTTCTATGGCACTTCTAAAGGACGAAGACAGACTGGTTTCTCTGGCATCCCCGTGTTTGTGATATTGACTTATCAGTATGACTGTAACCACGGATCGATCATCTTCTCTGTGCCAGGTACTGGCCTGGAGTCTCACATACATTATCTCACTCCAACCTCAACAATCCCCCAAGGTACATCTATTATCCCAACTTTACAGGTGAAGAAACTTGAGTTCAGAGAGGTTTAAAAAAAACCTTTCAAGGCTACAAGTAAGTGGCAGAGCAGGGACTAGAATTCAGAATGTTCTAAATCCAAAGTCCAGTCTCTTTCTACGGCACCATGATGCCTGTGAAAAGAATCTAGGGCGGCGGTTTGCAAGGCCAAAGGGCGAAAGTTACAAATAGAATTTTGTGAATTGTAAACCATGGGGTACAGACGTTGCCAAATATCCAACCCTTAGAGGATAGTTTCATATCAACACAATGAAAAATAAAGTCTACTATAAGAAATTAAAAATAAAAGGCCATACTTGTAAAATAGTTATTGCTAGAGCTGGTTGCAAAAATGTTTTTTCAAAGTAATGTTATGACAAAATTGTTTGTGATTAAGGAAGTCACCTCCCCTGAAGTTCTTGTGTATCAACTAGTGGCCACATAGAGATAGTGGAGAAAAAACAAAAAAAAGGGGTAGACTTCCAAAATAAGTTGATAAGGGCATGTTTCAAGAGTTGCCTGACAATAACCCGTTGTTTTAGAGCAGGGGTGTCCCAACTGCGGCCCGCGGGCCAACTGTGGCCCATGATCCATTGTTAATTGGCCCACAGCAAATTCCAAAAATATATTTAGTTTACTTAAATAAACCCGGTGAGGCAATACGTACTTCACCTTGAGTGAGTGGCCCGGCTGTTTGTGTATTTTACCACATATGGCCCTTGGTAAAAAACGTTGAAAAAAGTTTGGACACCCCTGTTTTAGAGAGAGGTGGGGGAAGAGTGCGTGGTGTAGATGCTTGTTGCTAGAGTAGGAGCAGGAATAATGTTTTCCCAACAAAAGCTTTCTAAAGGGACAGCATGACGTTAGGTAAATTGCCAACAATGCTTTCATCCTCTCCCTTTGAGCAGCCTTCAGTATATTCTCACTCCCAAAAGACCACAGGCCAAAGCAAAGCAAAATATCCTACACTTGAATTGAGCAAAAATGAGACAGTGCCCCGATTGGTTAAATATGCTTTGGGAAGAAAAAGAGATTTTCAGCCCTGATGAAGTTATGTTACAAATAGTGGGACCCAATGCTGAGGGAAGCACCGTCCTTCCCAGGGAGGCAGTTTTATCCACACAGCCCAGAGGCCATAGCTCCCTGAAATGGGGGAAGTTTCGTTCAAGGACCTCCCAGACTCAGTCTTCCCTTGAGAAATGAGGGGCGTGGGGCAGATGACCTGAGATCACGGCCTGCGGCTCCAGCACCCCGATGCTAGCCTCCAGCTCTCTGTGCTGAGTCAGAATCACAAAGGGGGTTCTAATTATGAGGGAATTGTTTTTAACTTCATTTTAACCACCAACTTGCTGAGTAAGAGAAGGGGCGGGAGATTAAAAATGTTTGTTTCATATAAAAACTTCCTAGATCTATTTTTACTTTTCTTTTGCATTTTTTGGTGATTTTTAAGAGTTCTGAGATAAATATTATTTACTGCAGTTATCAGACATAGCAAAAGGGACAGTGACTACACAAATTTATAGTAGTAATTCAGAATCGCACGTAGCTGATTACTTGGTATTTATTAATGCCTCTGAAATAATTGATTTATTGGAGGTTTTTCTTTGAGAAATCTATAATAACTTTGTATCATTTGTATTTAAGTGCAGTAGAGAACACTGATATTTCATAATTGCCTTAATACCTTTTACCTTTACTTAGATGTACTTTGTTACTTTCTGTACAAAATACATACTCTGTATGTATTCTGCATAAAATAGCACCGTTAAGTTGTGAATATACTTAACCATCATTTTGAAAAAACTTGTACATATGCAGAGGGTGCCAAAAAAAAGTATACACATTTTAAGAAAGGAAAAAAACTGTATTAAAATTGTGATACTCAATATATACTGATAACAAAAGATGAACACAAGTCATGTATATACATTTTTTTGGCACCCCTGATATTTATATCTTTACATTTTTCATATAAAATGTTTAGGAAACACAGTCCTATTGGGATCCAGCTAGAAGTGCTCCTAACATAAACCCGCAAATGCAGTTTGGGGAGGAATTCTATGCAGATTGAGTTCAACCACGCATGTCTGTCAGGAATGATTCTTCCCAAAGAAGTGTAGCAAACAAAACACTACAGTGTAAACTAAAGCAATAGGCTTTTGAGGAATGATCAGAGTTTTCTGGTTTTCCAATGGCAAAGAAAATATTGAATCTTTCTCTCTTTGTCTTATTTTCCTCCAGCAAGAAGGATGGTAGGGGAATCATAAGAGAGAGGAAAGTGGGGAAAGAGCGTCACAAGCAACTACCTCTATTGTGTTCAGCCCAGAACTATTGCCAGAGGGTTTTAGGAGACACACAAAAGAGCACAAATTCACCTTTAATGCAGAAGGGAGGGAGAAAAGGAACAAACCGAGGAAAAGGTAACAGTTAAACAGTAAACAAAGATACCTATGTATATTTTGGAGGGCTTCTTTTTAAAAGTTATTACTGGTATCTATTCTAAAAATTATTTAAATTATGCTATTTTAAAATAGCTGTTTTAATTTCAAAAATCTGTTAATGGTTTTTCAATGTATGCAAACCATTTTATTATTGCAAAAACAGGAAGTTTGAAAAGGTTATTTAGTTCAATAGTTATTTGAGTTATTTAAAAGGAAGAAAGCAAACTTCAAAAAAAGCAGAAATAAAGAATACACATTTATAATCATTAAGCAGAAAGCTCAGCTTCAGGCAAAGCACCCTCCATGCTTTCAAGTCTGGATTGTGTGCTTGAGGTGGTCAAGTCAAAATTGCAGGGACAATGTTTTGAGAAATGAATAAACTCCTCTGAAGCCTGAAACTACAAAACTCAAATTAAGACCACTCTCAATTCCAGATTAAAGAAGACTAAAGAGGCATGACAAATGCACTGCATTATCTCAGTGGGGGGTTAGGGGGGAGTGCCATAAAGGACATTATTGGGATAACTGGCTAAAATTGAGTACTGCCTATATAATAATGTTGTGTAATATTATAATATAAAATATAATAATATAAAATTTCCTGAATTTGATCATTGTACTGTGGTAATGAAAGAGAATGTCCTCATTCTTGGAAATACAGGTAGAGGGTAAGGATGTCTGCAACTTAATCTCAAATGGTTGGCAGGGTGGGGTATTAATAAAGCAAAAGGAGGCAAAGTATTAATTGGTGAATTTTGGTGAAGGGCATACGGGAATTCTTTGTACTATTCTTGAAATTCTTATTTTTCAAAATAAAAAGTTAAAAAACACGTGCCTTCTCAATCCTCTCTCATCTCATCTCTATCCAATGTAAAGAAATTCCTCCACCTGCAAACTTTCAACTCAGGAACTTTTCTAAGCACAAAATAACCAACCATGCAGAGCAGAAGTCGCATCAGCATCTCCCTCCAGCAGAGGGCGCTGGAGTAGTGGTTTTTCAAGCCTGACTTCCTTGTGGAAAGCCTCACCAGGAAGGGGGGGGAAAGTTAAGTCTTGGTATCCACCTAAGATCCTTTAAATCAGACTCTTTGGAGCCAACTTACAGGTGATGCCAGCTGCGACCAGGGTAGAGAATCTCTGCACTAGATGCTGTTCTACTGTGGGTCCCGACTTAGGTCGGAAGGGTAGATTTTAAATCCAAAGTCTTATACTCATGAAAAGTCTTATACTCATGAACTTGCCACTTACAAACTTGCATAGTGTCACCTTAGGTAGGACCAGCCTTTCAGAAAGTAGCCAGATGAAGTAGGCTTCTGATGCTCCAGTGAGAAGCTGTGGACCTACACAGCGAGCTTCCAGCCCCAGCTTTGGGAAGACTCCTGCCCTACCTTGGCATTAAGATTCCTAGGATAACGGGAGCAAAGAATCTCTGGGGAAGTGCACTGGGATCCGGTCTCCCACACACCTCCGTATACAGATTTCCCATTAAGGGGCAGTGATCTCCTAGCTGGGAGGCAGTCACTCTATTGGGTTTGAGTATCCGGTCTTGTTCTTTGTGGCCACCAGCAGAGGGCGCTGCACACCCAGCCAACGGACCCAAACTGTACCTAAGGGCAAGGATGTGGAAACAGGTGGAAATGCTGAATCACGGAGCTGAGTGAGGCTATAAAGACTGGGTCACACCTCTGTCACTTCCTGATCTGGTGACTTCTCTGTATTCCCCCCTGGACTATGAGCTTTGACCGTGTCTGATTTCCCTCCTGTCTGCAGAGTCTTGCACAGTGTTCTACACACAGCAAGGCAAATAAACAGTAACTCTTGTTGCTGTTCTTGGCACCAGACAAATGAATATTCACTGGCCAAATGTTAGCATTCACTGGGGTTGCCGAGAGGCGAGATCCTCCTCCTCTCCTCCTTAGGCCCCTCATGGGGGATTCTCTGCGTCCCAGGCCAAGGAGAACACCCCTTTTCTCAGAACATCCTTCCTTCACGGAGATCCCTCCATTCGGTCCTGAGAAATCCATCTTCCAGCGGTATCCTCCCCACCCTTCCCCAATCCATAAACAAACCTGTCTCCCCAAACGCCCCTGGCCACGCCCAACCTGGGTGGGCTTGCAAGGCCCTGGGCCCAGAGGACGGGGTGAGAGACTCACAGTCCGGCCGGCACGAGTGGCTGGAACTTCCACTGCTCCTCCTCACAGTCCAGGAAAAGCCGGTTCATGATCTTGTTCTTCTCCTCAGGGGGGATGAAGTTCTCGATGATTAGGTACCTGCGAACAGGAATGAGGTAGACATGGGGAACTGGGGAGTCAGAGACCACACAGGTATATGAGGGCTTAAGAATCAGAAGCAACAGATTATACAAAGAGGCAGAGAGAACAGAGGTGAAGAAACCAAAAGTTAGGGGAGGGGATCCCTATAGAAATAATAGACCTTGAAAATCACTGCTAAGGCAAAGAGTTTGGGTTTTGGGCTGTAGGGGTTCCTTCTGGCCAGCACCCAGCATGCACTTGGAGGGGGCGGTTTCATCAAATGCAGGCTGAGGAGGGAAAGAGAAGGAAACAGGAGGTAGAAGAAACTCCAGAACAGGGGCCTCTCCTCATCCCTCAGATACGTTCTATTCCTAAGACTCATGGACTTGTGGGTGAGTTGACAGTTGGCATGAGGCCTTCAGGAAGGAGCAGAGCCTGTCAGGGAGAGGCCTGGGGACAGAGGGATGGCTGTGAGGACCAGGAATGGGAGGAGGGGGCCTACTTGAGCTTGAGTTCCCGGGTCTGCTCATTCTGAGCCTCCTCCAGGTCCTGTCGCACACGGATGTACTCGTCATGCTGGTCTTGGATCTCCGCCTTCACCGCCTGCAGCTTGGCGTAGAGCTGGGGGGGGGAACGGGTGCAGCTCAGAGGATGCACAGCAAGGCCAGAAGGCCCTGGCACCCAGCTTGGGCCCCGAAGGCCGCAGGCTCAGGGGACACCAGCTCAGAACAGGACGAGGCCAGGTCTGGTCTGAAGCTCCCTTCTGCTGCCCCACCATGAATAGGGACAGGATACTCCGCCTACACTGTGGCCTGTCACCTGTCTCTTTCAGCTGCTGTCAGCATCGTGGAACATTCAAACTGGAAGGGACCCTTTTGGTCCAACACCCTCTTTTTATAGATGAAGAAACTCAGGCATTGGCTTGCTCAAGGTCACAGAACTAGTTAACAGAAGAGCCAGAAGCAGGACCCAAGCACAGAACTGCTGGTCCAGGGCTCAGGGAAAACAGGGGGCCTAAGACAGTTTGAAAGGTACCCACCCCACTCCTATGGTACCTCTCCAGGGGCTCTCAGAAGTCTGTGTGTGGAAGGCAGCTCTGATTGTGCTGTCCCACTGCTAACCCACTGAGAGCTGTGTGCCTGGAAACTGCCATTATGGCTGAGCTTCTGCCTGGCCTGCTCTGGGGGGGCCACATCAGCAACCCTAAGAGTTCTTCAGGATCTTCCCGGAATCCAGGCTGGAACTTGCTGCTTCTTGCCCTTGACCCTCATCTCATGTACACGTTTCCCTGGCCATGGACTTTGCGGGGTCCCGGTGGCCAGATATTCTCATCCCTTCATATGTCCTCAAGGGCCCTGTGTTCCCTCCCTGGAGCTCCCCCAGGCTCAGGCTCTGTCACCACTCCCCTGGCCCTGCTCTAGCTTCAGCTATCCAAACTGTGACCCTCTGGTGACAAGTTGCCCAGGACCATGGGACAACCTTGGAGACTGAAGTGGCGGTGTTTCCAGCCTGTCAGGCCCTGCCTGGCCCAGGAGAAAAGGCTCTATTCCACCCCAACGCCAGACCCTTGCTTTCCCTGCTCCTCACCCCAGCAGCCCCAGCAAAGTGGGGAAGAGGCCCTAACGTGCACAGCCCTTGGCAGGTGCCTGCCTCGGGCAGAGGCTGCCGGCGCTCGTGCACCTTGACCCCGTCGTGCCGTGGCGTCTCACCTTCTTGAGTTTCTTGGTTTTGACCTCCACCTCCTGCTGCAGGGACGTGTAGGTGCCCCGGAGCTCCATGGTCTCCTCATCTCTGAGCATCATCTCCTGCTGCATTTCCCGCTCACGGCGTTTCTAGACCAAGGCAGGGCACAGCTCAGAGCAGCAGCACGTACCGGGGAGGGCCAAGGGATCGCGGGGACAGGCTCACTCTGCCTACCCTGGGCCTGGCTTCGCTGTGGCCACAGCTGCCAGGAGGAAGAAGGAGTGTCCCATGGCCTACATGCGCTGCTCCCACCCCATCCTCAGTGGAGCATCTCTGAACCTTTGCCAGGCACTGCACATGTGGACAGAGACCCAGGTGCATTCCAGAGGCGTCAACACATGTACAGATAGACGTCCCTCACACTGGCTTCCCTGCTGCCCCACCCTCTCCCCATGTATATTACAGTTGACTGGTCAGACCAACCAATTGTGGTTCTTGATGACTTAGAACATAGTCGTACAGTTGGCAAAGAACTCGCACCCTTGTGGAAGGCCCCGGAGTTAGAACGAGGTGCCCTGTGGAAGCTGACATCGTGGAGAGCCACCTTTTTCTCTCGCCCACTGGCTAGCAGTACCCCTGCAGAGGCAGGCCCTGGGCTGGGGGACCCATGGGATCCAGGGCGGCGTGTGTTAAGTTCTCAGCACTGGTACATGGATCCTGAGTCCACGATGGCTTACGGCCCCGTGCCCCCGAGACGTGATCTCCAGGCCCCGCGCCCCCAGGGACCCGAAGCCCCAGGCCTACCTGCTCGGCAATCTCCTGCCTCTTCAGCTCCAACATCTTTTGTTGCTCGTTGGTGTGATCCATGATGTTTCTGCCCCCAATGAGCAGCTTGCTCTCCATGGCCTGGGGACACAGAGGGCTTTAGACACAGGCTTTTCAGAGGGACCCCCAAAGGGAGAGGTTTTCCCTGCTCTCTGTGATCCTTCTAGGAAGAGACACGACATGTGTCCCACATGTGACCTTGCGGCCCCCAACAAGAGGGAGTTTCTTCTTCCAGCCTCTTGGGCCCCAGCGTATCTCCCATTGTTGGCAGGACCATCAAGAGAGGGAGCCCCTCGGGGGATGTGGGGCACCTGATCTGTTTGCTTTGAATCCAGATGGAAGACGGTTCACCATGCCTGGTGGGGCGGGGGCATAGGTGGCCACCTAACCCTGGCAGTGAGCACCCAGCTAGAGTTCAGGGAGTGGGAGGCAGAAGATACAGTCCCGGGGCAGCCCAGCCTTTAGCTAATGGCTCCTGCCTCAGGAAGAGGGCTCTCCACACAGGCAACAGAAAAAGTCTAAAAGCCTAAGGTGCGAGACTCTACAACACTAGGGGCATATGGGGCCCCAGAAGCACATGAGCTTTGGATACGGCCAGGAAAAGACCTGCTTTCTACCCACTAACTACAAACCCCAGCGAAGTCACCCCCTCCGTCTGACATCTATAATATGGCGACCGCCTATGATCTAGGATGTCTAGCAAACCTTTGCCGCACACTGTCTGCTGGGGGCTGAACCAAGCCCTTCACAGACATTATCTCCATCCTCACCCTAAGAGAGAGGTGCTATGACTTTCCCCAGTCAACATACGAAGAAATTGAGCGTAGCTAGCCTGAGGTCACGTCGCTACCCCTAGTCTTATACTTGAGCCCTTAACGCTGTGTGAAAGCGCCTCGCCGAGTGCTTGGCACAGACATTCCGTAGGTACCTGTTGAATCTGAGGCTTAAAGGATGACAGGTTTGTATAAGCTGTGTACACTGTGACCATATAAAATGCATTGTCACTATTGTTATTCAGAGGGTGCTGCCCCAGGGCACCCCAGCTGTCCTCTGATTTCATTCCAGGCCTCCTGGAAGGTGGAAATCACCTTGAACCACCAGAAGAAATTGGCTGCCAACCCACTGGAATTTTTCCCAGTGGCACCAGCTGACTTGCTGTAGGGTTCTCAAAGCAGCGGGGTGCTGTCAGAAGGGGAGAGATGGGGCCCCTGTGAGAGCCCCATCACTGAGGACAGAGCAGGACAGGGGTTAAGGGTTGTTTTGGGAGGTCGGAGGTTGGACTATGTGAAGTTGCCAGAGGATACTGAGCCAAGCTGGGCCAATCAGAGCAGCACCACGCAGCCTGAGGCCAAGGAGAGAGCTGCTGCAGAGAACAGCGCCCTCCAGTGGCTGCTTGTCCTCACTGCCACACCACAGCCCCCTGCTGCTCTTGTACCTGCCCCAGGCCTTGCTCCAGGTTAATCAATCTCTCACCATCCACCCCACCATACATCACAGACCTGAACTCATCCTAGACTCTTCCTTCTCACTCACGGTGGCCACTTGCACCACCCTTTGAGTGAGCGACTCCTTAAATTTTGTGCCTTAGGCACCTTACCTACCTCACTCTAGTACCTGCCCTGCGTTTCACACACTCCCGACATCTGGCCAGTTGTTAAATACCATCAAGTCTGCCTCTGGGTATGGCTCGCACCATTCCCTCCTTTTCGTCCTACAATTCCTGCTGACTTCACTGCGATCCTCATGACTCACCTGGATCCCTGCCATGAGCCCCCCACTGCCTCAGTTTCCCCTTCCATCCATCTCCACATGACACCCAGGGGATCCACCAAAAACACAATTCAGAGCGTGCCTCTCCTCTGCTGCAAACTATTTCATGGGCCTCCGCTTCTTGCAGGATAAACCCCAAAGTCTGTGGCAGTTGCAGGCCAGTGGGCTGGCCTAGCCTCCCAATGCCCTCACACTGCTTACTCCGCCCTCACACCATTTGCTCGGCACCCAGCCCCGCCAAGGGAAGCCCAGCTCCCCGAATGCACTGTGCCTCTTCACAACACTGGGCTTCTCTTCCCACCCCACGTCCACCTGGAAAACCGCGGCTTCTTCTGCAAGACGCAGCGTGAGCATCTTGAGACGTTTTCTCTGATTCCCTCTGATCTGTACATTTCGTCCTTTGGGCCTCCTCAATAATCAGGACGCATTGCTGGTATTATACCATAACATCCCATCATTGCTTTACATCCTGTCTCCCCTGTGAGTCCCTTCAGGGCAGGAATCATGTCTTCCTCAGATCTCAATGTCCTAGGGCTTAGCACAGTGCTGGGCACACAGTAAGTGCTTAATCAGTGGTTGAGCAAACGAAAGGAATCCTTGGGGTAGCCCCAGAGGGGGGTTCCAGATCCCTTCTCTGGGCTCCAGAACAGAGCTGCCTCTTTAGCCCCGCTTCTCCTTCAATTGACCAACCCACACTCATTGTTGCGGGGCCAAAGGACAGAGCAATGGGGTCTGAGCATCTGGGGAGGGTCAGGAGGGATGGGCTGGCTGCGAAGAGGGACAGGAAGGCAGCAGCTCCCTCTTGTACACGAGGACGCTGCCCACTGCTGTGGGCCATGATGACCCATCCCTCTAATTACCAGGGAATGGAGTATCGGGGGACCTGGTGTCTGGCCTGGTCTCCCATTCTGGGACACACTTGTCCACTCCAGTCTTGAGTCCGTGCACTTCCATTGGCATGTCATGCAACTCTAGTGTTTGCTGTCTAATAAAAAGACACTAGTGCTCAAACTTGGTTGCATATGAGAGTCACTGGGGAGTTTTTAAAACTCCCAGCGCGACGCCACATCGCATTATCTTGGTCCTCTCCACGCATGGCTGTGAGAACTCCAGGCTAGCTGCTCTCGAGATGACTCAGTTAAGGAAGGCACAGGCAACGGTAGATGCCCTGTTTTTTCCTGCCTGATTTAAAGACTGGGACTAGGGTGGAGTGAGAAACACAGGACAAGGAACCAAGAGGGAAAAAACCCATTATTTTCTTTGCACCTGCTACATGCTGGGCGTTTCACATTTATTCCTTCTAATAACCCTGTAAGTAGTGGGTCTCAAACTTCAATGTACATTAGAATCACCTGGGAAGCTTTCAAAAGGCCCAGTGCCCAGGCTACACCTCACTGCCAGTTAAATTGGAATGGGGGAGAGGGAGTAGGTGGTGAGATCCAGGCACCAGTGGTTTTGAAAGGGTCCCAGGTGATTTCAGTGTGCGGTCAAATTTGACAATCACTGCTTTTTGAGGTCTCCAGAATCAGCATTACCTAGGAGCTTGTTAAAAACGCAGAATCAGGCCCTAGTGAATCAGACTCTGCATTGTAACGAGATCCCAGGTGACTTTAAGGGGCATATTATTAGCACCATCATTTTTCCAAAAGCTTAGAGAGGTTAAGTAATCCATCCAAGGTCACATCGTGGCCATTAAATATAAATGGAGAATCCAGACCCTGGTTGGCCTGGCTCCAAAGTGCACCCTCTTTCTATTGCAGACATTGTATTAAGTGCTTTAGGAAGCAGAACCTGCTACAAGAAAAGCAACATGTTTCCAGCAAGAGGAAATCATGTCTGACTAATCTCCAACGTTATTACAGTGGGGGAAGCCAGAGGCCAGAACTTTAGAGGTTAAAATGCTCCTGGCAAGGTTCTACATCAGAGGTTATTCAAAGTTACATGGTGGGGATAGGCGGTGGGCTAAGGAGATGGAGGGAGGGAAGTACTTTCTCCTAAGAGAAAGGTGGATTAGGAAAAGGAAACAAATAAACAGGCATCCCTCTAGATAGAAAAATGTTCACATGTTAACTTTTGGGACTGATCTCTGTTAGAAAGCATGTAGCTTCACAGAGGCTCCCAAATCCTTCCAGGTGAGAATTTATAGGTTGTGTGAGCCAACAAAAAATGTTAGATGAGCTTCAATTACATTTTACATTTGGGGAAAAAGTATTCCTAGATGTACTGTGGGGACAGAGCCAGGAGTGCAGTTTCCAGGCTCTCGGCCTCACGGGGAAAGGTGCTCACTCGGGTAGTAAATGGCCATCAACTGTGATTGGATGGCCATCAGCTGTGGTTAGTTGGCCGTCAGCTGTAACCAGTGACCAAGGTGGTTACTAATATAACTGCCGTGGCTATGCTAGCAGAAAGTGGGGACTAGCAAGAAGATGGTGTCTGAGCTAGCAAGCGCGGGTTGCAGTTAGGACAGCGGGTTGCGGATAGTGTGGCTCCTGCTTCCTGTGTCTCTAACCCAGCCACCAGCGAGACTATAGTGGTATGACTCCCCTATCTATGGCTCCGTGGGTGTTCCTTTTTGGCCTCACCCTATCCTGCGTTCTTATGTGGGGAGCGGGACCAGAGACCCCGCCTGACACCCTGCATGACATGTACTCATTAAAATGATGCCTGTGAGCAATCAGTTATAAGCCAAAAAAAGGGGGGGGGGCGGAGTCAATCTCTATTGTTCCCCAAGACATTGGTTTAATATGCTGCTGCCACAGCTAAAAAAACAAACAAAAAAAACCCAGTAGTGTCTGGCCAGGTACCATCATGAAGGTGTGTTGGAAACAAAAGTCATTCTACCCTCATATAAAACCATGATGCTGATGAATGTGGAGAACTGTGCACACTTCCCTCCCTGTATCTCTGGAGACAAAACGGAGAGAGAAGATTCAGAGAAAGTGGCCAAAACCATCAAGAGAAGGGCTATTCTAAGAAACTTAGAAAATAGGACTCCTTCGTCTGCAAAGACAAAGGAAGGTTAAGAGGATAGGCTGGGAAACTGTAAAATCAAAACAGGTGTGAAAAGCAAAGATCCAGATTTTCCAATCAATCCTAGGGTAAGAGTTTATACCTTGATTCTTTAGGACAAGGGAAGTTCTACTGCTTACAGAAAGTAACACATTTATAGAATCTGATACTTCAGGCGCAATGGATTAAATACTTAACCACTTATTAAGGGATTCTGGGGACACATTTTTAACTTTTTATTGCCTTCCTCTCCTTTCAGAAAAAATTGCACTAACATCAAAATAACCAGAGAAAGAAAACAAAATGAGAAAAGACTTCGCATTTCCTTCACCATAGCCAAACATCTTCCTTTATTTTCCCCACTTTTTCCAGAGTTTTTCATATGTACACATCATTTTTTCACATCTATAAAGATGATATAAATATAGGCTTAGGTCCTGCTCTTTCCACCTTATCAAATATCTCGTGTATTGTCTGTTACTTCCATAATGTTTATGAGTTTAATGCATAATATATTTAGAGTGGATAATTTATAATATATTTAATTAATCCCTATTAAAGATTATTATTGGTTGTTCAAGGTTTAAAATAAACACCCTTGTGCATATAAATTTTTGCCTTTTTAGATTACTCTTTGAAGAACATTTCAGGAGTGGATAAAGGGTTATAAACATTTTGTGTATCTTAGAACATACTGTCAAGTTACCTTTCTAACAGTTTACACCACTTAAACTACTGCCAGCAATAAATAATGGAACCACTTTATTAGAATGTCATATGCATGATTATCATTATTTTCAAAATCTGCTATAATAAAAGATATAAAATCGAGCCTCCCCATTTATTTTACATTCCCTATACATTCGAGGTGGTCTTGTGGAGGTCTGATCTCCCTTTCACAATATACCCATTTATGCTTTTTTTTGGTGGTTTTTAAGTGAGTAGGTGGACCTCAGATTCAAAACAATTCTGTTTATTCAACCTCCGCATTCTCCAGCTACCCACACCTACTCTCATGCTCATTCAAAATCCTGCCTGACAATGTCCAAATGGGTTCAAAAACTGGGTAACTAACCCATTTGGACGTTGCCAGTCAGGCCTGGAATTTGATGCATCAGCTAAGACTACCTGGCCCCCAAGACCCAACCCTCCTCCTCCCCCATCCCCGTGACCTGACTCCCAGGACTGGGTTCTGTGTTGGTTCCTGCTAATCTGCCCGACTGTTAGACCTCCTCCTTGGACCCAGAACTCGGCTTCAGGTTCGCTCCTCCTGGCTGAGCCCTGGGCTCCAGGACGAGAAGTCCTGAATGGCGCCTCCTGCCCCTTATCACCCGCATTCTGTTTGTCCACTGCCTGCCTTGCCAGGAACCCAGCACAGGCGTGGTCTGAATAACTGAATTTGCCTTATCACTCGCGCGCCAAGTCGTGCCCAATTGCCCAGCCCACGTGATCGGCCAAAACTGCCTGACAGAACTCATGTTGTGCTAGAAGAGGGGCTAGTCCTGGCATGAAATCTGTGGGTGGGCCTCAATCCAGAATCCAGGTGCAAGGTCTGAGCCCCCTCCTTCTCCCAAACCTCAACTCACACTGTCTGCTTCACCCCCACACTCTGAAATATGTCACGTATGAGATTCAATTCTTTGCTTAGAAACAGGGTTATTTTTTTTGTTTTGTTTTGCTTTTAATTTCCCCCATTTCTCTGAGGATACCAGTGGCCACCTTCTCCTTTTCCTCAGAGATCTCTATCCTTAACTGTCACCTCTGGAGGGCAGGGAGGACAGGAATGCCTCCAATACCTAGGCCCATTTCAGGCTGGGGGGCGACTAAACAGAGAGTCTGGGAGTCTGAGGGTCCTGGTTCCCCAGGAAAGCTTCCCTGGAGCTCTGAACGGCCCACACTAATGCTGCCTTTGTGATCTCTCAGAGCAAAGGAGAACAGGTGGGTGGAGTCTGTGCACAAGACTGGGTTTGGTCCTACTGGTTCTAAATGAGTCCAGTGTCACTAAAAGGCCAGCAGAGGCTGTGGGGGCGGAAGACACAGTTCTGGGAGCTCCAGGGCACCATGGTCTGACTCTGGAGAAAGGGATACAAATCATAGAGTAGCTAAGGTGACCTCAGGCAGTCATCAACCCCAACCCCCTTAGCTTTACAAATGAGGAAACTGAGGCCCAGAGATGGAGTACTCTAAGCCTGGAGTTCATAATTAAGGAATTTTTATGTGTATCTGCTCCAATATTGACTATGCACTTTCCAGATAATTTCCCAATTTGATCAGGGCCTCGATTCCAGGTATTAGAGGCAGGTCAGCTGCTATGACAACTAACAGCCAAGATCACCACAGGGACATGCCCGCTTGCAGACACAGCCTGGGGTAGTCAGAGGCTCATCTTTTCATATTCCAGGAGCAACTGGAGTATAAAACCAGAAGGTGGAGAAAGGAGGCCCCACTACTCATTAAGTGCTGATCTGGAAAGCCAGAATGTAGATAGCCAGGCCCAGCCAGCCACTCCTCTGAGAAGATACCATCAAGTATAATTTTACAAGGACAGAGAAGGCAAACAGGCCCTGCCTGGCCACTGCCAGCTAATCGGTGACATTTTGCAGGAGAAAGGAGTCTCAGATGCAACTTGCCATGTGCCTGCAGCTGGACTAGGTTCTTTTTACATTAATCATCCGATTTAATCATGACAAGAACCTTAGGAGATAAGTCTGATCCCTACTTGACATAAAAGTACAGCTCAGACAGGTGAAGTGACTTGTTCAAGGTTATGGTGCCAGTAAATGGCAGAAGTTACACTTGAACTCCCAATTCCAGGTCCAGTGTCCTTTGCCCTCCTCCACATCTTTCTCCCAGCTTCAGGCAGGAAAGCACCTTGGAGAGAAGCAGTATTTGGTATTGGCCCCTTTGCCAGCTCAGGAACCACCAGGAAAGCTCAGAGCACCATTTCTTTCTCTTCCAGCTGAAACAGGCAGGGATCTGCCCATCTACTTCAGAGAGCAAACCATGAGCGCGTCAGATCCGATCCTGATTCATCTTTCCCCGTTTCCCTTGCTCAGCTGTGGTGTTCTAGGGGGCTCCTCTTCAGCCCCAGGGATGCACATCCCGCCAGACAATAGATGCTGCTACAGAGTCAGAACTGGAGGAGACCTAAGGATGCACGAAGCGCAGACTCAGCATTTTACAGGAGTCAGAGGGCTTAGGCGGGTTGTGCCGGGTCATGCAGCCTCCAGCTCCCAGGCAATGCTTGGTCCTCCCTCTCCAGCTCTCACTACCTCTCATTCAGGCCATTCTCTAATCCTGGGCTCCTGACCCACTGCTTCCAAGGTCAATCAGCAAATGGTGCAGAAAGCAAGGAAAAATCTATTGACCATTTTTTAGAGTCCTTGGGAGGGGAAGTGACTTGTCCAAGGTCACAGGATTACCAATAACGGGGTATCACTGAGTATTATTATCCACCGTGGATTTCCCTCAATTATTCATTATCTTTAAGCCAACCTTCCAGTTAGGTGTTAACACTTTTATAATTTTCCTCCCTTAAAAAACTTAGATCAGCTTTTATTTAATTAACAAAGTAATATATGCTTACTATAAAAAAAAGATAAAAGTAAAAAAAAGGTAAAAAATAAAAGTACTTCTCCCTATTGAAATACTTGGAGATAACCACTATTAGTTAGTTCTTATTATTCCTGCCAGAAACTTCAGTAATTTAAAAACAAAGTCAACTATAATCAGTGATTTAGGTTTTCAGCCATGGGTACTCAAAAAGATTTGTTGATGATAGGAATGAATGGCACTCAGCTGAGGTCAGAGGCGGGGCTTTGCATCACATGGAAGGACAGAGATGAGTTAAGCATCTCAGCCTACACGAGCTCCCACGGGGGCCTGTTAGCCAGGGACCTGGCATGAATCCTTCCTTTCGAGTTGGTGTCACCACGTGGGCAGCCCATGGGCTCTGGAGTTGGGCAGACATAGGCTCATCTTCTGGACCTAACACTTCCGAGGCATACGACTGGGTTGTTCCTCACTTAAGGTACCTCAGGGTCCCCATTTGTCACCTGGAGATTAAAATGGTTCTACTTCACGGTTCTATCGTTGAGGACTGAATAAACAACGCCCATGATAAACAGAGCAGAGTGCTTGGCATTAAACATGCACTAAAGAGATGGTTATTACTACTACTCCTGTTATTACTCTGCAGGTCCACCTCAAGAAAGGAGAAAGCCTTCAGGTCGATTACCTAGTGCTATAGAAACAATTCAACCCAGAGCCTGGTACTCCTCTGTTGAGCACATCTGGAAGGAAAGAGAGACAACTAGAAAGGGAGACAACTCTTTAGTGTGACCAGGAGTCAATGACCAGGAATGTCGCAGGATATTAAAAATTCTAGATACAGCAAACCACAAGTGCAGGTGGCTGATAAGCTCCGAGCACAGGGGTCTGCCTTGCATAGCCCGTGGGGCTGAAGGATCTGTGAGAAGAGGAGCCCTTTTCTTATCCACTCACACAGGCCACCTGGTTCAGCAGCTCTCAGAAGTGCCCCAGACTGGCCAGGTGCAGCAGGCTGGCAGGGCACAGGTGGGAGAAGGGTGCCCTTCTCGAGCTGAATTCCAGGCCCTTCCTCCTAGCCCGCAGAGCACAATGAGGACATTATCACAGCTACTTCATCCAATCTTGCACTATCTGGGGGCTGAAAATGACTAAGAGCAATATGATAATACACTCCTCCAGCCAACACACATCAAGAGAAACCCAATACTGGACCAAAACAAGGCCTGTTGAGCCTTCATATAACTTGAAGCCCAGAACCTCTGATGGAAATGTATTAGTCTTCTATACTTTCTGCTGGTCACATCTTTACAAAATTCCCCCAGTCGTCACAACAATCCTGGTAACTGATCACACCCGCCAGGGACAGATAGGAAGGAGTATAAGTCACTGCTTCCATCAATGCCAAGAGGCCTGGGATTCTGACCTAGATGCCAGACCCAGCTTGGAGCACTGGGCACCTGTTGTCACTGGGTTCCCTCAAAGATCACGGATGACTCGGCGGGGATGGGGTCGGGGTGCACACTGTCCCTTGATCACTAGCCCACGCATCTCAGAGTACTGCTGTCTGCGTATCTCTAACGTGCAGCGGGAATGAGACTAGCTTTAGGAAAGTAGATGCTCCCTAGATTATTGGGGAGTCTCTGGAAACTGGGTACAGCCCTATTTGGGGACTAACCAAGACCAGGGCAGTGTGATGATATGGAGTATTTAACTCTCTCCTATTCAGTACGTTCTCTCCCAATTGGAGTTTCTTCTCCCCAGAAACCCTGCTGTGCGCCCCCTTATCCACTCTTCTTCCTTCTTTTTCCCTGACTCTGTAACTAACTCCATTTTTCTTTTCCCATTTCACTGTCTCCCTTTACTTCTTTCCTATTTTCTTCTCTCTTTCCTTCTTCACATTGTCTTTCTCTAATTGGCCATAATAGAGAGCTGAAAAATATCTTTTATTTTTGAATTCATACATTAAATTTAAATCCCGATCTTAATTTTCAAGAAAGATAAGCATTTTGAAAAATAAAAAAATAAAAAAGACGAAACATTTTATATTTTGCTTTAGAAGATGCTATCTCAACAATTAAGGACTTTTAAGAAGAGGGACTTTGACAATCACCCTATTCAATGGCTTTTCTCAACATGAATCCCTTTAGAGCATCTCTGACATTCAGTTTCTCCTTGAACAATTCCAGGGATTGGAGTCCATTCATTACCTCTTGAAACAGCCCAGTTCTAATCGTTACAAAGTTCTTCATATTGAGCTTAACCTGCTCCCATAACACCCACTTCCTGCTGCCCAGGACAAAAACAGTGCAATCAGCATAATGGCAGTGAGGCACATATTAGGATCAAAGGATAAGGGCAGACCAGCTGGTTGTGAGGTTCTCCCACTGGAGTAGCTTGGGCAGGAAAATTGAAGAGATATATTATAGCCAGACTCTGGTGGGCCTTGAATGCCAGGCTAAAACGTGTTGTGTTTTGGCATATTAGGAAGTTGGCAAGTGAAAACTCCCATTTTGTCAATTGGAGATAACAGTACAAAGTATGCCAGGAACTGTCCAAAGTGCTTTGATGTCAATTATCTCATTTAATGCTCCAAATAGTACTGACATAGGTACTATTATCCCATTTTATAGATGAAGAACTGAGGTCTCAAAACTAGTAAGTCACTAGACCCAGGCCTGCCTGACGCTGATGCCCATGCTCTGAACACAGCACTCGACAAAATGTTAGCAGACAGACCAGAACATGAGGCCTCAATTTGGGAGTGACTCATACAGAGAGAGAGAGAGAGAGAGAGAGAGAGAGAGAGAGAGAGAGAGAGAGAGAGAGAGAGAGAGAGAGAGAGTCAGAATAGAGGACTGCAGGCTCAATTTAGCCCTCTACTTCTAAAGATGAGCCCCCAATATCCATTTCCAGCCTTGTGCTTGCTTCTAACTTCCACTGATCCATTGCCAGCTGCCCACTGGATTTTGTCACCACAAATTCAACACGTCTACACCAGCTCCTGTCATTTTTCACCACCTTCCCAACAACCAGTTCCCAACCTGATATTCCTAATTCTTCAAGCATAAAAGAGGGTCATATTTTGTTATCAAACCGACCTGGACTCAACTAGCGTTGCCATATACAAACCATGAGGCCTTGGACAAGTTACTGAACCTTAATGGGTCTGCTTTCTCATCTATAAAGTGGGAACAGTAACAGGACCTTTCTTGGAAGGTGCTTGTAGAGATTACATGAGATAACTTGTCTATAATACATACTATAGTGCTTGGCACCTAGTAAGTATTAGGTAAATGGGATTATTCTTGCTATCACTGTTGGTTCTCAGGTTGAAAACTCCCTCTCCTGTATACCTTTTTATGGTTAACCTGATGCTGAGAGGTGGGAGGAAGAGGGACCCCAAAAGGGATGGTAAAAAGTCAATGCAGGGGTGGCCGCATGGCTCAGTTGGTTAGAGCGCGAGCTCTCAACAACAAGGTTGCTGGTTCAATTGTCACATGGGATGGTGGGCTGCGCCCCCTGCAACTAAGATTGAAAATGGCGACTGGACTTGGAGCTGAGCTGCGCCCTCCACAACTAGATTGAAGGACAGTGGCTTGGAGCTGATGGGCCCTGGAGAAACACACTGTACCCCAATATCCCCCAATAAAATTTATTAAAAAAAAAAGTCAATGCAGTTTGTGCTCCCTCTGGCTTTGGGGCAGTAGGTCTCTTTTCTACACCCAGAGAGAGAGTTGGGTTCTAGCCAAGACCCCCTGCTCTTCACCCTCCAGACCTACTTACTTGGAGATCAATAAGCAATGCTGTTGTTTCTACCTCTTCCGCTCCTCTTTAGTTCAACGAGTCTGCATTCTGTGTCATTGCAGCCCTTGTCTCCCCCAAACACCCTCCTTTTCTTCTAAGTATCTAGAATCAAAGTTTTAGAAATCGTCTAGTCCAATCCCTCAAAAAATGAATTTTAAAATTAAAGCAGTCATTAAAAAATTTTTTTCTCACCCAAGTCGAGTCAAGTAGGCTCCTTCCAAGCAATCTGCACGGATTCACCAGTTCTCATCGCAGAATGTGCACTGTGCACAAACACTTGAGTTTTCTCTGTGCAGAGCCCACCTCAGCATGGGTCTGTCTGGGACTTCCCTTACTCCCCTCCCTCACGGGCCTAGTTTGTTGTCCAGCCCCCCAGAGACATCTGTAAGTATCATTTGCTAATGATTGACAACAAACAGGGCACTGATCACAATCACAAACCCTCACACATTTGTACCCCCTAAGATCCCCTGAGGCCCACGGTAAATATGAGAGGAGAGATGAAAGGAGACTCTAAGGAGAGAGGCGTGGTGTTTGTATACAGTGAGGGGAGAACAAAGGGAACAGGGAGCCTGGAGGTGGCAGACAGGGAAAGCAGGCGAGACAGACAGTTAGATGAGTCCGAGAGTGAATGAGGGCACTGGGTCGCATTAGCTATCGCTTAGCTGCCCCCAGAGGGTGGTGTGAACTGGAAGAAGGGAATGGGAGAGGCGAGAAGGGGAGGTGTGAACTGGAAGAAGGGAATGGGAGAGGCGAGAAGGGGAGGTCATGCCAGAACCAGAGTGGGTTGTAGATGGGGAGCAAAAAGCTCAGCTCATTTCCAGGAGGGACCTGAGCTCCAGCCTTCTGATCTGGTCTTGCCACTGGTGTCCTTGAGTTTTTCTTGCCTGGCTCTGCTCCCAGGGCTGCGGAGTTATGGCAAGGCAACTGGGATGGCAGGGGAAGGAAGGAGTTAAGCTAACTGCAAAGATGTCAGCTCCGGAGAGCACCAGACCCCTGCTTGTGGCTGCAAATACCCTGTGTTATTTGGTGCTTTCAACATATTTCAAAAGCCCTCACACTAATGATTTCATTTAGTCTTCAGCACAACCCTGTGAAATAAGCAGCCCTGGGATTATCTCTAACATGTTCCTTCTCTCTTTACCCTGTGGATCCCTCAAGAGCCCTCAAATTGTTTCCTCCATCCTAGAAACACCTAACACTGAACCAGGTGGTGCCACAGAGGCTACAAGGAGGATGGGGTCCTCTGTCTAGACTCCATTCTGGGCTTGCTCATTGCTCTGTCCTGGGCTGGGCCTGATGAGAAGTCACAGGATATGGAATCATTCCCCTCCCGGAATTTCCCAGCCACCCCTCCCCCTTTGCTTACATCTGAAAGCCTGGCACACAATAACCATTTCACCCACTCCCCCGAGAGCTATGTCAGACTTCTCCTCCTTAGGGAATGGAAACCTGAGGCCTCAGAGGCAAAGGCCTTTGCCCTGAGTCACATAGTGAGCAAACATGGAGGGCTCCATGATGACTTAGAAAGAACACAGGTCTGGGGCCATCAAAAAACCTGGGTTCCAGTCCTGGCTCTCCCACTATCATCCAGGGTCACTGAGACAGTCACTCAACCTCCCCAGTCTTGGTTTTCATTAACTGTCAAATGGAAATAATACTTATCTCTTGGGGTTGCTGGGAGATTATAAGAGATCAAGATGTCCAAGTATTATATAAAAACGAATTACCCTGATTATCAAGTAGCATAGGTAACATCGGGACTCTGTGTAATGGAAAGAGGCTGGGCCAAATATAGCGTCGGAGCTCTCCTTAACTTACCTATGTGGCCCTGGGCAAGTCCCAGGCTCGGTTCTCCAGGGCCCTTGCCAGCTCTGAGGGCTATGCCTCTGGTGCAGGACTTCTGGCATGAGCTGCCCTGATCTCTTGACTGTCCTATTATCTGTGCCTCACACTGCCTTAGATCCACGAATCTTACAGAGGGAGCCAGTCAGTCGCCAACACTGGGAAATCCCATTGTTCCCAGTGGGAAGAATCCTTTGGAGTCTTAGCTCCGTCCCCTCCACCCATTTCCTCAGGGAATGAAGTCTGCTTCTATCCTCTCTTAGCCTCCATTACCTCCCAGCCTTAAGGGGTGGTGGTGGGGTGTGAAGGGGAGCAAGGGGTGTGGCAGTGGGGTCATTCTTGGTAATGACCCCAATGACAGATGGCCCATGTAAGATTTCCCAGTGGAAAGCAGCAGACTCCCTGGATTCCCTTCCTCCTAGGGAGACTGACTGTCTTGCCTTTAACATCCTGCTTCTCTCAGATGGACCCACATGTGCAGGCTCCTGATTGTTTCTTTGAGGAAGTGGCTAAGCATAACCCTTTCTGAGCTCGTGGAGGTGAGTTAAATATTCAATCTGCAAGGCCAGAGCCCCTGGTGCAGCAGCAGTCCCATAACACAGACAGTGGCATCCAGCTCATCTGTCACCTTCCAGCGGCTACAGCTCTCCCTCTCCAGACTGGGCTTCCCTGCCTCAGGAGCCCATGCTCCTGAGAAGGAATAAGGAATGGCAATGTTTGGCTTTCCCCAGGAAGCGAGCAGCTCATGGTTCCTTGTGTCCTTCCTCCCACCCGCGAGTGTCAAGGACTCCAGGGACCTAAAAATGCCAGGAACATCTGCAGCACTGAAATTTAGCAGGTCTGTGGCTGGCCTGTTGGGGCCTCTGCAGCTCAGCTCCACCTCCGGCCTGGAGGCTCCCAGGGGAGGATCAGCTCCGGAAGGACAGAGGCCCGGATACCTCTCAGGGCGCCGGGGAACTGGATCTTACTGGGATAAGGCTTAGGTGTGGGGGTCAGCTGGTTTGCTTCTCAAATTAATACAGGTCAAAAATGATTGGGTGGGAAGAGTCTCAGAAATCTCCCAGGCCAACCTTCTATTTTACAAAATCAGAAACAGGCTTGAGGAAAAAAGGAAGCAACTTACACAAGGTCTCTCAATAAGCTGTAGAAGAGCTGGGCCGAGGCTCTAGGTCTCCGGTGTGGAGCCCGATGCTCTTTCCACCCTCTGAGTGATTCCTCAAATGATACCATGCAGTGGCACCTGCCCTGCGTGGGCCCCGTGGACTGCTTTCGCAGGGAGCAGAATCCATTCCTAGTCCCCCCTTGCCATCCAAGAACTGAAAGAGCACGAGGCCCATGGGTTCCTGCTCAGCTCTGCCACTTCGTAGCACGGAACCATGGTCATATCATTTCTCTGAGCCTTAGTTCCTCACCTGGAAAATGGGGATTTGAGGACCAGCACCCTGGATGGCTACTGTAAGGATCAAATGAGATCGTGTACGTGGGGCATTTTGTTAACTGTGAAATGCTATCCAAATGTCAGATATTATTAAAACAGTGTAAGGTCTGAAGGTGCTGCAGAGGGAGGTCACAGGGAGGAGGCTCTGCAAGAGTGAGAACCCACCCCAGATGAGGCTGAGGGCCTGCCTGGCTGTCCCGTGGACCTGACCGCTACTAGGGGCCACTGGCAGAGACTGACATGCAGCAGGGCAAACCAGCCCAAGCTCATTGAGACCACCTGCCTGCGTTGCTGTGTGTGTGTGTGTGTGTGTGTGTGTGTGTGTGTGTGTGTCCGTCCTCTTAGGTGCCCCTGGGAGGCTCTGCCTGGAATTTACCTGGCTGCTCCAGGGGAGTATTTGGTAGGAAGGCAGTGTATGGTGCAGGGGGAGGACACCATGCTTCAAGACATGTCACAGACCTGCTGGCTCAGATCCCTCTGGGGACCTTTGGATGCCCCTGCTCCCTCTGGGGCCCTTACCTTGTACTTGGCTGCGAGCAGCTCTGTGGCCTGCTGCTCACGTCTCAGGTCCTCCAGCATCTTCTCCTTCTCCTCCAGCAGCTTCTGCTTCTCCTCGCTCACCAGGCTGCGGTCATCTTGGATGGCCGCCTTCTCCTCCTCCAGCCGCTCCTTCTGCTCCTGCAGGTAATTCTCCATGTTCTTGTCCAAGGCCGACTCCAGGACGGGCGGGGGCGGGCGGTGGTTGTTGTTATTGTCATCCTCCTCTTCGGCCACCCAGGCCTCGATCACTGGCCCCTCAGGGTACCCGGCCGGGGCTGACACCGCCTTCTTCCTGCGGCTGCTCTTCCTCCGGAGCCGCTTCCCCAGCATCCCTTTCTTCTCCAGCTGAGCCTTCAGGCGGGCGATCTCCTCCTGGAATTCCCGCAGCAACGTGTCCTTGGGGTCTTCGTTCACCCGGGGCTTGTTCTTGATGTTCTTGGCCCGGTTGGCAAAGCGCAGGGTGGAGAGGCTCTCGTCGTAGCTGTGAGAAGCTGGCCCCAGGGTGGCCACCATGATGGTCTTGGCGTTCCCCCCGAGAGAGTCCTGGAGGAGCCGGGTCAGCTTGGAGTCCCGGTAGGGAATATGGGTGCTCCTGTTGCCCGCCAGAGCAGCGATCACGTTGCCCAGGGCAGACAGCGAGAGGTTGATTTTGGAGGCTTCCTTAGGCCTCTCTCCCCCACCACCGCCCCCTCCACCGCCGCCAATCCCGGTGGACTGTGTGGTCGTCCCCCCAGCTGTGTTGGGGCCTGCCTTATTCTGCCGCTCACTGCCAGCCAGGTCCACCAGATTGAGCTTGCCCACACGGATGTGGTCCTGGCCATCAGAGCCACGCTCACTGCACTCCACAGTGATGACGAAGATGGCATGGGAGCGGGAGCTGACCTCATTCATGTGTGTGCTGCCCACCGCCCGGGTCTGGTTCCCCAGGTTCATCACGTGCTCGATCTCCTTGACATTCTTGGTGACGAAGGAGGAGAGGTCCTTGATGTAGACACCTGTGTCCGGGTTTTCCTTCAGCTCCAGCCTCTTGCCGGGCTCCTTGGAGAGCAGGTCTCGAATCTCCTCCTGGTAGATCTCCAGGTAGGAAGCCCTGACCAGGTACTGCTGGTTTTGGGAGCGCGAGATGTGGGTGAAGATGTGCTCGAAGGCATTGGGGATGACCCCACGAAGCTCCGGTTCCACCCAGGTCCCTTGCATGGTGTAGGTCTTGCCAGTGCCCGTCTGGCCATAGGCAAACACTGTGCCATTGAAACCCTGAAGCACAGAGTCTACCAGGGGCCTCACAGTTTCATCATACAAATCAGCCTGCTTGGAGCTGGCATCATACACGGCATCAAAGGTGAAGGTCTTGGGCAGCTCCCCCAGGGCAGCGCGGGGGTTCCGCAGGGTCACCTGGCCCAGTTTCACATCCATGGTCAGAATCTGCTCGTGACCAGCAGCGTCCTCCTTCCGGCTGAGGGGTCGGCACCGGGCCACCACCTTCAGGGCCTCGCTGGCCTTGGTTTTACTGGCCATCTTGCTCCTCTATCTTTCCCGGCCCGCGGCCCCCTCCGCAGCCCGGGCAGTCCGGTGGTCCTCCCTAGGTAGGTATCAGCAGGGCCGGCCCAGCCCCCAGGCGCAGCTCTTCAATCTGCATGCAGCCTCCTAGGGTGGGGATGCTGGGAGGTGGCCCCGCCGCTGCTGCAGTCCGGGCCTCCTCCAGTCTCCGCTGCACCGGCTGGGCACAGAGAATTAGGCAGAATCCCCGGGCAGCTGCGGGAGCCGCGCCGGCCGAATGGCAGTGCCGGGAGCCCGCCCCATGCTGGGGCAGAGGAGCGCTGCCGTAAACAGCTATGGCAACAATGAGATAAAGGAAGAGGAAAATGGGATGGGGGTGGGCGGCAGGGCTGTCTTCTCCTCCTCCTCCACCCCCGCCTCTAGGGATCCATGGCGGTGGCAGCAGGTCCTGGGCGGCCGGGGGTCCCGGCCCTCCAGAGGTCAGAGGCTCACCTGGAGTCCTCTCCCCCAGCTGGGGGATCATTCATCGCAGCCAGCGCTGCTGCTGCTGCCTCTGCCTCCGCCTTCTCCGCTGCCGCCACCCGAGAATGAGAGAAAAACAGAAGGGGATGGGGCGGAGCAGCGGCGGCGAGAGTGATGTTGCAGCCGCGCTGCGGCCCCAGCTAAGCCGCCCGGCTGGGGTGGGGCAAGGGGAGGGGCCGCGGGGCGGGAGATGCGAGCCCAGCGCTGCCGGTGCGCGGGGTACAGGGGTGCATCGCCGACCCGCACCCCCGCAGACCCCTCCGGAATGACAGGCTCGGGGGCCGACCCACGTCCTGCGCCCACCAGGCGGGTGCAGCGCAGCCACCGCCCGCCGTCACCCCACTGGGCCTGAGCATGCTGGGAGTTGTAGTCCTGCCTTTGTTAACCCGGATCCGGCAGGTTGCTGCTGCCTTCCCCAGTCCGGGAGGCCCCACCCTTTCTGGCATGCAACCGCCGGGAATGACTGCTGAGGTTGCAGCCGCTTACCTGGTGGGGGAAAGGGGGTGATACACCACCCAACATTGTTGCTCCACAGCCACCATCCTCCATCTCTCCAATGTTCCAGCCTTTCTGCTTGCAGATGGTACATGTCACTGCTCCCTTTCAGGGTGTCGCCGGGTATCCTGACTCCCAAATATTTCTTGACTCTGTCCTTTCTTCTCCCTACCCTGGTTTACTTCTGGCCTTCCTCTTCTCCCTCCTGGAAACACCTTCCAGCTGATTCTCTCCTCACCTGTTCTCTGCTCTTGCAACCTGGTCCCCTCCCCTCCTCCTCCACCTTCCCTATTGTATAAAAGGCACTGCATCTTCTGACCCCTGCCTTACTTCCCAGCCTCCCTTCCAGCTACTCCTGTACAGAATCTGTATTCAAAGAGTTATCCAGCACCTGCCAAAACCCAGGTCCCATTCAAGGAACTGGAGCTTCCTGTCCTCAAGGAGCTCCCATTCTAGAAACCATGTTTTGTTTAACTGGCTGTGCCATGCTGCGTCTTTATGCCTTTGCCCAGAGGACCCTGTCACCCTCTGCACTTGCTGCCCTGCCACTTGGGAGTTCAAGCACCTCCTCTGTGAAGCCTTCCTGACCAATGTCTTTTCCGTAGCAGAAACAGACACAGAATTTGCATAAAACAAAACTTGGGTTCCAGTTCCAGTTCTGACCTTTACACAGTTGTGTGAATCGGGGCATCACTTACCTTGCCCCAGCCACAGTTTCCTATTCTGTTTAAAGAAATTAGGACAGGGGGAGAGAAATAATACCTACTTCAGGGAGTGGTTGTGAGGCTCAAATGAAACAATGAATCATAAAGTGTTGTACCAATGAGAAGACTTATTTTTAAGTAAGCCCTTAATAACGCACATAGCCTTGGCTTGCCTGATAGTTCCTGCTTCCTCCAGCATTCTGGATATGCCAGGTCTGCGCTTGGTGCTTCTCTTTGGGGTCTTCATATTTTCTGCCTGTAGGATATAAATCGAGTGTAATTCCTCAAGTTCAAGGACCAAGCCAGTGGCCTACCCATGTTCCACTCTGCAGAGGGGAGTTGAATCTGTGGACTTGGGCCCCAGTTAGCTTTACCTTCCATATGAGATCCAGATTGAGGAGGTGCTGTTATCTGAAATCTCGAGGTGCTTCTTCGTGGAGCCACCAGAAGAATCTGCCTACAAAACATTTCCAATCATGTTATTCTCTAGAGAGCCTAGTTGTTCAGTTGTTCAACTCTACAGAATCTGTCTCCTTACTTCTTCCCCATCTTCAAATCCCCAAGACCTGAATGCCAGCTCAAATGGAAGCTTGAGGCTTAGCTGGTGGCTGGCACACTTCTGACGTTTCCTGGCATTCCTAGCCCATTCTTTAATCAAACTCCACTGCTTGTGATTAACTTGGCTTTCAGACCAATTACTGGGTGGGATTTGGGCTTTGTAGACTAACCTCTCTTGGCTCTGGCAACCTGACTTTTGGATGGACCATTTGACTCTTGAACTATTTTCGTGTTGCACTTGGCTGTGGTTTTTGGACTATCCTTTCTCTGTTTTGGCTAACTTAACTGATACTCCAGCGCTGGATAAAAGGGATTCCGACCCTGTTCTCCCCACCTGATGTTACCACTTGGCAGGGCATTTGCCCAGATCCTCCCATATGAGAGGGAGACTGGATTCCCATTACTTACAAGATTTATGACTCTGAGTCAATTATTCATCTTCTATGAACAGCTATTTTCTCAGTGGGAGAAGTGAGGATAAAAATGTTTACCTGACTCACAGAGTTTACAAGAGGATTAAGTGAGATAATGTATGTGAAAACTCCCAGAGCATAGAAGTCATTCAAGAAATAATTTCCCCTCCTTTTGTCCCTTGCACTCCGGTGGTTCACATTCTTTGTCTCCCTTTTCAGCATTGTATTCAGCCATCCTTCCTCCCCTTACCCTCTTAAATACTCAGGTGTCTAGTCCCTCTGGTTTAAGATTATCCAAACACTACTTTTTCACATCTCCATGCCTTTGCTCATGTTGCTCCTTGGCCTGAAATGTCCTCCTAACTTTGTCCCTGTCTACAGAGCCTCACCTTCTCTTCATGCCACCACTCGATCTCATATGGCTTCTACTCCAGCCGCTCAACAGAAATTTCCCTTACCAGGGACATCAATGAACTCCACGGCCAATTCCAGTGGTCCCCTTTCAATAATCCACTTCCTTCTTTGTCAGACTCTCACTGCCCATGGTTTTCATGGCCCTGAACTTTTCTGGTTTTCCTCCTACAGCTCCTAGGAGTTCTGGTTGCTCAGTTTCAATCTCCTTAACCAATTGATCTCATTCAACCCCAACATTAAGTGTTGGAGTTCACTGAAACTAAGTCCTACATCCTGTTTTTCTTCTCATGCCACCCTCTAGTGATCACTGCAGCTGTGGCTTCAATTATTGTCTAAATGATTCCTAAATCTGTATCTCTGGTCCAGACTTCTCCTCTGAGCTCCATATCTATATATCCAATTCGCTAGTGGACATAGCCACTTGAATGGCTCTTATGCACCCTGAAATTCTACCATTCTCCCATCCAAATTTGGTCCTCCAAGAATATTTGCTAGCTCTGTGAACAACTCTTTCCCCACCCTCAATATATCCATCCAAACACCAAATCCTATCAACTCAACTTCCTAAATATTTCTCAGATCTATCAACTTCTTCTCCACTTCCACAGCCAGTATCATCTCTCGTCTGGCCTCCTACAGTAGCCTCCAATCTGGTCTGCCTAGGTCTGCTCTTGTCTCCATCCATCCATTCTCTGTAATCTTTTAATAACACGTGACTGATCACATCACCCCATGCTTAAAACCTTTCAGTGCTTCTCATGGCTCTTAAGGTAAAGTCTATGTGATGAATGCAGCCCCCAAGGCCCTACAGGATTTGGTACCTTCTCATGTCTCCTGTCACATCTCATGCCACTCTCCACTTTGCTCTCTGATCTCATTACAATGGCCTTTTCCAGCTTCCAGCCAACTTCCTACCACAGGGCCCTTACACATTCTGTACAGCTGCCCAGAACAATGATCCTCATCCTCTTTGCCTACATACCTACTCTTCATCCTTTAGCTCTCAGCTTGAATGTCACTTCATGAGGGCACCTTTCCTGACTTCCTCATCTAGATTATGTCCTTTTGTAATATGTTCTCATTCATCCCTGTATTTCTTTCACAGAACTTAGCATAATTGTAATTAATAATTATTCATCCACCTTCTCTGTTGTTCTATGAAGACATAATATGTCTGTTTCATTCATTTTTTGTATCCATGTGACTAATCTAGTTCCTGGCACATAGTAGGTGCTCAATAACTATTTTTTATGAATATGAATATTACCTCTTCTGGGAAGCCTCCTTTGACTCCTCTGATTCTACCTTCTAACTAATCTTTCCTTTCCTCATGATTCTACGGCTCACTGTTAACTAGTCTCACAGTTAGTCTGACTTGTACTATGGTTAACTGCATCTGTCTCTCTCAACATAATGTATGTCTCCCTGAAGACAGACACTGTGGTTTTTGTCTTTGTGTCTCATTTCCCCTTACCTAGCACAGGACTATATACACTTTAGGTAATCAATGTCAGTTGCTAGGTGAATGAATGTTCCAAGACCTTCAGGGCAAAAAAACAGGGAGGCAAAATAAAAAAGCAATAGTGATAAATTCTTACATTTGAAGGAGTTACAGTTAATAGAGTATTATCACATATGTTACTCACTTGATCCTCACATCAACCCCATGAAAGAGGAAAATATTAATATTGTGAGGACGCTAAGCTTCAGGCTAATAAAGTGACTAAGGAAGGAAACCCACCCACCAAGTGGCATAGTCAGTCTCCAGACTCCAAACCTGCAACCCTGGGGGTCTTTCCCCTATGTCACAAGGAATGCTTACTGTGGAGATGGCAGAGCAGTTGCTTCTCAGTCCTGGTTTCAGCGACAGTTTCATTGGAGTTCAGACCCATTTTTGACTTGAAAGGAAGAAGCTTCCTTCACTGCTGAAAGTTGTTTTTTCCCCAGGGGATTCCCAAACCAACCTCTTCTTCCAGCATGGTTCCAGTCACAGCCAGGCTGAGATTATGCCAAGAAGACAGAGTTAACTCTTTAGTAATCCTGAGGGCTGCAAATTTTCAGGTCCACGTAATTCAGGATTTGGGTTTACACTGTAAAACCATGTTCTATCAGCAGAGGGAGACATGACTATGTGACAAAATCAATGGATGAGATCCAAATTTCTGGGCTGTCGCGCACTGTGATATTATCTAATTCAAGAGACCCCCAATTGTGTCCAAGTCTAGATTAATTATAGTTCCTCTTTTCTCAATACCTTATTTTCCCCTTCCTCTGCTGTAATTTCTGGTGAGTAGGATTTGAGTCAACTCCCCATGCCCTCCCTGAAAAGAATAGAAAAATCTGAAATTAAAAAAAAATCTAAATATTAAAAAAGCGCTGTCCTTAGGAGCTACCCTTTATTGAACACCTATTAAAGGGATTGTGGATGATTTATCTTAACCTTCACATTAACCCAGGTGGTACTGGGACTGGAGTCTAATTTCCCCAACTCCAAAGCCTATACTCTTCCCACCATCCTGTACTGGGCCCCGGGCTCAGCTCTCAATCCAGGCTCTACCTGGACTAACTCCACCTTCTTCTTTCAACATCCATTTCAACTCTTGCCTCCTCAGTAGAGACGTCCCTGCCTCCTGCAGCCCCAGGGGTCGCTTTCTGTCTTTACTTCCTGTGACAATTAGTGTCTACTTTTTTTTTTTAATGGCATTATCCATCCGTCCATGAAAATATTTTGTCTCCCCCAACTGGATTTCTTCTACTTTGTTATACTTAATGTTCTCATGACAAAACTAATTTAAGAACATGTTTTGAAGAGTTTTCACTATACTATATATAGAATTGGGTATCCTATTTTTTGTTTTTTAATATTATACACATTATCAAATCTTCTTCCTCTTACTTTACGTGCAATCCATTGACAAATCCTGTCTGGGTTCTGGCTGCAAAATCTATCAATCCTGACTCCAAAACACTGCGTGGTACCACCACTGCCACCCTACTTCATGCCACCTTTCTCTCTTGCCTGGACATTACGGTCTCATTTTAACAGGATTCCCTGCTTCTACCCCTCTACTCTCCCTTCTCCACAGAACAGCTAGAGTTTTCTAAACTCTAAAATATAAATCAAATCATAACACTTGTTGCTCATAAGCTTCCAATGGCCTCTCATCACTCTCCGAATAAAATCCAAAATCCCTTACCGGAGCCTATAGGCCTTCTGTGGTCAGGTCCCTGGTCACTTCCCCCCTTTCATGTCTTCATACTCTCCCCTTTCCTCACTCTGATCCAATAACTCTGGCCTCCTTATCCTTCAATCCTGCCGAGCACTTTTCTGTAGTAGGGCCTGTGCACTGGCTCTTTCCTCTGCCTGAAGGCTTTTTCTCCCATGGCTGCACGTGGTTTCTCTCCCTCACTTCATTCAGTTGTGTTTTCAAATGGCATCTCCTCAGAGAAGCTTTTTTGACCATGCTTCCTAAAATATCTCTTCATCATTCTCTTACTATCCTTACTCTGCTTTGTTTATTCATAGCACTTGCCACAGTGACATTCTAGATGTTTCTATATCTGTTTGTGGATTATCTTTCCCTTAGGATGCGAGCACCATGACAGAATTTTCTTCTGTATCTCAGTGCTTGGAAATTTGACTGGTTCATCATAAGCCCCCAGGAGACATTTGTTTAATGAACAAATGAATAAATGAAGTTATTAATAGTCTTCACGATTGTCATTTGGAATGGGTGCGTATTTTTTATTGTGAGACACTAGGTTGAACCATATAAAACTGTCATTTTGTAGATTAAAAAATGGTTGAATAATGGCAATTCCACATAGTTCGGTCAAACAAAACACACTCAGAAGTTGCATCACATAAATATATATACCGCTTAAAGAATTATTATAAAACAACATCCCTGTACCGGCCATTCAGGCCCAGAACAAGACATTGCCAGCATCCCAGGAGCCCCCTGCAGGGCCCTCTGCAGTCACAATTCCCGTCTTCCTCTCTAAGGTAACCACTTTCCTGGCTTGTATGATAATCTCTCCCTTGCTTTTCTTTGTTCTTTTACCATCTAAAGAGCACGGTTTTGTTTTGTCCCTTTTTGAGCTTTACATAAAGTCATCCAGTGTGTATTCTCTTGTATCTGGCTTTTTTTCTGGTTTCTTTTATTTGAGAAATTCATCCATGCTGTCTGTCGTGTGTAGTGTTACTACTATATGTCATTGTATGACTGCACCACCTATCGTCTACTCTTGATGTACATTTTGGTTGTTCCCAGTTTGGGGTTCTTACAAGTTATGCTGCTCTGGGCCTTCTTCTTCAGGCCTCCTATGCACACTGAACACATTTCTGTTGCACATATACCTGGAGTGGAATTGCTGGCTCCTAGGGAATGCATATCTCCAACTTCGGCTGATGGTGTCTGTTTTCCCAAGTGGGTGGAACACACTTTGCGCTGCCAGCAGGCGATGAGTACCTTCACACCAGTTGCTTCACATCAGAAAAAACACTTCATATTGGCCTTCTTAGTTTTAGAGATTTGGTATCTCATTGTGGTTTTCATTTGGATTTCCCTGATTACAAGCAAAGTTGAGCACCTTTTCATATGCTTGTTGGCATTTCAACATCCATCTTTTGAGAATTCTCCCTTCAGGCCCCTTGCTTATTTTTCTACTGAGTTGCCTGTCTTTTTCCTTGGTTTTAGAAGAGTTCTTTTATATTCTGACTTTGAGACTTTCGTTGCTTTTATGTGTTGCAAGCATCTTCTTTTTTGGCTTGGCATTTCATTTTTTCCATGGTGCCTTTTTATAATCAGGATTCCTTAATTTTAATGTAGACACATTTATCAATCTTTTCCGTTGATTGGCACTTTTTGTGTTTTGCTTAAAAATTTCTTCCTCTACCCCAAGGTCATTGAGAGAGTTTATATTATATTCTAAAAGCTTTGTTGTTTTGAATGGCTACTTAACTTTGAGATCATAATTTATTTCAGATTATTCTCCCTATTGTTGCACATTTAGGCTGTCTCTGGTTTTGTTTTTTTATAAACTATTACAAATGCTGTGGGAACAACTCCCATTACTCTTCTCAGTCTCATCCAGCCCCTCTGGGACTTGGGAAAAGGAAGTGGAGGATGAGGTAGGGTGGGTATTAATTGCCAATCTAGCCCACTAACATTCTAGATTTGCTCTTTCTTGAATTCCAGATCACGTTTCCCACTGCCTCCCCAGCTTTTCCTCTGGAGTGCTCCCCATCTTCACCAGCTTGGGGGGATGCTCCTATAGCCAAAAGTCAGGAGACCAGGACTGAGGCCACAGTTTGGCCCCCAGACATTTGACCTTGGCAGGAAGAGCGCCTGAATCTCTGCCTCCTCTGGCTCCTGTGGCGATCAAGGCTCAGAGTCCTGCATTTCCAGACTGTCCGTCTGGTGCCCTTTCCCCTGACTCACCACCACCAATCAGCAGTCAGACCAAGGTCCTGGCTTTTGCATCCTGGAATGTTGCAGGGGCAATCTCCTGGTGTGATTCACCAAGAGCAAGAATTTTTGGTCAGACTCGGGGAGACCAGCTTGGGGAAGGGGACATGAGTGTCCTCAGCCAGGAAGCTTCTTCGGAGCCTCCTCGTCCCCAGAGATCTCTGCCTTTCTGAGTTCACAGTCTTCCTCATCCCGGAGGGTCATTATGTCCCCCCATGAGAGGGAGCCCCCTCCATCTGCTTTGCTGTTATTGTCCCGTGTGGTGCTGTTTCTCCAGCTGTGAGCAGCTACAGGTCAGGAATATGCAGATATTCCTCTGCCTCGCCCTTGCCCAGTGGCTGGACATAGATAACACTTGGAAGTTTTGAAAGGGAGGCAGCGGATGGGGTTTGTGGAGTACTTAGGTAATAGCACACTTTGTGGTTAGAATCACACCTGGAGGAGGGATCCCAGAATGGTCCAAAATGTGCACCTCTAGCCCATTGGTTGACCACTGTCACAGAGAAGTGACGAAGGAGCTTGGGCAAAGTCCCTCAGGCCCTGGCAGGTAGATTTTCAAACACCAAGCCTGTCTCACCGGCAAAGGCTTAAGTGTCCTCAGAAATAGCTCCACCCAAAGGTCATACTAACTGAGGGAAAGTTAATCCCCTATGAAGATCCTGTCTGTACCCTCTGAAGGTTTAGAATCTAAAGAGAACAACAGCTGGTACGTGCTGGGAGAAGAGCAGCTCCAGGAGCCGGGAGCAGGCCCTGAGCTGGAATCAGGAAACCTGAGCTCAGGCCTGGCTCAGCGACAGTGTGCCCCGTGACACTGGGCGTCCTGGTGACTTCATTCCCTTAGCCTGTGCCCTTATGTCCCCAGCAAGGGGCAGCCCTGCCCAGGCACTGCACAGAGATGGTGTCAGAACAAATGACATACTATATACGAAAATACTTTGAAAAGCTTAAGGTGTTATCATGACATGAAAGATTATTAGAAAAAAAAGTTCTGAAAGATGAAAGGGGCAGGCCTCTGATACTTCTCAATGTAATTTACTGTGTAGTAGGAACAATCCCTTATTTGTTCAGTACTTGATAATTCACAAAGGGCTTCTAGGTTCTTTATCTCACTTGAGACTCACAGTAACTCAGCGAGGCAGGCAAGGTGGGGATTATTTTCCTTGACCACTGATTAGGTGAAGAAAAGGAGGCATAGAGACCATCAGGATTTTCCCATGATCCTATAGTCACAGATTTAGGACTAAACCCCCCTTTCTATAGCTCTCTATGCTCCTTATGATGAGCCCATTATGGTGCAACCCCATGAAGCAATTTCCCACAAGACCTGTGTAAACACATCCTAGCAGGCCCCAGAACCCTCATGTGACTGGAAGGGGCGGGGCAGGAGGGTGGAAGAGAGAAGAGAGGTGTGGTTATCTCATAAGCAATGGAAAATTATTAAAAGGTTTTAAGCAGAAAAATACTATGATCAGCACTATATATATATTTTTAAAAATGCTTTCCTTCTCCACGTTTTCCTTCTTTTCCTACTCCTTCTTTTCTCCTTCTCTCCTCTTTCTCCTCTTTTTCTTTTACTTTATCTAATTCCCTAGGAGGAGAAAGAAAGGAAAATTCTGGGACCTTCATCCTGAGAATCCTTAGGTGTTCAGCCAGCTGGAGCCTGACTGCCTGGCTCCTTGCATTTATAGGATGCCAGGATCCTGCCCAGAGACTCCCCTCTCCAGGAGGGCAGTTCTGCAGGCTTCATGCTGCAGGAGCATAGCCAGGATTCAGTCAAGGACAGCGATGTAGCAGGCACCTGCTCCGAACTGCGTGCCTCCCAAAAGGCTGGAACCAGGCCCCGGGAGCCCTCCCTGGCACTCTGGGAAGGGCCTTGGCCCAAGAATTGCCTGCAGTGGCCCAGAACCTGGCATCCTGGTATGTGCCCTTCTCCAGTGGGGGCCTGTCCGTCAGAGTTCCATGCTCTGCGGACAGACCACTAGCACGTGACCAGGTGACTGATGTGTACATCCTGGGATGCCTCTTCCAGGCTGTCTACTGCCTTTTCCTCCCCAGCTTCCTTCATCTACCAGCCTAACATTTGTCTGTGTCCCACGCAGATCACATGCCTGGCAGCTGGCTCCCAAGTTAGAGGTTTTGAGGAGGATGTAAATAGAAAAAGCTAGCACATGTGTGTGTGTGTGTGTGTGTACATGTGCATGTGTGTATGTGTGTGTGTGTATATGCATGCGTGCGTGCATACATGTGTGTGTGTGTATGTGCATGTGTATGTGCATGTGTGCACGTGTGCGTGTATGTGCATGTGTACATGTGCAAACGTGTGTGTACGTGTGTGTGAATGCATGTTCGTGTGTGTGCTTGTGTGTGTGCACGTGTGCCCATGCATGAGTGTGTGGCGTCTTGGGAAGAAAAAGTACGCGCTCTCTCTATAGATAACCTCTGCCTAATTGATCTTGCTCAGTACCATATTCCCAGTACTGGGCAAGTAGTTGGCACCTAACAAATATTCTTTGAATAAATGAATGAATGAAGAATGAATGAAGCAACACTAGAACTGGAGGTATCTGTTGCCTGGATGTAGCAACTAGAAAGTTCTTGGAGACCTCACTAGCATGTTTCTAAAGCACACCAGCAGGGCAGGCCTGGTGCTGACGGTGGAAGAGTACAGAGGAGGTAAGCAAGCGAGCACAGGCAGCTTTTAAGGAGTTTGGAGTGAAGAAAGGGAGCCAAAGGGCCGCAGGAGGGGTGGGGGTGGGGTTGGGGTAGGAGAGCCTGTCGGAGCTGAAAGGAAGAGTCCTGTAGAGAATGTCACTGGCTACCCCCTTCTTGCTCTCCCACCCACGTCAGCACAGCGGCCTCAGATTTTGACCTTGCTGCTTCCCCTTCCCAGAATAACATCAGTCTCTGTCTTCTCTTGCTTTCCTTGAACACAGACCTTATAGCTCACCCACACCAGGACCTGTTCATCACTAAGTTAGTCACTTCTAGATATTTTTGACAGCCTTTCCAGCTGGCGCCCCTGCTTGGCTGCTTTAACAGTGGCCTTGCCTCCCTGTGGGATTCCCAGAACACTCCAGCTTCCGCCCACTGTGCCCTCCCTTCAAGGAAGCAGAAGACTCCGGTCTGCACATGCAGAGAAGAGCAGAGGAAAGGCCACCTCCATCCCAGAGACAGAGCGGGGAGCCTCATGTTTGACGTTCAAGTTCCTCACTTGAGTTGCTGCAGGTTTCTGCTCCTTCCAACCAAATGATACTACAGGCCCATAGCTTGGACATTCCCACCTGAACGACTTCAAAATGTAACCACGCACACCCTTTCAGACCCTCAGCCAGGCACTCCTCTTTCAACTACCCTGTCTCTGTCATCATTCCCAGTACGTGGAGCTGTATTTTTGTCATGCCCTCGTTCACCCAGGAAGCTCCTCTTACCTTTCCATTTCCCTCCATCCCTATTCCCACTGCTCTACTGCAAACTTTCTTACCCAAAGCCTGCATCTCAGCACCAGTTTCCTTCCTGCATCTCTGATTCCAGAGTCTCTCTTCTCTATCCCATCTGCAGACCTCCACATTATTTTCATTTTTTGAAATTATGCATTATGTCATGTATTCAGATGAACATACAAAACATATTTGCATAATGTAGAGTAAATGTATGTGGAGGGCTGCATCCATCCCCCCAGCTAAGAAACAGAACACTGCCAATATCCACTATTTTCTTTAAATGTCTCTTTTAAGTTGTTCAAGAACCTTTGGAGGTTCCGTATTCTTTGTCTAATTTCCGCAGCATGTCTTTAAGCCAGCCCCCCCCCCCCCATCAGGCTGGCCTCACTGCACTTAATAATCCTCTCATCATTACACTTAGTCTAAGAGAACAGGATGAGAAACATAAAACCTGATTCTAGTCCTTTCTCTGTTATTGATTATCTGTCTGAATTTAAACATATTGTCTAGCTTTCTGAATCAATCAGGACTCTTTTAGTAGCAAGTAACAGAAACCAAATTAAAACTGGCTTAAATCAAGAAGGAAATGTAATGGCTCACCTCTCTGAAAAATGCTAGGAAAAGTCTGGTTTCCGGCACAGCTGGATCTAAGGACCTAAACGATGTCACCAGGAAGAGGTCTCTTCGCTCTGCTTTCCACTGTGTTGGCTCTATTATCTTCCCCAGTTGTTCCAGCAAAGGTTCTGAATGTGAGTCTTAGTGACCTGCTTGGATCGCATGCCCATCTCTGAAGTACTGTGGCCAGTGGAGGGCCAGGTCTGGTATGCCCACCCTGGAGTCACGGGTGGGGCCAGAACCCTTGTTGGTCTGAGAGTGGAAAGAGATGCTTTCCCAAGGAAAGTCAAGGTTCTGGTTGCTAAAGATGGGAGAGAGGGATGCTGAGCAAACAAAATCAACAGATACTCTCCAGTTCTCACTTCCCTTGTGAGCGGGAATCTGTTCTGTCAAATGCTCAAAGCTGCTGAGAAGATCAAACAAAGATCAGGGCTCTAAAGGGTCTTTGAAAACTTTAAAATTCAATAGAAATGGGAGTGATTTTGAAAATGATGGTTTGCCTTTTCCTCATGCGGTTCATTTGTCCAGAATCAAATGCCCTTTGATTGTTTACCCAAAGCCTACTCTTTCTTCCGCCCCCAGCCCAGTGAGAACCGGACCTTTCCTAGCACCTAGAGCCTCTTGCGTGCCTGTGGACCCCCTCAGCATTTAGTTGGCCCACGTCGCTTAGCAATTCATTAGGTATAATCTTTCATTGTCTTGTTCCTTGTTTAGGACTATTACAGTGTCTTCGACAGTAGACACGTGGCTCATCAACACGTATGGATGAACTGGAGACAGTTTTGGGTCCCACGATAACTCCTCCTCTCCTCCTGGGAGGCTTAACATTTCACTGTTGCCCAGCTGGTGCCGGCTCAGGAAATTCATGCTAATTTTAATTTTGCTTAAAATAGCAACAAAAAATCGTATCAGTTATACTGTTCCTTAGGAGTTTCACACGCCTTATTCTCCTCTCTCTGGTTATTTAATAGGCTCCTTGAGGGGAGAACCTGTGTCTCTTGTTCTCTATTCCTCATAAGACTCAAGGCACAGTAAACACATCATATTAAGTGTGTAGTACACTCCTTTTAGTTGATTTAAAAGCTGACCTTACAAAGAGGCAGAAAAATCAGCCAATAAACTAAGCTGGAAAGGTTTGCACTCATATCATAGTTAACTTAGTCTCAGGACCACAAATCTCTAGTTGACATCTGGTCTCATGATATACACTTAGTCCCAAAGTCCTGGAGCAACTGCGGGCACCTTTCCCAGCTTCCTTGTCCTGGCTTTTGTCTCTTCCTTGGGGAGGTGCCATCTTACCACTTATTTCTCCAGAGCTACTCCCTTTGTAACTAAAGCCAAGAGAGATTCTCGCTCTGCCATTCCCTGGAACTCTTCCACCAGCCCCAGTTTCTACTTTAAGGAATGTGGTTTTTTTGTTTTTGTTTGTTTTTTTGTCCAAGTAACTGGAAGGCAGGCAAAACTTGAATATGAACCTCACCCTCCAGAAGAGACCCTCTTCCCTCTCTGACAGACAGTGGATAGTTCCTTGTGGCCCCACAGTAGGTCCGCATCTCAACCATTTAATGCCCTTAACAAGCATACAAAACACACATAGAGACAAAGTGCAATGAGCGTTTAGAGACCAAGAGTGTCAACCCAAAGAGCTTCTTTCTTTCAGAAGGATACCCTTCACTCTGGCAGGCCCCGGGGAAGAAACGTGGGAGTCCTGCGATTTTTCTTTCACTTTCTTGTGTCTTCAGAAGCCAGCCCTGGTGACTTAATGTGAACCTGGGGTTTAAGTAGGCGGCGCACAGTTTCCCATCAGGTTTACCCAGTTTTCCCAGCAGAGAGGAGTGAACTGAGGCTGTAGGCAAGAGAGGAAGCCCAAGACAGAGGAAGGACAGGGTGTTGGTTCCTCAACTTGTTGAGACCAAAGTTGTGTAGCAAGACAAGCTGGAGCGTGCTCAGCATTTCTCCTTCCTGACTGGGGTTTCACCTCTGCCCCAGTTCAGTGGCAGCCCTCTTGGCTCAGAGGGTTGAGGGAGCCAAGAGGAGGAAGCTTGTACAATCCCTCGTAGAGTAGGGGTGGGGTGGGTGGAGTTTTAAAACAAGGGAAGAAGAAATGAAAGACAATGGTGAAGGACAGAATAACGCTATTTTCAGTGATTCTCTGCCATGGGAAAAGGGTGGTCACAAATTAGGAGACTGAGTCTGAGTTTCCTGTCTTGAGTCACCTTGGATGTCTCCAAAGACATCAATGATTGGTCTGCCAAATGCTAGGAATTCTCTCATCAAGGAGAGAGAACAATGAGAGATCAGGATACCTACGGGCTGAGGAGTGAGGTGACCTGCACTCTACGCCGGCCTCTCACTTTGGAGAAAAGCAGGAAGAAAAAAGTCAGCCCATCTACTTCAGAGAGCAAACCATGAGCACGTCAGATCTGATCCTGACTCATCTTTCCCGTTTCCCTTGCTCAGCTGTGGTGTTCTAGGGGGCTCCTCTTCAGTCCCAGGGATGCACATCCCGCCAGACAATAGATGCTGCTCAGAGTCAGAACTGGAGGAGACCTAAGGATGCACGAAGCGCAGACTCAGCATTTTACAGGAGTCAGAGGGCTTAGGCGGGTTGTGCTGGGTCATGCAGCCTCCAGCTCCCAGGCAACCCTGTACAACCCCTTATCTGGTAGGGGTGGGGGTGGGGTAGAGTTTGAAAGTAAGCCTCTAACAAAGGCTGAGTCAGTTATATCGCCCCAACTCTGGATCTGGCTCCTCTTGTTCCTCTACCCTATCCACTTTGCCCTCTAGTCACGCCAAATGTTTTATCACCCCTGACATGACTGCTGTGTGATGCTTCATGGGTTGTGCACTGCAGTTCCTGGAGGTGCCATTCCCACAGACAAAGGAGTGAACAGCGCCTCCAAGACTCATGCATAATTGTACCAGGCAGCTCTGAGCCAAGACCGTTTATGACTTTCTTCCTTTCCATATATCGCATCCTCTACCAAGAATGACCTTGTTTGCCTTCCCTCCTGCCATCTCTTCACCTGGTGAACCATCTAACATTTAACTTTCAAACACTGCTCAAATAACGTTGATGAACACAAATGTAACAGCTGAATACTTTTGGAAATGCTCAAAGCCATTAAGAAGAAACACCTTACATACAAGAGTCTCAAACTGGCCCACTGTTAGCTCATTCTGCCTGGTAGTTTTATTATGCCTGTGGGGTGTTCCGAAAAGCAAGGTAGATAAAATCCATCAGAATGGCTAAAATGAAAAAGACATAATAGTAAGTGTTGATGAGGATATGGAGCAACTGGAACTCTGATGTAATGCTAAGTGGGAATGTAAATTTGAATAACGACTTTAGAAAACTATTTGGTGACATCTAGTAAAGTAAACTTAGCCTGTGACTCAGCAGTTCTACTCCTAGAAATACATACACATAACACACACACACAAAATGTACAAACATGATCATAACAGCATTATTCATAATAGCCCCAAACTGGAAACAACTCAAATGTCATCAACAGTAGAATAAATGAATAATGTGGTATATTCATAAAATGGAATGTTTACACAGCAATGAACATGCATGAATTACTGCTTCATATAACATGGATGAATCTGACAAACATAATGCTGAGTGAAAGAAGCCAGACATAAGAGTACATACTACGTGATTTCATTTACATAAAGTTCAAAAACAGGCACTACAATGTTAAAAATGAGAATAGTGGTTACCCTGGGAGGACAGGTAATAATTGGAAAAGAACATGAAGTTTCTGGAATGCTAGTGTTCTTCTATCTATTAATATGGGAAGTAGTTATACATGTGTGTTTATTTGTGAGAGTTTATTGAGCCATACACTTAGGATTTGTACACTTTTTTTTCTTTTTAAGATTTCACTGGGGAAGGGAACAGGACTTTATTGGGGAACAGTGTGTACTTCCAGGACTTTTTCCAAGTCAAGTTGTTGTCCTTTCAGTCTTAGTTGTGGAGGGCGCAGCTCAACTCCATGTCCAGGTGCCATTATTAGTTGCAGGGGGCACCGCCCACTATCCCTGCGGGAGTCAAACTAGGCAACCTTGTGGTTGAGAGGACGCGCTCCCATCAACTGAGCCATCTGGGAGGCAGCTCAGCTCAAGGTGCTGTGTTCAATCTTAGTTGCAGGGCGCAGAGCCCACCATCCCTTACGGGAGTTGAGAAATCGAACCTGCAACCTCGTGGTTGAGAGCCCACTGGCCCATGTGGGAATTGAACCGGCAGCCTTCGGCGTTAGGAGCACAGAGCTCCAACCACCTGAGCCACTGGGTCAGTCCAGGATTTGTATACTTTTATGTATGTATTCTATGCTTCCATAAAAAAGATTAGTTAAAAAATAAAAGCAATGTCTACTATTGGCCACAGTGAAGTAATCCCATGTTGCACAGCAAGGGCAAACAGGGATTCACAGGGGAAAATACACACTTTTTCTGGTCTGGGAAACCAGAAAAAAGAAGCCAGGAAATCAGTGAAGACTGAAAGGAGTGGAACCTCAGAAAAAAAAGAAACAGAGAGATCTCCAAACTTTGTCTACCCGTATCTCTGACTCACGTTTGAACCAAGCATGCATGCAACAGACTCAGAGCAGCTCAGCTAAAGACAAATGATCTAAACCCAAAATGAAGATGCACAAGAAACAAGACTTGCTATTCCAGCCTAGCCGAGAACATTACCTGCTAAACCAAAGGCTATAATGCTCATTGGTGAAAAATAATTGCATTAGTCAGGGTTTTTCAGAGAAACAGAACCAACTCTCTCTCTCCCCCTCTCATTCCAGAGAGTGAGAGAATGAAACTTAGAGATTTATTTTAAGGAATTGATTCATACAATTGTGGAGGCTTGGTAAGCCAAAATCTGCAGGGCAGGCTGGCAGGCTGGAGACCCAGAGAAGAGTTGCAGTTTGAGTCGAAAGGTACTTTGTTGGCAGAATTTAATCTTGTTCAGGAGAGGTCAGTCTTTGTTCTATGAAGACCTTCAACTTATTGGATGAGGCCCACTCATTTATAGAGTTTTACTCAAACTCCACCAATTTATGTGAATTTTATCCAAAAAGCATCTTCACAGAAACATCCAAAATAATGTTTGGGCAAATATCTAGGCACTGTGACCCAGCCAACTGACCAGCCAAAAGTGACCATCCAGAATCTCCACAAATTAACATTCATAATACTCATAAAATTAACAATCCAAAATTAGCTGCAAATGAAGGACCAAGAAAATAACACGTGTTATCAAAAGAAAAATCAATCAATTACAACCCAGAAATGAACCAGATGTTGGAACTAACAGACAAGGATTTTAAAAAAGGTATTATAATTACTTTCAGCAAAAGTAAAACAGAACTTGTTTTCAATGTATGCAAATTTCAGCAGAGAAATTGGAAGTCTCATCAGAGAAACAGAAACAATTAAAAAGGAACCAAATAGCAATCCTGAAGATAAATGATACAATTTCTGAAATAAAGAATTTACTGGATGGGCTTAACAGCTGAATGGACATGAGGCATGAGCCAGTGAACTTGAAGAGAGATAAATCCAAATTATCCAGTGTGAATAACAAAGGGGAAAAAAAACACTCATAAAATTAAACACTCATTTATCCAAGAGACAGGGAAAAAAAATTGTCTTACAGAAATATGTACACGAAGGTTTGAGGGACTTTATTCAAAATAGCCAAAACCCAGAAACAATCTAAAATGTTCATTATTGATGAATGGATTAACAATTTGTGGTATGCTCATTCAACTGACTACTACTCAGCAATTAAAAGGAACAGACTACTGATACTTGCACAATAGAAATGAGTCTTAAAAGCATTATGCTAAGAGAAAGAAGCCAGACACAAAACACTACATAATGTATGATTCCATTTATAGAAAATTCTGGAAAAGGCAAAACAACAGTGATAGAAAATAGATCAGTAGTTGCCAGGGGCCAGAAGTTGGAAGAAAAGGATTGACTGCTAAGGACCATGAGAGAACTTTTTGGTGTAATAGAAATATTCTATATCACGATTGTGGTGGTGGTTGCATTTGTCAAAACTCACTGAATTGTACACTTAAAGTTGCTAAATTTTATTGTGTGTAAATTACATCTCAATAAAGCTGCCCAATAAAATAAAATAAACAAAAGGCTCATTTTACACATGTAGAGTAACTGCTTGCCTCTTTTCTGCCTCTAGCATGCATAAGAGTTTGCAATGCCTGATTAGTATTTTGTTTTCAAAGCTTTTCATATTATTTATTTAATGTATTATGGTAGCTGAGATTTGGAAACATGATAATTTGCCTTTCAGAATTTGTCTTCTTGGGTCCTAAGACAAAGCAGAAGTTATACAACTTGTTAAGGTAGAAAAAGAGGAGTGGGGGAATGTACAAAGCCAGCTTCGCAAATTAGGAAGATTGTCCCCTTTCCCAAGTAAAAGCATTTGAAGCTAGTACAACCTGTATGGTGGCACGTGCTGGCTCAGCTCCTTGGAGGACTCAGGCAGCCTCCAGTGTCCTAGCAGGGACCATCCCTGGCCGGGTTCAGGCATATTCACACCTTGCTGCTCTCTCACACACAGCCCATTGCCACTATGAGCCAGCCACTTCCTCCTTCCCCTAGCCTCCTAGGTGAAATATGTCACCTTTCAAGTGGGGGAGAAGGGGGAGAGGTGAGAATTAGAAGTTGGGCCTCTGAGAGCAGCAGGTGGTGAGGGAAGAGACCTCAAGTACACCACCGTGCACTTGAGACAAGCATATCTGTACACTGGCTGTATGTGCAAGCATTTGCTCTTCAGTCTGCATAGCTGTGTATGCAAGGGGCGCTTTACGTTGATGGGTGCTGCTCCAGCCAGAGGCCTAGAATGTCTACAACTACTTCCCTATTCTCATTCACGTCGGTACACGTCCGGCTGTGAATGCTGCCTTCTTCACTATGGTGCAGGGCACATTCTGAGCCACTGTACCTGGGAGCCCTGGGTCAGGATCCCTAAAACCTCTCTTCTTCTTCCTAAGGAGAAACCCCTACCAGTCACCTGAGAAGAAGGAAGAGCTGAAGGGGTCACATCTCTTTTCTTCCCACACCTTCCCAAATGCCAGTTATATCATAAATGTCTCAAGGTCTCGATGCCAACTGTTCCACACAGTCCCAGGAGGAGCTGGGGATGGGGTGGGGGGCGGTGGTAGATGAACATCCCCTACTGGCTGCCTCCATCCCTTGGGTCCAGGACACATCACACAGCAGGTAGAGCCTTCTCTGTCCCTCACACCCGACCACCCAGAAGCCTTCTTCCCTTGACATCTTCTCTCCCAGAATAGCACAGATGTCAGCCTTTGCAGTTTACACTGGTGCTAATAAATGACAGAAACCTTAGTCTAGCATGGCCCCCTCCCAGGACACTCTTTGCAATCTTGTAGATGCTGGGCCTCGAAGAAGAAATTGTGTTCTTATGCTTTCATATTCAAAGGCTCATTTTTTTCATGACATCTTGTTCCTTTTTATAAAACAAATATATGTTGAGCAACTACTGTCTTCCATGTTCTGGCTAGGTGCCAGAGATATTTCAGTGATGTATTATCTATTACATCTGGTTTTTAAAGGCAACCTAAGGACAACTGCCTTTACCAAATACTTTATCCTCCCTGCCTTCCCTGCCAAGGTAAATCTTTGCCCTTCAAATCTAAGTTCACATATGAAGAGACTGGAAGGTACACATCACCAAATTGTTATTAATGGTGCTTTTATGCGTGGCTTTAAATGCCCTTTGTTTCTGTATTTTCTAAAGTTTCAACGTTTGTTATTTTTGTACACACACACACACACACACACACACAAACAACAGAACTTACTTTAAAAAACACAAAACACAAAAAGCCTCAGTTTAAACATCTGCTCCTCAGGGACACCTTCCCTGACCACCCCTCTCTCCAGGATGACTTGGGGATACCCCTTCTGTACACACAGCTCCTGCACTTCCCTCTCTCCTAGCTCACAGCAGAAGCACAGCAATCACTGATGTGTGCCCCTCCCTTGGACTGTGCACCGGAAGGCAGGGACCGTGTCTTATTCATTTCTGAATCCCCAGCCCCAAACATAATGCTTGGTTCCCAGTAAGAGTTCAGAAAGTTGTTGAATAAACACGTGGATGAGGTTATCGAGTCATGGCCTAAGACACAAGACTGAGGTCCAGAGCTAGACCGACAGTAGTGAGGGAGGCAGTGAGTCTTAATTCTAGTTACCGAAACACATCCTCTCAGGGTCCAGGCCAGACTAAAGGGGAAATTTGATGCTGAATTCTCTGAGATGGGGCTAAACCTTTTAAAATCTTCCTGGTGAGGCTGAGACGGGGAGCTTTATAGAACCTGGGGTACAGCGAGCCTGTAGGAAGGAATTCAGTAACCCGAGGTGTGGAGTATCACAGTTTGAAATTATCTATTGATTTGTTTGCTTTTTTGTTATGTGTCATGTCTCATTAGCGTGCACACTCCGTAAGGATAGGGATCTTATCTGACTTGTATCACAAGGGCTCAGTCCAACATCTGGCATATCAATGGCACTCAGTAAATATTTGTTGAATTAATGTTGAATGAATAAATGCACTCTAAACCCAACCCATGAAAGAGAGACCAAATGCAGCATTCTTCATTCATCCTGTAAAATATAATTGACAATAGGCCTGAAGAAATCCCAGTCAGCACATTTTTCACTCTGTGGGAAGGCGTATTTCAGAAGCCACAAGCAGATCTGAGTTGCTTGGTAAATACAGAGTTGGACTAAAAGGCCTTGGAAGGTCTTACGAGACTGTGTCACTGAGCTGTGGCACCCCAATGAGTCATGCTTTCCCACACGGGAACAGACGGCCTTGCCAGACAGGATTCTGCCTTGTCCAATGCTGCCATCTCTTTCCTGTCACTGTGGGAGAAACACAAACGGTCTGTCCTCCCCCACTCTCCCTTCTCAGTGCTCCCTACTGGCCATAACGTTTCAATCTTTTAGGTTTGACCTCATGTTACAGCGCCCAGGATTACACAGTGTCCCTTATTGGTTATATTTTCCATTGTGTCTTCCCAGTGAGATTTTGGCTACAATTTCACATATCCTGCTAAAGATAAAGAATCCTAGACCCCAGTTCAAAATCCTCAACTATCTGAGTTGCAAAGTCACTCATTGTCACTGTACCTCAGTTTCCCTATATTTGGAAGATGAAATAATATACCCTTCCACGTATCCCACAGTGCTGTTAAGCCAAAGAAATTGAAGTCTATGAATACGAATGCCTGAGAAGCTGTGCTTTGACTCTTATAATGAAAGTTATATACCAGATTTGCCACTAATGAACTACATGACATCAAGTAAGTCATTTTGTGAGATACTTAGCCCAGTGTTTTGTTCTTAATAAGCTATATCAATAACAAATAAGGAAGTACTTATTATTGATATGACTCTATGACCATGAAATGAATTGAGACACCACCCCAATTTCCCAAGGAGCACGTTTGAGGAAAAATAGTTGTGTACAAAAATAGCTACTATAATTTTGCTTTGTTGAGTGTGGTGTATAAATTTGAGACCATAGTTGAATGGTTTGGGGAAAAAAGAGGGAATTTCAGAAGTTGTGTAGTAGGAGGGATGCAGAGAAGAGACCCGGCAATACGGTAGCAAAGGGAGAAAACTTCTGGTGGAAGAACAAGTCTAACTAGTCAAATGGAGGGATCTAATTAAGTTTTGCTTTGTGATGTGTGATGCAATTCTCTTCTCCACCTTCCCATGAAACCTTCAGTAAAATCTCATTAGTCACAAATACTGTTGCACTTGAATGTATTGGAAAGATGCACACCGAGTACTCAGTCTGGCCTTGATGGGTACAGGGAGTTAGAGTAAAAGCCAATCATCTTCTGGCTATATTATCAATTTAAAAATGAAGACCCAATGGGCTCTCCCAGCCCTAGCAGTCTATGATTCTATTTATGGGAGAAAGAGAAATTCTGATGCAGTAGGTTGGGGAGAAGCTTGGGAATTCCCTTAAAAATTTGGAGTTTGGGGAGTGATAAGTAATGGATACAGTTTCTTTTGGGGGCATGAAAATGTTCTAAATAAGATGGTGGTAATAACTGCACATTTCTGTGACTAAGCCAGAAACGACTGGATTGTATGCTTTAATAGTGAATTTTATGACATGCAAACTATACCTCAATAAAGTTATAAAAATAATGCTGCATATACAATGTAATCATACAAAAATTATACAAAACAGAACATTTTAGATTACGGATTCCATTGTTCAACCAATAACAATCACTGTATTGGTCAGAACTTCTTTTGCAAGTGACAGAAATCCAGCTTAAACTGATTTTAAGAAAAGAATAGAATGCATTGGCTCACATAGCCAAAAATGACAGGGGTTGCTGGCTTTAGGCATAGCTAAAACTAGACGCTCAAATGAGGTAATCCAAGAATCTCCTTTCCATTCCTCAGCTCTGCTTTCCTCTGTGTTGGCGTCATTCTCAAGCAGACTCTCCCCAGGTGGTGGCAAGATGGCCACCAGTGTCTACAGGATTACACCTTTTCAATTTAGCAGGGGAAAAAAACCACGTTTCCCAACTAAAGTCCAGGGTTAGACTTTAACTGTCATGGCCTGGGTCACATGTGTGGCCAGCGGGGTGTGATTGGCCAGACTTTACATAACTCACATAACATAGTGAGTTATGTTGATGCTATAAATTTCAAAATTGCATTATTTAAAGCAAGTGACTTTCGGGCATTTTGGAAAAGAAAGATGGATATTTGGCACCAACGCTACTCGCAATTCACTTAGAACAAGTGGATTAAAACTCTTAGTTAGAAAAATAGATTGCAAAAGTGGCAAATAAAGATGATGGTTAGAATTTTTCATTTTGATTTTTACAAGGTACTGAACAAATCTTTCATGATATCTTTGTAAATGAGGACGAGATAATTGAGGTAGGTGGAATCATGGTTCATTGATCAGCCATTTCCAAAGAGACCTGCCTATCACATCACAGATCAGTCAGCTTAGTAGCTCTTGGTGGGTCACAGGGTTGTGCTCGTAGTGCTGACCTGGTTGACTTGCGCATTAACTACTTAGATATAGAGACACAAATCATACTTATTAGATGGAGGGTACAGGGCTAAGAACAGTTAATATGTTGGATGACATAGGCAAGATTCAAAATAATTTTCCTTTTGGATAATTTCAAACATTTACAAATGTGGACATTATAACATAAGAAACCCCATGGACCAATCAATCATCCAGCTTCAACGATTTTCAACTCACAGCCAATCTTGTTTCTCCTATACTCCTACTATCTTCCCTTCCCTCATTTTATTTTGAAGCAAATCTCAGACATCCTGTTTGTTAAAAACAAAAACTCAACACTATTTTCACACCTAAAAAGAAACTTCAATAATTCCTTAACATCATCAAATATCCATTGTTCAAATTTCCAATTGTCTCATAAATATAATTTTTTTTACAGTTTATTTGTTTAAATCAGGATCCAAACAAAGCCTATACATTGCAATTTGTTGATATATCATTAAATCTCTTTTATTCTACAAGTTGCCCTTCTGCCACTTTTTTCCTTATGATTTATCTGTTAAAGAACCAAAACAGTAATCTTGATAACAAAGTGATATTTAGTAGAAATAAACAGATGTGATACTAAAGTTAGATATTATAAAATCAGCTATCACAATACAAAATGACACCTGGGAGACACCTGTAGTTTGTGAATAAAGGTCTAGGATTTCTAGTTGGCCACAAACCTAAAAGAGCCAACAGTATGACAGAGTTGCCAAAGTCCTAGTGTATACTTACACTAACCCCAGGACGTATGCACACCATGAGGTGGTCCTTTCTAACACACCAGGTCACACCATGCCTGTAGCATTGTCTCCATTGCGGCTCCCAACCCAATGTTTCAAAAGGACTAGACAACTAGCACGCTTAGACAAAGACCTGATCCCTTCCGGTAGGAGAGCTGTAACATCCTTCCCTTGGCCAGGGAGCTGTGAGGAGAGAAAGGAGTGGGGAACTAGCTGTTTATGTGGGTGCAGGAGACTCAAGACAGTGGGTCCTGAGACAATGGGCAGGCACAGAAGATGGTGCTGGGAGAAGGGGCCCAGGAATATTCACATTCAGAGCTTTGAAGCTCAAGACAGGGAAGAAGAAGCTAATGAGTTAGTGAGAGAATACACAGAGATAATCAGGGGAAACTGTGGTGGTAACCAAGAGGACAAATTCGGAGTGTGTAGAATCATGAAGTCAGGACAGTGGTGTAGTGCGGTCTGGGCTGGCAGATGCTCAGAAAACAACCGGCCCACGTGGGAGTCAATGGGGAAGGAGGTGTGAAGGCCCAGAATAACACACACACACACACACACACACACACACACACACACACACAAGCTGGGGCAGCACTTGGTGTCGGGCCTGAAAGCTTTGAAATCGGTCCAAATTGAGCAGGAGCCAATCCCAAGGCAAGGTAAGGAAGCTGATGGGTGCTGTGTGCCTACTAGGTTTTGTCCACACACGACTTTGTCTGACCCTCATGACAAACCTGCAAGGTAAGTATTTTATTCTTATGTAACAAGATAAAAAGTGAAGCTCATAGAAGTCGGTTATTGCTCCAAGTTCACACAGGCCTAAGTGGCAGGACCAGGATCCAGCGGAGGCTGGCCTGGAGGCCTGAGGGATGGAGCCGGCGGTGGGGAGAAGGCGAACCTTAGCGACTTAGCAATGGGCTCAGTGTCTGTATCCTCCAGGCCCAGAGTCAGGGGCAGTGTGCGTCAACGCCTGGGGAATATGTCGTGTCAGCACTTAACTGTAGCTTCATGTCTAGACCAAGAGAAGGGTGAGATAAGAGGACCCACGAGAGAAACACAGATCAAGAATTGAATGTCCATATTGCTCCAGCCCTGGTCTCTTCTTGGCTTGAGCCTCGGGGTGGAATCCTCCTCTATGGGAGGGAGTGGTATCTTTATATTTTCTCCTAAAGCAAATCCCAGAGTCACCCAGAAAAGGAAGACTTTCCTTGGCAGATGGTAGGAGATACTAACGCCCAGCTCATCCTATCTACCCATGGACAGATTCCAGAGCCCTGTCTACACCTCCAACAGCTCGGAGGTGGTCTTTCAGCTCCCTTCAGAGCTTAAGTTTCAGGCATGAGGTTGCTGCTCTGGATGACAAAGGTAGTGCAAGGGTGGGAACCCAGGTGAGAGCAAGGGAGCCAAGAAGCCACCCACTGAGGAAGATGCTGGGACAGGGCGGGGCAGGGCTGGCCCAACTGGTTCAGCGCAGCCAGGAAAGGGCAAGTCAGATCTGGCTTAGGAAGGGGGGGGGCTGGGAAGAGGAGTGGTGCTGACTCAGGGCCTGGCAAGTCAGGTGACAGCGCAAGGACAGCTGCTGCCTGGGTGTTTTTAGAAAACTTTGGCTGCCAAAGACTAAGTATGGGCTGCTTCTGCACCTACTCAGAAGCAGGCAGAGAAAACAAGGGCATCTTTATAAGAAGCTCTAGCCATGGGGAATTAATCTCTGGCCATCCTCTGTTGATCCTTGCCATAATATACATGGAAAACAGGAGCAGAAATTAGTTAAGAGGCCTCTGAATCCTCTGAAAATTACTAATATTTTCCTCTTAGGTCTTTTTTGGTACCTTGCCAGGAATCCAGTGTAGAGGTTAAAGCACTGAAGTCAGAAGGCCTGGAATCCGAACCCAGCGTATCCCGTTGTTTGTATGAGTTTGATCAAGTTTCCCAACTTAAAACATTTTAAGCATGGAAAATTTCAAATATATACAAATTAGACACAATAGTATAAGGAATTTCCATTTACCTATTATCCAGCTTGTACAATGATTAACCCCATGGCCAATCTTTTTTTGTCTATATCACACTCATCTACCCTCCGTCCAATTATTTTGAAGGAGATCCAAGGTATCATCTCATTCCATCCCTCTTCACCTCTTTAAACTCTTATTTCCTCACCTGAAAATGGGGATTGTGGTAGCTTCTACCTCAAAGTATTAATGTGAGGCCAGGCTCACCAAGGGCCAGCGCAATGCAGGAACTTGGTAAATGAATACTTGTATTATTAGAAAAATATAAAAATGGGAAAAAAACATCTCTGCTCCCCTCCCCACCTCTCTGGTGATGCCCCTTTCCTCCTGGTGACCCTTCCTTCCAGCAGCTGAGGAATCTGTCCCCTGGCAGCGCTGTGCTGATCACATCCTAATCACGACTGGATTAAGATGACCGTGCAGCTGCCCAGGCCTCCACAGGCAGGGAGAACAGGATGTCTGAGCCCTAGGGAGGGGGCCAGAGGGAGGCCATGGAGACATGGGGAAGAGGGATCAAAGGTACAGCAGCAGCCTTGGGAGAGAGACTGGCAGATGGGTCAAGTTTGAGCAGAAGTGCAGCAGGTCCAAGTGGCAAGGTTAGCAGAAGATGGGAAAGAGAAAGTGGACGTGGTGGGAACGTCAGGTAAAGCTGGAATCACCTTACAAGTTCTCCCTGAAACAAGTGTGTCAGTCGGGGATTTTGGCTGCGACACAAACCAACTTTGGCAAATAGAAGCAGAGAATAAATGTAATGAAAGACCATTGGGAAGCTCTTAGAATTACTGGGAAGGCTCGAGAACCAGGCTAAGGAATTGGGGAGTCAGAAACAGGCCACAGATGTAGTCTGTTGAGGGCAGACAATGAGGCCATCACTGTCCTCACAGGACACCAAAGAGATTCTGCAGTACAACTGTGGCCAGCATTGGACCTGGGATACCATCTGGCTCTGGGGATTATATTATTAAATATATATCATATCATATCATACACAGGTGCCCTGGAAACCAATACTGTTGCTACACTCTACTGCCTCCTCAGTACATGCTCCACGGTGCTTCCTCCTTTGGGTCATTAACCCGTGCCAAGGTTTTGGGCCGGTGCATCAGATTGGTAGAGCCCATCTCTTATCCCCACAACCAAGGTGTGTGTTTGGAGGTGCAATGGGGGTTGAGTGCTGGGGAAAGGAATATAGTGGGAGGAAGGCTCTGCATACTGAAAACCCAAGGTGGAAAGTTTCCTAGTCAAAGGAAGGGACTTCAATGGTGGGCAGCCAAAGACCTGATAAATGCCCATTACCCAAGGAAGTGAGTGTGAATATGGGTGAGGGGTGAGAGATGGCACTGGAAGGAACAAGGCAAAGAAACAGGATCTCCAGTTGGCTGTTAGGACACCAATACCCTGAGGCAGTGGAAACCTGGATGCACAAGCTGCACTGCAAGGTCTTGGCTTCCTCTTGGGGGTATTGTGGACAATAGAGATGGCTGCGTGCAGGTATATACTGGCATGTCTAACTCAATTGGTATGTAGCATGAGGGCTTTTCACAGCCTGTGCTTCCACCCTCTCTCTGGCTCCAGGAAAGAGGTGGGGCAGCCTGCAAATAACTGGGTGCTTAGTCCAAAGAGCTGGAACCAGACAGGGCAGGGCAAGGGCTGACAGGTGACAGCTGAGAGCTGAGCACCAAGCTTTGTGAACAGACAATTCCATGCAGTCTGAAGCTACCATGATCAAATCAACATGACCAAACAGATCTGTCACAAAGTTTTAAATTTGCATAATTATTGTCATGTTATGTGGCAATTAAGCATAAAAAGCAAATAGCCAGACTCTGTATTCTTTTTATCAAACCAAATATTTAGTTTTTCCTCACTTGGTTATTATTCTGCTATCTGTAAGGAGTATCAATACCAATTTCCTCTATCTCCATGAACTATCAATCCCCTCCTCACTTTTGTTTTGTGTAAAGTTTAGATTTGGGAGGCAGAACACTAAGTTAATCACCCTTGCTTCCTAGCACACTGACCACTGACATTTTTAATCCATGCAAGGTCCCACTCATTTTATTTTTCATGTTTTTTCCTTCTTCCCCTCTCATTGCCCTACCTCTCCACAGGTTCCCTCTCTAACGTATTTAATGTACGTTATTAAATATGTATGAAACCTCATGAAATAGTTTTGTATGTTTTTAATTCACATGAATGGCATTGTACTATAAATCACTGTTTCCTTTGTTTCAGTTCTCCATGCTGCTGAATGCGCAGCTTGTTACTAGATTAATACCATTACACAGTATTTTACAGCATCTGGGCTAGCCATTGTCAGGCCTGCTATAGGCCCAATAGTACAACAGAGAATTTTCTCACATGGTACATAATAGACCCTTGAATGCTGGCCCAGCCCCTCCTTATTAACCAGAAAATAAGCCGTGCCATGATTTTTCAGGATGACATCCCCTGAACATAAGCCCTAATGCGTCTTTTGGAGCAAAAATTAATATAAGACCCGGTCTTATTTTTGGGGCAACACGATAATCCTATAAAAACTTAGTTTCTTCCTTCTAAATGGCCTGCACTGATCACCAGAATTTGGGCCTGTTTCTGTAAGGACCGGGAAGACATTGTTCTTTGCTTTGCATGTTTGCTAGTTTATTAGCAAACTGAAGAGATAACAACCTTGAGGTGCCCGGATGGCTCAGTTGGTTAGAGAACGAGCTCTTAACAAGGTCGCCGGTTCAATTCCCACATGGGATGATGGGCTGTGCCCTCTGCAACTAAGATTGAAAATGGTGACTGCACTTGGAGCTGAGTTGTGCCCTCCACAACTAGATTGAAGGACAACGACTGATGGGTCCCGGTAAAACACACTGTTCCCCAATAAAAAAAGAGATAATCTTGACTTGGGTCTGAGTAGTCCTTTTAGTGGATTTTCAAACCCAAGCCAACCCTTTGTAATCTGGACTAACTCAATATGTATCTACCACATTTTATTTACTCATCACCCTAGTAACAGATGTTTACATTGATTTCAACATCTAGTTGCCACAAAGCCATGATAAACCTGTGAGAATTTCTCTTGGACACACCCAGGTGTGGTATTGTTGGGTCAAAGGCATAAACATCATTTATTAAACATTGGCTGATTGCTTTCCAGAATAACTGGACCAGACTGTACTCCCACCAGCTATGCGTGAGAGTTCTTGCCTCTCCACATCCTCACCAACACTTAGTATTATCCATCTTTCTAATTTTTGCCATTCTGGTGGGCAGAAAATACCATCTTATTGTTATGTTCATTTTAATTTCTCTGGTTACAAGTGAACTTGAACATTTCTTCACATATTTTTCTTGCACTTCTAAGAATTGCTGTTCCTTTTCTTTGTATATGTAAGATGTAATTTTTATCATGATTTATTGAATAGCTTTAGTAACTTAAAGAATGGTTACAATGTAAGCTTGATCAGGAAGGTGGTTTCTTCTCAGTCAGGTACCAAACCACCTCAGTCTTAGGGAGTATTCCAATTACCTAATAGTGTGAGCCTAATCTGGGCATTACTACAGGGTTATGTCCTCAACCCGAGCACAGCGTTCAATTATGAATGCCACATTCCAAGAAGGACATATGCAAACTAGAATGGTGGTGCAGATAGTATCTGAGAGTTGGCTTATATGAAGGGAGTTAGCTTGGAGCAGTTTAGAGGAAAATACCAAAGCTATCTTTAAATCGCTGAAGAGCTATCACGTGAATGTGAGGAAAGGTTTATTCTGTGTTGTTCCAGAGGACAGAAGTAAGGCAAAGGGGTGATGTTACAGCGACACACACTTAAACTCAGCATGTGGAACACGTTTTGTCAGAAATACCGAGTCCTCTTGGCATCAACAAGCTCACTAGCAGTAGTCACACAGAGGCTGGACAGGCCACCGGGTGGTTAGGGCATTTCTGCATGGAGTAGGAAATTAGTTTAAATGGCTTCCAAAATGTCTTCTAATGCAGGTGTAATTCAATCTAATTACTATTTATTGAGCCCCTGTTACATGCAAGGCACTAGGCTAGGTATTATAAGAGACACAACAACAGTTCCTTAGATGGTTTACATCTTGCAGAGGGGAAGAGAATCAATGTTTAAGAAACTGCTAGTCCCACTGCCAAGTTCTTTGCGTGAAATATTTTAATCTTCACAATAGCTTGCTTTGGTAGCTACGGATAACCTCACTTTCCGGATGAGGAAATTGAAATTCAGAATGAGTAGTGATTGTCTAAGATGACCCAGCTAAAATGAGATAGAACAGGGATTCAAGATTAGATCTCTGTGATTCCACTGTATCATGCCATGAATCTCTGAATTTAAAAGTTATAAATGTAGCTTCATATTTCTTGGCTTGGCATGGGGTTAAAGCATTTCCCTCTTGTCACTGTCTTTTTAAATCTGATGGGTCTTGCTCTAGATCTTGACACTTGAGGATACAGTTTTCTGGAGAGACATCTGAGGCTGAATTAATTTCCGTTCCACTTGGGTTCCAAGTATCTCCCTGAGCAGCCCTCTTTCCTCACTTTGCCAGTGCTCTCCTGGGTTCTGCCTCTAGAAGGTACCTTTTCTCTCCAACTCTATTGTGTCTTAACTTTTAGGTGCTTCTATGGTTTTTTCCCAAACTCTCTCATGCAGGTCAAGTTACCATGCCCTGTGTTCTCTGCTCCCATCTCTCTCTTAGTTTATCTAAAACCTTCTTTGCTCTTCAAAGCTCTGACCCCTACTGCCATAAATAGCCCAGTTCCTCTGATGGATGTGTGCTTTATAGACCTGTTTTGCATTGATCCCTCAAGGGGTTTACTATGAACATCTTCATGTTAAAAGAGAACCATTATGTTTGTTTATTTCTTGGTGCTCTCCATTTTCTATGTAGTATGAATTGAGCAGTTATTACTTTAATACGAGATAGTTGAATTATTAGAAAATAGATAATCACCCTTTGCTTTGGATGATTCTATTGTTTACCTTTAGACATTAAAAAAAGAGGCCAACCTATATATTTACATTTTAATATGGAAATGTGCAGTCCCTCGCCTGGTTAGGGTTCCTGCTTGATCCATAATCACTTTTAGAAGAGGCATAAAGTTGCAAAGATGGATTTAGGGGAAGTCTTTTCCCTCCTAGAATATCCTCATGGATTAATAGAATGTATTTCATGCCTCTAGATATGTAATTTTAAAACCTACGTCCCTCTAGATTTGCTTTTTTTCAACAAGCTAATGATCCTCAAACGGAAAAAGTGTTCTCAGTTCTTATGGTGGTAATTGTATTTCTGAACATTAACAAAAGGCCAAACATTGTATCTCATTTAATCCTCACTCAACCTATGGTAGTTTCTATTTTGTTCCCACTTTACAGATAAGGAAATAGGTTTAGAGAGGTTAGGTAATGTACCCAAAGTCTCTGCTTAACAAGTGACAGATGTAGAACCCTTGGTTTAGCCAACTCAAGGCTCATTTGTTTTTAACCACTGTGCTGAACCAATTGCTCACATAGGTGAGTCGTGATTCATCTGATGCAGTTGATGGTGTCAAGCTTTTTTTTGCTTTTATTTTAAGGAGGGCACAGCTCATGGTGACCCATGAGGGGATCGAACCGGAAATCTTGGTGTTATAAGCACCACGCTCTAACCAACTGAGCCAACTGGCCACCCCTGGTATCAAGTTTTTAGTGTGAGTGTAGGGGTTCTTTAGCCATTGAATTTCTTTCTTTTGGTCTCATTACTCTTTTTGATGAAACCATCGAATCTCTGCAACTCAAGTCAGTTCTAATTCTTGCTTCTCCCAGTTTTAGTCTTTCATTTCTCCTTCATCTGACCTATTTCTCTTCTTAGTTCAACTTCCTTTGGCATCATTTTTCTTCCAGGATGGCTTGTTGCTTCAATCATTTATAAGTATTCTCACTTGTAATTTTTCTGCTTTCATTTTCCTTATGGTGCAATTCATTGCTCTTATCTCTTAATAATAATAATCACTACATTTATGCATTCTTATTTAATTTTTGAAACAATTTCATGAAGTACTGTATCCTTTTGACATATGAGGAAAATATACTAAGTGAGGTTAAATGAATCATCCATTGTCACAGAGCTAGTCAGTAGAAGAGCGGGGTTTTGAGTCTAGGGTATCTGACTCCAAGTTTAGTGTTCATCCCTTAACAGTTGCTCTATTAGCCATAACAGTATTTTTTGTTCACAGAAATAAACTCTGTGATGCAGTTAGGTGAGTTCTTTATGTATTTTCTAAAATAAATAAAATATTGCTCCAAAAGTACTATCTTTCCATTCACTTCTTTAGAATTTTCAAATTTTTCAACATTTTGAAAATTTTTCTGAATTAATATGTTTTCCAGGAAAAAAGAACGTGAATCTCTGAGTTTCATTTGCCTTTTTCTTCGATAAACATATTTTTTTCTGTATATTCAAGGCACTGTGCAAAGTGACATATATAATAGTCACAGACCTCAAAAAGGTTCCAATTTGAGAAAATAAGATATGCACATAAATATTTTTCATGATATGTAGAAAATGTGTCATAAGAAATATCTAAATAAAGAGCCAAAGGAAGAAGACTTTCTCTAAGGCTATACACCAAAATGCTAATAGTGGTTATTCTGAGGGTACAAGTTTTTTCTTTTAATAATTATTTTTTTAAATTTAAATACAGTTGGTAGACAAGCTTATATTGGTGATATTACTTTCAGGTGTATAATATACTGATTCAACATTTTTGTATCTGGTGATGTGATCACTCTACTAATTCTAGTAATCATCTGTCACCGTGTAAACTTACCACAATATCATTGACTGTGTTCCCCTTCCCCTCTTCACGCATTCCCCCACCTCCTCCCTTCTGCTAACCATTCCCTTGGTTGGGGGTAGAAGTTTTAATAATTAAAGTTTTAATGTTTTGCTTATTAGCAGGTTCTGAGTGTCTAAAAATAAGTATGTATTGATTAGATAAAGAAATTGTGGGGGCAGCCGGTTAGCTCAGTTGATTAGAGCACAATGCTCATAACACCAGGGTTGCCGGTTCGATCCCCACGTGGGCCAGTATGAGCTGCACCCTCCACAACTAGATTGAAACAACTACTTGACTTGGAGCTGATGGGTCCTGGAAAAACACACTTAAAATAAATAAAAGTTAAAAAAAAAAAAAGAAACTGTGGTACATTTATACAATGGAGTATTACTCTGCCATAAAAAAGAATAAAATATTACCATCTGCAACAACATGGATGGACCTAGAGGATATTATGTCAAGTGAAATAAATCAGACTGAGAAAGACAAATACCATATGATCTCACTTATATGTGAAATCTAAAGAACAGAATAAACAAACAAACAAGACAGAAATAGACTCATGGATGCGGAGAGCAAACTGATGGTTGGTTGCTGGATAGGAGGGGCGTTGGGGGGATGGGTGAGAAGAGTGGGGAATTGGGAAGTGCAGATTGGTGGTCACGGGATAGTCATGGCGATGTAAAGCATAGTATGGAGAGTATAGTCAGTAATGTGAAAACTATGCCTGGTGTAGGATGGGTGCTGGACTTATCGGGGGGATCACTTCATAAATTATATAAATGCCTCGCCACTGCGCTGTACACCTGAAACTGATAATAGTAGTGGATGTCAACTATAATTTAAAAAAATTATATATATATATATATATACACACACAAATACATACGCGTATATAGTTACAGGATGTTAAGTTCAGCATAGGGAATATAGTCAATGGTACTGTAATAGCTACGTACGGTGTCAGAGGGTTAGTAGACTTGTTGGGGTTATCACTTTGTGAGGGTTGTAAATGTCTAATTATTATGTTGTTTTGTACACCTGAAACTGTGAAATAATATGTATTACTTGTGAAGGGGGGAAACATAATTGATTTTTTAAAGTTACGGAAGTTCAAGGAGAAACAAGTTCCTTCTGGTGAGAGTGTTGGGGAAGACTGGCTATGGTGAGGACCTTTACGCTGAAGGCTGAAGCGATGTAGGTAGGGTGAGGGGAGGGTGCGTTTCCCACAGAGAGAACCACATCAAACTAAGCATGAAATCAAGAAGATACATAATAACTGTAGAGAAGACTACTAGTTCAGCTTGTCTGTAGACTAGAGTGTGGAAACTAGGACAGGAAATAAAGCTCATTGTCTAGGGCCTGGAGCCCCTTAAGTGCCATCTGAGGAGGCTAGCACTTCAGAATTGAGGCATCCCTGGAGAAGACTAGAACAAACACATCCAGAGGGCTGGGGAAGGCTCAGGGGGCAAGGCAATCATTCTCTAACAGGAGGTAGGACTAAATCAAGATATGTAGCAGAGCAGAATTATTGGCAGGCGTTCATGAAACGAAAAGTTGTAGCCTCTGGGCAGTCAGTACTCAGCATCTCCTGGAGTCCTAGGGGACACTGGAAATGTGAACACAGCAAACAGCCGTATGTAAATAGACAAAGTCCCTGAGACTAGAGTAAGGTGATGACACAGCAGTGGGCTGCCATTCAAGGGAAGACTCCATTCTGAAAAACAGAGCGCGCAAGGGGCAGAGCAATTAAAGAGGAAAAAAATCAGGTACAGAGAGTGGAAAATATATGCAGGAAGAGGGATAAAGATGATCCTGAGTCAATACCTTTTGAGGCAGGGATTTCTTATAAGGCAGGTCCTCAGAGCTGAAACTGAAGACTGGAACTATGAGCTGGCCAGCTGTACGTTTCCTAGAAAAATATAAAAATAGTACCTTAATTAATAGTATAAACATACAAATATACCTATTTCCTTTCTTGGCTTGGCAAATATTTGGACTAGATTCTGTAGGAAGCAATTTTGAAAAGGGCATAAACCCTAAGTTCGTACTAAATTGGCATCTTCTTTCACTATGTTTCAACGTTTATCAAATGTTACTTCACAACTCTAGGTTTACCTTCTAGGCCTACATAGACATCATTTTATTCTTTTTTTCCTAGGGTCAGGGATTTCCCGTGCTTGCTCACTCCAGCTGCCTTCAGTGGGAGATATGGCTTGATACTTAGGCCTTACTCCAGCAAAACCTTTAATTAAATTTAGGGAAGCCAAACATTAAGTACTGGCTGAGCCTCCCAAGTCTCTTCTTCATGCAATATGATGTCCTGTGGAAGTTCTTCCTTTTTCGCTTGTCCTTATAGTGCTGGCTCTGCCACTAACAGTGTGACCTCTGGCAAGTCCCTAACCTCACTAAGACTTAGACTCCTCTGTAAATTACATGCAGGAGTTGAATTATGTTTTAAAAGATATGACCGCTCTAAAATTCCATGATCCCAACCCAGGAATAAGTAAAATTTGTTAATAATTAATTCCTAAAGTTTCAGATTATGGAGTCAATGGAGAAAAGACTCTTCATTAATAAAAAAAGTCGGAAACAACTGAGATAAAGGATAAGGCTGTTTTTTTTTTTTTTTTTTTTAATTTTTAGCTGCCCATTATCTCCAAAATTTATGTAGGGGAATTAATTAGGCTGTGTACATTTAAAAATCGTGACATTTCTAAAATGCTTTACAACACCAAGGCTTGAGTTAATAGACCTTATTTTGAAAAGAAGAACCATATTAACACTGAAGCTACTCCTAAGGTGCTCAAAGTTAAGGCTCTGAATTGATAAGAAACCCATGAAGCACTGACCATAGCTCATTTTGGGATTCCCATTGCTAGCCTATTTTAGAATTGCTCGTATTATCATAATAAGGCCTTCCCAACTGAAAGAATAATGTTTAAGTGACAAGACGAAAAAGAGTCATCACAGAAACAAAACGTAGAGTGAGATGTATTAGAGAAGACAAGTATCTTTAGTAATGAAGCTTTAGGGGTGGTTGGCAAGGAAGAACAGTAAGACAAGTCTTTAAAGAACAGGAGACTGAAATGGGTACCTGACTGCCTGAAAGACTAATTTTAATTACATATTAAACACACAAGCATTTGTGTGTGTGGAAATGCAGATTTGACTTCTTTCTTAATCTGTTTCTTGCGTTCCAGATGTCTCAGGGTTTCCTCATGTCAGGTGGAACCAGCCCACCAGGTTCTGGAGCTCTGAAACACAGATGATGGTAGGGCAGGAGAATGAATATTTAACCACAGAAGGAAGAAGAGGAAACGGGAGGTACAAATAAGACTGATGGGGAGAGAGGGAAGGAAGGCGAATGAAAAGGCAAGAGGAGGCAGCGTCGGTTGGGGTTGGCTTCACTGTCCTTCAATTTTGGGCACCGGTGGTTCAATTCTGGCGGGAGGGAGGGGACCTGCCTCGTCTGCATAGCGCTCTCGGGCTCTGTGTTCCAGAAGGACCGCCGAAGCCTGGAGCGGGTTCTCCGCGTGGGGCACAGCACCGAAGCTTCCCCTCGGTGGGGAGCTGCTCCCTGCGCCCAGGTGTTCCTCATTCTTCCTCTCCTCGCGCTGGAAGGCAGATTACATCATCCCAACCTGAGCAGCGTGGCCAGTTTCTCCATTTCAAACCCCTGCTCCCTTGAACGCCAACTCTTGCTCCTCAAGTAAACCCGAATGGAGCTCTAATGTTTCCCCTGTCACGACTAGCTCACGAGGGAGGTGACTCCAGCATGCATCTCCTTTTAGCAAAGAGGCTATTAAATGACCCAGGGCACGATTTTTTTTCTCGCCTTTACGAGCTCGCTACACAGAAACACACGGCCACCCAAGCCCGTCGCTGCGTCAAGACCAGCTCGACACTCGGGACACACACCAGCCAGAGCTGCCTCAGCGCAAACGTGAGGGCGACCCCGGGAGGGAGAAGGAGGGGGGTTAAGGGGCTACTCCAGCGTGCCGCGCCTGCGCAGTCACTAGGCAGCGCCTCCCCGCGGGGCGTGCTCGTAACGCTGCGCACCCTATCAGGCGGCCACAGGGAGCGCGCCCGCGGCCTCGCCCTCTCTCGCCCCTCCCCTCTGTCTTCTCTGTCAGGCCTGAGACCGAGGCCCGGAGATTCAGCCCACCTCTCCCCGCCCCCTCCTGGTCGCACATCCTATGTTGCGCGTGCGCAGAGGCGGACCGCAGGGCGAGGGCGCGAGGGAAGGGCGGGCGTACGTCCTTGCGTGCGTCTCAGGCAGCGCGCACGCCGGCGTGAGAGGGCACGGGGATAAGGGCTCTGGCCGGGGCGGCTTGGTTTCCTGTGGCTATGTAGCTGAGCTCGTCGGCTTGGGATCCTGGTTCGCTGCCATCACCGCGTTCTAGCGCGGACTTTCTGCTCGGGAGAGAGACTGTCCTCACGCCACCGCGCTCTCTTGACGGCAGAGCTTGATCGCTCGCCCGTGGGAGCGTCCCGGCCGAGCAACCCTGAAGGGGGAGGGGAGGCCATTTTGTCCCGACCGACTCCCCGGAACCGGGCGGAGCGGCTGGGAGAGGCTGCGGAGCTGCGGTCGCCGCCCTCGGAGGCAACGGACGCCGCCGCCGTCGAGGCATCCTCGACGAAGCCGTTCGTAGGTCGCCCGCGCCCTCTCGAGCCCTCCTTTTTCCCACGCTTCCCCGGTCCTCCGGCCTGAGAACACCCGAGTGAGGAGTTGGCCATAGTGAGAGGGACCGATCCCTTGGGGCCGCCGGCGGCGAGCGCCTGAGCCGCTCCTCCCAATGGCGAAGAAGACGTACGACCTGCTTTTCAAGCTGCTCCTGATCGGGGACTCGGGAGTGGGGAAGACCTGTGTCCTTTTTCGTTTTTCGGATGATGCCTTCAATACCACCTTTATTTCCACCATAGGTAAGACCTGTGGGAGGATGGTGTACGGGCTCTGTAGTTGCAAACCATTTTATTTATTCCAGACATCTTGCTTCCCCTAATATACGCCTTTGTCTCAGTGATTCCGATTCCAGGCGACCGACCCAAGTTACTGTTTGAATCAGCATGTAGCTTACTGGGGCGGGGTCTTCCCATGCTTTCCATCCGGTCTTTCGCTTTCGAGTCTCCCACTCTGCTCCGTGCCTGCTGTTACAAAATAGGCAACATTAACAACGTTTCAGAATCATTTCTATAAGCGACTGGACTGGCTTTTACCATATTTGTGTGGCGTTACTAGATGTACGATATTTGTAAGGTTTTTTTTTTGGTTTTTTTTTAGTGTTTGGGATTGAAGCACTAGTAGTCATTTGGTAAAGGCCTGAATTTATACTTAAGGGCAAAAAGAAGATTCCATGTGGTCGTAAGTTAGAGTAAACTTGAGGGTTTGTGTATGGAATAATGAAAGCAAATTAGAGGGGAAAAGTGAGTTGCTCCGAGTTGACTAATCAATCCATTGAAGTGTCAAACAATCGGAGGCTCTTCGTGCTTGGGGTGGGACTCGGGCATGTTTGCCTCAACAGCCTTTCTGAGAAATCAACAGAAGCAGTAATTGAAGGCAAATGATCAGTTTTCTGACCTCAGACCCGAAAGATTTATTTTACTTTACGTTAGAATTTACAGGAAAGTATTTTGCCAGTCATAGCCCTAGGACTTCTAATGTACTTTCACCTCGTGTTTCAGAATTACTTAGTGTGGAGATAAGAGCTAAAAATTGACCTTTTTAATCGGTTTCCCCGTTTAGGAAAAGGGAAGCCTCTAGGAAAGTCCCTTTTGACTCTGGTTAGAAAATTTAATGGTATTAACAGGAATTGTATTAAATGAATTACATGTGAAACCTGTTTCGTTAAATACCTTAAAGGACACATGGTTGCCTGTTACTTGAAGGCCAGCACTCAGCCTTGGGGCAGTGCAGTGAAACCCATTGTTAAGTGTCACTGGTTTTATATTTAGATTATTTAAAAAAGTAACTGTGGTCTTTGAATTCTGGCAATTGTCAAAATTAAGCTGATTTCAACCAATCTGTAAGATTATTGAAATCGTTGATTTGGATTTCTTACAACAAGTGTATATCAGCTACTTAATTTATCCTCATAAAACAAATTGTACTGAAATTGAATTGGGCAAGTGATCATTTTAAATTTTGATTTTTACCCCCCCTTTTTTGAGGGGGGGTTCATAGTAATTGTCATAATTATTTCCGAAGTAGCATACTGTTCTCTTGATCTGTCATGAGTTTAGTGAAACTTAGAACTTGTCTTTGCCTGTGGGTTAGCACTTCCTACCACTAAGTTTGCTTTTAATATTGCACTTTTAGCTCTAGCTGGATGGATCAGGTGGTTAGATAGTTCAGCAAATATTTACTGAGCACCTAATGCTAGGCACTGTTTTAGGCACTGGGGATAAGTGGTGAATATAGTAGACCCCTTTAGGAGCAATCTAGTGGGACCAATCACAATGAAGTGTGGAAAGTGCTACGATAAGGGTAAACATAAGGAGGAGGGGTGACTAGCCTAAATTGTGGGGGTGTCTCAGTTAGCTTGCATGGAGATGATAGGATATATAGGAATTGGACTAGAGGTGTGGGATTGGGACTTTTTGGGAAACGGAGCGTAGAATAAACCTGTAGTAAGATCAGGGATTTAATTCATGTGGTCGATTTGAACCTGCTTTTGAGAAGGGTGAGGTGGAGGGTAAGAAGCAGAGCATTGGCTCCATTTACTTCACTCGTTTTGTAATGGGTACACACTCAGCTAAAACCCAATCCTGTAAGATGATGTAACCTTTTTGTGTAGTCATTTTACTTGGGAAAATGTGTGGTCATTTTGGATCAAGCCTGCTGGGTTGGAATCCTTGTTATCTAGTTGTGGGACTTTCGCAAATAACGTAACCTTTCTGCTTCAGTTTCTTCTTTAGTGTTAATAATAGTACCTACCACATAGGGTGATAGTTGGGAGGATTTTATAGGTCAGTGAGAGTACAGCACCCAGCATAGTGCCAGGTACGCTGGAGGAGCCTATTAGCTATGTAGAGAATATGTGACCCTGCTGTTCAAGGGTGGCGGCCCAAGTTACTTTATGGATTGAATGCCCTGCACACAGTGGCCACCCAAGTATTTCAAAGTGCTCTGCTGAACAATTTCACTTTCGACTCTGAAACTTTCATATTGATATAAAAAGGTTTCATATGCTTGATTTTTTTGTTTGTTTTTGGTTAAATAGTATGTTGAACAGTATAAACAGCAATGAATAAATATGTAAAATTGAATGCAGCCAACACATGTATTCGCTCTGTGGGCAGGTTTAGAAGTCTACTATTGTCTTAAACCAGTGCTGTCCAAGAAATATAATGTGAGTTACAAAGATATTTTTAGTAGCTACATTAAAAAAACATAATTTAATGTAGTTTTGCTCATTTTATTCAAAATGTTCTATTATGTAATCAAGACGGGAAATTGTTGAGGTAGTGCTCAATAATCACATGTGGCTACTGGCTACCATGTTGGACAGGGCATGTCTAGATGTCTAAACTAGCCAACTGGCTAACGCGCAGGTGGCTAGAAATACTTGGAATGTGTACTGCTTTTCGGACATTTAAATTTTATCAGTTGGCTAGGGTTGTTTCTTTTTTGTTGTTGCCTTTTTAAAAATCTAGAGCATTCTCTATCACTGATAGTGAAATTTGAGTTGTTACCTGGTTGTGAAAACCTCCTGAGGTTTGAATAGAGCTAGTTACCTCTCAGGTATTCAGAAGGGCCCAACTGTCAATATGAGGAAAGCCCTCATTATTTCAGACACTGTCATGTTAGTTAGTTACTGGTTATTGATTCTTGGAAGAAATAATTTTTATGGGCTTATGGTGCTTACAGTGCTCACAAAGATTACTGTATTTAAAATGTTCTGTGTACTATTAATTTCTACACATCTGTGTCAGAAATTATGTAAATATTTCTGGTCAGATTTATTGCAGGCAGTTGCAAAAACAAATTACACTAACCAATCTCAAAGTGAATTGAAGGGCACTAGAATATAAGCTGCATAAGGGCAGAGATCTTTTTCTTTTTTGTGTTTGCTTATAGATACAAAGCACCTAGAAGAGTCCCTCCATTTCATCGGTTCATGATAAAGAATGACCGAAAGCAGGCAGACAGATAGTACACTCAGCATCCTCTCATATAGAATTGGGGCTGGTTTTAATATTTTCCTTTCTATCTACTTTCTGACCATTGTATATGTGATGTAGGCTGGGCTCAGATTTCACTTAAGAATATCAGCTGATAGAGTAATTTTAGGGTAAAACTGGTCTTGGAAATTCAGGGATTGGGACGTATATGCTAAGGAGTTAACTGGTTTTGGATGAGCAGATTTCAGTGGTTGATTTGGCCATTAACCTTCTTGGCAGTATGAGCTCAGGAAAGCATTACCCTTCAGTGATACGGTAGTTACATGGATTTGTTCAAAGCAGAAATTTTTAGTTGACTGTTTTACTGAATGTGCTACCTTTTGGTGGTGGTAATCCTACTTCTACCCCTAGACTTGTTTTTCCATAGGGGATATCCTTCATTGGGAAATGGAGTCTCTGGGCTCTGAGCTAGAAATTAAATTGGTAAAGCCTCTTGCCCCTAGAAGTGCATCCTTTTTGTTGCCTTTCTGAGTGTTTTTACTAAGTTTTGAAAGAGTAGGGTGGTTCCACTAACTTGTATTTAAGAACTGGCTGATTAATTGAACTGAGCCCATTTTATATGGAGAGGTCCCTTTTACAGAAATGAGCAAAACTTGTGTCATTATAAACATGTCTCTGCTGTGATACTCATGCAGGAGTGGCTCATGCTGCAGGAATGCCAGAGTGCCTAAGGAATTTCTTTCATTTGAACACATGTTTTAGGATTGCTTAAAAACCATCCAGACATTTTCCCAAAGAAGATACACAAATGGCCATTAAACCCATGAAAAGATGTTTCAACATCACTAATCATTAGAGAAATGCAAGTCAAAACCATTATGAGATGTCACTTCACACCTATTAGGATGACTGACTTATCAAAAATGAACTTTATCATGTAACTGTCTTTTCAAGTCCCTGCTTTCAGTTCTTTTGGGTATATACCTAGAAATGGAATTGCTGGATCATATGGTAATTCTATTTTTAATTTTTTGAGAAACTCCATATTGTTTTCCACAGTGGCTGCACTGTTGTACATTCCCACTTGTACTGCACCAGGGTTTCAGTATCTCCACATCATCACCAGCAGTTGTTGTCTGTTTAGCAGCATTATTCACCAGTAGCCAAAATGTGAAAACAATCCAAATGTCCAAGGGATTAATGGATACACAAAATGTAGTATATATGAGGTGTGATTTAAAAATATGGTGAATGTTTAAATTTAAAAAAATTATTACAGTAAAAGACACATTGCCATTAATCCCCCTCAAAATACTCTCCCTCGCTTTGAACACACTTATCCCATCGTTCCTGCCACTTTCTGAAGCAGTTCTGGAAGTCCTCTTTCATGAGTCTCTTTAGTTGTGCTGTCATGGCTGCCTCGATGTTCTGAATCGATTCAAAACGTTTACCTTTCATGGTCATTTTGACTTTGGGGAAGAGCCAGAAGTCGCGCAGTACCAGATCTGATGAATAAAGTGGATGAGGACACACTGTGATGTTTTTATTTGACAGAAATTGCTGTACTAGGAGTGATGTGTGTCATGGAGAGTTGTCATGATGGAGGATGAAACCGTTTGCCCATTTCCTGTTAATGCATTGATCGTGATGCATGATTTATGACACACTTTAAAAACACATTTTCTCTCAACTGTAGCTCACACCGACTGACTGCACCGAACATGTTGAAACTTGTCACACACTGTTACTAAGGTTCAACGCACTGCTTCTCATATTAAAGATCTCTGCCTTTCCGTTGGGTGGCACTCAGCAACATCATTCACCATATGTTTTGATCACACCTCGTACATATGATGGAACATTATCCTTAAAAAGGAATGGAATTCTGATGTAAACTACCACAGTGTTTGGAAACACTGTACTATGTGAAACAGGCCAGACACAAAAGGACATATATTGTGTTAATAAGGTATATGAGGTGCCTAGTATAGACAGATTTAGAAAGTAGAGTAGTGGTTATCAGAGCATGGGGACTGGGTCATGAGGAGTTACTGCCCAATGGGTACAGAGTTTCATTCTGTTAATGGGGAATTATTGCTTAATGGGTACAGATTTCATTTTGGGAAGGTGAAGAAGTTGTGGAGATGGTTAGTGGTGATGGTTGCATAACGGTATGAATATATTTAATGCCACTGAATTATACACTTAAAAATGGGTAAAATGCACAAAAAGCAAATACTGTGTGATTCCACTTACATGAAGGTATCTGAAGTCAAATGAATAGAAACAGAAAGCAGAATGGTAGAAGGTAAAATGATAGTCCCCCAAGGGACAGGAGGGAAGGGAAAATAAGGAGTTGTTTAATGGGTATAGAGTTTCAGTTCTGTGAGATGAAAAAGTTCTGGAGATCAACTGTGAATATACGTAACCCTATTGCACTATACACTTAAAAATGGTTTAAATGGTCAATTTTATGTGTATCTTACTAAAAAAAACCCCCCAAAACCGAACAAATAAAAACTATTTAACACTTAACCCAGCTCTCTGAAAGAGCCTTTGATCACAGACAGCTCCTCACTGTACCAAGTGATAGCAGCTATGGTTAACCAACAGTCGTCGCGTCCAGAGGCTTCTTTATGGTACTTGCCTGTGCTGTGGTATCGCTGGTCTGCACATCTAGCTACTGAAGGCAGGTTTGCTTTTTTGTTGTATCACGTAGAACTCCTTAGAATGTTAGGGTCATGGAATATCAATGCAGGAAAGAGTCAAGAATTACTTCACTGGGGAGGTGAAGTAATTTCCAAAAGATTGTATGGCTAATTAGTGAAAGAGTTTTGACTAGAATCCAGATCCAACCCTGTTCATAGCCATGTTTCTCATTCTAAGAATTTCATTGTTTTGTTTGAAAAAAGTTGATCAGATGAATCTCCTCGTCAATTTCAGTTTGAAGTGTGGAGTTGCAGTATTTTTGTTTTGTTTTTGTTTTGACAGAGTGGAGAAGTAACAAGTCAGCACCAAATAGCAAGGGGTTTGTTCAGGTTGCTTGTTCTTTGCAAATCTAGGCTATAACATAGGAGAGCTGAGCTGGTAATGTTAGGGATAATTATTTTCTTTTCAAGAATCATGGTGTATAATGGTGTGCAAGATGTGGCAAAGGAGATACTGATATTCTTGTTTCGTTTGTAAAAGGGAAAGTATGATAGGAGAAATAGTGGCAATCTGTTTCAGCTTTTAAAAATACAAATTTGCCCAGTTAGTGCTGTTGCAGCATCTATGGTGAATGGAGAAGCAGGGGTTTTGTTGAGTGTTAATTTATAGTCCTTATTTAGCACAAAATATAAATTGTTATTAGCTAACGTGATCTGCATGGGATAACTGCTTATGGAGATAGGTCATAAAGAAAGAGTTTAAAGGAGCTACGTGTTGAGGTTAATAGAACATTGTCTGAACATATTAAACTGATAAAAGTCTTGTAAAGGTCATGGATTTGCTTCCTTCAAATAGATGAATGTTGGGGATTAATGGAATAAGTCATTCGGATTGTAAGAATAGGAATTTGAAAAGATTAGAAGAAAATTTTGGTGAAGGAAACTTATCTGAAGGGAAATCTGAAATAAGAAAAAAATTTTCTCTGATGACAGTGCCATATATTTTGAGTTACAAGCAATAGTGATTGCTTGATATTTATCCTTCCCAGAGATGAAAGATGATAGGTTTTTGAGGAAAACAGCAACTAGTGATGGAACATTAAGTTTCCAGTATGACCCAGAAACAGAGTATCCAAGGTTGTAAAACAGAAAATGGAAAAAACCATTATTCTGGAGACCCAAAAAGTACAGTGTATCAAATCAGAACAGAGGACAGCCTTGATTTGTTTCTTTCATATCAACAACAATGCTTATGCAGACTTTTTTTTCATTGAAATTTTTATTAAGACAGTTGTAAAGTCACATGCAGTTGTAAAAAATAATACAGAGGGATCCCTTGTAAACTATTCATTTTCTCCTAATGGTAACATTTTGTGAAACTAATATAATATCACAACCAGGATATTGACATCTGTGTCAGTACACCATTCTTATTCGGATTTCCCCAGTTTTACTTGTACTTATTGTGTGTATGTATGTAATCGCTACAGTTTTATTACTTGTGTAGGGACATGTAGCCACCACCACAATCAAGATACTGGACAGTTCCAAGGGACAAGCATCCTGGCTATTCTCTTAGAGCTACAACCCCTTTTCTCCCTTCCTCCCATTCTCCCCTCCAAATCTTTGTCCTCCATTTATAAAATGTCATTTCACAAATGTAAATGGACTAATACAGGATGTAATTTTTTGAGATTGGCCTTTATTCGCTCAGCATTAATTTCATAGAGATACATTCAAGTCATGTGCATAAGTAGTTCTTTTTTATTGTTGAGTAGTAGTATTACGTGGTATGCATTTACCAGTTTAACCATTCACTTGTTGAGGAACATCTGGGCTGATTCCAATATTTATTTATTTATTTATTTATTTATTTATTTATTTATTTATAAATGTGTTTTTCCAGGACCCATTAGCTCCAAGTCAAGTAGTTGTTTCAATCTAGCTGTGGACGGTGCCGCTCACAGTGGCCCATGTGGGGACCGAACTGGCAGTCTTGGTATTATGAGCATCGCGCTCTAACCAACTGAGCTAACCGGCTGGCCCCCGATTCCAATTTTTATAAATAAAGCTGCTCTGAATATTTGTATATAGGTTTTTCTGTGATCATGTTTTCATTTCTCGGAATACATGCCCAGTAGTACAATATTGGGTCATATGGTAAGTGCACATGTAGTTTTATAAGAAACTACTAAACTGTTTCCAGAGTAGCTGTACTGGTGAACATTCCCACCAGCAGTGTGTGTGATCTAATTCTCTGCACCCTCACCAGCATTTTGTGGTGTTACTATTTTGTTTTTTAGCTGTTCTGGGAAGCATGTAGTGATGCTCTCATTGTGGTTTTAATTTGCATTTCCCTGATGGCCAGAGGTGTTGAAAAAATCTTTTTATCTTTATATCTTTATTTGCTATCTGTATATATTTTGGTGAACTGTGTTCATGTCAGTTGCTTATTTTCTAATTGGATTTTTTTTCTGTTGAGTATTGATAATTCTTTATACATTTTAGATACTAATGTTCTGTTGGATATGTGGTTTATACATATTTTCTCCCAGTCTATATCTTGTCTTCTTTACATAGGCTTTCACAGAGCAAAATTTTTTAATTTCGATGAAGTCTAACTTATTTTTCTTTTTATGGATCATGCTTTTGATCTAAAAGATCTAAGAGCTCTGTCTTATTCCTAGGTCCTGAAATTTTTTTTCTAAAAGGTTTTAGTTTTACCTTTTACATGTGAGCCTATGGTATGTTTTGAGTTAATTTTTGTATAATACAGCAGGCTTTTTTTACCTCATATACTTAGTCAGATGATACAGGTGTTCTGAAGGCTTCAGATTCTGTGTGACCCTGTAGGAGTGGAAGTTGGCTTAGTGATTGACTCTTTTGTAATAATTTATACTGTGCTTTCTGAAGTTTTAAAAATTAATTTTTATCAGTGATATATACACATGTTTGAAATAAAATATTGCTAAAAGATTTACGATAGCAGAAAAAAATAATCTCTTGTCCTAACCTCTCTCCACTCCTAGTCCTGCTCTTCAGAGGCATCCCTTAGCTCTTTATGCTGTTATGTTTGTCTGTATTTTCAAAAGATAAGCTTATATAGCCATCTCTTGAGTCATTAATTTAATGTTAGATGAGAATTTTAACCTTTTATAATCTCATCCCACTCTTCATCCCAGTTTTTTGTTAAATTGATATCCAATGGTTACAATAATATGCCCATATAAATATTCCTTGTCAAGCCAAATAGTCTTCATAACTATTTCCTTTTCTCTGAAGTTAAAAATTCCCTTTATTTGATGAATTTCCTTTTACCTATTGTCAGATCCTCCAACAGCCTCTCAAAATGATTTTGTACACAGTCAAACCATCAGAAAGGTATTTTCTTTTTTGCTTTTTTTTTTTATTCTTGGACATCGCTCCTAGATATTTTCTCCTTGCTTCAATTATGGGTAGGTTATTAACTAGGCCTGTTGCACAGCTATTGCCTTGGGAATTCCCTTAGGCTCTCTCTTGTGTGTGATACTGTTTTTGGTTTACTGCCTGGGAGCATGTCATCCTCTAGTTTCTTTTTGCAGAAAGGGTGCATGGCAAAGGAAATTTTTTGAAACTTTCCGTGTTTGACAAGGTCTTAATTCTTCCCTTTAACTCAACTGAAAATTTGATGGCATAGGATTCTAAGTTGAAAACAGTTTTCCTTTAGGATTTTGAAGGCGTTGCTTTATTATCTTCTAGCTCCTGATGTTGCTGGCAAGTTCAATACCATTCTGATTCTCTGTCCATTATTTGTGGCTTAGTTTGTTTCTGGAAGTTTTTAGATTTTTAAATTTTTTGAATTCCTTGTAACAGATTTCGCATTGATGTACCTTAGTGGGTGGGTCTTTTTCTTTCTTTTTAAAAAAATAAATCCATGGTTTTGGATACATGGTGGGCATTTTCAGGTCATTTACTTCTTGAAGTTTACTTGTGTTCCACCTCCCTCCCCCCGTAATTTTATTCCCTATATTTTCTGTTTTTAATTGGATGTTGGACTTCCTGGATTGTTTGTGTAATTTCCTATTTTCCAGCTTTGTTAATTTGTTTTACTTTCTGGGAGATTTCTTTGACTTTATCTTTAAATTATTCTATTGAAGATTTTATTTCAGCTGTCATATTTTAAAATTTCTACTAGCTTTTTTCTTGTTTCTTATTACTTAAAATTTTTTTTTTAATATTCTGTTCCTGTTTCATGAATACAGTATCTTTTCTTAGCAGATAGCTTGTTTGACATTTTCTTCTATTTCTTGTCGTTTTCAACTTCAAGTTTTTGATGGTGCCCCCACCGCTGTTTGTTTTATTCTATGTTTTAGAGGCCTTCTCAAATGATTGGTGATTTCGGGGTGTGCATTCATAATTAAGAATTGTCCATTAAAAAGATGTTTGCAAGCTCTGTAAGCATGTGCAGGGCTTTTAAATCTCCGTATTTTCAGTCTCATCCCCAAACTCCGTTGAGCCTCTTGTTCCTGAATTTCAAGTGTGTCTATTTCAGATTTTCTAGAGAATAAACCTTTAGACTCCTGCTAGGTCTCGAGGAGTGATAATATATGGCTACAGAGATGGAAGCTCGGTTTTGGGGTGTTGTTATATAAACCTTTAATCAGACCCTCACTTTCTGCTTGGTATCTGATACCTCCTATTGCTAAACGTTTCCAGGGTTCTGAGATATGAATTGGCTTCTCATTGGTACCTTCTTCAGTGATACCGAGGTCATAAGCTTTTTTGTCTTCATTTATGGTGGTTAGAGTTAGTGTCTATTCATTGAAATGAAGGTAGAACTTATTTATATTTCTAGTTTTCCTTATTATTTTGGTGTGACTTTGGAGAGAAGAGGTCACAGAGGTCTTTATTATCCTAATTAGAATTCTAAGTAATTTTTGACCCCAAATGATTTTTGACTCCTATTTTTTAACTCATAACATCCAGTAGAGTTGAGGATGGATGATATTTTGCAACTGTTTTTGTATGTATCCAGGCCATCCTCAAAATACTGATATTTTTTGTTATTTAGAAGAGTCAAATGAAGGTGTTAGGAAGTCTGAGTAGTTCCACTGCCATTTAGAACAGCGTCATTGAAAGGAAACAGCTTTAATTTAGATGTATAATTCTTGACTGCTTTACTTGGAAAAGGAGTATTTCTGCTTTTTGAACAAAGCATGACTGTAGTCTTAAGTTTCATTTTATGCTCTTAATGCATACTATTTTATAGGATACTGAACAACAAATGATTCAGCAAATTCGTATTCTGTCAGGATTGCAGTGGGTCCTATGTATTACAGCACTTGGCATTGAATGATAAGATAGCTCACTCTTGACTTACTGGTTCAAACCTAGTAAACATACATACAAAGTGTGATTGTTGGGTTATTCTACCTCTTTATATAGTCTTAGTCTTACAGAAATGGCTTTGCCTTTCTTAAATTAGATGTTAACAAATAAATGTGAATTTTTAAAAATCCAGTAGTGTCTTTTTACATATTTTTGTGTGTGGGGACATATGCTCAGCATAATAAATGTGTAAGAGTGCTATGAAAGGTAAATGTAATATCAAAATAATTGTTCAAACATTAGCTCTTTGGCTAAGTGAATAAGACTTCTAAAAACTTTCCTTTTTTTTTCTTCTCTTTTTCTTTGGGAACAGTGCGTTTCTCCAGGGCCCATCAGCTCCAAGCCTTTGTCCTTCAATCTAATTGTGGAGGGTGCAGCTCAGCTCCAAGTCCAATCACCATTTTCAATCTTGGTTGCAGGGGACGCAGCCCCCTATCCCATTCGGGAATTGAACCAGCAACCTTGTTGTTGAGAGCTCGTGCTCTAACCAACTGAGCCATCTGGCTGCCCCTAAAAACTTTTCTTTTGGAAAATTTCAAACGTACAGAAAAGTTAAGATTGTTATTAGAGTGAATTATTACAGTGTTATTACAGTGAATCCCCTTATATCCTCCCTCTAGATTCACCAGTTTAACCAATATTTTGCTCTATTTGCTTTTATGTCTTAGGAAAGTTTAGTTTGTATATAACATGGTGTATGATTCAAAATAGATTAAAGATCTGAATTTCAAGGGGAATATAGTTATTAAAAAATGAACTAGGATATTAAGCTATAAGTCTTTGCATTGCTGTTGATTTTTTGTAAAAATGAGGTTTTACAATGCGTTAGGCACTCTCTCTGAGCACCAGGGGTGCAGTGATGAGTAGTATAGGCTTGGTTATTTCCTATAAGACACCTTATTTTTCTCTTGTGTTTTATCTTACATAGTTATGGTTGCTATACCTCAAGAAAGATACTGAATTTTAAACAACCAGCTAGCAACACTATATTTATCTAGAGAGTAGTCTTCCATCAATCTCTAAATACAATTCAGACCAAAGCAAATCTTATATTTACAAATCCCCTAAAGTAAAGCCACAGTACTTGGTGTTTTCTTAGTGCTCTACTGACCCTGATTTTTGACCTTTTTTATTAAGCCCAAAGCAGTTGAGAAGCAGCAGATTTTTGCTGCTCTGCAGGTAACATGTCCAGCCAGTAGAAAATGAGACCAGATAGACATTTAGGGAGGAGACCTGAAAACTAAAATGAAGATTAAAGATTGTATTACTTACTGTACCATACAGTTCCAAATTTGTGAATTGATGATTATGTGACCAATCAGAGGAAATTCTTATATCATCAGTAGTCTCTGTCAAGATCGGAAGTTTGATATATTTTGCAAACATGATGCAAAATGACTACGTTTTAGTACCATCTGTATAATCAGACTAACTTCAGTGGAATCGTTTTTCCACAAGATGCTGGATAAGTGATTGATTTTAAAATAACAAAAATAACTTATATTCAAAAATATATTTTAAATTGGAATGCATCAATGGAAAAGTAAAGCCTGAGGGTGAATATACAAACAGAAAATAGGAGCCTGGATAAGGTAAACTTAAAGATTTATTCACCAGTTCTCAAGTACTAGGATTGTCGGAGGGATGTCTTTGAAATATGAACGAACCGGTTTTGGGGATAAACATAAGGATTTTTCCATATTGAATAATACCTTTAAAGAAGTAATCTCACCCCAATAAATTAAAAAAAAAAAGAAAGAAGTAATCTCTGTTTTAAATGGGTTCAAAAAGGTTTTGCACAGATATGTAAACGTCAGAGCCATAAATAGCATCTTGGTGATACTGGCTTATACCTAATTTAAGATGGACTTCCAGGTCAGCCATGCTCTTAACTAATATTCCTCCTTCAAGAGTAGTGGGCTTTGTAGATCTTAGTCAGACAAGGTTTGGCAGTCTGTATTTCTCTATACAATAAAATATGCTAATCAAATATTTAATAGTACTGTCTTATATACCAGCAGTAACTATAAATTAAACAACATGTGGACTATTTGTGGAGCTGTTTGTGACTCATGGTTGATGTGTGCTTAAGGGAATACAAATAATTTTAATGTTTAAAATTATTAGTTACACTGATAAACTCCAATGTTACTAATTTTTACACTGTACACAATACAACTTTCCCTCTTCAATTTCTCTTCTGAAAAATTTTCCTTATTTAGATGTTTTTATGAGTAGGTGCCACAAATTACTGCACATTTACAGAACTTTTAAACACAAGCATTTTAAACTTTGTTCTTTAGCTCCCAGCGTATGTTTTGTTGAGCTGATTTCAGTGTCTTTCTAGGTTATGTTTTTTAGCAGGCACTGTTTAGGACATTGACGATGAGGCACTGTGTGTATATATGAATACTCATAACGCTTTGTGCTAGGTTAGTGATGATTTCCAACTCCAGCAGTGATTTGGGTAACGTCTCTATCCTTGGAATACGTTATGTTAGTCTCATAAAAATGTTCCTGTCAAATGGACTGTTTCTTCAAACATTTTGCCTTTTTTCCTGATCTTTTAATTTTAGTAAACTCACTGTGTTTAGAATTGTTCAGTTGAGCGAGAATTTTTTTAGGGAACTGTATTCTCAAATACAGCTTGTTTCATCATATGCTCTTAGGTGAATTCACTTGTTGAGTGATGGGAATGAGTAGCTGGAAAGACAGAATTGGAAGTTTTAAACATTAATTTTAAGGGAAGTGTTATAGCTAACTTACAGAGTAAATAATTCACAAATTTTAATTTGTTCTTATCTACTATAAAACACATCTTCCTGAAAGCAGTGGTGCTTGGTATTGCGCGATCGTACATTGTTTTGTAGATTTTGAAATGAGCCACAGAATAGCATCACAGCTTGACTCTTCCGTGGTATTTGTCGGTTATATTTTCTCATATAACTACAATGGTCTACTTTAGTGGATGATTTGCTTTAAGGCAGTGTTTGGCCTTCCCCAAACATTGTGAAATTTGGACAGTCAGTGGTGGGTTCCTTTTCTTTAAAGATGATAAAGAATGATACAGTTGTTGAAATGTGCAGTGATTGTGAAGATATGGTTTTCTTAACAGCAATACAAGCATCACCAGAAAACTTGATGGAAATGCGAGTTCTCATGTTCCACCACTGATCTGTTGAGTCAGAAATTCCTTGGGTAGGCAGGAATTTGGACAGAGCCCTCCAGTTGATTTTGATATAAGCTAAAGTTTGAGAATCAAGGCTGTAATATTAAATACATCACAGAAATAGTTGTATTTTACTTTTTTTTCTTACCCCATAATGTATCTTGGAGATCATTCCTCATCAGTGTTAAATAGTTTTCTTCATTTTTTTAACTGCTGCATAGTATTCTGTTAGATATATCATTTAGTCAACCAGTTTTCTCTTTATCAGCATTTTGGGTCTGGAGGGTCAACTGTTTAGAAACTATGTGGTACTAACTGTGAAGGGCCTTTTCTGATCTGGCAATAAGCTTGTACTTCATCCTATAGATGGGTTAGATCTATGCCACGTATTTGTGATGCTGCCACTGGCCGCGTGAATTGAGGCCTTTAACTTAGGAAACATGAGAGTAGAAGCAGGTCTCAAAGGCATGATAATAAGTTTCTGAATTGAAATATGTGCATGTAGGGTGTCTAGGTTAATATGTCCAGTAGACACTTGTATACCTCTGGGAGGTAAGGATTGGCATCTAGTCTGGAGAGATAAAAGCAGTTGAAGTCATAGTGGCTTCAATGAATATGGAGTGAAAAAGAAGACCTCCAAAAACTGTTCAAGTAACACCAACGTTTAAGTGTAGACAGGATAGGAACCCCACAAGGAAATTAAGAAGTAATGACGAGTGGCGGCCGGTTAGTTCAGTTGGTTAGAGTGCCGTGCTCTTGACGACAAGGTTGCTGGTTCGATCCCCACATGGGCCACTGGGAGCTGCACCCTCCACAATTAGACTGAAACAACTGCTTGACTTGGAGCTGATGGGTCTTGGAAAAACACACTTAAAATAAAATTTAAAAACTTTTAAAAAAGAAGAAGAAATGGCCAGAGTGGTGAGTCGGGAATGGTGTAGTGAAAAGAACATGGATTAATATCTGTGTTGCCACTGTTCAGGCAGGTTTTGAAATCTTTATGACCCTTTAGACGGGCAAATAATGCCTACCTTGCAAACTGAGTGGATGAAGTGGAATGATGCAACAGCTCGGACAGGGCCTGGGCCACAATAGGCGTTCACTCAGATATTTGTTAAGACCAAAAACCTGGGAGTTATCCTTGATGCCTCTCTCACATTCCTCATCAGCAGATTGTTTTGGCTCTACTTTCTGAATCTCCCCACTTGTTACTATCTCTGCTGCTACTCTCCTGGTCCATGACACCATCATGTGGCCTAGATTATGGTAGAAACTTCTTAAGTGTTCTCTCTGCTTCCTTTCTTGTCCTCTACAGTCCCTTCTTGATAAGACACCTGCACTAACTCGATTAACATTTAATTGATATATCACTCTTCTGCTTAGAACCTTCCGGTGGCATTCCATGTCACTCAGAAAGAGCATCTAGGGCTCACTTGATCTCCTGATACTGCTTGGCCCTCATCTTCTATTCCTAATTCATATTGCTTTGTCCACTTGCCAGTATTTCAGCTGCCTTGCTGTTCTTTGATTTACCAGACAGACTCCTAACTCAGGACCTTTGCGCCTGTTCTCTGTCTTCAACCACTTCACTTAGGTACGCGCATAACTTATTCCCTGACTTCTTCCAAGAGTTTGCTCAAATATCATTTTACTGGTAAAGTCTTCCCTTTGTACCTTACCTGCTTACCTGACTTCTCTATTGTATTTAATATCTTTTTTTGACAACTATATTTACTTGTTTTGTTAATTGGCTGTCTCACATCTCTAGAATGAGTAAATCTTTTTTAAATAAAATATCCCACATTTTGGATTTGTTTCCTCATGATTAAATTCAAATTGAATATTTTGGCAAAAATGCTACCTAGGTAATGTGTCTTTCTCAATGCGCTACATCAGGAGTTACATAATGTATTTTGTCCTTTTTAGGAGATACACTAAATTTGAGCCCTTGAGTAGGATACAGTCTGTCAGATTTCTTCATTAAAGGTACTTTTCCCCTTTGTAATTAATAGCTAATAGGGTAATGCATTGAGAGTGCATTGCTACCTTATTCTCCAATAACATCATTTTATCCAGTGGTTTGATCCATGAATGAATCAATTACTATATTTCAGGTTGCAAAAAAATGTTTATGTTTCCCTTTTTTTTTTTTAAGAGCATAAAAACTCTGACCAGAATCTCTTTGGCCAGCTTACTTTCACATTTCATTAGTCAGACTTGTGTTAGCGTGGACATGGTTAGATGAGCATTTTCCTGACTTTTACCACACACAACCATAATAGCCTTCGTTGATCTATTTTCCCTAGCCTTTTTTTAAATTTAAACAAATTTTTAAAAATTTTAATCAAAGGAATAGCTATTCATAGTTTTAAAAAGTTAAACAGTACTTTATGACTTATAGGAGATTCCTGTACCACTCTTTCGACTGTGAGTCCTGCTGTCCTGTGACAGCCCTTTCAACCCTTAGCTGATTCTCCTGGTGTTTACCGTCATATTTCTAAATAATATAATTATTTAGCTGTTTATCAATTTTAGACATTATCTGTTGACTTCCTATTGTGTAATGTGAGACTTTGAACCCAGACGTCTTGGCTCCATAGCTCATGCTGCTGCTAGTTTGTTGTACAAGGTGAATATTCTACGCTAGAGATGTAGCTGGTCCTTTGTTTTATTTACTATATATGCCTCCTTAATTCTGATATTCCTTAGTGTGATTTTTAATTAGCTTTTTTTAGTGTTCTAATTATGATTTCTTGATTTTTTTATTTAAAGAGCAGTTTAAAAAAATCAAATTAAATCACTGATGTGCACACATACATATACACATACGTACATATATACACAAACACACAGACAACACCCTTGCCTGAGTAATGGAACAGCTACTTATTTTTCCTTCTGACTTTTTTTTTGTTTTAAAGATTTTAATGGGGAAGGGGAACAGGACTTTATTGGGGAACAGTGTGTACTTCCAGGACTTTTTCCAAGTCAAGTTGTTGTCCTTTCAGTCTTAGTTGTGTAGGGCGCAGCTCAGCTCCAGGTCCAGTTGCCGTTGCTAGTTGCAGGGGGCGCAGCCCACCATCACTTGCGGGAGTTGAGGAATCGAACTGGCAACCTTGTGGTTGAGAGCCCACTGGCCCGTGTGGGAATCGAACCAGCAGCCTTCAGAGTTAGGAGCACAGAGCTCCAACCGCTTGAGCCACCGGGGCTGGCCCTTAATTTTTATAAGAATTTATTTGAGTGAAACTGATAACAGGCTGGGAAACAAAATCTCAGATGCTCCCTCCTCTCCTCCTGGCATATTTTGAACTTAATTATCTGCATAAATAATTTTATGTATTGTTACCTGTATATAATTGCTTTCATTATTTTCACTTTCTTTTATGTATGTCTTTATTTGTATGATATTCATGTTCCTTTTCATGTCTCAAAAATAATGTTTTTTATGTGCCAAGAATGTTACTTATTTTTCATTTGTTGGTGTTCAATTTTGAAATGAACACTAAGAATCTGAAGTAAATTAGTCCATTTTCATACCTCAGAAAGACTGGTTCTGTTTTTCTAGAAAGAAAAAATTAGTTTGAAATTGTGAGATTCTAAGATTGATCTAGGTACTGTAAATACTTATATTTGGAGAATGACTTGCTGGGCATGTGGTAATTTTGCCCTTGGAAAACAAACGGAAGAAAAGCTTTTAATTTTATCTTGAATTAACTGTATTTACTTAAAAAATATATTAGAGTAGTGCTAAATTTTAGTTCACATGTATCTATTTTCAGATTCAAAAAATGACAGATGAAAATACAGCAGACCTTTAAGTTAAAAACACTGCTTTAGAAATAGTGATGATTTTGGAAATACTTTTAACGGCTTATTCTACCTGTTTTGATAGAGTGTTACAGAAAGAAAATTGTTGACAACAGAAAGGAAAATAGTTGAGGTACATGTTTCCTTGTAATTAAAAAATTTTAGAGCCAGCTGTTGAAATCCAGATATGGTGAAAACTAAGCATTTTCAGTCACTAACACTGAGGGGTTTTGGTTTATTCTGTAAGCACTTACTGAACATATATTGCGTATAAAGGCCATGACAGTTATATAGACATGAAAGGAAAAATAACAAAAGTTTCTTTTTCAAAGAGCTCACAGTTTAGTGATCTAATTACTCACCTAACTGTTCAATAAAATGTGTGAATGATAAGGCTATGTAAGGATGTAATGTGGGAAACGGGAGCAACTGGTAAGCCCTGATCAGTAGTGTAGGTCTCAGGAGGAGGTCATTTAAGCTGAGCCTTGAAGCGTGATTAATAAGGTGCCGGGGTTTGGGGGGCGTTTTCAGGTGGAGGGAACAGCATAGGAATGGAGTCATTTGTACATGGTGTTTTTGAAGTCTGCGGGTGTGGGAGGCGTGCAGGATATAAATTGCAGCTAGATTGTAGAAGGCCTTGAAAGTCTTGTTAAGGAGTTAGGATATTTCTAATGTATCATCAAGCGATTTTAGATTTAAGGTATGACTTTTTTTGTGTTTAAAAAGTGGCCGGTCAGCTCAGTTGGTTAGAGTGTGGTGCTGGTAGCACGATGGTTGCCGGTTCGATCCCCACAAGGGCCACTGTGACCTCTGCCCTCCTTAAAAAAAAACAACACACACCAAGTATACTGTATATACTTTGATATATGTAGAAAAGGACTTGAAGAGATATAAACCAAACTATTATCCTGGGATTTAACGAAGACAGAGACAAATTTGCAAAATGCTGGCTAGAATCCAAGAGCGAGATGAGGGTCTGAGCTAGGTAGGAAGGTGAGGATTAAGACATTAAAGAAATAGACTTGATTTAGTGTGATTAGATGTTGGAGGCAAGATTGGTAAGAGGAGGGGACCAGTTAGGTTTCTAACTTGGGCAACTAATAACTGATATCTTTAACTGAAACACTTAATGGTAGGTGTCAGAGGCAGGAATGGGGTGCGGATTCTCCCCCATCTCCCATTTTTGAGTTCATTTATGTGAGGTCTCTACTAATCCATCTAAACTCTATTGGAAAGAATGACGGAATGAGCTGTTTAATCAATTTACAAACATATATTCTAATGCCCACTGTGGGCACGGTGCTAGGTCTTGGGGAGACCATGAACAAAACTGAGGGTGCCTAATGCCTGGAGTGACCCCGTGATTCATCATCCAAACTGGAACACTCGAGAGTGAAAGGGAGTGCTAAAAATAGTTACATAATTTGTTGAAATATTTGATACTGTTTTTTATCTATTCCAAAACTACTTTGAAAAATAATTCTTAAAAATGAATGTATTCATTACAGCAAAACCTTTTTTCAGTATTATGACGCAGGCAGAATATTTTTTTTGGTCATATTCATACACGTGTATTAGCTGTATCTCTAAGCCATGTTCCTTATACTTTTTTAAAGAATGTACTTTATCCACTACGGTTGTGTTTTTTTAAGAGAATTTTCTGCAGTCCTTTAAGTTGTATTTTAAGGTTGATAAATTGGAAATTGTTGGCACTTCCTGTTGGCAAGCTCTTATTTTCAGTAACTGCAATTTGCCAAAGACTTAAAAACCTGGAGATATTTTTGGCATTTCAGTTCATTGAATACTGTGATTAAATACTTCCAACTGATTTAAAAATGCAAACAAAATTTAGAAGACTCATTTATAAAAATAGTTCAATAGCATTCATTGTAGGACACTTAGGTAGATTTATGAATTCTTTAAACACTTAAACATTTCCAAATTATAATTGACGACATGTTTAACAGAGAAATCACATGCTGCCTTTACATTCGTATATATGTGTATGTATATCTCATCATCATTATCAATTGATTGCAAATTTATAGTTCAGTCACTGTGTATTTCTAAATTTTAACATTAATTTATCGTTCAGTTGACAGAATGTTGTAACCTTTTTGTATGCAGTTATAAATAATGTGTATTCCACAGTCATTCCAAGTATACTTTTTGTTCCATAGGGGTTTTTGGTTTTTTTTTTAGCTTAGTGGGAATATTGTTTTTACCGTGACACTGTACTTCACTAAAATTTGTTTTCTCATTATCACTAAAAGAAAAAGTTCATCTTCAATGTGTCATATATTTTTAACTGAATTCACAGTAGCATCCCAGTAATAATATGTTTCACCTTCGAGAGAATGAACTTCCAAAAGCTTTATTTTGATTCCATGAATTGAATGAAAGAAACGATGTCATCATTAATGGGCTGGTTTGAAACATGATACTGGAACACTTGCATCAATAGTCTCTTTGTGAAGTTCTGCTACTGAAGCCAACAGATTAATAATTCTTTAATTTTTTTTGAATGGACAAAACTTGGAATTAAACAATTAATTTAGGGGAACACTCATTTGATTCAAGTTACACTTTACAGTATATTTTGTAAAGGAATCTTGCAACTGTATGTTATTTTCATCTTCAAACAGTCTTAATAGTAATTGCTACCTTTAGAATTAAATGTTGATGCTTCTTCAGATTTTTTTCTTCATGTCATTGTTACAACTTTAAACAAACTTTCTCTGAGTGAATTGCCATCTACAGGGTTTATTGCAAAATACATAGTTTTAGAAATACACTGTAAAATAAATGATGAAATCATTGTAGCAAAAGCATTTCTATTCTCTGTATATTCTGAAATGACTGCACATGTACATTTCTTTTTTTGTTTGTATCTTTTTTTTTATGATTAGTTTCAGATTCACCCACATTTCATGTATACATATAATTTTCCATGTTTTTTATCCCACTGACCGGTAACCTGATGACTTCTTGCATCTTGTTGAGGCAGCAGCCTCAAACATTCTCCTCCCAGCATCTGTTAAGACCAGGAGTTGGCTGTTTTTTGCTCTGCTTGATATCGGCTTGCTGTGTTAGAAGGGGAATTGTCAGTTATTTTGCATTTGTAAAGGGTTGAGACAGGTTATCACTGGTCATATTTTTAGATTTAACCATGTGTTAAAAAGTGATAACTGTTTATTTACCCTGCACTTGTCTCACCTAACAAGTAAGACCTTAGCAGAAGTTTGTAGTCCCAAGTCATGTTCTACCAAACCCTCTCCACTTACTTTAATGCAACTTTGTTGAAAATGAAAAATCTGAGACCGAGAGTAAATTTGGACAGGACATTGGAAAACATCAAAAATGAAGACCCTTCTGGTCAAAGAGATTTAGTGATCACCACACTTGGAGCAGTTTGGTGGGGGCGATACATATTCATCAAACAAACAAAAACACCAAGTCTGAATGAATCTCTAGTTAGAAAATTGCAGTGAGTAGAAATCACACTGTGAAATCAGAATAAACATAGGTTCTTATTCTTAATATCCCAGGGTGCCAAAAAAAATGCATACAAGTGGACACTTTGGTGAGTGTTGCTCAAGCAGCAGTTTGCCATAATCAGAAGTGTCTGGATGCTGATGGTAACCACTTTGAGCACCTCTTGTAATTGCGAAGTCAGATGTGACTTGTATTCATCTTTTGTTATCGGTATATATTGAGCATTACAATTTTAATACAATTTTCCTTTCTTAAAATTGTATAATTTTTTTTGGCACTCTCTGTATTTCAGAACATGGACAGGTGGCTCAGGGAATGCTGTCCTGAGGAACTGACATTTATGCTGAAATCTGAGATGATATTAGAAGTTAGGGAGGAGAAAAGAGTGAGCAGAGGAGGAGGAACATTCCATACAGAGGAGTCAGTCACAGAAAGGTCCTTGATGAGTGAAAAAGCTTATGAGTTCAAAGAACTAAAAGGTCTGTGTTGTAGGTGGGAGTCAGGTAAGGAGAGCAAAAGCCACAGGTGTTGAAGGGCAGGTGTTGGCCAGATCACGCAGTCCGGTTGTGTACGCGAAGCATTCGAATTCCAGTGAAGGTTTGGGCAGGGATGTGACGTATTTAAATTTTAAGATGGTTGGCTTCGATAATACATGGAATTGGAGTTGGAATTTTCTAGTTAAAGACTTAACAAAGGTATATTTAAACTCATACGTATATTGAGTGAGTGATTGAATCTTTTAGGAGCATGAGAAACTAGATTTGAAAGGACCCATCAGTGCCCATGACAGTGAGCTTTTAATTTTTTTCTGGAAATGATCTTTTAGTGCCAAATATATTAGATAGAATATTGAACCAAGAGACAGGTTTCTAATCAGAGTTAATTTGCCTTTTGAGTTTGAGCAAGTCTGAGCTTCTATCTGTAAATTGGGCGTGTTAGAGAAATGTGTGTTTAACTTAATTGTGTTAATCGCTTAACTCTAGTTAACATATGTGCTGAGTCTTGCTGAGTCATTTGCCCAGACTGTGTGGGCAAGGCTTAATTAAAGCCAGCTAAGCAAACCTCTTCTGTAGAAATTAGAGGAAAGAGAGTTGTTTCTTATGTGTTTTATTTATTGTTTTTTTAAATTAAATGTATTGGGGTGACGTTGATTAGTAAAATTATATAGGTTTCAAGTGTACGATTCTGTAATACATCATCTATAAATCACATTGTGTGTTCACCACCCAAAGTCAATTCTCCTTCCATCACCCTTTACCGTTTTCTACCACTCTCCCACTTCCCTTACCCTCTGGTAACCACTGAACTATTGTCTATGCCTATGAGTTTTTATTTATGTTGTTTGTTTGTTGCTTTCAGTTTTATATCCCATATGTGAGTGAAATCATGTGGTTCTCAATTTTTTTCTGTGACTCATTTCACTTAGTATGATTATCTCAGGATCCATCCATGTTGTCACACATGGCAGTATTTCATCTTTTCTCATAGCTGAGTAATATCCTATTGCATGTGTGTACCACGTCTTTATCCAGTCATCTATCGAGGGACACTTTGGTTGTGGGAATAAATTGGTACAGTCACTATGGAAACCAGTGTGAAGGTCCTGGGGTATCAGTTCATACAGATTCTTCGTTGAGGAGAGAATATGGTACACTATCTAGGCGACAGGACTACCGAGCTCATATATTTACACATTTTTTCCTTTGATAATACATTCTTACTGCCCAATGCAGCCTCTTTTCCCTCTAAACAGCATTGAGATGCTTTAGAATTTTTATGCCCCAGAAGTTGGCTTTAATAGAGGTGGTCTGAATTTCTGTAGCAGAACCATGGTGAAAGTTGATAGTCCTGTCACCAGAAGGCCCCCTACCTAGTTCATCAGTAAAACTACGTCTTTGTCTCTGTAGTTAAAAAAGGTAATCCTAACTGTCCAGGAGTACTGCTGGATTGGAGTATCCCTCAGGATTCACCAATTTATGTTTTTCTATAAACTTTTTGAGGTATATCTTGAAGATATTAATGCCTTAAATAGCAAGGCATTTAAATTTTTTTAACTGTTTAGATAGTTTTGACAGTAACAATCTTGGTTTGGGGGCATTGTACGTCCTTGAGTCAGTTGTAGATTTCTCTTTACTCTGTATTTTCTGTTCCCTTGAGTTAAAATGGATGTATAGCTACTAGTATTTTGCTAGAGCTCCGTGGTTTTAGGGACCAGGCTCCTTGGACTTGAAGTTATGCATCTTTGGCTTTATCACGGGAGTTGGCCTTCGTGGCCTCAAGTTTCTCTTTTCATGGGTTTGGCTTCCTGGCTTTTTCACAGAGTAGATGACTTGCTTTTGGCTCCTCTGGGAAGTTCAGAAATTAGACCTGGATCCAGAAGGATCGGCTGTAGCGCTCAAGAGGAAATGGTGAGAAACACTAGATTAAATCAAGAAGTTGCAATTTGAGCAGAACATTATTAAATCTGGTTTTAAAACAGTTATATAAATTTTTACAGTCACTTAATAAAGTGACTACATCTATTTGAATCTCAAGGATTTTTTTCCCTTGGAATTGATATTTGTTTGTTTCATAATACTGAATACAGTTTCAGAAAAATTTTAGGGTACTTCTACTTTCCTTCTTAGGAGCCTTGCACAATGCTGTGAAGAAGACAGGGTGGGCAACTGCTCATTTCACAGGTGAGGAAGGAAGCTTTGGAATTAGAAACACTTGGATTTGTTTTTTGGCTTCACCTCAATTTTCTCATCTTTTTAAAAAAATTATCTTTCAAGATTGTTACAAGTAGCAAATTAAATACATAGTGGAAGTGTCCACCACATTGTATGGTATATAAATTCTTAACACATGTTAGTGTACCTCTGTGGTTCTCAAAGTTTGGATCTCCACAGACTCCACCTGGGGCTCTTCTTTGACCAGAAAGTCAAAACTATTTTCATATTAATTCTTTGATGTTATTTGCCTTTTTCCGCACCATGTTGACACTCACATCTGGTGGTGCAGAAGCAGTGCTGTGTAAAATTGCTGGCCTTAGCATGAATCAAGACAGTGGGACCAAGCTGGTTTTGTTATTGTATTCTTTACCACCATGGACTCACAGGAAAAAACAGCCTAATTTCACTTAAGAATGTCCTTAATGAAGCAGAGTTTTTAATTTTATTAAATCTTGACTCTTGTGCCCATCTCTTTTTCCTCTGTGATAAAATGGGAAGTAAATGTAAAATATTCCTGCCTCATTCTGAGATAATGATGGTTGTCTCAAGGAAAAGCACTTGTGAAATTTTTGAATTGGCTACCTTTTTCATGGAACACCATTTATCCTTGAAAGAACAACTGGCACACTGTGGTTATTCAAATTTGAGTACTTGGCAGACACTTTCTCAAATTGAATGAAATGCTAGTATTTATTTGTTGCCAATGATAAAATTCATGCTTTTAAATGAAAATTAAAATTTTGGAAAATGTTTGCCTCCCTTCTTGAGCTTGACAGCTTTCCAGTACTTAGAGATTCTCCTGATGAGGTCCATGGTGATATTAATGAATGACTTTTCATATTGTGTAATGAGATGTGTCAACATTTGGAAGAACTTTGTAGTTTAGTGAACCAGTATTTTCCAAATGACCAATACACGATGTTATAAAATTGTGCATGGATAAAAAGATCCTTCAAAGTGTAAAGTAACTGATGGATTTAATGTAGTAGAATATTGAAAAGTTCATTGATGTGGTTTCAGATTCCACATTGCACCCAAATAATTATTGCTTTATAGTGTCAAAGAATATTTAGAATTCTGAATAGGCTCTTAAAATGTTCCTCCCTGTCTAACTACACATTTGTATGTAACTAGACTTTTTTCATATTCTTCATGTGTTTCAACCAAAATAGCATATTGCAATAGACGGAATATAGAAGCAGATATGAAAGTCCAGTTGTCTATTAAGCTGGATATTAAAGTTACAAAACTATAAAATCGTGCCATTCTTCTCACTAAGTTTATTTTTGTTTTGGAAAATATAGTTATGTTTCATTAAAATGTTACTTTTGTGGATCTATTATTTTAAAATACATTAATATTTTAAATTTTTCTTAGTTAATTTCTAATATGGTAAATATAAATTGACATAACCTACATAAACAAAAGCTTGTTGGGATTCTCAGTAATTTTAGGAGTATTAAAGGGGTCCTCGGAACAAAATGTTTGAGAACTGCTGGTATATCTCTTTTATTGCTTCTGTGGTCCCTATGAACTCAGTTTATAATTTAGTAGGAGAGACTGACACAAATGAAAAGTGACGTGATAGGATAACATATGAAGTAATGGTATTGAGAAAAGTCACTTAAGGAATCCATTCACAACAAATAAAATTTCCTAGCAAATAATGGAAAACAACAAAAATGTTGGAAGCTTGCTGAGAAATAAAACTTATGAAAGCAAGTTTTATGTTGTATTTGACAAAATTTAGATTACAATTTTAATTTTTGGTTACTGTTTAGCACTGAGAGAAAGAACCTAGTGTTGGAAGAGTTGGCATATTTGTTCTGACAAAATTGTATAAATAAGATCCTTTAATCTTTTGTTTTTATAAACATAAGAAGTCCTTAAAAATATATTTAAAAGTCTTATTCATTTTTAAGGGACTCAATCTTTTGTTCATATAATTTTAATTTTCAGCCCACTTGTGCTATCATCCATATCTATTTCTGTTCCTCTATTCATTCCTCATTTGTCAATGGCTTAGCAGTTCTCCCCTATCAGTTTTCATTGCATCTTTTACTGGATTTGCAGTCTCTCTTTATAGTTAAGTTCACACTGTTATTGGAACTATTTGGTTAGAGACATACCAACAATGTTCAAATTCCACTACTCTGCTGGAATGAGATGGTTTTGTGCTTTGGCTGATGGTCTCCTAAGTGGAGCAGTGCAGATTTAACTTCTTTAAGCAGATGTTTTGTCATCTGACATAAGCTAGAGAAGAAGTTGCTGAAAAGGTTTTTGGTTGTTTTTTTTTTTGAGAAAAAAGAAAAGGAAAACAAAACCTGAGCTGAAAGCTAGAGGTGAGAAGGAGGTTATGGTTTGTGGAAGTCAAGTAAATTAGCAGGAATTTAAAGAGGTTGTGTTTTATCTAATACAGAATAAACAAATGCCATTGCAAAGTATTCTGATGATGTAAAAGTATCTTGACAAAATCAAAAGTTGTCATATCGTGGAGAGTAAGCATTATGTCTGCATTAATAATAAATTTGAAACAGATAATCAAGTCCTAGATTCTGAAGATTTGATGGCCTTTAGAGACAGTGTAATTAACTCATTGTATAATTATGGATTTAGAAAAACTTTTATTGTGTGACAAGTTGTAAATATCCATAAAAGGGAAGGGGAGGTGGAAAGCAAATAAAGGGTTAGAAGATAAGTGAGCAAATTCTGGGAAAATTGACAAAAGAGTTGTTGGCCTGAGAATCATGCTGTTGCCTGGGAAACAGTTTGGGCTGGACCGAGGAGCCCCATCAGGAGAAAAAGATAAGGACAGGCCAAAAGGAGAATGGACAGTTTGACTCACTAGTCGTAAAGCATTAGACTGGTATAAGGCTGAACATGAGTAGCTAGAGTAGGATTCAGAACCAGTTTAATAGCTTGGGGGCTTTTTATGTACCGTCCTAGGCTTTCTGTACATGGTCTCATTTAATCCTCTCAACCTAATGGAAATGGAAATTATAATTCCTCCCGCAGATGGGGGAAACAGAGTTAGGTGTAGAGAGGTTAAAGTTTCACCCAATACAACACAGCTTTTAAGTTGGGGCAAAAGCAATTGTGGTTTAAAAAGTTAAAAATAATTGCGAAAACTGCAGTTACTTTTGCACCAACCTAATAGTATATGGCAGAGCCACAGACCATGTTTTTCTGCGTCCTCTTAATTACTGTGTTCCACACTGCCATTTTTTTTTTTTTTAAGTTTTAGGTGTACAAAACAATGTAATAGACATTTACACCCCTCACAAAGTGATAACTCCCCTCCCCCATCTACTACCACTCTGATATCTTATGTAACTGTTATAATTCCATTGACTCTATTCCCTATGCTGTAGTCCACGTCCCGTGACTGTGTGTGTGTGTGTATTATAGTTGACATTCAGTATTATTCAGCTTCAGGTGAACAGCACAGTGGTCAGGCATCTACACCATCCATGAAGTGGTCTCCCTAATGAGACAAGTGCCCATCTGACACCCTACAGAATCTTTACAATATTGATTATATTCCCCAAACTGTATTTCATATCCCCGTGGCTATATTTTGAGTACAAATTTGTACTTTCTAATCCCCTCATCTTCTCCCCCATCCCCACCCCCCTCCCGTCTAGCAACCCTCAGTTTTTTTCTCTATGTCTCTGAAACTGTTTCTGATTAGTTTGCTCATTTATTCTATTCTTTAGATTCCACATATAAGTGAGCTCATATGGTATTTGTCTTTCTCCATCTGACTTATTTCACTTAGCATAAAAATATTCTCTAGGTCCATCCATGTCGTTGGAAATGGTAATATTTCATTCTTCTTTATGGCGGATCCAAACTGCCTTTCTTAATGCCTAAAGTGAATTCACTGTCAATACTGTACTTGTATTTGCCTATTGATGTATAGGTTATAACCTAACAGATCATCAAAATATGATTGGAGTAGCTTTATAGGGATCGACATAGTTGAGGCAGGTTACTCTTGATGCTATGGTACCGAATCAGAATGTAAGAAGTTACTGGTGTTCTGGAGAACAATACCTTCTGGAAGATGCCTTCCAAAGTTTTGGGTAGTGGAAGTGACAGCAAAAGCAGTAAAATGGTGCTTTATCACAGAATATACTTGCTCAGTTCTTTGGCATGAAAAAGTTTCTCCTTCGTTTTTAAGAAAAGTGTCAAAGGAGCATATAAAGAGAGCTCAGGAGTAAAGGAAATGGAGGAAATTCATCAGGGACCCAAGGAGTTAACTATATGTGCCAGATTTAAAACTACCTCTGGAAATACATGATTCTGATGAAATAAGTCTTAATGACTTCTGTAAAACAAAGCAAATCTCATTAATTTCCACTTATTAATTTTGAATTCAAAATAATTAAGACATAGTAAATGTGATTGTTTTACTTTTTCATCAGAGCTTTGGCTTTTTCAGATATCTCATGAGATGCAAATGTAAATTGGTTATATTTTTTTCATTTTTACCAAATTGGATAGGTGGTAAAAGGCAAATGCCAAATATTTAAAATGCTACATAGGTATTACAAATACAGGTATTAAAGGCGATTTTAAATTTTCGAAGAAGAAAATTTATTCTGGCAGGGTGAGAAAAGGCATCACATCTCTTGTGCATAAAGAAACATGTTTTCTTTTTGTGGTGTTGCTTCTCTTGATTTTATATTATTTTCTATTAACTGGTATTGTGGAATTCATCAGATTTCCCAGCTGTCTTCTCTATTACTTCTGAGAATCTTAATGATCTTATAGATTAGAAGAGTGTCTCTAAAATTATGCATAACAAATAAGACTTGCGCCTGACTTATACCTATAGATTCAGCTTTATTATATGTTACTGTGTGTTGTCAGCTTCTTTTGTTTACTTGGATGAAATTATTTTTTGTTTGAATGACTTCTGTTGTCATTTGTAATGCAATGTACAGGTACTTCAGAGTAGACTAGCTACTTTGCTCTTTTAAAGTCTATAAATGCGATATAAGAGCAATATACAATAATCAAATATATTTCTATACATTAGCAACGAAGCATCCCAAAATGCTATTAAGACAGTAATTCCATTTACAATAGCATGAAAATAATTAGTGTTTAGGAATAAATTTAACAAAAGAAGCCCAAGATTTGCATACTGAAGACACTGTTGAAAGAGATTAAAGAAGATTTACGTAAATGAAAGATACCCAATATTCATGGGTCAGAAGACAAGATGACAGTACTACCCAAATGGAGCTACAGATTCAGTTTCTGTCAAAATCCTAGCTAGTTTGTTTGCAGAAGTTGACAGGTGGCTGCTAAGAATCATATGGAAATTAAAAGGACCCAGAATAGCCAAAATCTTGAAAAAGAAGCACAAAGTTGGAAGACACACTCCCTGCTTTTACATTACAGGAACGCTGCAGTAATCAAGACCGTGTGCTACTGGCATGAAGATAGACATACAGATCAGAGAAATAAAACTGAGAGTCCAGAAATAAGCCCTTAACAGGCTGGTCAATTGATTTTTGATAATTACATACATATCAAGCACCTTAAAATGCTGTCCTTTCCTGTTTACCCTTTTGTTTCTACCCTCTCAACTTCCTCCATTACTTAAATGAACAGGTATTATTGCTGAGTACATAGGACTAGCGTGATTTCTCAGGTGATAATTATTTACACACATCCGGCCTGACAGGGCTGGCTTGTGCTCTAAGGACTAGTAATCTAGGAAAATGCCAGTTTTTAACATCAGTTACAGAAGAATGAAAAGGTATGTATGTGAAATTCAGTGGTCCCTCCTTTTCCATGGTTTTGCTTTCTGCAGTTTCAGTTACCTGTGGTCAACCTCGGTCTGAAAACATTAAATGGAAAATTCCAGAAATATACAATATGTAAGTTTTAAATTGCGTGCAGATCTGAGTAGCATGATGAAATCTCAGTGTCTCATCCTGCCCATCCCACCAGGGAAGTGAATCATCTCTTTGTGCAGAGTATCAGCCCTGTACACTCTACTTGCCCATCAGACACTTAGTAGCCATCTCTGTTATCAAATAGACTGCTGCTGTATCCCAGCGCTTGTGTTCAAGTAACCCTTATTTTACTTAATGGCCCCCAAATGCAAGAGGTACTGGCAATTCAGATATGCCAAAGAGGAGCTTCAAAAAGAAAGTACTTCCTTTAAGTGAAAAGGTGAAAGTTCTCGACTTAATAAGGAAAGAAAATAATTGTATGCTGAGGTTACTAAGATGTATGGCAAGAATGAATCTTCTATCCTTGAAATTGTGAAGAAGTAAAAAGAAATTCATGCCAGTTTTGCCTTTGTATCATAAACTGAAAAAGGCATAAGTCCTTGGTTAATACAGAAAAGGCATTAAATTTGTGGGTGGAAGACATGAACAGAAAATGTGTTTAGATTGACGGCAGCGTGTTTGCACCAGAAGCATTGAGCCTGTACGAAGACTTCAGCCAGGGAACCACATTCACATAACTTTTATTATAGTGTATTGTTATAATTGCTCTATTTTTATTGGTGTTAATCTCTTGCTGTGCCTAATTTATAAATTAAACTTCACCATAGGTATGTATGTGTAGGGAAACACAGTCTATATAGGCTTTGTCTTATCCATGGTTTCAGGCATCCACTGGGGGTCTTAGAACATATCTCCCACTGGTAAGGGGGACTAATATATATATATTTATAATTCAGTATCAGTATTGCTGTTGCTGGTGGCTAGATCTGGAAAAGTAAAAGAAAATAATTTGCTTTTTAATAATTACATAATGAGAGAAAGCAGATTAGGAAATCAGGGACAAAATCCAGATTACTTCAGCTTCTTTCCTTCAGTCTGTAGTATGAAACTGCTAGTATATCATGAAGATATGTGAGAAATGTTATCTGCCACAGGTGGAGGAAGAATAGCAGCTGGATTATTTTTGAACTTTGTATTATATACTCTTTGATCAAAGGAGACACTTAAAAAAAAGTAAAAACAATCTTCCTTGGCTCAAATGCTTTAATTCCAGCCTTAGCAAGTTTTCTGTAAGTAAAAATTGGCCCTAAAACCTTGAAAGAGTGGTAGTACAGTACATCAGTGCGAGGAATCACAACGTGTGCAACAGTTGAAGGCAGGGGCACTGGGGCAGAGGCTGTGAACTCCCCGAAGTTCTCCACAGTTTGTACATATATACATTGGGGTAAGGACATGATTTTCCTTGGGTTCTCAAATTATTTCAAATGTATTCCAAAAGAGATTAAGGATTGCTTAATCTTTAGAAGACGGTAAAGCTGTTGAGACCTTCTACTTCTAGACATTTACAGAATATCAGACTAGTCATCTGGCCATAAACAGCTAGGTAACTGAACAAACCATATGCAACAACTATTTTTTAGATATTTGGTAACAGGCAAGGCAGGACTGCAATCCCTGAGAGAAGGAAAACAAATAGAACCCTGCGATCTCCCTGGCTTCCTGTCTGAAACTAGATTCCAGTGCAGGATCTAAACAGCAAGGCAGACCTGTCAGGCCAAGGAAATAAAAAAGAGTCTAGAGAGACTGGGGAGGCTGGAATTTGTAGGGTTAATTACCGTAAAAGATGGAGTTATGCAGACAATGAGATCTAGAAATCTGCTGAGGAGCTTCTTTGAGTCTTTGGCTTGATGCTAAGCTGGGTGGGGCTCCCTGGGCTGGGTAAAGAACAGCTATTGGGGGAAGAACAACCACCAGAGAGCTGATAAAAGTATTGGGACTTAACATGAGTTGGGAGACATTCTAGTTCTGACCAGCCAGAGTAGAGAGAACTTGGTGAGTATCAGGGCCATTTGGGAGAGACCCCAGAAGTGGCAATCCTTAGGAGTGGGGCTAATGTAAATCTAGAGGAAAGGCTGCTCTAGCCCCACCCTAAAACTCCGCCGAATACAGGCTTCAGAAGGATTCAGCGGATTCAACTAATTTAGCTGCTCACCTGAATAAAACTCAACACTTAAAAAAAATCTGAACATTGATAAAATATACAAATACATGTTTATCTAATCCAAAATAACTAGATATATGATGAAATGGAAAAATGTAACCCTTAACCAGGAGAAAAATCAGTTGATGGAAATGACAGATTTAGAAGACAGATGTTGCATTTAAAGGAAAACTTGAACACAGGAGAAAGATAAGATGTAAAAAAAGAAGACCCATTGGAACTTCTAGAATTGAAAAATACAATATCTGAAAGGAAAATTCAGCCAATGGGCTTAATAGCAAATTAGACACTGCACAACAAAAGATCAATGATAGGGTAATAGAAACTACCCAAAATGAAGCACAGGAGGAAAAAAGACTAGGAAAAAAAAGCCTCAGTGATAACGTGAGACATTATCAGGTGGTCTAATATATGTGCGTTTGGAGTCTAGGACCTGGACCTGGGGTGGGTGGGTGGGGGGTGCAGCTGTGGTTGTAAGAAATATTTGAAGAAACAATGGCTGAAATTTTTCCAAATATGGAAGCTGTAATCACATAGAACTGGTGGACTTAGGTAGGATACACTGAGGCAAAACCTAATCCAATTGCTGAAACCAATTATAAAGAGAAACTCAAGAGAACCCAGAGGAGAAAAGACCACACACGATATACAGCAGAGGCACAATGATAAGAACAACTGGTGACTTTTGATGGAAAACAATGTAAGAGCAAATGAACCTACCTCTGTTACAAATGGGTAACAGCCACACTGAGGAGGACGAAAGGAATAAGCACAATAACTGGAAAAGAGTATGTTGACTGAATACTGGAAGACTAAAGATAAAATGAACTGTATACAAGTATTCTGTTTAGCAGATCTGGCTTCTTACGAGGGCATGGGTTGGCAAGTCTGAAACTACTTTATGTAGCAGGTCCTCAAATAGCATCTTTCATTTTGTTCGAGATTATTTTGTTACAACGTTGATGAGAAACAAAAATTGATCCCTGGCAGGGGCCATTGTCTTATGTGGAATTTGCATGTCCCCCCCATGTTTGTCTGGGTTTTTTCTGGGTCCTCTGGTTTCGTCCCACATCCTAAGGATGTACACGTGAGGTGACTTGGCAAGTCTGAACTGTCCCAGCCTGAGTGAGTGTGGTGTGTGTGTGTGTGTGTGTGTGTGTGTGTGTGTGTGTGTGGCCTGTGATGGAAGGGCATGCTGTCAAGGTCGCAGTTTCCAAGAACGTAGTGACCAAGTTAAGTGAGGCCTTAAATGTACACTAGGATTGAATTTATAAATAATATATTTTAGGCCGGCCCGGTGGCTCAGGGGGTTAGAGCTCCGTGCTCCTAACTCTGAAGGCTGCCGGTTCGATTCACACATGGGCCAGTGGGCTCTCAACCACAAGGTTGCCGGTTCAATTCCTCGAGTCCCGCGAGGGATGGTGGGCTCTGCCCCCTGCAACTAAGATTGAACACAGCACCTTGAGCTGAGCTGCCTCCCGGATTGCTCAGTTGTTGGTTGGAGCGTGGGCTCTCAACCACAAGGTTGCCAGTTCAATTCCTCGACTCCTGCAAGGGATGGTGGGCAGCACCCCCTGCAACTAAGATTGAACACGGCACCTTGAGCTGAGCTGCCGCTGAGCTCCCGGATGGCTCAGTTGGTTGGAGTGGGTCCTCTCAACCACAAGGTTGCTGGTTCGACTCCCGCAAGGGATGGTGGGCTGTGCCCCCTGCAACTAGCAACGGCAACTGGACCTGGAGCTGAGCTGCACCCTCCACAACTAAGACTGAAAGGACAACAACTTGAAGATGAACAGCACCCTCCACAACTAAGATTGAAAGGACAACTTGATGGAAAAAAGTCCTGGAAGTACACACTGTTCCCCAATAAAGTCCTGTTCCCCTTCCCCAATAAAATCTTTAAAAAAAACAATGTATTTTAGGTAATGAGAGCCAGGTTTCTAATTGTTACAAAGGGTGTTGCAAGTAAGGGAAGGAAGATATCTAGAATGAACTTGGCGGTGTTGGCTTGGACTCAGAGGTGTCAGTATGAACTCACGGTTTTATATTTTATAAATACAAATAGTTACGGAATTGTAGATGTGTGTATATGCATGGTTAGTATGTGTAAATATATTTCCTCACTCTGTCCTCTGGGAAGGCCTCAAAGCAGTGACACTCCAGGAGTGACAATCATACCTAATGCCCAGATCTTGGACTCTGCAGTTTTTCAGTAAAAGGAACTAGGGCTCTTCAAAGAACTGATTGATTCCATAGCTGGTGTAGGAGAAATTCATGATATTCCTGGAATATCTTTTGTGCCAGAAAACAAAGAAGTGCTCAGAAAAAAATGGGACGTGTTGAAAGGACATAGGAGCCAACCTATAGGAGCACCTAATGGCTGACGCTGGAATAAAGTATAGCATTGTGTTGTAACCAAGAGAATAGGAGAAGCCATGTTGCTAAAAATAAATAACTGACTAAATAAATGAATGGGTACAAGGGACAAATCGTAAGAGAAGATCCTAATTAATAAATGTAAAGCAATGACTGAAAAACAAAATCACCATTGGGCAAATACTACGGTAATAACTGTCACTGGCACAATTATTTATTGTCACTGGCACAGTGATGGAGGGTAAATTCAGTGGGTGAAGACATGAGAAGCATGATATTTGCATAGTCTTAAAGAATTTTCTGCAAGAAACTAATTACAAAGGGAAATACAATAAATTTACAGAGGAGAGAAACTATAAATGCCATCTTAACCAAATTATCAAGGCTATTATCATAGTAATAAGATACTAGTTACTCTCTGATACAATGAACTGAGAAGGGCAAAACATTATATTTGTGGTGTTCTATGGTGGTCTGTGGTAGTCTTACAAAAAATTACAAAACCTTACTCTAATTATGAGAAGACATCAGACAGACCCAAATTGAGGAAGATTCTACAAAATACCTGACAGGTATTCTTCAGAAGTATGAAGGTCATAAAAGACAAGAAGAGACTGAGGAATTGCCACAGATCAGACGAGGTTAAAGAGACTGACTCCCAAGCCCAGTGTGGTGACCTGTGCTGGATGCTGGGACAGAAAAACCAGTGAGAAGAACTGGTGGGTTAGGGCTGCAGTTAAGTCGATTGCATCGTACCAGTGTTGCCTTCTTGTTTCTGAGAAATGGTTAGGTGAGTGTTAACGTTATTAGGAGAGGTGGGTCGAAAATATAAGTGAACTCGGTGCTATTTTTGCAACTTTCTGTAAAATCATTTCAAAATAAAAAGTGTTTTAAATTTACATTTCTCCTAAAAGGTGAAGGGGGAAAAAGATAAACAGTGCAAAACCAGAAGACAATGAAATAACATATTTAAAGTTCTGACAGGAAAGTGCTACCAAGTTAGAATTCAGTCCTTCAAAGTACCTTTCAAAAAGACAAAATAAAGACATTTTTTGGACAAACGAAAGCTGAGAGAATTTCTTGCCAGCAGTCTTGCACTATAAAATACGTGAAAGGAAGTTTTTCAGTCTGAAGAAAATCATTCCAGATGGAAACTCAGATCTGCACAAAGGAACGAAGAGGATAGGAAATGGTGAAAATGTGGGGAAATATAAAATACTTTGTCAAATTTTAATTTATTTCAAAGACAATTACTTAAAGCAACAAATTTAAATGTTTTATAGGATTTATAATATTCAGAAGTCAAATGTAGAAATAAAACATGTAGAAGTGCAAGATTTTTAAAAGCCCAATAATGGGAGGGAGAAAAATGGAAGTATACTACTACAAGGTTCTCTCTTATATTAATGCAAAAAGAAGTATAAAACTGTTTGAAGGTAGACTGTGCTATTAAACATGTGTATTATAAACTCTAGCACAGCCACTAAAAAAATTAGGTATATTTAATAAGCTGCTGATCATCGAAACATTCAAGTGGCAGTATTAATATTGGACAAAGTAGATGTCAGAGCAAGGGATACATATTTCCAGGAAGAAAGGGTCTTTTCATGACAAAGGTGTCAATTTATCATATTTATATATCTAAATAATAGTTTTAAAATAACTTGAAGCAAAAACTGACAGAATTGGAAGGAGAAACAGACAATCCACAATTATATAGTTGGCTATTTTAGCATTCCGCTAAAATCAGCATAGTAGTTGATAGAGTAAGCAGCCATATATTTAATAAATTGATATTAATTTAAATTTTTCTGAAAGAAACCTCAAGGTCCAGATGGCTTCACTGGTGAATTTTAACAAATGTTTAAAGAAGAAAATACCAGTCTCCTATTTCAGTAAATAGAGGAAGAAGGCACATTTTCAAATCGTTTCTGGGAGCAGCCTTACCTTGGATACTAAAACCAGACAAAGACATGACCTGTCCCTAATGAACATTGGCATGTCCTTCAGGAACATGTATATAAGAATTCTTGTTTAAATAATTGTGAATCAATTCCAGGAACTTAGAAAAAGAATAATACATTATGACCAAGTGGGCTTCATTTCAGGAATCCGATGTTGATTTCACATTCAAAATCAATTTTAATTAGCTGCCTTAATGGAATAAAGAAGAAAAATCACAATCTTAATAGGTATAGAAAAAGCATTTGACAAAATGCGAACACATTTTGCATCATGGTACCTCAGCAGACTAGGAATAGAAGGACATTTCTTCAACCTACTAAATGATGAACAGTCGACATGTTGTTTTTATGGTGATGCTCTCAGTCTAAGCTTTCTTTCTTAGGGATCAAGTACAAAACATTGTATTAGAAGTCCTAGCTAGTACAATAAATCAAGAGAAAGAAATAAGTCATAGCAGTTTGAAAGGAAGATGATAGGAAAGTGCCTTTTTGCAGACTACCTGATTATATACATAGAAAACCCTAAGCAACCCGTTGCCCCCCCAACCCCCCGCAAAAAAAGAGCAACTAGAATTAATAAGTGAATGTAGCAAGGTTGCAGGATGTAAGGTCAATATACAGTAATAAACAATATTTACCAAGAATTGGAAAATTAAACTTTTAATAAAAGTATCACAGCATCCAAAAAATGAAAATGAAACAGGGATAAGTTTAACAAAACATGTGCAAGACCCAGGTGCTGAAAATGACAAAGTACTGCCGAGAGGATTTAAAGAACACTCAAGTAAACAGAGAACTCTGCCATGTTAATGGATTAGAAAGGCACGTATCATTGTACTCAAACTCCTACCTGCGTTTCTTGAACACACGAAACATATTTCCACCCTTTGCGCTTGCTGTTGCCTCACCTGGATCACTCTCCCCACGCATATTCACATGGCTTGTTCTGTTTCCAGACCTTCTGAGGTCTTTGCTCAAAGGTCTTTCAGTGAGGCATTCCTTAATTTTCTCATACAAAAAAGCTCTATTTCCCATTCTTGTTTATAGCATTTAACATAGACATTTTTATTTATTTATTTTGTCTTCCCTCTCTGGAATGTGAATTTCCTCAAGAGAAGGACGTTGCTTACTATGTTCAGCGCCTAGTATATAGTAGATGGGGTTTACTCTGCTGGGACACAGATTATAATGTGAAATTGCTCATAGACAATACATACATGGATGTGTACTAGGAATGCTTATGTTAATCCCTCTATTACATTTTAGGATGTAGTTGGAAAGAGCTGAACTTAGCTTTGGTTCTTTCAATAATTTTCAATTACCAGGAACTGCTCCCATTCATGCATTTCAAAAATGAAAATCAGTGGAGTTATGTATGACATGCAGCAAAGGAAAAACAGATAATTTCATTGGACTTCATAAAAATTAAAAACTTCTGTGCATCAAAGGAAATTAACAAAGTGAAAAGACAGTATACAGAACGAAGGAAATACCTGCAAATCAAATATCTGATGAAGGTTTGGTATTCAGAATATATGAAGAACTCTATTCACCAGAAAGACAACTTGATTGAAAAATGGGCAAAGGACTTGCACAGACATTTCTCCAGAGAAGATACACAAATGGCCAACAAGCATAACATATCATTAGTCATTAGGGAAATGCAAATCAAAACCATAATGAGGTACCACTTCATACCCACCCACTAGGATGGCTTAAAATAAAAGGAAAACAATAAGTATTGGTGAGGATGCAGAAAAATTGTGAACCTCATACATTGCTAGTGTGAATGGAAAACGGGGCATCTGCTGTGGAAATAGTGGTTCCTCAAAGAGTTCAACATACAATTACTATATAACCCAGAAATCCCATTCTTTGTATATACCCAGAAGAATTGAAAACAGGTATTCAAATAAATACATGTGCATGCATCAAAGCAACACTGTTCACAAAAGCCAAAAGGTGAAAACAGCCCAAATATTCATCCGCAGATGAGTGGATAAACAAATTATGGTATGTGTGATAGAATGTTATTCAGTCATAAAAAGGAATGTAGTGGTGATACATACTACACTGTGGATGGACCTTGAAATGCTAAGTGAAAGAAGCCAGACGCAAAAGGACAAATGTCGTATGCTTCCATTCCATTTATATGAGATCTCTAGCATAGGCAAATCTGGAGAGGTAGAGTGCAGACTGGTGGTTTTCAGGGAGTCGTGGGAGGGGATATGGAAAGCAACTGCTTGACTTTTGTGGAATTTCCTTTTGAGATGATGAAAATGCTCTGGAACTAGATAGAGGTGATGGTTGCACAACATCATGAGGATACTGAATTTCTCACTTTAAAATGGTAGATTTTAAGTGATTTTTACCTCAATAGGAAATAAGTAAATAAAAATGGAGTTATGGAACTTAATGTAGGTTAAAAGCATGCAGGGTCTGAAGTCCGACATGGAATTGAGTCCTGGTTCAGCTACCTATTAATTGTGCGATCTTAAGTAAATTACCTTAAATTTTCTTTTCTATAAAATAGGCATATTGATCCTTAGAGGATTATTGTGAGTATTAAATGAGATAGTATATGTGAAATGCTTGGAACACTTAATAATTATCCAGTAAGTATTATTAGTATTACTGGGGTTTTGTTTTGCTTTGTTTTTGGCTGCTACTATTGGTTTTTATTTTATTCTTTTATAGAATGGAAATAATAGTATGGACTAGGATTGTTCTGAGAATCTAATGAGTTAATCCATGCAAAGGGCTTACAATGGTGTCAGGCACATTTTAAGCTATTTCTATTATATGAAAGGATCTTTAGAGGGAATTATTTTCTTTCTTTTTTTTAAAATTCAAGTTGATTGGGGTGACAATTGTTAGTAGAGTTACATAGATTTCAGGTGGGAACTTTTTCTATTCTGCATTTTCACATCTGCATCCAGATAAACTAAAGTTCATATTGGAAAATGGCCTTTTCAAAATTGGTACTGTTAATGACAGCTAGAACTACATCCCAGACCAAGCTACATTCAAAGGATTGTAGGTATGTGGTTCTCATTTCCTTTCCTGGTGTGGTGAGAACTGATTTTCACAGATATGGTTAAAAACCACAGATATGATCATTTAGCTCTAAGTTGTTAAACTTTGGTATATGGAGTTTATTATATAGGTTATTTCTGCCTGCATTATTTGCTATGTATTGATGTGTCATCAGAAGCCAGGCTTAGGAAAACTGATCTATATAGTGGTTAGGAGTTGCAGTTACTCCTCTTGCCACTGGATGGTGCTTCTGCAGTATCATTAAGGCAAATATTTTGACAGATAATTGTTTCTCACTTTCCTGAGCAGCTGAAAATTGATAAATGAGTTAGACTGCAAGAAATTGAAATACTCGTTTCATCTGGGTCTCAGGAATCTGTAAAAATAAAAAGGGGTAGGTGGGATTTATTCTGTTGTGTTTTTATATAAGCAAAATCTAATAAAGAACCACTGGGCCAAACCCTATGATTGCTCTGGTCTGTGGTAATTTAGCAAATGATAGTTTTGCAAGGGAATCTGATCATTTCTCCTGGCAGAATCTTAAAGGGTGATGGGTTTTTCTAGCTTCTCTTGGCAGCTGAGCTATTGATTTTACTCTAATCTGTAAATTTTATTAAAAACTTTTTTACTCTATCTTAAGTGTAAGTTTTTCCATACTTAGGTGTGTGCGTGTTTTGGGGGTGTGGAAAGTACATGCTGGAGTGACACAGATATTTACTTGGAAAAAGTACACGGCTGTAAAAGTTGTGCTTGAATGTGACTACTGGGGGGTGGCTGGAGGGAATGAGACGGCAGGGGTGACTTGCGGCTAGAAATACGATCACTTGAAGCGCTTCAGTAGTGGAGGGAACATATTTGTAAGCGTATATTCTCTATTAACCTACTTTTTATTCTATTAATGTAATAGGTACAGAATTTTAGAAGTCAGAAAGTACTTCAAGGCTTACGACAGCAGCAGCGGCAGCAACAAATCCTTGCCCCATGCCCACCTAGGTTACCTTTCCCAAACATTGTTTTTGGCCCTTTCTTCTGTTGTTCAACCCCCACAGTCTCATGTCATAATGCTTTTAACTATAAAAACAAAACAGAACAGTTTTAGAACTTCTCTGGTTGTTATGGAAGATGAAAATTGACTACTTTTATACTACCAGGCATTCCTGGTGCTTCTCCCTTCACCTTCTCAAATTGTTACAATACATGTTTTTGTTAACTGCTAGAGCAGGTAGTGTACTGCAATTGTATTTCCTTTCTTGGACCACTTTTTGTTTTTACTGTAGTTTATACTTTCTTCACTGTTACATTTGCTTAGATTTCAAGGCACTCCGTATTTTAACCCAAACTCTACAACAGAATTGCGAAACCCTCTGAATTCTGCTTTTCATACAAATTCCATTAGTACCATTTCTTTTCCTCTGCCTCTTTGGAGGCATACCTCTTGGAACTTTCTTCTCATTTTATTTGTCCTATTTTTTTTGTTTTTAATGGGGAATATTGGGGAACAGTGTGTTTCTCCAGGGCCCACCAGCTCCAAGTCGTTGTCCTTCAATCTAGGTATAGAGGGCGCAGCTCAGCTCCAAGTCCAGTCGCTGTTTTCAATCTTTAGTTGCAGGGGGCGCAGCCCACCATCCCATGTGGGAATTGAACCAGCAACCTTGGTGTTGAAAGCTTGCTCTGACCAACTGAGCCATCCAGCCGCCCCTCCAGCCTCACCGGCAGCTCGTTGTCTTCAATCTAGTTGTGGAGGGTGTAGCTCAATGGCTCGTGTGGAAATCGAACAGGCAACCCTGTTCAGAGCTCGCGCTCTAAGCAACTGAGCCATCCGGCCGCCCCTGTCCTATTCTTTTCTCTCCTTATTCTCTTCTGAACTGAATGCCCTATAGGCCAATTTGAAATGCCCATTACCTCCCTCTTCTGGATTTCCATTCTTCCTGTTCTTGGTAAAGCAATCTCTCCTAGTAGCTGTCTTATAAAAGATGCATGGGAGATAAATATTTTTGAGATCTTTCATGTCTGGAAATGCCTTTATTTTACTTGTTTGATTTTGCTTGGATATAGGTTGAAAAGACTTTTTAAGCACATTATGTTTTTGCATTCGGGATTCTAGTATTGATATTGAGAAGTTCAGAGTTGTCATTTGTAATTGTTTAATAAGGCCTAGTTTGTTTCTCTGCAAGCTTTTATTATACTATCTTCATTCCTGGTTCCTGAAATTTCATAATGATATTACTTAGTACAGATCGTATTTTATTCATTATGCTAGGCATTTGGTGGTGGGTCTTTTAGTCTAAAACAGAGTCCTTTGGCTCTGTTAAGTTATCTTGCATAATTATTAAATTATTATTTTCTATATCATTTTCTCTGTTCCTCCTTGAACTTCTGTTAGTTAGATGTCAGACCTTCTGGTTTTATCTTCACACTTGTCATATCTTTTTGTTGTTTTTTCCTGGGAGATCTCTATTTTATATCCTTTCTGTTGAATATATTATTTCCAGGAGTTTTCTGGTTCAGGTTCATTTTCCTTCTTTCCTCTCCCCCCTTTTTTCCCCATCCTATTCTGAGAACAGAAAGGGAACTACCTTTCTTCCTTCCTGCATTGCCTCTGTTTCCTTTTTGGTTTGTTTTTGGTTACCTATTTTGGTATCTCATTGGAACCTTTGACCTTCATGTTTTGGCCTGAGGCTTTAATAAGCCGATTGGAAGCTAAGTGGACAAGTGTGGAGCTTGTCGAGTAATGAGTTTCACCCTGAGGGTGAAGTATGTATGTCTTTTCTCAGGTACCCTTTTACTTTGTCTAGAAAACATCATTATCTGTTTATTCAAGTATTTTTTGAATGCTTGCTTATATGTCAGTCATAGCTAGCTCTAGGTGCTGGGAATTTAACTGGATTAAACAGATGAAAATCCCTCCCCTTGTGGATCTTCTATTTTGCAAAGGGAGACAGATAATAAACAATAGAAATAAGTAAATATATACAGTATATTTGAAGAATATTAAAGATAAAAAATAAGGAAGAAGGATAAGGGATTATTAATAGACAGTGGGCATGTAATGGGGGGGCATGTGGAAAGGCAGCTTAGGATAGGGGAGCTAAGGGAGGGAGCCATGATGGAGGGAGAAGAGCATTCCAGGTTGGGAGAACAGAATATGCAAAGGCTTTACGGCGGGAATCTGCCTGTTCTGTATGTGGAACCACAAGAAAGCCAGTATAGCTGGGTAGGTCAGAGTAAGATGATGCCTCAAATGAAGTCAGGGTGAAAGTGGGGGAGGGCTTTGTGGACTATTTGAAGGACGTTTGTTAGTCTTTGTGAAAGATGATACTGTGAGATGGTCAGTAAGCAGTTGGGTATCTAAGTTTGGAGTTCAGGGGAGAGGTCTGGGCTGTGATACAAATTTGAGAGTTATCAGTGGGTATGTGGAACTTAAAATGAAAAAGCCATGAAATTTGGGGAAATCACCAAGGGAATGAGTGCAGATAGCAAGGAGAAATTCACTTCAATTTTTAGAAAAGGTCAGAGAAGTGAGGAGAAGCCAGTAATGAAGATTTGAAGAGTGTCCAAGGAGATAGAAACACCAGGAGAGTTTTTGTGCAGAAAAGAATGAAGAACTGCCTCAATTAACTGCTAATTAGTTTGAGGACAGATAACAGGAGACGGAGAGGGAAACTCAAGGAGTCTTAAGATGACGTTTGTATCTTGAACAATTAGGTAGGTGGCTTTAAAACAGCCTAAATTCTTAGTTTTCCATTTATACCTAGTTTCCATCCCAAAGATTTTAGAGCTTTCAGACCATGTCCTAATTTCACCTTCAGAAAAGATTTCTGAAATAGCATTTGTTGTCAGGTTTGTCATTAAGATTCTAATTAACAAATTGTATGCTTAACTGGAATAGTTAGTCTTGTTCAGATTTGGCCTTTGATCACCAGGCCATCTTAGGGTGATTTTCCTCAGTAATTCCTAGAAAAACAAAAATACAGACTGTTTACATAAGAAACATCCAAATATATAAAGATTTTTTGTAAGAATTTGATCCAAAATTATAACAAAGCAAGATCTCAAATGTCTGGAAGAATAACAATTTTGTAGTTTCTTTTATGCATTTGAGATTAAGGAGGGAATTTAAGGAAGATTACATAAAGGTGAGAGAAAGCAAGGTGGGGATTGGATTACAGGATAGTTAAGAATATGTGCTCTCTTGAGGATGGTCACGCTTTATTTAGAAGGAGGATCTGAAAAGCATTTCAGAGGTGTGTTAACCTAGCTGGACAGGGCTTGCTTAAGACAAATATAAACCTTTCACTGAAGAATTATATGCCTCGCCCATGACAACCCACCATGATCTGCCCAGTTAGGAATTTAGGATCCGGCCACCCTGTGAGGTGACTTTCCGTAGAACCCCTTTTTTGTCCACAGTCATAATCTGACGTTTATAAATGCCAGGCAAGTGTAGACATAGGCTGAGGCTGTGAGCGTAATCTGAGGTTTATAATGCCAGGCAACTGACCCCTTTTCCCTTTTGATTGGGTGTGGGAATCATAATGGGGCCAGGCTGAAGATTTGGGTTCAAGAGCAGACAGATTCTGGAGGATCTGCAGTACTTTTGCGTGACGTATTTTGAAGCTCTGTGTTATTAGATACATAAACATTTAGTATTTTTATGCCTTGTTAATTAATTTATCCCTCTGTCATGAAATGACCCTTTTTATCCCTGATAGTTTTCTTTCTCTCTGCAAGCTAGTGAAGGCTCTGTATTTTTTCCTACTAGGCAACATCTTTTTATTCCTTTGCATTAGATGTTTTAACATTTACATTTTTATTTCCTAATTATAAGAACTCATTCTTTCTATATAGCTACTTCTTTTACCATCTTGGATCTTATATTACTCACGTTTAAGATGCATTTGCTCAGAATTGCATACTAAGTGAATATCCAGAGCCAAACATACATAGATTTTCAAAGTGTGTTTTTATTCCAACTAATTTTAGTATAACCAAGTTCAGAGCCATAGGTACAATTTACCTTTTTTTTCAGTTGTAGAAAAAATTTACCTTTTTTCCCTGTTTTTTCTGTTGTAGGAATAGACTTTAAGATCAAAACAGTTGAATTACAAGGAAAGAAGATCAAGCTACAGATATGGTAAGTGATGCTGATTTACTCACTTTATGGCGTAGAGTGCCAGGTCTGAAGGTTTGTCAGTGAAATCCTGACTTGTCACCTGTTTAGATTCTGTGAGACTTCCCTTTCTAAAGCCAGCGATCAGGTGACCTCCTTTCAGTGAAGTAAAGAAATGACTGCCATGGACTTCGGAGTCCATGACATCTGGTCGAGTTTTTTTACTTTTTCCACGTACTGTATGAACTTGGCCAAGTTACATACCCCCTGTAAGGCTCTTCTTATATCTTCCTATGTAAAATGGAGGTAATACCTATCTCAAAAGATTTTTGTAAGGATTTTATGAAATCTCTGTAAAGCCTTTAGCCCAATACTTTGCTCATAACACGCCATATAAAAAGTTAATATAACCCTTTTGGTACTTTGATAGTCTTAAGCTAAGATTTAGTTTCTTTAGCGTGTTTATAACTTTTTATAGGCATTGTTTTTACTAGGTTTTGTAGGGCTTGCCCCATAGAAGTACAATAAAATCCTTTAAATTTGTATTCAGGTATGAATCATAGACTTTAAAATTATAATAGCAGTATTTTTCAGTCAATATTAAGTGTTTTATATATATGTTTTAACTCATTAAATATTCATAATGACCCTGTGAGATATGTTACTCTCTTTTTTCAGCCTTATTGAAGTATAACTGACATACCATAAACTGCACATATTTAAAAGTGTACAAATTGGTAAGTTTTCACATATGTATAAACCTGTGAAGCCATCATCACCACAATCAAGATAATAAACATAGCCATCACCACAAACATTTCCTAAAGCTTTTTGTAATCTCTCCTTCCTGCCTGCCCCTGGTCCCCAGGCAACCAGTCCTCTGCTTTCTGTCACTATGGACTAGTTTCCATTTTCTATGGAATCATGTAGTATTCTTTTTCTTCATCTTTTTTTTTTTTTTCCTTTTGCTGAGGAGGGATGTCTGGCTTCTTTTACTCAGCAAAATTATGTTGAAAATGATCAATAATTTTATGTATATCAATAAGTTCATTGTGTTTTACTGCTAAGTACTTCATTGTTGATATTTCACAACTTGTTTATTCACCATAAAGCTGCTACAAATCTTTGTATAAGTACATGCTCTCTTTTCTCTTGGATTATTCCTATTTTTACGTATAATGAAATGGAGGCATTTTGAAATACAATAGTTTAACCAAGGTCTTACAGCTGTAAATGGCAGAGCTGAGATGCATCCCCTGCTCAGAATGTAGGGTTGAGTGTAGTTCTTAATTGCTATACTGCTTCCTAAAAATAGTGCTGTTTGTCAGTTGGTTTTGCTGCTCGTTCCAGCTGCTATCAGTTTTCTTTCTCGATTGGCAGTCAACAGTTGTGTTAAATTTGAATTCATGTTATCGTAGGTTTTACTGTAATAGGACCTATCATAGAATGGTTTTGAGGATGAGTGGTACATGTACAGCACTTGGAGCAGTGTCTGATGCATAATTAATGTTCAATAAATCATAGCTGTTATTATTTCGGGATCTACCATTATGAGGTTAGAACCCTAAGAATAAGAACATTTTATTTTATGATATGAGCAGAGGAGGAAGTTAGTGAAGGAGATCGCAAAGCCGTAGTTAGAGAGTTAGAAGGAGAATTAGGAGAGAACAGTGTCTCAGAATTCAAAAGACAGTTTCATAATGCCCTTTAAAAGAAGCTAATGATTAGAAGAAGTAGGATTTATTTAACCAGAACGTCTTCATTACCTGACCATGTAATTAGAAGTATAATCTTTATGACATCTTTAAAATGTAATACAAATTTATACAAAATTTAGACATTTTAAAGCATTTCCTAAATGTGATGATTCTCTTGGACGCACAATCTACTGCTTGATGATTATTGATTTTTCCTTACTTTAACTGAGCAAACGAACTGTCTCATATTGTTTCATTATAATTAAAACTGATCTCAAGGGAAGAAAGGATGTCAGTTAATTCTGAATTTCAACCAGCTCCTCCCCCCCTTTTATTTGTTTTTATTTTTAGCCCTTTGCCTTATCCCAACCTTGACTGGCTCTACATAATGGTTCATAATGGTTGTGTTCTAAGCCCCTCCCAAGCTCTGCCACACTGATTGGCTCTTTTCTCAACTGCATCCCCTTGTGCACACTTTAAGCCAATAATTTTCACTTTTTTGACAGAGGTAAATTTTACATTGTGGCTCTGTGACTCAGTATATATGTATATGTGAGTATGTGTATGTAACAGAAACAAACGTGCCCAAAACAATACTTTCCCAAATACATCTTTATTTATATAATACATAGAACCTTTGCCCTACTCAGTTTGTCTTATTCCTCCTTCTGCATTGTCTTCCATAAACTTTTTCTTGTTTCTTGACCTTGTGGCTTTAAACATTTTCCCTCCTCTTATCGTTGTAGTCTCTGTAGCTTTTAGAAGTAAGCAGTAACAACTAACATTTGTTTTTTAAAAGAGAGCCTTCCTGAGAAGACGCTCTTCTGGGACAGTAAGTTCTCTGGTGTGACCTTCAAGATTAATCTAGAAAAGATTTCTATTATACCCAACTAAAGTATAGCACAGAAATGGTAACATTTCTATTTAGAGTTGTTTAACTTGTAGACATTTTAATAGAACTTTTCTCGGGTAAAACACTTCAGAAGGAAAATTTGATTTAGTCTAGGTTTTCTTGTATACAGTTGACTTGGTTTAATTTGAAATAGCCATTTTTCTACAAGGATTAGAAATGAGTGGTTAGTTAAAATTTGTGATTAGTAGTTTTATGCCAACTGATTTTGTTTCTTGCCTTGAGTTGACATGTTAACATTCCAGGGACAGATATAGCTCCAGGTTAAGAGATCTGGAGAATACTGCGGTAATTCAAGAAGGTTTTTAGCATGAAAAACCCATTACTCATAACTTAACGATACACTGAAATTCTAAACTGTCCTCAATTTAAATGCTTTGCTTCCATTTACTGCTAAAAAGCACAGTGATTTTTATCTCTGGTTTAAATGAATATATTCAGATTCTTGTTTCAGCATAAAAATTTCCTGTTCTGTGATGAATTTTAGTTTTGGAAACTTTCTTCAGTCAGTGCTTTGTCTTATTTTTCTTTACTTGAATGATCTTCTCTTCTGGCTTTCTTTCCAGGAGTCTTTTAGTCCATCCGTTGCATAAGGGTGGAGACGGGTCTCACTCTGGCCAAGGCACATGTGTGTAGGCCTAAAATTAGCTTCTTTGGCTGATAGAGAAGTGTCTGTGGCTTTTTAAATCCCAGATCTTTAGAATGTTTCACCATAGTATCTTTTGCTATCTGCATTTTTCATAGAGTAGCAGGTCCTGCCCAGGAAAACAGCCATAGTGTGTTACTTCAAGTCAGTCTTTTGTTTTTGTTTTTAAGGGTGGGTAGGGGTCAGAAATGCTTGCCACTGTCAGCACCATCAGCGCCGATTGGTAGTGTGCCATGGTAGAAGAACTAACTATTTACCTTCTTCTTAAGGTGTCAGGTACGTGGGAGTCATCTTCAATTCTTCCCATTCCCTTAACCCCAACATCCAAGTTAATTTCACAAGCCCAGTTTATCTCCAAAATGTGTCTAGCATCCATATAAATTGGCCATCTCCATTGCTACCCCCACCCCCAGTCAAAGCCACCATTACCTCTTCTTTGAATCATTGCTGTAGGCTCTTAATATCCTAGCAGGTCCTGATTCCCCTTTTGCCGTCTTCCTTTGAAAAGTCTAGGTGCTGGCTGCTGCCCCTTCTGACCTCACTCTCACCAGCTTTGCTACAGCCACTACGGCCATTTTTCCCTCCCTTGAGCATGCCAAGCATGTCCCCATCTTAGGGCCTTTGTATGTCAACTGTTCCTTCTGCTTGGAATGCTTTTCATCAGATCTTTACCTTGCTGCCCTCTCTGTTCAGATCTCAGGTCGGTGTTACTCCTGAGAGAGGCCTTGTGTGACGACCAGCTAAAGCAGCCCAGTCCTCTCCAGTCATTGTCGCATTGATCCTACTTCATCTTTGTCATAGTATTGTTTTAGTACCTAACTTACCGTATTTGTAAAATTATTCATTATTGTCCCCCCTCTAGAATGTAAGCTTTTTGAGGGTGGAGTCAGAGCCATTTGTCTGAATTGTTATTATACAACCACCACGTAGAACAGAGCCTAGCAAATATAGATGCTCTATAAATATTTGTTGACTGAATGACTTGGGTTAATTTCTGTTCATACTCCACCTCTCACTCACCTTAAGCATCACCTCTAAGGAGAGGACCTCCCTGATGGTTCTGTCTAGATTACTTCCTTCCCTTTGCCCCATTCTTTATCACGCCACCCTGTTTACCTTGTTAGCATTTATCACAACTTGGGATAATATATTTATATACTTGCTTATTCCTGTCCCCACAGGACTGTAAGCACAGCAGGACAGGTGTCAGGCTTTTGACTTCTGACTTTTTTTTTTTTTTTTTTTTTGGGTGAAGATAAAGTATAATTTAAACTGATGGTATTTTGGGTTTAGAGAAATTATATGTCTATCTATGAGGAAATCCAGATCTTGTTAAAATAAAACTCAAGTGTGAGAAATTTGACATCCTAATTTATAAAGTAAGGAATGACTTCATTACGTTACCAGAAACACAAAGTTAGGAAATGTGGGGTCTCTGACTTACGTCGCAGAGCAGATTGATGTTGTGTCTGTGCTGTCAGTGCCTAGACTAAAAATAGCCATTGTAATAGCAGCTAGAGTACACAGCTTCCCTGACCCTGAGTGGGGGACGAACAATTAAGGAAATAAGCTATTTTAGTTCCTAGGAACATAGCACTCCTTCTGTAATATGTCAAAGGGAAAAAATAGGACTTCAGAACGTTCTCTTAGCTCTGTATCTATCATTTTATGTAAGGCAAATTCTAGTGTCATTGGTTTATAACTTCAGAAACCTGATTATTACACATAGGATTAAAAGGAAAAATATTTTGAGAGGAAAATCGAGTGAATAGTTTTATAAACAGGCTTTCAAAACCTGTATTGTGGTGCCATAAAAAGATATTGTGAACATATGCAATGTTTAATTGTTCTTCAGGTATTTAACATCTGTTTTGCTTATTGGAATCAATCTGCTGTCCTGGGTGTATGTGTGTGAATGCAAACCTAAAAATAATTTGACCCATGAGTAAGCAGCTGTGGCTATTTTTAGCCCTGGGCAAAGGGTCGCCAGTTAGCCCAGAACTAGTGAGCCAAGGGCTCTGTTCTAGTTTGAAGTAAATAGTTGATTGCCTTAAACTTGGTGGGAGCTGGTATAATGAGGACCTGGGCGGGACCCAGGAGGAGAATAATTTGAGATTCAGGAGTGGAGGAGCCAGATCATTTTGTGGGGTGGATACTGTCCTGTTGAAAAGTGTAAATGTATGAAATGTATAAATGAAAATGGGATATGGAAAGCTTAAAAACAGAAAAAACTTAGCAAGGAGAGCATATAAAAAGAGGGAAGATATTTGCATACAAGGGATTTTGGAAGATGGAGGGGACAAAAATCAAAGAACAGATGAAAGCGGTATGCGATGGATCAAAATAGAAACTTACTTTGAACCTAAATAGTGATTACTTTTCTTTTGGGATGGGGGGGACATTAATATTTCAGTATCTTCTTTATTGGTATTTTGTAACTAACCAGCATTATAACATAAACCTCTCTAGGTATTGTTGATTTAGATTTAGCTAAGTAGTTGCTCTTGCAGTGTGTTCTTTCTTGGTGGAGAACTTATTCATAGATTTGACACTGAAGTGTGTATGAGGTGTGATCACAAAACACGGTGAATGCTGCTGCCGAGTACCATCCAGCGGAAAGGCAGGGATCTTCAATACGGGAAGCGATGCCTGGAACCTTAGTAACAGTGTGTGACAAGTTTTGACTTGTTCGGTGCAGTCAGTTGGGTGTGAGCTACGGTTGAGAGGTGTGTTTTAAAGTGTGTCATAAATCATCTTCCATTATGACAATGCTCCGTGTCACATATCGCTTCTGGTATACATGGCAATTTCTGTCAAAAACATTCCAGTGTGTCCTCATCCACCTTAGTCACCAGATCTGACACTGTGTGACTTCTGCCTCTTCCCCAAAGTGAAAATGACCATGAAAGGAAAACATTTTGAATCGATTCAGGGCATCGAGGTAACCACGGCAGCGCAATTAAAGACACTCACGAAAAAGGACTTCCAGAACTGCTTCAGAAAATGGCAAGAACGATGGGATAAGTGTGTTAGAAGCAAGGGGGAATATTTGAGGAGGATTGATAGCAATATATCTTTATGTCTTTTACTGCAATAATTTTTTAGTTTTAAACATTCACTGTATTTTTTTTATCACACCTCATGTAACTTGCTAATTGTGTAAGGCAGGGGTGTCCCAACTGCGGCCCGCGGGCCAAGTGCGGCCTGCAGTCCATTTTTAATTGGCCCGCAGCAAATTCCAAAAATATATTTAGCTTACTTAAATAAACCAGGTGAGGCAATACGTACTTCACCTTGAGTGAGTGGCCCGGCTGTTTGTGTATTTTACCACATATGGCCCTTGGTGAAAACCGTTAAAAAAAGTTTGGACGCCCCTGGTGTAAGGTGAATGAATGGAGAAGAAGGAAGCATATAAATCACTAGTTAGTGTTGGGGGTGGTATTCATAATGGAGTGCAGTGTTAGATCTTCTCCCTAAATTGTTCCTTATGACAAAAATTGAAATAAAAGTTTTCTCTCTCTCCCAGCCCGTAGCACTTTAGCATCTAGGTCCTCCTGTACATGCCTTATCTTGGATAAGTACATTTCCAGCCTGGTTTTTAGGTAGGAAATGTCATCCCCTCTCTGAGAGGATAGAATTATTAGTGAATTTATACTTATTACCAGTTCAGAAAAGAACTCAACTGATTCTGCTGTGATGAGACAAATTTTTAATTGTATTTTTCATGAAAACATTTATAATTATACCTGATTTAAGGCACTTTGTAACTAAATAGGTTTGGAATTGAGAAAAATGGTAGATGTAAATATACTATCTCTAAAAGACAGTTCATTTACTGTGCTTAATTTGTAAAATTTGCCTATATAGTAAATTCTTGGCGGCCAATGCAATGAAAGGGGCAGGGAGGGAGGATTACCCACAATAAATTATATTATTCTTTATAGAAATACTGTAAGGAAAGGGGGAAAATAGATTATAACACATATAGATACGTTTTCACAAAACTATTTTGTGTGATAATTCTTAATGAGTTGACATGTTAAAGGTAATGAAGATAAAGACTGTGGTCTAAGAATGTAAATAAACAAATACAAATTGTGTGTGTGTGTCTGTGTGTGTGTGTTTAGCCTCCTACTGGTTTAACTGATTTAAGGATACAACCTAGAAGACTTGATAGCATGTCTTAGATGGTTTTCCTTAAATGGCGTTTCTTTTGGCAGTTTTTTGGGTAGATATTGCATTATCTCCAGACTCTGCTTCTGCACACTCACCTATTTTCAACACAGTAAACAGAATGATTCTTTTTAAACCCAGTTTGTGTCTTTTTGCAAATGCTCCAATAGACCTATCTCAGGAAAAGCTGAAGTCCTTGCAGAGGCCTGTAAGATCCTGCAGTCTTCGTTCACTCCCATCCCCCACCTTTGATCTCATACTAGTCTACCTCCACTTACTCCCTTCCAGCCACATTGACCTCCTTACTATTCCTCAGCCACACCTCAGGCCCTTTGCACTTGTTGCCCCCAGATATGTATACGGTTCACTTCCTTATTCCCTGTGTCTTCTCACTGAGGCCTTCCCTTGCCACCCCATTTAAAATTTCACTTGCATCACCCCCAACATCAGCCCCCAGTCTACTTTTTGTCTACTTGGCATTTTTCACTTTCTAAAGATGGGTAATTCCACAAGATGTATAATTCCAGCGAGTCAGTTGATTCCCCCCAATAGAATGTAAACTCCATTAATGGAGGAATTTTTGTTCTGTTTATCGTCTTTGCTCCAGTGCCTAGAATAGTGTCTGACATAGAGTATTTGCACAATAAATATGTGTAGAGTGAATAAATGGGATTTTTCGTTATTTTAAGAGCAGGTGATTATACCTTGAGATGAGATAAGCAAGTGAAAGTGGTGAGTCTCTAAAAGGTTGAAAAGTCCAGTTAGGTCTTTAACTTGGCTAAATTAAAAACCATTTTATTTTAGCTTTATAAAAAAATAGGCTGCAGGCAAAACCAGGGTTTTCCTGTGAAGCAGCTTTGAGTACAGCTTAAGCACAGACATTAACTTGAGAGAGCTCTGAACATTATAACACATCTGCAGAGATGGTTTTAACTTAGAATATCTTGAGAACACAAATTTTTAGTCACATAATAACTATATCTTTGCATATTTTTATAGTACAGATTGCTTTGGGGTTATCTATAACAAAGAAATTATAGAATTTTACTTTAGTTATCTCTCCTGATTGTGAATGGCATAAAAAACAACAACAAAAAAAAACGATCTAGGGAGGTTAAATATCTTCAAGGTCACCCAGCTGAAAGAATGGGAACCTGAGGATCAACCTGGATCTGATTCCAAACCTGTGTTCTGTGTGTTCTTATATAATGCCCAGCACACAGCAGACTCTCAGTATGTGTTTGAATTGATGGATAAATGGCAGATGTGTGAACATCTTAATTGCATCCCAAGATTGAATGTAAGGCATATCGATATATTGGTAGTTCTGTTATATTCCTAGCTCCTCATATTTTAGGCACATAAGAATCACTTTAAAAATATGTGTGTTTTTAAGGTTCACATAACTGAATTGGAGTGCCTTGATTTTAAAGTTTAGTAACGAACCTGCAAGGTAAGATTCTGAAATACTGACTCATTAGCAAACCTTTGAGTGCTTATTTACCATGTAGATACTGAGGGTGCTGCAGTGATGAAGACAGACAAATCTTTGCTGGAACTTTTAGAGGGCGTGGGAACAAACAGTAAAGAAATCTGTAATACGCGTTACGCAGAGAAGTAAAGGAAGGAGATGGAATGGAGAGCTACCTGATGACTGTTTAAATTGGGTGGTCAGAGAGGGCTTCACTGACAATGATGGTTAAAATGGGAAGATGAGAAGGGCAGCCAATCATGTGCCGGCTGTGTGAACAGCTAGTGCAGCAGCTCTCACGTGGGAACAGCTTGTGAATTTGAGAACATGAAGAACATTTACTGGCGCTAATCAGGGAAAGGAGTTCCTCAAAATGTGGGGGGCTGGAGAAAAGTCAAATCCTGGAACCAAACGCTTTGTAAGCCTCAGGGTAGAGATACTGGAATTGGTTCTGGTTATAATGAATTGCCATTAGACATTTTGTTTTTTTAAGCCTAGTCATGTTTTTCATTTATTTGTTTTTGTAATGGCTTTATTGAAACATAATTCACATACCATGTAATTGACCCATTTAAAGTGCCCAAAACAATAAAGTATACAGTTAAATAGTTTTTTAGTATATTTATGAGGTATATTCACCACAAACATAATTTTAGAACATTTTTGTATTCCCCAAACGAAATGCCATATTCTTTTAATTTTCATTTATTTATTTTTTAATTTTCAATTGCATTTGGCATTCAATATTATATTAGTTTCAGGTGGACAGCATAGTGATTAGACATTTATGTAACTTAATGAAGTGATCCCCCTGATCTGCATATTCTTTAGCAGCCAACCCCCATCTCGCCCAAACCTCTTAGTCAGGGTGACCACACATCTACTTTCTGTCCCTAGGTTTTCCTATTCTGGACATTTCATATAAATGGAATCATAGATTATAGATTATGTGGTCTTCGTGTCTGGTTTCTTTCACTTGATATTATCAAGGTTCACCCATGTTATAGTGTATATTAGTACTTCATTCCTTTTTATGGCTGAATAATATTCCATTGTATAGCTGTAACACATTTATTTGTCCATTCATCAGTTGGTAGACATTTAGGTTGTTTTTACTTCTGGGCTATTATGAATAATGTTATAACATTCCTGTATTAAGTTTTTATGTGGGCATATGTATTAATTTCTCTTGATTATATACTTAGGAGTGGAATTGCTGGATCATGCACTATCTGTATACTTAACATTTTGGGGAACTGCCAGACTGTTTTCCAAAGTGTCTGCATCATTTTACATTCCCACTGACAGTGTATGAGAGTTCCAATTACTCTACATCCTCACTAACAGGTGTTATTGTTTGCTTCTTTGATTATGGCCAACTTTTTGTGGGTATGAAGTGGTATTTTGTAGTTTCAATTTGCAATTCCCTAATGACTGTTGATATTTAGCATCTACTCTTGTGCTTATAAGCCATTTTTGCATCTTCTTGGGAGAAATGTCAGATCCTTTGCCCATTTTTAAATTGGTTCATTTGTCTTTTATTGTAGAGTTGTAAGAGTTCTTTATATATTCTGCATATAATAAGTTCCTTATCAGATATGTGATTTGCAAATATCCCATTTTGTGAGTTTTCTTTTCACTTTCTTGATAGTGTCCATTGAAGTACAACTCTAATTTTGAAGTTCAGCTTATCTATTTTTTCTGTTGTTGCTTGTGCTTTTGATGACCTCTAAGAAACAGTTACCAAATCCAGGATCATGAAGATGTCCCCCTATGTTTTCTTTCAAGAGTTTTATAGTTTTAGCTCTTACATTTAGGTCTTAGATCTGTTTTGAATCAATATTTGTATATGGTATGAAGTAGGGGTCCAACTTTATTCTTTTGCATGGAGATATCCAGTTGTTTCAGCACCATTGTTGAAGGGCCTGCTCTTTCCACCATTGAAGCTATTGGAAACTTTAAGCAGAAAAATGATGTGATCAAACATACATTTAAAGAAGATAGATCACTCAGGCTACTGTGTAGAGAACATCAGCACCTATATCTGAATCTTCGAATGCCAACAAAAGATACTGAGAATGAGCAACCAACGCCATAGAAGTAAGATTAGAAACATGTGGTGTCCAGAAGGTCCTGAGAATAAACTGTTTCAAGAAGAGAAAATGGGGGGCTGGCCCGGTGGCTCAGGCGGTTAGAGCTCCATGCTCCTAACTCCGAAGGCTGCCGGTTCGATTCCCACATGGGCCAGTGGGCTCTCAACCACAAGGTTGCCAGTTCGATTCCTTGAGTCCCGCAAGGGATGGTGTGCAGCGCCCCCTGCAACTAAGATTGAACACAGCACCTTGAGCTGAGCTGCTGCTGAGCTCCCGGATGGCTCAGTTGGTTGGAGCACATCCTCTCAACCACAAGGTTGCCAGTTCGATTCCTCAACTCCCACAAGGGATGGTGGGCAGCACCCCCTGCAACTAAAATTGAACACGGCACCTTGAGCTGAGCTGCCGCTAAGCTCCCGGATGGCTCAGTTGGTTGGAGTGCATCCTCTCAACCACAAGGTTGCTCGTTCGACTCCTGCAAGGGATGGTGGGCTGTGCCCCCTGCAGCTAGAAATGGCACCTGGACCTGGAGCTGAGCAGCGCCCTCCACAACTAAGACTGAAAGGACAACAACTTGACTTGGAAAAAAGTCCTGGAAGTATACTGTTCCCCAGTAAAGTCCTGTTCCCCTTCCCCAATTAAAAAAAAAAAAAAAGAAAATGGTTAACTGTAGAATCCTGCTGAATGATTAAAATACATAAAAAGGAACTAGATATTAGACTGGATAATCAGAATGTTATTGGAAACCTTTTCGGTAATAGCTATCAGATTAGAATTGATTAAGGAATGAATTTGGGGAGAAATGAAGTAGAGATAACTCGTTAAAGAAGTTTGTTGGGAAGCTTTTTTTGTAGTTGTAGACAACGTTGTCCTAAAATTTATATGGAAAAGCTAGAATAGCTAAAAGCATTCAGAAAAATAAATGGGGGTATCAGTCTGTTTAGTTTTAGGTCTTAGCTATGGTGTGGTACTGGGTAGGGTCAAAGACAAAGGTCATTGGAACAGAATAAAAATAAAAATAACTTGAACAGCAGTTTACTCATCTTTGCCAAAGGTGCAAGAGCAGTTCAGTGAAGAAAGGACATTTTCTTAATATTTTTAACAAATGGTGCTAGAGTAAGTGGACATCCGTAAGCAAAAACATAAAACCTCTACTTAAAATTCACACCTTGTACTAAAATTAACTCGAAATATATCAAAGTAAATATAAAATGTAAAACCATAAGACTTTTAGAAGAAAACACAGGAAGAAAATCTTTGAGAACTAAGACTAGGTGAAGAATTCTTAACACGTGACACTAAAACCACAATATAAAAGATTAAAAAAAAAATATCTGTCAGTTGGATTTCAACAAAATTAAAAAAGCTTTTTCTCTTTTACAAAAGACCCTGTCAAGAGAATGAAAAAACTAGTTACAGAGTTGGAGAAACTGTCCATTTCAAAAGGTTTCATACTACATGATTCCATTTATATAACATTCCAGAAATAAGAAAATTATAGAAATGGAAAACATTATTGGCCAGGGTGTAGGGACTATAAGGTGGGGGGTGCGTTATGCATCAGTTTTCTGTCTTGTGATGGTGATTACACAGATCTATACATGCGATAACATTGCAGAGATCTTAACTTTATGCACAGAAGAGTATGTGTGAAAAATGAAATCTAAAGTCTATAGATTGTACCAGTGTTAGTTTTCTGGTTTTGCTTTTGTACTGTGATGTAAGATGTTACTATTGGGAAAAGCTGGGTAAATGATACACAGGACTTCTTTGTACTGTTTTTGTAACTTCCTGTGAGGCTATAATTATTTTGAAATAAAAATTAAAAAGTAAGTTTGCTGGGAAGGAGAACAGAAATGCATTGTGAGAAAAATGTGGGGTTGGGAGTAAGGATAGGGGATACTAAAACATGTCATATATACGTTGATGAGAATGATCCATAGAAGGAAGATATTGGTGATGCAAACGAGAGGAAAATTACAGGAACAAAATATATGTCTTAAATCATTTGCTTGAAGGCATTGAAAAATACTATTTACGTATTTGTGTCTTGTTATTTATAAATGAGATTATCTTTACCAACTTTTTATAAATGATTCTGAAGGTAAATGTGGCTATACTATGGTGTAGCCCTTTAATGTTCAAAAATTGCACATGTTCCTGTATTGCATTATGGAATTGGATTACTAAAATAATGGAATTCCAAGAGGTTTTAACACGCTTTCTGGTGTTCATTTTTAAATAACTGTTAAGAGCTTTATGTGTCACTTTCTACTGTTTTCCCTTCCAGATTTTCATCTAGTATAAGGAGGTCATTAGTTCCCTTTGACTAAAAAGTTTTATATATACACACATGTTTATGAATAACCATAATGGTTTACCATTTAAGAATTAAATGAGTGGTGTTTCTGTTTTGCATCGTGGCATATAGTGGATTTTAATCTCTATCTTACCAAACTATTCTGTTTTGCTTTTTATGTTGAATATAGCAATATCAAAATGCTCAATAGAATTATTGCTGTTTATTTCAGGGATACGGCAGGCCAGGAGCGATTTCACACCATCACAACCTCCTACTACAGAGGAGCAATGGGTATCATGCTAGTATATGACATCACCAATGGTAAAAGTTTTGAAAACATCAGCAAATGGCTTAGAAACATAGATGAGGTAAGATGTAGAAATTGCATAAACCCTTCATAAACACACATTTGTGCTTTGGTTGAGAAGAATAAGTATTTTAATTGATCTTTTAAGGATATAATAATAATTATTATTATTAGGTACTATCATTATTATTGAAGTCATTGTTGAGCATTTCTACTTTTTAAAATTTAATGTGATTTTTTGCCTATCTTTTCCTAAAATTTTTGGATAGGTTTATGTAGGTCCTCATCCCAGGCAATTAGTAAACTACCCAAAAACTCTGTACAGCCATCTTATAAGATAGAAGCTGCCAGTGGTTTACACACCTCTTTAAATGAATTCTTTCTTGGTTAGTTTTTATTGAATGAATGGATTACATTTTCAATAGTAATTTTAAAACTTATTTGAAGTTACAGAAATGTCATATCGCTTCTAGACATTTTGAAAGCTACAGAGTACTGATATGGTAAAAACCTAACCAAGAAAATAAGTGCCTTATCATTGCATGCGAAGATAATCAATTTTTATAAGGTTAAGTTGTATGTAAAAGCATGCCTGTTTGTGTTATAGCATAGGTAGCTTCTTGTTAGAATTATTTTTCATGTCTTATTGCTGCCTTCTAAACTTGGAATTTCATTAAGACTAATTCTTGAAAGCAAGTTTTGACTGAGTACACAAAGACGAAGGCTTAAGCCAGTATTAGACCCAACATAATAATGTCTTCAATGGTAGTAATCCTAGGGGCTCATTAATAACTTTTCCAATACTATAATAAATGTTCAAGAAGAAGTCTGTTAGTATTTAATCAGTTAGCAAGACACAGAGTTTGAAACCAAAAATGGCTCCATTTTGGATTTCCTTAGCCTTTATTTTATATTTTGGCCAAGTAGCGTGTGTAATAAAAGCAGTTTATATAGACTGTGCAGTGTTGCTCCAACAACCAGTTTTCTGATTCTGTGACATCAACAGGATGTCCTGTAATTTAATCCTATTCTGATGCTAACTACCCAGCCTTAGTGTCAGACTCCACCGGTTTAAGGACACCATTTCACAATACTACCCTTTCTTCAAATGCAGTTTTGGGTCCCCCAGACTACTCACACTTCTGTTTGACTTGGCTACAAATTTATTGGGTTCCCATGACCCACTTCAGGTTTAATTGTTTGCTAGAATGACTTACAGAACTCAGGAAAGCACTACACTTACAATTACAGTTTATTATAAAGGATACGGCTCAGGAGTAGCTAAATGGAAGGGTTGCATAGGTAAGGTATGGAGGTTGGGGAAAGCAGAGCTTCCATCTGTGGATATACGACACTCTCAGCACCTTGCTATGTTCACCAATCTGGAAGATCCCCTAACTTCATTGTTTCAGTTTTAATTGAGGTTTCATTACATAGGCATGGTTAATTAAAACATTGGCCTCTAGTGGTTGAACTTAATCTCCAGCCTCCTTCACCTCATGAGAGGGGGCTGTGTGTGTGGGGCGAACGGGGGGCGGGGGAGGCTGAAAGTTCCAATCCTCTAATCACGTTCAGTTCCTCTGGTGACTATCCTGTATTTTGAAGCTCTTAAGGACTCTGCCAGAGTCCTTTATTAACATAAACTGTTAGGAATAATATAAGACACTCCTATCACTAAGGAAATTAAGAGCACTGTCCCAGAATGGGGACAATATGTTTAATTTATGTATTTAATTTATTACATCATAGTTTTAAAATTGCATTTAAATTGTTTATTTAAATATTTAAATACTTATTTAAAATATTTAAATATAATTTAGTCAAATATTTGAATAAAAATATTTAAATTATATTTAATTTATTATATCATAGTTTTATACACTTAACTTGGTAGGCTACGTGGCTTTAAGTTTCCCAGCATGAGTACTAAGATATGTAAAACCCAGCCCTTAAAAAAGGAAATCTGTGTTTCTGACATAAGAGATTGGCTTTGTGTAGCATTGTTGTAAAAAATAAAATTTACAGTAAATGAAGCTGAATTGGTCCAGCAACATTTAAAAGATTATATATCATAATAAAGAGGAATTTACCTGGGAATGCAAAGGTCATTCAACATATGAAACAATGTAATATACCATATTAATAAAAGACAAAAAACATATGATCATGTCAACAGACACAGAGAAAAACACTTGACAAAATCCAACACACGTTCACGATACAAACACTCAGCAAACTAGAAGTAGAAGAGAACTCCCTTAGCCTAATAAAGGGCATCTGTGAAAATCCAACAGCCAACATCGTACTGTCCCTACAATCAAGAACATGATAAGGCTGCCTGCTCTGGCCACTACTGTTCAGCATTGTACTGGAAGGTTCTAGTCAGGGCAGTTAGGCAAAGAAAAAAAGTGTGTGGGGAGGGGCGTGTCACCCAGATTGCAAAGTAAAACTATTTGTTGATGTGATCTTGTATATAGAAAATTCTAAGGAATCCACACGCATACACCAAAAAACAACTTCTTAGAACCAGCAGACAAGTTTTCGGTAAGGTTGCAGTGAACAAGATCAATATACAAAAATCAGTTGTGTTTCTATACACTAGCAATGTATAATATAAAAATGAAATTATATGCATAATTTCATTTACAATAGCAACAAAAAAAGATGAAAAATTTAACCAAAGAAGTGCAAGACTTGTACTAAATATCTAAATAATTGGAAAGATACCCTACATGCACCAATTGGAAGACCTCATATTGTTAAGATGGTAGCACTATCCAAAGTGATCTACGGATTCAGTATAATCCCAGTCAAACTCCCAGCTGCTGCCCACCCTTTTGATGGAAACTGACAAGCCAATCGTAAAAGTCATATGGAAATGCAAGGGTCCACGAATAGCCAAACAGTCTTGAAATGGGAAATGACATTTTAGCTGAGACCTGAAGCGATGAATAGATATCCAAATAAGGTCAGGCCTGGTGGAAAGAGTGAAATGGATTCAAATTTAAGACAAATCAAATCTCATAAATTACTTTTGGTATCTAGAATACATAACTACCTTGGCTGTAGGGATATTCAGGGAAGGGTGCATTCAGCTAAAGATACATGATTTGCAAATATTTTTCTCATTCCATGGGGTTCTCCTGGAACCCATTGACTGACAAAAGTTTTTAATTTTAATGAAGCGTAATTTTGTTGTTGTTGTTGCTTACGCTTTGGGTGTTATATTGAAGAAATCGTTGACAAATCCAATGTCCTAAACTTTTTTCATGTTTTCTTCTAAGAGTTTTACAGTTTTAGGTCTTAGGTTTAGATCTGATTCATTTTGAGTTCATTTTTTTATATGGTGTATGGTAGGGGTCCATTTTTATTTTTTTGTTTGTTGCTATCTGGTATTCCTAACACCATTTGCTGAGAAGACTAACTATCCTTTCCCCCATTGAATGGTCTTGGCACTCTTGTTGAAAATCTTGACTGTATGCGAGGATTTATTTCTGGGCTCTATTCCGTTCATCTGTATGTCTGTCTTTATGCCAGTAGCACACTGCTTTGATTACTGGAGTTTTGTAAGTTTTGAAATCAGGAAATAAGTATAAATCTTCCAACTTTGTTCTTTTTCAAGATCGTTTTGACTATTCAGGGTCCCTTGAGATTCCACATGAATTTTAGGAACGGATTTTTCAATTCTGCAAAAAATGTCATTAGGATTTTTATGGCGCAAACATTTGTGCTTAACTGATTTTTCTGCATAGGCACTCCTTGTGCCCTACCAGTGTAGCTTTTTGAGACTTTAAGAGCTCTGTAGAATTTTTAATTAGCGCTTCTGCAGGGTAATGCACATTATCTAAAATCATGATCCAGCTTAAATTTAGATTACGCATAAGAGACTCCAGCTTCAGATCTTTTACTTGTATCCTCTTTTGGTGAGAACATATGTAGAAACTAGACAGCCTTATATCGTGCGAAAATAACATCTAATTTGGAATTGTGTTTCTTTTTCTAGGTAATTTAAGAATTTGTGTAAACTTTTAGCAGGGCATGGTTTCAGGGTGATTGCTTTAAAACTTTCAGACTATTGAAATGACACCATAAATTGAGAAAAGGTAATTTTAGGGAATATTAAGCCATCATTCATGTAGTGTATTAATAAAATTTTTATTCCATCTTAGCATGCCAATGAAGATGTGGAAAGAATGTTACTAGGAAACAAGTGTGATATGGACGATAAAAGAGTTGTACCTAGAGGAAAAGGAGAACAGGTACAAAGCTCTGAATGAAACTAATGTGTTGCCCTTTCTTTGTGAAGATGTATTGCAGTTGATTGTTTTTACAGTGATGGTAATGGAGTGCGCTGAGCTATTCACATTATTTTTAAATGCTTTTGGAAACGGTAGCTATCATTTGAGTGAATTTTTTCAATGCATATCCAACAGGTATAGGAGAAGTAAATTTGTGGCAGTAGTATTTTTAGCCTTATTTAAACTACAAAGGGGAAAATATAAATCAGTGATTCTCAATTTTTTAAATTTAAAACTTTAAAGAATCAATTAATATGATTCCATAGTCTGACAATCAGTAGCCAGTGACAAGCAATAATTAGATATTGCTTAAGTCACTTTGAAATTCTCTTTAAGTTTGCCCGTCGTCCCTCAGCATCTGCCGGGGGTTGGTTTCAGGACCCCCCCCAACCCCCCCCACACACACCCCACCACCCACCCATGGACACCAAAATCTGCAGGTGCTCAAGTCCCTTATGTAAAGTGGCACAGAACAATGCATACGGTTGGCCCTCCAGGTCCATGAATACAAAACCCAGGGATACAAAGGGCCACGTATGTATTTAAAGAAAAAAAGTCACATTTAAGTGGACCTGTGTTGTTCAGGGGTCAACTGTATCTCTTTTAGAATATCTGAAGTAAACTCTTAGAATGAAGAGAGGATTCTTTTATCACTTTTGTTTGTTTTTGAAAGAGCTTAACTGTTTGAATCATGACCATTGAAGTGACTTTCGTTTTATATAACTAGTTGACACTGCTGCCTTTAGAATAATAGGACTCTTTCCTCTAAGATGCTTAAGCCATCAGTTGGCAACCTATACATGATAATTTTATGATGAAATTTTGCTTCTATTTTAGATTGCAAGGGAGCACGGTATTAGATTTTTTGAGACTAGTGCAAAAGCAAATATAAACATCGAAAAGGCCTTTCTCACATTAGCTGAAGATATCCTTCGAAAGGTAAGTTCCTATTTTCACTTCTTGCTAAGGTGTCCAATGTCATAGTTAAACGTTTAGTCTTTTCTAAAACACTGGGTTTACATATAGAAATTGGGTTTGGGTGGTATTGTTTTGAAACGTTTACCCATCACCAATATCTAATCCCCCAAAGTGAAGTAAGGAACTGGGGGAACAGAAAGCCATCTAAAAATCTGTAGGATCTAGTCAGTGGTAATAATTATTATTCCAAACTCCCACACTAACCCTCTAGTCCCCAATTTCCTACTCCCCCCACCTCCCCTTAGCTTTTTGGTCCATTGTGTTGTGTGTGGTTCTTCTGTTTACTTTTGGATTCATTTATCTTACACATCCTTTGCATTCCCATAGATAAATTTTTTAGATTTCAGATAAGAGGTGAATCTGTTAATGTAGTTATTGTTATAGAATCACTATTCTTCTGTGTAGTTATTCTCAGACGTGACAGTAAAGGGCATCTATGTATTATATACTGACTAAACAGAGTAAATCCATCCCCAAATTCCGTTTAGCCAATCATTTAAACCTGGGATGTAAAAAAGAAAAGCTGAAAACGTGATCTCAGGTAATTCATTTTACCTCAAGGTTAGTTTCTGGGTTTCATTTGTGAATTCCAAAACTTGCCAGTACAAGTAACTTGTAGCAAAATTGGGAAATCTGATTTCCATATTTCCCCTCAAATGACCAAGTATTACAGATTTGGTTCTGATTCCTGAATTCTCTATTCAGTCTGTGGTATATTTATATGCAAGTAAAAATAGAAAATCTGACACAAATTCTGAAGGAAAAGCAAATATTATATAGGAGGAAATTTAATTGCTTCTGGTAACCTTTCTGTTTTTAGACTTCATGTATTAGTTTTTTTTTTTTTTTTTTTCAAAAAACCCAAAGATTTCTATATTTATACACACACACATATACCCAAATAGATGTGTTATATTAAATATAAATCTAGTGAAAGAGCTGAGAAATCAGGCAACTTAATTTTTTAGAGTGAAATGTTATCTGTTGACTATGATTGAATGTTCAAATTGGATAAAATAGTCGTCAGTTGCTGCTATTCAAAGTAACTACAAAACAAAAGTTGTGCCCTTCCAAGTCTATCAACATCATGCATATTAAGTCTGATACCTGTAATATATTGAGTAATAAAAATCAAGTTAGGATATAATGTGTGATGTGATCTTTATTTTATAGAACTTAACACAAAACTTAATGAAATATGCTTGTCTCTGTGTTCTGTTCTGGATTTTTTTAGGGTCTTCATCGTTTTGACTTCTTTCTGTCCATACTCAGTCCTTTGATCTTCTCACCAATCTTGGCATTTTTGAAAAATACTGTTGTATAGTCATTATATAACCTGTGTCCCAGTGAGGTAGATCTTCCTTGTTATTATATTAAAGGTTAAAAAGTATGGATGCACCAATAAATAAGGATCTCAGTCTAGCGTCTTCCCCCATGTAGGCAGCCCCAAATATGTGGTAGCATTTTTTTTTTTCATACACATCCGGACACTTTTCCATGTAGTAATATGAGTTGAAACATCAAACATAAACTTGCTTACCATTAGATGTGAAATACAGTAATGATTTCTGACTAGCAACTTTTTGTACTTTCTCCTGAGTTGATAAAAGAAAAATTGTACTGTAACACAAGCTTCCGTCTCAAAAAGCAAATAACTAAAGAGAAAAGGACTGTTTCACTTTTCTGAAGTTAGACATGACCCAGCATTGGTTTTATTCATAGGCTTGATAATGCTTTTTAAATACTAAGTATCAGGGGTCAGGGCTAGGAGATAAACCTCTATGCAAAAGTGTTAGGGCAGAGAAGATTTCAGAGGCTTTATAAAGAGGTGCTGGGAGGCCTCCAGACATTGTATAGCTTGGAGAGAGCAGGCAAAATGAAGATTATAAACAAAGCTTCCAAGTCTTTACTTCGCACGGGGGAGAAAACCTATCTCATGTGACTGGTTCATTTTGTTACATAAATTAACATTTATGAGACTATTTCTGTTGAATCTTGACTTATCCATGGCAATGTTTTTTCATGGGTTCCTTTCCTTGGTATTTGTTCCAGACCCCTGTAAAAGAGCCCAACAGTGAAAATGTAGATATCAGCAGTGGAGGAGGCGTGACAGGCTGGAAGAGCAAATGTTGCTGAGCGGTCGGTCTCCTGTTCCATCCGTTGCCATCCACCACCCTGTTTTCTCTTCTTGCTGCAAAATAAACCACTCTGTCCATTTTTAACTCTAAACAGATATTTTTGTTCTTCATCTTAACTATCCAGTCCACCTATTTTGTTTGTTCTTTCATCTGTGACTGCTTGCTGACTTTATAATTTTCTTCAAACAAAAAATATGTAGAAAAATCATGTCTGTGACTTCATTTTTAAATGTACTTGCTCAGCTCACCACTGCATTTCAGTTGTATTATAGTCCAGTTCTTCTTATCAACATTAAAACTTATAGCAATCATTTCAACTCTATTCTGCAAATTGTATAAGAATAAAAGTTAGAATTAACAATTTTATTTTGTACAACAGTGGAATTTTCTGTCATGGATAATGTGCTTGAGTCCCTTTAATCTATAGACATGTAATAGCAAAAGAAACAAACAAAAGCCAGGAAAGCACTCATTTTCGCCTTGAATATGTAAATGGGGTTAATTTTGTCCTGTGCCTTATGTGGAAAGGAACTTTTTTGGTTTTTTCCTCTTTTTTGTTTTGTTTTTTTTGTTTGTTTCGGTGGAAGCATGTGCAGGAGACATATCATCCAAACCTAAACCATTAAAATGTTTGTGGTTTGCTTGGCTATAATTTTCAAAGTAGTTAATTGAGGACAAAGGGTAAATGCAGAAATGATAGCTTTGGTTTGCTGACTCTCATTTCAAGTGGCCTTGATACTTAAAACTATTCCTGCCACCAGTTCTTCTCCTCGGCCACTTTTTCCTTGTGTCTTGTCTTCCAGCATGCTGCTTTATTTGCTTCTCCCTCCCTACCACCCCATGGTATGAATTATTTAAAGATGAAAGGTGCAAACTAGTAGGTTTGTCAAGTTTTGAACATAAAGCACTGATTGAACTTGCTAAGTAAACTGAAAGGAAATTCTAACTGCCTACTATCCAAATGTCAGTTAATTGTGTCTTCCCCTCATTTTGTCTCGCCCCTAAAACTTCTGTCCCAGACTCCCTCATTTGCTGTTTTACTTCATGTTCCCCTTCTCCTTCCCTCTTTGTTCCCTTCCGGTCTTAACCACTGAGTTTATAAAATGGAAGAGTTAATTGCATGCACTAGTGTTTGGAGGGTGTTGTGGTTTGTCTTTCTAATTAGGTGTATAGCCTATTCACTTTCCTAGAATAAATCTCTTAACCTAAATTTGACTAGTCTCCATTTTGGCAACTCCTCTAGCAGTTTGGTAGCCCAATAAAGGTTGTTTAAAAAAAGGTGGGAAGGAGGAGTCAAATTTATTAATGTGTTTGCCAAATATATTGAGATTTGGCCTTCGAAGAACACTTTTTCAGTGTTAAGTTATCTTTACCTTAAGATTTAGAAATACATTAGTATTTTATTAATTTTAAGTCCTCTCTTCACATCCCTTTGGAAAACTTGTATTACCATGGATTTGGAAAAAAGGACAACAGAAGGCTTTTCATGTAAAGATAAGATCTCTAGCTATCTCTAACCCTGTCCTTTTTGTTTTCCACTTCATTTTTTTAGTTTTGCTTCAGTGCTTATCATTAGGATAGGGGAAGTTAAGTTTGCTACGCTGCTAGCATCCTAAGATGATACCTTTGTTGAAATAATTGTGAATAGCATGATTCATTTCTGCCAGAGGCTGAGTTTAGGACAGCAGCTTCCATTGAAAACGTCTTTTCTGTGTCGTGGACAGCATTTTAATGCCTTCTTGGCTCACATAAACATAGGGATGTATCTGCTATGATCATCCATGAATTTTTCAGATAGTGCCCTAAAAACAGTTTTATATGCTTCACTGGTGGTTGTTGTTTGGTTTTTCCCTCACTTGACTTTTATCATTGTTTACTACGAGTAAAAGCAGCATTGCCAAATAATCCCTAATTTCCACTAAAAATAATAATGAAATGATGTTAAGCTTCTTGAAAAGTTTTAGGTTAAGCCTGTTGTTAGATGAATTTTAATGTGTTTGTTGCTTTCCTTTATCTGGAATGTGGCAGTAGCTTTTTTATTTTTAACCTTTAATCTTTATTCAATTCAGTCAGTGACTTAAGGTTTGAGATCTAAACACTGGGATTTTTGGGTAACAGACTGACAGTTTTGTTGTTTGCATAATTATAATCGGCATTGTACATAGAAAGGATATGGCTACCTTTTGTTAAATCTGCACTTTCTAAATATCAAAAAAAGGGAAATGGAGTATAAATCAATTTTTGTATAACCTGTTTGAAACATGAGTTTTATTTGCTTAATATTAGGGCTTTGCCCCTTTTTCTGTAAGTCTCTTGGGATCCTGTGTAGAAGCTGTTCTCATTAAATACCAAACAGTTAAGTCCATTCTCTGGTACTAGCTACAAATTCGGTTTCATATTCTACTTAACAATTTAAATAAACTGAAATATTTCTAGATGGTCTACTTCTGTTCATATAAAAACAAAACTTGATTTCCAACTGTGTGGCTTGGTTTTCATTTATTTATGGAGCTGAAGATGGAGGATTATTTTGGAAGCTAATGCAGAATAGCAAACTGAATATTAGAGGGCAGAAATAGAAGGGAAATAACTTTTGCAACCTAGGGATAATTGGGAAGGCAATTTCAAAAACTGTCTTTGCTAAGAAACTACGTTAAAAAATAGACTTATTTCTAGGACACTAGCGCAGAATCATCCCGGTGTCAAAAGAGAGACCACAATCCTGGTGACTTCCCAGCTGACAATACCAGAGGCCAAAGGCCACCTACACCTTCAGGTACACTCGCCATACTGGAGGATGAATCTTTCAGCAGTGACTCCTCTTACCTGAAAAACAGTATATTCTACCTTTTTGTGAACCATAAGAGACAGCTTTTTATAGCGTTATGGAAAAAAATGTTTAATCCTGTATTAAGGCCTTATTAGTCAGTAAACAAAGACAAGTATTTGTTGACAAGATTATCTGCTGGAAGGGTGACATGTAGAGGTTTTCATATAATGCAGTGTTTATTATAAGAATCAACCTGGAGTGTTTTTTAGTACTTTCCCATTCACTTTTCTCCAACATAATGTCTGTTTTGCATGTCTAGGGTGGGGCCTATCATTCTGCCTTTGAGATTGATATAGTAAAATTGAACATGGTCTCTGCCCTTAATGTATGATGTAGTTTAGAAAGCAAAAGCAATTCATAATCACCTGAACATATACAAGAGTCAAATAGTTGTGATCCAGTTTTTAACACGTTGCGTACGGCGGGGTTTAAATCCCTCGTGAAAATTCTCGTGATCCGTCCGCAACGTGTTAAGTACTGTATTAACAGAAGAACAAGTTCAGTTGGGCAAGAACAGTTGAAAGAATAAAGAGCAAGAATAGTCGGGGTGGCTTTTTGAGGGAGGAGGGACATGAATTGGTTCTTAGATATGTTAGATTTGATTGGCTAAGGGCAAATCAGGAACTAGCTTAACGTGCAAAATCAGAAGTCTGATTGGACAGTGTGATAGGCAATGGGGAGTCCTTGAGAGTGGTGGGAGCAGTGTGTGTGAGGAAAACAGGTCTAGATGGGTTGGAAGAGGAGAAAATGAAGGGTTCTAGAGATCACACAGGGAGTTGTGTTCATTGAGATTTGAATAGTACCCAGCTAAAATAATGGCAGAGGGGCAATGCTGCGTTGAAGTTCAGGGGAATATGTGATGGGGAAAGGCTATTTCCTACTAGGAAGCCTGCTAGGTGCTTGCGGCACACTTTTAGATTCTTTGGGTTATATCAACAGTCTGGTGACGTGTACGCATTGTACAAAGTAAGAAACTCAGATTAATTTCCTTAAGGTTGCACAGCCAGTTGGTACTGGAGTTGGATTTTGAAATCAAGCCCAACACCAGTGCAGAGTTTCTCAGGATAAGGCCCCCTAAGGTGTGGTCATAATGATCGTAATAGGGGTGATAAACTTGTGCCAGAGCCAACAGAAAGAATGCTAGCCTGTGGGCTTAACCTAGTTAATGTAACCATTTAGCCTAACTTGGGTACCTAACAAAGTAATACCCTTAAAAAGTACTTAGCTCAGTTTACTACTTTTTTTGCTTTAAACCTTATTACTCCTCACTACCTTGCTAATTTTATGTTTCCTCTTACTTCAAACCATCTTTTGGCTTCTCTAAAGGAACTGATAAGGCAGTTGCTTTTCAGTTGTCTTAATTGGCTTTCCGAGATTAAACTTTGAGGGGGTCTTTTGCCTATTAATGGCTATGCCAATGAGTCATAGTGGTGAAATAAAATACAGGGAAGGGGAAAGAAGGCAGCCGGGTATAGTTTATGCCAGCTTCCCTGGTGGATTTGAGGTAGTTTATAATAAATGACTAGTACAGTTGTGACTCACTAGATCAAGAGCCGTGGAAGGGAGATGAATGTCCCAAACTTTTCTGGGACTGAATTCAGGTATGATTTCCAGCACCGAGATGAGAGGAGAGGTAGTGTATTCTGTTGCATCTAGAGAGCATAATAGTTGGTAAGGAAAGAATCTCGAGCACAAAATTCAGAAATTGCTACCATTCAGAAATTCAGTTCAATAGAACTACAAAATGAAAATGTTTCCAGTACAAGTTCATAAAAATGCATAAATTTGCTCATATGCTCTATCATTTTTTTGATTTTCAATGAAAATGCAAGAGTAAATTGTAAATCGGTGGCATTTCTACAGGGAACTTAATAAAGTCTAGGTTTGTAGTTTTACAGTAATTTGACTTAACTATAGACAGAGTTTATTACTTCTTAAAGAAAGGGCAATTAACATTCTCATTAGATTGTGACATGGTCTCAGTTGGTTTTTTGACTGGATCTAGAGTGTGGTCCATCCAAGAGAAAGCTTTCAGGTGAGTGAGTGACGTGCAGGGTTTTAGTGTTAAGTGCGTTTGCTTTCAACACCTGAGCGCAGGTAGCAGAATTGATAGTACTTTGAAAATGATAGGACTCATAGGCGAGGCCATTTCACCTGTGCCTCTTCTGAAGTGCGCAAAGTATTCCATTAATGCCTCTTTAAGTTTCACGTCGTCAATCACAGAAACAACTTAGGCCTGGAAGATTTCGAAGGCAGATGTTGCAGTGAAGCTGTCAGCTGTGATGGAGAAGCTCATGGAGCAGCGCTTCCTCCAGGCAAGCTCTCTGTGATGAGGGCGACAGATCGGAAGTGATCTTCAGGGGATGGGCTGCACCTTCCTTTATGGCGTCCACCTTCCTGCAGCTGTGAGAACACTGGACGGTGAGCTATTTATTCATCCCTCTGAATCAGCACAGACTACGCTCTGTGCTCCCTCCTACCAGGCCTTAAGTACTACCTAGGAAAAATCTTTGAAGAGAATTGTCTAAAGAATAAGTCCCTAGGATAGGGGTCGCTTGTCCAGTTTAAACTCGAGGTTACTCAGGTGGGAGCTTACATTAATATTTTTCTATTTTCTAATCACCAGCTTTGAGACCTCAACCACTAGTGGCACTTCTGTCACCTAGCACTGCTCAGTTTTCTCACATGGTCTCCTGTCTTCCCCGTGGCATTCTCAGTCCTCTGGTTTTGGTCCTTGTACCTCTCTTCTGGACCGCTGCGTTCATGTCCTAACTGATCACCTAGTGTTGGCCTCCCTCACGTATACCCCTTGTCCATCTCGCACAGACCAGAATGTTAATCTTCTGATTGCCCCACTTGCCTGCTCAGGTGTCTGCAGTGGCCCCATTGCCTACAGCAAGGATCTGTCATGGTTCAATCATAGCTTGTCACTGTCCAAGCTTCCAGGGAAATAAAGCAGTGAGTTAACCTGATCCAACAGTTCAGGACTCTCTCCAGCCCCCAACCTACTGTTAACAGACTTCAACCAAAGTGCTTCACAAATCCACTCAGCTGTTGTTAGACCTCTAAGCAGGTCAGGCAAATTCATTGCTTCTACTTTTCCTTTGCCTAATGAACTCCCTTCTGTATCAGTTGAGGTTTTTACCCTGTTTCCCCGAAAATAAGACCTAGCTGGACAATCAGTTGTAATGAGTCTTTTGGAGCAAAAATGAATGTAAGACACAGTAGAAGCAAAAGACACATTAGAAGCAAAAATTCTTATATAAGACCGGGTCTTATATTAATTTTTACTCCAAAAGACGCATTAGAGCTGATTGTCCAGCTAGGTCTTGTTTTCAGGGAAACAAGGTAGCTGCAAATGGTAAAAAATCAATTTCATTGAATTTAAACAGTGGAGGACATTTACTAAAAGGATATTAAAATTGGATTTTTATAAGAAGGTGTTAGCAGTAGCATAATTTTTCATTTTGCACAAACCCTTCGTAAAAATACAGCAGCTAGGATAGCAAAACTGGTTGACAAGGTGTTCCCACAAACCCCCAAACACAAGCAGATAGGGACAAACCTCAGATAGGAGCTGCATGACACCGGTATCTATGCAGAAGAAAATGGAAGCAACAGGGCATCTGATAGATTTCAGACCTTCAAAATAACCAGCAGGCACTGGGAGGCTGTGCCAGCCCATTTGCCATCAGTGGCTGAGACTCGGTTTGTGCTTCTACAGCAAGTGAACACGGGATCCACTTTCTGCTCTGTGAGGACTGGGCCTTTTTCCCCACTAAAAGAAACCAGAGCTTCCTGAAGAAATGGCAGATTATGGAATTCGTGGCAGGAAATGTAGAAGACAAGCCAAAAAAATACCATGTGACATCAGAGAAATTCTAAAAATCTAAGGATGTGTCAATTGGGAAACTTGAAGAGGTCCACTCTTGCCAAAGAGGACATTTTGGACACACCAAATGAGTTTAAATCCATGAGTCCATAATGATGCCCTACACACACGCACACCACACACACACACACACACACACACCTAATTGGTCACTATTGGAGGATGCCTGGGAAGCTTCTCCCCCAACCCAATAGTAAATAAAAGAATCAAGAATTTATCTTGACTGCTGTTGACATAAGAGTCCAAATTTATTTGAGCCAAACAGGATGTGCCTGGAAGCAAGATCTCCACAGACAGAAAAATGTTCCCTAATGATAGTTTGCAGTTTCTTTTATGCATGTGGAATTAAGGAGGGAATGGAAGGAAGATTACATGAAGGTGGGAGAAAGCAAGGCGGGGATTGGATTACAGGATAGTTAAGATTATGTGCTCTCTTGAGGGTGGTTTCTCTGGAGGGGTCTGAAAAGAGACATTTCAAAGGTAACCTATATGCACAAAAACAATGGACAGGGCTTGCTTAAGACAAGGTAAACCTTTTACTAAAGTTATATGCCTGGGGCATGTCTACCCACCAAGACCTGACCAGTTAGGAATTTAGGATCAGATCACCCTGTGAGGTTACTTTCCCTTGAACCCCTTTTTTCATCCACACTTCCCTGTACAGACTACACCACAGGGTAACTAAAAAGTGAAGGGGGCCAGAAAAAGCCATATGGCATATAAATTATTTTGAGTTGAAGGCATTTGAGTTCCCGAAATCTCTTACCTGCTAAAAGTACAGCCTTCCAAAAGAACTCACTTGTGATAACCACCTCCTGGGAAGCAACTCTAATCTCTTGGAGAGATTTGTACCACACCCAAAGACATTGTCACAAAACTCTTTTCTTTTCCATCTGTTCTCCTAAGGGTCTTCCCAAAAAGTCATTTAAGTGCCCTTTCTCCCCTTACCCCTTCTAAGATGTCATTTGTTCTTTCAGAAATGCCTCTCTATCCTTCCCTATCTCCTATTAAGGTGGTATATAAGCTCCAAATTCTAGGAAGCACATTCTTTGAATTCCCAGATACATAGTTAATAAAAATCTGCTTTTCTCTTGCTAATCTGTCTCTTGTTATTTTAATTTGCGAGCCTCCAAACACTGCACCTAAGAGGGTAGAGAAAGTTTTTCTCCCCAACAATATTAAATGAGGCGATGTTTCTCTGTAGCGAAGTATTCCAACAAATGATAGAATTGTCCTATGTTGCGACCTCTAATGAATGAATGAATCTAAGGATGATCAGCGGCTACTAACATCACTAAGAGATCCAACAAAATAGAGACACCAGACATTTATGTACCTTAGGACGGTGAGCACGATACTTTCTATAATGAGGCCATGCCCCAAAGTATCAAACCTCAGACCAAACAAACCTCTAGTCTAGATCCAACTACCAATTTATAGGAAATCTGAAAAGAGGAACATATTCAACTATATCAGTTAACAAAATCCATACTGGTAAATTTTGCAGGACAATTGAGTCAGTGTTTTCAACAATTTCAGTGTGCGGGGTGGAGAGGGTGAGAGATGTAAATTAACAAAAGACTGAAAGGAAAAAGAAAATTTAGACAAAACTAAACCATAATGTGTTTAGGGAAGTGCAGAAGTCTACTAGAAAGAAAATGATTACCCTAAAAGTCAGGCTGGGGATATTCTTAGCAGGGACGAAGGAGATATGAATGGCAGAAGAGTTACAAATGGAGTTTTGGGGGATACCAAAATCCTGTTTTCTAGCATGGATGGTGTTGCCTTGGAACAATTCATTTATTTACACATTTGTTTTATGTGAGTTTTAAATTTTGAATTGTATTTACAAAGAGCTCTGTGTGTCTTTAAAATTACATTGGGTAGCCCCAGATCTCCAGAGCCATGGAGCCAGTTTCAGAGTCTGTGCAGCCAAGACCAACACTCAAGATCAGACTGAGCAGAATGGGGCTGCTGAAGTCCAACAGTCCCTGCTGCTGCCCATCATGACCCAAGAATCGCCACTGCTGCCCCTTTAAACAGCATAACTGCCACCAGCATCCTTGCTAATAAGGTCGATTGTGTGGCCTCCACCTCTTTGTTTCAGCAGCTTCTGCTGCAAAGTCTGGGGTGGTGAGTTGGGGTTGGTAAAGCCCAAAGAAGGTGCCAGCGTCCCAGATGCCAGAAAAGTGGGGAATAGAGAACTTTGTCTTTAGCTTCAGTAGTGGGGTTGTGAGCTCTGATTAAGGTGAGGGATTCAGGTGCTGGGTGGACAAAAAGAATGACTAATGTTCCCTACATCCATGATGCTCAGATTTTACTGCACCTAATAACCTGGGAAGTGCCAGGGTTACACCCCACCCCAATTAACACAGAATTCCTAGGGTGAGACTGGAATGTTAGTGGCTTTTTGTTTGCTTTTAACTTCCTGTGTGATTCCCAGGTGCAGCCAAGTTCATGAACCAATGGCTACACCCTTGTCAACTTGACATCAGCCACATTGGAATCACCTGGGAGTGCGTTAGAAAACACAGAATATCACACACACACACACACACACACACACACACACACACACACACACAGAGCCCTACTGAATTAGTCTACATGTCACTTGAGAAGGGCTGATCTACACTCTTCCAAGGCCAGCCCAAGTCTCACCAGCAAGGTCACTCCCCACTCCTGAGCAGAGAAGGAACCTCTGCCTTCTCCATACTGAGAAGAGCACTTTTGACCCACATTTCCGCTGGGCATTTATTGCAGACTTCCTTCCTTGTGGTTGTCTTCTGTTGACTCATCTACTTACCAGATTGGTGGGCAGGGACCCTGTCTTGTCCCATTTGTGTCTTCATAGCACTCAGTGCACTGCCGCCCATGCAGCAGGAGCTCAGGACACAGGGCAAGTGAAACCAGTGACTTTCTGCTTCCTTCTCCCCAGCACATTCAGCAGGGCGACACTGGCCTTGTTCTCACCCCTACTTTCACGCACTCACATTTATATTCCAATTTAGAAGCAACTTCTAATATAACTTTTAAAAACCTTAAAATTCAAGTCCAAGTTTATTCCTACCAACTACCTCCAGATACAGGATAAAATGGTTGTCTCTTATGGATCTCTGTTCCCTTTTCTCTAAAAGCAGCTGGACTAGAAATACCTCAGAGACTCAGTCCAGTGTAAATATTCTGTGATTTGGGGGTTCTTCTCTGCAGGATTAACACATACATAATATTAATAGCAGGTTGGCAGGAGTAAGGAGAAACTATAAATTTAATATAGAGTCATTGAGCCACCTTGTGGCCATTCATGGGAACTGCATTCCTTTAGAGTGTCACCAGGAACCCATCCATCAGTCTGCGATCCATCATAACAACTCATGGTAAACAGCCACACAAAATTAAATTCTCTCCCAACCTCCATTAAAATGGAAAAAAGGAATTAAAAAGTATAAGACCACAAAGGCAAAAAAGGGCAAGAGATCTGTGAGAATTAAAATGTTTATGCCACTATTGAATCAAGTCTTTTAAAAATGAGAGACGGAAAACAGAGCTGTCATAGGACAGAAGTTATAACCTAAATGTTTCAAAGGGGGGGGGGTGCCAATAAAATGAGCAGATTTGCCACATATCCCAAGAGTTGTAAGATTTAGAGGCAGCAGGTACCACGAGGAAGTCAGACATGGCAGTAGGTTAAAAATGGGGATGGAACATCTGTATAAAAATAATGGGGTCTCCAAGTGTCCTTTGCTACCCCATGCAGCCAGGAGCAACTGCCACCCCTCCTAGGATTTATTATCTGCATAAATGGAGTGACAGAACCTCCTTCCCAAGGCAGACTTGGGGAAAGGTGATGACACAGCCCCTTGAGCTTCCCTGTCTTAACTGGCTACAATGATTAAAGAGGAAGTTGTTACTCCAGACAAATTTTTAGTGTTGACAAAACTGACTAGATAATTCTGGGGGTAAAAAGTTTTCTAAAGAAGTGGTTCCAAACACTATTTAGAATTGGGGGAATCTCTCTCTCTCTCTCTCTCTCTCTCTCTCTCTCTCTGACTCTCTCAGCATAGTTGACATAAAATAGGGGGAACCTCTTAAGGGCACAGTGTTTCACGCAAGAGCAGGGGATACGACAACTTGAAACATGCTGAAGTATCTCTAATACTTACCAAAAATAAAAACACTCGCCCTTGCTTCCTTCCAGACTCCA